>NC_083714.1:22478712-23896052 GCF_033118175.1 Dama dama | reverse complement strand
TTTTTCCCACAACAATCTGGATGGTCTTTTCCCAAAAAGTTTACTAAGTATAGATAAATATGCTCACCAAAAAGCATGTCTTTCACTTCCTAGCAACTTCACTAATACCTCTGTGCTTCAGTGTCCTCATGTATAAAATGGGAACGTTGATAACACCTTCCGTGTAGTTTTTCCTTTGAATTAAATGCAGGCAAGCAGGTAAAACGAGATGGACTTTGTTTAGTAGATCTAAGTATCATACTTAATTTTGGTGGTTTTTTCCTAAAAGATGGAGTTGACAAGGAGCGTTTTTCCCCAATAATGTAGAGACAGTGCCGTTTCTGCTAATTTTACTGTGTCCAGAAGCACGCTCACCATAAAGCATCTCTTTCACTTATTAGTAAGTTCATTAATGCCTCTGTGCCTCAGTTTACACATGTATAAACTGGGAGTGTTGAGAACACATTCCTCTTTGGTGTTTTTTTTTTTTTTTTTGATTAAATGAAGCAGCGCATATGACAATTCCAGGGTGTTACTTAGGAGATCTAAGTAAAACACTTAATTTCCTTTCTTTATAAGAGACAGTTAAAACTGAGTTTTTTTCTCCAACAATCTAGACAGACAATGCCCTTTTCCACAAAGTTTACTGAGTGTACATAAATACGCTCTGAAAGAAATCATCCATTTCACTTCTTGTAACTTCATTAGTGCCTCTGTGCCTCAGTTTCCTCAGCTGTAAAAAGGGATGGGAATGTTGATAACACCTTCCTTGTAGATTTTCTTTTTAATTTCATGAAGCAGAGCATATAAAACACCCAGGACATTTCTTAGTGGATCTAAGTAGCATTCTTAATGTTTTTCAATAGAATTGAAATACAGTAATTCCCACCCCCCAAATCTAGATAGAGAATGCCCTTTCACACCACGTTTACTAAGTATAGATAAATACGCTCACCAAAATCATGGCTCTCACTTACTGCTGCTGCTCCTATGTTGCTTCCGTCGTGTCCGACTCTGTGCGACCTCATAGATGGCAGCCCACCAGGCTCCCCGGTCCCTGGGATGCTCCAGACAAGAACATTGCAGTGGGGTGCCATTTCCTTCTCCAATGCATGAAATACTAGTATATTTAATAAAGTCTCTGTACCTCAGTTTCCTCATCTACAAAATGGGAATGTTGATAACACCTTCCTCGCAGATTTTCTTTTTGTTTGCTTGTTTTGTTTTTGTTTTTCATTTATTTTTATTCGTTGGAGGCTAATTCCTTTCCAATATTGTAGTGGTTTTTGCCATACATTGACATGAATCAGCCCTCGATTTACATGTGTTCCCCATCCCGATCCCCACTCCCGCCTCCCTCTCCACCCCCATCCCTCTGGGTCTTCCCAGTGCACCAGCCCTGAGCACCCGTCTCCTGCATCCAACCTGGGCTGGTGATCGGTTTCCCCCTTGACAGTATCCTTGTTTCAATGCTGTTCTCTCTGAGCATCCCACCCTCGCCATCTCCCACAGAGTCTAAAAGATTTTCTTTTTGATTAAATGAAGCAGAGCATGTAAAACACCGAGGCCATTTACTAGTAGATCCAAGGAACATACTTATTTTTGCTTTTTTAAAAATAGTATTGAAATCAAATTTTTTTGCTCCAACAGTCTAGATAGACAAACCCTTTCCCACAAGTTTCCTAGGTATAGATACATAGGCTCCCAAAAAAACCATCGTTTTCACTCACTTGTCACTTCATGAATACCTCGGCACCTCAGTTTCCTCATCTATCAAATGGGAACATTGATAACACTTTCCTCGTGGCTTTTCAAGGAAACTAAATGAAGCAGAGCATGTAAAACACCCAGGACATCACTTAGTAGACCCAAGTAACATACTTAAGTTTTTTTTTTAATAGGTAGAATTGAAATCAAGATCCCCCTTCAATAATCGAGATAGACCATGCCCTTTCCCAAAAAGCTTACTAACTGTCGATAAATACGCTAACCAAAAAAACTTTCATTTCCTGCTGACTTCGTTAAGTCTCTGTGCCTCAGCTTCCTCATCTATAAAATGGGAATATTGACAGCACCTTCTTCGTAGATTTTCTTTTTAATTAAATGAAGCTTAACCTGTAATATAATAATATTGCTTTTGCTGACCATATTTATCTATACTTAGTCATCTTTGTGGGAAAGGGCATCGTCTATCTAGAATGGGTCGGGAATAAAACTTGATTTCAATTCTGTTAAAAAAACAAAATTAAGTATGTTACTTAACTGTACTAAGCATGTCCTCAGTGTTTTATATGCTCTGCTTCAGGTAATTACAAATAATATGTACAAGGAAGGTGTTATCAATATTCCCATTCTATATATGAGGAAACTGAGGCACAGAGGCATTAAGGCAGTAATTAGTAAGTGAAAGGTGATGTATTGCTGAGTATATTTATCCATACTTAATAAACTGTGTTGGTAAGGGCATTATCTATTAGATTCTTGGGGGAAAAATATTTCAATTGTATTGAAAAAATTAAGTATGTTACTTAACTCTACTAAGCATGTCCTGGGTATTTTACATGCTCTGTTTCATTTAATTAAAAATAAAAGTCAGCAAGGTAAAAAGAAAATCTCCAAAGCTGAGGGGAAGAAAAATAAAGATTTTAGCACTCTTAAAAAAAAACCATATTATGTATGTTCGTTAGCTCTCCTAAACAATGGTGGCTGTTTTACATGTTAAGCTTCATTCAATTAAAAAGAAAATCTACGAGGAAGGTGCTGTCAATATTCCCATTTTATAGATGAGGAAGCTGAGGCACAGAGACTTAACGAAGTCAGCAGGAAATGAAAGTTTTTTTGGTTAGCGTATTTATCGACAGTTAGTAAGCTTTTTGGGAAAGGGCATGGTCTATCTCGATTATTGAAGGGGGATCTTGATTTCAATTCTACCTATTAAAAAAAAAAACTTAAGTATGTTACTTGGGTCTACTAAGTGATGTCCTGGGTGTTTTACATGCTCTGCTTCATTTAGTTTCCTTGAAAAGCCACGAGGAAAGTGTTATCAATGTTCCCATTTGATAGATGAGGAAACTGAGGTGCCGAGGTATTCATGAAGTGACAAGTGAGTGAAAACGATGGGTTTTTTGGGAGCCTATGTATCTATACCTAGGAAACTTGTGGGAAAGGGGTTTGTCTATCTAGACTGTTGGAGCAAAAAAATTCGATTTCAATACTATTTTTAAAAAAGCAAAAATAAGTATGTTCCTTGGATCTACTAGTAAATGGCCTCGGTGTTTTACATGCTCTGCTTCATTTAATCAAAAAGAAAATCTTTTAGACTCTGTGGGAGACGGCGAGGGTGGGATGCTCAGAGAGAACAGCATTGAAACAAGGATACTGTCAAGGGGGAAACCGATCACCAGCCCAGGTTGGATGCAGGAGACGGGTGCTCAGGGCTGGTGCACTGGGAAGACCCAGAGGGATGGGGTGGAGAGGGAGGCGGGAGTGGGGATCGGGATGGGGAACACATGTAAATCCAGGACTGATTCATGTCAATGTATGGCAAAAACCACTACAATATTGGAAAGGAATTAGCCTCCAACGAATAAAAATAAATGAAAAACAAAAACAAAACAAGCAAACAAAAAGAAAATCTATGAGGAAGGTGTTATCAACATTCCCATTTTATAGATGAGGAAACTGAGGTACAGAGACTTTATTAAATATACTAGTATTTCATGCATTGGAGAAGGAAATGGCACCCCACTGCAATGTTCTTGTCTGGAGCATCCCAGGGACCGGGGAGCCTGGTGGGCTGCCATCTATGAGGTCGCACAGAGTCGGACACGACGGAAGCAACATAGGAGCAGCAGCAGTAAGTGAGAGCCATGATTTTGGTGAGCGTATTTATCTATACTTAGTAAACGTGGTGTGAAAGGGCATTCTCTATCTAGATTTGGGGGGTGGGAATTACTGTATTTCAATTCTATTGAAAAACATTAAGAATGCTACTTAGATCCACTAAGAAATGTCCTGGGTGTTTTATATGCTCTGCTTCATGAAATTAAAAAGAAAATCTACAAGGAAGGTGTTATCAACATTCCCATCCCTTTTTACAGCTGAGGAAACTGAGGCACAGAGGCACTAATGAAGTTACAAGAAGTGAAATGGATGATTTCTTTCAGAGCGTATTTATGTACACTCAGTAAACTTTGTGGAAAAGGGCATTGTCTGTCTAGATTGTTGGAGAAAAAAACTCAGTTTTAACTGTCTCTTATAAAGAAAGGAAATTAAGTGTTTTACTTAGATCTCCTAAGTAACACCCTGGATTTGTCATATGCGCTGCTTCATTTAATCAAAAAAAAAAAAAAAAACAAATAAACACCAAAGAGGAATGTGTTCTCAACACTCCCAGTTTATACATGTGTAAACTGAGGCACAGAGGCATTAATGAACTTACTAATAAGTGAAAGAGATGCTTTATGGTGAGCGTGCTTCTGGACACAGTAAAATTTGCAGAAACGGCACTGTCTCTACATTATTGGGGAAAAACGCTCCTTGTCAACTCCATCTTTTAGGAAATAAACACCAAAATTAAGTATGATACTTAGATCTACTAAACAAAGTCCATCTCGTTTTACCTGCTTGCCTGCATTTAATTCAAAGGAAAAACTACACGGAAGGTGTTATCAACGTTCCCATTTTATACATGAGGACACTGAAGCACAGAGGTATTAGTGAAGTTGCTAGGAAGTGAAAGACATGCTTTTTGGTGAGCATATTTATCTATACTTAGTAAACTTTTTGGGAAAAGACCATCCAGATTGTTGTGGGAAAAATACTCGTTTTCAATTCCATCTCTTAAAAAAGTAAACCAACTTAAGTATGTTACCTAGATCTACTAAGAAATGTCCCCGGTGTTTCACATGTTCTACTTCATTTAATTAAAAAGAAAATCTACGAGGATGGTGTTATCAACATTCCCATTATATGGATGAGGAAAGTGAGGCACAGACGCATGAATGAAATTAGCTAGTAATTGAAAGAGATGCGTTTTGGTGAGGTATTTATCGACCCTTTGCAAAATTCATGAGAATGTGTTTGACTATCTAGATTGTGAGGAAATAAATCTAGGTTTCAATTCTGTCTATTAAAAAAACATTAAGTATGTTACTTAGATCTACTAAGCAATGTCCTGGGTATTTTACATGCTCTTCTTCATTTAATTAAAAAGAAAATCTACAAGCAGTATGTTATCAACATTCCCATTTTATAGATGAGGAAACTGAGGTACAGAGGCATCAATGAAGTTACTAGTGAGTGAAAGAGATCCTGTTGTTTTGAGAGCATATTTATCTACACTCGGTAAACTTTGTGGAAAGTACACTGTCTATCTAGAATGTTCTGGGGGGAAATCAATTTCAGTTATCTCTATTCAAAAGAAAAAACAAAATTAAGTATGTTACTGAGACTACTAAGCAATGTCCTCTGTGTTTTACAGGGTCTGCTTCATTTAATTGAAAACAAAATCTATGAGGAAACTGTTATCAGTATTCCCATTTATACTTCAGGAAACTGAGGCCTTCATGAAGTTGCTAGTAAGTGAAAGAGTATTGCTTTTGCTGACCATATTTATCTATACTTAGTCATCTTTGTGGGAAAGGGCATCGTCTATCTAGAATGGGTCGGGAAGAAAACTTGATTTCAATTCTGTTAAAAAAACAAAATTAAGTATGTTACTTAACTGTACTAAGCATGTCCTCAGTGTTTTATATGCTCTGCTTCAGGTAATTACAAATAATATGTACAAGGAAGGTGTTATCAGTATTCCCATTCTATATATGTGGAAACCGAGGCACAGAGGCATTAAGGAAGTAATTAGTAAGTGAAAGGTGATGTATTGCTGAGTATATTTATCCATACTTAATAAACTGTGTTTGTAAGGGCTTTATCTATTAGATTCTTGGGGGAAAAATATTTCAATTGTATTGAAGAAATTAAGTATGTTACTTAACTCTACTAAGCATGTCCTGGGTATTTTACATGCTCTGTTTCATTTAATTAAAAATAAAAGTCAGCAAGGTAAAAAGAAAATCTCCAAAGCTGAGGGGAAAAAAGTAAAGATGTTAGCACTCTTAAAAAAAACAATATTATGTATGTTCGGTAGCTCTCCTAAACAATGGTGGCTGTTTTACATGTTAAGCTTCATTTAATTAAAAAGAAAATCTACGAGGAAGGTGCTGTCAATATTCCCATTTTATAGATGAGGAAGCTGAGGCACAGAGACTTAACGAAGTCAGCAGGAAATGAAAGTTTTTTTGGTTAGCGTATTTATCGACAGTTAGTAAGCTTTTTGGGAAAGGGCATGGTCTATCTCGATTATTGAAGGGGGATCTTGATTTCAATTCTACCTATTAAAAAAAAAAACTTAAGTATGTTACTTGGGTCTACTAAGTGATGTCCTGGGTGTTTTACATGCTCTGCTTCATTTAGTTTCCTTGAAAAGCCACGAGGAAAGTGTTATCAATGTTCCCATTTGATAGATGAGGAAACTGAGGTGCCGAGGTATTCATGAAGTGACAAGTGAGTGAAAACGATGGTTTTTTTGGGAGCCTATGTATCTATACCTAGGAAACTTGTGGGAAAGGGGTTTGTCTATCTAGACTGTTGGAGCAAAAAAATTTGATTTCAATACTATTTTTAAAAAAGCAAAAATAAGTATGTTCCTTGGATCTACTAGTAAATGGCCTCGGTGTTTTACATGCTCTGCTTCATTTAATCAAAAAGAAAATCTTTTAGACTCTGTGGGAGACGGCGAGGGTGGGATGCTCAGAGAGAACAGCATTGAAACAAGGATACTGTCAAGGGGGAAACCGATCACCAGCCCAGGTTGGATGCAGGAGACGGGTGCTCAGGGCTGGTGCACTGGGAAGACCCAGAGGGATGGGGTGGAGAGGGAGGCGGGAGTGGGGATCGGGATGGGGAACACATGTAAATCCAGGGCTGATTCATGTCAATGTATGGCAAAAACCACTACAATATTGGAAAGGAATTAGCCTCCAACGAATAAAAATAAATGAAAAACAAAAACAAAACAAGCAAACAAAAAGAAAATCTGCGAGGAAGGTGTTATCAACATTCCCATTTTGTAGATGAGGAAACTGAGGTACAGAGACTTTATTAAATATACTAGTATTTCATGCATTGGAGAAGGAAATGGCACCCCACTGCAATGTTCTTGTCTGGAGCATCCCAGGGACCGGGGAGCCTGGTGGGCTGCCATCTATGAGGTCGCACAGAGTCGGACACGACGGAAGCAACATAGGAGCAGCAGCAGTAAGTGAGAGCCATGATTTTGGTGAGCGTATTTATCTATACTTAGTAAACGTGGTGTGAAAGGGCATTCTCTATCTAGATTTGGGGGGTGGGAATTACTGTATTTCAATTCTATTGAAAAACATTAAGAATGCCACTTAGATCCACTAAGAAATGTCCTGGGTGTTTTATATGCTCTGCTTCATGAAATTAAAAAGAAAATCTACAAGGAAGGTGTTATCAACATTCCCATCCCTTTTTACAGCTGAGGAAACTGAGGCACAGAGGCACTAATGAAGTTACAAGAAGTGAAATGGATGATTTCTTTCAGAGCGTATTTATGTACACTCAGTAAACTTTGTGGAAAAGGGCATTGTCTGTCTAGATTGTTGGAGAAAAAAACTCAGTTTTAACTGTCTCTTATAAAGAAAGGAAATTAAGTGTTTTACTTAGATCTCCTAAGTAACACCCTGGATTTGTCATATGCGCTGCTTCATTTAATCAAAAAAAAAAAAAAAAAACAAACAAACACCAAAGAGGAATGTGTTCTCAACACTCCCAGTTTATACATGTGTAAACTGAGGCACAGAGGCATTAATGAACTTACTAATAAGTGAAAGAGATGCTTTATGGTGAGCGTGCTTCTGGACACAGTAAAATTTGCAGAAACGGCACTGTCTCTACATTATTGGGGAAAAACGCTCCTTGTCAACTCCATCTTTTAGGAAATAAACACCAAAATTAAGTATGATACTTAGATCTACTAAACAAAGTCCATCTCGTTTTACCTGCTTGCCTGCATTTAATTCAAAGGAAAAACTACACGGAAGGTGTTATCAACGTTCCCATTTTATACATGAGGACACTGAAGCACAGAGGTATTAGTGAAGTTGCTAGGAAGTGAAAGACATGCTTTTTGGTGAGCATATTTATCTATACTTAGTAAACTTTTTGGGAAAAGACCATCCAGATTGTTGGGGGAAAAATACTCGTTTTCAATTCCATCTCTTAAAAAAGTAAACCAACTTAAGTATGTTACCTAGATCTACTAAGAAATGTCCCCGGTGTTTCACATGTTCTGCTTCATTTAATTAAAAAGAAAATCTACGAGGACGGTGTTATCAACATTCCCATTATATGGATGAGGAAAGTCAGGCACAGACGCATGAATCAAATTAGCTAGTAATTGAAAGAGATGCGTTTTGGTGAGGTATTTATCGACCCTTTGCAAAATTCATGAGAATGTGTTTGACTATCTAGATTGTGAGGAAATAAATCTAGGTTTCAATTCTGTCTATTAAAAAAACATTAAGTATGTTACTTAGATCTACTAAGCAATGTCCTGGGTATTTTACATGCTCTTCTTCATTTAATTAAAAAGAAAATCTACAAGCAGTATGTTATCAACATTCCCATGTTATAGATGAGGAAACTGAGGTACAGAGGCATCAATGAAGTTACTAGTGAGTGAAAGAGATCCTGTTGTTTTGAGAGCATATTTATCTACACTCGGTAAACTTTGTGGAAAGTACACTGTCTGTCTAGAATGTTCTGGGGGGAAATCAATTTCAGTTATCTCTATTCAAAAGAAAAAACAAAATTAAGTATGTTACTGAGACTACTAAGCAATGTCCTCTGTGTTTTACAGGGTCTGCTTCATTTAATTGAAAACAAAATCTATGAGGAAACTGTTATCAGTATTCCCATTTATACTTCAGGAAACTGAGGCCTTCATGAAGTTGCTAGTAAGTGAAAGAGTATTGCTTTTGCTGACCATATTTATCTATACTTAGTCATCTTTGTGGGAAAGGGCATCGTCTATCTAGAATGGGTCGGGAAGAAAACTTGATTTCAATTCTGTTAAAAAAAACAAAATTAAGTATGTTACTTAACTGTACTAAGCATGTCCTCAGTGTTTTATATGCTCTGCTTCAGGTAATTACAAATAATATGTACAAGGAAGGTGTTATCAGTATTCCCATTCTATATATGAGGAAACCGAGGCACAGAGGCATTAAGGAAGTAATTAGTAAGTGAAAGGTGATGTATTGCTGAGTATATTTATCCATACTTAATAAACTGTGTTGGTAAGGGCTTTATCTATTAGATTCTTGGGGGAAAAATATTTCAATTGTATTGAAGAAATTAAGTATGTTACTTAACTCTACTAAGCATGTCCTGGGTATTTTACATGCTCTGTTTCATTTAATTAAAAATAAAAGTCAGCAAGGTAAAAAGAAAATCTCCAAAGCTGAGGGGAAGAAAAATAAAGATGTTAGCACTCTTAAAAAAAACAATATTATGTATGTTCGGTAGCTCTCCTAAACAATGGTGGCTGTTTTACATGTTAAGCTTCATTTAATTAAAAAGAAATTCTACGAGGAAGGTGCTGTCAATATTCCCATTTTATAGATGAGGAAGCTGAGGCACAGAGACTTAATGAAGTCAGCAGGAAATGAAAGTTTTTTTGGTTAGCGTATTTATCGACAGTTAGTAAGCTTTTTGGGAAAGGGCATGGTCTATCTCGATTATTGAAGGGGGATCTTGATTTCAATCCTACCCATTAAAAAAAAACTTAAGTATGTTACTTAGGTCTACTAAGTGATGTCCTGGGTGTTTTACGTGCTCTGCTTCATTTAGTTTCCTTGAAAAGCCACGAGGAAAGTGTTATCAATGTTCCCATTTTATAGATGAGGAAACTGAGGTGCCGAGGTATTCATGAAGTGACAAGTGAGTGAAAACGATGGGTTTTTTGTGAGATTTTAGAAGGGTTAACTTCCTCCCTAAAGGATATTTGTGTTAGGAGGACCCGTACTTTATAGGAAGAGACTGTATCTATATATATATACATATTCACATAGATAGATGGTCGATAGGTAGGTACTGAAAGATTGTTGTTGAACTATAAGACGCTGGGATTCTTGCCCTCTGGAGGAGACGAATTCGATCCGGGGCAGAGACGAGGCTGGATCACTCAGAGCTTTTGTGTAATAAAGTTTTATTAAAGTATAAGTGAGATAGAGAAAGCTTCTGACATAGGCATCAGAAGCGGGCAAAAGAGTACCCACCTCCTAGTGTTTAGCTGTAAGTTATATAGTCACTCACAGTCTGTTAATGAAAAGAAAGGAATGTCTTAGAATTTAGAATGGCACCAGATAATTCATCCCTGGCCATAAAACGATTGACTTGAATCTTGTAGAAGGGCAGATTACCAACAAGTAGTTTCCTTGACATAGATTAGGGAACAATATCTGAGTGAGTAGGTTAGGCCCTCTGGTGGAACCAACTTGAAGTTAGAGTCTGGGGTACATTAACATAGCTTAAGACAATATTTCCATAAAAAAAGAAATGGATTGGTTAACTCAAGGTTTGAGAGTAGTTAGCTTCAGGCGAAACCAGGTGTCATGGCAACACAGCTTGTTAAGAGAAACCTCCTTTTAAATTTGTGTAGAGAAGAAAAAATATCGCTGGTTTGTCTCCTCCTGCCGCTTAAGAGAGAGAAAAACGTCTGGTGCTTGCAGCCTATTTCCTCCGTTTTGAGGCCCCTGGCCTTGCTGCCTGTTAGGCTCTCAGTACCACAGGGGTAGGAAAAGGGGCTCTATTTTTTTCCTTTGGGAACTCTGTTCTCACTGGTAATGGGCTATTTCCATGAGCTTCAATTTACTGATCCCATTTAGTGCCCCTGAGAGCCCCTAAGGGCTTCCCTGGTGGCTCAGCTGGTAAGGAATCCGCCTGCAATGCAGGAGACCTGGGTTCGATCCCTGGGTTGGGAAGATCCCCTAGAGAGACGAATGGCTACCCAGGCCAGTATCCTGGCCTGGAGAGTTCTATAGACTGTATCGTCCATGGGGTGTCAAAGAGTCAGACAGGACTGAGCAACTGTCACTTTCAGAGTCTGCTGATTGTGACTGCAGCCATGAAATTAAAAGGCGCTTACTCCTTGGAAGGAAAGTTATGACCAACCTAGACAGCATATTAAAAAGCAGAGACATTCTTTGGCCAACAAAGGTCCATCTAGTCACGGCTATGGTTTTTCCAGTGGTCATGTATGGATGTGAGAGTTGGACTACAAAGAGAGCTGAGCACCGAAGAATTGATGCTGAAACAATCCTGGCATTCAGGATAGGCGGCAGAGATAAAGGCATATATTTGTATGAACGAATCATGAGGGTGAAGGGACGATGGTGGAATCCAAGAGAGTAGAGGAGATCATAAAGGGAAAAGTGAGAATTCAAGAGTGCTAAGAACTGGGCTTTGGGCGACAACTGAACCTTGAAGAGTGGGGAGGAGAAAAGTCAGCAAACCAGACAGACGAGGAGCACCTGGAGAGACAGGATAGAATCCCAAAGAGAGCAGGTCAGGGAAACCGAGAGAGCAGAGCAATTCAAGAAAGGGAAAGTAGCCAACTGTGGAGAGACACACAGAGAAATAAAGGAGACTGAGAGCTGGGTGTGGGAAGTCCCCACGGAAGTGGAAAGTGTTTTGGAAGGCAGGAGTCTCATTCAAGGGATTGTAGAGAAAATCAGAAGAAAAATAAGCTGGCAAGAAAAGTAGAGTACAGTTTAAAAGAGTTTGACATAAAAAAGAAAGAAAGGAGGCTTCCCTGGTGATTCAGGAGGTAAGAATCTGCCTTGCAGGGCTTCCCGGGTGTCTCAGTGATAAAGAATCTGCCTGCAATGCAGGAGACACGGGTTCGATCCCTGGTGCAGGAAGATCCCACACGCCATGGAGCAGCTAAGCTCGTGTGCCACAACTATTGAGCTTGCGCTCTAAATCCTAGGAAGCACAACTAAGCCCACGAGCTGCAACTGTTGAAGCGCAAGCACCCGAGAGCCCGTGCTCCACAGCAAGAGAGGCCACTGCAGTGAGAAGCCCATGCAGGACAACTAGAGAGAAGCCCCCACTCACCACAACCAGAGAAAGCTCGCACGCAGCAACAAAGACCCGGTGCAGTCAAAAATAAATACATAAATATTTTTTAAATAGAAAGCAAGGGTGGGACTTCTCTAGTGGTCCAGTGGCTAAGACTCTGTACTCTCACGACAGGGGACCTGGGTTCAATGCCTGGTCAGGGAACTAAGATCCCACATGCCACAACAAATACCCAGTGCAGCCAAATAAAGAAATTAATTAATTGAAAAGAAATAATCAACAATTAACACTAAAAAAAGAACGCAAGGGTAACAGAGCCTTAGTTAACTGTCATGTACAAATCTTTTTCTTTTTTTTGACAAATCAAAAATTCTTTTGTCAGCCACAGTAATCAAACCACCAGGATTCTGGAACAAAAAACAGACATATAGATCAAAGAACAGAATAGAGACCCCCGAAATAAACCCACACTCCTACTGTCAATTAATCCATGACAAAAGAGGCAAAACTATACAACGGAGAAGGCAAGCAAGCGGTGCTGGGAAAACTGGATGCTACACATGAAAGAGTGAAATTAGCACATTTCTTCACACCATACACAAAAATAAGCTCAAAATGGTTTAAAAACTTAAATGTAAAACAAGACACTGTTCAACTCCTCGAAAAAACACAGGTGAAACATTCTGTGACATCAATCATAGTGACATTTTCTTAGATCAATCACCCAAGGCAAAAGAAATATCAATCAAAGCAAAAGTAAACAAATGGGACCTAATCAAACTGAAAAGCTTATTATGCACAGCAAAGGAAACCATCAACAACACTAAAAGAAAACCTACTGAATAGGAGAAAGTATTTTCAAAGGATGCAACTGACAAGGGGTTATTATCCACAACATAGAAAATTGCCTGGCAGTACAGCACTCAGCACTCCTCACTCACTGCTGAGAGCCCGAGTGCTTCTTTTTTTATTTTTCTTTGTATTGTAGTATAGGTGACTAACAATGTTGTGTTTGTCTCAGGTGTACGGCAAAGTGATTCAGTTATACATACACGTGTATCTATTTTCTTCAAAATTCTTCCCATTTAGATTATTACAGAATATTGAGCAGAACTTTTCTGGTGGCTGAGTGGTAAAGAATCTGCCTGCAATGCAGGAGATGCAGGTTCGATCCCTGGGTCAGGAAGATCCCCTGGAGAAGTGCATGGCAACCCAGTCCAGTATTCTTGCCTGGAGAATCCGGTGGACAGAGGGGCTTGGTGGGCTACAGTCCATAGGGCTGCAGAGTCCAACACAACTGAAGTGACTGAGCATGCACTCACATTGAGCAGAGGTCCCTGTGCTATACAGTAGGTCCTTGCTGGGTATCTATTCATTTTATTTTTAATTAATTAACTTATTTTAATTGGAGGCTAATTACTTTACAATATTGTAGTGGTTTTTGCCATCCATTGACATGAATCAGCCATGGGTGTACATGTGTTTCCCATCCTGAACCCCCCTCCCACCTCTCTCCCCATTCCATCCTTCAGGGTCATCCCAGTGCACCAGCCCTGAGCACCCTGTCTCATGCATCGATCCTGGACTGGCGACCTATTTCACATATGATAATATACATGTTTCAATGCTCTTCTCTCAGATCATCCCACCCTCGCCTTCTCCCACAGAGAGCCCAAGTTCTATCCCTAATTCAGAACTAAGATCCCACAAGGCATGCAGCATGGCCCCAAAAACACTGCAGGAAAAATGAAAGATTAAATCAAAAAAGTAAACCTAAGAAATCTAAAATATACAAGCAGCTCATACAACTCAATGCAGAAAAGATAAACAACCTAATCACAAAACGGGCAGAAGACCTAAATAGATATTCTCTAAAGCAGACATACAGAAGGCCAAGAGGCACATGAAAAGATGACCAACATGGCTACTCATCAGAGAAATGCAAATCAAAACCACAATGAGGTAACACCGCACACAGGTCAGAATGCCTGTCATCAAAAAGTCTACAAAGAAATGGTAGACAGGGTGTGGAGAAAAAGAAACCCTCCTATACTGTTGGTGGGAATGTAAATTGGTGCAGGCACTATGGAAACTGGCATGGAGGTTCTTCAAAAAATTTAAAAAAGAATTACTATTTGATCCAGCAATTCCATTCCTGGATCAGAAAAAAAATGAAAACTCTAATTTGAAAAGACATTCACCTGAATGTTTACAGCAGCCAACTGCTCTTGGCTGAAAATAATCTGAGATACACAGACACACACACACACACACACACACACACACACACACACTCGGCTTCCGTGCTGGCCCACGGCACAAGGGGTGTCAGCGGGTCGGTGCCAGTGCATACAAGTGGCAATCACACCTGCTCGTACACCCAACTTCAGAACATAATGGCTGTGGCTTCACTCCCACCTGCCAAATCTTGCCCCAGCTTTTCTTGCGGCCAACCTTCACTCAGGAAGGGAAGGCAAACTCAGGAAACGAAGGTCTAGCCTAGCTAAACTGACAAACCCACGGCAACAAGCAGAGACAGACGCCACAGGAGACTGGACCCGGTCATTACTGGAGGAAAGGACGACACAGCATGGCAAATGACACACGCGGGGTCATTCCGGGCCTCAGTTATAGACAAGGATGTCCCGGCATTTGGTGCTCAGATTCCACAAAAGCTGTGTCCACAAAGGACTCATGTAACCACCACGTTTATGCCACCCATCCTGTTGAGTGTCTCTGTCCACCATGCTCGGTGGAGCAGAAGAGGAAGCTACCCTAAGTAAGCGTGGAGTTACTGGCAGCATTTCAGAAAACTGGTCACCATGACTTTTGGTCGCTGACCGCTGACTTCTGAGCTAGGCCGTCAACCTCTGGACATTCCACCAGCTTCTCAAAGAGGGTGAGTGTTCCTAGGGAGCTATCCGAAAGAAAATGAAAGACTCATTTGGAAAGATACATGCACCATGGCATCCATTGCTGTACTATTTACAATAACCAAGATATGGAAGCTACCCAAGTGTCCATCAACAGAGGAATGCATAAAGAAGATGTGGTGTGTATAGACACACACACAATGGAATACTACTCAGCCATAAAACGAAGGAAATTTTGTCATTTGCAACAACATGGATGGACGTGGAAAGCATTATGCTTAGTGAAATAAGTCAGAGAAAGACAAATACTCCATGATATCACTTGTATGTGGAACCTAAAAAATAAAACAAGCAAGTAACTATGACCCAAGAAAAGAAACTAAACTCACCGATATAGAGAACAAAGTAGTGGTTACCAGTGGGGAGACAGGTGGGGAAGGACAAGATAGGAGTAAGGGATTGATAGGTAACAAACTACTTTGTATAAAATAAATAAGCTACAAGGACATGTTGTGCAGTACATGGAATACAGCAATATTTCATAATAAATATAAACGGAGTATAACTTTTAAAAATTGTGAATCACTATGTTGTACACCTGAAACTTACATAATATTGTACGTCAACTATAACTCAATTAAAAACGTGTAAATACAAACAAAATCAACCTATAAAACAGAATGAGTGTTTCCTTATTTTTTCATGATCCTTGGACAAATAAGGGTGATAGTATATAGGCTTTGGGAGGAAGCGTAACTAGTTTACAAAGCTTCAGGTGCGAATATGAACCTGAAATCTGTCCCAGTGTGACCCTTGGATATCTTCCCAGATTGAAAAGCAAAGTTTGAGAGGCAACAACTTCTGGCTCTGTGCACTCTCCCACATCTATTAGGAATAAGAAATAGTGGGCCCAATCACAGGAGAAGAGCTTGAAGATACAGGGAAGTTGCAAAGATGATAGCACAGATATTCTGCTGATTTTATGGGATAAGATGGGCTTGGAGCATTTTCCAAAGGAGAAAGCATCAGAAGTGGCTTTATCCATCACAAAACAGTTGATTCTTACATAAGACCATCCAACAAAAAGCTCTGCCTTCCTGGTTTGACTGGGCAGAAAGCTATACAAGCAGAGCATGGTAAATAGCTACACAGCACACACTTCATTTAAAATTATTATTTATCCTCTTGGTAAACAAAGTTAGAAATAGAAAATATTAATTTAGCTACTAAGGTTTTACACCTAAAGACTTCCTCCTGAAATTCTGATCACTCTCTTTTAAAGAGTAATAGAAACTACGGGAGTTATTTTGAAGAACCAGTTTTCTTCAGGGGTCATGGTGGCATTAACAACACTAGTAACAGCAACAGTGGCTAATATTGATTTAGGACTTGCTATGTGCCAGGCACTAACCAAATATTTCACCTGTATTATCTCATTTAATCCTCCCCATAACTGTAAACAATCAGTAGCCTGATTGCTTCCACTTAAAAGATTAGGAAATTGGAGCCTAGAAAGGTTGTGATTTGTGTAAAGACACACAGTAAGCTCCAGAGCCAGATTCCAAACCCAGTTGCCCTAGGTTCCTACAAAAATTCACACTGGGGACTTTCCTGGTGGCCCAGTGGCTAAGATTCTGAGTTCCCAGCGCAGGGCGCCTGGGTTCAATCCCTGATCAGGGAACTAGATCCCACATGTCACACCTAAGAGTTCACATGCAGCAACTAAGACCCAGCGCAGCCAAATAAATTAATTAAAATAGTCTTTAAAATTGACATTAAAAAAAATTCACACGGATCAAGAGGTAGACATTACTTTGTCAAAAGATGTATAAACAGGAATGTTGAGTGCAGCATTTTTAAAAAGAGTTTGACATTTGAGAAAAGCTTGCTTATCATAAGGAGCTGATTAAATTAATGAAGGTCCCTCCATCCAACAGGTTTATGCATCTGGTAGGAACTATATGGCAAAGAAGTATGGATAATATGATCCAATTTTAGTTGAGACAGCATTTTACCAGTATTTACATATACGAAAACATCTGGAAAATTATACAGAAGAATACAACAATCATTTTGAAGTGGTAGGATGCAAGGTAAAGGAAAACCTGAACTTCCAACTTGTCCTACAACAATTACCTAATAAAGAATAGAATAAAATCTTTAAACATCACACTCCTCCGTTTCCCTGAGAGATACTGCTTCCAGCTTGAGCTCCAGACTGGAAACCGACTGCACTCAGGTGCTCTGTCATTATCCTCTCTGGGCTTCCTATTCCACATATGTAATAACAAGAAGGTGGTTTAATTTCAAAAATTCCTCCCAGCTCTAACATTCTTTGAGTTGGTCCATTTCATTGCTAGGGAAGTTCTTTACAAAACAAGAAACATTTAAGAAGGCCGTGTGGGGATTTAATGTCCAAAAAGGTCTAGTCACACCTTCCCTGTTGTCAATTAACAATGTTGTGATAATTTCAGGTGAACAGCCGATGGGCCTCAGCCATATCTACACATGTGTCCATTCTCCCCCAGACTGCCCTCCCATCCAGGCGGCCACATGACATTCAGCAGTATCCACTCTTTTTTGAGATTCTTTCCCCAATACAGAATATTGAGTTCCTTGGTCTACACAGTAGGTCCTTCTTTGTTGTCTATTTTATATATATTAGAGTGTGTATGTCAACCCCAATCTCCCGAAAAGGACGATTTTTAACCTACACATTAACAGACAGACAAAAAACACTATATGCCGAAACAACACACCGGGCAACCCAAGCCAAAAAAGAAACAAAAGCAAAGAGGCCAAACACAATCCCCGGTCCCGTTCTCAGTCCATAGACTCTTGGTTTCTTTCTTAAGATCACCTGTTACCTATACATCAGAAAACGATAATAATAACTAACCTTTATTTCTCGGCTATCCATAGGGCCATTTAGGGCTTCTCTGGTAGCTCAGCGGTAAAGAATCTGCCTGCCAATGCTGGAGACAGAAGAGACACAGGTTCGATCCCTGGGCCGGAAAGATCCCCTGGGGTAGGAAATGGTAACCCACTCCAGTATTCTTGCCTCGAAAATTCCGTGGTCAGAGAAGCCTGGCGGGGTAGAATCCATGGACTCGCCAAGAGTCGGACACGACTTAGCGACTGAGCACACAGGTATAGGCGAACTCACTGCCCAGCAGAGGAAGTCGGAAGAGTCTGTTTCTTAGAAAGGCGGCGGCGTTGGCCTTGACTGACCACCCTGCCAGGAGGTACAGGCCCGGGGGCGGCCGGGCGCGCGCCTGTCCCGCGGGCGCAGGGAGGCTCTCCCGCGCCCTCTGCTGGGGACTTGGCTCCACGCAGACTCTCCGCGTGCTCGCCGTCCCTACACGCTTCTGGCCCTTTGTGCGGCGATGTGAGACTGCTAGGTGACAAGGGGGTGAACTGGGGGTTACTAGGGGCTGCAGTGGGGGCGTGTGGAGTCTGAGAAGTGAGGTGCAGACTGAGAGCGACGTGCAGCCTGCGGGATGCAGGGGCACCAAGACCTACTTTCCGCTCTGCGAGTGTGGTCCTGGCACCGCCGGTGACGTCTCCCGCGCCCCGCAGCCCTTTGCTCTGCTTAGGAAAATGGTAGAAAGCGGGGGCGGGGGGCAGTTTCCATGGAGCCTTTTAAGCCTGACTCCTTCCCATAAACTGCAAAACCTGCCCTTACAGGGAAAGCGCTGTGTTTTCTATTAGCCCTCAGGCAGGACCGTTTATCAGCAATCCGTATTATGAAAACGGAGGACGTTTTCCAACAACTGTAAATCCTGAAACTATGTCTTGCAGGTCCTCCGCCAGGGACTATTTCCCTGAGAGTCACTGGTCTGGAATCTTCCAAACTGACTTGCTCCACACCCGACTTCTCCCCCACCCCTACTTCCCATCCCCTTAGCAAATACTTTCCTAGGTGCATATTCACCCAAGAGCTGTAATTCTGAGTTCTCACCCATTTCTGTCCACTTGCTAGGTGTGCGGCAGCAGGTACGTCACTCCTCAGAGATAACAGCATCAACTTCTACAGAATGGATGAACAAACCCCCTTTATTCCCTCATTCCACCTGTGTCAACCGAGCACCTACTCCATTTGGGCCCTGGGCTGGGTGCTGGGAAGACCTCAGGGAGAAGGATGCTTTCCTTCCTCTCATGAAATTTGCCTCCCAACTAGGGACCCAGGCAGTAAAGCAATAAATACACAAGTGGTGATGTGTCCACGTAAGGAACGTGGTACAAGGAGAGAGAACACATGGATTCTGACTTGGGTTGTAAGGTCAAGGAAGGCCACTCAGGAAGGGACACAAAAGCTCAACCTGAAGGATACCCAAGCTGGATGAAAGTTGTTCGGCAAAAATCCTGAGTTGGGAAGGTTTCATATGTTCTAGGAAAGGCCCAGGAGTGGCTAGGTATCAGGAGTGAGGAGGAGAGAGGCTCCAAAGGAGTTTGGAGAAGTAACCAGGGGACCCTTGGTGGAGTACTTTCTTGGGATTTGGACAAATGTATTAATGACGTGTATCCATCATTATTCTATCAAACAGAGTATTTTCACCACCCCCCACATCCTCTGTGTTCTGCCTACTCCTCCCTTCTCCTGACTCCTGGCAACCACTGATCTTTTTTGTTTATGTCTGTCTCCACACTTCTGCCGTTTCCACAATGGCATATAAATGGACTCATACAGCATGTAGCCTTTTGAAACTGGCTTCTTTCACTTAGTAATAATGCATTGAAGACTCTTCCATGTCTTTTAGTGGACTTTTTTCCAGATATTTTAGTGTATCCGAGTGTGGAGAAATGAAAGTCGCTCAGTCATGTCCGACTCTTTGCTACCACATGGACTATACAGTCCATAAAATTATCCAGGCCAGAATATTGGAGTGGGTGGCCTTTTCTTTCTCCAGAGGATCTTCCCAACCCGGGGATCAAACCCAGGTCTCCCTCACTGCAGGTGGCTTCTTTACCAGCTGAGCCACATGGGAAGCCCTGATGTATCCAAAGAGCTAAAGAAAACAATGTCTAAAATCAAAAGGAAAGATTCCACTCCAATAAGAGCTTGCAAGTCATCATCCCACCCTCACAAGAAAAGAATATGAATAGATTAAAAATCAATGACTATTCTTGACTCCATCACAGAATTGAAGTCATGGGACAAATTGTAATCCCCAAACTGTTGATTCTCAAGATTACAGATTATAGTGAACAGAGATTCAGCACACCTGAGGCAGAAAATCCTGAAATCTGTAAAACTGGAACTTAAAAGGTAGCTTCAATGAATTGCTGGTGACTGAGTGTGGACTAACTTGAGAATTAAAAATTCCTAGGGACCTAATCGAAGCAACCCCCGACCCCACAGTCATGGTGTTTACCCCTAGGATCCCCAACAGGTTTCCTTTGGTAAAGATCAGAGAAAAATTGCCTCCTGTTTGACCAAGAAAGAGGGGAGAAGTAACTGTTTGGAAACAAGCGAAGCGCCTTCTTCATAACAATGGCCTATGCAGCAAGGGAGAACACTTCACCAGAGCCTTCTTGGACTTGGGGTAAGGGAGATTACCAAACTTCAAACCTTCTAGACATCCACCTTCACAGAAGAGAAGAAAAAAGCTGAGACGTACTTGTGAAGGTCATAGTCCAGGGAGTCAGGCACACTAAAAAACTGAGACCAAAGCATCAGATTATAGAACGTGTCTCCTCAACCCAGACTTGACCAAACATCAACAAGGTCTCCTTATAATACAGTGGGTCACAGCTGAAAGAATGGAAGGCTCAGACTCTATTTAAGAAGGGGCTTCTAAGGGAAATGAAAGATGCAACAGATAAAAACAAACACATGTGTGGAAATTGAATCCTCTGATACTGCAGACACAGAAAACAGTAAACACAGTGTATCTCTTGGTCAGATAAAAATAAGATGTCATACAAAGTCCTGTGTACTTCCAAATACCTGATCGTTACTGGCTTTCAATAAAAAAAATTACATAGCATGATAAAAGAAAAGAAGAAATAGTCTGAAGAGACAAAGCAAGTGCCACAAGCAGATTCAGGTATAGCAGAGATTATGAAATTATCAGACTGAGAATTTAAAATAAATATGATCAATATGCTGAGGGCTCTAGTGGAAAAGGTGGACAACTTGCAAGAAGAGATGGATAATGTAAACAGAGAGATAGAAGTCCTTAGAAAGAATATAAAGGAAATAGTAGAATAAAAAACTAAAGAAATAAAGAATATATTTAATGGACCCATCAGATGATTGGAAAGGGCTGGGATTAGAATCAGAGAGTTTGAAGATGTATCAGTAGAAACCCTCCAAACTGAAATGTAGAGAAAAAAATTAATAAAACATAGATTAGAATATCTTCCAATCACTGTGGGACAATTACAAAAGGTATAACATGTATAATGGGGCTACTCAAAGCAAAGAAAGAGGAAAGAAACAGAGGAAATATTTGAAGTGATAATAACTGGGATTTTTCTAAAATATATGACAGGTCGACACATCTAGGAAGTTCAGAGAACACCAAGCAATATAAATGTCAAAAGGAAAACAAAAACCACCTAGGCCTATCATATTCAAATTGCAGAAAACAAAACACAGAGAAAATCTTGAAAAAAGTAGAGAATAAAAACACCTTACCTAGAGAGGAACACAGGTGGTCCCCACAGGGAGTCTTGCTCTATATGCCAGTCTGAGTCTTGCCAGAAGCCTGACCGAATGGCAAGGCTATTAGCCATATCCACGGTTCAGTGAAGATACAGCAAGCCTTCTTGTTGAAGTGACCCGGACAGACATCCACACTGCATGAGGCTCTGCCCATTGCAATGAGCATCCCTCCCCACACTCAGTAAGGGAAAGGCCATTCTCAGATTCGATGGCAGCTGTGCCCCATTCCTGCTTGTTAGTAGTTGACTGGGAGGAGCCATCAGGTGTGCTGATCGGGACCATTTATGGTCCCGGACAGCGGTCCCCAACCTCCGGGATCTAATGCCTGATGATCTAAGTGGAGCTGATGTCATGATAATAAAAACAAAGTACACAATAAATGTAATGTGCTTGAATTGTCCTGAAATCACCATGACCCCCGCCCCGTCCATGGAAAAATTGTCTTCCACGAAACTGGTTGTTAGTGCTAAGAAAGTTGGGGATTGGTGATCCAGGAGGTCTTCGTACCTGGACCCTCAGAGGGCCAGTGGAAGCAGCGGCTCTTTGGGCAATATGCCAGGAAGCCAAAGAGACACCCCTGAGAACTTTTCAGGGAGTTGTGAGACCCCATCTGGGCTGCGTTTTGCTCATTCCTGTATGTACCATTTCTATAGAAGATTCCTGAGCCAACTCCACCAGGTGAGTTGAGACATCTGCTTGGATCCATGCCACGATTGGAATTTATGGTCTTAAGATTACTTTAGGGGCTTCTCTGGTGGTCTGGTGGTTAAGAATCCACCTTCCAACGCAGGGGACGCAGGTTTGATCTCTGGTCAGGGAACTAAGATCCTACATGGCTCAGAGCTACTTAGCCACATGCGCCCACAACTACAGAGCCCATGTGCCTTAATGAATTATCCCACATGAAGCAACGGAGATCCCACTTGCCGCAACTAAGACCTGACATAGCCAAATAAATGAATAAATATTTTTTTAAAAGATTACTTCACAGCCATGAATCATGTGCACAGTATCCACCAAGGGCCAATAAGAGGCCAATGACTGTGTCCCGAGCTGACTAAGACACTGGGGCTGCCTGATTCATCTCCAGATTCACCAACAAAGGTGAAATCCAGGGCCATCACCATGCAGACTCTAGTGGGACTCCGTGTCGGGTTCCTCATAGTCTGGTTCCTGGCCCCAGATTAGAGTTCCTTAGTGGGGAGAGCCCATGAATATCCCTTGAGGCCCCGGGATTGAGTGAGTAGACCCAGAGATGTCTTTGGGAGAGCCCTTGCCCAGATTGTCCAGAAGAGTGCACCTGAATACCATTTTTACATTATTCTTTCCGTTGGTCTGTGCTGTGCTGAGTTGCTCAGTCCGGCCCTTTGCGAGACCCCCAGGCTCCTCCGTCCATGGGGATTCTCCAGGCAAGAATAATGGAGTGGGTTGCCATGCCTTCTTCCAGGGGATCTTCCCAACCAGGGATCGAACCCAGGTCTCCCTCACTGCAGGTGGATTCTTTACCATCTGAGCCACCAGGGAAGCCCATGAATATTGGCATGGGTAGCCTATCCCTTCTCCAGGGGATCTTCCCAACCGAGAAATAGATCTTGGGTATCCTGCACTGCAGGTGGTTTTTTTTACCAGCCGAGCTACCAGGGAAACCCCAACTTTTGCTACTTCTGCAATAACTATTTTTTTTTCCTTCTGTGGCCAGGGAGAATTCTGGTTTGGGGCCTGCTGTGGCACCAGAGGTTCATAGCAGTTGATCTGATGGGCTTTGTGGGATTCAGGCGAGTGAGCAGGACTCGGGCCAGTCTCCAGCATCAGCAGTATTCATAGCTCTGGAGCATGTGTGCTCATCAGTGAGGGGCCATACAAATCCTCCTTCTTTCTTGGCTGTGGGGCATTGACCCTACTGAGGGAAAACTCAAGACACATTGGTCCTTGCAGCACTGAGAAAATTCTCCCTGCTTCTGGGAAGCAGTGGGCTCTTTTTGACTCCTCTACTTTTTAGTTCTGTCTGCTGTATTAGTGTCTTCATCATCTTGGCGGTAGCAAATATTTACTGAACACCACAGCTTGCCATGTTTTCTTCTGAGTGCTCCACGTGAATCTCTTCATCTTCTTTTCAGCTCTATGGACTAACTACTATTAAGATCCCGTTGTATGGATGAGGCTCAGAAAGCTGAAACACTCTGTTCAAAGTCACAGAGCCAGTAGTGGCAGAGCTCTGATTTCAATCCGAGTCCAAAGTTCCTCTTCTTGCTATAAAGCCTCCGTGCCTCTCACACTTTCTCCTCCCCACCCGCATGCCTCTCCCTCTCCAGGCTGTCTCAGCAGCATAGTCTCTATGTGGGTCCCAGGTTTCTGTGCTGTTCTCCAGGAAATGATCTCAGAGATGGCACTCAGCTAAGCACTTCCCTTTCTTTATTGGGACTGAGACATTGTCTTCACAGGAGAAACCAACCACTCTATATACAAGCACCATGGTTAAGGGCAGGGTCTCCAAGCCTTGGAGATTTCATAGACTAGTAATATTAGTAAAATAAAACTGGGTTTGGACAGAGGTCATAATCTTTTCATTTTACCAATTAAGACCTTGTCACACTCCTCCTACTACTAATATTAATAATAGAAATAATATCTAAAGGTTATAGAGAAATACTACCATATACTATTTTCAATCTTTCAGTGAAGTACCTGATTTGATCCTCACAAAAATCATACTCAGTAGGTTTTATCTTTATCCCCATTTTGGAGGCAAGGAAATTGACAAAGAGAAACGTTTTGTAAATTACTCCTGACTCTGCTGGTAACCATTATAGTAGACTGTCTCTCTATGTGTTTCATAAAAGATACTTTTTAAAAAACCATCAAAGGACTTCCCTGGTGGTCCAGTGGTTAAGACTCTGCGCTTCCACTGCAGGGGGCGTGGGTTTGATTCCTGGTTGGGGAGATAAGATCCTGAGTGCCACAGGGTGTGGCCAAAAAAAAGATAACAAAATAAGAAAGAAACCATCAGGCACAACTGGAGGCCCTGACCTTAGAATTTAGAAACAATCAAGTAAAACACTGAGGGTTCAGGGTTTGTCTTGAACAAGGTAAATGCTGTGTCTCTGTTTTGTTCCCTGTTTTTTGTAATTTAATGTGAAAATACTACTATGTGCTTTGAAAATTAAACGACTTCATACATACTGAGACCTTAACCCAGTGACTGGCACACAATAAGAATACAATACATATCAGCTACGACACTTATCATTGTAATTCCTTGTGGCACAACCCTGCAAACTAACCTCTTGCTGGGAAGAAACTGAGTAAGGCAACTCTAGACTCCTCCTGTTACTGAGGTCACGTAAGTTTCTGTAACTGACGACACCCTCCTCCCTCAGCTGTCTCCAATTTCCCCTCCTTGACTGAACTGAAGCAGACAGAAATGTCTGGGCTTTCCCTCCCACTGGTTGATACTGTTGTTGCTATCAGTTCAGCTCAGTTGCTCAGCTGTGTCTGACTCTTTGCAACTGCATGGACAGCACCAAAACAGGCTTCCCTGTCCATCACCAACTCCTGGAACTTGCTCAAATTCATGTCCGTCAAGTCAGTGATGCCAACCAAACATCTCGTCCTCTGTCATCCCGTTCTCCTCCTGCCTTCAATTTTTCCCAGCATCGGGGTCTTTTCCAATGAGTCACTTCTTCCAATCAGGTGGCTAAAGTATTGGAGCTTCACCTTCAGCATCAGTCCTTCCAATGAATATTCAGGACTGATTTCCATTAGGATTGACTGGTTTGATCTCTTTGCTGTCCAAGAGATTCTCAAGAGTCTTCTCCAACACCACGGTTCAAAGGCATCAGTTCTTCAGTGCTCAGGTTTCTTTACAGTCCAACTCTCACATCCATACATGACTACTGGAAAAACCAGAGCTTTGAAGTAGATGGGCCTTTGCCAGCAAAGTAATGTCTCTGCTTTTTAATATGCAGTCTAGGTTGGTCATAGCTTTTCTTCCAAGGAGCAAGCGTCTTTTAATTTCATGGCTGCAGTCACCATCTGCAGTGATTTTGGAGCCCAAAAAGATAAGTCTGTTACTGTTTCCATTGTTTCCCCATCTATTTGCCATGAAGTGATGGCATGATCTTCCTTTTTTGAGTGTTGAGTTTCAAGCCAGGTTTTTCACTCTCCTCTTTCACTTTCATCAAGAGGCTCTTTAGTTCCTCTTCGCTTTCAGCCATAGAGGTGGTGTCATCTGTATATCTGAGGTTATTGATGTTTCTCCTGGCAATCTTGATTCCAGCTTGTGATTCATCCAGCCCGGCATTTCACATGATATACTCTGAATATAAGTTAAATAAGCAAGGTGACAATCTACAACCATCATGTACCCCTTTACCAATTTGGAACCAGTTCATTGTTCCACTTCGGGTTCTAATTGTTGCTTCTTGACCCACATACAGATTTCTCAGGAGGAAAGTAAGGTGGTCTGATATTCCCATCTCTTGAAGAATTTTCCACAGTTTGATATGATCCACACAGTCAAAGGCTTTGGTGTAGCCAGTAAAGCAGAAGTAGATGTTTGTCTGGAATTCTCTTGCTTTTTCTATGATCCAACGGATGTCAGCAACTTGACCTCTAGTTCGTCTGCCTTTTCTAAATCCAGCTTGAACATCTGGAGGTTCTCGGTTCACATACTGTTGAAACCTAACTTGGGGAATTTTGAGAAATACATTGCTAGCATGTGAGATGAGTGCAATTGAGTGGTAGTTGGAACATTCTTTGGCATTGCCTTTCTTTGAGATTGGAATGAAAGCTGACCTTTTCCAGTCCTGTGGCCACTGCTGACTTTTCCATATTTGCTGGCACATTGAGTGCAGCACTTTCACAGCATCAACTTCAGGATTTGAAATAGCTCAGCTGTTGCCATAGCAGCACTCAAACTTTCCTTCTGAAAACCCTGGGGAACAGGGACTCATAAACTTCTTCCGAGGTTTCTGCCACAGCTGCTTGCAGGTTGGATGGCCACTCAGGTATTTATTTACTTTTCATTGTAGGATAATAGCTTTACAGTATTGTGTTGGTTTCTGCCCAACACCAACGTGAATCAGCCACAGGTGTACACATGTCCCCCCCCTCTTGTATTTCCCTCCCACCTCCCTCCCCATCCCGCCCCTCTAGCTTGTCCCCTGTTTGAGTTCCCTGAACCATACCGCAAATTCCCACTGGCTATCCATTTCCCATGTGCTAATGTCTGGTTCCATGTTCCTCTCTCCATGCATCCTACCTTCACTAAGGTATTGAGGGTTCGTAAGGGACGACTCCTCAAAAGTCACCTGCAGGGGTTCTCCCCATTCATCACCCAGACCCCAAACTTGACCACGCCCCTGACTTCATGCCGATTCTGCCAAACAGCCTCTCATCAGGAAGGTCAAGGGAGAGAAGGCGCTAGGAAAGCACAGGGCGTGCCACTGTGCTAACGACTCAGTCGTGTCCGACTCTCTGTGACCCCACGGACTGTAGCCCACCAGGCTCCTCTGTCCATGGGGTTCTCCAGGCAAGAATACTGGAGTGGGTTGCCGTGCCTTCCTCCAGGGGATCTTCCTGAGCCAGAGATGGAGCCCCAGTCTCTTATGTCTCTGGGAGAGTTCTTTCCCCCTAGCGCCACCTGGGAAAGGCCCTTAGGAGAGAGGATAAAGAATGATTTTCCTCACTCATATGTGAGAATAAAATCCCAGCCTTTTCCTGCTCATGTTGGAGCCTGGGGCTCCATGAGGGAGTTCTAAATAGGACCTTTCCATAAATAAACACCCTGCCTCCTTGGTTTGGCCTTCGACGTCTTGGATTTGGCTCCAAGTCAATTCATCAAAAGCCATCCTTTTACCAAAAGTCAAGACACAATGACCAAGTGAACAAGCGGGTCATTCTTTGCAGGATTAAGTTACTATATGAGTAATGTGCCAGAGCTTACCACACTTACTGACTTACCAAAAACTTTATTGTTGTTCTGTGTATTTATTTCAGCTTGTTGTTACTTAACATACAAAAATGCACATATGTAATGTATATATTTTGACGAGTTTGGACATATATACACAACCATAATAACATCACAATGTTGTTATCTAAGAGAAGAAATAACCTGGATTTTTAAAAATATTCTATTTCTTTATTTGTCTGCACTGGGTCTTTGTTACGGCAGAAGAGATCTCCCATCTTCATTGCGGTATGTGGGCTCTTTAGTTGCAGCAATGTGAACTCTTAGTTGCTGTGTGTGGCATCCAGCTCCTTGACCAGGATTCCAACCCGGGCCCCCAGCATTGGGAGTGCAGAGTCCCAGCCACTGAACCACCAGAGAAGTCCCAATGCTGTTATTTTTAAATCCAGAGTTTACTGGGGTTTTCTTTGGGCACAGTGACCTGGCCCAGGGCTGGGGAGAGCCAGCTGCATACGGTTCTGTGCCTGGACGCTCCCCGTCCCCATGCTTTAATCCTTCCTTCCTCTGGGATAGGCAACTGGAGAGGACTCTCTTCCTCTGACAGCAAATGACCCCTCCACCACCCCAACCCCCAGCTACAAGGGGCACTTGGCTGAGGGCCTTCTCCTTCTCCTCACATACCCCTTCCTGGGTGGTTTCTACCTGGGAATTCCATTTGAAGAAGAAAGGCAAGGTCTTTCTGCTTCTATTAAATAATGTGATTATGCTGCATCAGTGCTCAGGGACCACTCCTCCTGGATTCAGGCAGCACCCAACCAAGAGCCTCCTTTGCAGTGTTCAATTAGCTGGAACCCAGGTTCTCCCCAGGATGTTGAAGGTGACAAGATATATCTGAAGGCCACATGATCAGCTTTGAGCTGAGGAAGGAGGGTTACGGTTTCCACCTCTGGGAAAGGGGAGGGAGAGGAAAAAAGTCTCACACTGACCTAGACAGAGTCTCCTCTTGCAGTTCCTCTACAGAGCCAGGAATGCCCCGTCCCGTAGAGTGGTTTCTGTCTGCACCCCTGCCCCACCCCGCATCCCCTGCACAAAAGGGAAGGCGGTGAACAGAACTGGGAGAGAACCAGATGAACACCCAGCTCCCTCTCCTCCATAAAACCCTATGAGCTGCCCCTGTAGAAGTGGCCCTTGGGGTCCTTGCCTCTGACAACATGAAAGTGGCTCAGGCCTGCCTTGGAACACACTGTCCTTCCTTGGAGACTCACGCCACCCATCTGGCACATTGGTGGTCCCAATGGGGCAGGGTGGGGGGAGGATGGGTGTTGGAGATGAGGGTGGAAGAGAATGGATGGGTCTGTGTACACCCCTCCTGGGCACCTGGGAAACTTTGGAGATGTGTGTGGCCTACTGATGGTTCAGTGTGGCTCAGCAGTTTCCATCAGACGCGCTAACCCCATGTGACAGACAGAACAAATGTGCAGAGATTTCACAACTTTATTGAAAATACAGAAAATGTGCCCTAAAATAGTGGGTCAATGACTCGGCATGTGTATGTAACACACTTGGCAGGCACTGTGTGCTGAATGGTGAGGTATCAGAACTTCAATCTGGCTCAAAGGCACTTTCGACAAAGCGGTCATGGAGACCATTCAAGAGGAAACGGGGCTACAGAAAGGCCACTGGTGGTAGGGGACCAGGCAAGGCCACGTGAGGGCAGCCGGGGTGAATGGGGGGTGGTAGAATCCAGGGCAGAGGCAGAAACAGAGGGGGTAATGGTGGCATGGGCAGCAAGGCCATCATGGGGGGCATGGGCGGCATGGGCATCAGCTCCAGGGGCGTTGGCTCCAGGGGTGTCAGCTCCAGAGGTGTCGGCTCCAGGGGCATCAGCTCCAGGGGCATCGGCTCCAGGGGCAGCGGCTCCAGAAGGACCCAGACCCAATTCGGCTCCTGAATGAGGATGGTGTTGCAGGGTCCACCCCAGTTGGTGACCACAGGGTGGGCCCGGCGCAGAGGGGGCGCATCTCTGAACCTCAGTGCTCTCTGACAGTTCCTCCACTTGGTCCTTCTACGCTTAAACCACACCTCCAGTCAGAGAGAAAAAGGGGCTGCGTTAGTACATGAAGCAGTTAATGTCAGACCAAAAAAACGGAGCAGGGAACTCTTGGTGACTTGAAGATGGGAAACTACACCAGGAGAAGCTATCTCCTTCCGGTTACAATTGTTTAGGCCATTTACTTAAAGGCCCTCCCATCAGCCCCACCCCCACCCCCAGCAAGTGAGCACTGATGACGCGCCTGGCTCTGGACTGGCTTGTGGCCTCGTCTCTGCTCCCGCCTGTTACTCTTCCTGCCACGAACCCCTCTCACTGGGCAGGTGCACCTTCGCGATGGGAGAAGTTGAGCACAAGATAAAGTGGGCGCCTTTGAAGATCACACTGAGAGGAACGGGACCCATTCGAACGGCCCATCTTTGGGGCACAGTAAATAATCAGTAGGCGCGGCTGGATTCCTAAATAAAAGCTGTTCCCAGGGACCGCTGGGACGGCTGTAGAGACGGAGCTGGTGTTGCCAGGGAGGTTTGGTCGTGGGGGCCCAGGGGCTCTGTGGCTCGTCTGCTGGCACCAGCAGAGTTGAAGCCCTGGACACTGCCTTAGCTCTAGCCTGCAGATCAGAGAGGTTTAGGCTGCTGCTGCTGCTGCCGCTGAGTGGTCAGTCCTGTCCGACTCTGGGCGACCCTATGGACTGCAGCCTGCCAGGCGCCATGTCCATGGAACAAACTCGGCCCAAACTGACTAACATTCTTAAATCTTGGCCCAGCCAAGAGATGGCGGGGAGGCGGCAACCACTGTTGCCTTTCTCAGTTCTGCACTCTCCACCCTGCCCACCGTCCAAACCTGCCCGGGCTCAGGCCCCGGTCGGCTCCCTCTGCTCTGGGTGCGGCTGCAGGACCTTGGACCAGAGTCTCTGGGGCCCAGCAAGGCCCTGCTGTCTAGGTGCTGCCACGCAACCAGGGAGCCTCATCGTCCCCTCATGCTTAAGGCAAGAGGGTGCAACCTGCACGGTAGGAAGAGACTTGACAACCACGTGGGTCAGGATTCACGAAATGGCTCCTTCCGAAATATGAGCCAACTTTTAACAACTGAAAGAAAAGCCTGTGCTGTGGGCCCCACTGCTCCCTCAGCATCCCAGTGATTGGAATTACATCATATTTAGTATTTTTGGATGTTTTCACACTGCAGATTTTACATGAAACCAAGGGCCTCCTCTCTCTATCGCTTCATTTTTCCTCTCCCATCTTAGCATCTGGGCCCTTCTGATGCATGAATATGTAGTCTTAAGGAGCCACATTAATAGAGCTCATTTTGGAGGTGGGGATAGAGTGTACCAGGGATCAAGTCTGCGTAAAGATAAGCAAAATGCAAAACTGGCTAACTGAAGTTCTGGCGGCTACTGCTTCCATATTCCCAGTACTGCTTTCATAGAGTAACTCTTACTGTATGTGAAAACAAGGGGAAGTGTTCATTAAATATTTCTTTGGGAAATTGGTGCCATAGAATTTGGAAATAGGTGGGAACATTCTCTCTTTTCCCTTATTTGTTTCCTGTGGGTCCTTTTCCCTTCAGAACTCCACTAAGAGATCACTATGTAAACCCAGGAGAAGCATGTCACCAAAACTTCAGGTTTTCTTTCCCAGTGAGCTTGCTTTGCCTGCATAAGACAGCAGAGGCCCAGGCCTCCCAAGCCCCGGCCAGACCTGACTGTGAGCCCAGCCCCTGGACTTAGGCTCCCAGCCCCGATTTCCAGACCCACCACCCCCACGCCCCCAGGTCTGCAGCTCACATCCATCACTGCCCTCACATATGGGCTCTGCAGCAAAGCAAATAAAACCTTCCTGATTTTTCTTCCTTCCTTTCTTAATTTTCTAGTTTAAAAAAATATTCCCTTGATACAACTTACTCTGTTGTAAGAACAAATATTTAGTTTCTGTACCTTGAGCTACCGAGTAGTCATCACCATCTAAGTAAATGGGCAAGTACTTCAAATTAACACTGGTAAGCTACTGGCTGACAGCCATGGACCACGGACCATCAGAGAGAAATTCTTCAAAACCAATCCCTCCAAATAATATGAAAAGGGCAGAAAAAAATCCTTAGACATTAGAAATTGCTCAAAACAATATTCAGTGATACATTTGGTAGTTTCATAATGTTGCATATATGCAGTATCTCCAATAAATATATTGACAGTGTCCAATTTTCTCAAACTCACCTTTCTAGGTCAGTGGAAATTTATTCAGCTTCTTTTAATATATATATTTAGACAAATTCCTAAGGGTTGCAAACCTTTCCTCCACCTCCATCATAATGCACAACCTACTATGTTAGCAATGTTTTCAGGCTTCACTTCAAACAATTTCAGAAAATTAAAATTTACAGCTGAAACTCTACACTATTGTGAGTGTGAGTATGTGTGTGCTCAGTTGTGTCTGACTCTTTGCGACCCCACAGAGCCTGCCAGGCTCCTCTGTCCATGGTATTTTCCAGGCAAGAATACTGAAGCAAGTTGTCATTTCCTACTCCAAGAGGTCTTCCTAAAACAGGGATGGACCCCACATCTCTTGTGTCTCCTGCGTTGCTCTACCAAACACACAAAAACAACAGCAGGAGGATCAGGCACTTGGAATTTTAAATTATCCCCCTCCCCATCAGTCTCAGCTAAACTAAACGTACATTTGTTGCTCATATGTTGCGTCCTGAGGTGAATTATTCCCTTACCCAAATGCCTGAATACTTGAAAATTCACTCCTTGCAGAAAGAGCTGATGCCTGGCTTAAATATTTTAAATAATTTAGCTTACTTGAACCCCCTTGTGTGCTTAGTCACTCAGTCGTGTCCAACTCTTTGTGACCCCATGGACTGTAGCCCACCAGGCTCCTCTGTCCGTGGGGATTCTCCAGGCAAGAATACTGGAGTGAGTTGTCACTCAAGGGGTGGGACCCCCTTATAACCCAGCAATTTGGTGCATTAATTTGAATAATTCCCAAGTCAGACTCTGTCCCAACATGAGTCCGCAGAGAACTGCCCCCTAAAGGATATCAGTGTTAGAAGGAGTTTACTTTACTGAACAGGTATATATTCTGGCCCCAAAGTCCCAGAAGTTCCAATCTTACTTCCCAAATATAGTGAAGGCTGCAAAAACAAACCAACGTGAGAATGTCCAGGACAAGGTATCCAGTTCCTAAAGTGGGTTTTAGAATGGCTGTTACGCCATAGTGCTTTTTCCAGTTTACTCACCTGTATTCTATCTTCAGTCACTCCCATGCGTCTTGCAAGCTCCTGTCTGAGGGGGAATAATTACAAATATTCAGCATTTGACATTATGAATGAAGTGAAATATATGTTGTACATTTCTCACTATTTAAAATATTTATTCAGAGAGTAGCCAAGATAACAGCATAAGAAAACTCTGAGCTTACTTCCTCCTTTGGGCACACCAAAATTATAACTATATACAGAGAAGCTATTGATGAGAATGACCTGAAAGATGAGCAGACAAGATCTTACACAGCTACAGATATAAAGAAAGAAACACGATAAGATGGACAGGAAAGGTGGGGAAGGGGTATAGTCAAGACTCACACCCACAGGTCAGCAACCCCTATGTGCTGTGCTCAGTCATTTAGTCGTGTCCCACTCTTTGTGATGCCATGGACTGTAGCCCACCAGGCTCCTCTGTCCATGGGGATTCTCCAGGCAAGAAAACTGGAGTGGATTGCCAAGCCCTCCTCCAAGGGATCTTCCCAACCCAGGAGTCGAACCCAGGTCTCCTGCACTGCAGGTGGATTCTTAACCATCTGAGCCACCAGGCAACCCATATACAGGATGATAATTATAATTGAAGAGATTCACCACAAGAAGCAAGGGGTCTGAGCACAGTAGATTTCCTAGCCTGGGGTCCTGAGCTGGGAAGATAAGCTCTCAGAACATTTTGCTTTGAAGGCCAGCAGGGCTTCCTTTCAGGAGACCCGGGGGCTGTGAGAAATTGAGACTCCACTCTGAAAGGGTGAAAATCTCACATGCTCCGGGACCCAGGGCAGAAGCAGTGATTTGAAAGGAGCCTCGGTCAGACCTATCTGTTGATCTGGAGAATCTCCTGAAGAGGCAGGAAACAACTACAGCTCACCTGGGCACACAGACGCTGGAAGCAGCCATTTTAAGGTGCTCGTTGGACTGTGAGGACTCTGTGGCTGGCAAGGGCCATTTTGAAATCCTCCCTCTAGATTATTAGTACTGTGACCCAGCCCTCCCACCAGTCTATTGGCACTAATCCCAGCACACCCCAAACCAAGCAGTTAGCTGGGCAGGGACACAGCCTCACTCACCAACAAGTCAGTTGCCATAGGACCTCCTGAGTCACCAGTCACACAAGAACCAGACTTGCCCGCCAGAGGCCCCAAGACTCAGCCCCAAACACCAGTGGGCCAGCAGCCTATGCACTAGGCAATGCCTGGTAACCAACAGACCTGGGGTCCACCCACGGTAGTCAGCCCACCACAATAGAAGGGTTCATGCAGCCCATACAGAAAGCACCCTTGGAGCATATAGTTCTGATGACCAGAGGAAGTGACACGGTGTATTTAATGTGATCAAAGGGAAAAAAAAATCTACAACAAAGAATACTCTACCTGGAAAAGCTATCATTCAGAGTTGAAGAAAAGATAAAAGACTTTTATAGACAAGCAAAAGCTGAGTTTTCTACACCACAAAACATGCTTTAAAAGAAACAAAGGAACTTCTCTAAGCAAAAAAAAAAAAAAAAAAAGGCTATTAACACAAATAAGAAAAGAATAAAAAGTAAAGTTATAAGCTTTTACACAGCAAAGAAAGCCATAAAGAAAATGAAAGTCCGTAGGTTTACAAAACAGAAGAAAGTATTCGCAAATGATGCAATCAACATGAGCTTAATTTTCAAAATATGCAAACAGCTCATACAACTCAATAACAACAACAAAAAACAACCCAATCAAAAAATGAGAAGACCTAAATAGACATTTCTCCAAAGACATGTCTCCAAAGAAGACATATGTGCATGTGCTCTATCGTGTCCAACTCGCTGTGAATGTATGGGATTATAGCCTGTCAGGCTTCTCTGTGCATGGAATTTCAAGCCAAGAATCCATGGCGTCACAAAGAGTTGGACACAAATGTGCACACACACACACGTCTTCTTTGGAGAAATCTCTGTTTTGGTCTTCTACCCATTTTTTGATTGGGTTGGGTTTTTATTGCTGTTGTTATTAAGTTGTATGAGCTATTTCTGTATTTTGGAAATTAAGCCCAGACATTTCTTCAAAGAAGACATATAGATGGCCATCAGGCACATGAAAAGATTCTCAACACTGCTCATCCCACATCCGGGCATATATCTAGAAAAGAGCAAAACTCTAATTAGAAAAGATACACATACACCAATGTTCATAGTGGCACTGTTTACAATAGCTAAAACATGGAAGCACCCTAAGTGTTCATCAACAGATGAATGGATAAAGATGTGGTATGTATATACAATGGAATATTACTCAGCCATAAAAAGAATGGAATTCTGCCATTTGTAACCATGTGGATGGACCTGGATAGTATTAAGCTAAGTGAATTAATTCCAACAAAGACAAACATTATAAGATATCACTTACATGCAGAATCAAAAAAACAGTACAAATGAACTTTTTTACAAAACAGAAATAGATTTGCAGATGTAGAAAACAAATTTATGGTTATGGAGGAGGGGGAATAAACTGGGAGTATGGGATTAACAGATGCACACTATCATATATAAAATAGATAAACAACAAGGATTTACTGTATAGCACAGGGAAGGTTATTCAATATCTTATAATAAACTGTAATGGAAAAGAATCTGAAAAAGAATACATATACATACATATATATATATAAGTGTAATCAAATACACTGTCCATATAAACCTCATGGTAACCACAAACCAAAAATCCATAATGGATACACATACAACAAAAGAGAAAGGAATCCAAACATAAGACTAAAGAAAGCCATCAAATCACGAGGGAAGAGAGCAAAGAAGAAGAAAAGAACAAAAAGAAAAGAATTAACAAAATGGCAGTAAATATATACCTACCAATAATTACTTTAAATATAAATGGAATAAATGCTTCAATTAAAAGGCACAGAGTGGCTGACTGGACACAGAAACAAATCCCACATACACACTGCCTACAGGAGTCTCCCTTCAGATCTAAATACTCAGACAAAAAGTGAGAGGATGGAAAAAGGTATCCAATGCAAATTTAAATCAAAAGAAAGCTGGGGTAGCAACACTTGTATGAGATAAACTAGTCTTTCAAACAGAGACCATAACAAGAGACAAAGAAAGACATTACATAATGAACACAGAATCAACTCAAGAAGATATAACAACTGTAAATATATAGGCACCCAACATAAGAGTACCTAAAATACATACAGTACATACTAACAAACCTAAGGGAGAAACTGACAGTAAGCATGAAATTCAGGACTTTGACACCCCACTTACATCAATGGACAGATCATCCATACAGAAAATCAATAAGGAAACACTGACCTCAAATGACATATTAGACTTAATGGACTGATTGAGCATCCCATCCAAAGGCAGCAGAATACACGTTGACATTTTAGGAATGTAGACATTTTAGAAATCAGTGAACTAAGGTGGACTGGAATGGGTGAATTTAACTCAGATGACCATTATATCTACTACGGTGGGCAGGAATCCCTTAGAAGAAATGGAGCAGCCATCATAGTCAACAAAGGAGTCCGAAATGAAGTACTTGGATGAAATCTCAAAAATGACAGAATAATCTCTGTTCATTTCCAAGGCAAACCATTCAATATCACGGTAATTCAGGTCTATGCCCCGATCAGTAATGCTGAAGAAGCAGAAGTTGAGCAGTTCTATGAAGACCTACAAGACCTTCTAGAACTAACACCCAAAAAATTATCTCCTTTTCATTATAGGGGACTGGAATGCAAAAGTAGAAAGTCAAGAGATACCTGGAGTAACAGGCAAATTTGGCCTTGGAGTACAGAATGAAGCAGGGCAAAGGCTAACAGAGTTTTGCCAAGAGAATGCACTGGTCATAGCAAACACCCTCTTCCAACAGCACAACGGAAGACTCTACACATGGATATCACCAGATGGTCAATACTGAAATCAGATTGATTATATTCTTTGCAGCCAAAGACAGAAGAGTTCTATACAGTCAGCAAAAACAAGACTGGGAGCTGACTGTGGCACATACCATGAACTCCTTATTGGCAAATTCAGACTTAAATTGAAAAAAGTAGGGAAAACCACTACACCATTCAGATTTATGACCTAAATTAAATCCCTTATGATTATACAGTGGAAATGACAAATAGATTCAAGGAATCAGATCTGATAGACAGAGTACCTGAAGAACTATCAAAGGTTCATGACTGTACAGGAGACAGGAATCAAGACCATCCCCAAGAAAAAGAAATGCAAAAAGGCAAAATGGTTGTCTGAGGAGGCCTTACAAACAGCTATGAAAAGAAGAGAAGGGAAAGGCAAAGGAGAAAAGGAAAGATATACCCATATGAATGCAGAGTCCCAAAGAATAGCAAGGAGAGATATAATAAGACAGTCTTCCTCAGCAATCAATGCAAAGAAATAGAGGAAAACAAGAGAATGGGAAAGACTAGAGATCTTTTCAAGAAAATTAGAGATACCAAGGAAACATTTCATTCAAAGATGGGCTCAATAAAGGACAGAAATGGTATGGACCTAACAGAAGCAGAAGATATTAAGAAGAGGTGGCAAGAATACACAGAAGAACTATACAAAAAAGATCTTCACGACCCAGATAATCACTATGGTGTGATCACTCACACTCAGCTAGAGCCAGACATCCTGGAATGTGAAGTCAAGTGGGCCTTAGGAAGCATCACTACAAAGCTAGTGGAGGTGATGGAATTCCAGTTGAGCTATTTCAAATCCTGAAAGATGATGCTGTGAAAGTGCTGCCCTCAATGTGCCAGCAAATTTGGAAAACAGCAGTGGCCACAGGACTGAAAAAGGTCAGTTTTCATTCCAATCCCAAAGAAAGGCAATGCCAATGAATGCTCAAACTACTGCACAACTGCACTCATCTCACACGCTAGTAAAGTAATGCTCAAAATTCTCCAAGCCAGGATTCAATAGTACATGAACTGTGAACTTCTAGATGTTCAAGCTGGATTTAGAAAAGGCAGAGGAACCAGAGATCAAATTGCCAACATCCTCTGGATCATCAAAAAAGCAAGAGAGTTCCAGAAAAACATTTGTTTCTGCTTTAATGACTATGCCAAAGCCTTTGACTGTGTGGACCACAACAACTCTAGAAAATTCTTTTTTTTTTAGTTTTTAATTTTTTTCCATTTATTTTTATTAGTTGGAGGCTAATTACCTTACTTAGAGATGGGAGTATCAGACCACCTGATCTGCTTCCTGAGAAATCTGTATGCAGGTCAGGAAGCAACAGTTAGAACTGGACATGGAACAACAGACTGGTTTCAAATCGGGAAAGGAGTACATCAAGGCTATATATTGTCACCCTGCTTATTTAACTTATATGCAGGGTACATCATGAGAAACGCTGGACTGGAGGAAGAACAATCTGGAATCAAGATTGCTGGGAGAAATATCAATAACCTCAGATATGCAGATGACACCACCTTTATGACAGAAAGCAAAGAAGAAATAAAGAGCTTCTTGATGAAAGTGAAAAAGGAGAGTGAAACAGTTGGCTTAAAACTCAACATTCAGAAAACTAAGATCATGGCATCTGGTCCCATCACTTCATGGCAAATAGATGGGGAAACAGTGGAAACAGTGGCAGACTTTATTTTTGGGGGCTCCAAAATCACTGCAGATATTGACTGCAGCCATGAAATTAAAAGACGCTTGCTCCTTGGAAGAAAAGCTATGACCAACCTAGACAGCATACTAAAAAGCAGAGACGTTACTTTGCCAACAAAGGTTTGTCTAATCAAAGCTCTGGTTTTTCCAATAGTCATATATGGATGTGAGAGTTGGACTATAAAAGCTGAGTGCAGAAGAATTGATGCTTTTGAACTGTGGTGTTGGAGAAGACTCTTGAGAGTCCCTTGGACTGCAAGGAGATCCAACCAGTGCATCCTAAAGGAACTCAGTCCTGGGTATTCATTGGAAGGACTGATGCTGAAGCTGAAACTCCAATACTTTGGCCACCTGATGCAAAGAAGTGACTCATTGGAAAAGACCCTGATGCTGGGAAATATTGAAGGCAGGAGGAGACGGGGACAAATGAGGATGAAATGGTTGGATGGCATCACCGAGTCAATGGACATGAGTTTGAGTAAGCTCTGGGAGTTGGCGATGGACAGGGAGGCCTGGCGTGCTGCAGTCCATGGGACTGCAAAGAGTCAAACACGACTGAGCAACTGAACGGAACTGAACACATTCTCAAGTGCACATGGAACATTCTCCACAAAACAAGTCTCAATAAATTTCAGAAAACTGAAATGGTATCAAGCATCTTTTCCAACTACAATGCTGTGAGACTAGAAATCAAGTACAAGGAAAAAACTTCAAAAAAAACACAAACACATGGAGGCTAAACAAAATGCTACCAAACAACGAATGAGTCATTGAAGAAATCAAAGGCGAAATTAAAAAAAAAAAAACTGGCAACAAATGAAAATGAAAACATAATAATCCAAAATCTATGGGATCCACTAAAAGCAGTTTTCAGAGGGAGGTTTGTAGTAATTCAAGCTTACCTCAGGAAATAAGAAAAATCTCACATAAGCAACCTAACCGCACACCTAAAGGAACTAGAAAAAGGAGAACTAACAAAACCCAAAGTTAGTACAAGGGAGAAATCATAAAGATCAGAGAAGAAATAAATGAAATAGATTTAAAAATATATAAAATAGCAATGCAAATAAGAGTTGATTCTTTGAAAAGGTAAATAAAATTAATAAATCTTTAGCCAGACTCATCAAGAAAAAGAGGGTCCAAATCGATAAAATCAGAAATGAAAAAGAAGTTACAATCAACACCACAGAAATACAAAGGCTCATGAGAGACTACTATGAACAATTAATTAGACACCAATAAAATGGATAACCTAGAAGAAATTAACAAATTCCTAGAAATGTACAGTCTATCAAGACTGAAGCAAGAAGAAATAGAAAATTTGAACAGATAAATTATTAGTAATGAAACTGAATTGGAAAATTAAAAAGGATGTATTTATTTTACAGCAGCAGGAATATAGCCAATATCTTATAATAACTTTAAATGAAGAATAGTCTATAAAAATTTTCAGTCAGTATGTTGCACATCTGAAACTAATAGAATATTTGAAATCAACTACACCTCAATGAATCAGACATCACTAATCACGAGAGAGATGCAAACCAAAACTACAATGAGATATCACCTCACACATGTCAGAATGGCTATCATCAAAAAGACTACAAATAACAAATGTTGGTGAGCTTGTGGAGAAAAGAGAGCACTTGCACACTGTTGGTGGGAATATAAATTGGTGCATCCACTGTAGAAACCAGTAAGGAGGTTTCTCAAAAAAATTAAAAACAGAACTACCGTATGACCCAGAAATTTCAATCCTGGGTATATACCTTAAAAAAAATTAACTCAAAAAGATACATGCACCCCAATGTTCATACCAGCATTATTCACAACAGTCAAGATATGGAAGAAATGTAAGTGTCCATCAACACAGGAATGGATAAAGAAGATATGGTATACACATACAATAGAATACTACTCAACATTAATAAGAATGAAATTTTCCCATCTGCAACAACATGGATGGACTTGGAGGGTATTATGCTCAGTGAAATAAATAAGTAGGACAGAGAAAGGCAAATAGTGTATGATACCACTTATATGTGGAATCTAAAAATGAAAACAAACTATTGAATATAACAAAAAAAGAAACAAGACTCATAGATGTAGAGAATAAACTAGTGGTTACCAGTGAGGAGACACAGGAGAGAGGGACAAGATAGGGGTAGTGGATTAGTAAGTACAAACTACTATGTATAAAATAAATAAGCTACAAGGATAGATTGTACAGCACAGGGAATATAGCCAATATTTCCTAAGAACTATAGTGGAGTACAGCCTTTAAAAATTGTGAATCACTATGTTGTACACCTAAAACATATAATATTGTGTATCAACTATTCCTCAATTTTTTTAAAAAAGATAACTTTAAAGTCCCCACCAAAAATCTATTAGAATAAATGAATTCAATAAAGTTTCAGGATTCAACATTAATATTAGATATGTGTTGCTTTTCTATACACTTAATAATATATCAGAGAAATAATAATATCAGAGAAAGCAAGAAAACAATCCCATTTAAAATAGCATTAAAAAGAATGCCTAAGAATAATCTTAACCAAGGAGGTTTGGTTTCACCAAAGGAAGTGAAATAAACTTTCACCAAGTGAAAGGCCTATACTCTGAAAACTATAAAACACTGCTGAAGGAATTTAAAAATTATACAAAGAAATGGAAAGATAATCTATGTTCTTGGATTGGAAGAATTAATATCGCTAAAATACCCACACAACCCAAAGCAATCTACAGATTTAATGCAATCCCTATCAAAATACATGACAAGGAAGGAAATTTAAAAAAAAGAGGGACTATGTGTATATGTATAGCTCATTCATTTTACTATACTGCAGAAACTAATACATTGTAAAGCAACTATACTTCAATAAAAATTAATTTAAAAAACAAAAAGAACCTACAAAAAAGTGAAATATATGACATTATTCACCCAACAATAAATTCACCCAAAGAATAAATAATCCTGAAATTTATGTGAAAACACAAAAGACCCCCAAATGGCCAAAGTAATTTTGAGAAAAAAGAACAAAGCTAGAGGTTTCACACTCCATGGCTTCAGACTATACCACAAAGCTATAGTCATCAATGCACTTCCCTGGCAGTCCAGTGGTTAAGACACCTGACACCGCCCTTTCACTACAAGGGGCTTGGGTTCGATCCCTTGTCAGAGAAGATTCTGAATGGCATGGGGTGTGGCCAAAAAAAAAAGAAAAACCTCAGTATGGTACTGGCATTAAAAACAGACACATAGATCACTAGAACAGACTAGAGAGTCCAGAAATAAACCCAAGTACTTATCGTTAATTAATCTATGACAAAGCAGGTAAGAATATACAACAGGGAAAAGAGTCTCTTTAATAAGTGGTGCTAGGAATACTGGACAGCTGCATGTAAAAGAAATTAGAACATTTTCTCACAGAACATTAAAAAATAAGCTCAAAATGGATTCATGACCTAAATGTAAGACTAGATACTATAAAACTCCTAGAGGAAAACATAGGCAGAATACTCTTTGACATGAATCACAGCAATACTTTTTGGGAATCTGTCTCCTAAGGCAAAAGACATAAAAGCAAAAACAAACAAATGAGACCTAATTAAACTTAAAAGCTTTTGCACAGCAAAGGAAACCACATACAAAACAAAAGGATAACCTACTGGACAGGAGAAAATTTTTGCAAAGGATATTACTGACAAGGAGTTAATATCCAATATTTATAAAAACAGGTCGGGCTTCCCTCATAGCTCAGTTGGTAAAGAATCCACCTGCAATGCAGGAGACCCTGGTTCTATTCCTGGGTCAGGAGTATCTGCTGGAGAAGGGATAGGCTACCCACTTCAGTATTCTTGGGCTTCCCTTGTGTGGCTCAGCTGGTAAAGAATCCACCTGCAATGCAGAAGACCTGGGTTCAAGCCCTGGATTGGGAAGATCCCCTGGAGAAGGCAAAGGCTACCCACTCCAGTATTCTGGCCTGGAGAATTCCATGGACTGTACAGTCCATGGGGTCACAGAGTCGGACACGACTGAGTGACTTTCACTCCACTTCATACAATTCAGTATCAAAAAACAAAGAACCTAATGCAAAAATGGGCAGAAGACCTGAATAGACATTTTGCCAAAGAAGATACACAGATGGCCAACAGACATATGAAAAAAAATGCTCAACACTGTTAATCATCAGAGAAACGCAAATCAAAACCATAATGAGATCACCTCATACCTGTCAAATGGCTGTCATCAAAAGGATAACAAATGTTGGCAAGGATGTGGAGAAAAGGGAATCCTACACTGTGGGAATGTAAACTGGTACAGCCACTATGGAAAACAGTATGGAGGTTTCTCAAAAAAAAAACAAAACTAAAAATAGAACTACCATATGATCCAGCAATTCCACTCTTGGGTAAATACCAAAGAAAATGAAAACAGTAATTCAAAATGATATTTGCACCTCAATGCTCATAGCAGCATTATTTACAACAGCCAAAATATGAAAGCAACCTAAGTGCCCAGTAACAGATAAATGGATAAAGAAGATGTGGTATATATATACAATGGAATACTTCTCAGTCATAAAAATGAATGAAATTCTGCTATTTGTAATAATGTGGATGGACCTAGAGAGTATTATGTTTAGTGAAATAAGTCAGACACAGAAAGACAAACACTGTATGATTTCACCTACATGTGGAATCTAATAAATGAAACAAATGAACAAATATAACTAAACAGAGACAAAATTATATATACAGAGAAAAAAAACAGGTGGTTGTCTGAAAGGAGGAGTGGGGGGAGGAGAGAAATAGGTGAAGGAGATTAAGAGGTAAAAGCTTCCAGTTGCAAAATAAATGAATAACTGGTATGAAATGTACAGTGTGGGGCATATAGTCAATAATTATATAATATCTTTTATCGTGACAGACTTATGGTGATTAGTTTTAAATGTATAGAAATAATGAACCACTATGTTGTATAACAGGAACTAACATGTTGTTGTAGGTCAATTATACTTCAAAAGTAAACAAACTAAAAAAAAAGAGATTAGATTGTTGGTTACGGGAGGGAGTCAGGTGGGGGAATTGGGTGAAGGCAGTCAAAAGGTATAAGTGAGATATAGGCAGTTCTAGACACCCAAATCAAGGGGCATCTTGAGTTTGACACTTGAGAAAGGGAGAAATTGGACTGATTCTTAGAATTATCACACAGCAAAAGCCAACTGAACTTGGAGTAATCAAACTGAACAGAAAATACTGAGCCAAAGCTGATGCTATTTACCTTCTCATCCCTTCTCATTAAATCATCTCCTACCACCATGGAGGTTTCCATGATATGGTTTGCCTACAGCCTCTCCAATCAGTCCTTCTCTGTCTCTTGCAAGCTTCTGTCACTCTTTCAATATTCCCTAGCTCAGTGAGTATACCACCCGACATTCAGTTAGGCAAATCAGAAACTCAGATATTTTTCTAATCATTTCCTTTTATTCCTATGTCTAAATTACCATGAATTGCTATCAATTTTACCTTCTAAATACCTCTTTAAGCTGTTCGCTTCTATCCATTACCACTACCTGGAGCAACACACCATCACCTCTGGCCTTGCCTACTGAACAGCCTCCTAGGATCAAATCTCAGCCACATCCCAGCTGTGTGGATCTTGGGCAAGTCTCTTCATGTCTCTGGGCTTCAGTTTTTTAACAGGTTAAGCCGGGATAAAAAACAGTAGCTACCACATTCACATAGGGTTGTGAAGATTCAATGACAATGTGTAGAAAACCCTTTAGGGCAAGTGCTTAACACAATAAGTGCAATGTAAATTATAGCTTTTAAAATTTTATCTGCATTCAAAGATACTCAGCAATCCATTCATTCTCCACTCGGTAGCTTGCTTTAGGGATAATTCTACCTCAGGCACAACTTTAAGGGTAACTAAAAATTCAGTAATTAAGATAAAAGATGTTTTAATGTAGTATTTGGGCTTCCCTGGTGGCTCAGCTGGTAAAGCATTCTCTTGCAATGCGGGAGACCTGGGTTTGATCCCTGGGGTGGGAAGATTCCCTGGAGAAGGGAACTGCTACCCACTCCAGTATTCTGGCCTGGAGAATTCCATGGACTCTACAGTCCATAGGGTCGCAAAGAGTCTGACACGACTGAGCGAATTTCACGTTCAACGTAGTATTTACATTAACGCAAATATAATCCATGAATAACTGATGACCAATATTTTAAAACAAAGTAGAATCTAACCGCGCACGTACTCCACCATGCCTCAGGCGACTCATTTGTTAACTGTGAGCCGACAGTTTCCCGACGTGACTTACTCAAACTCCGCACCATAATGCTGACTCAATTCCCACCGCGCAGAGCCCACCCCCCACCTCCAGGCCCTGGGGTTTTCAACTCCAGAGCTGAGGACAGGGACCCGCTCGCCTCCAGCCAACTGCCCCAGGGCTGCCCGCTTACTGCATGGCCTCGTCGAGATACGGAGTGCGGTGGAAAACTCCCTCCAACTCCCACAGCTGATCCAGCGTGAAGGTGTGCTGGCGGACTCGGCGGCGCCCGTCTGCCGCCTTCCGAAGCTCGACGGCGGCTCCCGGGCGCTGCTCCTCCCCGCCCTTCTCTCCGCCTTCGCCGCCGCCCGCGCCCGCCTCAGCCTTGGCCTCGCGACTTTCCCCATCCTGGGGGCCCGCATCTCCCGCGCCCACATCGCCGCCTTCCTTTCCTTCTCCTTCTTCATATCCTGCCTCTTTCCCCTCCGCGGCTGCTCCCTGCTCAGTTTCGGACTGAGCCTTCGGCTCCTCTCCCCTCTCTCTAGGAAACGAGATCTTCGCGGGCTCGGCCTCTGCAAGAGAAGAAACCCAAAGCCAAAGATCAGGCCGTCGAGCGAGCCGGCTGGGGAAGAGGTGGGAACCCGCTGCGTCAGAGGAGGAATTCTCCCGCTCGCCCCTCCCTAGGGAAATTCGTTTCTGGGTAGCCCCTGAACCGAGTGCCCAGCCTGCCACTGACCGTGCGCTTCTTCCCAATTCTCCTTGAACCCCAGCCTGAGGAAGCCCGCAACGACCGCGTGGGTGTCGGCATCGGCACTGTGGCCCCTCTGCGGTTGAGGCTTCATGTTCAGACCCCTGTCCTGGATGCTGTGCCTTCAGCGGAGGCTGTCCTGGATCTCCGGAGACCCCGGCTCTTGACTCAGGGCTAGAAGCGGCGGCCCGCGATCTGGCACCGTCGAGGCTACTCTGGCGTCGGCTCGGAACGAGTCCGAATACACACCCTCTGGGGGGGGTTTATTATCAACTGCTGGGGGTTGGGTCGGCCGAGGTGCGCATGCGGCAGGGGCGTGGCTGTCCTGGGGGCCGGGGGAGGGAGGAGGGCAGGAGGTGCGGGTGGGGGGCACCACGTGGGGCGCTGGTAGGGAGGATGAGTGAGAGCAGAACTCAGGCCCCCAAGTTGCAACTTAGCTGACCAAGTACTGCACACTTGGTCCAGCGTCTTCCCAGACCAAGGGCCTGTGCCTAATTTGTGGACGGGAAGAGTGGGCGCTCACCGTAGCTCCGTAGACTTTAGAGAACCGTTTGGGGACTATCTCCTGGCTCAGCTCGCCATATCCAGCAGCCAGTACTAAGTAAGGAGAAGCAATCAAACTAATACGTTCACCCCTTGGTGTCGCCCAGGATTGGTTCCGGGACCCGCGAGGGATACCAAAATCTGCAGATGCTCAAGTCCCATAGCGGGCCCTCCACATCTGCCGGTGAGAAACCCACAGATATGGAGGGCCCTCTGTTTGTTTACAGAGAAAAACCTATGTATAAGTGGACCAGCTAGGCTTTTGCTTGCTCTGAGTTTTTGCAGTGAGGCTGAAGTCCCAGTCTGCCATACTCCAGCGGTCTCCAGGAGCAGGAGTACAGGGTTGAATTTTCTGAGCAGGTGGGGTGCTCAGATGCACTATGGAAACAAAACAAAACCCAGCCCACCCACTTAAGAAAGGCCCTTAGCCTACTTTAGTAATGAATCCACATCAAATTGCAAGTGTAGAAACCGCCACAGTGTTTAGAACATTCAAGAATGCTTATGGGGTACGGAGAACGCCCCTTCCTTTTGTTTTTGCCTTTGTTGCAACTATGAATTCTGCTACATCTTTATAAACACCTCCCATTGCTTCTGGCTGTAAATACTCCACAGAGGTATACACGTGCCCTGTGGTGGACCCCTGTGGACATGGCTAAATTACCTGCTTTCTTGCAGCTGCCTCCCCGACCCCCTTATCTCCCCTCATCATGTTTTCTAGAAACCTTCCTGAGCCCTTGCTGAGGAATAAATAAATTTTATTTTTTATTTTCATTTATTAGTTGGAGGCTAATTACTTTACAATATTATAGTGGTTTTTGCCATACATTGACATAAATCAGCCATGGATTTACACGTGTTCCCCATCCCAATCCCCCCTCCCACATCCCTCCCCATCCCATCCCTCTGGGTCTTCCCAGTGCACCAGCCCTGAGCACTTGTCTCATGCATCCAACCTGGGCTTGTGATCTGTTTCACCCTTGATAGTATACTTGTTTCCATGCTATTCTCTCAGAACATCCCACCCTCGCCTTCTCCCACAGAGTCCAAAAGTCTGTTCTGTACATCTGTGTCTCTTTTTCTGTTAGGGTTTCCGTTACCATCTTTTTAAATTCCATATATATATGCGTTAATATACTGTATTGGTGTTTATCTTTCTGGCTTACTTCACTCTGTATAATGGGCTCCGGTTTCATCCATCTCATTAGAACTGATTCAAATGAATTCTTTTTAATGGCTGAGTAATATTACATTGTGTATATGTACCACAGCTTCCTTATCCATTCGTCTGCTGATGGGCATCTAGGTTGCTTCCATGTCCTGGCAATTATAAACAGTGTTGTGATGAACATTGGGGTACATGTGTCTCTTTCAGTTCTGGTTTCCTCTGTGTGTATGCCCAGGAGTGGGATTGCTGGGTCATATGGCAGTTCTATTTCCAGTTTTTTAAGGAATCTCCACACTGTTCTCCACAGTGGCTGTACTAGTTTGCATTCTCACCAACAGTGTAAGAGGGTTCCCTTTTCTCCACACCCTCTCCAGCATTTATTGCTTGTAGACTTTTGGATAGTAGCCATTCTGACTGGCATGTAATGGGACCTCATTGTGGCTTTGATTTGCATTTCTGATAATGAGTGATGTTAAGCATCTTTTCATGTGTTTGTTAGCCATCTGTATTTCTTTGGAGAAATGTCTGTTTAGATCTTTTGCCCATTTTTTGACTGAATCATTTATTTTTCTGGAATTGAGCTGCAGGAGTTGCTTGTATATTTTTGAGATTACTCCTTTGTCTCTTGCTTCGTTTGCTATTATTTTCTCCCATTCTGAAGACTGTTTTTTCACCTTGCTTATAGTTTCCTTCGTTGTGCAGAAGCTTTTCAGTTTGATTAGGCCCCATTTGTTTATTTTTGCTTTTATTTCCAATATTCTGGGAGGTGGGTCATAGAGGATCCTGCTGTGATTTATGTCAGAGAGTGTTTTGCCTATGTTCTCCTCTAGGAGTTTTATAGTTTCTGGTCTTACATTTAGATCTTTAATCCATTTTGAGTTTATTTTTGTGTATGGTGTTAGAAAGTGTTCTAGTTTCATTCTTTTACAAGTGGTTGACCAGTTTTCCCAGCACCACTTGTTAAAGAGTTTGTCTTTTTTCTATTGTATATCCTTGCCTCCTCTGTCAAAGATAAGGTGTCCATAGGTGGATTATCTCTGGCCTTTCTATTTTGTTCCATTGATCTATATTTCTGTCTTTGTGCCAGTACCATACTGTCTTGATGACTGTGGCTTTGTAGTAGACCTGAAGTCAGGCAGGTTGATTCCTCCATTTCCATTCTTTCTCAGATTGCTGTGGCTATTTGAGGTATTTTGAATTTCCATACAAATTGTGAAATTATTTGTTCTAGTTCTGTGAAGAATACCGTTGGTAGCTTGATAGGTATTACATTAACTCTATAGATTGCTTTGGGTAGTATAATCTAGTCATTTTCACAATATTGAGTCTTCCAATCCATAAACACGGTATCTTTCTCCATCTATTTGTGTCCTCTTTGATTTCTTTCATCAGTGTTTTATAGTTTTCTATGTATAGGTCTTTCATTTCTTTAGGTAGATATATTCCTAAGTATTTTATTCTTTTCATTGCAATGGTGAATGGTATTGTTTCCTTAATTTCTCTTTCTGTTTTCTCATTGTTAGTGTATAAGAATGCAAGGGATTTCTGTGTGTTAATTTTATATCCTGCAACTTTACTATATTTGTTGATTAGCTCTAGTAATTTTCTGGTAGAGTCTTTAGGGTTTTCTATGTAGAGGATCATGTCATCTGCAAACAGTGAGAGTTTCACTTCTTCTTTTCCTATCTGGATTCCTTTTATTTCTTTTTCTGCTCTGATTGCTGTGGCCAACACTTCCAAAACTATGTTGACTAGTAGTGGTGAGACTGGGCACCCTTGTCTTGTTCCTGACTTTAAGGGAAATACTTTCAATTTTTCACCATTGAGGATAATGTTTGCTGTGGGTTTGTCATATAGAGCTTTTATTATGTTGAGGTTTGTTCCTTCTATGCCTGCTTTCTGGAGAGTTTTTATCATAAATGGATGTTTAATTTTGTCAAAGGCTTTCTCTGCATCTGTTGAGATAATCATATGGTTTTTATCTTTCAATTTGTTAATGTAGTGTATTACATTGATTGATTTGTGGATCAAGAATGCAAGAATCCTTGCATTCCTGGGATAAAGCGCACTTGGTCATGATGTGTGATCTTTTTAATATGTTGTTGGATTCTGTTTGCTAGAATTTTGTTAAGGATTTTTGTATCTAAGTTCATCAGTGATATTGCCCTGTAGTTTTCTTTTTTTGTGGCATCTTTGTCAGGTTTTGGTATTAGGATGATGGTGGCCTCATAGAATGAGTTTGGAAGTTTGCCTTCTTCTGCAATTTTCTGGAAGAGTTTGAGTAAGATAGGTGTTAGCTCTTCTCTAAATTTTTGGTAGAATTCAGCTGTGAAGCCATCTGGTCCTGGGCTTTTGTTTGCTGGAAGATTTCTGATTACAGTTTCAATTTCCGTGTTTGTGATGGGTCTGTGAAGATCTTCTATTTCTTCCTGGTTCAGTTTTGGAAAGTTATACTTTTCTAAGAGTTTCTCCATTTCTTCCAAGTTGTTCATTTTATTGGCATAGAGCTGCTGGTAGTAGTCTCTTATGATCCTTTGTATTTCAGTGTTGTCTGTTGTGATCTCTCCATTTTGATTTCTAATTTTGTTGATTTGGTTCTTCTCCCTTTGTTTCTTGACGAGTCTGGCTAACGGTTTGTCAATTTTATTTACCTTTTCAAAAAAACAGCTTTTGGCTTTGTTGATTTTTGCTATGGTCTCTTTTGTTTCTTTTGCATTTATTTCTGCCCTAATTTTTAAGATTTCTTTCCTTCTACTAACCCTGGGGTTCTTCCTTTCTTCCTTCTCGAGTTGCTTTAGGTGTCGAGTTAGGTTATTTATTTGACTTTTTTCTTGTTTCTTGAGGCAAGCCTGTATTGCTGTGAACCTTCCCGTTAGCACTGCTTTTACAGTGTCCCATAGGTTTGGGGTTGTTGTGTTTTCATTTTCATTCGTTTCTATGCATATTTTGATTTCTGTTTTGATTTCTTCTATGATTTGTTGGTTATTCAGAAGCATGTTATTTAGCCTCCATATGTTTATGTTGGAATTTTAATAGTTTTTTTTCCTGTAATTGAGATCTAATCTTACTGCATTGTGGTCAGAAAAGATGACTGGAATGATCTCAACTTTTTGAATTTACCAAGGCTAGATTTATGGCCCAGGATGTGATCTATTCTGGAGAAGGTTCCGTGTGCACTTGAGAAAAAAGTGAAATTGATTGTTTTGGGGTGAAATGTCCTATAGATATCAATTAGGTCTAGCTGGTCCATTGTGTCATTTAAAGTTTGTGTTTCCTTTTTAATTTTCTGTTTATTTGATCTGTCCATAGGTGTGAGTGGGGTATTAAAGTCTCCCACTATTATGGTGTTGTTGTTAATTTCCCCTTTCATTCCCTTTAGTATTTGCCTTACATATTGCAGTGCTCCTATGTTGGGTGCGTATATATTTATAATTGTTATATCCTCTTCTTGGATTGATCCTTTGATCATTATGCAGTGTCCTTCTTTGTCTCTTTTCACAGCCTTTATTTTAAAGCCTATTTTATCTGATATGAGTATTGTGACTCCTGCTTTCTTTTGGTCTCCGTTTGCATGAAATATTTTTTTCCAGCCCTTCACTTTTAGTCTGTATGTGTCCCTTGTTTGGAGGTGGGTCTCTTGTAGACAGCATATATAGGGGTCTTGCTTTTGTATCCATTCAGCCAGTCTTTGTCTTTTGGTTGGGGCATTCAACCCATTTACATTTAAGGTAATTATTGATAAGAATGGTCCCACTGCCATTTGCTTTGTTGTTTTGGGTTCGCGTTCATACAACCTGTGTTTCCTGTGTAGAGAATATCCTTTAGCATTTGTTGAAGAGCTGGTTTGGTGGTGCTGAATTCTCTCAGCTTTTGCTTGTCTGTAAAGCTTTTGAATTCTCCTTCATATCTGAATGAGCTCCTTGCTGGGTACAGTAATCTGGGTTGTAGGTTATTCTCCTTCATTACTTTAAATATGTCCTGCCATTCCCTTCTGGCCTGAAGGGTTTCTATTGAAAGATCAGCTGTTATCCTTATGGGAATCCCCTTGTGTGTTATATGTTGTTTCTCCCTTACTGCTTTTAATATTTGTTCTTTGTGTTTGATCTTTGTGAATTTTATTAATATGTGTCTTGGGGTGTTTCACCTTGGGTTTATCCTGTTTGGAACTCTCTGGGTTTCTTGGACTTGGGTGACTATTTCCTTCCCCATTTTAGGGAAGTTTTCAGCTATTATCTCCTCGAGTATTTTCTCATGGCCTTTCTTTTTGTCTTCTTCTTCTGGGACTCCTATGATTCGAATGTTGGGGCGTTTCACATTGTCCCAGAGGTCCCTGAGGTTGTCCTCATTTCTTTTGATTCTTTTTTCTTTTTTCTCTGTGCTTCGTTTATTTCCACCTTTTTATCTTCTGCCTCACTTATCCTATCTTCTGCCTCCATTATTCTACTGTTGGTTCCCATCAGAGTGTTTCTGATCTCATTTATTGCATTATTCATTTTTATTGACTCATTTTTATTTCTTCTAGGTCCTTGTTAAACATTTCTTGCATCTTTTCAATCCTTGTCTCCAGGCTATTTACCTGTATCTCCATTTTGTTTTCAAGATTTTGGATCATTTTTATTATCATTATTCTAAATTCTTTTTCAGGTAGATTCCCTATCTCCTCCTCTTTTGTTTGGCTTGGTGGACATTTTTCATGTTCCTTTACCTGCTGGGTATTTCTCTGCCTTTCCATCTTATTTAGATTGCTGTGTTTGGGGTGGCCTTTCTGTATTCTGGTAGTCTGTGGTTCCTTTTTCTTGTGGAGGTTTCTCCCAGTGGGTGAGGTTGGATGATTGGCTTGTAAAGTTTTCCTGGTTAGGGAAGCTTGCATCAGTGTTCAGGTGGGTGGAGCTGGATTTCTTCTCTCTGGAGTGCAATGGAGTGTCCAGTATGGAGTTTTGAGATGGGTCTATGGGTTTCGTGTGACTTTGGGCAGCCTGTATATTGATGCTCAGGGCTATGTTCCTGCGTTGCTGGAGAATTTGCTTGATATGTCTTGCTCTGGAACTTATTGGCTCTTGGGTGGTGGTTGGTTTCAGTGTAGGTATGGAGGCTTTAGGATGATCTCTTATTACTTAATGTTCCCTGTAGTCAGGAGTTCTCTGATGTTCTCAGGTTTTGGGCTTAAGCCTTTTGCCTCTGGATTTCAGTCTTATTCTTCCAGTAGCCTCAAGACTTATCCATCCATACAGCACTGATAATAAAACTTCTAGGTTAATGGTGAAAGGATTCTCCACAGTGAGGGACACCCAGAGAGGTTCACAGAGTTACATGAAGAAGAGGAGAGGGAGGAAGGAGACAGAGGTGAGCAGGAGGAGATAAAGGGGGATTCAAGAGGAGAGAGACAGATCTAGGCAGTACTCTGCTCCCTAAGTGTTCTCCGCAGTCCAGAACACCCACAGAGATTCACAGAATTGAATTGAGAAGTGAAGGGGGAGGGAGGAAATAGAGGTGATCTGGGGGAGAAAAAGGAGAGTCAAAAGGGGGAGAGAGTAATCAAACCAATAATCACACTCCTGAGTAAAATGGGTACTGAAGTTTAGATTCTTAAATGTCCAAAATTTTTTATCAAATACTGAAAAACAAAGATTAAAAATCTAGAGTAGAGGTTAGACTCCTAAAATATAATATTAAAAAAAACAAAAACACAAAAAATTTGTGAAATATGTATGAAGTTCTCTTTAAAAATGGGTCCTTTTTTTTTGCCAGGTTATAGTGGGTTATAAAAATGAAAATTAAGGAGTAATAGAGGACTTTAAAAAAAAGAAAGAGAAAAAAATTTTAATTAAGAAAATAATAATGGTAAAAACATATCTAGGAATTTCTCTGGAGCTGTTGTGGGCAGTGTGGATTCGGTTCAGTTTCAGGTAGCTCCTTGTTCCAGCTTACACTTCTCAATATCTATAGCTCCCTTCCAGTGTAGTCGGTGTTAACTACAGGGATTTTAATCTGTTGCACCGGTCACTTCTAAAGTGGTTCCCTTTGTTTATTTGGCTTCTGTTTGCAGGTCTCTTCAGTGTCTAATTTCCACCCTGACATAAGCGGGCAGAGGTGGTCTCTTGTTTAGGTTTGCTTGTTAAGGCGTGCTGCGGGGAGGGAGGGGCACTGCAGACAAATATCACCGGCCTGTGTGGGGAGCACTCGCAGTGTTCTGGCCACGCTGGGTTTGCCCCCGTTCACGATGCATGTGCTTTCCCCGTCTACACTGCTCAGGCTCCAGGCTGCTCTCCAGGGAGCGGGCTCTGAGTTGCGTGCACTTCCCAGGCCTAAGCCGCTCAGGTTCAGGTTTTCGGGTTCTCCACAAAGCTGCAGACTCGGTTGGGCCTGCGTTTTGTGCCTTCCCGGGTCGGAGCAGCTCAGGCAGCCAGGAGCTTGACGGGCACACTCTCCCTGGGTGCGGTGCACCTTATCCCCTCTGCAGTCCCAGCCTCAGTTTCCGGGCATGCTGGTCCAGTGAGCCTTGTGTCTCTTCTGGGGAGCTGATCTCTGGCTGCGACCCTCCCGGCAAATGTCAACCATCCAGAATCTTTGGTTAGAGACTGGAAGCCTGTTTGCAGTTTGGTAGGGATGCCTCTCTGGGGCCGAGTTTGCCCCTTTCCCCTCCCCGCTGCCTCCTGCGTCCAGCGGGGGATGGGCCGGTTCGCAGCCGGCTAGCTCTTCTCTGGTATTCGCTCAGTCCTTTGTTCTGGGAACGGGCGGGTATTACCTTAGTTTAGGGATTTTTCCCAGGTTAATTCTCTCTCTCTTGCTATCCCACAGTTTAAGTTGCTATCTCATGTTAGCTCCCTCTGATTGCCCTCAGGGCTTTCAGGCCTGGTCCTTACCCTAAGCAATGCCGCCCGCTCCTCTCCGTTCAGCCCCCACTTGCTGGTGGCGGATGCGAGCGTCTGGGGTACTTTTCTGCTGGGAGTTGCTTTTAGGCTTGTAATCTGTGGGTTTTATTTATTTTTCCTCCCAGTTAGGTTGCCCTCCGAGATTCGAAAACTTCCCCCAGACCCGCCGGTGAGAGGGTTTCCTGGTGTTTGGAAACTTCCTCTATTGAGACTCCCTTCCCAGGACGGATCTCTGTCCCTAACTGTTTTGTCTCTCTTTTTATCTTTTTTTTTTTTTTTTTAGTTCTACCACTTTATGGCTACCAACCCATTTCCCTCCACCCTCGTGCACACATGCTCAGTCATGTAATCCCATGGACTTCGGCCCGCCAGACTCCTCTGTCCATGGACTTTTCCAGGCAAGAATACTGGAGTGGGTTGCCATTTCCTTCTCCATCTTTTTATCTTTTATATTTTGTCCTACCTCTTTTCGAAGACAATGGGGTGCTTTTCTGGGTGCCTGATGTCCTCTGCTAGCAATCAGAAGTTGTTTTGTGGAGTTTGCTCAGTGTTGAAATGTTCTTTCGATGAATTTGTGGGGGAGAAAGTGGTCTCCCCATCCTATTCCTTCACCATCTTAGCTCCTACCCCTACCCCCATAAGTTTTATTTATTGTCAATGAAAAGAGAGCCAGGCCAGATTGCCGGCTCTATGATTTTTCCTTGAAGAAGTGTTTTATGGATGCCCCAAGACTTGTTAATATCCTAAATACTGAAAATAACTTCTAACAATGGGCCCTATACTTGACAATGTACTTACCTTGTGTTATCTTACACAACCGTTTTTGTCAACCCCATTTGAGATCAGAAACCAAATCATTTTTGTAGGCTCCTAAATGTATCATGGGACCGAGTCATCTCACCTACTGTGCCTAAAGCATAATGCCTTCTGCTTCTTTTTTTTTTTTTTTTACACAAAATTCACATTTTATTTAGGTTGAAATAAACTATACAAAGTTGATTTTCTTCACCAAAAATAACAGCAATATTTTCTGTATTATTCCTAGATAAACTTATATTCCTAGAAAAGCACTTATTTTTGTAGGCTTTCTAGGCTTTGCTTGTAAATCAAGGTGAGGCTGTAGATACAGTCATGGAAAAAGACAGAAGAAAACAGACAAATCAGTTGTCAGTATCCATGGCCTCTGATCCTTTCTTGACCATGAAACTGAAGTGTTCAACATGTACCTGCCAAAAAGCTTATGAAGACGTAGGCTCAATCAAGGAATGTGAACAGCAATAACCAGATATGGAACAACAATTCAAATTTTAACTTGTTGCTTTAACTTCATTTGATAAAGAGAAAATCTACACTGAAATCCTTGTTTGACAAGCTTACACATTTCTCTTATAGTGTGATAATTTTCTTAACTGTCCTTTATAGATTTTAATAGCATACTTATAACTCCTACTATTCAAAAGTCAGTCATGAGCTTCACTGTAACATTTTACAAAATGCATTCCTTCCTCCTATACCTCCTCTAATTTTATATTTTCAAAGATCTGATAACTTAATACCTGACAATTTGATCCACAGTGATAAACGTAATGTCTAAAATCACTTAACTAAAACAATTCCAAAGTGCCATTAGCAGAGATCACATAAAACTGTAATATGGTACTTTCAATGCTATCTTCTGAAAGAACAGTTAGGTCTCCAAAGCATGGGTATTTGAACAGGCCATTTAAACAGGCGGATTATCAATAAGTAATGTACTCAATGGGAGGCCTACAGGTCAAGATATTCAGTGATTAACTGGCCTACCCTTACAACTTTTCTGTAAGATATTTTTTAATTTCTTACAAGTTTTTAAAAAATATCAAATATAAGAGAAAGTCTAGGTTAAAAGTCTCTTAGGTATTTTCAATGGTTTCTGAATTATCTGTAGGAAGCTCTGACTTACTTGTATAGAGTTTGATGTATGTATCCACCATTAAATCCAAATCGTGTTTTATATCAAAATTTATGTTAAGCAAAGCGAGGTTACTTGACCTTTGATCTGTCAAAGTGTTCCTCAAGTATGCTTTGAGATGCTTTCACCCATTTTCATAGCGTTCATTCTCAACTTTCATCACAGGAAGAATACATAGGACCTTCAGCAATGCATAAACATTAGGAAAAAACTTGATGTCTGGTAGATGAAGGGCTTCGTACACAGAGGATGGAAGTTCTATATCTTCCCTCTGTGTTTCCATTTGATCCTCCAACAATGCAGCTCAGCAGAGAGTATGCCAGGATTAGGTAAGTCACTTGGGTACATGTCAGCATAGTGCTCCTCTGACGTATTGAATTTGAGCTGTCCCATGACAGAGGGTACCAGGGATAAGCACTTAAGAGCTTTGAGGTGCTGTTCTGAGAATATATCTTTCAGTTCCTGAATAATGGGTTCCACAGTTGGAACACTTAGAGTTTCTTTATAGTAATTCTCAGAGGTTAGCTGAGATTCCAGGTTACTGTGCTGAGCTCTGCGAAATTTCCCTGGGAGTTTCATCTAAATATCAAGTTTGGTTGCCAAATTTGTGGCTTCCTCAAACCAAAATTCATGATAACCTTCAATATTTTCCATCACTTTATTTAGTGAATGTAACACTGCAGTCAAGCTACTGGCTGCAAAAAAGACATCAGAGGTTTGCCCCTGAAGATTTTCCCCAAAGGCTCTTGTAAAAGATAAAACATTTTTAAGAACAACAATGGTAACGATGAAATCAAAATCTGTTATCTCACTACAGAGCACAAATGCTCGGCCAGCTATACAGTTATTCCATCTAACATTTGTATCACTATTTATACCATCTAAACATAAAAAAAGTGCTTGAAGGAGGTCCACTAAGATTTCAAAAGGATCATGCTTGCCTGTCCACTGAGAATGGCAAATTTCCTTCAGTTCTTTGCCCCTTTCTTCATTGTTCTGAAAGAGGACAAAAATTACATTTTCAAGCTCTAAAAGCAGTTGTGGTGATTGATGAAAAAAAGAACAAACTTCCTCAATTGTTCCTAATGCAACATATACTCCCATAACAGGCACTGATTTTGCCAACCACATATTTACGGCACAAGAAGGGCACAGTGTGTAGATAGCTTGGGGATATTTCTCTAAAAGTCTAGAAGCAACAACTTTCATTTTGGATGAAAATCCACTAGACACAATGTAAGCCTGGCCACGACAGTACTCCATGTTTAATCCCCATTTCTCAGTTATTGTAGTGTGAAATTTCACAGCCAAAATTTCTGCATCAGCTTCATAAGGCAGGAAGCCTACAAATTCCTCTCTCAGGTTGTGAGCTTCATCGACAAACCTCATCAACACAGGCAGGTGCTCTTCCCCTGCGATGTCCACCACATCATCAGTGATGATGGAAAAGAAGTGAGAATCTCTCACTTCCCTGAGGGTTTCTTCCCGAATGCAGCTCTCACAGATCTCCAGCATCTGTTTCTGCTGTGTTTTGTAACAGAACAATGTGTTAACTGCTGTTGTCTCAAAGCGCTTTTTCAGAACCTCTTCACCAGAATTGATCTGGCACTCTAGCAGTGCTTGAAAGATATCAGGAGTAAAAAGACCTTTTGAATTTTCATCAGCTTCATGCCATCCAGAGGTATGTTTTGTTTTCCCATAAGAATCAAAATTTCAACTAAAGATTTTAAATATTCTGTTTTCCTTCTCTTCAAGAGTTAAAGGTAAAATGTCTTCATCCTGCTCTTCACCCCCTTTTCTGCACTGGGACTCTGAGCATTGCTGTTGTTTATTTCCTTATGTTTTGGTTCCTGTTCAGAAGTTTCATCAATTTTTTTTCTGTTTCAGTGTCCTGATTTCATCTTCAGTCAATTCTTTTATTCGTTTTCTGTGTCTACTATGTGGATTATTCAAATGCCTGGTAAGATCGAATATTGTTGGTATGGCATTATCTCGGAGAACTCTCCTGTAAGGACTAGTTCTGCAGCTCATAGAAGTTTCAAAGTGTTTGGCACACAATTGATAATGTTTATTTAGCTGATCAGGTGTTTTATCTTCTAAGTCTGCCCTCCTACAGTTCTCCACCCACTTCTGGCATCTGGCCGGATCCCGCAGGACCCTGAAGAAGGTCAGGTCCCACTGCGTGCAGTTGGGGGCCGCGCAGAAGTTCGGCATCGTTGTCTGCCCGCCGACCGACCCAGCCCTCCCCTCCCCGCCTCCTCAGGGCAACCCGCCGCCCGTTGGGGCCAGGGAGGGGAGCCAGACCGGCTTGCCGGCCGGCTAGTCAAAACTGTTTCACTGGGTGGGGGAGGGGCCCCTTCTGCTTCATATTTCTGGAGAGTGGGTAAGAAATTAACTAAAAAAGGGTTTGGTGACCAATCCTTTTTCAAAAAGATGGTAAGAGATGGCAATCTGATACCTCTTCCTGATTTTAACCAAGATGTTTCCTCCTCCTGTTGGCCCTGGTTGAGTACAGCAGGCCTCTGCCTCTCTTGGCTTGATAGCCTATGCACAATTTTGGCTTAATATTAGTTATCTCATGAGAGACTTATTAGAGTTTTCATCATGATTTGCCATTAGACTAGCTGAGAATTCTATGACAGCTCAGGAAGTGTGTGCCTTCACAGCTCAGATTTCCACAGTGAATTTGTGTTTTCCCAACTGTACTAACCCATGTGACCCTTGACAAACGTTGCCTTACTTTGGCATCAGTCATGGTAGTGTTTTTCTTTAAATGTTACTTAACTACACACTTTTAAAACCTTAAATACTGAATGGAGCCTCAAGTAATAACCACAAATCATGGTATGATGTATTAGATTTATGGGAGTGAGGGGCCCTGGAGCCAGATTGTTGGCATCTAAATCCTGGCTGTGCTAACCATTTGCTAGCTGGTTAAACTGTTAGGTTACTTATTATCATTCAATCTTGGTCTCTACATTTGTAAAATGAGGATAGTAATAGTAACTACATCACCAGGGTGTTTTGAGAATTAACTGAGATGATAAAAACAAAACGCTACCAATGGTCATACTATGCTGTCTTATGTTTCTGACTTTAGTCAATTGTGTGGTTAATTTATTTATTCACAAAGGTCCATGAAAGAAGAGAGATGATGGTTATTCTCTGGCAGTTGGCAATGAGGACAGAGAGTTTTCTTGTGAACATGTTGCTGCCATGTTTTTTGTCCCTATGTATGCTTCAGTCGCTGAGGAAGGCTGTCTTATCTCTCCTTGCTATTCTTTGGAATTCTGCATTCAAATGGGTATATCTTTCCTTTTCTCCTTTGCTTTTCGCTTCTCTTCTTTTTACAACTATTTGTAAGGCCTCCTCAGACCTCAGCGATCAATGCAAAGAAACAGAGGAAAACAATAGAATGGGAAAGACTAGACATCTCTTCAAGAAAATTAGAGATACCAAGGGAACATTTCATTCAAAGATGGGCTCAATAAAGGACAGAAATGGTATGGACCTAACAGAAACAGAAGATATTAAGAAGAGGTGGCAAGAATACACAGAAGAACTATACAAAAAAGATCTTCATGACCCAGATAATCACTATGGTGTGATCACTCACACTCAGCTAGAGCCAGACATCCTGGAATGTGAAGTCAAGTGGGCCTTAGGAAGCATTACTACTAACAAAGCTAGTGGAGATGATGGAATTCCAGTTGAGCTATTTCAAATCTTGAAAGATGATGCTGTCAAAGTGCTGCACTCAATATGCCAGAAATTTAGAAAACTCAGCAGTGGCCACAGGACTGGAAAAGGTCAGTTTTCATTCCAATCCCAAAGAAAGACAATGCCAAAGAATGCTCAAACTACCACACAATTGCACTTATCTCACATGCTAGTAAAGTAATGCTCAAAATTCTCCAAGCCAGGCTTCAGCAATACATGAACTTCCAGATGTTCAAGCTGGTTTTAGAAAAGGCAGAGCAACCAGAGATCAAACTGCCAACACCCGCTGGATCATTGAAAAAGCAAGAGAGTTACAGAAAAACATCTATTTCTGCTTTATTGACTATACCAAAGCCTTTGACTGTGTGGATCACAATAAACTGTGGAAAATTTTGAAAGAGATGGGAATACCAGACCACCTGACCTGCCTCTTGAGAAATCTGTATGCACATCAGGGAGCAAGAGTTAGAACTGGACATGGAACAACAGACTGGTTCCAAATCAGGAAAGGAGTACCTCAAGGCTGTATATTGTCACCGTGCTTATTTAACTTATGTACAGAGTACATCATGAGAAACGCTGGGCTGGAGGAAGCACAAGCTGGAGTCAAGATTGCCAGGAGAAATATCAATAACTTGAGATATGCAGATGACACCACCCTTATGGCAGAAAGTGTAGAAGAACTAAAGAGCATCTTGATGAAAGTGAAAGAGGAGAGTGAAAAGGTTGGCTTAAAGCTCAACATTCAGAAAACTAAGATCATGGCATCCGGTCCCATCACTTCATGGCAAATAGATGGGGAAACGGTGGAAACAGTGGCTGACTTTATTTTTCTGGGCTCCAAAATCACTGCAGATGGTGATTGCAGCCATGAAATTAAAAGATGCTTACTCCTTGGAAGGAAAGTTATGACCAACCTAGACAGCATATTGAAAAGCAGAGAGATTACTTTGTCAACAATTTCCATCTAGTCAAGGCTATGGTTTTTCCAGTGGTCATGTATGGATGTGAGAGTTGGACTATAAAGAAAGCTGAGCACAGAAGAATTGATGGTTTTGAACTGTGGTGTTGGAGAAGACTCTTGAGAGTCCCTTGGACTGCAAGGAGAGCCAACCAGTCCATTCTAAAGGAGATCAGTCCTGGGTGTTCACTGGAAGGACTGATGTTGAAGCTGAAACTCCAATACTCTGGCCACCTGATGCGGAGAGCTGACTCATTTGAAAAGACCCTGATGCTGGGAAAGACTGAAGGCAGGAGGAGAAGGGGACGACAGAGGATGATATTGTTGGATGGCATTACACCGACTCAATGGATATGGATTTATGTGGACTCCAGGAGTTGGTGATGGACAGGGAGTCCTGGCGTGCTGCAGTTCATGGGGTCGCAAAGAGTCGGACATGACTGAGCAACTGAACTGAACTGAACTGATGCTTCAGTTAGTAATTGTTTGTTGGCTGCTGTGTTTACAAGGCTCTACCTCAGGCAGTGTGGAGAGTGTCATGATTCCAGAGACAGCTATTGTGCCATGGGTTCTCACAGTCTGGAGAGATCAGCCCATGTGAGAGAAAGAAGCTGGAAATTCTCTAGACAGAGTGCCCAGCCCTACCATCACTAACTTGCTGTGTGGCTAGAGGTAAATTAACTGACCTCTCTGTGCCTCAGATACCACCTTTGTAGGATGAGGATCATGATGGTACCTGCTGGACCGTGTTGTGAAATTTACATGAAGGAATACAAGAAAGGTCCATGGTGAGGGCTCAGACAGCTTCCACTGATGCTGAGTTAAAGGGTCGGGACTGACTGGGCGCCTGCACCACAACTGAAGATGCTGGACATGGAGTGTCACCCCTGCTCCTGAGTGGATATGAGAGTTGGCAGAGTGCCACATGGCCATGCTTGTTCATGCTAGTGACACCATGTGGGAGCTCACTGTGCACCCGGGCCTGGCTAATCAATCTTATTGGTCCCCCGAGGAGGGGGCCATCATTCTCTTTAGTTCCTAACCAAGGTAATGGAGGCTCTGAGAGGTTCAGTGACTTTCCCAGGGTTACACAGCCCAAAGGTAGGGCCAGGATTCAAACCTTTGTAGAAGCGGGTATGGTTTTTGTGGGAAAGGTGTTGTTTGTACCCCATGGGATGGATCAGATACTGGCAGATGCTGAGCAGGTTGTGCTGAGAATCCCAGTGAAAAGCGATAGCATGAAAAATAAAATAAAATAATAAAACAGGTAGCATGTTGTAAATCAACTACACTTTAAAAAAAAAAAAAGGTAGCACGAGCAGCCCCAGGAGGCATGAGTGCAAGCTTGTCTCAGGGAACCCCAACACAGCCAGATGTGGCCAGGTGAGTACAGATAAAGGGTGACTTTTTTTTGTAATTGGCTGTGATGGATCTTCAGTGCTGCACAGGCTTTCTGTAGTTGCAGTGCATGGACTTCTCACTGTGGTGGCTTCTCTTGTTGAGGAGCACGGGCTCTAGGGCGAACAGGCTTCAGTAGGTGTGGCACATGGGGTTCAGTAGCTGCAGCTCCCAGGTTCTAGAGCACAAGCTCAATATTTGTGGTGCACAGGTTTAGTTGCTCCGAAGCATGTGGGATCTTAGGGATCAAACCCATGTCTCCTGCATTAGCAGGTGGATTCTTCACACTGAGCCACCAGGGAAGACCTAAAGTATGGCTTTGAGAGGGAGTCGGAGGGAGAGCCTGAAGGTAACACTACCGTGGGTGAGAAATAAAGTTTAAAAGGTAGATTTAGGTCAGAATTATGAAAGGAGTCAGAATGCCAGCATCTGGGCATGGATCACTGTGGTGGTTTTGGTCAGGGGCAGTGATAATGAAATCGGAATCTTAGGATGTGGAGGAGAAGGGAAGAGCCTCTAACGTGGCTCCTGGCTCAGCTCACTGCATTTATTGGGCTCAGCCACGAGGACGGACACAGCTTTCTGACTTGGAGGCCATGGTTGGCCATCAGGGAAATCACAGGCCTTCTTAAACTTGAATGTAAGTTGTTTAACAATATATTTTTCCTTTTTAAAAGATTTTTTAAAGTAAAATTTTCTGGTGTACGTATTTTTTTAATATGTATTTATTTATTTTTATTTGGCTGTACCAGGTCTTAGTTGCAGCACACGGGATTTTTAGTTGCGGCACATGAACTCTTAGTCGCAGTATGTGGGATCTAGTTCCCTGACCAGGGATCGAACCCAGAGTCCCCTGCATTGGGAACATGAATTCTTAGCCACTGGATCACCAGGGAAGTCCCTGAACTTGAATGTAAATTTTAAGAGTGTGTGCACCTTTCATCAGATAATCGAGGGGGTACATGATGACACTAACTACCCCCTCCCCAAACACAGACCAGAGTTTTGAGTAAAGATCCCAGGCTTTAGAGTTGGAACACCTGAATCTGGTTTCAGTGCACAGCACTGTTCTTTAGTTGCCTTCACACAACAAGAACTTTGGCCCCAGGTTCTTGTCACATGACACTGAGCATGCCTTGTATCTCTCTGAGAGTCGTGTAAAATAGGGTGACTATTGTTATGACTCTTACTAGCTAAAATAAAAATAATCATCTTACAGAATGCTTTTTCTTTTTTCTTTTTAATTTTTTAGTTTCTCTCTGTCTGCATTTCACTTAGCATAATGTCCTCTAGATTCATCCATGTTGTGGCAAATGGCAGGATTTCCATCTCTCTCATGACTGAACAATACCCCACTGTATATGTATACCACATCTTTATCCACTCAACCATCAATTTATGCTTAGGTTGTTTGTATGTCTTGCTATTTTCAGAATTCTTGTGATGCTAGAATGAAGTATGGAAAGATACTTTATTAATTTTAGCTGACTAAAAATATAAAGGGTGATTTCTATTATTGTCATTTGTGTTAAGCAATTTGACTTTTTATTTTTTAAAATAGCATTTATCATGAAATTTTCAAACATACACAAAAGTAGAAAAAATACAGTAATTCAATAATGAACCCTCATAGAAATCATCATCCAGATTCAATATTTATCAGGATTTTGCCAAACTTGCTTCATCTATCCTTTTATTTCTTCCCTCTTCTCTGTTCCCTCCCTTTTTCTTTCTGTCCTTTTCTCCTCCTCCCCTCCCCACTCACTGTCCTCTTTTGGCTATGCTAATTTAAGAGGAACTCAAGACATGTATTTTCTTTTTTTTTTCAATAAACACACTTGATTTATTTTGTATAAAAGGATTAAGTTTACAACTAAACTTTTATAAAATGTTTAGCATGAATAAGTACATCATTACACTTTATATGCAAAAATCTACATTTCTGCCACTATACAAGAAAACTCTAATTAAAGAGTTCACAAGGTTTCACTCAATATATATATATTTATATATAAATATATACACAGCATTCAGTAGGCTTGCATCAAAAAGGTAATTTCTGACCAAAAGACTTCATTTAAGTAACTGAATACTGGATCCTTCTGGTATTCACGCTCCACCTTTGAAAAAAGGCAAAGTCTGCTTAAATTGGGCAATTCCTTGTGATTTTAACGTTTTTGCTCCCCATGGTGGGAATAGTATATAAAGAAAACCTTCCAACTGCAGAAAGGGCATTTAAAAGTCCTTTTCATAAATAAGTAATATCACAGTCCAGGTCAGAAAACACCCTGGGGAAGTTGATCATTCTTAAGTTTTCCTTCCATTTTTTTTTAAAGGTCCTTTTGACTTGTTGTCCTCCTTGTGAAATGGTTGAAAAATAAGTTCAGCGCCTTAAAAGAGCCTGTGGATTTGTTGTTGTTGTGCAAAGGGGGAAAAAAAGTCATGAACACCATTTATTCAGCCACAGAGCACTTTGCTGTCATTTGACATTAACTCAGAAGGGAATTCAGAAGCCTGCAAGGACGGGATGCTGATGTCGGTGTTGAGGGTGGTGAGCGGCATCCTAGACGCCTGGCTCTGTCCGGGTCGCTGGTGGTGCAGGCTGCCGATGGTGGGTGCGAGTCCAGAGCGATCTGCAAGTCCAAGATGTAGTCGATGACGTGCTGCAGGATTTCCATCTTGCTCACCTTCTTGTTTTGCGGGATGCTGGGCACCAGCTCCTTGAGCTTGGAGTAGCAGTCGTTCATGTTGTACAGCAGGCTCATCGGGTCGTCCACTGGGGTTTTGCTCCGGGAGATGCCCAGGCCGTGGTCTGAAAGGCTGTTTTTCCTAACGGACCTCACTGGACTTCATAAGGCTTCATAAGGCTTTCATACTGACCGCGGGGAAGGGAAGCGAAGCGATTGGGACGAGGGAAGCGGGCTGCCCCGAAGCTCGAGCCGCCGCCGCCGCCGCCGCCGCCTACAGAGCTCGCTGCGCTCGGCACCGCGCTCGGCTCAGAATCAAGACATGTATTTTCATCCTTATATCTTTATGTGCACTTAAAAAAAAAAATACAGACTTTTTCCTACATAACCACAGAGCCATCCAGGCACCTCAATGGTACTAATAATCCCTTGGTGTCATTACCCAGTTGCTTGTATTCAGAATTACCTGATTGCCTCAAAAGTGACTTTTTACGGTTGGTTTTTAAAAAGATATTTATTTTTTTGACTTTGCTGGGTCTTAGTTGCGGCACGTGGGATCCAATTCCCTGACCAGGGATAGAATTCAGGCCTCTGCATTGGGAACACAAAGCCAGGGAAGTCCCTATGGTTGGTTTTTATAGTATATAAGTTTTTCTGTATCTACACTGATACAGTAAGAGGAAAACTCCAGGAGAAAGGGTTTTTGTATATCTAATTCCAGCCTTAGAAAGGCGAAAAAGAAATAAAGACAGCCTTGGATATCTACTACTACTGGTGGTTTTATGTGGCAGTAAAAGCAATTCTGTTTTTGCATTCACTGCAATGGCACCCCACTCCAGTACTCTTGCCTGGAGAATCCCATGGACAGAGGAGCCTGGTGGGCTGCCGTCTATGGGGTCGCATAGAGTCAGACATGACTGAAGTGACTTAGCAGCAGCAGCCCTATCTCAGGACACCATGGGCCCTTCGGGTTTGTTCCGAGTCATTGTGGCCTAGTCATCCCAGTCCAGACGGTGGGACAGAGCATCTCTTTGCTCTAACCAGGCCTTAAGTGTAAAATTTCATGATTTTTCTTTAAATTCTGCCTGACCTATTAGGCCATTATGACAAGCAAGCTTGATGAAGCAAGAACCAGGCACCTCACTAAGGATGTGTTTCCCTAAGACAGCCTGGGCTCAAGCCTCAAAGGACTGCTCTCTACAGCTGCATTCTCTGCGAACATCCTTCAGAGGGAAACCTCAAATGACATTTTTGGTCCTTGCCAGGAGTGGGAATAACCATTTGCTTTTAGTCTACTCGATGGAGAAAGAAATGCAATTTGCCAATTCCCATCAACTTTCAGGTGTTTCAGGTTCTAAGTCAATCTCAATCTCTTGGAAGAAGCCTTCCCAGCTCACAATACTCTTATCTTCTGAGCTTTTTCTGCTCTTAAAATGGGACCAATTCGTTGGATCCCAACCACACATTACTTCCAGTGCAAGTCACTGTTAAATAATATGGAAGTAAGATGGTGGGACACATGTACACCCATGGCTGATTCATGTAGATGTATGGCAAAAACTACCACAATATTTTAAAGTAATTAGCCTCAAATTAAAATAAATAAATTAAAAATATATACATATGGAAGTATGACCTGTGTGTGTATGTGTGTGTGTGTGTGTGTGTACATGGGTGAATGTGGTATATATGTAGGTATATGTGTATTTTGTGTTTCTCAATTAGAGGGTAAACTCCTTATTTTTACACACTTCTTAGTATTTTCCATGTAGTTCCCCAGAGCAGTGCTGAGGGATTTGGGAGTGAAGCGAAGGTGGAAGAGTTGCTCTGGCTGAGCCCTGAGACACACCTCTGGCTAGGCCACACCAAATTCCAGGAAAGCAAGAAAGAAGGTAGAGAGATGGCCTTTTCATTGTTGTTTTTAAGTTTCTGATCAAAACAATCAGTACTGAGAGGAAATCTTTGGCAATAAAGGCTTCAAGGTCATGGAAGGAAAATTCAACTAATGCCCCCCCCAAATAAAATAGGAGCCTTAGCTGATAGCCTGTGAGAAGAGGAAACATTAAAAAAAAAAAGACTTGTCGATTGGTTGGTGAATATATTAGAAGGGTGGATGGCTTTGTTCAAAGCCACTGAGCCTGGAGACTTTTATTAGCTGAGCTTGTTCAGTGTTGGCTCCATCCTCTTATTTCCTTCCCAGCTCATTTGGCAGACTCTGAGGTAGCAAAGATCTTCCCAGAAAGGGTCTGGCACTTACTTAGTGGTCTTCCGTGTGGGTGGAGAAATGGGTCAGCAACATGATCTCCTCTCTGTCTGAAACACTGTGTGCAAAGCCATCCTGGGAGTCTTATCTGAACTGCAAAAGCTCTTCTTTCCTGTTTCTTTCTCTTTCTTCATAGTTATCATCCTTTTCCTCCCTGTCATTTGTGTGTGTGCGTGTGCATAATTGTTTAATTCCATGTCCATGTACTGTAAACAAGGGCCAAAGCCATAAGCAAATCATGGAGAAAAAGAAAATACATGAGTTAAAGTCAAATGTGATCTAGAACAAGGAACTGAATAGCCACAAGCAGAAAATAAAAGTAGACCCTTATCTTATACCATATACAAAAATCTCAACTCAAAATGCACCAAAAATTTAAATATACATTAACAATGAAACCTCAGAAGTAGAAAGCAAACAAAAATTTCATTTAGAATTGTGTTTTAAAAAAATCTAGGAATAAACCAACAAGATGAAAGACTTATATGCTGAAAACTTGAAACTGAAGGTGATTCAAGGAAATGGATTTTCAAAAGAACAGCATGTATACTATCTATGGTGAAACAGATCGCCAGCCCAGGTGGGATGCATGAGACAAGTGCTCGGGACTGGTGCACTGGGAAGACCCAGAGGAATCGGGTAGAGAGGGAGGTGGGAGGGGGGATCGGGATGGGGAATACGTGTAAATCTATGGCTGATTCATATCAATGTATGACAAAACCCACTGAAATGTTGTGAAGTAATTAGCCTCCAACTAATAAAAAAATTAAAAAAAAAAAAGGAAATGGAAAGATATCCCATGCTCTTGGATTGGAAGAATTAACATTATTAAAACAGCCATACTACTCAAAGAAATCTAATTAATGCAATCTCTATAAAATTACCCATGACATTTCTAACAGAACTAGAACAAATAATCCTAAATTTATATGGAACCACAGAAGACCCAGAACTGCCAAAGCAATCTTGAGGAAAAAGAACAAAACTAGAGGCATAACCCTTCCTGACTTCAGGCTATACTACAAAGCTACAATAATCAAAGACAGTGTGGAATTGGCACAAAAACAGACGTATACAACAATGGAACAGAACAGACAGCCCAGAATAAACTCACACACCTATGGTCAATTAATCTACAACAAAAGAGACAAGAATATATAATGGAGAAAAGAGTGTCTTGAATCAGTGAAATCAGAACACTCACCTGGGTATATATTTGAAAAAAAAAAAACAACACTAATTCTAAAAGGTAAATGCACCCCAATGTTCATAGCAGCATTACTTACAATTGCCAAGATATAGAAGCAACTTAAGTGTCAATCAAGATAAATAAAGAAGATGTGGTATGTATGTGGAATACTACTCAGACATTAAAGAATGAAATTTTGCCATTTCCAACCACATGAATGGACTTAAAAGGTATTGTGCTAATTGAAAAAATTCAGAGAAAGATTGCTGCTGCTGCTGCTGCTAAGTCACTTCAGTCGTGTCCGACTCTGTGTGACCCCATAGACAGCAGCCCACCAGGCTCCGCCGTCCCTGGGATTCTCCAGGCAAGAACACTGGGGTGGGCTGCCATTTCCTTCTCCAATACATGAAAGTGAAAGTGAAGTTGCTCAGTCGTGTCCGACTCTTCGTGACCCCATGGACTGCAGCCCACCAGGCTCCTCTGCCCATGGGATTTTCCAGGCAAGAGTACTGGAGTGGGTTGCCATTGCCTTCTCGGCAGAGGAAGATTAATACTGTATAATATCATTTTTTCTTTTTTCTTGAAGTATAGTTGAGAAATGTGTTTTAGGTATACAGCATAGTGATTCAGTTTTACATTTTTTCAGATTATTTTCCACTGTAGGTTATTATAAGATATTGATGTATTACCCTGTGCTATACAGGAAATCCTTGTTGCTTTTCTATTTTTACACACATTAGTTTGTATCTATTAATGCCATACTCCTAATTTATCCCTCCCCTCCTCTCTTTCCCCTTTGGTAACTATAAGTTTGTTTTTTATGTCTGTGAGTCTGTTTCTGTTTTGCATTTAGATTCATTCATATTATTTTTTAGATTCCACATATAAGTAATATCATATAATATTTGTCTTTCTCTGACTTACTTCACCAATTATAATATTCTCTAGGCCCATCTATGTTACTGCAAATAGCAATATTGCATTCTTTTTTACAGCTGAGTAATATTCCATTGTGTGTGTATATACATATACCACATCTTCTTAAGCCAATTGTCTGTTAAGGGGCACTTGGGTTGTTTCCATGTCTTGGCTATTGTAAACAATGCTGCTATGAGCATTGGGGTACATGTATATTTTCCTATTAGAGTTTTCATCTTTTCCTGATATGCTGGATGATATGGTAGCTCTATTTTTAGGTGTTTTTTTTTTTTAGAGGAAACAAACCTAAATTTTATTTTCAAATTCTAATGTTAATCCAGACTGAACAAACAAGCAGAAAAGTGACAAAGCTAACTATATTAGCAGACAAAGATGTACCAAATGTAAAACAGTGTGCTATTAAAAAAACAATTTGCATGCATATTTATAAGCAATCCTTCTGTACATAAGTTTAACTTTTAGTTAGTTGGAAAAAGATTTTTTACTTTAGGTAAAAATATTACTAAAATAGGGCTGGAGTGGTACCATACTATAGCAAACATATTAGAAAAGTAATTCTCAAGCTTTATCAGTAATAAAGCAGATGGAAACTTGAGTGACAAAAAGCTAGTAAAATTCTCTAGTAGAAAAGTCAGTGAAACTCATGCTATAAAATGAAAGTAGTAAAGTCATATAAACAAAGCAGAATAATATTCTAGGCTTTAGAGAATGAGGTTAGGTGAAGAAAAATGAATAATTCTAGAATTGCAATAAATCCTCAGTGAAGAATCTTGGTTATTTAGTTGGGAGTTCTAAGTCTTTTTTTAAATCCCATTTTAAATCCCATTTTAGATGCCCTTGGTATCAAACACATCTGGATATGTTAATTTGTTATTAGTGATCTATTCTAAGACTTCAATGTCAAAGATATTCATGACTGTGATTCATATTTGAAACTCAATGCACCAAGACACAAAGTAAAACTAAATGAAAGCTATAATACTAATACCTTTAAAAGGATGCTGCATTTTGCAGAAATATGTACTTCTAGGTTAAGACTTTCCCCCTCCCCCCACCAGGAAAAGTAGAATTTAAAGGATAAGCTTCCAATCAGCTGGAAAAATTTACTTTCAATATTTCTTTTATTTCAAAATCAGTGTTATGCAGCCAAAGCAGTGGAATTAACTGAATATAATAAATTATGAGGCTTCCTGGGTGACTCAAAGGTAAAAGAATCTGCCTGCAATAAGGGAGACCCAGTTTCAATCTCTGGGTTGGGAAGATCCCCTGGAGAAGGGCATGGCAACCCACTCCAGTATTCTTACCTGGAGAATTCCATGGATAGAGGAGCCTGGCGGAATATAGTCCATGGGGTCCCAAAGAGTCGGACACAACTGAGCGACTAACACACACACAATAAACTACTATACATATACATTTATGTATACATTATAGGTAACAAAGTTTATTTTGGCAGAGATTATTAAACAAAATTAAAGTTGCATATGTTAGTAACATATATCACCATAGTCTAAACTACTTTATAAAATGCATATGCTGAAATTTAATTTTATCATTTTTGCTTATGCTCTGGTTACAAACAAAACTTTTCATAAGCTTCTACTATTTCTGGGTCTGTCTTATCATCAATATAATCCAAGTGTGGGTCACCAGTCCCCAGCAAATCTGTTCACAGATATAGAGAACTAACTAGTGGTTACCAGTGGGAAGAGAAAAGGTGAGAAGAGCAAGAAAGGGGTCGGAGATTAAGAGGTACAAACTATTACATATAAAGTAAAAAAGTTATGAGGTCATACTGTACAATGGAGTAGCCCTCATAGTCAACAGAAGAGTCCAAAATGCAGTACCTGAGTGCAGTCTCAAAAATGACAGAATGATCTCTGTTCGTTTCCAAGGCAAACAATTCAGTATCACAGTAATCCAAGTCTACACCCCAACCACTAATGCTGAAAAAGCTGAGGTTGAACGGTTCTATGAAGACCTACAAGATTTTCTAGAATTAACACCAAAAAAAAAAAAGATGTCTTTCTCATCATAGGGGACTGGAATGCAAAAGTAGGAAGTCAAGAGATACCTGCCATAACAGGCAAGTTTGGCCTTGGAGTACAAAATGAAGTATGGAAAAAGGCTAACAACATTCTGCCACAAGAATGCACTGGAAATAGCAAACACTCTTCCAACAACACCAGAGATGACTCTATACATGGGCATCACCAGATGGTCAGTACCGAAATCAGATTGATTATATTCTTTCAGCCAAAGACAGAGAAGTTCTATACAGTCAGCAACAACAAGACCAGGAGTTGACTGTGGCTCAGATCATGAAATCCTTATTGCCAAATTCAGACTTACACTGAGGAAAGTAGGGAAAACCACTAGACCATTCAGGTATTACCTAAATCAAATCCCTTACAATTATACAGTGGAAGTGACAAATAGATTCAAGGGATTAGATCTGATAGACAGAGTGCCTGAAGAACTATGGACAGAGGCTTGTGACATTGTACCAGAGTCAGGGATCAAGACCATCCTCAAGAAAAAGAAATGCAAAAAGGCAAAATGGTTGTCTGAGGAGGCCTTACAAACAGCTGAGAAAAGAAGAGAAGCAAAAGGCAAAGGAGAAAAGGAAAGATATACCCACCTGAATGCAGAGTTCCAAAGAATAGCAAGGAGAGATAAGAAAGACTTCCTCAGTGATCAATGCAAAGAAACAGAGGAAAACAATAGAATGGGAAAGATTAGAGATCTCTTCAAGAAAATTAAAGATACCAAGGGAACATTTCATGTAAAGATGGGCTCAATAAAGGACAGAAATGGTATGGACCTAACAGAAGCAGAAGATATTAAGAAGAGGTGGCAAGAATACACAGAACTATACAAAAAAGATCTTCATGAACCAGATAACCACGATGGTGTGATAACTCACCTAGTGCCAGACATCCTGGAATGTGAAGTCAAGTGGGCCTTAGGAAGCATCACTACGAACAAAGCTAGGGGAGGTGATGGGATTCCTGTTGAGCTATTTCAAATCCTAAAAGATGATGCTGTGAAAGCGCTGCCCTCAATATGCCAGCAAATTTGGAAATCTCGGCAGTGGCCACAGGACTGGAAAAGGTCAGTTTTCATTCCAACCCCAAAGAAAGGCAATGCCAAAGAATGCTCAAAGTTCTGCACAATTGCACTCTTCTCACATGTTAGCAAAGTAATGCTCAAAATTCTCCCAAGCTAGGCTTCAACAGTACGTGATCCAAGAACGTCCAGATTTTCAAGCTGGATTTAGAAACGGCAGAGGAACCAGAGATCAAATTGCCAAATCCATTGGATCATAGAAAAAGCAAGAGAGTTCCAGAAAAACATCTACTTCTGTTTTATTGACTACCCCAAAGTCTTTGACTGTGTAGATCACAACAAACTGTGGAACATTCTTCAAGAGATGGGTATAGCAGACCACTTTACCTGCCTCCTGAGAAATCTGTACCCAGGTCAAGAAGCAACAGTGAGAACCGGACATGGAATAATGGATGGGTTCCAAACTGGGAAAGGAGTATGTCAAGTCTGTATATTGTCACCCTGCTTATTTAACTTATATGTATCATGTGAAATGCTGAGCTGAATGAAGCACAAGCTGGAATCAAGATTGACAGGAGAAATATCAATAACCTCAGATATGCAAATGACAGCACCTTTATGGCAGTAAGCAAAGAGGAACTAAAGAGCCTCTTGATGAAAGTGAAAGAGGAGAGTGAAAAAGCTAGCTTAAAATTCAACATTCAAAAAACTAAGATCATGGCATCTGGTCCCATCACTTCATGGCAAATAGATGGGGAAACAATGGAAACAGAGACAGACTTGGGCTCCAAAATCACTGCAGCCATGAAATTAAAAGATGCTTGCTCCTTGGAAGAAAAGCTATTTCCAACCTAGACAGCATAGTAAAAAGCAGAGACATTACTTTGCCAACAAAGTTTCATCTAGTCAAAGCTCTGGTTTTTCCAGTAGTCACGTATGGATGTGAGAGTTGGACTATAAAGAAAGCTGAGTGCAGAAGAATTGATGCTTTTGAACTGTGGTGTTGGAGAAGACTCTTGAGAGTCCCTTGGACTGCAAGGAGATCCAATCAGTCCATCCTAAAGGAGATCAGTCCTGAATATTCATTGGAAGGACTGATGCTGAAGCTGAAACTCCAATACTTTGACCACCTGATGCGAAGAACTGACTCATTGGAAAAGACCCTGATGCTGGGACAGATTAAAGGCAGGAGGAGAAGGGGATGACAGAGGATGAGATTGTTGGATGGCATCACCGACTCAACGGACATGAGTTTGAGCAAGCTCTAGGTGTTGGTGATGGACAGGGAAGCCTGACGTGCTGCAGTCCATGGGGTTGCAAAGAGACAGACACGACTGAGAGACTGAACTGAACACAGCTCGGATGTGGAAGCACAGAGATGTCAGGCAACTTGCCTAAGATCACACAACTCAGAAGTGGAAGCACAGAGAGGTTAGCAACCTTGCTAAGATCACACAGCTCAGATATGGATTCGCAGAGAAGTTAGGAAACTTGCCTAAGACAACACAGCTCAGAAGTGGAAGCACATAGAGGTCAGGCTATTGTAGCCACACATTCCGGGAAACAAACTCACTCAGAAGGACAATGCAGATAGTGGAGTGCAGTTTATTACACCAGTGGGCCCAAGGCAGAGTCTCCTCTTAGCCAGGGACCCTGACCAGTTTTTGTGAAAACATTATATACCCTAAGTGTACATGCCCACACCCACCTCCCCAAATTCCCTGAAACTAGTCTGAACAAAGGAAAAGAAAGATACAATCAAAGTTAACCCATGATTCATATGCCTTAAGCCTAGGTAGTTAACAGTGGACAATCATCAATAGGCCTCTGGTCATACCCCAATAAGCATAATAGAATGTATGATTCTATTTGGTTACACAGATAATTAGGGTATTCTTTTAGGCTAGGGAGAGTCTAGGTATGAGCTCTGGGGCTCTTCCTTCCAGGGGCCTGGTTTTCCAGTTGGTATGTCATTTCCACAGATACTGGGCATATAGCTCAAAGTCCACAGTCCAGTCCAAGATGGAGTCCTGCTTTCAAGACAGAGCCTGTTCTGTCTGTTTCCTCCTTCAAGGCAATTTGCCTAAGATCACACAGCTCATGTGTGATGGACAGGGAGGCATGGCGTGCTGCAGTCCATGCTGTCACAAAGAGTTGGACACGACTGAGCAAATGAACTGAACTATATTGTACAAGTAATATAGCCAATGTTCTACAGTTACATAAATGGAGTATAACCTTTAAAAATTGTGAATCACTGTTGTAAACCTATAACTTATATAATATTGTGCATTTTAAAAGGTAAAAAAGTAAAAGAAAACAGTCAGGGTAAGGAGAAAGAGTGCCAATTATTTATTTTTTAAATTAACATAAAACCTGAAACAGTAAAACTACTAGAAAAAAATGCACAGGAAAAATTAATTGACATTGGTCATGACGATTTTTTGATCATGACACCAAAAGCACAGAAAACAAAAGTAAAAATAGACAAGTAGGACCACATCAAACTAAAAAGCTTTCTGCACAAGAAAGGAAACAATTGCCAGAGTGAAATGGCAACCTATGGAATGGGAGAATATATTTGTGAACCATATATCTGATAAAGGTTAATATCCAAAATACGCAAGGAACTTGAACAACTCAATAGCAAAAAACAAAACAAAAACACAAACAAAACACAACAATAATGCAATTTAAAAATGAGCAAAGGGGAATTCCCCAGCAGTTCAGTGGTTAGGATTCCACGCTCTCACTGCCAAGGTCCGGGGTTCATTCCCTGGTCAGGGAACTAAGATTCCCACAAGCTTCACAATGAAGAAAGAAAGAAAAAAAAAAGAATGGGCAAAGGTACATCAACTATACTTCAATAAAAGTTAATAAATTTTAAAGTGAGCAAAGGATCTGAATAGCTATTTCTCAAAAGAAGACATACAAATGGCCAGTAGGTGTATGAAAAGGGGCTCACTAATACTCAGGGATATGCAAATCAAAACCACAATTGAGATATCACCACATCTGTTAGAATCGCTATTAAAGAAAAGACAAAGGGAAGTGGAAGGAGGGGCTCAGGATGGGGAACACATGTACACCCATGGCTGATTCATGTCAATGTATGGCAAAACCCACTACAATATTGTAAAGTAATTAAACTCCAATTAAAATAAAGAATTTTTAAAAAAAGAAAAGATAAGAGATAACAAGTATTGGTGAGGATATGGAGAAAAGGGAATCCTTGCACACTGCTGGTGGGAATGTACATTGAAACAATCAGTATGGAAAACAGAATGAAGTTTTCTCAAGAAAATTAAAAATAGAACTAGTCTATGATCCAGCAGTCTCATTTCTGTGTATTTAACCAAAGGAAATGAAATTGAACCCAAAGGACATTATGCTAAGTGAAATAAGCCTGACAGAGGCAAATATAGCATTATCTCACATATATGTGGAATCTAAAAGAGTTCAACTCATAGAGGAATAGAGTAGAACTGTGGTTGCCAGGCATTTGCCAGGCATGCCAAGGTTTGGGGAAAATGAGGAGATGTTGGTCAAAGGGCACAAAGATTCAAGTTCTAGAGATCTAATATACAGCATATGACTATACTAAACACTACTGTATTGATTCCTGCCTGGAAAATTCCATGGGCAGAGAAGCCTGGTGGGTTACAGTCTATGGGGCCACAAATAGTCAGACACGACTGAGTGACTGAGCACACAAACATACACACTGATACTAGAAACGTGCTAGGAGGGTAGATCTTAAGTGTTCTCACCACAAAAAGGGGAAGGGGTGACTATGTGAGGTGACAAATATGTTAATTAGCTTGAATGTGGCTGTCATTTCACTATGTAAACATATATCAAAATAGCAAGTTGTACACCTTAAATACAATTTTTATTGTCACTTATATAAAATAACTGAAAAATAGTAAAGGAAAAGAAAATAGACCAGAAATAAGGAAAGGTAAGAAGAAAATGATACATAGCACCAGGTAAGGACATTTAAAAGAACAATATTTATTATAATAATAGGAACAATACCTAACCATTATAGAGAGAGCTTAGGAAGGCTTTTTTCTCCTCTCCTACTTCAACTTTCATTCTCCACCCTTCCAACTCCCAATAAAGAATTCCCGCTTATATATCTCAAACCAAAATATCTGTTCATCATTCATGAAGCAATAGTTGAGCACCAACTTAGTGGCAGGCACTGTGAATTCTCTGATGAATAAAACAGGGCTCCCTTCTTCCATGAGGTCAAACATAAAGACAAGTAAATTCCAGTAGGTATATTACCGAAGGTAAACTTGTGTGCCCCAGGCACAGTGAGGCCAAACACTACCGAAACGTCAAAGTTTGGAGCAGAAAAACGTTTATTTCAGGGCCATGTAGGGAGATAGGGGGCTCCTGCCAATCCCCCCACCAAACTCCGGGAATCCCTTCAGCAAAGCATTTTTTAAAGAGGCCAGGTGAGGTAGATGGGTCGCAGGGTTAAGTGATCTTCTCGTAAACAATTCTCTGGTGATGGTGAGGTAACAGGATGGTGTCACAGGGGTTAACATTATTTATCAAGCCTCAGGCTCCAGTAGGCCTGGGGGCTATCCGGTCAGGGTCATCAAGTAGTAAACATCTTCCATTCCCTGTGGGGTTTTCACATCTGCAAAACAACACAGGAAATGTGCATCAAATACTATTATCTATTAACAGGTACTTCAGAGGGAACAAAAGCAGAGGCCATTCCGGAAGACCTGTGGAGGGGTCGGGAAGACCCCAAAGGGTCCTGCTTGGTTACTGATATTAGATGCTTGACCGTGTCTGTTCTAAGCCCGCAGATGCAAGGAGAGTGAAGACCAGGACACCTTGTGAAAGGACCTGAGGCAGGGTGAGAACGTGAGGGAGTACGATGTATAAGAGGTTGCTGCAGACGGATTGAAGTAGTGGATGAAAATGGGCTCAAGGAAGGTATTATAGAAAAGGCAAAAAGGGGACCATTCAGAAGCAGGACGAGAGATGAAGCAGACTCTGAAGGCAGGTGGGCTCCTCAGAGCGAAGGTGTGGCCGCATCCCTCACCTCCTCCCGGTCCTTGTCCAGGAGATCGGTTTTGCCTCGTTGCTCCCGCAGCGGCGTGAGTGGCGGCCGCGCTCGGTGAACGAGGAGGCAGAAGGGGAGGAGTGGTCGCCCGGAGGAGCCGAGGGCAGCTCTTGCCAACGACACCGCGAGCCGGGGTCGCAGGGCTGGTTTCTGGGGCCTCGGCCATTTCCCGGGCCGAGAGCCAGAGTGCGGGCTAGAGCGGCGGCGCCAAGGGCTCGGGGCTCTTCCACGAACTCCGCCTCCCGGCTAAAGAGCGGGACAGACCAATCAACACTGCAGCGAAAAAAGGGGAAGCTCTCTACTAGCGCCTGGCCTTCCAGAATGCCCATGCTGCGGTCCCGCCCAAAGCAGAGGAAACCTTGGAAAGGGTACCAGGCGTGTTGATGACGTCTGGAGTGCACTCCTGCGGGCGGAAGTGCAGTGCGCATCCCTGGAAATGAGCCACCTTGGGCACCCGCTCCCTGCATCCTTTCGGTTCCTCAGGAGACTCTGAGCTGAACAGGAGACAGCGTCCTTCCTCAGGCCCCTATGTGAAATAACTGAAGGGAAAGGCGATAGGACACTTGTCATATTTCACAAAGAGGCCATTTCAACAATATAGTCAATTCATCTCGTGTTTGGGGAGGGGGTGTATATGAACGCCTGCTGTGCATGCGTACTAAATCGATTCAGTTGTGTCCGACTCTTTGTGACACCATGGGCTATGTCCCTTAAGTCTCCTGCATTAGCAGGCGGCTTCTTTACCACTAGCATGACCTAGGAAGCCCTAGGTGTATATGTAAACACATGTATATATACAATACACACACACACACACTAACACTTTTACGGACTTCCCTGATGGCTCAGACAGTAACGAATCTGCCCGAAATGTGAGACACCCGTGTTCGATCTCTGGGGTGGGGACGATCCACTGGGGGAGGAAATGACAATCCACTCCAGTATTCTTGTCTGGAGAATCCTATGGACAGAGGAGCCTGGTGGGCTGCAGTCCACGGGGTCACAAAGAGTCAGACACGTCTGAGTGACTAACACTTTCAGTTTCACACACACATAGATACACACACTATATGTGTCACACCCTGTATCATATATTATATTAGTATATAATATATCAGTTCAGTTCAGTCAATCAGTCGCATCCAACTCTTTGGGACCCCGTGAACCGCAGCACGCCAGGCTTCCCTGTCCATCACCAACTCCCAGAGTCTACACAAACCCATGTCCATTGAGTCAATGATGCCATCCAACCATCTCACCCTCTGTCGTCCTCTTCTCCTCCTGCCCTCAATCTTTCCCAGCATCAGGGTCCTTTCAAATGAGTCAGGTCTTCCCATCAGGTGGCCAAAGTATTGGAGTTTCAGCTTCAGCATCAGTCCTTCAAATGAATATTCAGGACTGATTTCCTATAGGATGGACTGGTTGGATCTCCTTGCAGTCCAAGGGACTCTCAAGAGTCTTCTCCAACACCACAGTTCAAAACCATCAATTCTTTGGCGCTCAGCTTTCTTTATAGTCCAACTCTCACATCCATACATGACCACTGGAAAAACCATAGCCTTGACTAGACGGAAACTGTTGGCAAAGTAATCTCTCTGCTTTTCAATATGCTGTCTAGGTTGGTCATAACTTTCCTTCCAAGGAGTAAGCATCTTTTAATTTCATGGCTGCAATCACCATCTGCAGTGATTTTGGAGCCCAGAAAAATAAAGTCAGCCACTGTTTCCACCGTTTCCCCATCTATTTGCCATGAAGTGATGGGACCAGATGCCATGATCTTAAGTTTTCTGAATGTTGAGCTTTAAGCCAACTTTTTCACTCTCCTCTTTCACTTTCATCAAGAGGCTCTTTAGTTCTTCTACACTTTCTGCCATAAGGGTGGTGTCATCTGCATATCTGAGGTTATTGATATTTCTCCCGACAATCTTGATTCCAGCTTGTGCTTCCTCCAGCCCAGCATTTCCCATGATGTACTCTGTATATAAGTTAAATAAGCAGGGTGACAGTATACGGCCTTGATGTACTCCTTTACCTATTTGGAACCAGTCTGTTGTTCCATGTCCAGTTCTAACTGTTGCTTCCTGACTTGCATACAAGTTTCTCAAGAGGCAGGTCAGGTGGTCTGGTATTCCCATCTCTCAGAATTCTCCACAGTTTATTGTGATCCACACAGTCAAAGGCTTTGGCATAGTCAATAAAGCAGAAATAGATGTTTTTCTGGGACTCTCTTGCTTTTTTGATGATCCAGAGGACGTTGGCAACTTGATCTCTAGTTCCTCTGCCCTTTCTAAAACCAGCCTGAACATCTGGAAGTTCACAGTTCATGTATTACTGAACCCTGGCTTGGAGAATTTTAAGCATTACTTTACTAGTGTGTGAGATGAGTGCAACTGTGCAGTAGTTTGAGCATTCTTTGGCATTGCCTTTCTTTGGGATTGGAATGAAAACTGACCTTTTCCAGTCCTGTGGCCACTGCTGATTTTTCCAAATTTGCTGGCATATTGAGTGCAACACGTTCACAGCATCATCTTTCAGGATTTGAAATAACTCAACTGGAATTCCATCACCTCCACTAGCTTTGTTCGTAGTGATGCTTCCTAAGGGCTATTTGACTTCACATCCCAGGATGTCTGGCTCTAGCTGAGTGTGAGTGATCACACCATCATGATTATCTGGGTCGTGAATTCTTTTTTGTACAGTTCTTCTGTGTATTCTTGCCACCTCTTCTTAATATCTTCTGCTTCTGTTAGGTCCATACCATTTCTGTCCTTTATTGAGCCCATCTTTGTGTGAAATGTTCCCTTGGTACCTCTAATTTTCTTGAAGAGATCTCTAGTCTTTCCCATTCTATTGTTTTCCTATATTTATTTGCATTGTTTGCTGAGGAAGGCTTTCTTATCTCTCCTGGCTATTCTTTGGAACTCTGCATTCAAATGGGTATATCTTTCCTTTTCTCCTTTGCTTTTCACTTCCATTCTTTTCACAGCTATTTGTAAGGCCTCCTCAGACAGACATTTTGCTTTTTTGCATTCTTTTTCTTGGGGATGGTCTTGATTCCTGTCTCCTGTACAATATCACAAACATCCGTCCATAGTTCATCAGGCACTCTGTCTATCAGCTCTAGTCCCTTAAATCTATTTCTCACTCCCACTGTATAGTCATAAGGGATTTGATTTAGGTCATACCTGAACGGTCTAGTGGTTTTCTCCACTTTCTTCAATTTCAGTCTGAATTTGGCAATAAGGATTTCATGATCTGAGCCACAGTCATCTCCCAGTCTTGTTTTTGCTGACTGTATAGAGCTTCTCCATCTTTGGCTGCAAAGAGTATAATTAGTCTGATCAGTGTTGACCATCTGGTGATGTCCATGTGTAGAGTCATCTCTTGTGTTGTTGGAAGAGGGTGTTTGCTATGACCAGTGCATTCTCTTGGCAAAAGTCTGTTAGCCTTTGCCCTGCTTCATTCTGTACTCCAAGGCCAAATTTGCCTGTTACTCCAGGTATCTCTTGACTTCCTACTTTAATATTATATATACAGTGTGTGTACTGAGTCATTATCGATGTATATATGTGTGTGTATAATATTAGCTCAAATCAAAGTACATATTTTTAAAATCTCTCCTGAATTAAGAAAATATAAATGGAATGGGGAGAAAAGTACAAAGTATTAAAAGCATTTCCTACAGAAATGACAATACGTTTGTATTACAGTTATAATATTTAGCATAAAGAATACAGGGTAGGGCTGTCCTTGATGGTGGAGGAATAGGACGGGCAGACCATTTTCTCCCCCACAAATTCATTAACAAAACATTTGAACGCTGAGCAAATTCCACAAAACAACTTCTGAATGCTGGCAGAGGACATCAGGCACCCAGAAAGGCAGCCCGTTGTCTTCGAAAGAAGGTAGGACAAAATATAAAAGATAAAAAGAGAGACAAAAGAGGTAGGGGCAGAGATCCGTCCCGGGGAGGGAGACTTAAAAAAGAGAGAAGTCTCCAAACACCAGGAAACACTCTCTCCAGCGGGTCTGTGGTGAGCCTTGAAATCTCAGAGGGCAAAATAACTGGGAGGAAAAATAAATAAATAATTAAACCCCACAGATTACGTGCCTAACAGCAACCCCCAGTGGAGCAGCAGCCCAGACGCTCGCATCCCCCACTAGCAAGCAGGGGCTGGACAGGGAGACGCAGGCTGCAGTGCTTTGGGTACGGACCGGGCCTGAATACCCCGAGGGCAATCTGAGGGAACTAGCTTAAGATATCAACCCAGACTTTGGGATAGCTATCCCGTGAAAAGCCCTAACCTAAGACACTGCCATGCCGCTCACAGAACAAAGGACCGAGCAGAGCTAGCCAGCTGCTGACCCGCCCATCCCCCACCAGAGACAGGCAGGCGAGAGCAGCCAGAGCCAGAAGGGGGCAATCGCAGCCCCAGAGAGGCATCCTATACCAAACTGCAAGCAGACTTCGTTGCTGACCAAGACTTCTTGGGATTCTGGACAGTCGACATCTGCTGGGAGGGTCGCAGCCAGAGATCAGCTCCCCAGAAGAGACACACGGCACACCCGAGAAGATGTGCCCATTGTATACCCAGAAAACCGAGCGGCTGGGACAGGGGAGGCGATAAGTCACAGCGACCCTGCTTGCCAAGCACCTGCTCACCTGAGCTGCTCAGACCTGGGATGGGCACAAAACGCAGGCCCAACTAAGTCTGCGCCTTTGTGGACTACCCGAGAACCTGAACCTGAGCAGCTTAGACCTGGGGAGTGCGTGCAAACCAGGGCCCGCATCAGACACTTCCCAGCAGAGCAGCCTAGAGCCTGAGCAGTGTAGACTGGGAAAGCACACACCCGTGAGCGGGGGCAAACCCAGTGTGGCCGAGACACTGTGGGCACTCCCCACACATCCAATGATATTTGTTTGCAATGTTCCTCTCTCCCCACAGCACGACTGAACAAGTGAGCCTAAAAAAGTGACCACCACTGCCCGCGTTGTGTCAGGGTGGAAATTAGACACTGAAGAGACCAGCAAACAGAAGAAGCTAAAATAAACAGAGGGAACCGCTTTGGAAGTGACAGGTGCAATAGATTAAAACCCTGGGGTTCACACCAACTACATAGGAAGGGGCCTATAGACCTTGAGAAGTACAAGCCGGATCAAGGAGCTATCTGAAAATGAACTGACCCCACACGGTCTGCAACAGATCCAGAGAAAGTCCTAGATATATTTTTACTATCATCATTTCTTAAATTAAAAAAAAGTTTATTTTTAAGTCCAATATTACTCCATTAATTTTCATTTTTATAACCTACTATTACCTTGCGAAAAAAGACCCTATTTTTAAAGCAAACTTCATATATATAAATTCTGTAATTTTTGTGACTTTGTTTTGTTGTTATTGTTGTTGTTTTACTATTACATTTTTGAGAATCTAACCTTTACTCTAGATTTTTAATCTTTGCTTTTTGGTATTTCTTATCAACTTTGTACCTTTAAAAACCCAATCTTCTGTACCCATTTTTACTTGGGAGCGAGATCACTGGCCTGATTGCTCTCTCCCCCTTTTGACTCCCCTTTTTTCTCCACCAGGTCGCCTCTATCTCCCCCCTCCCCCTTTTCTTCTCAACCCAACTCTGTGAATCTCTTTGTGTGTTCCGGGCTGTGGAGAACATGTAGGGAATTGATTACGGGCTGGATCTGTCTCTCTCATTTTGATTCCCCCTTTTATCCTCCTGGCCACCTCTGTCTCCTTCCTCCCTCTTCTCTTCTCTGAGTAACTCCATGAACATCTCTGAGGGATCCAGACTGTGGAGAGCACATAGGGAAGTGATTACTGGCTAGCTTGCTCTGGCCTCTTTTGATTCCCCCTTTTCTCCTCCTGGTCACCTCTATCTCCCTCCTCCCTCTTCTCTTCTCCATGTAACTCTGAACCTCTCTGGGCGTCCCTCACTGTGGAGAAACTTTTCATCATTAACCTAGATGTTTTATCATCGGTTCTGTATAGATGGAGAAGTCTTGGTGCTACTGTAACAATAAGACTGAAAACCAGAGGCAGGAGGCTTAAGTCCAAATCCTGAGACACCAAAGAACTCATACTCCAGGGAACATTAATTGATAGGAGCTCATCAAATGCCTCCATACCTACACTGAAACCAACTACCACCCAAGGGCCAACAAGTTCCAGAGCAAGACATACCACGCAAATTCTCTAGTAACAGAGGAACATAGCCCTGAGCATCAACATACAGGCTGCCCAAAGTCACACCAAACCCATAGACATCTCAGAACTCATTACTGGACACTTCATTGCACTCCAGAGAGAAGAAATCCATCTTCACCCACCAGAACACCGACACAAGTTTCCCTAATCAGGAAACCTTGACAAGCCACCCGTCCAACCCCACCCACAGTGAGGAACCTCCACAATAAACAGGATCCACTGTCAGAATACAGAAAGGCCACCCCAAACACAGCAATATAAACAAGATGAAAAGGCAGAGAAATACCCAGCAGGTAAAAGAACAGGATAAATGCCCACCAAACCAAAGAGGAAGAGATAGGGAATCTAACTGATAAAGAATTCTGAATAATGATAATGAAAATGATCTAAAATATTGAAAACAAATTGGAGTTACAGATAAATAGCCTGGAGACAAGGATCAAGAAGATGCAAGAAAGGCTTAACAAGGACCTAGAAGAAATAAAAAAGTGTCAATATATAATGAATAATGCAATAAATGAGATCAAAAACACTCTGGAGGGAACCGACAGTAGAATAACGGATCCAGAAGATAGGATAAGTGAGGTAGAAGATAGAATGGTAGAAATAAAGGAAACAGAGGAAAAAAGAAAAAAGAATTAAAAGAAATGAGGACAACCTCAGAGACCTCTGAGACAATATCAAACGCCCCAACATTCGAATCATAGGAGTCCCAGAAGAAGAAGACAAAAAGAAAGACCATGAGAAAATACTTGAGGAGATAATAGTTGAAAAGTTCCCTAAAATAGGGAAAGAAATAATTACCCAAGTCCAAGAAACCCAGAGAGTCCCAAAGAAGATAAACCCAAGGTGAAACACCCCAAGACACATATTAATCAAATTAACAAAGATCAAACACAAAGAACAAATATTAAAAGCAGCAAGGGAAAAACAACAAATAACACACAAAGGGATTCCCATAAGGATAACAGCTGATCTATCAATAGAAACTCTTCAGGCCAGAAGGGAATGGCAGGACATATTTAAAGTGATGAAAGAAAATAACCTACAGCCCAGATTACTGTACCCAGCAAGGATCTCATTCAGATATGAAGCAGAATTCAAAAGCTTTACAGACAAACAAAAGCTGAGAGAATTCAGCACCACCAAACCAGCTCTCCAACAAATACTAAAGGATCTTCTCTAGACAGGAAACAAGAAAGGCTGTATAAACTCGAACCCCAAACAATAAAGTAAATGGCAACCGGATCATGCTTATCAATAATTACCTTAAATGTAAATGGGTTGAATGCCCCAACCAAAACACAAAGACTGGCTGAATGGATACAAAAACAAGACCCCTATATATGTTGTCTACAAGAGACCCACCTCAAAACAAGGGACACATACAGACTGAAAGTGAAGGGCTGGAAAAAGAAATTCCATGCAAATAGAGACCAAAAGAAAGCAGGAGTCGCAATATTCATATCAGACAAAATACACTTTAAAACAAAGGCTGTGAAAAGAGACAAAGATGGACACTACGAAATGATCAAACATCACTCCAAGAAGATATAACAATTATAAATATATATGCACCCATAATAGGAGCACAGCAATATGTAAGGCAAATGCTAACAAGTATGAAAGGGGAAATTAACAATAACACCATAATAGTGGGAGATTTTAATACCCCACTCACACCTATGGATATATCAACTAAACAGAAAATTAACAAGGAAACACAAACTTTAACCGATACAATAGACCAGTTAGACCTAACTGATATCTATAGGACATTTCACCCCAAAGCAATCAATTTCAACTTTTTCTCAAGCGCACACAGAACCTTCTCCAGGATAGATCACATCCTGGGCCATAAATCTAGCCTTGGTAAATTCCAAAAAATTGAAATAATCCCAAGCATCCTTTCTGACTACAATGCAGTAAGATTAGATGTCAATTACAGGAGAAAAACTATTAAAAATTCCAACATATGGAGGCTGAACAATACACTGCTGAATAACCAACAAATCACAGAAGAAATAAAAAAAGAAATCAAAATATGCATAGAAACGAATGAAAATGAAAACACAACAACCCAAAACCTATGGGACACTGTAAAAGCAGTGCTAACTGGAAGGTTCACAGCAATACAGGCTTACCTCAAGAAACAAGAAAAAAGTCAAATAAATAACCTAACTCTACACCTAAAGCAACTCGAAAAGGAAGAAATGAATCCCAGGGTTAGTAGAAGGAAAGAAATCTTAAAAATTAGGGCAGAAATAAATGCAAAAGAAACAAAAGAGACCATAGCAAAAATCAACAAAGCCAAAAGCTGGTTCTTTGAGAAGATAAATAAAATTGACAAACCATTAGCCAGACTCGTCAAGAAACAAAGGGAGAAGAACCAAATCAACAAAATTAGAAATCAAAATGGAGAGATCACAACAGACAACACTGAAATACAAAGGATCATAAGAGACTATTATCAGCAACTATATGCCAATAAAATGGAAAACTTGGAAGAAATGGACAAATTCTTAGAAAAGTAAACTTTCCAAAACTGAACCAGGAAGAAATAGAAAATCTTATCAGACCCATCACAAGCACGGAAATTGAAACTGTAATCAGAAATCTTCCAACAAACAAAAGCCCAGGACCAAATGGTTTCACAGCTGAATTCTACCAAAAATTTAGAGAGGAGCTAACACCTATCTTACTCAAACTCTTCCAGAAGATTGCAGAAGAAGGTAAACTTCCACACTCATTCTATGAGGCCACCATCACCCTAATTCCAAAACCAGACAAAGATGCCACAAAAAAGGAAAACTACAGGCCAATATGACTGATGAACATAGATGCAAAAATCCTTAACAAAATTCTAGCAAACAGAATCCAACAACATATTAAAAAGGTCATACATCATGACCAAGTGGGCTTTATCCCAGGAATGCAAGGATTCTTCAATATCTACAAATAAATCAATGTAATACACCACATTAACAAATTGCAAAATAAAAACCATATGATTATCTCAACAGATGCAGAGAAAGCCTTTGACAAAATTAAACATCCATTTATGATAAAAAACTCTCCAGAAAGCTGGAACATACTTAGCTGGAACATAGAAGGAACATACCGCAACATAATAAAAGCTATATATGACAAACCCACAGCAAACATTATCCTCAATGGTGAAAAATTGAAGGCATTTCCCCTAAAGTCAGGAAAAAGACAAGGGTGCCCACTCTCACCACTACTAGTCAACATAGTTTTGGAAGTGTTGGCCACAGCAATCAGAGCAGAAAAAGAAATAAAAGGAATCCAGATAGGAAAAGAAGTAAAACTCTCACTGTTTGCAGACATGATCCTCTACATAGAAAACCCTAAAGACTCTACCAGAAAATTACTACAGCTAATCAATGAATACAGTAAAGTTGCAGGATATAAAATTAACACACAGAAATCCCTTGTATTCCTATACATTAACAATAAGAAAACAGAAAGAGAAATTAAGGAAACAATACCATTCACCATTGCAACGAAAAGAATAAAATACTTAGGAGTATATCTACCTAAAGAAACAAAAGACCTATATATAGAAAACTATAAAACACTGATGAAAGAAATCAAAGAGGACACAAATATATATATACCGTATTCATGGATTGGAAGACTCAATATTGTGAAAATGGCTATATTACCCTAAACAATCTATAGATTCCATGCAATCCTTATCAAGCTACCAACGGTATTTTTCACAGAACTAGAACAAATAATTTCACAATTTGCATGGAAATACAAAAAAACCTCAAATAGCCAAAGCAATCTTGAGAAAGAAGAATGGAACTGGAGGAATCAACCTGCCTGACTTCAGGCTCTACTACAAAGCCACAGTCATCAAGACAGTATGGTACTGGCACAAAGACAGAAACATAGATCAATGGAACAGAATAGAAAGCCCAGAGATAAATCCACGAACCTATGGACACCTTATCTTTGACAAAGGAGGCAAGAATATACAATGGAGAAAAGACAACCTCTTTAACAAGTGGTGCTGGGAAAACTGGTCAACCACTTGTAAAGAATGAAACTAGAACACCTTCTAACACCATACACAAAAATAAACTCCAAATGGATTAAAGATCTAAATGTAAGACCAGAAACTATAAAACTCCTAGAGGAGAACATAGGCAAAACACTCTCTGATACAAATCACAGTAAGATCCTCTATGACCCACCTCCCAGAATATTGGAAATAAAAGCAAAAATAAACAAATGGGACTTAAACTGAAAAGCTTCTGGACAACAAAGGAAACTATAAGCAAGGTGAAAAGAATGGGAGAAAATAATAGCAAACGAAGCAAGAGACAAAGAATTAATCTCAAAAATATACAAGCAACTCCTGCAACTCAATTCCAAAAAATAAATGGCCCAATAAAAAAATGGGCCAAAGAACTAAACAGACATTTCTCCAAAGAAGACATACAGATGGCTAACAAACACATGAAAAGATGCTCAACATCGCTCATTATCAGAGAAATGCAAATCAAAACCACAATGAGGTACCATTTCATGCCAGTCAGAATGGCTACTATCCAAAAGTCTACAAGCAATAAATGCTGGAGAGGGTGTGGAGAAAAGGGAACCCTCTTACACTGTTGGTGGGAATGCAAACTAGTACAGCCACTGTGGAGAACAGTGTGGAGATTCCTTAAAAAACTGGAAATAGAACTGCCATATGACCCAGCAATCCCACTCCTGGGCATACACACCGAGGAAACCAGAACTGAAAGAGACACGTGTACCCCAATGTTCATCGCAGCACTGTTTATAATAGCCAGGACATGGAAGCAACCTAGATGTCCATCAGCAGATGAATGGATAAGAAAGCTGTGGTTAAAAAAAAAAAAAGAAAGAAAGAAAGCTGTGGTAGAAGATGGCAGAGGAATAGGACGGGGAGACTACTTTCTCCCCCACAAATTCATCAAAAGAACATTTGAACGCTGATCTAACTCCACAAAACAACTTCTGATCGCTAGCAGAGGACATCAGGCACCCAGAAAAGCAGCCCATTGTCTTCGAAAGGAGGTAGGACAAAATATAAAAGATAAAAAGAGAGACAATAAAGTTAGGGACAGAGACCCGTCCCGGGAAGGGAGTCGTAAAAGAGAAAGTTTCCAAACACCAGGAAACCCTCTCACCAGCGGGTCTGGGGAAGTTTTCGAATATCGGCAGGCAACCTAACCAGGAGGAAAAATAAATAAAACCCACAGACTACATGCCTAAAAGCAACTCCCAGCAGAAAAGTACCCCAGACGCTCGCATCCACCACCAGCAAGAGGGGGCTGAAAGGAGAGGAGCGGGTGGCATTGCTTAGGAACAAAGGAAGGACTGAGCAATTCCAGAGAAGAGCTAGTCTGCTTCGGACCGGCCCATCCCTTGCTGGAGGTAAGAGGCAGGGGGTAGGGGAAAGGGGTAAACTCAGCCCCAGAGACAGCATCCCCTACCAAACTGCAGTCTTCCAGTTTCTAACCAAAGACTTCCTGAGATTCTGAATGGTTGACATCCACTGGGAGGGTCGCAGCTAGAGACCAGCTCCTCAGAAGAGACACAAGGCGCACCCAACCGGCACAAGCGGAAACTGAGGCTGGGACCGCAGAGGGGAGAAGGTGCACCGCACCCGGGGAGAGTGCGCCCGTCAAGCTCCTGGCTGCCTGAGCTGCTCGGGCCGGGGAAGGCACAAAACGCAGGCCCAACCGAGTCTGCGCTTTTGTGGAGAACCGGAAAACTGGAACGGCACGCAACTCAGGGCCCACTCCCTATAGAGAAGCCTGGAGCCTGAGCAGTGTAGACAGGGAAAGCACACACCCGTGAGCGGGGGCAAACCCAGTGTGGCCGGAACACTGCGAGTGCTCCCCACACAGGCCCGTGATGTCTGTCTGCAGTGCCCCTCCCTCCCCACAGCACGACTGAACAAGCGAACCTAAACAAGAGACCACCTCTGCCCCCTTGTGTCAGGGTGGAAATTAGACACTGAAGAGACCAGCAGACAAAAGCCAAATAAACAATGGGAACGGCTTCAGAAGTGACAGGGGCAACAGATTAAAATACCTGTAGTTAACACTGACTACACCGGAAGGGGCATATAGATATCAAGAAGTGTAAGCTGGAACAAGGAGCTATCTGAAACTGAACTGAACCCACACTGCCCGCAACAGCTCCAGAGAAATTCCTAGATATATTTTTACTATTTTAATTAAAAAAATTTTTTTCTTTGTTTTTCTTTTTTTTACTATTTTTCTTTATTTTCTTTTAAAATTCCCTATTACTCCTCTATTACTCCTCAATTTTCATTTTCTTTTATTTTCTATCAACATCCTCTATTACTACTCAATTTTCATTTTCATTTTCATATATTTTTACTATTTTTTTAATTAAAATTTTTTTTAATTTTTTCTTTTATTTTCTTTTAAAGTCCTCTATTATGCCTCTATTACTCCTTAATTTTCATTTTCATTTTCATATATTGTTACTACTTTTTTAATTAAAAACAATTATTTTTCTTTTTTAAAAATTTTTGTTCTTTTATTTTCCTTTAAAGTCCTCTATTACTCCTTAATTTTCCTTTTCATTTCACTATAACCTTGCAGAAAAAAAGACCCTATTTTTAAAGCAAACTTCATATATATTTCTTAAATATTTTGTATTTTTCTTTTTCTTTTATTTTTTGTTTTATTATTTTTGTTTGTTTTTGTTTTTAATATTGTATTCTTAAGAGTCTAACCTCTACTCTAGATTTTTAAACTTTGTTTTTCAGTATTTGATAAGAATTTTGGACATTTAAGAATCCAACCTTCAGTACCCATTTTTACTCAGGAGTGTGATTACTGGTTTGATTACTCTCTCCCCCTTTTGACTCTCCTTTTTCTCCCCCAGATCACCTCTTATTTCCTCCCTCCCCCTTCTCTTCTCAATCCAATTCTGTGAATCTCTGTGGGTGTTCTGGGCTTCGGAGAACACTTAGGGAACAGAGTACTGCCTAGATCTGTCTCTCTCCTCTTGAGTCCCCCTTTTCTCCCCCTGCTCATCTCTATCTCCTTCCTCCCTCTCCTCTTCTTCATGTAACTCTGTGAACCTCTCTGGGTGTCCCTCACTGTGGAGAATCTTTTCACCATTAACCTAGAAGTTTTATTATCAGTGTTGTATAGTTGGAGAAGTCTTGAGGCTACTGGAAGAATAAGACTGAAATCCAGAGGCAGGAGACTTAAGTCCAAAACCTGAGAATACCAGAGAACTCCTGACTACAGGGAACATTAAGTAAAAAGAGATCATCCTAAAGCCTCCACACTTACACTGTAACCAACCACCACCGAGGAGCCAATAAGTTCCAGAGCAAGACATATCACGCAAATTCTCCAGCAACGCAGGAACATAGCCCTGAGCGTCAACATACAGGCTGCCCAAAGTCACACGAAACCCATAGACCCATCTCAAAACTCCAGACTGGACACTCCATTGCACTCCAGAGAGAAGAAATCCAGTTCCATGCACCAGAACACCGACGCAAGCTTCCCTAATCAGGAAACCTTGACAAGCCAATCGTCCAACCCCACCCACTGGGAGAAACCTCCACAAGAAAAAGGAACTGCAGACCACCAGAATACAGAAAGGCCACTCCAAACACAGCAATGTAAACAAGATGGAAAGGCAGAGAAATACCCAGCAGGTAAAGGAACATGAAAAATGCCCACCAAGCCAAACAAAAGAGGAGGATATAGGGAATCTACCTGAAAAAGAATTTAGAATAATAATAATAAAAATGATCCAAAATCTTGAAAACAAAATTGAGTTACAGATAAATAGCCTGGAGACCAGGACTGAGAAGATGCAAGAAATGTTTAGCAAGGACCTAGAAGAAATAAAAAAGAGTCAATTAAAAATGAATACTGAAAACTTCTGTAAAATGGGGAAGAAAATAGTTACACAAGTCCAAGAAACCCAGAGTCCCAAACAGGATAAACCCAAGGCGAAACACCCCAAAACACATATTAATCAAATTCACAAAGATCAAACACAAAGAACAAATATTAAAACCAGTAAGGGAGAAACAACAAATAACACACAAAAGGATTCCCATAAGGATAACAGCTGATCTATCAATAGAAACTCTTCAGGCCAGAAGGGAATGGCAGGACATACTTAAAGTAATGAAAGAGAACAACCTACAACCCAGATTACTGTACCCAGCAAGGATCTCATTCAGATATGAAGCAGAATTCAAAAGCTTTACAGACAAGCAAAAGCTGAGAGAATTCAGCACCACCAAACCAGCTCTTCAACAAATGCTAAAGGATCTTCTCTAGACAGGAAACACAGAAAAAGGTTGTATAAATGCAAACCCAAAACAACAAAGCAAATGGCAGTGGGACCATTCTTATCAATAATTACCTTAAATGTAAATGGGTTGAATGCCCCAACCAAAAGACAAAGACTGGCTGAATGGATACAAAAGCAAGACCCCTATATATGCTGTCTACAAGAGACCCACCTCCAAACAAGGGACACATACAGACTAAAAGTGAAGGGCTGGAAAAAAATACTTCACGCAAACGGAGACCAAAAGAAAGCAGGAGTCACAATACTCATATCAGATAAAATAGGCTTTAAAATTAAGGCTGTGAAAAGAGACAAAGAAGGACACTACATAATGATCAAAGGATCAATCCAAGAAGAAGATATAACAATTATAAATATATACGCACCCAACATAGGAGCACTGCAATATGTAAGGCAAATGCTAAAGGGAATGAAAGGGGAATTAACAACAACACCATAATAGTGGGAGACTTTAATACCCCACTCACACCTATGGACAGATCAAATAAACAGAAAATTAACAAGGAAACACAAACTTTAAATGACACAATGGACCAGCTAGACCTAATTGATATCTATAGGACATTTCACCCCAAAACAATCAATTTCACCTTTTTCTCAAGTGCACATGGAACTGTCTCCATAATAGATCACATCCTGGGCCATAAATCTAGCCTTGGTAAATTCAAAAAGTTGAGATCATTCCAGTCATCTTTTCTGACCACAATGCAGTAAGATTAGATCTCAATTACAGGAAAAAAAACTATTAAAATTCCAACATAAACATATGGAGGCTAAATAACATGCTTCTGAATAACCAACAAATCATAGAAGAAATCAAAACAGAAATCAAAATATGCATAGAAACGAATGAAAATGAAAACACAACAACCCCAAACCTATGGGACACTGTAAAAGCAGTTAAGGGGAAGGTTCATAGCATTACAGGCTTACCTCAAGAAACAAGAAAAAAGTCAAATAAATAACCTAGCTCTACACCTAAAGCAACTTGAGAAGGAAGAAAGGAAGAACCCCAGGGTTAGTAGAAGGAAAGAAATCTTAAAAATTAGGGCAGAAATAAATGCAAAAGAAACAAAAGAGACCATAGCAAAAATCAACAAAGCTAAAAGCTGGCTTTTTGAAAAGATAAACAAAATTGACAAACCATTAGCAAGAATCATTAAGAAACAAAGGGAGAAGAACCAAATCAACAAAATTAGAAATCAAAATGGAGAGATCACAACAGACAACACTGAAATACAAAGGACAATAAGAGACTACTACCAGCAGCTCTATGCCAATAAAGTGGAAAACTTGGAAGAAATGGACAAATTCTTAGAAAAGTATAACTTTGCAAAACTGAACCAGGAAGAAATAGAAAATCTTCACAGACCCATCACAAGCACAGAAATTGAAACTGTAATCAGAAATCTTCCAACAAACAAAAGCCCAGGACCAGATGGCTTCACAGCTGAGTTCTACCAAAAATTTAGAGAAGAGCTAACACCTATCTTACTCAAACTCTTCCAGAAAATTGCAGAAGAAGGTAAACTTCCACACTCATTCTATGAGGCCACCATCACCCTAATTCCAAAACCTGACAAACATGCCACAAAAAAAGAAAACTACAGGCCAATATGACTGACGAACATAGATGCAAAAATCCTTAACAAAATTCTAGCAAACAGAATCCAACAACATCTTAAAAAGGTCATACATCATGACCATGTGGGCTTTATCCATCAGCAGATGGATGGATAAGGAAGCTGTGGTACATATACACAATGGAATATTACTCAGCCATTAAAAAGAATTCATTTGAATCAGTTCTAATGAGATGGATGAAACTGGAGCCCATTATACACAGTGAAGCAAGCCAGAAAGATAAACACCAATACAGTATACTAATGCATATATATGGAATTTTAAAAGATGGTAACGGTAACCCTATATGCAAAACAGAAAAAGAGACACAGATGTACAGAACAGAGTTTTAGACTCTGTGGGAGAAGGCAAGGGTGGGATGTTCTGAAAGAATAGCATTGAAACAAGTATACTATCAAGGGTGAAACAGATCACCAGCCCAGGTTGGATGCATGAGACAAGTGCTCAGGGCTGGTGCACTGGGAGACCCAGAGGGATGGGATGGGGAGGAAGGCGGGAGGGGCGATCGGGATGTGAAACCCATGTAAATCCATGGCTGCTTCATGTCAATGTATGGCAAAAACCGTTACAATATTGTAAATTAATTAGCCTCCAACTAATAAAAAATAAATAAAAAATAAAAATAGAGAAAAAGAAAATAATCCTTAGATATAGAGGATGGAGAGATTGTGTAGACAGCAACTTTCAAGCAGATATCACAGAACTGTAAGGAAAAACCAGTGAAAATCTTAGCTGAATATTTAGTTTGTAAAATAAAAGTGCTTTCTTAAAAAAAAAAAAAGAAAGCTGTGGTACACATACACAATGGAATATTACTCAGCCATTAAAAAGAATACGTTTGAATCAGTTCTAATGAGGTGGATGACACTGGAGCCTATTATACAGAGTGAAGTAAGTCAGAAAGAAAAACACCAATACAGCATACTAACGCATATATATGGAATTTAGAAAGATGGTCACGATAACCCTGTACGTGAGACAGCAAAAGAGACACATATGTATAGAACAGTCTTTTTGGACTCTCTGGGAGAAGGCAAGGGAGGGATGATATGGGAGAATGACATTGAAACATGTAAATTATCATATTTGAAACGAATTGCTAGTCCAGGTTCGATGCATGATACAGGGTGCTCGGGCCTGGCGCACTGGGATGACCCAGAGGGATGGGATGGGGAGGGAGGCGGGAGGGGGGATCGGGATGGGGAACACATGTAAATCCAGGGCTGATTCATGTCAATGTATGGCAAAAACCACTACAATATTGGAAAGTAAATAAATAAATAAATAAAACTGGGGGGGGGGGGGTGGATACAGGGTAGGGCTTTCTTGCTGATCCAGTGGTTAAGACTCCACCTTGCGAGGGTCACGGACAAGATGGTTCCGCCGGTGTAGGTCTCTCCACTCATCAAGCTCGGCCGTTACTCCGCCCTGTTCCTCGGCATGGCCTACGGCGCCAAGCGCTACAATTACCTGAAACCCCGGGCAGAAGAGGAGAGAAGGCTCGCAGCAGAGGAGAAGAAGAAGCAGGATGAGCAGAAGCGCATCGAGCGGGAGCTTGCGGAAGCCCAAGAGGATTACCATATTGAAGTGAGCCCGCCCTTCTCCGGAGCAGTGTGGATGAATAAAGTTTTCTGTGCTCTGTGAAAAAAAAAAAAAAAAAAAAGAATGCACCTTGCGGTGCAGGGGACACCAGTTCGATCTCTGGCCTGGGAAGATCCCACATGCCTCAGGGCAACTGAACCCATGTGCCACAACTACTGAAGCCCATGAGCCCTAGATCCTGTGCTCCACAAGAGAAGACACTGCAATGAGAAGTGCACACTGCAACTAGAGACTAATCCCGGCTCACTGCAGTGACAAAGACCCTGCACAACCAAAAATAATTATTTTTTAAAAAAGAGAATACAGGGGATAACCCTGGTGGTACAGTGGATAAGAATCTGCCTCCCAATGCATGGGATGTCATGATCTGAGAGGATTCTACATGCCGCAGGGCAGCTATGCCCGTGTGCAACAACTACTGAAGCCCTAATGCTCTAGGGCCCGAGAGCCACAACTGCTGGGCCTGAGTGCTACAACCACTGAAGCCTGTGCACCTAGAGTCCATGTTCCACAACAGGAGAAACCACTACAATGAGAAGCCTGAGCACCACAACAAACAGTAGCCCCCACTCACCACAACTAGAGAAAGCCTTTCAGGCAGCAACAAAGACCCAAGGCAATCAATAAATAAATACATAAAAATCATTTTTTAAGTATAGGATAAATTTCAACATATTTAAATAATACAGGAGGCTGAGTTATGTTTTAATTACTGATAAACAACAAATATATTTCTGGATAAGAATTTCCCATGCAATATAGGAGACATACTAAAATATTGTTTGTTATTTATTTAAAATTTAAATATAAGCCAGGGTTCTGCATTTTATCTGCCAATGCAAGTTTATTTCCCATTGTTCAAGGATGAAGAAGAAAGGGTGAAGGGGGGTGTGTATGCTGCAGGAGAATCTATTAAGACTGGGATTATACCACATACAAAATAAAGAGTATTATATTTAAATTCTACTTCATTTAACAGAAGAAAAAGAAGCAAAGGAGATGGAAAGAATTACTGAACTTCAATAAAATGTTCTTGACCACATGAGGGACCAAAAGGGATTCATAAAATTCCCTTTTTCTTCTCCAGCCTGTTGTTACCTTGTCCCTGAGGCATAATGTTTCAGTGGGACCTGGTTCATTACCATGAGACTTCCTGTCCTGGCCACTCATGATGTCTTAGTCCTCACTGGTCAGAAATCTGAGATCAGAACTAGGTAAGCAGAGTGAAGGATCAACTTAGAGAAACTCCCAGGCAGGGATAGAGAGGAGAGAGCAAAGCATGTCTGGGAGCAGGACTTACAATGAGAAATAACAGGGCAGAACAGTGGCATCCTATGCTTGTTAGCTTTAGGTGTGTTTTCAGTTATATTCTTCTGCTGCAGAAAAATGGAAATTGTTTTAATGTTAGCTTCTCAGGCAAAGGTGGCAAGTTGGCAATTGCAGCCCAAGTCTATTCTTCAGACCTGTTTTAGATATCCAGCACACTTTTCGAGAAAATATATTTCAGTTAGTTGACAACATTTTAAAAATGGAAGGATTCATATAAACATTTTGAGGGACAACTCTGGTGGTCCAATGGTTTGAGACTCTGCTCTTCTAATGCAGAGGGGTTGAGTTCGATCCCTGGTCAGGGAGCTAAGAGCCCACATGCCATGTGGCTTGGCCAAAAAATTGAAAAAAAAAAAAACTATTAAAATTTTTAAAATGTGGGGCCAATCTTGAAAAACTGGAAAATACGGCAGACCTGGCCCAACATTCCTGCCCAGCAACACTGCGCTGGAAAACAGTGTTCTCCAATTTGCCAGTCACCATGCTTCTTGCTGTTATATTAATATTACCGGCCTGGCTTTGTCAGCATTTGAGTTTGTAACTCTGATCATTTAAAAACATGTTTTTTATTATGCAAAATGTCAAACATATGTAAAAGCAGAAACAATCTTAGGATGAATCCCAAGTACTCATCACTTGGCGTCAACAATTATTCATAGCCAGTATTGTTTCATCAACACCTTAATCAATGCTCCAACACACTTGCATCTGCCCTGGAATTATTTAAAGGCAAATCTAGACATCACATCATCTCATCTGTAAATATTTCAGTGTGTATCTCTGAAAGAACCAGAATGTGTGATTCCTAATTGGGCCTCTTTCCATTATGCCACATATTCCACAGGTAATACACTGAGGGGATGAGGATATATTGCAGAGTAACAGTAGTGAACATTTTCGAGGGCTTCTCCTGTGGCTAGACATTGTGCTATGTGCTTATGTACATTATGTCATTTATTCCTCTCTTCAATTCTATGACAAAGATATCACTATTACTCCTATCTTATAGTCTCCACACAGAAGTTCTCCCTCATATATATGCATACATAATACCTGTGCACATATTTATTTATATTATATATGTATGAGACATTTATATGTTACTTATAAATTATCCATATATATATATATATATATATTTAATTGTATACATAGACTAGAAGAAGTGACTCAGTTCTATTTTTTTTTCCTTTAGAAAATCATGTTCCCTGTGGCAATAGGAAATTTCCAGAAGCTGGAGTTTACATATACCACTTCCCACTCACAAAGACCCAAAGTTCGAAACTTATTCTCCAAACATGGAAAAGGTAGCAAAAACACACAATTTCAGAATGTCTAGGACAAAGATGTGCAAGTCCAGAAGCAGGTTTTAGAATGGCTGCCTCAACAATTTTTTCAAGTTTACTGACCTATATCCTGGCTTCATGCACACAAATGCATCTTGCAAATTCCTTTCTGAGGGAAGAAAACCACAAATATCCAGTGTTTGAAGTTGTAGATGAAATGAAATACACCATGTTCCATTCATGCTTGCTTTTTGGGTGGTGGAGAGCAAAGCAGGATCTTAGTTCCCAGACCAGGGATTGAAACCGGCTGGCCCCTGCAGTAGAAGCACAGAGTCTTAACCACCAGACCCCCAGGGAAATCCTCATGCTTACTTTCAAATATCTATCCCACAACTCTTCACCCCCACTACATTGTTCCGTAATATCCAGATTGTGGCCTTGCTTTAGTAATGTTTTTCTCTCCACATTAAATTTCAAGGGACCCAGGACTTCCCTGGAAGTCCAGTGGTTAGGATTCCACGCTTCCACTGCAGGGGGCATGGGTCTGATTCCTGGTCAGGGAACTAAAGATCCCACATAAATAAATAAGTTTCAGGGACCCCAAAACTCAGGATTCCAGCTAAATGATATTTTTGTTTGTTGTATCACAGCATTGTAAATCAACTATACTTCAATAAAAATTTTTCAAAAAATAAAGAAAATGAGGACAATGATATCTGCTGGGAAAATACTTTTGCAATTTTTTAAAAATCAAAATTAATTATTATGAACAAATTATCAAAATTTTAAATCAGGACAGGATCTGACCCTTCACTTGACAACTGGCCACACCTTACTCTCCTCACCCTGATCACCATCTTGGTTTGAATCAGACGCTGTTTACAAAAATTTAGCATCAAGCCAAAGTATGGCCACTTGATTCATTTTAATGCTGTGTGAAAATATCTACCCTGGTGCCAGGAAGAATTGCCTCCACTCTAGTGCCCAAGGACAATTTTTTATATAAAATTTATATAATTTATTTAAAATATTTAAAAATTCTTTTGAGGCTGAGAAGATTTATTAAAGACATTCTCTTCCTGCAGCTCAATTCCAGAAAAATAAATGACCCAATCAAAAAATGAGCCAAAGAACTAAACACACATCTCTCCAAAGAAGACATACAGATGGCTAACAAACACATGAAAAGATGCTCAACATCACTCCTTATCAGAGAAATGCAAATCAAAACCTCAATGAGGTACCATTACACGCCAGTTAGAATGGCTGCTATCCAAAAGTCCACAAGCAATAAATGCTGGAGAGGGTGTGGAGAAAAGGGAACCCTCCTACACTATTGGTGGGAATGCAAACTAATACAGCTGCTATGGAAAACAGTGTGGAGATTCCTTAAAAAACTGGAAATAGAACTGCCATATGACCCAGCAATCCCACTCCTGGGCATACACACCGAGGGAAAACCAGATCTGAAAGAGACACGTGCACCCCAATGTTCATCACAACACTGTTTATAATAGGCAGGACATGGAAGCAACCTAGATGCCCATCAGCAGACGAATGGATAAGGAAGCTGTGGTACATATACAGAATGGAATATTACTCAGCCATTAAAAAGAATTCATTTGAATCAGTTCTAATGAGATGGATGAAACTGGAGCCCATTATACACAGTGAAGTTAGCCAGAAAGATAAACACCAATACAGTATACTAACGCATATATATGGAATTTAAAAAGATGGTAACGGTAACCCTATATGCAAAACAGAAAAAGAGACACAGATGTACAGAACAGACTTTTGGACTCTGTGGGAGAAGGCAAGGGTGGGATGTTCTGAGAGAATGGCATTGAAACAAGTATACGATCAAGGGTGAAACAGGTCAGCAGCCCAGGTTGGATGCAGGAGACGGGTGCTCAGGGCTGGTGCACTGGGAAGACCCAGAGGGATGGGGTGGAGAGGGAGGAGGGAGGGGGGATTGGGATGGGGAACACATGTAAATCCTTGGCTGATTCATGTCAATGTATGGCAAAAACCATTACAATATTGTAAAGTAATTAGCCTCCAATGAATAAAAATAAATGAAAAAATAAATAAATAAAAATAAAGACATTCTCTTTAAAGCATTTCTTGGGAATTCCCTGGAGGTTAGGATTCCACATTCTCATTGCAGAGGGCCTAGGTTCAGTCCCTGGTGGGGGAACTAAGATCCCACAAGCTGGGCGGTGCGGCCCAAAAATTAAACAAATGCGCACTTCCTATCAGTGGCCTTAAGACCCCCTAGTTGGCCTTTGGCTCAGAAAAGGACGAAAGAAGCTCTAGGAGAAAGAATGAGTCTTGGGCCCTGCCAGTGCTCCCCGGAAGGTGGGCGCCGTCTGAGTGGACCACTTACTTTGGAATTCGTCCAAGCGGGTTGTAAAACGCTCTTCCGCTCCTGTTGTTGGCAACGGAACGTGAGTGGCGCAGTAGAGGGACTGCTGCCTGTTCCCAGGCTCCGGGGGCTTCAGCCCAGCGCCCTCAGGGTGCTCTTTGTCCGTGGGGCCAGGAGCTCCTGCACCGTGGCTGCTCTTACATTCCGTCTGTATTTCTGCCGTCTCGTCTTTCCTGCAGATCACTGGATTACAGGAGGAATTGTATCCGGAAAGGAGGAAAGGCACCTAGATCAGGGCACTGGATGCTAGGGTTCAAGGGCAGGAGCAGGCATGCGAGCCCTGAGCTGAGAGCAGCAGAGGCAGGAGCTCTGCGTCCTGTCCCCTCCCTGCCCTAGGGAAAGGTCGTTTCCTGGAGTTCTGAAAAGCGCCGGTCACCGTCCAGGCACTGACCGTGCACGTCTTCCCAGAGCTCCGGGACGCGCATCCGGTTTCATCTCGGCTGCACTGGCTGGGAGTCCCCTGTGCTCAGGGCTGTGGGTGGAGACTCCGTGCTGAGTCCTCAGGCAATGCCTGGTCACTCCAGAGGTGTAAGCAGAAGCCAAGTGGTGGGGGGGTCTCTTGGGGTGTTTGGTCTCAGTTGACAGAGTGTCGACCTCAGGTTCAGCCTCAGGCTTATATATTTCTAAAGAATTTTATATTATTTTACACCATGCTCACCTGTTCACAGACTAGTATTGTTACATAAGCAAAAAGTAAACTTCTCTCTTATTTGCATCTTATAAATTTTGAGGTCTGTTACAGCAATTAGCCGACATTAAATGATGTAAACGTTTTTTTAAAAGAATTTTATTTTATATAATATAAATATAATTCATATATAAATATTTAAGTGAAAATCGCTCAGTCATGTCTGACTCTTTGTGACCCCATGGACTGTAGCCCTCCAGGCTCCTCCGTCCATGGAACTTTCCAGCCTAGAATACTAGAGTGGGTTGCCATTCCCTTCTCCAGGGGGATCTTCCCCACCCAGGGATCAAACCGAGGCCTCTGGCATTGCAGGCAGATTCTTTACTGTCTGAACCACCGGGGAAGCCCCACAGTATGGGACACATGCTAGGAGCAGCACTCAGCCACTCTCTATTACACCCAACCATTATTTTATAACTTATCAACAACTTAGTGTTGTTGTTGTTATGTAGTCTCTCAGTTGTGTCTGACTCTTTGCGACCCCATGGACTGTATCCCGCCAGGCTCCTCTGTCCATAGGATTTCCCAGGCAAGAATACTGGAGTGGGTTACATTCCCTTCCCCAGGAGATCTTCCCCACCCAGGGATCAAACCCAGGTCTCCTGCATTGCAGGTGGATTCTTTACCATAGTTATATAATTATCAAACTATTTAAATATATATGTTTTCAATATCTATATAAATTAAAATATAGATATAAAATATGGTATGTTGATATAATTTCATTTTATAAATATTTTATACATTATTTATATATATTTATAAAATATAATTTAAAAAATTTTGAGACTGACAAGATTTATTAACAACATTCTCTTTATAACATATCTTATCAATGCACTATGTGTGTGTATATATATATATATATACACACACACATATATATATCAGGCTTCCCAGGTGGCTCAGTGGTAAAGAGTCCTGCTGCCAATGCAGGAGACGTGGGTTCCATCTGTGGGTCGGGAAGATCCCCTGGAGGAGGAAAATGGCTCCAGTATTCTTGCCTGGAGAATCCCATGGACGGAGGAAACTTGCAGGCTACATACAGTTCATAGGGGTCACAAAGAGTCAGACATAACTGAGCACATATGCACAAAATTTTACAAAGCCATCAAAAGGTTTCTGATCCACGAAGTCCTGAGTTTAGAAAGTAGAAGGGTGTGTGGGGCAGTGTGTGCATGTGCACTGAATGAGGCTCTGAATGAATATTGGAGCTCAGACTTGGTGGGGTCTCTGCCCAGAAGAAGGGGGTCTACTTGATTTTACAAGCTGATTTGGGCACACAGAGGAAAGAGGGGGAGATTTCATTCTAGTCTTGGAGAAGTTTGGAGGTGACTTTCAACCCAGCTCTCCATACCTTACAGCCAGTAATCCTAAAGAAAGGTCAAAGTGTTAGTCGCTCAGTCGTGTCTGACTCTTTGTGACCACATGGACTGTAGCCCACTAGGATCCTCTGTCCATTGGATTTTCCAGGCAAGAATACTGGAGTGGGTTGTCATTCCCTTCTCCAGGGGGATCTTCCCAACCCAGGGATCAAACCCAGGTCTCCTGCATTATAGGCAGATTCTTTACTGCCTGAGCCACCAGGGAAGCCCTAGTAATCCTAAAAGAGATAGTAACTAAATAGAAATGATTTGTTGGAGCCTGCTTGCTTTGAGTATTTGCAGTGATGCTGAAATCAAAGCCCTCGTGCTACCTGGAGCTTTGAGAACAGGATCTTGGGGTGGGGTTTGTCCAGCACTCTGGGTGCTCAGATGTACTCTGCCAGAAACCAAATGCACCCCTTGAGAAAGTCCAAGTGCCCAGAGTTTTGGTGATGAATCCATGTCAGAGTACAACTGTAAACCCCTGCCTGGTGCTTAGTATCCCCAAGAATGCTTACATGGGGTCCTTCCCAATTAATACTGTAATGAGGAAAAATGAGCTAATATTTGGAAAGCACTTAGAACAATGCCTTGTGCATAGTAAGCACTACCCAAGGGTAGTGTGCCCATTTTGTGCCCATTTTCAAAGATTTATCACTTTGGACAAAAGGTATTTTAGTGGTGTATGTGGGACAGTGTTAATAGGATTATAGAAAAGGAAATAGTTTGCTGTGACCCTAGATGGATAGAATTGTGGAATTTCAAGTCCACCTGGACAATTCCTAAGAACTAATCTTGTGTAAACATCTGATCTGGCTCAATGTCCAGAAAAATAAGGGACTTGTCCAATACTCAGAACTGGTTGATTCTTAGCCTAGGCCTTCTGATGTTCTGAAAGCCTCATCTTTGATTAAGTACAGTGATAGAAGCCTTTAAATAAGTTAGAAGAATCTTCAGGGGAAAATAAACACTGGGCAGAATCTGCTAGTTTGAGACTGATTACCTTTGACTAGGCAAGAGAGACCCATTCTGTTGGCAAAATGGAATGCTGTTAAGACAAGCAAAGGGCTTTGAGCACAGGATTAGGCCCTAGGGAGAAAAAAGGTGAAGAGGGGCAATGTAGGGAGATTCACAGTGAGGGCATACTGGCTTTAAGCCTCCACTCACGATTCAGGATATCAGGAAGCTTAGTCTATGTGGGCCTCTTTCTGCATAATACAGACTCATAATTACACAGTCTCCCCTACCCCTGCCCCCAGTAAGCCAAATCCCAAAGAAAAACCCTAGAGTCTGTAGATGTGGAGACACTTTCTAAGGGTGGACAACTTATATACCCTTTATTTTGGGGAAGACAGTATGTACTCTGAAGTGCTGTTCTATTCTTTTTTAAACTTTCTGCATATATTTACAGATATTAGTTATTTGTTTGGGTTTTTTTTTAAGTTTTTGGCACATTAAATGGAGAAGCAGGGACTTCCCCAGTGGTCCAGTGACTAAGACTTTGTGCTTCTAAGGCAGGAGGCTCAGGTTCGGATCCCTAGTGGGGAAATGATCAATAGATCCCACATGCTGCAGCTAAGAGTTTATATGCCAAAATTAAAAGATCCCACATGCTGCAATGAAGATGGAGAATCCTGCGTGTGGCAACTAAGACCCAGTGCAGCCAAATAAATAAATATTAAAAAAAAAATAAAATAGTGTTTTAAGAAATAAAAAATAAATAGAGAGGCAGACCAGTTGAGTCAGTGGCTCGCCAGAGACAATGCTGGAGACCGCAGTTTTCATGGTGATTCAGAGCAGAGAAAGGCCCCTGCCCTTTGCAGCATCCAGGGCATCAGCACACCAGGACTTGACCACTTGCCCCATTAACTGACTGACACCCACTGGGCTAAATGTGATCCTTGGGTTCTATCCTCAGTTAAGAAAGAGGAAGGAGGAAAAAAAATGAGATGGGGGGAAAAAAAGAAAATAGGAAGAAATACACATTATGGGGAGAAAAAAATACCACCAGTAATGTAAAGGAGGCTATCAGGAGAGCAGGGCCAAAGCCTGACTTGCCATGTGTTGTGGGCCAGGCATGCACCTGTCTGACTCTTAGCTTCCTCACCTAACCTCCTATGTGGGGCCCTCGTTAAAAAAATATAAAAGTGATTGAAGTAGGAAATGTGTGGTCATTCGTGAAGTTTTATTATTCCCGCCTCTATTGATCCTCACAACACCTCGTTTCACTTGGTAGTTATAATTGTTATCCTCGTTTTAAAGATACTTGAACCAAGGCAAAGAATAAGCAGCTCACCAGATTAGCCAGGTTGCCTGTGAATGAACAAAGCTAGGGTTTAGATGCATGCAGTCATTCTGGCTCCAGAGCCATTGCTTTCATAAATTGGTTCCATCAGATCATGATTTCCATCTACCTTTGCTTAGAATGCAGCTCCATTTCTAATTTTTAATTTAAAAATTAACATTATATTAAATTTAACTTTAAAATTTTAAATAAAAATATTACCATGACTGTAGGGCAATAGTTACCTCGGATACATGGGTAACTGGAGGTTAGATAACACTGGAGGACACCTTCAGCCCTGGAGGAGGGCATGGTAACCCACTCCAGTATTCTTGCCTGGATAATCCCATGGACAGAGGACCCTGGCAGGGCTATAGTCCATAGGGTGGCAAAGAGTCAGACATGACTGAAGGGACTTAGCATGCACACCCCCTTAAGTGTCACAGATGTCCTAGCTAGTCTAATGCAAACTATGAGGAGAATCTGTGTAGGTCTCTCATGTAATAACTGCTCCAAGGCCAAAAATCCATCACAGAGAATCTAGCCAAGAGATGAGGAGGCCTGCATAATCCAGCAAGAGTTAGTCTGAGGATGGAATATCTTGGTTAAAGTCAGGGAGGCTGTAGGATTGCCATCCTTTGACGTCTTTTTTAAAGTAAATTGTTCAATCGCCCTCTTTTAGATGATTTCTTAGCCATCCTCCAGAAACATGAGGCAGGGGCCACTTATCTATCAGGCACAGTAAATGAGGTGCTTAAGCCCTGTGATCCCACAAAAACAATTAAATTTCTTTCATAAAAGGATGCTGAAGACAATGGTGGTTGTGACGGTAAAAAGAGGATAAATCGTATACGATACTAAGCATAGGGCCCATTATGAGAAGCTATTTTGAATATTAAGGATATTAACAGCTCCCAGAGCATCTACAAAACACAACTTGAAGGGAGAACCATAGAGTTCTCAATCTGACCTGGATCTCTTTTATTTGACAATAAATAAAATGTAATTTTGTCCTAAGCAAGAGATTGGAATGCTATTCCGAGTGAAACGGAGGGGGGAAGGGGGAAATTCACCTGGGTTCACAATAGGAGCTCAGCACAGGACGGATTGAATTTGTGCAGAAGACCTGCACCAGAGCCGCTGAGCCGGAGCACAGCAGCAGATGCGTACTGCACTGTGCTGTTCTAAGCCCGTGCAAGGCAAACGTTCTTGGATACACTAAGCCCGGGGCTGTGGTGCACACCTGCACTCTGATGTGCATACATTGCTAAAACCCTGGAGTGCTTGAATTTTCTCAACTGTAGGGAGTTTCTTGCAGAGCTTATCTGTCCCAGAATCCTTTGCAGTCCAGCTGCGAGATCTTGCTCGCAACAACGGCAGGAACATGGTGTGCTCTGGAGACGCTCAGAGCAAGCAGTACCCTAGTTAATTGTTTCACCTTAATCACTAGCCCGTGGCATGTGCAAGCTGCCAAATATGAAAGGTTGGACCCTGTAACAGTCTGCAAACTTTCCCACAAGGGCTCCTGCCGTTACTGTGAGGTCTCATGACTCCCACCCTTCCCCTACCCCTCCCCTCAAAATCAACTTGCATTACCCAGGATAGCCCCTTCCTCAGGGTGGACACTCTGCAAGTGGGGAGTAGTGAACTGAACTGTAAACCAAAGCCCCAATTCCACAATACCCATGCCCCCACGAGCACACTGCTATCCCTGGGTGTCCCCATTTTGGGGGCCACGCCCCAGCCGCTTTCGCGCCTAAGCAAATCCCACCCCCAGTGACTCCCGGTCAAAAGAGAGCCAATAGCGATCGTTCAAGGCGGAGCGCGGAGTGGGGGGTGAACCCAGCCCAAACCGTTATATACTGTACCACGCCCAAGCCCGAGCGCCAGTCTCGGGCTCTCTGCCTTCGGCAGAGTTCCTCGAGGCAGCGAGCTTCCACGGCGCACCAGCCATGGAGCCTCTGCCCGGGGACCACCAGTGTGGGCCCTACTGCCTGAGAGCTTGCACTTTGGATGTGAGACCTGAATTTGAGCAGGATCAAGGGCCAGAAGGCAGAGAAGGCTACTTGGTGCAAGGAGGTCGTCTGGCCTTCGTGGGTGGCGTGAATTACGTCAACCTCCTCAGCCTAGGCTACTGGAACCAAGGAGCCGTCTGGAACCACCAGGGTCACCATGGTGGCCAGGAGCCGGAGCAGCAGCCAGCTGAGGAGCCAGCTGAGGGGCCAGCTGAGGGGCCACCCGAGGAGCCAGGCTTAGCGGCGGCTGTCGTCCAGGCGCAGCAGCAGGAGGGCCCGCCGCGCCGTCGTAGGCAGCACAGGAAGTTCACGGCCATGCAGCTGCGGGAGCTGGAGGAACTCTTCCAGGAGACCGAGTACCCGGACCTTCTCACCAGGTACGTGGCGGGCTCTGGGGGCGCTGGGTCCCAGTGGGTTTGGGCTCATTTCCAGCCTCCTCTATCCCTCTGTCGGGGCTGTTCCTTCCCTCCCAAAGCCACAAAATCAACCTGTACCCCGGGATGGGGGTGGGGGTAGGAATGCCTTAGTTACGTGGATGGTGGTCCGTGGTGGTGGTGGTTTTTTAAACTGTGGAAAAATGTATGTAACCATAAGATTTACTGTTTTAACATTTTAAGTGTCCAGTTCATTAGTGTTAAGGATATTAATATCGTTGGGCAAGCAAGCTGCAGAATTTTTTAACTTGCAAAACTAAAACTGGATGTGGAAGGCAAGCCACCATCCGCCTCCCCCACCCCGTCGAGCCCCTGAGGACCACGTTTCTTTCTACTTTCTCTTTATATGAATTTCACTACTCTGGGTGCTTCATATAAGTGGAGTTGTACAGTGTTTGTCTTGTTGTAATTGGTTTATTTCACCTAGTATAATTTCCTCAGTATTCATCCATGTTGGAGCTGTTTTTTTATTGGAGTTCTGTTTTTTTTTTTTATTAGCCGTCTTATTGAATGTGAAGTGGTATCTCACTGTGATGTTGATCTGCATTTCCCTGTTGATTAGTAATGTTGAACGTCTTTTAATGTGCTTATTCAAATCTTTTAACCATTTTATGCTTTATAAAACTAATATATTTATTTTTTTCTGAATTTTTATTGTAAAATACACATAAAATTTGCTATCTTACCATTTAAAAATTTTCATTTATATATCTTTGAACTTGGTCTTAGTTGCATAGGACTTTTCTCTAAAGGTGGAGGCAGGGGGGTGGGGGACTGCACTACTCTCCAGTTGCAGTTCGCGGGCTTTTCGTTGGCGCAGGTTTTTTCGTTGCGCAGGTTTTTTCGTTGCGCGGGCTTTTTTCACTTCCGTGGTGCGGAGCCTGGGCTAGGGCGCCCCCTGGCTTCTTTTCTTTTCTTTTTTTTTTTTTTTTTTGCCCCCTGGCTTCTTTTACTGCGGAGCGTGTGCTAGGGCGCCCCCTGGCCTCTTTTACTGCGGAGCGTGGGCTAGGGCGCCCCCTGGCTTCAGTAGCTTGCAGCACCTGAGCTTCAGCTCCGAGGCTTTAAGAGCCCAGCTTGGTTGCTCCGTGGCATGTGGGATCTTCCCTGATCAGGGATCAAATCCATTTCTCCTGCATTGGCAGGCGGAGTCTTTACCACTGAGCCACGAAGGAAACCCCTTTACCATTTTTAAGCATACACTTCCATGATATTAAAATAAGTACATTCTTATTGTGCAACTATCACCATGAAACCACCTCCAGAATGCTTTTCGTCTTGCAAAACTGGAACTCTGAACCCATTACATGGGAACAGCCTATTCCCCCCTTCTCCCAGTCCCTGATAACTGCTATTCTTTCAGAGAGGTCTTGAGGGGAGAATACAAATTTTAAAACAAGCATAAAACATATCTATATATTTCATTTTGTCTATAACTCAAATACTAAACACTTGTGTTTTTCTCTCCTCAGAAGGGAGATTGCGAGACGCTTGGGTGTGACTGACACCAGAGTGCAGGTCAGTAAGCCTGAAAAAAACTTTTTCTAAAATTGACTTGGGGATTTGAACACCTTGTCCTGAATACTCTCAATACTCTCATGTTGTCTTTTTTATGTCGGCAAATAAGTCTTGATTTTAGTAGTCTTTGTGGGTAGCAAACTCCAGATTATACATATTTCCTGATACCAGAGGGAACATGATTTCCTAAAGGAAGAGAAACAACGAAATGCTTTCCCTAATCTGTATATAAAATTTAAATATATATATATTTACAAACATAGATATGTATATCTATATACATGTATATGTGTATATTTAGTAAGGTTCAACTCCTAACAGTGGTATCCTCTAGGGAGCACTTCTGTGTGGAGTCATGTTGGGGCTCAGACTGACTTTTGGAAGTATTCAAATTAATATACAGAGGAGCAGGTTGTAAGAGGGTTCAATTGTACTAAATTATTTAAAAGCAGGCATAAACTCTTTGCTAAATGAGTGAATTGATAAATATCAGGGTGAGGGAGTAATTATCCACAGAACACACTATGTGAGTGACTAATAAATGCTGAGACTGATAGGGGAAGATAGTTTAAAAGTCTAATTGACTGGCCCTCCTTTTGTTTTTAAGTGTTTGGGATGGCAGTATAGAGAGTGGCGGCCCTAAATTTTAATTTTCTAGAATACTTGGATGTGTCAATCTGAAAGCATTGCTAGAATAGTCACATTAAGATGAGAATGGAGGGAAAGTTTGCAAACTTTGGAAATTTGTCTAAAGAATAAAACAGCAAAAAGAATAATATTGAATTAATATTAATTGACCCAAGAAGTATGAAAAGATTAGAGAAGAAATACAGATACTACACAAATTCAACATTATGAATCTACTAAATGTATAAGTGAGTATTCTCTTGAGGAATTTCTAACATCTAAGGATGTTTTTCCCATTTTGGTAGGACTATTTTTTTAATTAATTTATTTTAATCGGAGGCTAATTACTTTACAATATTGTGGTGGTTTTTGCCACACATCGACATGAATCAGCCATGGGTATACATGTGTCCCACCATCCTGAACCTCCCCCCCAGCCCTCTGTTATGTCCCAGAGCATGCGCTTTGAGTGCCCTGCTTCATGCATCAAACTTGCACTGGTCATCTATTTTGCATATGGTAATACACATGTTTCAATGCTATTCTCTCATATCATCCTACACTCGCCTTCTCCTTGGTGGGACTATTTTGAAGAGGCAAGTTTTATGGAATTTGTTTGGTGAGGGGTGGGTGGCCCTCATGTCAGGGTAGATTCCTAGCTATATTAATTTCAAACACTTTTCATTCCCTCAGGCAGTGATAACTAATTTGTAGGTCTTGAGATCAAAAGGTGACCAAAAAACACCATAATTTTTATCAAAGCTTTATTTGCCCAAAAAGAAAAGAAAACCAGGACGAGAGTTGATTAGCTTTGCCACAGAGCGCATGTGCGAGCCAGGGATCAGTGCTGCAGAGCTGGTGGCGGGGTGTCTGAAAAGCAGCCCAACAGTCAGCCTCTTGAGTATCGGCATCCTAACGCCCCAACCTGGGCCCACAGGCCTGGCTCAGGTCGGAAAGGTTAGAAGGAGGTTAGGAAGACTTTCTCAAGTTGCCCAGGCATTTGTAGAAGAAAAGAAAAACTTAAAGTTTAGTGATTTGCTTTCTCCCTCACCAGATTTACATGGTCCTCTTTTGGTGGTATTCTGAAGAGAATATGAGCCACAGGAAACAAATCAGGGGAAAACTTAATATTCTCATCTATTTCCAAACCATACAGCATGAATTTTCAGTAATACACGATTTTCTACCTTTCACTTGCAAATAGAGCTATTTTGTGAAACCAGTATTGGAAATACAGACCTAATTTGAGCCTAGGACACAACCAGCTTTGGGCTTTGATTCTGTTTACAGAGATTTGACCACTGGTGGTACATTTAGAGCCCCTCCCTGCTCAAAATGAGCCCTGTTACACCAGCCTGGTTTAGACTATCCATGCAGCAGAGAGACTGCAAATCCTAAGAGGGAAGAATGAAAATGAGGTCTCAGGAAGGGAAAGAGGGCCCTTTGGGTCACTTAAACTTTACAGTTTGGGAACTTTCAAAAGGATTGAAATACAGTGTCAACCCCCATTAACTAGGACATTGAGAGACAGTGAAGTCTGACAGTTTTGTTGGTTTGTTTGCAAAAATAGTAGACAGACTTAATTTTCAACTAGCCCTCCAACAGTAGTTCTCCTCCCCAAAGCAACCATTCTTTGCTTCATATAAATCTTATTTTTTAGTTTTTATTGGAGTAGAGTTGATTTACATTGTTGTGTTAGTTTCAGGTGTACAGCAAAGTGGTTTCGTATAAATCTTAACAGAAGTATTCAATGCATATAAAGGCAATTATGTGTATATTCTTTAAAAAATATAAATGATGGTATCCTATACACACACTGTTCTTCACATTAATAATATAGCTTGCTTAGAGAGTGTTCCATGTTGATAAAAAAATTATATTAATATATAATGGGCAGATATTTAGGGAGGAGCCATTTAATCATCCCTTGCTCTCATTGTTGTCCACAATCTTCCAAAAATGCCTGTTTCACCTTCTTGCCTTAAGAATAAGGGATGGGATTGGGACCTCCTGGTTGAGTTGCAGCGCCTAGGATAACCTGCCATGCTGGACACCTGCGGCTCCAGTCCAGGATCCTGGAACTCTAGCCAGAGCAGAATGAGCTGCCTTGGTCCCGAGCCCAGGAAGGTTTGTAGGGTGGGGTAGGTTGGAACATGCAGAATTGACAACGGTGACCGTGGTATGCCTCTTTCCCCTACACTCTTGGGTGGCCTAAGGTTTTCAAGGGTCTTTGTTAACTTGGGTTGAGTTGATCTCAACTTAACACTACAGGCTAAAATATCAAGGCAGTGTCCAGAGCTTCAGCAACTCTCATTTCCTGGTGACACAAGTCACAACCCACCCTGGGCTCCTTTGCCAGACCACCTTTCTAACTCTCAAGACCTTTCAGAGGACTAATGACCTCTTAGACATCCATCTGTTTAAAAATCCAACAAGTTCCTTCCTATTAATTATTTACTTCATACCAAAGATAGGCTTTTCAAATAGGGAGCTGTTCCCCTCAGTATGACCTTAAACAGATCCACTACTTACCATGCCTAAATCCACCCCCAAAAAGATGACCTTCTCCCTAGTGAGGACAGGGCAGGAGGTAGCCAGATGGCTGATGATCAGCTGTCAGAATAGAGGCCATTCTTTATCCTGTTACTGGGCATTTTATCAATAGCAAGGACCCAGTACAGTGATTCATAAACTAAACCTGCATCCCATACTTGGGAAAAAATTAGAATATGAAAATTTCGTGGAGAGAGATAAAAATAATAAGCTTGTGCCAGAACTGGGCCCACAGCAGAGCTCGTTAAGAATGAGCTGAAAAGAGGGGGGTGGTGGTGTGGTGGTTTAATTTTCCTGAGGTACCTTAGCAAGAAGGAAATAGCATCTCCTAATGCCCTTGGAAATCTCAATGTCATATAAAGTTGCAAGCTGCGTTTTTTGTATTATGACATTAACTGTTCAATACCCTAAACCAATCTTTTCTCCCCTCTGATTGTAGGTTTGGTTTAAGAATAGGCGAGCCAAGAATCGGAGAAATGAGAGAGCAGCCGTGGTTCAACCTCCAACACCTGCTGCCATAAGGCGCCTTTACTTCTTCCTGATGGATGTGCCCTAAGATCTCGTCCGGGTTCTGGAGCCATACTGGAGATGGGTTCTTCTGGTGCCACTGACACCTGGGCTGCCCATGCTGCCCATGCCACCCATACCTCCTCTGTACTTGTATTAGCAATAAAGAGACATGTTCTCAATATATTTGACTCTGTGTATCAAATGGGGCCAGTGGGTTATGTGTGAAAATTGTTAAGGAAATGCCATTTCAACAGAATGACAAGGTGACCTCCTTCCATGAGGTGACATCCTGGAATCACTACTAGTAGGTCCTGTGTATGTTGCAGAAGTTTCCCAAGCATGCATGGTGAGTTTGCACTGACCCATATATTCTCCTCCATCTCTCTCATCACCCCCACTCTTATCCCCACCCTGCCCCTTTGGGACCACATACATATGCACAATGGGGTGGGGTGAGTCCCTAGTGTGAGAACAGTGTGTTTCCAGACAGGGATGAGCTCCATTCATGCTGACAAGTTCAAGCTGAACACTGGAATCGTAAGGCCATCTTCCCTTAGGAGGCTGCTCGCAAGGATTCGTGGGAAGGTGATAGCCAAGCATTCATCCCACGTGCTCCAAATTCTGTTCACTGTTCTCTCTAGGGAGAAGATGGGGGAATAGGAGTCCTTCTGGCACACAGATTCTGCTGCTTCAAAAGAAACATAAGAGACTTCATCAGGCCAGAAAAAGGCACTTCTCCCTTTTTTCCCCTCTACCCACCAGCCTGGGTATATTCTTCACTCTTTACACCAGCATATTCTATATTCTTCACACCAGCATATTTTTCACTTTCCCAGCTCCGTTCAGTTCAGTCGCTCAGTCGTGTCCAACTCTGCAACCCCATGAACCGTAGCACTCCAGGCCTCGCTGTCCATCACCAACTCCCGGAGTCCACCCAAACCCATGTCCATTGAGTCGGTGATGCCATCCAACCATCTCATCCCCTGTCATCCCCTTCTCCTCCTGCCCTCAATCTTTCCCAGCATCAGGGTCTTTTCAAATGAGTCAGCTCTTCACATCAGGTGGCCAAAGTATTGGAGTTTCAGCTTCAACATGAGTCCTTGAATGTCATCACCCAGGACTGATTTCCTTTAGGATGGACTGGTTGGATCTCCTCGCAGTCCAAGGGACTCTCGAGAGTCTTCTCCAACACCACAGTTCAAAAGCATCAATTCTTCAGCACTCAGCTTTCTTTATAGTCCAACTCTCACATCCATACATGACTACTGGAAAAACCATAGCCTTGACTAGACAGACCTTTGTTGGCAAAGTAATGTCTCTGCTTTTCAATATGCTGTCTAGGTTGGTCACAACTTTCCTTCCAAGGAATAAGTGTCTTAATTTCATGGCTGCAATCACCATCTGCAGCGATTTTGGAGCCCACAAAAATAAAATCAGCCACTGTTTCCACTGTTTCCTCATCTACTTGCCATGAAGTGATGGGACCGGATGCCATGATCTTAGTTTTCTGAATGTTGAGCTTTAAGCCAACTTTTTCACTCTCCTCTTTCACTTTCATCGAGAGGCTCTTTAGTTCTTCTTCACTTTCTGCCATAAGGGTGGTGTCATCTGCATATCTGAGGTTACTGATATTTCTCCCGACAATCTTGATTCCAGCTTGTTCTTCCTCCAGCCCAGCGTTTCTCATGATGTACTATCACTTCAAATTTATTTTGTCACCTTCAACATCCAATTTCTGCTCTTAACCACTAAAAGGGAACCTCTTGGTTTAATGGTGCTCCAAGCAAAAATAAGCAGATGTTTTCCCAAGCAGTGCTCCAGAATAATCACTCTTTGCAAAGAAACAGTCATGCCTTTGCTTTATTCATATTGTTTCCCTTGTGTGAAATGACCAGGGTAAGAAAAAAAGTAAATTTAGGAGAGTGAAAACCAGGCCTACTTTTCAAAAAGCATTTATTTCCTCTCAACTGAACCCTTCTTGTTGAGTAATCTTTAGTAATGTGAGGCTCCTTAAATGAAGTTTGATGTTAAAAGTGATTAAAAATTGCAGTGACTACAGATAAAGTGCCGTAGTTACATCAGATTTCCTTTCATGGAAGTTTATCAAAGACCAGTTTGACAGCACTTCTGTGCTCACACACGAAGGAGACTGTTTTCTCAGGAAAGCGTACACTCTTTGCCACAGTGTCCACTAATTTCAGGGGCTTCCCAGGTGGCTCAGTGGTAAAGAATCCACCTGCCAATGCAGGAGATGCAAAAAAAGTGGGTTCAATCCCTGGGTCGGGAAGATCCCCTGGAGAAGGAAATGTCAGCCCACTACAGTATTCTTGCCTGGAGAATCCCATGGACAGAGGAGCCTGGCGGGCTACAGTTCATGACTGAGCTGTAAGGACATGAGCTCTACAGGACATAACTGAGTGACTAAACAAGCACTAATTTTTATTCCATCTTACCACTTCTCTCACTTGTGAGTGTCAAATGTCACAAAGTGGTTGTCATGTCAGGCTTCCACAGAGAGGATGTTACTGCTACCCAGAGACACCAGGACTTGTTGGGAGTGGGAGAAATTCGAGAATGTTCCCATGTATGCCCACTGTCATTCTCACCAGATGATTTTGAAATAAAAAATTCTTATTTCCTAGTATTGACCACTATCCTTTTTTAAAATTTTTTAATATTTATATTTATTTGGCTGCACCAGGTCTTAGTTGCAGCATGCTGGATCTTGGTTCCCTGACCAGGGATCGAACCCCAGCTCCCTGCACTGGGAGTGTGGCGTCTTAGTCACCAGACTGCCAGGGAAGTCCCACCACTGTCCTTTTTTAAACATTAGGTTTCTTAGTACTTTAAGGACCCTCAAACTACAGGGCCTGTACAAGAAAGCTTCAGGACACTGTCAGACCCACTCCTAAGCCCTTCTCCACTCTGGCTACAGTGGAAAGGACCACATTCAGCCTTTCCAACCCACGACTGAAAGCCAGAGCATACTCAGCACATATCCTCCAGTCAACCCTCACAGCAAGTCTGATACACACAAAGAACTTTTTTTTTTTTAATGCTCAGGCTGCCTGGGAAAAACAAACAAAAAAAGGGAATATCTATCCTGTAAGTGCTGGTATCTTCATTATACACTTTTACTATTATTTTGGGGGGCAGTGGAGTACACAGGATCTTAGTTCCATTACCAGGGATCGAATCCATGCCCCCTATAGTGGAAGTGTGGAGTCTTAACCAATAAAAACCAGTGAAGTCTCCATTCTTTTTTAAAACATGTCTCTACTTCTTTCAGATGCCAGATGAATTAAGGCAGAGAGGTGGCATGAGGCATAAGAAATCAACAAAACAGGGACTTGCCTAGTGGTCCACTGGCTAAGATTCTGAACTCCTGGTGCAGGAGGCCCCAGGTTCAATCCTGGTCGGGGAACTAGATCCCACAAGCCCCAACTAAGAGTTTGCTTGCCACCACTAAAGATTCCACATGCCAAAACTAAGACCTGGTACAGCCAAATAAATAAATATATTTTTAAAAAGAAAAGAAATAAAAAATAAAATGAAAAACAAAAAAAAGAAAGAAAGAAGCAAAACATTGCTGTAGCTAATAATTTACCCTTAGTCTAGGTTTGCCAAGAGATAGGTCTTCTAAAATTAATCCCCCAATTTAATTAGTGCCCCAAAAAGAATTTCTCTCAAGGTACATTTCAAATATCCCAAAGACATAGATCAGAAATCAATTATTCTGACATAAGAAATAACCTGGATTAATAATAAAAAATCTTTAGAAGCTGGCTACCAACAACTACAGAGAACTGAGGTAGGTTGTCTTTGCAGATGTTCATTTTGGCTAAAAAGTTGTATATAAGCATCATCTTATAAGGAGTGCAGTAGATTCAGCCTATTACAATAGTAATAGTTTCTAGATGTAGTGTTGCTTTCTAAAATTTTCCACAATGAAGAATACATGCCAGTGAACTTTCAAAATAGTAAGGTTGGTGATCGAATGAAAGTGAGAGTCACTCAGTCGTGTTCAACCTTTTGCAACCCCATGGACTGTAGCCCACAAGGCTCCTCTGTCCATGGAATTCTCCAGGCCAGAATGCTGGAGCGGGTAGCTGTTCCCTTGTTCAGGGGATCTTCCCAACCCAGAGATCGAACCCAGGTCTCCCACATCGCAGGCAGACTCTTATACAGTCTGAGCCATCAAGGAAGCCCAGAAAGAAGGTACTGTCAACTAAAAAAAATGCACAACCTAAAAGTTGAGAATTATGTTTTATTTGGTGGACAAAACTGAGGACTTTAGGCCAGAAAACCTCTCAGATAGCTCTGAGGGATGGCACCAAACAGGTAAAGGAGGAGCCAAGCTACATAAAAAACCAGGTAGTTAGAATATCAAAAGATTACTGTTAATTCAAGAAAACCAAATATTTAGCACTTTTCTGTGTATGGGAAGATGCAAGAGTCTGGGCTTACGGAAATCATTCCTTTGAAAGGCACCTCAGCTATCTGGGCTGGTGTGCAGCTTTTCTCAATCCTGAATCCCCTCAGGTGCACCGTTGTGGGAGGGCCGCAGTGACTGTCAACTTGATGACTGCAACATCCTTTGTTTACTGAAATGGTAAGCGACATTTCTCATTCACATTATGAACTGTCTAGGGGCTTCCCAGGTGGCTCAGTGGTAAAGAATCCACCTGCCAGTGAAGGAGACATGGTTCAATCCCTGGGTCAAGAAGATCCCCTGGAAAAGGGCACAGCAACCCACTCCGTTGTTCTTGCCTGGAGAATCCCATGGACAGAGAAGGCTGGCGGGCTACAGCCCATAGGGTCACACAGAGTTGGACACAACTGAAGCGACTTAGCATGGAAACAACATGAACTGTTTGAGGGGAAAAACCCAGCAATCCCACTCCTGGGCATACACACTGAGGAAACCAGATCTGAAAGAGACACGTGCACCCCAATGTTCATCGCAGCACTGTTTATAACAGCCAGGACATGGAAGCAACCTAGATGCCCATCAGCAGATGAATGGATAAGGAAGCTGTGGTACATATACACCATGGAGTATTACTCAGCCATTAAAAAGAATTCATTTGGCCGGAGAGCGAGCAGCGGGTAGGTTGCGGGCCGGGCGCCGGCGCCCCGCCTCCGCTGTCTTTCTTCTGAGGGTGTGCGCTCGCGGCCTCTGCGGCCCGCCCCGCCTGGCCGAGCGGAGGGTGCCGGGGGCGGCCGGCGCCTTGAGGTCCGGATCATTGGGGCCACCCGGCCGCCGCTGCCCTCCTTTTGTTCCTCGGCGCGACTCAGGCCGGGCGGAGGGGCGGGCGCGGGACCCGAAGGCCCAGGATCGAGGCAGGGCCAAGCGCGCGGGGCCTGCGACGCCCACCGACGGCGGGCGCCCGGGGCCGAGTTCTCACAGGCTCCCGAGTTTCCTGTCAGACCTCCCGGGCGGCCGCATTGTCGGATCAGAGGCCGCCTTCGGAGACCCCAGCTCTGGGAATGCGGCGCTGCGACGCAGCCCTGTGCCCGCTTCCCGATGCGGGCTCCGAGCTGCGGCCCAGGGCAGGGGGTGGGGGACGCTGCGAGGCCCTGGAGCTGCGGGCGCAGGCGGGGTGGCCCGGAGCTGTGAGTGCAGGCGGAGTGGTGGCCTGGAGTTGTGGGTGTAGACGGAGTGGCTGGAGCTGTGGGTGTAGATGGAGTGGCCCAGAGCTGTGAGTGTAGACGGAGTGGCCGGAGCTGTGGGTGTAGACGGAGTGGCCCGGAGCTGTGGGTGTAGACGGAGTGGCCCAGGGCTGTGGGTGTAGACGAGTGCCCCGGGGGAAAAAATAAATAAATAAATAAAAATTTAAAAAATTCATTTGAATCAGTTCTAATGAGATGGATGAAACTGTAGCCCATTATACACAGTGAAGTAAGCCAGAAAGATAAAGACCAATACAGTATACTAACGCATATATATGGAATTTTAAAAGATGGTAACGGTAACCCTATATGCAAAACAGAAAAAGAGACACAGATGTACAGAACAGACGTTTGGACTCTGTGGGAGAAGGCGAGGGTGGGATGTTTCCAGAGAACAGCATCAAAACATGTATATTATCTATGATGAAACAGATCACCAGCCCAGGTTGGATGCATGAGACAAATGCTCGGGGCTGGTGCACTGGGAAGACCCAGAGGGATGGTGTGGGGAGGCAAGTGGGAGCGGGGATTGGGATGGGGAATACGTGTAAATCCATGGCTGATTCATGTCAATGTATGGCAAAAACCACTACAATATTGTAAAGTAATTAGCCTCCAACTAATAAAAATAAATGGAAAAAAAAACCAGATTCATGTAACCTGGATCTTGATTCAAAGAAATATAATGAGAACCTTGGAATTCTAACTCAGAAGTGCCTGACAATCAAAATTCCAAGATCTTATATTTTTAAATTTTATTTATTTGGCTGCACCTGGTCTTAGTTACAGCATGTGGGATCTAGTTCCCTGACCAGGGATCAAATCCAGGTCCCCTGCATTGGTAGTGCAGAGTCCCAGCTGATAGACCACTGGGGCAGTCCCCCAAGCTCCTATTTTAACTGCAAGTACTCAGAAAAAAAGGCCAGGGGGAAAGGAAGGAACCAGAAACAATCTTATCAAGCAATACAAGAGTGTGGTCCCTCCAGACAGATGTGAAAAGTGACTTTTTAAATTAAGAAAAGAGTAGCTATAAATATATACAAAACAGGGCAATGAAGTTTGTTTTGAGTTGTCTTCAAAAAAACAAAAACCACATTTGCCTGAATTCTGATTATGGGGCATTGTGCTTACTACAAGGCACACACAGAGCACACATACTGAACACCATGCTGTCATCTGGTGCTGATGGAGCTCCCCTAGGAAATTTCAGACCCTGGAAGTGAAATAATGAAGCTAAAATAGAATCCTTCCCTGGATTTCCTGATTGGTAAGTTCAGCTTGGTCCACACCATGGACTGGGGGGTCTCAAAACCTTGAGTGGGACTGCCTTCGTGGCTCAGGGGTAAAGAATCTGCCTGCCAATGCAGGGGATACAGGTTAGATCCCCGGTCCAGAAAGAACCCACATGCCTCAGGGCAACTAAGCCTGTGTGCCACAACTACTGTGCACCAATGCTCTAGAGCCCGTGCTCCACAAGAGAAGCCACTGCAATGAGAAACTTATGCACTGCAACTAGAGAGTAGCCCTCGACTGCTGCAACTAGGGAAAGCTCGAGTGCCACAACGAAAACCCAGCACGGCCATAAATAAATAGAAACCTCAGGAGTCAGCTGCTATGACAACATAACCCTCATCACATACCCCTCATCCTAAGAATGCTGCTTGAGGTGAGAGGGAGGTTCAACAGGGGGGGGACGTGTGTATACCTATGGCTGACTCCTGTTGATGTATTTCAGAAACCAACACAATATTGTAAATCTATGATTCTCCAATTAAAAATAAATACATAACATTTGAATAATAAAAATATGAAAGATGATGTTACTTTTACTTTGGGATTCATTTGAGACTTTCCTTACCCTCCCTCCCATTAAACCAGCACAGTAGGGCATCTCAAGGAAAGTACCTTTTTGTCTTCTGGGTGGGGGGTGGGGGGTGGAGTGGGGTGGGGGGGAACACCCAGGTTAAAGAAAGAAATCACAGTAGTCTCTCTGCACCACAGGGGACCTCTGTGGGCATCCAGTCCATTCCCTTCGTCGTACAGATGAGGGTATGCAAACCCAGAGCAGTTGGGTGGCCTGCAAGAGAGGGCATGTGGAGTTGTCTCAGAAAAGGCGTCTCTGGGTGACCGAACTGTTCCCGGGGCCCAGATGCATCCAGCTCTGGGCAGTGCAGAGGCAGGTTCAGTTCTTCAGCACTTACCACCTCCAGCATGCACAGAACTCTTTCCTTCAAAGAGCTGTTGACTTCAAGTTCCTCACTCAGCCTCAGCACTAAGGCCCCTACCCTCCACCCTTAAGGCACGCAGTCTCCTAGTGTCCACTCCCGCACCGCAAAGGTCAAAGGGTTGAGACAGGGATGCCACGCCTACTGGATCACAGAAGCTGTGATTCCAGGACAACAGCCATTTCTTCCAATCTCCTGGCAAAGCCAAGCCTGCCCCCTGGCAGCACAACTCATGAACAACAGCCTGCTGTGCACAGTTGTTGAATAAGCTTCTTAAGGAAAGATGGCTAATAGCTTGGAAAACTTAATTTTGCCAATAGGAATACAAAAGACTTTTAAAGCCCATTCTTTCGTATTTCACAAACAAGGGGATACAAGTGATTTAAAAGGTGGTATTCAGGCATGGGTAGCACACTGCTACACTCAGCCCCCTCCAAACCTCAGCCCCCAGACAAAACTAGGGCCTGTGTGAGCACTGCAGAGTTGGAACTTGATTTTCTATTTCAGGCCTAAGAATCTTGGTTTAGGAAAGTCCCTGGTGGTCCAGTGGCTAAGACTCCATGCTCCCAATGCAGGGGCCCAGGTCTGACCTCTGGTCAGGGAACTAGATCCCACATGCCACAACTAAGATCTGACGCCACCAAATAAATAAATTTAAAAAAAAGAAAGAACCTTGGTTTAGGTGTGGGGGACAGGGAATGTAGGCAACATAACAACCAAGGAAGAGCCTCTGTCCCATTCCCCTTGAACATGGTTGTAAAAGGAGTGAAGCAAAGGATACTTTGAAATTAGAAGTGGAAAAAGAAGTTGTAGTAACTAGAGGGAGAAAGAAAACCATGTCAGTGGCTGGGCACAAAGTTGTTGCTGGGCTGTAGGGAGCTGGGTGGTCAGCTGGGCTGGGAGATAGCCAGTAGGACACAAGTAGATGACTCTGACCAGCTGAGCTTTATAAGACAAAAGATACAGAGAAAGGAAAAACAGAACTCAGGTTCATGTGCAAATGAGTCCCTAACATTTTCCACAGCTCCCATCACAAGATCAAGCAGCAGAGTTGTCTTTTTCTCCCTGGTTTACCCTCCTTTTAACTCAAAAAATTCACATGAAGCAATTTCACCAGGATTGAAATACTCATAAGGAAGGAAGGAAACTTAAGACAGGAAAAAAGTCTAAAAATGTGATAGCTTCTGGCCCAGTCTCCAGTCTCAGCACCCTTTGAAACAGCCAGGTTCCATTTTGTCATTCTAACCAGAAGAAGGATGTCTCAGGAGTTCCATGGACCCACTCATTCACATCCAAACTTCAACTCTAGTCGAAACTCAGGAAGAAATACTGAAAGGTGCCAAGTTAGTTCTCACATATTCTGTTAAATTAAGGGTTCATTTTAATATAGTCTCATGCAATATTTCTGGATAAAATTAAACAGATCAAATGATTGGCTATTGATGAGGGATTTTTGGGGTTTTTTTAACAATAGCTGCACTATTTAAATGATTTTCCTTTTCTCTGCGTTGTATACTTTTTTATTTGATTCATTCATGCATTAGTTTATCAGAATTTAAGACCACATATAACATATGTGTGCGTGCTAAGTTGCTTCAGTCGTGTCCAACTCTTTGCGACCCATGGACAATAGCCCACCAGGCTCCTCTGTCCATGGGATTTCCCAGGCAAGAATACTGGAGTAGATTGTCATGCCCTCCTCCGGGGGATCTTTCCAACCCAGAAATCAAACCCACATCTTGTATGTCTCCTGCATTCACAGGCGTGTTCTTTATCACTGCAGATAAGATGCATATAAAGTTAACTGTGGATTAAGCTGTCCTTTTTAAAAGAGAAAGTGATTTCCTTTTTCCTGGGTGAATGATAAGCAGCCTATGAACAATATTAGAATATGGAAGTCTCACACTTTTATTTATTTTTAATTTAAAAATAATTTAATTTTGGCCATGCCACTTAGCATGCAGGATCTTAGTTCTGACCAGAGATGGAACCCGAGCCTCCTGCATTGGAACTGGCTAGTTTTAACCACTGGACCACCAGGGGAGTCGGTGGAAGTCTCATAATTTTAAAAGCAAGATAAAAATAAAGCACAAATATAGTCAGCATTTCTGCTGATTTGAACCCAGAGTTTTCAAGGTGCACATCTTTAGTTTATTTTAATACATCAGTATGGTTTGCTTGGCTAAACTATATGTTTTAAATATATATGAAGGTACTTTGTAGAGTGTTGAATGCAATTTCACAAGCATGCATTCAGAAGAAGCCCAGTTATTTCATAGTTAAAGCAAACTAAAAAACAAAACAAGGCTTGAATGCATGAAATACCAGAGTTCCATATTTAAAATATACGTTTGTCCTTAAAGAAATAGTAAATGAGTGGTACATTTACCTTTGAATATCGGTTGTTGGAAAATAGGTATATACCTATTTATATATATACCTATATATTTATATATATACCTATATATACCTATATATATATACACCTATATATTTATATATATACCTATATATACCTGTGGAAACAGTGACAGACTTTATTTTCTTGGGCTCCAAAATCACTGCAGATGGTGACTGCAGCCATGAAATTAAAAGAAGCTTGCTCCTTGGAAGAAAAGCTATCACCAACCTAGACAGCATATTAAAAAGCAGAGACACTACTTTACCAACAAAGGTCTGTCTAGTCAAAGCTATGGTTTTTCCAGTAGTCATGTATGGATGTGAGAGTTGGATCATAAAGAAAGCTGAGCACTGAAGAATTGATGCTTTTGAACTGTGGTGTTGGAAAAGACTCTTAAGAGTCCCTTGCACTGCAAGGAGATCCAACCAGTTCATCCTAAAGGCAATCAGTCCTGAATATTCATTGGAAGGCCTGATGTTGAAGCTGAAACTCCAATACTTTGGCCACCTGATGTGAAGAGCTGACTCATTTGAAAAGACCTTGATGCTGGGAAAGATTGAAGGTGGGAGGAGAAGGGGACAACAGAGGATGAGATAGTTGGATGGCATCACCGACTCAGTGGACATGAACTTGAGTAAACTCCGGGAGTCGGTGATGGACAGGGAGGCCTGGCGTTCTGCAGTCCATGGGGTCACAAAGAGTCAGACAGAACTGAGCTACTGAACTGACTGAACTGTTGAATATTACCATGGGAGACAGTGTCCACTTTTGGTTAAAAACATAGGATTTTTAACATCAGCAGAGCTTTTTTCATCTGGCTTCGTGTACCAGGTGTGAGATAGTGGGCTGGTTACCCTTTCTGAGCTAAAACCATCTGATCTATGAAATGGGAGAAAAAATAGTTCCCCAGTGCAGAAATGTGATAAGGAAGGTGAGCATAAAAGTATTGGCTATTATTATTATTATTGCTACCTGCAAAATACAAATTTCCCCACAGCCTCACAAACATTATGTTTTATTGTTTTTAATTTTTGTTTGTTAAATAGGTATAAAATGGTATTTGTCATATCTGTACTTCCTTGTTACATGATGAGGTTTGTATTGTCTTTTTATTATTTTTCTTTATTTTGCTGTACCAGGTCTTATTGTGGCATGTGGGATCTATTTCCCCAGCTAGGGATTGAACCTGGGCCCCCTGCATTGAGAGCACAAAGTCTTGGCCACTGGACCAGCGGCGAAATCCCTACACATTTTTCAAGTGTTATCTTCTGTGTGCTTTTTGTCTTGTGATGCCTGTTCTCTTCCTCATTGAGCATTCAGATTTTTGGTCTTATTCACTCAGAATTTACTCATTTTAAAGATATTTCTAAAGTAAGTAATGCTTATCTATCATTTACTGCATATATTTCCCCTATTCTGTTGTTTTCCTCTTTTTCTTAGTGTTGTGGTCCATGTTTTTGTTTCTGATTTTGTTATTACTTCAGAACTTTAAAATTTTCCTCTCTCATAGTTGCATTACATTTTGTTAAATAATTGTGTTATGAAAATTTGTTTATTCCATACTTTGATTTGATTTTACCTGATTTTAACCACTTAACCTTGCTGAGATGTATGGTGCTTCATAGTTGGAAAAGCGAGAAAGATGAGGATAGGAAAAAACACCTCCCTTGTAACATTGCTGTGACCAGTAGGAAAGGCAGTGTGTGTGGTGTACAACAAGGTGTCTGAAGGTACAGAGCAGGCTCAGTACTGTGATGGGAAAACAGCTATTTCAAGTTGCTGTCTAGGCACTGGACAGTAAGACAACCCTGGACACTTAGATGAGGACCTGAGCTTAGGATTCCCACCACAAGTTCCTGCTTTACTGTTCCCAGGACACCTTTTAAAATAACTGCTTAGGGATTTCCCTGGTGGTCCAGTCTCTAAGACTCTGCACTCCTAATGCAACGGACTCAGGTTCGATTCCTAGTCAGGGAACTAGATCCCACATGCTGCAACTAAGACCCAGTGCAGCCAAATAAATAAAAAAAATAAAATGGTAAACAAAACAAAGCAAAACACTTTCTTCTTAAAAGGTTAAAAGAACTACTTAGATTTCAACCCCCCATGCCCCCAGCCAAAATTAGTGACCTCTACCCCAATCCACCTTCTAAGTCCAGGGGCTTGCCACCCTGTTTTCTACCTCCATGCCTGTGACCTGGGATGGAGAACTCCCCTTCCCCCAGGTCACTGCTCTTCCTACCCCCCTTTCTGGGGTTTGTAAGTAATAAACCTTGTGACTTTACTTCCTTTGTGTGAGTGTTTGGAAACTGTACCTTCAATCAAAATGTCCCTGGGATTTTCCTTTTCCCAAAGTGGGAGCTCAGATGCTGAGGTAACTACCTGCCAACCCCGAGTGGGTGACTTGAGGCAAGGAAAAGACTTTAATCAGGGAGCCGGCAGACCGAGAAATAACAGGCTAGCACCTCAAAATAACCATCTTACTGGGGTCTGGATGCCAGGTTCTTTGATAGATCAGAGATGAGGGGAGGTGAGGAAGCAAAGCTTCCTTTTTTAAGCCATGAATCTTGCAAACATCTCCTAGAATGGCAAGCCTCAGGCAGGGGATGTGTTAATTTCTTCCTTCCTACCATTCACAAGTGGACAGGGTTCTGAACAAAGGCACTTTAACAATCAGGCAGAAGGACAGGATTCTCTGAGGCAAACCATTCTGTATGATTATAATAACAAAAGCAAAGAGAGGCAAGTCAAAGAAACAGTTCCAATATGGAGTCAGAATTGGCTTCCTCCCTGCAACAAGGATACAGTATTAAGTGCCTTCCAAACTTTAAGAGGGCATAATCCGGGGACTTCCCTGGTGATTCAGTGGCTAGGACTCTGTGCTCCCAATGGAGGGGGCCAAGGTTCGATCCCCGGTCAGGTGGTCCCTAGACCCCACATGCCGGAACTAAGAGTTAGCATGCCACAACTAAAGATCCTGCTTGCTGAAATACAGATAGAAGACCCCCCATGCTGCAACTAAGACCCAGTGAAGACAAATAAAAATTATAAAAATAAATATTTAAAAAATAAAATAAAATACGGTAGGAAAGCTGTTCCTCTGTTGACCAAATACCTGATGGTGATATCTTAGTGTTGTTCTTTTCTTCCAGTCAGGTCCACGGTCTGACAGCAGGCTGCTCTTAAAGGCTTAGGCTGAAAACGCCAAGGTTGCCTGAGAGTCTTGACCAACCCTACCCCAAACACAAGTTCTTACAAGTAAGGGAAAAGAGTGGGCTTCTGGGGGTGGGGATGTTTTCTGGTCTCCAGAAATAAGGTACATTATTAGGCCTAGAAGGGAAAGATATGCTGAATAAAGCTTTCTCCTAGACCATGTGGTAGGTATCACACAGCAAGATGCACACAATATATCAAAGAAACTCTTAAACACATTAAAAATCACATTATTTTTCTTGTGAAAGTAATACTCCATGTTCTCATTGTATTCGTTACCTTTTACCTACTGTCTTTGGGTTGTAGTCATATGGTGTCGGGGAGGAGGAAATTTCCCCCTTCCTTTCTGGGTTCTTTTGGCTAGTCTAACAAATTGACAGAAGGCAGATTAACAGGAGGAAAAAAACAATTTAATTCATATGTACAGAAAGAAAGGTGAAAGTATTAGTCACTCATTCGTGTCTGACTCTTTTTGAACCATGAGCTGTAGCCCATCAGGCTCTTCTGTCCATGGGATTTCCCAGGCAAGAATACTGGACTGGGTTGCCATTCCCTTCTCCAGGGGAATCTTTCCAACTCAGGGCTCAAACCTGGGTCTCCTGCATTGCAGGCAGATTCTTTAACACTAGTGCCACCTGGGAAGCCCCATATGTATGGAGGTTTCATACAAATAGGACCTAAGAAGTGACCAAGGAAGGCAGTTTTGGGGGGTGTGTGTGTGTGTGTGTGTGTGTGTGTGTGTGTGTGTGTGTGTGTGTGTTTTAGACAAAGAAATAATAAATCTGTGAGGAACTGACAGGACAAAAGAAATTTAGCCTGGAAGCTTAATTAGAGGAATATAAGCAAAGCTTGGGTTTGGGGTAGTAAACCAGTAAAGAAGTAACAAAGTTTGTTTGCACAGGCTTCTCAGCCTTGAATGTCCTGTGTCTGGTGATAAGGATGTTTCTCTCCTGGTACACAGAGTAAATTTTGCAAGGGAGAATTATTTCTAGCTTTCAGGGGGGATAGAGAAGAAGGTCAGAGTGTTCCTCTCACACCAGCCCTTTCTAAAGTAACAGTTTGAAAAAATACTTTATTTATCTGGCTGCACTGGGTCTTAGTTGCAGCATTCAGGATCGTTGTTTTAGTTGTTGTATGTGGGATCTTAGTTCCCTGGCCAGGGATCGAACCCAGGCCTGTTTTAGCCACTGGGTCACCAGGGAAGTCCCTCAAGTAACTTGAATTCAAAATAATCACTATGCCACTGTGGCATGTTCTAGGGTGGCCTGCTCTGAGCCCCAATAGAAACCACATGATCACTTAAAATGTTTCATCTGACCTCTTTGTAAAACAAGTTTATTACTTGGTCTCTGTTTTCTGAAAGTAAGGTTCCTGCCAAGAAACAAAACAACAAATAGTACAAAATAAGTTCAGACTAACAAAACAACAGATACCTAAATTACCACAACTGAATTCACCATTAAGATCTGCCTGGCCATTTTCTCAGTTCCACTCTTAAAAACAACTTGGTGTTTAATCTGGAACCAAGATTTGTGGAAATTCCTGAAGTCATTTGGCTCATCCACAAACATGAGCCTCTAGAGGTGAGGGACTATATTGTGCCCAACAACATAAGACAAAAATATACCAAAGAAACCTTTAATGATGATAGATTATACAAACATAGCTTTGGATTTATTCTATAAAGAATTTTCCTTCTTTTTTGCTTTCTACCAAAACACACCAAAATACTGATCACAGAGAGACAGTGGAGAGTGATCCTGAAGAGAGATGGTATTAATAGTTCCCTGCCCAGGAACCGACCTGGGGCAACTTGGATGAAAACCCTACCCACCAGACCACCAGGGGCTAGAAGCTGGAAGCAAAGTGGCCCTGGCTCTTTCCCTCCCATTTGAAAGCAAGAATGTCTCAAGGAGGCAAAAATTGCAAAAACAGGTACAAAGTTTATTATTAGAGACATAGCATAATCTGGGGGAGAGCACACAGAAAAACAGGCTGTTTATTCAAGAGAAGAGCTAGGCAGAAATACACTCCCAGAGAGAAGGTGTGGGCGCCCCCCAGTGAGGAGGAGTGGCATAAGCCAAAAGCTAGGCAGAAATACACATCTAAAGAGGAGTGCAGGCATCCAGAATTCGGGGATGCAGTAAAGAGGCGATTTTAAATCACTGATACAAAACAGTTCTTCTGGGTCTTTGTTTACTTTTGGCCAATTATCTTATTTCTTTCTTCATACCTGACTGGCCCTAAGACCCTTCCCAATATGTGTGTGGAAAATTTTTCAAAAATGGATTCCACCATAGAGGCCTGAGGCTATATGTCCATACTTATTATGGGGTGGTGGCCCCTCCCTTTTCAACTCCCCAAGAAACCTTCCTGCACATGTGCAGATAGGGAAGTCTTCCTTAACCTCAGGAGTGGGCACCTTCTGTCTTCAGCAGAGCTCAGCTTTTGCCACTAGCTTTGTTCTAGGAGTGTCTGGGTGAGAACAAAGCTTGAATTTTACTCCACCTGACAAACACCAGCTGTCCAGCCGAGAGGCCCGTCTATCTGCTACCTCAACAGGAATACTCTAAGAGTTCCCAAGCAGCTCAGTGCACTTTAGTTCAATAACTCTCCACAGCTCAGCCAGACAGCTGTGGGCCACAGGGTCTGCCCCTGCTTCCTTTATTTTTTTTTAATTTTTAATTTTTTTGGTCCAGCCAAGCAGCATGTGGGATCTTAGTTCCTCAGCCAGGGTATAACCTGTGCCCCCTGCATTGGAAGTGTGGAGTCTTAACCATTGGAATGCCAGGGAAGTCCTTGCTCCTGCTTCCTTTAGAAAACAAAGGAAGAGCATACCCCCAAGAGCACATCCTCAGGGATTAAATAGCTGATAAGAGGAGTGGGTATGAGGTGTGGGGGTGGGTGAGTGTGGAGAGATGTCATTGCGTAAGCACATCCAGACCCAAACTGATAAAGCTATTCTCCTTGAGTATCTAAAAATCTGCATCTACATACATGGGATTCCCCCAGTGGCTCAGTGGTAAAGAATTGGCCTGCCAAAGCAGGAGACTCAGGAGAGGTGGTTTCTATCCCTGGGTTGGGAAGATCCCCTGGAGGAGGAAATGGCAACCCACTCAAGTATTCTTTCCTGGAGCATCCCATAGACATGTGTGTGTGTGTGTGTGTGTGTGTGTGTGTGTGTGTGTGTGTGTGCTCAGTCGCTCAGTCATGTCTGACTCTTTGCGACCCTATGAACTGTAGCCCACCAGGATTCTCTGTCTATGGAATTCTCCAGGCGAGAACATTGGAGTGGGTTGAGGGGAAAACATAATTATTTCATGTGTTTTGTTTCACACAAAACTACAGGAGAAGAACTCTGAGTTTTGGGGGTCACAAAATGATCAGGGTGATATGGCACCTTGAAAACCCAAGTATTATTTAATTCTACTCCCCCCGCCCCCATCCTCATGTGGAAGTTTCCTGCTGAGGATGGCAAATTACAATCCCATCTATTTGCCATGTTCTCTTAGAGCACAGGGCAGTTGCTGAGAGGGAAAACTAGCACTCAGTTCTCACAGTGACAGTAAACTGCATTTTCCTCTCTGCTTATCAAACACCTTCAGAACAATTATAGGGTCTTCATTTCATTGTAATTATTCATACTTCATTTCATTGAAATCACTGCTGTTTGTTCTCCTTCTTGGCTCTGGGGATCTTCGAGGTGCCATCACATACTCGAACAGGAAACCTAACCACTTCTGCCACCTCCACTCAGTTTTGCAGTGGCCCTGGGGAACCGCCCAACAGCACAGTAGAACAGTGCCTTTGGGGTATTGGGTGTGGAGTGGAGAGCTGTTAAAGTACTCTCAAAGACAGCATCAAAACCTCCCACATTCAGAGTGAATTCCCTCTTCATTTTGTATAAAGTTATAAAGCACTTCATTTATAAGCTCTCCTCATTGGACCCTCAGGGAACTGAGGCTCAGGGCACTGAAGGGGCTTGCCCAAGGTCACAGAGCCGAAAGGTGGTGGATTCTCCTGATGCAAAAATCCTCACAACATTTTGTCTCCACGTTGTGTGCTCGTGTCCAACTCATTCCGACCTTATGGACTGTAGCCCACCAGGCTCCTCTATCCTTGGGATTCTCCAGGCAAGAATACTGGAGTGGGTTGCCATTTCCTCCTCCAGGGGATCTTCCCAACCCAGGGATTGAACCTGCATCTCTTACATCTCCTGCAGTGGCAGATGAGGTCTTTACCACTGTCTCTGCCTGGGAAGCCCTCTGTCACCATATGTCACATCAAATGGCAGGATAAGAAATGATTTTTTCTTTGCTGTCTCCATCAGAGGTTCATGACAGGTGAGTGAGTTTGGATACATCCTTGGCAAAACACATGCTTAATGCTTTCAGGAAATGGATAAAGTCCTGGTTTCCAAATAAGCCAAGGGAGAATCTGACATCTGACAATCATTTAAAAAGAACCATCACTCTCTGAAGTTGGGAGGATGGAGAAATTACTCCAGGATCCTCACAAGTAGGACTCCGAAACCACCGTCTGATGTGTTCATTAATGGAGATTCAGATAATGTTTCCCTTTGTGTTTTTCAGTGGATTTGTTACTAGAGAGAAAAGATGGTCTTTCCCTTGAACATGTGGCTTCATCAGTGCTCTGGCTTGAGTCATAACTCCCCTAACATATTCCACCACCATGAAGGCCTAAGTTGGACATATTTCTCCATCATGAAGATCTAAGGCTCTGCCAAAAAGGTACCCATGAACAGAGTTATGCTTTTTGTTTGTTTTTTAAATTTTTTGGCCACACTATGTGGCATGTGGGAGCTTAGTTCCCCAATCAGGGATCAAACCCATATCCCCTGTATTGAAAGTGTGGAGTTTTAACTGCTGGACCACCAGGGAAGTCCCTGGAGTCATGTTTTTGGTGCTCATTTAAAGTCTCTCTTGTATTATCTGAATGCTCTTTCAGTATAAAAACTTGAGTCCAAACACTGGCTCAGTGGTAAAGAATCCAACTGCCAGTGGGGGAGACGTGGGTTCGATCCCTGGATCGGGAAGATCCCCTGGAGAAGCGAATGGCTACCCACCCCAGTATTCTTGCCTGGAGAATTCCAAGGACAGAGGAGCCTGGTGGGCTATAGTCCATGGGGTTGCAGAGAGTCAAAACACGACTTAGCAACTAAACAGCAACAATGAATGTACATATCTTGAAATCTGGACATTAAAATGTGAAAATATTTTTCCACAGGGGCAAAATGTTATCACATCACACACAAGCCAAAACCATCTTTTACAGGATGAAAAATACAAAGGTAAATAATTATTTACCTCATTTTTAGTGTTAACCTTTTTATTCCTGAATGTTTTCCTTCCCATGATCCATTGTATTATTAGATCTGACTGGATCAAAATATGACCCAAACCCCAAACTAATGTTCAGTGGAGTGGAAGTGAGAGTGGGGGTGTTGCAGAAACTGGTACTTAAGAAACCAAGCACCACACTCGGAGAGCTGGAGAACTCAGGTTTATTACACCAGCGGGCCCAGAGGAGTTAACACTCCAAGCTCTGAGCCCCAAACAAAGGGGTTATAAAGTTTTTATACACAGACAGGCATGATTAAGCAGGTTTGTGGGTTTGCAGGGGCTGGGTGATTGCAAAGAGCAGGACAAAGGTGAGTGAGATAAGTTCTAGTTCCTAGTATTGTAAGTCCCCACTTTCTGAGACCTATGTGATCCAGACTTTGCAAGGAGCAAGCTAAGTTCCAGAGGCAGCAGGAGCAGGAGGTTATGTAATTTTTAACTTTTCCTCTTCATTCGCCTCTTGATGCTTCTATCACTCATTGTAGAAAGCATCATCTCATGTTTTTGTAGGACCTTCAGAGCTCTCCCTTGTTCAGGGGGTTATATTGAGCTATTACCATTTGTGACTTTATGGATTCAAGAGGTTATGAACTGGGTAATAGCATTGAGAACACAAGAGCCAAACAGGAGCATCACAAAGAACATGAAGAGAGGATCAGTTGAAGTGAGAAGCCACGATGCCCAGCTCCAGATATTGTTCCCATTACCCCAGGAATTTGCTAGTTCCTCTCTCCTTTTTATGATTCCTTTCCTTAGCTGTTGGGCCATGTCCCTGACTATTCCTGATTGGTTTTCATAAAAGCAGCATTCTTCGTTCAAGAAGAGGCAGAGTCCTCCGTTTTCAGCTGTCAGTAGGTCTAGCCATCTCCTATTCTGTAAAACCACCTCAGCCAGGGAGTCTAATTGGTCCTGTAATGAAGAGCACAGCAATAATACTGATTCGGGATAGAGGCCAGGGTTGATAATGAAAATCCATCGATATTTTGATAGCCAGATCCTCTAGCTTCCACTGTGCATTGACCAGTCAGCTGCCGGAGTGTGGCTGGAGCAAGGCTGAAGAATCCTCAAGTTTCTGCCGTGCGTTGACTAGTCAGCTTCCAGAGTGACTACAGCAGGGCTCAGCGTCCTTTATGGGTGAGGGCCGTTGTCTTTGGAACTGGACCTTGAGGAGGTTATGGGGGCCCCAAATTGCTTTCTAAATGTCCTCATCATGGGAAGTAGCTGCCGTCTTGACTCTGGTGTGGTGGATCCAAGGGATGACACCTATAACTTTAACAGCAGTAGGGGTTGCCAGGACGACCGTGTGAGGGTCAGTGCAAACTGGCTGAAGTGGTTTTTTTTTCCCCTAATCTTTAACCCATACCTCATTTCCTGGCTGATAGGGATGAACTCAATTGCTTAAAGGAATCAGTGTCCTTTCTAAGGTTTATTGGGCGATATGGCAGAAGACTTTTCCCAGGGCCTGGAGGTGTTGGGACATCTCCAGGTCAGCTAGTTGTTGGTGGTCTCCCTTGAGCTTTTTTTTTTTAATCACTGGGGGTGGTCTCCCGTATAAGATCTCAAAGGGAGAATAGCCTGAGGACCTTGGGGTGTATTTATGGAGGGAGGTGAGAGTCCACAGAATGATAAGGCAGCTTGTTCCAGCACTGTCTGGGTGTTGGCGGAGGGATATTCTTGTCGTACTACTACTTGGAGAAACAAACTTAACAAGAAAGTTAAAGATATATGGCCCAAGATTAATAGACGTAGAAAAGTTGTTGTGGGGTTAGCCAGGAGAACCAGGTCCAGACGTTGGTTAGTGACATTAGTGTTTCTCTAGAGTGAGAAGATGCAAGAATTTGGACTCAGAAAAATCTTCACCTGATAACATCTGGCAATCTGAAGGCCTGTTTTCCGGGTTTTTCCCAGGGCACAGAGTGCCTTATTTTTTGTCTCCACCCTGAACTCCTTTCAACGGGGTGTGGAAGATCAGCATCTTGTAGTGGTCAAGATTTAATCTTTGCAGAGGTAGCTGGCAAGGGCCAACTTCCAGTCAGCAGGGCCCCTTCACAGCCACATATTTGACCGTGTTTTGGGGGCATTTCATGGTCATTGTGTCCCACGGTGCTGGGAAGGCTCATTCCAAGGTCTAACAAAAATTCCATTGACAGGACACTCAATGTGTTGTCACTAGACCAAGCCTGTAAGTAGCAAAAGTCTCTGGACCATACCTGTCTTATTTCCCTCTCGGTCCAGGAAAATATTTCCTCTTGTTGCTTCTTCCATATCTAGAGATACAACTATTGACCTCATACGGAACTGCATATCAGCATTTTATCACAGGCTCAGTCACACATTTGGTAATGTAAGAAATAATCGTCTGAAGCAAGCTACATAGAAAATAATATAGCTAGTAGTTATTAGTAAGGTCACAAGCAAGAATTTAAGTCAAGAACTTTCATTGGGTATAGCCCGGTATACCCCAGGTCATCTGACTCAGTGAAATGATTACAGCCAAGTGTTAATCTCCTGGTTGTACCTCAGGGAGCATCTGACCTTTATCCAAAGATTGGTTAATGAGATAAGCTTTAGAAATAATCTTAGAGTATCCTTTTTAATAACTCAATTAACCTTTTTAGCAATATAACATAACAAGGAACTATCTTAGAAGTGAGTTTTAGTAAGCACAGACCTTAATTAACAAAACTAAACTTAATATTCAGTGAAACATATTTTTTTTCTTTTTGTGGAGAACTCATTGTGAGGGCATTAACACTGTAGCCAAGGACAGAGGAGCCTGGCGGGCTACAGTCCATAGGGTCACAAAGAGTCGGACATGACTGAGCGACTAACAACAGTAACACATTTTATTAGGAGTGTACCCATACATAATCAAATGTATTTACATCTATCAAATGGTTTATTCTACTACATTAATTTTTCATCTTCTGCTATAAAAAATTTTTTATGTAGCTGAAGGATTCTGATTTTAAAAATAATTTCTAGATTTCCTACCTTGCTTTAAAAAGTCTCCTCAAATTCCTGATTATGTACAAACTTCTTAAATTTCTTCTGAAATGTACTGCTTTTAAATATATAATTTTCATATACTGTATTTCCTGTGTGGACTGTGGTAGACCCAATTTATTTTCCTCCAGAAACATGAAAAAAAAATTTAGTACTACTTATTGAAAAACTATCCTTGACTCCCTGATTTGAAATTCCTACTTTACTAAACAACACATTCTTATGTATATACCTGAATCAGTTCAGTTAAGTTCAGTCGCTCAGTCATGTCCAACTCTTTGCAACCCTATGAACCACAGCACACCAGGCCTCCCTGTCTATCACCAACTCCCAGAGGTTACCCAAACTCATGTCCATTGAGTTGGTGATGCCATCTAACCATCTCATCCTCTGTCGTCCCCTTCTCCTCCTGCCTTCAATCTTTCCCAGCATCAGGGTCTTTTCAACTCAGCTCTTCGCAACAGGTGGCCAAAATACTGGAGTTTCAGCTTCAACATCAGTCCCTCCAATGAACACCCAGGACTGATTTCCTTTCGAGTTGACTGGTTGGATCTGCTTGCAGTCCAAGGGACTCTCAAGAGTCTTCTCCAACACCACAGCTCAAAAGCATCAATTCTTCAGCACTCAGCTTCCAGGATGTCTGGCTCTAGGTGAGTGATCACACCACTGTGATTAGCTGGGTCATGAAGATCTTTTTTGTACAGTTCTTCTGTGTATTCTTGCCACCTCTTCTTAATATCGTCTGATTCTGTTAGGTCCATACCATTTCTGTCCTTTATCTAACCCATCTTTACGTGAAATGTTCCCTTGGTATCTCTAATCTCCTTGAAGACATCTCTAGTCTTTCCCATTCTATTGTTTTCCTCTATTTCTTTGCATTGATCGCTGAGGAAGGCTTTCTTATCTCTCCTTGCTATTCTTTGGAACTCTGCATTCACATGGGTATATCTTTCCTTTTCTCCTTTGCTTTTTGCTTCTCTTCTTTTCACAGCTATTTGTAAGGCCTCCTCAGACAACCATTTTGCCTTTTTGCATTTCTTTTCCATGGGGATGGTCTTGATCCCTGTCTCCTGTACAATGTCACAAACCTCTGTCCATAGTTCATCAGGCACTCTATCTATCAGATCTAGTCCCTTAAATCTATTTCTCACTTCCACTGTATAGTCATAAGGGATTTTGTTTAGGTCATACCTGAATGGTCTAGTGGTTTTCCCTACTTTCTTCAGTTTAAGTCTGAATTTGGCAATAAGGAGTTCATGATCTGAGCCACAGTCAGCTCCCAGTCTTGTTTTTGCTGACTGTATAGAGCGTCTCCATCTTTGGCTGCAAAGAATATTACCAATCTGATTTTGGTATTGACCATCTGGTGATGTCCATGTGTAGAGTCTTCTCTTGTGTTGTTGGAAGAGGGTGTTTGCTATGACCAGTGCATTCTCTTGGCAAAACTCTGTTAGCCTTTGCCCTGCTTCATTCTGTACTCCAAGGCCAAATTTGCCTGTTACTCCAGGTGTTTCTTGACTTCCTACTTTTGCATTCCAGTCCCCTATAATGAAAAGGCATCTTTTTTTCGGTGTTAGTTCTAAAAGGTCTTGTAGGTCTTCATAGAACTGTTCAACTTCAGCTTCTTCAGAATTACTGGTTGGGGCATAGGCTTGGATTACTGTGATATTGAATGGTTTGCCTTGGAAACGAACAAAGATCATTCTGTCGTTTTTGAGATTGCATCCAAGTACTGCATTTCGGACTCTTTTTGTTGACTATGATGGCTACTCCATTTCTTCTAAGGGATTCCTGCCCACAGTAGTAGATATAATGGTCATCTGAGTTAAATTCACCCATTCCAGTCTATCTCAGTTCGCTGATTCCTAGAATATCAACGTTCACTCTTGCCATCTCCTGTTTGACCACTTCCAATTTGCCTTGATTCATGGACCTAACATTCCAGGTTCCTATGCAATATTGCTCTTTACAGTATCAGACCTTGCTTCTATCACCAGTCACGTCCACAACTGGGTATTGTTTTTGCTTTGGCTCCATCCCTTCATTCTTTCTGGAGTTATTTCTCCACTAATCTCCAGCAGCATATTGGGCACCTACCGACCTGGGGAGTTCCTCTTTCAATATCCTTCATTTTGCCTTTTCATACTGTTCATGGGGTTCTCAAGGCAAGAATACTGAAGTGGTTTGCCATTCCCTTGTCCAGCGGACCACATTCTGTCAGACCTCTCCACCATAACCCAACCGTCTTGGGTGGCCCCACACAGCATGGCTTAGTTTCATTGAATTAGACCAGATTGTGGTCCGTGTGATCACATAGATGATCAAATATTTACATAGGTACCACTAATTACCTACATTTAAATAATTTCTTCCATAAGAAATATTAACTTAAGAATGTTTTCAACATCCTGACTTCAGGATCCTGCCTTTCAACATCCTAGTTGTCTCCAGTTATTTCTAGATAGGTAGTTACCTAGGCACCACAAATTGTCTATAGTCCTAACACATGAATTCTATGAGAAATATGATTTTGGGCTTGACAAAAATGGGTTTTCCAGCTTCCTGCCTTCACCTCCTTAGTCTAGCTACAGGTAGTTATCTCTATATAAATCTTACCTAGGTAAGTCTATTTAGAGGGCTGCTTCCACGTTACAAAAAGCTGTCACATGACCTGAATTGTAACGGATATCCTAGCTAGGCTAAGGAACACCAGGATCATAACCATTAGAGGTTTCTCAGGTTATAACTAATCCCAAGCCCAAACTGTTCATTGTAGGTGAGGTGAGTAGGGTGGAGAACAGAGTTCTGGAAGATGGTCCCAAACAAAGGGAGAGAGAGGAGGGGAAAGAGGAGGGTGAGAAGGGGAAAGGTGGGCGCCAAGGAGGAGACTAGAGGAGGCAAAGAAGAAAAAGCAGAATTTAACCCAAGTCCAGGGGCTTCCCAGGTGGCTCAGTGGTAAGGAATCCACCTGCCAATGCAGGAGACGCAGGCTACATCCCTGAGTCGGAAAGATCCCCTGGAAAAGGGAATGGCAACCCACGCCAGTATTCTTGCCTAGAGAATCCCATGGACAGAGGAGCCTGGCGGGATACAGTCCATGGGGCTGCAGAGTCGAACACGACTGAGCGACCAAACAACAACAGCCCAGTCTACACAGCCCCCAGCATAAGAAACCCGTGCACTTTTGCAGAGGGCCAGCAGCCCCAGACGCGCTAGCGGAGCATAGCAAAGCAGATGCTCTATCCTCCACAATCGCGTCCAGGGCCAAAGCAAGGGTCACGTGCAGTGTTCTACACTTGTCCTCTGACATAGGTTAGTACAAATTTGGATTACTTGTTGCATTTGTAAGGAACAGGCTGGATTTCTTGCAGTAGGCATCTGAGTACACTGTGTGCTCTGCAGATACAGCCCCAAGTTCCCGCGCCCCAGTACCCCCCCAGGAACGAGAGGAGACGGGCTCTGCTTTTAGCGCTTTATTGCAAAACCCCAGCAAGTAGTCTCCCACCTTCCACCCCGTCTTTCCGTCTGAATCACTAGCCCGTTTCACGGACTTTGAGAGCGAATGGAACAGAATCGCAGTCCCATCCATTAATTACCGACTTCCCAAGAGGGAAGTCGCGCTCAGAGCCCACGCGACAAGAGGGGACGACTGTCGTCTTAGCCGGCTGGGATTGCTGGGGCCCCAGGGTTTCTCCAGTCCCACCCCTGCGTCTCCTGCTCTGGGGGTCAGGGGGTTGGGGGGGAACTAATGGCAACAAGCCTGAGCCCATCGAGGGCCAGGCGGAGAGACGGTCTCCCAACATTTCCCCCAGGCTCCCGGGACGCCTCATTGAGGTCTCATTCCCTCCCCTCTCCCCCGTCCCAAGTCAGCTCGCACAATCGGGAGAAGCCCCTAGCTCAGGACCGACCCAAGGCAGCAGCCGGGAGTATTCAGCTCAGCCACAAGTGGGAGCTCGCGCGCCCCCACCCGCTCGCCCCCTGCCAGGACTCTCCCCACGCGCATCTCTCTACTCTATGGCCACGCCCTGTCCACGTGCACTCCCCAACGGCTACGCCCACCGCACGCGCCGTTACTGGGGAGTTCGCGTAGCCGACGCCGAATAGCTGGCGCGTGGGCGTCGGCGTGAACTGCCGCAGACCGGCTATAAACTCCCAACGCCGCGGACCGGACGTTGGGATCGCCGCCATCAACAGCGCAAAGTCGACCGAGGCGCGCAGCTGCTTGGACAGCGCTAGCGACATGGACCGTGAGCCCGGACGCCAACACGAAGACTCCGGTTACCTCAGTCTGGGAGTCGACGAGCTCCAGGAAGATCCTGGTCAGTGCCCAGAGCGGGATAGGTACTCTGGCGAACTCGAGGGAAAGGCCCTTTCCCTGGGAGAGGCGAGTGGACGGGACGCGGCTATGGTGCGGTCGCCATCGCCTCTCAGGTCGCGGGCTTGCGCCTCCCGCCGCCCCGCACCCTCGGCACACCGACGCCCAGACTTCTTGTCTTTTTCCTTTCCAGGTACGAAGCCCACCGAGGTCTCGGGCACCGCAACAAGTGCCGCCGTCGAGGAGGAGTCGGGATCAGAACCTGAGCCGGGAGCGGCAGCGGCGGCAGCAGCAGCAGCAGCAGAAGAAGAACAGGGCCAGGCTGGGGCGGGAGCTCCCGACCCCATGGTCGACGAGATCCAGAAGGGCGGCGGCGGCGGCGGCGACGGCGACGAGGAGGAGTTCCCACAGGAGCCGATGCAGGCGGACGCCGAGGATCCGCAGCCGTCGGACGGGGAGGCTCGCCTCCACCGCTGTTCGTTCAGGCGGCTGCAACTAACGGAGCTGGAGAGCGTTTTCCAGCGCAGCCAGTACCCTAATGTGTTCGCTCGGTAAGTGGCTTGCTCTGGAGGCGCCCAAAATTTTCTGGGACGTTAGGGCTCTTCTCCCGACGCCTTTGGCGCTGTCCCTTCCCCCAGAGCCCAAACTCAGTGGGGTGCTCGAGGCCCTTGAAGGCTGCCCGCCCTTGGGCTCCCGGGTTGGGGCGGTGCGGTGAGTGAGTGAATTAACTCCGGAAACGTTAGGTTTCGGTGAATAACGTTTCATCGGATTGGGGTCTAGGTCAGTGGGAAGCGAGTGAGACCCCGTTGTGCAAGTATAGGATTGAATTTTGTTTTTATTTAAAATTTTAGATAATTTGGTGGTCGTGCAATTTTTTTTGCTCGTTTAGTCTGTAAATATTTATTCGGTTGCACCTGGTCTTGGTGGCGGCATGCGCCATCTTTAGTTTCGGCCTGTGGGATCTAGCTCCCTGACCAGGGATTGAACCGCGCCCCCTGCCTGGGGAGCGAGAAGTCAGCCACTGAACCACCAGGGAAGTCTCTGTGCATTTAATCTTTATTCTTAAATAGTGCATTAAAAACGCTTAATATTGAATACTGAGTTTTTCAGCGCTCCCATAAATTTTGCACCCAAAGGAAAATTCTCCCTAAAGAGAACCTGGAACTGGATATTACAAAACTATGTTCCCTGGGCATTTGGGAGAATATGAATGTTAAAACAAGCATAAAATGTACTTCGTATATCTAATTTGGTCCACAACTCCAAATACTGAATATTTGCCATTTTTTTCCCCTTAGGAAGGAGCTTGCAATTCCAGTCGATGTGAGCGAAACCAAAGTGCAGGGCAGTGAGCCTGAAGACGACAATTTGTGAGGGCAGTCATTATAAAACCTGCCTCAAGTCTTTGGACACTTTCGTCCTAGACATTCTCAAGTTTGTTTTTTTCTTTTTTTGATGCTTTTTCCCTGTTTAGCAAATGAGTTTTGAACTTTGGGGTCTTTGGCAAGTGGAAATGGGATAAATAAACACCAGTTTATGGAAATTGCCAATTATCAGAAGTAATGTGATTTCCTAAAAGAGCAAGAAAAGGAAATCACTGTTCCTATTTCCTGTGAAAAATTAAACATAATAAAGTTCAATTTCCTTTATTGACCTGTTCTCCTTTTATTATTTATTTATCCTTTTATTCCTGGTATCCTTTATTGAGCACTTTGTGGAGTCATGTGGGGGCTGGGTCTGATCTGGGAAGTGCACATTAATGCATTAAGGATCTAGATTATGAGAGGGTTCAACTCTTAAAATATCGAAAAGTTTTTAGCTAAATGAGTGAATTTATAAATATTCAGGGACTGGAGTTAGGGGATAATTCACATACACTATATGAGTAAGTGTCTTTTAGTTAGGCTGAGACTGATATGGGGAGACAGCTTAAAAGTCCAAGTGCAAGGGACTCCTGCCATTGTTTTTAGTCTTCAGTAAAGCAGTGTAGAAAGCGACAGCCCTACATCTTTTTAAAAAATATTTGGTTGCACCAGATCTTAGTTGGGGTTATGTGTGATATAGTTCCCTAACCAGGGATTGAACCCAGGTCCCAGCATTGGGAGTGGGGAGCCTTAGCCACTGGGCCACCAGGGAAGTTCTAGCCCTACCATTTAATGTTTGGTATGTTATGATGTGTCAGCCTGAAATCATTGCTAAAATAGTGACATTATGGTGGAGGGTAGGAGCAAGGTGTACAAACTGGAAATTTGTCTAAAAATTGAAAGAAACAATTTTGAATAAAGTGGCACTGAGTTAAGAGTGAACAGTTTAAGAGAATTGCATTCAGTCAAACCATACACCTGGTGGATGGGGCTCAAATTGAACTTTATGAGTGAATATCATCTTGAGGACTTTCTAACATCAAAAGATATTTTTTGAGGTATTATTTTAAAGAGGTGGGTTTTGTGGAATCTGGTGGGCAGTGGGGGTGGGAGGGTGGAAGCTTTCAGTTCAGGCCAGGTTCTTTACCTGTGTTTACTTGAAATACTTTTTTGTTTGCTCAGGCAGCAATGACTGATTTGTAGGTCACGAGATTACCATTTGAGACTGTAGAAAAACCATAGACTGTATTAGAGTATTTATCCAAAAATCCCAGATGAGTTTATTAGCTTTGCTTCACAGTCCCTATGTGAGTGCAGTGATGGATACAGGCTGCCGGACTGGTGGTGGTGAGTTGTAGTGAACTTGGACCCAGGTGAGCTAAATTTTCCTCACCTCTAGGCTGAAATATCAAGGCAGTGTCCAGGGTGTCAGCAATTCTTATGTCCCAGTAAGATAAGCCACAAGCCCCCTGGGCCCTCCATAACCAGGCCTGCCTTGTCTATTTAACTTGAGGGAAACCTGTTTAAAAATCCAACTTGTGCATATTGAATATCTCCTTCAGACGGAAGGAACTTTTATTTTTTTTTAATTTTTTTTTCCTTTAAAAAAATAATTTTAATTGGAGGCTAATTACTTTACAATATTGTAGTGGTTTTTGCCGTACATCAACATGAATCAGTCACGGGCACACATGTGTTTCCCATCCAGAATCCCCCTCCCACCTCCCTCCCCATCCCATCCCCCAGGGTCCTCCCATTTACCAGCCCTGAGCACCCTGTCTCATGCATCAAACCTGGACCAGCGATCCACTTCACATGTGATAATATACACGTTTCAATGCTACGCTCTCAAATCATCCCACCCTCTCCTCCCACAGAGTCCAAAAGACTGTTCTTTACATCTGTGTCTCTTTTGCTGTCTCGAATATAGGGTCATCGTTACCATCTTTCTAAATTCCATATATATGAGTTAGTATACTGTATTGGTGTTTTTCTTTCTGACTTACTTCACTCTGTATAATAGGCTCCAGTTTCATCCACCTCATTAAAACTGATTCAAATGCATTCTTTTTAATGGCTGAGTAATATTCCATTGTGTATATGTACAACAGCTTTCTTATCCATTCGTCTGCTGATGGACATCTAGGTTGCTTCCATGTCCTAGCTATTGTGAACAGTGCTGTGATGAACATTGGGGTACACATGTCTCTTTCAATTCTGGTTTCCTCGGTGTGTATGCCCAGCAGTGGGATTGCTGGGTCGTATGGCAGTTCTATTTCCAGTTTTTTTAAGGAATCTCCACCCTGTTCTCCGTAGTGGCTGTACTAGTTTGCATTCCCACCAACAGTGTAGGAGTGTTCCTTTTTCTCTGCACCCTCTCCAGCATTTATTGCTTGTAGACTTTTTGATAGCAGCCATTCTGACTGGCATGAGATGGTACCTCATTGTGGTTTTTGATGTGCATTTATCTGATAATGACTGATGTTGAGCATCTTCTCATGTGTTTGTTAGCCATCTGTATGTCTTCTTTGGAGAAATGTCTGTTTAGTTCTTTGGCCCACTTTTTGATTGGGTCATTTATTTTTCTGGAATTGAGCTGCAGGAGCTGCTTGTATATTTTTGAGATCAATTATTTGTCAGTTGCTTCATTTGCTATTATTTTCTCGCATTCTGAAGGCTGTCTTGTCACCTTGCTTATAGTTTCCTTTGTTGTGCAAAATGTTTTAAGTTTAATTAGGTCCCATTTGTTTATTTTTGCTTTTATTTCCATTACTCTGGAAGGTGGGTCATAGAGGATCCTGCTGTGATTTATGTCAGAGAGTGTTTTGCCTATGTTTTCCTCTAGGAGTTTTATAGTTTCTGGTCTTACGTTTAGATCTTTAATCCATTTTGAGTTTATTTTTGTGTATGGTGTTAGAAAGTGTTCTAGTTTCATTCTTTTACAAGTGAAAGGAACTTTTAGTATGCTCAGCTTCCCCCACACTCAGGGTGACGCTGTCCCTGGAAGGTAGAGGGTAGAGGCAGTTGGACCACTGAGGATCCACTGTCAAGACACAGACATTTCTCCATCCTGTACCAGACATAGCATTAACAGAAGGGACTGGGTGCGATCCATCAGCTGGACTAGCATCTAAGAGCTGGAAAAACCACTAACCAGTATTCAGAGTGGGAGGAAAGAGACAAAACAAGAGATCTGGTTATCGGGAAGCTTGGCACTTAGCGCTCACTAAGGGTAAACTGAAGGGAACGGGGCTGTGGTGGAAACTTTCCTAAGATATTTTATCAATAAAGAAACAGCTTCTCCCAGTGGGATTTATAAGAGCCATAGCATAAAGAATGGCATGTTGGCCGCGGGTCCCAGCAGCTCAGGCAGCGGGAAGAGCAACAGGGGTCAGGCTACTCAGCCTCGCGAAGGCTCTATGCGCGCGCGGCCCTCAGGCTCCCACCTCTAGCCCGCCCCGCCGCAGCGATGCCCAAGAGGTAGGTCAGCTCCGCAGAGGGGGCGGCGAAGGAGGAGCCCAAGAGGAGATCGGCGAGGTTGTCAGCTAAACCGGCTCCTGCAAAAGTGGAAGCCAAAAAAGGCGTTGGGAAAGGATAAATCTTAAGACAAAAAAATGCAAACAAAAGGGAAAAGAGGAGCAAAGGGAAAACAGATGGAAGTGGCCAACCAAGAGACCAAAGAAGACTTACCTGCAGAAAATGGAGAGACTAAAATCGAGGAGAACCTGACCTCTGATGAAGCAGAAGAAAAAGAAGCCAAGTCTGATTAATACCGCACACCCAGTCCGGTCAGTGGTCCCTGTTTCCCTTCTTGTACAATCCAGGGGAATATTTTTATCAAGTATTTTGTAAGTGCAAGTTTTTTAGTAGCTCTGAGACATTTTTTAAAAGGGGGAAATCCCACCTCATCCCATTTTTAAGTGTAAATGCTTTTTTTTAATGAGGTGAAATCATTTGCTTGTTTATTTTTTGGTACAACCCGAAAATAGTGGGATATTGGATATGGAAGGCTTTGATTGTCTTGGGTGTCAGCTTAACATTCCATAGATGGGGGTAACTTTTATATCCTATAATACAAAAGCATACTAAATGGCAATTTGGAGTCAGTTGTGTATTTAATGTCTTGAACACTTTAAATTACTCCTCTTCCCATATTGTTTTGGTAGAATTATTTCCTATAGCAAACTACTCCTTGATCTTGGCTCTCCTGGTCAGAATTTTGCGTACTCTATATCTTTGGTCGTGGTAGTTCAGTTTTGCTAGTAACTTGGTTAATGTGCTGTGAACGATTGACAGTTTGAGTATGTAGTGTGTATGATATTAAATTGTGAGTCAGTGGGATGTATGATGTAACAGAATATCAATATTTGAAGATAATTGGTACTTGATATCCTGTTAAGGAAAATTTGCTCCAAACTTTAAGCTGGAAAGTCACTGGAATAACTGTTAAGAATCACAATTACATGATTTTTTCAATTTCTGGTATGTATGTGAAGAATTGTGTACAAACTGAAATGTCTGTGTAGTGATCCTCAAAACAACCAATAAAAACTCAATTATAAAAGAAGAAAACAACAATGACATGTTGTGTGTAGGGGAGTGGTTACTATGACATAAATTGCTCAATATAGTAAACCAATCCCTTTTTCCTCTAATTGAAGGTTTGGTTTAAGAATATGAGGGTCAAGGGGAGGAGACGTCAGAGGGCATTAATGTTAGGAAATATGCCCCCCCAGGCCACCCTGTGGGCATAATCTCGGATGGGCCCTGTAATCCCATCCTTGTTCTGGAGCTCGATTGGAGAAGGGTTCTTCTGGAGCCACTGTCATGCAGGTGGCCTGTGCCATCCATGCCTCCTCTGCCCTTGTGTCCCTCTGGCCAGGCTGAAGTTGGCCCAGAATCATCCTCCATCACCTGCGACCATGCTGTAGTCCCTCATGAGTAAGATGTGGTCTCTGTGACAGTTTTTCTGAAGTATTTTTCTGCCAGGTTCCTATTATGCACAACACAGTACCAAGAGCACTTCAGCAAATGCCTGTTAAATGAGTTGAATAAATGCAAAAAGTCAGTGCCCCCCTTTTAAAGTAGGGCACATTTTTGTATTTTTCAATAAAGAGGGGAATTCTCAGCACCTTTGTTTTTGTGTGTCAAATGGGGTTAAGTGTGAACAGATAGGAATTTCTAAGGGAATGTCATTCACACAGAATGGTAAGGAAGCCTCCTATTAGGAGGTGCCATCCCCCCGTCATTGGCAGTGGGCCTGTGTGCATGATAGAAGTTTTCCAAGTACCCAAGGTATGTTTATACTGACTCATACTTTTTTTTCCCTCCACCTTCCATTATCCCGTCCTCACCCTCACCCTTTGGTATTGCATGCACATGCAAGATGGGGTGGGATGAGTCCCCAGTGAGAGAACAGTTTATTTCCAGGCAGGGTAGAGTCCCACCCATGGTAATTTAAACATTCAGCCCAATGCTGGAAACAAGGGACGCTTCCTAAGCGTTACAGGGATTCATGGGAAGGTGGCAGCCGAGCATTCATCCCACATGCTCCAAATTCTGTTCACTGTCCTCTCTGGGAAGAAGATGGGGGAATGGGAGTCCTGGCACACGGGTTCTGCTGCTTCAAAGGCAACACAGAGGAGACCCCATGAGGCCAGTGAGGCGTATTGCACCTTCCTCAAAAGCAATCACACCTTCAAATGTATTATCTTCCTTGAGATAGCCTTGATTCCTGCTAATTCAACACCAAAATGGATTATTTTGGTTTAGTGCTGTGCAAAGCAAGAAGAGCAGCTTCCCAAGCAGCATCCTCAGGCCCACTTTTTAAAAAGCATTAAGTTCTCAGTACAACCTTGGCTCGGAGCAGTGCAAGGCTTCTTTAATGTTCAGTTCAGTTCAGTTCAGTCGCTCAGTCATGTCTGACTCTGTGACCCCATGGACTGCAGCACGCCAGGCTTCCCTGTCCATCACCAACTCTCAGAGCTTGCTCAAACTCATGTCCATCATGTCAGTGATGCCATACAACCATCTCATCCTCAGGACTGATTTCCATTAGGATTGACTGGTTTGATCTTGCAGTCCAAGGGACTCTCAAGAGTCTTCTCCAACACCACAGTTCAAAAGCATCAATTCTTTAAGGTGGTTTCTGCTTTATTGACTATGCCAAAGCCTTTGACTGTGTGGTTTCTGTTAATGTGTTTAATTGTGAACACTGAGGTCCTACTGTGAAGTGATTGCTGAGATAAAGTGCCTTGATTACATTGGAATTTCCTCTCACAAGGGTTCATCCCAGACTAGTTTCACCGCTTAGATGTTCCCAGTGGAGAGGCTCTGTTTTTGGGGAAAAAGCATGTGCTTTTAGGCTGTGCTTCCACTACTTTCACTCCTCTCTTCCCTCCCTCAGCACTGTGGTTGTGTGTGATGTGGGCCTTCTGCACAGAGAGGAGGGGAGTGCACCCTGAGGCCCAGCCTCTGTTGGGAGAGAGGAACAACTGGGCCCCAGTGTGCGCATGTTGCCATCCTCACCAGATGCTTTTGAAAATAGAATTTCTCATTTCTGAATATTGACCCCTGACGTTTTTAAACATCAGATTCCTCAAACTTCAAAAATACAACTACAGCATCTTGTACAAACAAAAGCCACCGGACACTATCAGACCCAATTCTGAACCCTGCTAGTCTTTGTTGACAGTTGAGCAGGTGGCTTTGCCATACAGAGACTGGAAGTCAGACAGTATTCAGCACAGATCCTGCAGTTAACACACACACACACCTAGTGTGGCACACTTGCAGAGACTCAGACTACCTGGAAGAATAGCCGATACCCTTCCCCATAACTGACGGATTTTAAAGAGACAAATATACTATTTTTAATGCGTCTCTACTTCTTGGTTCCAGAAGAATTAAGGCAGGATGGCGAGATGAGGCAGAGGAAATATTCGAAACATTGCTACAGAGAGTAATTTCCCCTCAGTCTAAGGTCTAAAAGGGACAGGTCTTTTAAAATGAGGCCTACAAAAAAGCATTTCTCTTAATGTGTACTTCAAATACCGCAAAGGTAAAGAAATTAATTCTTTTAATATAAGGAAATTAACACTGATTTGTAAAAACAGTCTTTAACACTGGCTACCATCAAACAGGTTTACTCAAGATCAGTGGTCTTTCTCAAGGTTACTTTTGGCTGAAAAGCTATAAACACAATCTCAGAAAGACAGGAGTAGTTTCAGCATCTTACAATAATCTAAAAATTACTTTAAAAAAACCTTTATATCTTGCTTTCTAAAGCTTTTAAAGTTGTTTCACATCCAATAATACATCTCCTTCGAGACAGCTGTGAAAAGTGAATTTTTAAATAAAGAGTTACCTTAAATGTATACAAAGAAGGGGAATGGAGTTTGTTCTGAGGTGTTATTTCTTTTTTAAGAATAGAAGTACACTTACCTGAGTTCTGATCATGGGGTGTTGGGCTTATAATTGGGCAGCTCTGAACACAGAAACTGTTCTAAACCAAACTGAGTGACACACCAGCAAAGAAGAGATTAACGGTTGTATCCTCCCCCAGCATCCTGGCTTCCCAGGTGGCTCAGTGGTAAAGAATCCGCCTGCCAATCCATGAGATGCAGGTTCAATCTCTGGGTCAGGAAGATCCCCTGGAGAAGGAAATAGCAACCCATTCTAGCATTCTGGCCTGGAGAACCCCATGGACGGAGGAGCCTGGCGGGGTGCAGTCCATGGGGTCACAAAGAGTCAGACGCTACTGAACAACAACTGAGCACATACACGGAAGTACTGTTTTACCAGGCAGTCATTTGATGCTGACGTGATCCCTCTAGGAAATGTTGGAATCCTGGAAGTGGAGCTAAAATAGAGTTCCTCACTGGATTTCCTGACCAGTAAGCCCAGTTGGTCTCGTTTGACTTCGTGTAGCCCACGACATGGACTGGGGTTTTGAAAACCTTGAGTGGACACCTCAGGAGTCAGTTACTATGACAACATAACCCTCTGGGAGGGGGGATCGGGATGGGGAATACTTGTAAATCCATGGCTGATTCATGTCAATGTATGGCAAAAACCACTACAATATTGTAAAGTAATTAGCCTCCAACTAATAAAAATAAATGGGGAAAAAAAAAAACATAACCTTCATCACATAACCTTCATCCTGAGAATGCTGCCTGACATTACTTTCACTTCGGGATTCGTTGGAGACTTTCCTTATACTTCCTTCTGTAAAACCAAAGCACTAGGGTGTCCCAGTGAGAGAGAATCCTTGCCTCAGCCAGGTTGTTTTCTTTTTCTTTTTTAATATTTCTTTATTTTTAATTGATTGATGATTGTTTTACAGTATTGGTTTGATTTCTGTCATACATCAACATGAATTAAAGCCAGGTTGTTTTTCAGAGAAATTTCTTAATAATTTTATTTATTTGGCTCTGCTGGGTCTTCATTGCTATGTGAGCTTTGCTCTAGTTGTGTCAAGTGGGGGCTACTCTCTAGTTGTGTGCAGGCTTCTCATTGTGGTGGCTTCTCTTTTTGGGGAGCACAGGGTCTAGAGCTTATGGGCTTCAGTAGTTGTGGCTCGTGAGCTCAGTAGTTGTGGCTCCCAGGTTCTAGAGCACAGACTCAGTAGTTGTGGTGCACAGGCTTAGTTGCCCTGTATCGGCCAGGTCATTTTTCTCAGCAGGCATATTCTCATTTTGTGTAACCCTCACGCGAGATTTCTTCATTTCAGGTATAACTGATTCATTTTGCTGTACACCCAAAACTATCACAACATTGTTCATCAATTATACTCCAATATAAAATAAGAAATTTAAAACAAAAAGATACCTTCATTTGACAAATGAGACAAATATTCCCAGAGCCCTGCAGTAATAATCAATCACAGAGAAGCAGTCCCATTGGATCCTGTGGCTCTTCCAAGCAAAGTGCCTTTGTCTTCTGTACCCAGCTTAAAGGAAGAAACCCTGGTGGTCTCCACACTGCAAGGGTCATCAGTTCACACCCTTCATTTTACAGATTTGGGACACAGGCCCAGAGCAGTGGAGTGGCCAGCCCAAGAAAGCACAGAGTTCATCCCAGAGAAGGCCAGCCTCTCGGTGGCCATGCTGTCTGCTGGGCCTTGTATCATCCAGTATGGCCAGTGCCCATTCAGACTCAAAGCTCCCACCAAAGCCTGATCACTGAGTCATTTTACCTCTAGGAAAAGTAATCAACCTCCCCTGCAGAGGCATTCGGCCTCCTGGTGTCCACAGTTTCAGGTCCTGAGAAGGATGCAATTTGTACCCTCCTCACAAAAGCCCGAGTGTGCTTCCACTACAACAGCCCTCATTTCTCGCAATCTCCTTGCAAAGCCAAGTCTGCCAACCAGTGGCATGATGCATGAGCAAGAGCCAGCCCTGAGCTTACGCTGAATTAGCTTTTTTAGGAAAGTAATATAACAGCATGGAAACTGTCATTGTTGTTGTTTAGTCACTAAGTTGTGTCCGGCTCTTTTGCAACCCCATGGACTGTAGCCTCCAGCCTCCTTCCTCTGTCCGTGGTTTCCCAGACAGGAATACTGGAGTGGGTTGCCATTTCCCTTCTCCAGGGGATCTTCCCAACCCAGGGATCGAACCTGAGTCTCCTGCCTTGGCAGGTGTATTCTTTACCGCTGAGCCAGTGCCCTGAAACTGTCACTAGGCAATTAATATTCATTTTGAAATTGATAATTTATGGTTTGCCTTGATCAATGTCACACTTGCTCCTTCTCAGACATCAGCATGAAGCTATGGGGCAGGGACATTTGGTGCGATGGTGTAAATATAATTTTCAACTGCAATGAGCTGTATCCACATACCCACCCCCCACCATCACCACACAAAGGGTAGGTCTGCAGGTAAATGTCTGAATTCCTAATATTTACATGCCAATCTTTTATTACTTTATTTTTTTCTTTTATTATTTTAAAAATTAATTTATAAATTTATTTTTGGCTGTGCTGGGTCTTCATTGCCATGCAGGGCTTTCTCTAGTTGCGAGGAGTGAGGGCTACTCTCTAATTGCAGTGCACAGACTTCTCTGTGGTGGCTTCTCTTGTTGCGGAGCACAGGCTCTAAGGCCTGAGGCTCTTGGGCTCTAGAGCACAGGCTCAATAGTTGTGGCATGTGGCATGTGGGATCTTCATGTCCCCTGCATTGGCAGGCAGATTCTTTACCACTGAGCCACCAGGGAAGCCCCAACATACCAATATTTTAGACTCTAGACGTACAAAACACACCTCTTACATATACTCTCACTTTCAAAATCAAGGGACACCAGACCCTGACATGGTGGTATTCAGACATGGATACATAACTGATATGCCTAGACTGTTGGAAGCACAGGCCCCAGACAAAATTAGAGCTGAAATGAGAACTGCAGATTCTTTAGCATAACTTCCTCCTATTTCAGGCCCAAGAATCTTGATCTAGGGGGAAAAATGAGATAGGTAGGATCCAAAGACAAGTAAGTCTCTGTCCATCTCTCCCTTGAACAAAAGACACAAAGGATGAAACAAAGGATGTTTTTTCATAGTAAGTGGAAAAGGAGGCTCCAGAGGAAAAAGAAATCTATGTCAACAGCTGGGCCCAGAGCTACTGATCTGGGTTAGGGAGCTGGGTATTGAGACAGGCTGGCAGCTCAGCACTGCCTCTGGATAGCAGTCAGAAGGGTATAAGGAGATGGCTCTGGTCAGCTGGGCTTTATAAGAGAAAAGAGAAACAGGACTCAGATTCATGTGCAAGTGAGTTCCTTACATCTCCTTCCATAGCCTTCATCACAAGGTCAAGCAACAGAGCTCTTTTTATTTTAATTTTTTTGTTTGGCTGCCCCAGGTCTTAGTTGTAGCATGCAGGATCTTTGATCTTAGTTGCGGCATGAGGGAATCTTTAGTTGTGGCATATGGACTCTAATTCTTCAACCAGGGGTTGAACCTCGGGCCCCCTGCATTGGGAGTGAGGAATCTTAACCACTGAACCACCAGGGAAGTCCCCAGAGCTCTTTTTTCTTTTTTTCTCCCTTGCCTCAGTTCAGTTCAGTCACTCAGTCATGTTCGACTCTTTGCAACCCCATGGACTGCAGCACACCAGGCTTTCCTGTCCATCACCAACTCCCAGAGCTTGCGCAAACTCATGTCCATCGAGTTGGTGATGCCATCCAACCATCTCATCTTCTGTCCTCCCATTCTCCTCCTGCCTTCAATCTTTCCCAGCATCAGGGTCTTTTCCAGTGAGTCAGTTCGCATCATGTGGCCAAAGTATTGGAGCCTCAGCTTCAGTATCAGTCCTTCCAATGAATATTCAGGACTGATTTCCTTTACGATTGACTGGTTTGATCTCCTTGCAGTTCAAGGGACTCTCAAGAGTCTTCTCCAGCACCACAATTCGAAAGCATCAATTCTTTGGTGTTCAGACTTCTTTATGGTCCAACTCTCACATCTGTACATGACTACTGTAAAAACCATAGTTTTGAGACTATACAGACCTTTGTTGGCAAAGTGATGTCTTTGCTTTTTAATATGCTGTCTAGGTTTGTCATAGCTTTCCTTTCAAGGAGCAAGCATCTTTCATGGCTGCAGTGACCATCTACAGTAATTTTGGAGCCAAAGAAAATAAAGTGTGTCACTGCTTCCATTGTTTCCCCATCTATTTGCCATGAAGTGATGGGACCAGATGCCATGATCTTAGTTTTTTGAATGTTGCATTTTTTTTTTTACTCATAAATGTTCATTTTAATTTTTAAAAATATAGCAATCACAAATTCATTTTTAAAAATCCCTTCCACAATAGCAACAGAAATTGTATAATACCCACGAATCAATTTAATTAAAGTGAAACAATACATACATGAGTAATACAAATGAAATTTTTCTGAAGAAATAGAAAATTTAAATAAATTAAGGCCACACAACTGAATGTATCTCAATATTGTAAATATCCCAGGTATTTGTAAATTAATGTGTATATCCAATGCAATCTCAGAGAAAATATCAACACATTTTTTGAAATGGATCTGACAACCTTATACTAAAATTTTTCTAAAAGAGAAATTATGCTAGAATTCCCAAGATAAGTTCTTAAAAGAGGAACAATGAGGGTGTACTTGTGTGGATCTGCACAGAGGTTCTTGTGCAACCAGATTGTATAACACACAATTAAAAATCTGCAGTAATTAGAGTATTAGCAGAAGAATAGACAAATAGATAAAGAAAATAGAACAGAGAGTTTTAAAACGGACCAGAGTACAAATCAGAATTTGGTACCTGAAAAGAGGTTTTTTAATGTAATGGGTAAAAGATTGTAATGAATTCTGTTGTCAAAGTGTCCATTCATTTAGGTAAAAATGTTAGATTCTGCTTCATACTAATCTCAAAAGTTGATTCCAGAAGGATTTAAAAAGTAAACAGTGAAATCAAAACTTTAAAAAATAGTTGAAGGAAATATAAGAGAATGTATATTCAACTGATTGGTAAGAAAGCCTTCTTGAACAAGATACATACACACAGGTTGTAAGTGAGAAAAAGATTGATAATTTTGACCTCATCAGAATTTAAAACCTCTGCTAAAAAGGACACCATAAACAGTTAAAACGTTAACAACAGATTGAAAAATGTATATGTTTACAACATATACATTAATCAAAAAATATTATTTATTATAATATACAGTTCAGTTCAGTCACTCAGTCATGTCCAACTATTTGCGACCCCATGAACCGCAGCATGCCACACCTTCCTGTCCATCACTAACTCCTGGAGTCTACCCAAACCCATGTCCATTGAGTCGGTGATGCCATTCCATCTCATCCTCCGTCGTCCCCTTCTCCTCCCACCTTCAATCTTTCCCAGCATCAGGGTCTTTTCAAATGAGTCAGCTCTTTGCATTAGGTGGCCAAAGTATTGGAGTTTCAGCTTCAGCATCAGTCCTTCCAATGAACACCCAGGACTGATCTCCTTTAGGATGGACTGGTTGGATCTCCTTGCAGTCCAAAGGACTCTCAAGAGGCTTCTCCAACACCACAGTTGAAAAGCATCAATTCTTCGGCGCTCAGCTTTCTTTATAGTCCAACTCTCACATCCACACATGACCACTGGAAAAACCATAGCCTTGACTAGACAGACCTTTGTTGGCAAAGTAATGTCTCTGCTTTTTAATATGCTATCTAGGTTGGTCATAGCTTTCCTTCCAAGGAGTAAGTGTCTTTTCATTTCATGGCTGCAGTCACCATCTGCAGTGATTTTGGAGCCCCAAAAAATAAAGGCAGCCACTGTTCCCACTGTTTCCCCACCTATTTGCCATGATGTGATGGGACCAGATGCCATGATCTTAGTTTTTTGAATGTTGTGTTTTAAGCCAGCTTTTTCACTCTCCTCTTTCACCCTCATCAAGAGGCTCTTTACTTCGTCTTCGCTTTCTGCCATTAGAGTGGTGTCATCTACATATCTGTGCGTAGTCCCTCAGTCGTGTCCAACTCTCTGCGACCACAAGGACTGTAGCCCACCAGGCTCCTCTGTCCATGGAGATTGTCCAGGCAAGAATACCGGAGTGGGCTGCCATGCCTTCCTCCAGGGAATCTTCCCAAACCAGGGATCAAACCCAGGTCTCCCACATTGCAGGCAAATTCTTTACTGTTGGAGCCACCAGGGAAGCCCCTGCATATCTGAGGTATTTCTCCCAGCAACCTTGATTCCAGTTTGTGATTCATCCAGCTCAGCATTTCACATGATGTACTCTGCATATAAGTTAAATAAGCACAGTGACAATATACAGCCTTGACGTACTCCTTTTGCAATTTTGAACCAATCTGGTGTTCCATGTTCAGTTCTAACTGTTGCTTCTTGACCTGCATACAGGTTTCTCAGGAGACAAGTAAGGTGGTCTGGTAGTCCCATCTATAAGAATTTTCCACAGTTTGTTATGATCCACCCAGTCAAAAGCTTTAGTGTAATCACTGAAGCAGTGAAAGTGAAGTCACTCGGTTGTGTCCAACTCTTTGGGACCCCATGGGCTGTAGACTGCCAGGCTCCTCCATGGGATTTTCCAGGAAAGGATACTGGAGTGGTTTGCCATTTCCTTCTCCAGGGGATCTTCCCAACCCAGGAATTGAAGCCAGGTCTCCCACACTGCAGGCAGACTCTTTACCATCTGAGCCACCAGGGAAGCAGAAGTAGATGTTTTTCTGGAATCTCCTTGCTGTTTCTATGATCCAGTGAATGTTGGCAACTTGATCTCTCATTTTTCTGCCTTTTCTAAATTCAGCTTGTACATCTGGAATTTCTCGTTCATACACTGGTATGAATTTCTGGTTCATACACTGCTGAAGCCTAGCTTGTAGGATTTTGAGCTGAAAGATTGAGTGCAGCACTTCAATAGCATCGACTTTTAGGATTCGAAATAGCTCAGCTGGAATTCCATCACCTAGCTCTGTTTGTAGTAATGCTTCCTAAAGCATACTTGACTTCATATTCCAGGATGTCTGGCTCTACATGAATGACCACACCATTGTGGTTTATCTAGGTCATTAACATCTTTTTTGCATGGTTCTTCTTCACATTTTTGCCACCTCTTCTTAATCTCTTCTGCTTCTGTTAGGTCCTTGGGTTTTACTAAAGCTGAGCTGACCAGGAGGCAGAGAAATACCCAATTCAAGCTCCTTCTAGCCTTCTTGTCTCTACTAAAGGGAAGGGTGGGAAAGTTGAGAGGCACTTGTAAAGGTCACAGTTCAGGGAGACAGGCTCACTAAAAGACTGAGATCCAATCATAGGACTACAGACTGCTTCCCCTGTCCCCAAGCTTACCACCACATCAACAGTGCTCCTGTATAATAAAAGTGGATTACAGCTGAAAGAACTGCAAGCTCTGACTCTGTTTAAGAAAAAGCCTCTAGGGACTTCCCCAGTGGTCCAGTGGTTAAGAATCCACCTTGCAATGCAAGGGATGCAGGTTTGATCCCTGGTCAGGGAACTAAGATCCCCCATGTCTCAAGGCAGCTAAGCCTGAGTGCCACAACTATTGAGCCCAAGTACCACAATAAAAAAGATCCCCCATGATCCATCAAAGATCCCACCACAGCCAAATAGTAAATAAATAATTTTTTTTTAAAAGAAGAGGCCTCTAAGGAAACGCAAAAATGACAGGGGAGATGAACAAGGATACTAGTAGAAATTTTAACCTCTGACACCCACCACTAACAGTAAACACAGCCTGATTCCTAGCCAGATAAACACAAAAAACCTCACAAGAAAAAAAACATCTACTTCAGTTCTTTTATCCAATACATCATGACTGGCTTTCAACAAAAATTTACAAGGCATGCTAAAAATAAAAAGAAACATTCAAAAGAGAGAAAGCAGGCATCAGAGCCAGACTAAAATATGGCAGAGATTTTTGTAATTATTGAATCTAGAATTTAAAATAACTATGATTAATATACTAAGGTTTGTAATGAAAAAAGTGGACAAGATATAAGAACAGATGAGTAATGTAAGCTGGAGATAAAAACTCTAAGAAAGAATCAAAAGGAAAAGCTAGAAATCAAAAACAGTGACAGAAATGAAAAATGTCTTTGATGGGTTTATCAAAAGACTGGATGAGGCAGGTAAAAATCAGTGAGGTAAAAGATAAAACAATAGAAACATCCCAATATGACAATGGAAATATTTTTAAAAGCTTAACCCTAAAAACAAAACCCCACACACCATTTATATTAGCACCTCAAAACTGAGATACTTGTGTATGAACCTAAGAAAATATATGCAGTATCTCAATATCTATATGCAGAAAACTATAAAACTCTGATGTAAGAAGTCAAAAGTAGATCTGAACAAATGAAGAGATATTCTATGTTTATGGAAAGGAAGACTTGATAATGTTAAGAAGTAAGTTCTTCCCAACTTGATCTATAGATTGAACACAATCCCAATCAAAATTCCAGCAAGTTACCTTGGAGAAATTGACAAACTGATCCTAAAATTTATATGTAAAGGCAGAAGACCCAGAATGGCCAAATTAACACTGAAGAAGAACAAAGCCAGAAGACTGACACTATCCAACTTCAAGACTCACTATAAATCTACTATAATCAAAATAGTGTGGTACTTCCAAATTCAGTTCAGTTCAGTTGTTCAGTCATGTCTGACTCTTTGCGACCCCATGGACTGCAGCATGCCAGGTGTCCCTGTCCATCACCAACTCCCAGAGCTTGCTCAAACTCATGTCCATCGAGTCGGTGATGCCATCCAACCATCTCATCCTCTGTCATCCCCATCTTCTCCTGCCCTCAATCTTTCCTAGCAACAGGGTCTTTTCAAATGAGTCAGCTCTTCGCATCAGGTGGCCAAAGTATTGGAGTTTCAGCTTCAGTGTCAGTCCTTCCAATGAATATTCAGGACTGATTTCCTTTAGAATTGACTGGTTTGATCTAATTGCAGTCCAAGGGACTCTCAAGAATCTTCTCCAGCACCACAGTTCAAAAGCATCAATTCTTCGTATTAAAAGCAATGCCTTTGATATGAAACATGTTACTTCATTGGACTGACCAGGGTTGGGTTTGAGGTATTGAGTAAACGATGGGTCAGATTTAGGGTTATGAATAGGTAGACAAGGTTTTGGATAAGAAATGGCAACCCACTCCAGTATTCTTGCCTAGAGAATGCTGTGGATAGAGAAGCCTGGTGGGCTGCTATCCATAGGGTCACATAGAGTCGGACACGACTGAAGTGACTTAGCATGCATGCATGCGTTGGAGAAGGAAATGGCAACCCACTCCAGTATTCTTGCCTGGAGAATCCCGGGAATGGAGGAGCCTGGTGGGCTGCCGTCTATGGGGTCGCAGAGTCGGATACAACTGAAGCAACTTAACATCAGCAGCAGGCAAGGTTTGGAGCAGGGTGAGTTATAGAGTTATTAATGTGAAGTTTGGACTGTAAAAGAAGAGGGAGTAAGAGTAAAATCATTATGTGGTGTCTCATGTCTAAGGGGAGAAAATGATATAAGTAAGAATCCAGGTGTAGAAATCAATTTGGGTAGGTGTGAACTCTATGAAATCTCCCTGGAGCCAAAGGTCAGTTATAAAGTCAAGGAATAAGGGGAGATCAATAACAGTGGTGTTTCCAGGAAAGGTAAGGGCTTGTGTTACTATGTGAAGGAAAGTGGATAATGAATTCATCTAGGCTGATCACAGTAAGAGGAGGACCACGCCCAGAAAAACAAGAACTGTGGAGAAGTAGGTAAAACAGAGGGAAAGCTTTAGAATGATAGCCCACTCAGGGGGAGACACAGAGTAAAGTACTATTGTGAATAGGGTAAGTAGGGGCAATCCAAGCCCAATTAGTAACAAATACATCTGTTTTTGTTTTACTTGTCGATATTTGTTTTTCTGCCACAGGGACAGCAGACCTGGGTATGGCATAAGCCCTCTTGGAGGAGGTCACCGTTAACCCCACCATAGAGCTGCCAGAACTTACACAGGACTGGGAAATAGACTCTTGGAGGGCACAAACAGAACCTTGTGCACCAGGACCCAGGAGAAAGGAGCAGTGACCTCACAAGAGTGACCCAGACTTGGCTGTTTGTGTCCGGGAGTCTCCAGTGGAGGCATGGGTCAGTGGTGGCCTGCTGCAGGGTTGGGGGTACTGAGTGTAGCAGTACATGCACAGGATCTTTTGAAGAAGATCACCATTATCTGAATGACTCGTGGTTTTGCCCACTTTCTTCAATTTAAATCTGAATTTGGCAATAAGGAGTTCATGATCTGAGCCACAGTCAGCTCCCAGTCTTGTTTTTGCTGACTGTATTTCTCCATCTTTGGCTGCAAAGAATATAATCAATCTGATTTCAGTGTTGACCATCTGGTGATGTCCATGTGTAGAGTCTTCTCTTGTGTTGTTGGAAGAGGGTGTTTGCTATGACCAGTGCATTCTCTTGGCAAAACTTTATCAGCCTTTGCCCTGCTTCATTTTGTACTCCAAGGTCAAATTTGCCTGTTACTCCAGGTACCTCTTGACTTCCTACGTTTGCATTCCAGTCCCCTATAATGAAAAGGCATCTTTTTTTGGTGTTAGTTCTAAAAGGTCTTGTTGGTCTTCATAGAACCATTCAACTTCAGCTTCTTCAGAATTACTGGTTGGGGCATAGGCTTGGATTACTGTGATATTGAATGGTTTGCCTTGGAAATGAACAGAGATTATTCTGTTGTTTTTGAGATTGCATCCAAGTACTGCATTTCGGACTCTTTTGTTGACTGTGATAGCTATTCCATTTCTTCTAAGGGATTCCTGCCCACAGTAGTAGATACAATGATCATCTGAGTTAAATTCACCCATTCCAGTCTATCTCAGTTCGCTGATTCCTAGAGTATCAACGTTCACTCTTGCCATCTCCTGTTTGACCACTTCCAATTTGCCTTGATTCATGGACCTAACACTCCAGGTTCCTATGTAATACTGCTCATTACACCATCGGAACTTGCTTCTATGACCAGTCACATCCACAACTGGGTGTTGTTTTTGCTTTGGCTCCATCCCTTCATTCTTTCTGGAGTTATTTCTCCACTGATCTCCAGTAGCATATTGGGAACCTACCAACCTGGGGAGTTCATCTTTCAGTGTTCTCTCTTTTTGCCTTTTCATACTGCTCATGGGGTTCTCAAGGCAAGAATACGGACATGGTTTGCCATTACTTTCTCCAGTGGACCATATTCTGCCAGACCTCTCCACCATGACCCGTCCGTCTTGGGTGGCCCCACATGACATGGCTTAGTTTCATTGAGTTAGGCAAGCTGTGGTCCATGTGATCAGATTAGCTAGTTGTCTGTGATTGTGGCTTCAGTCTGTCTGCCCTCTGATGCCCTTTCTCAGTGCCTACCATCTTACTTGGGTTTCTTTTACTGATAGACAGAGTGCCTGATGAACTATGGATGGAGATTTGTGACACTGTACAGAAGACAGGGATCAAGACCATCCCCAAGAAAAAGAAATGCAAAAAAGCAAAATGGCTGTCTGAGGAGGCCTTACAAATAGCTGTAAAAAGAAGAGAAGTGAAAAGGAAAGATATATCCATTTGAGTGCAGAGTTCCAAAGAATAGCAAGGAGAGATAAGAAAGCCTTCCTTGGTGATCAATGCAAAGAAATAGAAGAAAACAATAGAATAGGAAAGAATAGAGATCTCCAAGAAAATTAGAGATACCAAGGGAGCTTTTCATGAAAAGATGGGCTCAATAAAGGACAGAAATCTAACAGAAGGAGAAGATATTAAGAAGAGGTGCAAGAATACACAGAAGAACTGTACGAAAAAGATCTTCACAACCCAGATAATCACGATGGTCTGATCACTCACCTAGAGCCAGACATCCTGGAATGTGAAGTCAGGTGGGCCTTAGGAAGCATCACTACGAACAGAGCTAGTGGAGGTGATGGAATTCCAGTTGAGCTATTTCAAATCCTGAAAGATGATGCTGTGAAAGTGCTGCCCTCAATATGTCAGCAAATTTGGAAAACTCAGCAGTGGTCACAGGACTGGAAAAGGTCAGTTTTCATTCCAATCCCAAAGAAAGGCAGTGCCAAAGAATGCTCAAACTACTGCACAATTGCACTCATCTCACACACTAGTAAAGTGATGCTCAAAATTCTCCAAGCCAGGCTTCAGCAATTCGTGAACCGTGAACTTCCAGATGTTCAAGCTGGTTTTAGAAAAGGCAGAGGAACCAGAGATCAAATTGTCAACATCCTCTGGATCATCGAAAAAGCAAGAGAGTTCCAGAAAAACATCTATTTCTGCTTTATTGACTATGCCAAATCTTTGACTGTGTGGATCATAAATAAACTGTGGAAAATACTGAAAGAGATGGGAATACCAGACCGCCTGACCTGACTCCTGAGAAACCTGTATGCAGGTCAGGAAGCAACAGTTAGAACTGGACATGGAACAACAGACTGGTTCCAAATCAGGAAAGGAGTACGTCAAGGCTGTATATTGTCACCCTGCTTATTTAACTTACATGCAGAGTATATCATGAGAAATGCCGGGCTGGATGGAGCACAAGCTGGAATCAAGATTGCTGGGAGAAATATCAGTAACCTCAGAGATGCAGATGACACCACCCTTATAGCAGAAAGCGAGGAAGAACTAAAGAGCCTCTTGATGAAAGTGAAAGAGGAGAGTGCAAAATCTGGTTTAAAACTCAATATCCAGAAAACTAAGATCAAGGCATCTGGTTCCATCACTTCGTGGCAAATAGATGGGGGAGACAGTGGAAACAGTGAGACTTTATTTTCTTGGGCTCCAAAGTTACTGCAGATGGTGACTGCAGCCATGAAATTAAAAGATGCTTGCTCCTTGGAAGAAAAGTTGTTACCAACCTAGACAGCATATTAAAAAGCAGAGACATTACTTTGCCAACAAAGGTCTGTCTAGTCAAAGCTATGGTTTTTCCAGTGGTCATGTGTGGATGTGAGAGTTGGACTATAAAGAAAGCTGAGCGCCGAAGAATTGATGCTTTTGAACTGTGGTGTTGGAGAAGACTCTTGAGAGTCCCTTGGACTGCAAGGCGATCCAACCAGTCCATCCTAAAGGAGCTCAGTCCTGGGTGTTCACTGAAAGGACTGATGCTGAAGCTGAAACTCCAATACTCTGGCCACCTGATGTGAAGAAGTGACTCATTTGAAAAGACCTTGATGCTGGGAAAGATTGAAGGCAGGAGGAGAAGGGGACAACAGAGGATGAGATAGTTGAATGGCATCACCGACTCAATGGACATGAGTTTGAGTAAATTCTGGGAGTTGCTGATGGACAGGGAGGCCTGCCATGCTGCAGTCCATGGGGTCGCAAAGAGTCAGACACAACTGCGCGGCTGAACTGAGTGACTGACTGAGGTCCCTGTGTATAAGCGTTAAGTCAGCTGAATTCGTTTGATGAGGCTTTGGGAGGGAGTGATCTGCATGTTCTCTCATGAGGTGTCTAACAAGGTCAAGGATGGGAAGATAATCTCCAGCAAGGGGCTGGCAGTAGGGAACTGACCTAAGAGAAAAGGGAGTCCAGGCGGTGTAGCCCTAACGTGCGCCAAAGCCATGGAAAGGAGTTCAGTCCATGGCCTTTGTAGTTCTAGAGTTTGGATAGGTCCGTTTTGAGAATAGAATTTGCCTTTTCTACTTTTCCCGTTGATTGGGGTCTGTGAGGAATATGTAATTTCCAGGTTATGCCAAGGGATTGGGCTACCTGTTGAGTGATTTGGGAGATTAAAGCTGGCCCATTATCAGATTGGAGAGTGGGAGGCCAAAGCGAGGGATGATTTCTCGTATGAAAAACTGTGTTACCTCTGAGGCAGTTTTTGACCTCGTAGGAAAAGCCTTAATCCACTCTAAAAAAGTGTCTGCTAGAGTGAGCATGAGTTTTATTTTTCGTGTTGGAGGCATGTGAATGAAGTCAATTTGCCAGTCCTCTCCCGGGATATGACCTCGAGCCTCATTTGTTGGGAATGAGGGAAATAGACTTTAGGGCTCCCTGTGGTGAGACTGATGAGCAGATAATGCAAGAGTGAGTGATTTATTGTAGGAGTGAAAGAAGGTTAGGATAGGTGATAAGAGGTTTTAAGAGATGATAAAGAGGTTTAGTGCCTCTGTGTAGGGCCTGATGAAGAATCTGTGTGGCGTGAGATTGGGGAAGGACAGGGTGGCCCTGTTTTTATAACCTTGTGGTTGTGCTCTCTCTTGTAATAATTGTTTTTTCTTAAGGGAGGTAAAGGGGCTTTATGTTGGAGATTACTATACGTTGTTGAGCTGGTGATCAGACTGAGGCTTGTTTTGCTTTTCTGTCTGCGGCATCGTTGCCCCATGAAATGGAGCCTGAGGCCACCTGGTGACCTTGGCAATGTATGATGCCTACTTCACTTGGCATGTTAGCTGCTTTTAAAAGTTGGAGTATAAGCGGGGTGTTAGTTATGGGAGAGCCTTTAGTAGATAGGAGCCCTCGTTCCTTCCAAATGGCAGCATGTGAGTGTATGATGTGGAAAGTGTATTTAGAGCCAATGTATACTTTGCTCTCTTGTTAACTGCGAGGGTAAGAGGTCTAGTTAGTGCAATAAGTTCTGCCTTTTGGGAAGGGGTTCCCCAGGGGAGAGGTTGGGATTCAATAATTTCGGTGTCAGAGACAATTGCATATCCAGCTACTTTTTTTCCATTTGATGTCATAGAGGAGCTGCCATCAATATACCAAGTAAAGTCAGGGTTATTTAAAGAGGTTGAGGAAATGTGGGAAAAATGGGTCATCAGGTCTTCTAACGCCTCTTTGCAAGTATGAATAGGGGCCTCAGAAGAATTAGGGATAAGTGTGGCAGGGTTTAGAGTAGGACAGTGTTCAAAGGAAAACTCAGGAGATTTGAGAAGAGTGACATGAATTAGTTGAATGCCTAAAGGAGATAGAAGGGTCATGGATTTGTGAGAAAGTAAGTCCTTAAAGTCATCTGGTGAATGAATGACAGTGGGTTCTCCAAAAGTAAGTTTTTTACTTTCCTGAGCGAGGAGTGCAGCTGCTGCCAGAACATGTAGACAGGCTGGCCATCCTTGAATTGTGGTGTCTAATTGCTTTGATAGATGAGCAACAGGGGTGAATGAGGGGCCCTGATTTTGTCCCAAAACTCCTAGGGCAATTTTGTTTCTCTCAGTAGTGTAGAGTATAAAGGGGCGAGAAATGTCGGGAAGTGTTAGAGCTGGGGCTGAAAGAATGGGCTGCTTAAGGTTGTTAAAGGCTGGACGTATATTTGATTTTAGCTCTAGGGGTTCTGAAAGATCTCCTCGGCTTGATATAAGAGTTGTGCCAAGAGGGCCAAATTAGGAATCTAGCTAACCCCAAGAAGGACTGGATCTCTGTTTCTGATGTAGGAAGTGGTAGGGTGGATATAAGGGACTTTCTATTGGTAGTAATATATCTTTTAGTTGGTGTTAAGAGGACTCCGAGATAGGTGACTCTAGAAAGAGAGAACTGAACCTTGATGGGAGATACTCGATAGCCTCGATCAGCTAGAAAATTAAGGAATTGTAGTGTGTTGTTGAGAATACGTAAGCAAAGGACTACAGAGGAGGAGATCATCCACATATTGGAGGACAGTACTTGGAGCAAGGTCAAGAGAGATTAGGTCTGATGCTCGAGCTTGGCCAAAGAAATGAGGGCTATCATGAAAGCCTTGTGGGAGGACTGTCCATGTCAGCTGTTGGGAGCAATGATTGTCTGGATCAGTCCAGGTAAAGGTAAAGAGGTCTTGAGAGTCTGGGTGTAAAGGAATAGTAAAGAAGGCATCTTTGAGGTCTAGAACAGTGACGTGGGTAGTGGGAGAGGGAATGAGAGAGAGAGGAGTATAGGGATTTGGAACTACTGGGTGTATGGGGATAACAGCCGCATTGATAAGTCTCAGGTCCTGGACCAGGCAATAGGAGCCATTTGGCTTTTTGACAGGTAGGATAGGGGTGCTATAGGGAGAGTGAGTTGAGTGCAAGAGGCCCTGACGTAGGAGTTTAGTGACGATAGGCTTTAGCCCTTGTTGATGTTTTTGGGAGATGGGGTATTGTGGTTGATTGGGGAATTTAGAGTGGTCTTTGAGACGGATATGAACTGGAGCATGGTGAGAGGCAACAGATGAGTTGTCTGTACCCCAAACTATGGGGTTTATGGATGAGGAGGGCAATGGGGTGGGGGAAGAGGAGGTGGGGTTAAGGAGCAGTAGCCAGGCTAGATCAGAGGGTGGACTTGGGATAGTAATAGAGGCTTTGAATTTTGAGAGAAGGTCTCTCCCAAGAATAGGAGTGGGGCATTTTGGGAGTATGAGAAAAGAATGGGAAAATGGGGTATCTTGAAGTGTGCAAGGTAGAGGCTCAGTTATTCGTGGTGTAGATATTAAACCATCAACCCCCATAACAGAGAACTGAGAGACCTTGGTTTTTCCAGACTAGGCAGGCACAGCAGTGTAAGTGGCCCATGTGTCAGTGAGAAAGGAGATCGGCTTGCCTGCCACAGTAAGAGTTACCTTGGGCTCCGTAGAGGTGATGAGAGTCGGGGCCTGGGGCGCTGCGCACCTCCAGTCTTCAGTGGCGAGTCTGAGGAGGCTGGGCAGAGCTGGGTCAGAGGACTCCTGCTCAGGACCAGGAGGGGATGTCCAGGTCCCTGGAGGGGGATTTGGGCAGTCAACCTTCCAATGTTCCTTTATGCCACAGCTGGGACATGGACCTGGAGGGGGCCTTGGCTTTAGGCATAGGCGGGCCCATTGGCCTTCTTTGCCGCATTTGAAGCAGGGCCCAGGTGGCTTCCTTTCTTTGTTGGTTGATGGAGGCTTGGAGCCATGTAGGGCAGTGGCTAAAAGGTGGTATTTGGCCTAATCTCATTGGGCCTTCTCTAGCTTTGCCTGCTCTTCCTGGTTACTGAAAATCTTAAAGGCTAAATTTAAAAGGTCTCGTTGAGGGGTTTGAGGGCCTTCTTCTGCCTTTTTTAGTTCCTTTAGGATATCTGGGGATGACTGGGAGATTAAATGGGTGTTAAGAGCAATGGTGCCCTCTGCTGAAGTGGGGTCTAATTTTATATATTTGTGTAGCACTTCCTTTAACCTGGCTAGAAATTGTGTTGGGTTTTCATCTAGTCTTTGAGTTCTTTCCCGGAGCTTATCAAAGTTGACGGCTTTATGCCCTGCCTCTTGAAGACCCACAATGAGGCAAGCAATCATATGATTATGGGCTGCTTGTCCAGGACTCCCTGCCTGATAATCCCAGTTGGGATCATCTCGGGGGACAGCCGTTGCCCCTACGGGCTTAGTGTTCTCTGTCCTGTGTGTCTCATCAGCATGCACCTGAGAGGCTTGCCATACTCATTCCTTCTCTTCTGGGAGAAGAGTAGAGGAAAGTATGATGTAAATATCATGCCAGGTTAAGTCATAAGACTGGGTAAGATACTTGAATTCTTTTAGATAATTATCAGGGTCTGAGGGGAAGGAGCCAAGATACTTTTCAATCTGAGATAGATCAGTGAGGGAGAATGGGACATGAACCCGAACAATGCCTTCTGCCCCAGCTACTTCCCCTAAAGGGAGGAGGGAAGGAGTGGGGTCCTGCGGTGAAGTTTCCTGTTTTAAAGTTGTTTGGGACCGGTGCGGGAGGATCTAGGGAGTTTAGGGTAAAGCCTTGGGACCCTCAGGGTAGAGATTGGGGCTGAGGTCTCAGAGCTTATCTCAGTCACAAGCTGGGGAGGGGGATTGGGAGCTGCTGTGGTGGAGGCCTGCACTTGAGAAGAAGGGAGGGAGGAGGGGACGTAAGGTGGAGGTTGTGGAACTGGATCTGGAGTGGCTGCAAGGGGATTGGGAGCGCTAGGGGGTGGGCTGTGGTCAGAAGGGTTGAAGGAAGAAGAAGAAAAGTCTGAACAGGGATCAGGAGACATTGTATTAGGAGGATGTGGCCCAGAGTGGGCTAAGAGTATTTGAGAAGTAGAATAGGATTCACAGAGAGAGGCTTAAGAGTGGAGAGCAGAAAACCTGAACATAAGGGATTTCTAACCACTTGCCGTTGCAGCAGCAGAAGTTATCGAGGTCCCATAGACTATTATAATCAAGAGTTCTATTTTCTGGCCATCAGGACCTGTTATCAAGTCTGTATTGTGGCCAGACAGTGTTAGAATAGTAAATAAGTCTTTTTGGTCTTATCTCCTCTTGGAAACCCAAAGCTTTTAGGTTTGGGAGAAGGCATCCTAGAGGAGTAGATTTTGAGGGCTGGGATTGAGAATTTCCCATTGTGGCTGAATAGGGAGGTTAGACAAGGGCAAGAGAAAGCAAGGAGAAAGGTCCGAGAGAAAAGGCATCCCCGTTCTCAGGACTTTCTCAGAGAGTAGTAATAGTCTGCTTTGAAATGGGCATCCCCTATTTCAAAGTCAGACGGGGCACAAGGCCAAGGGCCTCAAGGGCTATGGGGATCCTCCCGCCTAGTGCTAGGACTTGGAAATGAGGCGAGAGACAGGATCCAAGAGAATGGGATTTCACTTACCCTTGTAACTGATGATATGTGGGCCAGTATGTGGATGTCTGTCCAGCAAGGCAAGTGGAAAGTCCCATTCCCGAACTTGCCTCAGTTTCTCGGCAAGGTCCAAGGGAGGGGACCACTGGAGGTGGGATCATGAAAGGAGCCCACCCAGTTGTGGTGGATCTTCCCTCCCGGGTTTCAGCACCAGAATGTAAGGCGAGTGCAGAGAAAAAGAGAGCGAGCCGGGCAGTCAGGCAAGAAAAGGGAAATTTTATTAGAGGGAAAAGAGAGGGTGACTGGCCCTTAAGGAGAACCAGTGTCCTCCCTTTCTGATGGAGTCCTTCTTATACCCCACCAATGAAAAATTCTCTGAAGAGATGGTCACGTAGCCAGAGGTCTGGAATCTGGTGGTCTCACAGCTTTGAGAAGATAGGTACCAGTGTGTAAACAGGATGCCATTTGGGCAATTTGGTCAGTCTCAAGGATCACTGTGATTTATTCTTTGTTTGCTAGGTCAACATAATGAGCCATCTTATCAGTGAGACCCCCATGTGGACTCTATCACCTTGATTCATGGACCTAACATCCCAGGTTCCTATGCAATATTGTTCTTTACAGCATCTGACTTTACTTCCATCACCAGTCACATCCACAACTGGGTGCTGTTTTTCCTTTGGCTCTGTCTTTTCATTCTTTCTGGAGTTATTTCTCCACTGATCTCTAGAAGCATATTGGGCACCTACTGACCTGGGGAGTTCATCTTTCAGTGTCCTCCTATCTTTTTGCCTTATCATGCTGTTCATGGGGGTTCTCAAGGCAAGAATACTGAAGTGGTTTGCCATTCCCTTTTCCAGTGGACCACGTTTTGTCAATTTAGATAAATCCCCTTTAATTTGCTTGGAATTGGAAACAAAAAAACGGTGTGTGTGTTTGTTCCTCCTAAGTCACTTCAGTCATTTCCGACTCTTCGTGACACTATGGGCTGTAGCACGCCAGGTTCCTCGGTCCGTGGCATTCTCCAGGCAAGAATACTGGTGTGGGTTGCCATGCCCTCCTCCAGGGGATCTTCCCGACCCAGGGATGGACCCCACCTCTCTTATGGCTCCTGCACTGGCAGGTGGATTCTTTACCACTAGCGCCATCTAGGAACTCATACTTACATGTATACATACATAGACATACAATTGCTTATTTACTTACTTAGTTACACAGCTCATTGTTCATACAGCTGTTCAGTGACACGTGTCCTGTGGCCTGTCGTCCTCCCCTTTAGGTCTTTCAACTCAAAGATGAAAAAGGAACAGTCTCGTGTAGAGCTTAGACTTGAGCAGCCTCATTCGGAACCCGAAGGATGAGGGAACCTTGTTGCCCCACCGGCTTCTTTACACGGCTACACACATCCCGTCCCTGAGTCAGTAGGACCGCCTAGGTCTGGGGAAGGAATTTGCCGACGTACCCGGAACTGTTTCCAAGGTTTCCTCGGCTTCTGGCGGTGGTACGGCTGCGGGTCCTGGGAGCCAAGGCAACGGAGAATTTTCCCAGGCTCGCGCGAGCGCCCCCTTCACCTACGGATTCAGGGACCCAGCAATAGCGATGGCTCCGGTGTCTGGCTCCCGCAGCCCGGAGTGGGAGGCCTCGAGCTCCGGGGGGAAGCGTCGCAGTTCTTCGAAGAGCCCTAAGCCTAGCAAATCCTCTCGCTCCCCGCGCGGCCGCCGCTCTCGCTCGCGCTCTTGTTCTCGGTCCGGAGACCGGAATGGCCTCAGCCATCAGCTGAGTGGCTCCAGCCAAGGCTCCCGAAACCAGTCCTACCGTTCGCGCTCGCGGTCACGCTCTCGAGAGCGGCCCTCCGCACCTCGCGGCGCCCCTTTCGCTTCTGCCTCCTCGTCCGCCTATTATGGCGGCTACTCACGCCCCTACGGGAGCGACAAGCCGTGGCCTAGCCTCCTGGACAAGGAGAGGGAGGAGAGCTTGCGGCAGAAGTGAGTGAGACGAACGCACTTTCTTTCGCAAGCCCACCAGCCTTTAGAGTCCGATTTATCGTTCATTCCGCACCCGACTATTCGCATTTCGCTCTCTCTCCGTGACTTGCTCGCGTTTTCATCCCTTCCTTCAGTCCACCCACGATAACGCCTTATTCATCCCTTTCCATCGTTAGGTTTTTCGCTCATCCTCTGGCCCCTTCATCTAATGCCCTGGTCTCCCTCCCGCTACCCCTTCCAGCCTCCTGGCTTGTTGCGGGCATGGTCAAGAGCCTCGGACCTGCCGGAATTACAGCATTTACTTGGTTGTGTCGTTGTCATTAGTAATCACGTTTTCATTCCCCAGTAGACTGAGCCCTTGGAAGAGCCCAGTTTATTGATCACAAAATTTACAGTGCGGAGCACTTTGTAGGTGCGCAACCATTGCTTGTTGAATGATCAAACAGGTTTGAGACAATAGGATAAGTGAGTGGAGTTGTTTTGCAGCGACTTGGGAAAGGTTGAGATTTAAGGTTTAAATTGGAGGGGAGGAGAACCTCTGAAACAAGATGCTTGACTAAATGTAGGAAAAAATGATCTAAACTGTAAGGTTGGACTACATTGAGAAAGATCTTAAGCGGTCTCAATCTTGACCATGAAAAATGAGGTCAGATTGAGATCAGATCTCCTTTAATGACAGTGAGTATTGGAGAGGAAAATGAATAAGGAAAAAGGAAAAGAATTATAATTACTGTTTTGTAAGCTTTAATTTTTATTACTTAAAATAATCGAAGTATAGTAGATATACAGTGTTTTTAAGTTACCTGTGTACAATAATATAGTGATTCACTTTTTTTTATTGATTCACTGTTTTTAAAGGTTATACTTCATTTATAGCAATTATGTGCTTTGTAAGTCTTAATATCTAATGCTTATTGAGTGTTAAATTGTGTGTCAGGTACTGTACTGATCATACTGTATGTGTTTAAAAATACAAGAAATTAAAAAGTGTTAACAGGCATTGAGGGGCAGGTTAAGGTTTCAACAGTAGGGAGATAGCTTGAGTTTTTTCCTTCCAAAAGTGGGAGGCACTAAAGCCTAGTGATTAAAAGGACAGGCTCCAGAATCAGACTGCCTGAGTCTGAAGCCCTCCTTTGTTACTTAATACTTGTGTGACTTTGGGCAAGTTACTTAACCTCTCTGAGTTCCATTTCTTCCCCGTGTAAAAGGGAAAAATTAGCACAAAAGCTTTTTAGAGATGTAATGATTTAGTGCCTGAAACACAATAAATTGCCCTTAAGTGTTAGCTGTTAGTGTTTTGTGCATGGGAACAGAAACAGTAAAAACAGTCCTGAGTTAGGTTGGAGACCGACTTCTCCAAATTAAATTTTCCAGAAAGTTACCCCCAGGCCGTGTCCATCAAAAAGCATCCAGTTTCCATACTAGACATTCCTCACCAAAAGATGTCAGAATTCCTTGGATGAAATTTGCATTTGTACATTTAGAAGATAAATAATTTTAAAGTATCCATGAAGTCGGATGGCAGGAGGGATAAGAACTTTACTGCTTGGTCTTTTTAGCCTGTCAAGCATTCTTCATCCGGTATGTATGTATTCAAAGTTTAGTTATAAGTGTGTCCTCTGTTAGACTTTATGTTACTTCAAGTAGGAAACCTGAGTCTGACTCTGCACGATTATACCTTTTCCCCTGAATAAGGAAGAAAAAAATAATTTGTTTTAAAAAATCAAAAGGATTTTATTTCTCTAATAAGGTTCTTTTTTTAAACAAGTGGAGTCACAGCAGCTGAAGTTTGAAGAAGTAAACCTTAGTTTTTGTTGTGTATTGTTTGTGTATTTATAAGGAATATCAAAAATTAAGAGAAGAAATCACAAACATAAAATAATTTTGTCTTCCAAGGGTAGATAGAGAATTTACTCCTTTTTGAAAAAAGAATTAGGGGAAAAACAAAACAAACGCTATATCTCACTGAGTAAAGTTTTGTCAAATAAAATTTTTCTTTTACTTTCAGAGCTCCCTTTATTTTCTACTTCTAATGCTTCATTTTTATTTCCTTCATTAATTCCTGACTTTTTTAAAACGAAGGTTTGACCTTGTCCAAAGTAGAGAATTCTCTTTACTTTCATAAGGATACATAAACAAATGAAGTTATTTCCAAATGTAAGACCATTTTGGTCACATATTGCAGAAGATGAAATGAGCAGTTGGGAGCTGTGTGATGCATGTACTGGAATGACACACTGGACAGCCTCCCAGGCTGAATCTCTGGCCAGGCCTATCGGGCTGTCCGTAGTCTGTACTATTTGATAGAACATCAGATACATTAGAACATTAGATCCTAATGTTGAGTTAGATACTAATGTTGAGCTTACTTTTAAAAAAAAAATTTTTTTGCCACCTCTTGTGGCATGCGGGATCTTAGTACCTGAACCAGGGATCAAACCTGTATCACCTGCAGTGGTAGCACAGTGTCTTAAACACTGGACTGGCAGGGAAGTTCCTGAGTTTAAACCAAGTTTTATTAGTTTAAAGTTTAAAATGTAGAGGGAAAACAGGACTTAACTGGACCCCTTTGAATCTTATAATACATTTAGGAAACAGTTTACCTGCCTATCTCTTCTAGGAGACTAAGTGAGAGAGAGAGGATTGGAGAATTGGGAGCTCCTGAAGTGTGGGGACTTTCTCCAAAGAATCCAGAACCAGAGTAAGTGATTAAAAAATACATCTTTTATATGGCAGAAACCAACACAATATTGTAAAGCAATTATCCTTCAATTAATAAAAATAAATTTTAAATATATATACATATACAGTTTAAATGCAACATTTGTTTAAATCCAGAGTCTATGGTCAAAATTTTTGTTAAGTGAAGAACTTGAACTACAGTTCTTTTTTTCCCTCTTGTGATTTATGCTATTCTCTGCCTTGAGTTTTAAAAACATTAAACATACCTTAGGATTAAAACATGCTCCTAGTGGATTTTAGCATGCTGATTGTTCTCTTTAAATTATAATTCATGGGATGCTAATTTCCTATTCATAGAAGGGTTCAGTGTTGAAACAAATACATTAATATTATTTTGAATTATTTTTTCTCAATCCAGTAACTGATTAAATGTCAGACATTAGCATTACAAAGTTTTTAAAAATGAATATACTGAGTCAGTATTATTAAAGGCCTAATGCTTTTTTCTTTTCCTTATTTTTTTTTTCCTCTGTGTTGTCATTGTTCAGTCATGTCCAGCTCTTTGCAACCCTATAGACTGTGGCTTTTCTCTCTTTGGTGCCATTCAGAAGCTGCATCTACCCTCTGCTCTATTTCTGTGTTTTCTTGAGACAAGATGCTTGACCGGTAAACCTGTAATTTGCGACAGGGTGATAAAGCATTATTATCTGAAAGTTCTTTTTTCTTCTTAAAAAACTGTTATTTTTTTCCCCACCCCCTATTATTTTTTGAGATATATTTGACATACAATATTAGTTTCAGGCATGTTATAACATGATGATTCAATATTTGTATATATTGCAAAATGATCACCATAGTAAGTCTAGTTAGCATCCGTCACCATATATAGTTATAAAAAGTTTTTTCTTGTGATGAGAACTTCTAAGATTTACTTTCTTATCACCTGTCAGATATGCAATACAGCATTATTAACTGCAGTTGCCATGCTGTACATCACATCCCCATGACTTATTTTATAACTGGAAGTTTGTACTTCTTGATCCCCGTCATGTGTTTTACCCATGCTCTGCCCCCACCTTCTGTGCTCTGGCAACCATCAGTCTGTTCTCTGTATCTGTGGTGTGGTGGTTTTTTGTTTTTTAGATTTCACATATAAGTGAGATCATGTGTTATCATTCTCTGTTTGACATTTCATTTAGCAAATGCCCTCACAGGCTGTCCATGTTGAAAATGGCAAGCTTCATTCTTTTTTAAAGATAAATAATATTCTGTTGTGGGGTATGCGTGTGTGTTTCTCATAGTTCCTTTATCCATTCATACATTCATAGATATTTGGTTGTTTTAACATTTTGGCTATTGTAAATAATGCTGCAGTGAGCATGAGAGTCCAGATATCTCTTTGAGATATTGATTTCAGTTCTATCAGATATATATCCAGAAATGAGATTGTTAGGTGATAATGGAAGTTCAATTTTTAATTTCTTGAAGAACCTCCATTCTGGATTCTATAATAGCTGTACCATTTTATATTCTCACTGAGTGTAAGTGTTCCCTCTTTTCCATATTCTCACCAACAGTTGTTATCTTTTGTCTTTTTGATAACATTCATCCAAACAGGTGTGAAGTGATATCTCATTGTGGTTTTTATTTGCATTTCCCCAATGATTAATGATGTTGAACATCTCTTCATTACCTATTGGCCATCTGTGTGTCTTCTTTGAAAAAATGTCTATTCAGATCCTCTGCCTATTTGTAAAATTACATCATTTTTTGGTTTTGGGGTTATTTTTAAATATTAATCCCTTCTCAGATATGATTTGCAAATGGTTTCTCTCATTCAGTCCATGCTGCAGTCCCCAGGGTTGCCAAAGAGTCAGACACAACTGAGCGACTGAACAACAACAGTCAGTAGGTTGCCTTTAACACTCTTCTGATTCTTACTACCATTTTCTTTAAATTCAGCTCTGATGAACATACACCAGTAGAGGATGAAGAGCCAAAGAAAAGCACCAGTTCAGCTTCTACTTCAGAAGGTATTTTTTTAATTGAGAGCTTTTTTATTGAGAAATTAAAAAAAATACATTTATAAATAGTTGAACATTAGACTTTACTTTTACTCAAATTGCCTGTCATCATTTCCTTTTCAGTATTTCAAATACAATAAAATTGATACTCAGAAATACTTCTGATACTTGTATATGTATGGCTGAGTCCCTTTGCTGTTCACCTGAAACTATCACAGCATTGTCAATTGGCTATACCCCAGTACAAAATAAGTTTTTTTTTTTTAAATTTTAAAATTTAGAAGTAATTTTTATTTTTATTTTATGTAGAAGAAAAGAAGAAGAAGAAGAAGAAGTCTAGTCATTCAAAAGAAAGATCCAAGAAAAGGAGGAAGAAAAAATCATCTAAAAGAAAACACAAGAGGTATTCTGATGATAGTGACAGCGACTCTGATTCTGACACAGACTCCAGTGGTAAGAAAGCCAATATCATTCTGCCCGCCTTACTTCAAAACTAGTTTTACTTCTTAAAGTTTATTTTACTTTTATTTATTTTTGGCTGTGCTGGATCTTCGTTCCTACGTGGGGGCTTTCTCTAGTTGTGGCAGGTGGAGGCTATTGTTCGTTGCAGTACACAGGCTTCTCATTGCAGTGGCTTCTCTTGTTGTGGAGCTCAGGCTCTAGAGCATGCAGGCTCAGTGGTTGTGGCACATGGACTTAGTTGTTCCCTGGCAAGTGGGATTTTCCTGGACCAGGGATTGAACCCTTTTCCCCTGCATTGGCAGGCGGATTCTTAACCACTGGACCACCAAGGAAGTCCAAAGCTTATGCTAGAAAAAGGTTCTTTAAAATAATAACCAGGAGTTTTGAACATGCACTGACTTTGTGTGGGGCACCCTGCTAAGTGCCTGATAGGCATTATTGCTGTTTAATCCACACAGTCACTGTTGGACACATCTTAGAGTTGGGGAGGCAGAGGACCTGAGCAGGTTACAAGTACTGCTCGTACCCAAGGTCACACAGTTGGGATTCAGAGCTAAGTGGTGTGACTCCAGAGTGGCTGTGTGTAGCTGCACAAGGCCTGTGGCACCGAACCAGGTTGGGGTCAGTCTGTGAGATGTGTGGTGCCAAACCAGGCCACCGGGGGCTGCATCAGCCCAGTGGAGCATCTCTTTTGTGAGATTCTCACACTCAGCGGTCAGCTTTGTGCGATTTTCAAAGAGACACAACATAGGGGACCCTTCAGGCCAGCAGTTGATTTCTAGAAGACACTTCCTGTGGGGTTGCATCACAACAAAGCCGTCTTTTGGTGCCCTCCCATGGCTGGTGATTGACAGAGGGTACCTCCTCTGAGGTCACATTTCTGTGGATTTCTCATCACAGGTACCCTGTCACTCTCCTGCAGCGTCCTGTGTGTCCTGAGAGTGACTTTCATCTCCTCATATTGCACATCCTTTCTCCTGACTCTGCCATGTGGTACAGAATCCAGCTGCCTACAGTGCCAGTCTCTCCTTGCATGCGGCTTGGCTTACTCACTGCATGGATGAACGTGCATTACTTTTGTAATAAAACTGACTTAGAAAGAACTAGCTTAAGAGTCACTTTTTCACAGTCAACCATTCCTCACCCACCCTCTCCAAACCAGCCTGATGGTGATACTCCTCTGTGCGCCCAGAACACTGCCCCCTACTTCCCTGTCACTCAGATTCTACTGACCCCCTTCCCTCTGTGTTCCACTAGACTGAGCTCCTGGAAAGCATCCCCCCAAACACACACATCATGAAGATACTCAAACATCCAGAAAAGTGAAGGGAGTAGTGTCATTAATGCCATATACATTGCTTGTCACTCAGGTGTACCATCTGTTAGCATTTTGACATGTTTGCTTCAAATATGGATTTTTATTGTTGTTGTTGATATATTCGAGGTAAATTACAAATATCACACTGCCACCCTAAATATCTTTGTGTCCATCTTTAAACAATAAGGACATTTTCCTATCTAATCACAATACTATTATCTCATGCAATCAAGTTAGTAATAATACCCTATAGAACCAAATGCTTAGTGCAACTTTAATTTCTGTGTCCCTCATTCCTTGTACATTTCCTAACAGTAGATGTTTGAATGAATTAAATTCTCTGTAACAACAAATAGAAGAGTTATAAGGTATTTATCTACTCAAAAGTATTAAGGTTTTAGAGTTAAAATTTTTTAAAATTGTAATATGCTTTAATTTGCAGATGAAGATACAAAAAGGAGAGCAAAGAAAGCCAAGAAAAAGGAAAAGAAGAAGAAACGCAGATCGTTGGTTTTTTTCTTTAATTTTTATTATGGAAAATTTCAAAAATATATACAATTACATAAACTGGTATAATGAACTTCTGTGTAACCATCACTCAGCTTGAACAATTATCAGCTTATTGACAGTCTCTGCTGTCCACCCCCACTGTTATTTTGAAACTGGTCCCAGATATCATTTCATCCATAAAGCTGCAAGTTTCTCTAAAAGATAGTCATTCTTTAAAAAAAAAAGCACAATACTATTAATCCACATAAAATATTTAATAATAATTCTTCATTCAGATCTCAGCAGTTTTTGAATAGTTTCCTCAAATTAGAATCTAAACAATGTACATGAATTGTGATTGGTTGATAGGTCTTTTTCATCTCTTTAAATAGATAGCTTTCCCTTCCCTTTTTGTTCCTGCAGTTTAGTTCTAGAGGAAACAATGTCATTTGCCCTGGAGAGTTTCCTGCAGTGTGGATTTTGCTGGTTGTATTCTTACGGTGTCCTTTTAACATGCTTTCGGTCTTATATTTCCTGTAGATTGATAGTTAGGTCTAGACACTTGATAAGGTTCAGATTTGAGTTTTTGGTAGTACTTCATAAGTAGTACTGTGTACTTCCAGCAGGAGACAGATAATGTCTGGTCATTTCATTTTGACATATTAACCTGCATCAGTAGTCTTTGTTTAGGTCCCTTCATTAGGGATTGCAAAATGATTCTTCATTTATTAGGTAAAATAATTCTATATGAGAAGCCTACCATCATTAACTGTTTGGTTACCCTGGAGTATAGTTGGTATAGGAAGGGTGGAATAATTGCTTACTTGTTTTATGAGTTTTCAAAATAATGAGTTGAGGTTTTTTGATGTTTTTATCATCATGAGCCCAAGGATTCAAACATATTTGATGTATTTTAATCCATTATACTGAAAATTACTGATGTTCAAATTGATAAGCACTGTTTTCTTAAACTGCTTTATTTCTGCTATCTTTCTACAACATGAGAACTATATTTTATTGTTCCCTTGAAAGTGAAAGTGTTTGTCACTCAGTCTTATCTGACTCTTTGCGACCCCATGGACTGTAGCCCGCCAGGCTCCTCTGTCCATGGAATTCTCCGGGCAAGAGTACTGGATTGGGTTGCCATTCCCTTCTCCAGGGGATCGTCCCAACCCTGGAATTGAACCTGGGTCTCCTGCATTGCAGGCAGATTCTTTACCGTCTGAGCCAGCTTATAGTGAAACATGATTTGGTTAAATAAGTTAAAATTTTTAATACAAATTCTTCTCTAACACATTTGAATAAGCTGAGCATCCAAATCATTTCAATCAGTCTTTCATTGCCTTGAAAAAGTAAGATGCCCTTTAGCCTGGGAACATTAAATCAATTTATATCAAATTATAATCAATGCAGGAAGAAATATAAGAAAAAGAAGTCTAAGAAGAGCAGAAAAGATTCCAGTGACTCAAGTTCTAAAGAGTCCCAAGAAGAGTTTCTGGAGAATCCCTGGAAGGATCGATCAAGTAGGTTCTTCTGATAGACTTTGATTTCAGAACAAATAAAACACTGAATTAACTGATTAGTCAAAATGTGAATATGTTTCTGAATATCTTTCCTGCAGAACCTGAAGAACCCTCAGATTTGATTGGCCCAGAGGCTCCCAAAACACTTGCCTCTCAAGATGATAAACCTCTGAAGTAAGTAAGAGCATGTTTATAATCTCTAAAGTGCCTTCCCAAAAGTATGGTCCTAACTTACTCTTCCAAGTATATCTTTCACTACTCCCTTATTTAGACCCAAAGTTTCTATGCACTTTTACCTTACTTCTTCCTCCAACATGCCTTCCCTTCTTTTCCCAGTCCTGGTTTCTTCACTAACCCCAATTCCTTCCTGTTAAAATCCTTAACATTTCTCAAAGCCCCTCAAAGGAGGGGCATGTGCTGATTCCCAATACCTTCCTTCCACAGGTAGGTGTGATTTCCTACCCCTCTTTAATCCTTTAGTACTCACAGCATTTTATTTTGTGCATTGTAATATATATTCTACATTGTATTAGTGTTATATCCTTATTAATACATAAATTCCACAAGAACAGAGATTATTTTTACTGTATATTACAAGCTTTGAGTTTAATAGATACGAAGAATTTAGTGAATTGAATGAAGGGGTGGTAGTTTTTGTTTTTTGTTTTTAAAATTTTTTCTTCAAGTGTATTAGGTCTTAGTTGTAGCATTTGGGGTTTAGTTCCCTGACCAGGGATCGAACCCAGGCCCCCTGCACTGGGAACGTGGAGTCTTAGCTATTGGACCACCAGGGAAGTTCCAGGATGGTAGTTTTCAAAGTCCCCTTGAATGAAAGTTAATAGAGAACTGTTACTGTATAGCATTATTATTGGCTATAAGTCTAAAAATGTTAATTTGAGATATATTATTTCTCTACTTTGTATTTAAAGGGAAAAGGAATTCACTGGAGGCAGAAGCAATAAAGACAACAGCTGTAGGGAAAATTGATCCATAATTGTAAACCATGAATACATGCTCACTAGCATCAGTCCTTTTATTCTTCCAAAGTATCTCTGCATTTCTGGGTTAGTAATATAGGTCACAGTGCAGTGTTCCCTAATTAAATTAAGATAATTTACATAAGGCTTCCCAGCCTGCTACCCAGCAACTGTTATTCCTACTGTTTTCTGAGAGAAATGTTTTTTGTGCTTTCTTTTATAATGAACCTTTTCTTAATTCTATATTACTTTGTAGCTATGGCCATGCTCTGTTACCCGGTGAAGGTGCAGCTATGGCTGAATATGTAAAAGCTGGAAAACGTATCCCACGAAGAGGTGAAATTGGCTTGACAAGTGAAGAAATTGCATCATTTGAATGTTCAGGCTATGTAATGAGTGGCAGCAGGTATGTTCTTGGCAATGAGGTCAGTTTCCTTTATAACTACCAAAATTATATTTTGGTGATAGATTTTCATTAAGTGCCCATTTCTAACGAAAGGTAGAGTATAAATGGTGGTTTGTTATTGGTTTTATTGGTATAAATATAGTTGTCTAAAATTCCAAATAGGTATGCAACTCAGTTGTATCTCCAGCTTCAAAGAATTAGGCTTTCCAGTGTCCTTTTCTAGTTCATAGTTTGATACAGATAGTTTATCTTCTGGAGGAGATAGTTAAATTCAGTTACTTATCAGTGCCCCATGAGCAGTGTGGCATTCTGGTAGTTAAGAAAGCATTTTCATAAGACAGTAAAAGTTTCTGAGTGTGCCTCTAGTTTTCTGTGGAGAACGTGAACTCTCTAGTCCTCTGGACACTGAGAATGAAGAATGAAAAAGGATATGACAGAGGTCAGTTTCAGCGTGAGAAAAGGAATATAAAATGGGGAAGAAAAAGCAAAATACCGGGAAGAACAAGGAGAGTGAACTAATAGTGTTTCAATACCAAGATCAAGCTGAATTTTAAAACTTCATAAACTTTTAAAAGTGGGCATATATTTGCACGACCCCTGAAGCATCTTCAGAATCTTGGAATTCTGAGGACTGACATTTGAAAACATTATATCTAAGAACCAATAAGACAAGAAAAAGAAATGAGAGGCACAAGAATTGGAACAAAGGATGTAACGCTGTCACTTTTTGTGAATGATAGAAAATCCTGGACTTCCCTGGTGGTCCAGGGGTTTAAGAATCCACCCTGCAATGCAGGGAACATGGGTTTAATCCCTGATCTGGGAAGATTCCACATGACTTGGGGCAACTAAGCCTGTGCACCACAAATACAGAGCCCGAGCTCTAGAACCCGGGAACTGCAACTACTGAAGCCCGAGAGCCTAGAGCCTGTGCTTCACAATGAGAGAGGCCACCACAATGAGAAGGCTAAGCACCAGAGAAAGCCCACGTGCGGCAACGAAGACCCAGCACAGCCAAAAATAAAATAATTAACTTAAAGAAAATCCTAAGGAATCCTCAGATGAATTATAAATAACAGGAATGTTTAACAAATGGTTAGATATAAAGTTAATATACAAAAATCAATTGCATTTCTGTGTACCAGCAACAAACAACTAGAAAATATAATTAAATGAAAGGAAAACATTTATAACAGTATCATCAGAGACTATGAAGGACTTAGGAGTAAATCTTAACAAAAGAAGTCTAAGATCTTTACAGGCAAAACTATAAAACACGAGACATTTAGTAAGACCTAAATAAATGGAGAGATACCATGTTCATGAATAGGAGGGCAATACTGTAGAGTTATCAGTTCTTGCAAAATTAAAATGTTAGACTAAAGGGCCAAGAGCAGCCATCTCATTTCTGAAGAAGAGCAGGAAGGTGATTTTTCCTACTGATATGAGGGCTTATTATGAAGCTTGCAGCACTTCACTTCAGAAAGAGTGGGGAAACAAATGAACTGTTCAGTGGAATAAAATACAGAGCCTGGTAGAGTTATGCATGTATGGAACTTCATTACATGAAAGAGCTGCTTTCTCCAATCAGTGGGGAAAGAAGGAACTAGGCAGTAAATGGAGCAGGAAGAAAATGGTTACCTGTATGGAGAAAAATGTAAGTAGAACCCTTTATCACTATATTTACAGTCTGAGCTACCAGGGAAGTCTAGAACCCTTTATCACTATATTTAAAAGTCAGTGCAGCTAGGTTATGGACTTAAATGTCAAAAACAACTTCATTATGCTTAGTATAGAATATGAACAGTTACCTATTAGATCTTGGGGTGGGGAAGTATTTCTTAAAGAAAACCAAAAAATGCACCAACCACACAATAATATATTAATAACTTTACCTGAGGTAAAAGCAAGAACTTTTGTTCATCAGAACATCTTAAAATAAGTGAAAAGACAAGTTCCAAGCTGGGATAAGATCTTGTAATACACAAAACTGATAAAGAGTTAGTACTGAGAGTATTTAAAGAATTTCTGTAAACAAAAGGAAAGTGAGAAAAATGACACAGGCATTTGTCAGAAGAAAAAAATATAGGGCTACACATAAAAAGATGTTCATGATCTTGATCAGATCATGAACTCTTTATTGCCAACTTCAGACTTAAATTGAAGAAAGTGGGGAAAACCACTAGACCATTCAGGTATGACCTAAATCAAATCCCTTATGACTATACAGTGGAAGTGAGAAATAGATTTAAGGGACTAGATCTGATACACAGAGAGGCTGATGAACTATGGACGGAGGTTTGTGACATTGTACAGGAGACAGAGATCAAGACTATCCCCATGGAAAAGAAATGCAAAAAAGCAAAATGGCTGTCTGAGGAGGCCTTACAAACAGCTGTGAAAAGAAGAGAAGTGAGAAGCAAAGGAGAAAAGAAAAGATATACCCATTTGAATGCAGAGTTCCAAAGAATAGCCAGGAGAGATAAGAAAGCCTTCCTCAGCGATCAATGCAAAGAAATAGAGGAAAACAATAGAATGGGAAAGACTAGGGATCTCTTCAAGAAAATTAGAGATACCAAGGGAACATTTCATGCAAAGATGGGTTAGATAAAGGACAGAAATGGTATGGACCTAACAGAAGCAGAAGATACTAAGAAGCGGTGCAAGAATACACAGAACTGTATGAAAAAGATCTTCACAACCCAGATTATCACGATGGTCTGATCACTCCCACTCAGCTAGAGCCAGACATCCTGGAACGTGAAGTCAAGTGGGTCTTAGGAGCATCACTATGAACAGAGCTAGTGGAGGTGATGGAATTCCAGTTGAGCTATTTCAAATCCTGAAAGATGATGCTGTGAAAGTGCTGCCCTCAATATGTCAGCAAATTTGGAAAACTCAGCAGTGGTCACAGGACTGGAAAAGGTCAGTTTTCATTCCAATCCCTAAGAAAGGCAATGCCAAATAATGCTCAAACTACCACACAATTGCACTCATCTCACACACTAGTAAAGTAATGCTCAAAATTCTCCACGCCAGACTTCAGCAATACGTGAACCTAGAACTTCCAGATGTTCAAGCTGGTTTTAGAAAAGGCAGAGGAACCAGAGATCAAATTGTCAACATCCTCTGGATCATCGAAAAAGCAAGAGAGTTCCAGAAAAACATCTATTTCTGCTTTATTGACTATGCCAAAGCCTTTGACTGTGTGGATCACAATAAACTGTGGAAAATTCTGAAGGAGATGGGAATACCAGTCCACCTGACCTGCCTCCTGAGAAACCTGTATGCAGGTCAGGAAGCAACAGTTAGAACTGGACATGGAACAACAGACTGGTTCCAAATCAGGAAAGGAGTACCTCAAGACTGTATATTGTCACCCTGCTTTTTTAACTTCTATGCAGAGTACATCATGAGAAATGCTGGGCTGGATGGAGCACAAGCTGGAATCAAGATTGCTGGGAGAAATATCAGTAACCTCAGAGATGCAGATGACACCACCCTTAAGGCAGAAAGTGAAGAAGAACTAAAGAGCCTCTTGATGAAAGTGAAAGAGGAGAGTGAAAAAGTTGGCTTAAAGCTCAGCATTCAGAAAACTAAGATCATGGCATCTGGTCCTATCACTTCATGGCAAATAGATGGGGAAACAGTGGCTAACTTTATTTTTCTGGGCTCCAGAATCACTGCAGATGGTGATTGCAGCTATGAAATTAAAAGACGCTTACTCCTTGGAAGGAAAGTTGTGACCAACCTAGACAGCATATTAAAAAGCAGAGACATTACTTTGTCAACAAAGGTCCGTCTAGTCAAGGCTATGGTTTTTCCAGTGGTCATGTATGGATGTGAGAGTTGGACTATAAAGAAAGCTGAGCACAGAAGGATTGATGCTTTTGAACTGTGGTGTTGGAGAAGACTCTTGAGAGTCCTTTGGACTGCAAGGAGATCCAACCAGTCCATCCTAAAGGAGATCAGTCCTGAATGTTCATTGGAAGGACTGATGTTGAAGCTGAAACTCCAATACTTTGGCCACCTGATGCGAACAGCTGACTCATTTGAGAAAACCCTGATGCTGGGGAAGATTGAGGGCAGGAGGAGTAGGGGACGACAGAGGGTGAGATGGTTGGATGGCATCACTGACTCAGTGGACATGGGTTTGGGTAGACTCCGGCAGTTTGTGATGGATAGGAGGCCTGGCATGCTGCAGTCCATGGGGTCGCAAAGAGTCAGACACAACTGAGTAACTGAACTGAACTGAACTGAAAAAGATGTTCATTATCATTGGAAATGGAAATCAAGTTATGGACATATGGTTTTACACCCATTCAATAGAAGTTCAAAGTTCTAATAACTGCAAGCATTTGATAAGATGTGTGTCTATATGATCTCTTAAGTATTGCTAGTGGTGGTATACATTAGAAAACAGTCTGATGTTGTCTTGGAAAGTTGAGCATTCACGTATTTTATGACCAAGCAATTCCATACCTGTACCCAAGAGGATCTTTCCCATGTACTGGGAGATGTGTATATGGATGTTTACCACAGCATCATTCATCTAGCACTTTCTGTTCCAGATCAATTCCTCTACTCACTGTACCCTGAGCAAACTAAGTACATTGTCATCTCCTTGACTCCTTGACCTGCCACTCCCCCACCTTCACACTAACCTGAAATGAGTCTCCCCTCTTCACCTTACTCAGTTCGCTCTGTTTTTCTAGGCATAGTTCAAGCTTTCTATAATTGATTGTGTAGGTTTGCGTACATACACATAAAAGCAGCAGGTTTTCGTGGAGTTTTTCTTCTAAATAAGCAGACCTTTTGAAGATGATCTAAGAGTTTCCCTCTGCCTCAGAGCCTATACTTTCCTGATTTGGCCCTTGGGCTAAAATCCCTTCTTTCTTTTCTGTGAGCTGCTACTGGATTCTAAGGAAGTTAAATCCACCCACAAAACATCCAAAATTCAGTTGTAGATTTAAACCTAGTTCTTTTGGTTATAGGATAAATTAGAACTCTGAAGAAGTTCCACCAGCTAGATGACAACTTAAATTTTATCTGTCCTACTATCAAGTCTGCATACTACTTAGGAAGTTTAATAATTTGCCTGTTTGCTTGTCTTACTGGAAACAACAGAACTAGACTTATGCCCTTAGAATTTGAAATTAATAACTTCACTCTACTGACAGAACCTCAGAGATCATTATTTACATACTAGAAATTAATCAAAGGACATGTCAGCGCATAAAATGAATGATTGTTGGAAAATCTAGAGAAAGTTTCTATTTGTCAGCATTTTAAATTGACCACTCTGTATTAGGAAAGGATTAGTGAGGAAACACTATGAGAATAATTACTGATAAATTAAGCCAAAAATACAATTATCTCCAGGCATCGCCGAATGGAAGCTGTGCGTCTGCGAAAAGAAAACCAGATCTATAGTGCTGATGAGAAGAGAGCCCTTGCATCCTTTAACCAAGAAGAGAGACGAAAGAGAGAAAACAAGATCTTGGCCAGTTTTCGAGAGATGGTATACAGGAAAACTAAAGGGAAAGAGGACAAATAAGGATTTCCTGATTGTTCATCAGACGTTTTTAACAACAAAAAAGAAAGTTTGGGTTCCATATATACACACACAAAAAGATTATGATCTGAAAAAGCTTTACAGTGCTACTGTGCCTTCTATTTATTTCTTTGAGTCCTATAAAAAAAAGCTGCGTATTGATATAACTTTAGCAAGCTCTTTGGGTTATTTTGGATTAACCAAAACAACTTTCTGGTTTAAAAATCCAAATCATGAGTGAAATTCTACTGTGTTGGGGGAGGAGACATTGAGAGAAAATGCTGGTGAAATGAGGAACTGAACTCTTATATTATGGGACAGTGCTGCCATGAGTTCTACATGATGCCCACCCCAACTGAACTTGTGGGAAGTTATCGTTCCTCTATGTTGACTGTCATAAAGGGACTTGATAGAAACATACAGGAGGCCACTTTTGTTAACAGAAAGAAGGCATGGCTGAACAAAAGAAAATCTAGAATTTGAAGATTGACTTGTATATTACAATATGTTGTCTGCTCTGGAAATAATGTATTTTGATTGTAGTCCCTACCTCCACCCCCAAACCAACCAACAAACCAAACAGCAAACTAACCCACAGACTTACTGAATTGAAAATATGAACATTAGGTTTAAAATTCTTAACAGGTTACCTAAGAATGGCTCTTTCAAATATAAAATATTGGGAAGTCTGTTCTGTAAATGGAAGTACATTATTTCCATCTGAACTGTGTTTAGATCATCATTTGAACACTGTAAATGAATAGGAATCAATAATAATCAGGAGTTTAATAAGGAAAAATACGTGAATTATTGCTTTAACTTCATGTGTCATAAGGATGAAGATAATGTGATATTAAAAATGTTTTTAACTCTGTACTTCATGTAACATGCAGATTTCATTTTATTTTTTTTTTCATTTATTTTTATTAGTTGGAGGCTAGTTACTTTAATATTGTAGTGGTTTTTGCCATACATTGACATGAATCAGCCATGGATTTACATGTGTTCCCCATCCTGATCCCCCCCTCCCACCCCCCTCCCCATCCCATCCCTCTGGGTCATCCCAGTGCACCAGCCCCAAGCACTTGTCTCATGCATCCAACCTGGACTGGTGATCTGTTTCACACTTGATAATATACATGTTTCGATGCTGTTCTCTCAGATCATCCCACCCTCGCCTTCTCCCATAGAGTCCAAAAGTCTGTTCTATACATCTGTGTCTCTTTTTCTGTCTTGCATGTGGGGTTATTGTTGCCATCTTTCTAAATTCCATATATATGTGTTAGTATACTGTATTGGTGTTTATCTTTCTGACTCTCTTCACTCTATATAATGGGCTCCAGCTTTATCCATCTCATTAGAACTGATTCAAATGTATTCTTTTTAATGGCTGAGTAATATTCCATTGTGTATATGTACAACAACTTTCTTATCCATTCGTCTGCTGATGGGCATCTAGGTTGCTTCCATGTCCTGGCTATTATAAACAGTGCTGTGATGAACATTGGGGTACACGTGTCTCTTTCAGTTTTGGTTTCCTCGGTGTGTATGCCCAGTAGTGGGATTGCTGGGTCATATGGCAGTTCTATTTCCAGTTTTTTAAGGAATCTCCACACACTTCTCCATAGTGGCTGTACTAGTTTGCATTCCCACCAATAGTGTAAGAGGGTTCCCTTTTCTCCACACCCTCTCCAGCATTTATTGCTTGTAGACTTTTGGATAGCAGCCATTCTGACTGGCGTGAAGTGGTACCTCATTGTGGTTTTTATTTGCATTTCCCTGATAATGAGTGATGTTGAGCATGTTGAGGTTTTCTATGTAGAGGATCATGTCATCTGCAAACAGTGAGAGTTTTACTTCTTCTTTTCCTATCTGGATTCCTTTTATTTCTTTTTCTGCTCTGATTGCTGTGGCCAAAACTTGCAAAACTATGTTGACTAGTAGTGGTGAGAGTGGGCACCCTTGTCTTGTTTCTGACTTTAGGGGAAATGCTTTCAATTTTTCACCATTGAGGATGTTTGCTGTGGGTTTGTCATATAAAGCTTTTATTATGTTGCAGTATGTTCCTTCTGTGCCTGCTTTCTGGAGTTTTTATCATAAATGGATGTTGAATTTTGTCAGAGGCTTTCTCTGCATCTGTTGAGATAATCATATGGTTTTTATCTTTCAATTTGTTAATGTAGTGTATTACATTGATTGATTTGCGGATATTGAAGAATCCTTGCGTTCCTGGGATAAAGCCCACTTGGTCATGATGTATGATCTTTTTAAGATGTTGTTGGATTCTGTTTGCTAGAATTTTGTTAAGGATTTTTGCATCTATGTTCATCAGTGATATTGGCCTGTAGTTTTCTTTTTTTGTGGCATCTTTGTCAGGTTTTGGTATCAGGGTGATGGTGGCCTCATAGAATGAGTTTGGAAGTTTGCCTTCTTCTGCAATATTCTGGAAGAGTTTGAGTAAGATAGGTGTTAGCTCTTCTCTAAATTTTTGGTAGAATTCAGCTGTGAAGCCATCTGGTCCTGGGCTTTTGTTTGCTGGAAGATTTCTGATTACAGTTTCGATTTCCTTGCTTGTGATGGGTCTGGTTCAGTTTTGGAAAGTTACACTTTTCTAAGAACTTGTCCATTTCTTCCAAGTTGTCCATTTTATTGGCATAGAGCTGCTGGTAGTAGTCTCTTATGATCCTTAGTATTTCAGAGTTATCTGTTGTGATCTCTCCATTTTCATTTCTAATTTTGTTGATTTGGTTCTTCTCCCTTTGTTTCTTAATGAGTCTGGCTAATGGTTTGTCAATTTTATTTACCTTTTCAAAAAACCAGCTTTTAGCTTTGTTGATTTTTGCTATGGTCTCTTTTGTTTCTTTTGCATTTATTTCTGCCCTAATTTTTTAAGATTTCTTTCCTTCTACTAACCCTAGGGTTCTTCATTTCTTCCTTCTCTAGTTGCTTTAGGTGTAGAGTTAGGTTATTTATTTGACTTTTTTCTTGTTTCTTGAGGTAAGCCTGTAATGCTATGAACCTTCCCGTTAGCACTGCTTTTACAGTGTCCCATAGGTTTTGGGTTGTTGTGTTTTCATTTTCATTTGTTTATATGCATATTTTGATTTCTTTTTTGATTTCTTCTATGAGCAGATTTCATTTTAAACATTCTTAAACTTTTCAGTTTATTTTTTACATCTGTCATTCAGGTTAACTTCTCACTTTATCACTTTTTTATGGCTACTATTGACTTTTGACTTTGGGAAAAATGAAAAATTCTGGGACTATGAGATCATGATCTTTTTTTTCCCTTCCCTCCTTTTGTTCAAGTTTAGTTGTTAAGACATAGGAGGGAAGCAGGGAGGGGATAGTAGAAGTTTTGGCTGTTTTTGTTAAGGTTGTTTTGAACTGCATTATTATGTGCCTAAGATAAGTTTAAATTATCTGAATGATAGGGAATTTCAGGCTCTGCTGTTATAAAATGCCCTCTCTCCTTATAAGCTAACTTCCCAGATGACTCAGATGGTAAAGAGTCTGCCTGCAATGCAAAAGACCTGGGTTCGATCCCTGGGTCAGGACGATCCTCTGGAGAAGGAAATGGCAACCCACTCCAGTATTATATTAGTTGAAAGTATTTTTTTTAAGTTTTAAAACAGTGAAAGTATACTTGATATACTTTATTAAAGTATAGATTAAAAATTTACTACTTAACATATATTCTAGGAAAATGTCTACGTTTAACCCAGTTAATGAACTAAACAGCCAGTTGGCATGTGGCAACATTTATGATGACTGAATTTGAAGTGATTGTGATTTATCATCTTTGTTGCCTAGCCTAATATATCTATTATTTCCGAAAGTTGAAACTAGGTCCCAAATTTGTGAGTCATAATCTGTCCATTTCCCTGTGTGATAAAATGTAAATTTTTATTTCCCATCTAAAAATTTTATTCTCAGGAATTCCCCCAATAGTCCAGTGGTGAGGACTCTATGCTTTCACTGCCGAGGGCCCAAGTGCAATCCCTTGTCAGAGAACTGAGATGCCACAAACTGCAAAAGGGGGCCACATTTTTTTAAAATTTTTTTCTCTAAGAACATTAGTTTTTGTTACTAGTTCCTAGAGACTGAATGGGATTGTTCTCTGATTTTCATTCAGTAGGCAAGGTAGTTTAAATGCAACATTTGTTAAAAACTTTTTATTTTGTATTGGGCTATAGCTGATTAACAATATCATGATAGTTTCAGGTGGACCGCAAAGGGGCTCAGCCATACATAAACATTCTTCCCCAAATTCCCCTCCCATCCAGCCTGCCACATAACATTGAGCAGAGTTCCCTGTGCTATATGGTAGTCCTTGTTGGTTATCCATTATTAAATATAGCAGTGTATATGTGTCAATTCCAAACTCCCTAACCCTTACCCCCACCCTTCCCCCTAAATGTAACAATTTTGTGATATGTGAATATTATGGATTTCCATTGGATTCTCCTGTCTCCTCTACAGAGTAGATACTCAATAAATGCTTATTGAGTAAATGAAAGAAAATATATTAATTTATTTCAGAAATTTATCATATCTTTCATTAAGATTTTTTCAGTAAAGATCTGCCAAATAGCAGCTTCGGTAGATATTCTTTGGGAAAGAGGAGGGAAGAATAAAAGGGCTAAGAGTATTTTATTTTCAGCCCATTAGAGTTACTGCTTCAAGCTGTGTTTTAGTCACCTGAGCCATAAGTTAAATGGGAGGGCTGTTGTAATTGAAATATACTTTTTTGTTCTCCAAGGAGACTTACCTAGTTCTCCCACCTCCTCACCTGTTGCTCTGATAAGATTTTTCCCTCCTTTTCAATTTATTTCACAAATGTAACAGTTGAAGAAGAAGAAAGAAAAATTACCCACAGTTTTACCCCATCAATTGTCTTTAGTATTCTGTGTTCCTTTCAAGTGCTTGTCTACATAAATATGTATTCTGATATACCTTATAAGTAATCACTCGTAATTTTGTCTTTTGTGTTTTAAGATCTTGCAGCCAGGCAAGACAGCTTCACAGGGATGGTAGGAACAAATGATCTGGTGTGAGGATGGAAGAAGGCCAGAAATAGTAAGGGTGGTGATTGAACCTTCCCTGTTTCATCAAGCCAATCCTCAAGCCACCCTAGTGCCATCACAGTTGCAGTGGGCAGCATGCCCAGTTGCAGAGTTTCAGAATGTATTGTTTAACATTGAGGCTTAACTTGCATTAAATAAAGGGAACTGTGAGCAGGGAAACCCTTCAGACTGGTTATATTATGAGCTGTAGAACTGTTGCCATTTTTCTGTTCCCCAGTTGTGCCCGTGAAAGAGGTATGTTCAGGCTGGAGACTCAGGCTCAGATGGGGGAACGAAGAGCCAAGGACCAATCTCAGTTTGGTCTGACAGGTGAATTCAATCTACTCCCTAAACTCAGCTTTTGTATCTGTAAGACTGAGAGATACAGATAGTGATGGGAAAAACCTTTTGAAAATAGAAGACAACTTAGTGGTTACTCTGCTAATATAATGGAAGTTGCCAACTGGAAAATGAATGCAAAGAAAAACAATGCAGCTAGATTGTGTGCCACAAATTTATTAGTCAATAAATATTCTGTGGTTTGATGTACAGTATCATATTTTTAATATGCTCTGATTAGAAATCTCCTAAAATATTCTGGAAGACTCCAATACTGTTGAATTGGAAGATATTTGGATTTATTAAAACATATTTGGCCTCAATAATGTCCCTTAGCCATTTTTCTTGAAAGCGAATCATTCCTGGTCTGCAGAGGAAGAGAAACAAACACAACAAAAGCTTTTAAAGGGAAACAAAACACTGAGCCAGGGATCCATTGATTCCCTGTTTACTCTGTTATATTCCTAGTGAGCAAAATGCCTTTTGGGGGTGGGGACAAAGATTGTCTCCATTCCTTAGGCCCAGTCAATAAAAGGGTGAGTTTATATGTAAAGATTCTGTAAGAGAGCTGATGTACAAATAAAAGGAGTTATTGAATATTATTTATGAGTGAGTTCCATGTGATTGTGAAGTTCCCCATTGAAACAACAGACAGGACCTACTTTGGCCCCACCCTACTCCGGCAACTAACCTCAAGTTGCTAGTCACTGAAAAGCAAGACATTACAGATAAAATCCATTTTCTAGAACAAAAGCAGAATCTTACTTTCAGCCCATCTTAATGGAGTAGGTGGTCCAAAGAAGAAAAGTGACCATTAAATAAATTATCTGTCATTGAGGGCTTCCCAAGGTGGCTCAGTGGTAAAGAATCTGCCTGAAATGCAGGAGACTCAGGTTCAATCCCTGGGTTGGGAAGATCCCTGGAGAAAGATTTCCCAGTATTCTTGCCTGGGAAATCCCAAGGACAGAGGAGTCTGGAGGGCTACACTCCATGGGGTTGCAAAAGAGTGAGACATGATGTAGCAACTAAACAGCAACAACAAAACAGACCCACTGGCTTCTTGGAGTGTGATGACCTTGTCCTACTACCCTTTTAAAATCTCTAAATTTTCTTTACCTGTGAACTAATGAATGGCCCTCAAAGACATAAGAGACATCAATGGGTGTATCCTAAGAGAAAAAGACAACTGTCAGCCAAGACCAGTCATACCAACTCATGATTCTTTCCATTGCTACATGTATCCATAAATACAGTCTTTAATTTCTAGAATTCATCTTCCCTGTGAATTGGAGATCTGTGGGTGGTAGTTCTTTGTCACTTCAAACCTGTGTTCCCCCAAAAGATCTTTTAGGGAGTAAATACCTTAAGAGTCTCCATAAAATTGAAAATAAGTCAGGGGAGGCTGTGCTCTCATTACTAGGAGCATGAGGAAGTCATGTGCCCTCTTTACATGATCCAGTTTACTCAGCCAACAGTACCAACTTACCTTGTAGGGACAGCCTAAGAATGAAGCCATGTAGATGAACACGGTACAAAAACATTTTAAAAATGTCTTTTACAGTTATAATTCTGTCTCAGTGACCCCCATCCAGTGTCCCCTCCAAAATTATACTTGGAATTCTGAGCAAGAGCCTGGCTCCCAAGTCCTCTCTCTGTGTGGTCTCGTTTACCTCCAGAGCCTCCCTTTCCAATGTTAGAGCTTGCCAGTTAGCAAGATAGCTAATGGTGGACTGTATGACCAGGAGAAATGAGAACTCCTTATAGTCTACCTCTTTAGATCACTCCAGGTTCCAAACTCTCCAAATAGGTGAGTTTGTACTAGGATAGGATAAATATAGGACATGGTTGGCTCACTATGGTGTGGTTATCTATAAAGCCTTAGAGTCAGGAGAGCCTCAAATAGCTTGGGAAAGGATGAAGGCAAAGGGGAAGTAACACTTTTATGTCTCCTGTATTCCAGGCATCATGGTTAGTACCACCCTGGTTCTAAGGATCCTAACCCTGGATTCATGGGTGTCATTTGGACTCCTTTCACAGCATCTGTCAACATATTTCATATTCACAGTCAACCTAGTGGTGACAAGCAGTCATTCCTTCAAATACTCAGTGCCAACTATTTGCCAGGTCTTTACAGCAGCACCAAAATCCCTGCCTTCATGGAGCTTACATTCTGGTGGGGGTGCAGAGTATAACAAGGTAAGAAATTACATAGACGATCAGAAGATGGTAAAGTATTAGGGAGGGAAGGAGGGTTCCAGTCAGAGGGAACAGCAAGTACGGAAACCCTGAGGTGGGACTCTACCTGGCTTATTTGAGGAGTAGCAAAATCAGAGTGGCTGGAGCAGAGTAAGTGAAGGGGCAGGGGTAATGGGAAAGCAGAAATAACAAGGGACCAGATCACACAAGGCCTGTAGGCCCTCACTACTCAGGGTGTCGTCTGTGGATCTGCAGCATCAGCAGCTCCTGGGAGCTTCTTAGTAATGCAGAAGCTCAGACCTGCTGAATTTGAATTTTCCTTTTAACAAGATCCCTGAGTAATTCACATGCATTTTGAAGTTGGAGAAGCATGTTGGAACATTGGAGGTGTGACATAACTTCATTTTTCCAAGACTTCCTATGGCTGGCTGAAAAGAGACAGGATGCAGGTAAAGGTGGAAGCAGAAAGACTGGCTAGAAGGCTATTGAAATAACTTTGGTGAGGGATGATGGTGTCTTGGCCCAAGGTGGTAGAGGTGCAGTGGGAAGAGAGGTTTGGATTGAGCGCCTATTTTGAAGGTAGGGTCAACAGGATTTTCTAATGGATGTGACTGAAAAAGAAGAGTCAAGGAGGATGACAAGGATTTTGGCCATCAGCTGAGATGAGGAAGGCATAGGTAGGTCAGACTTTAAAAGGAAAATCAGAAGTTCAGCTTTGGATACAGTAAGGGAGATGTTTAAATATCCAAGTGACAGAAGTCTGGGCTGGAGACAGAAATTTGGGAATCATAAGCCAGAGGTGGAGCTTCCCTGGTGGTCTAGTGGTTGAGAATCCTCCTGCCAATGCAGGGGACATAGGTTCGATCCCTGGTCTGGGAAGATTACACATACTGCAGAGCAACTAAGCCCATGCACCCTAGGCCTGTGCTCCGCAATGAGAAGCCTGCACACCACAATGAAGAGTAGCCCCTGCTCACCGCAGCTAGAGAAAGCTCACACATAGCAACAAAGACCCAATGTAGAAAACATAAATTTTTTTTTTAAAAATAAGCTAGAGGTAGCATTTAAAGCCAGGAGACTGGATAAGATTGTGCAAGAAATGAGGATAGAGAAGATATCCAAAGGCTGAGTTTCGGGACATGCACACATGAGGAGGTCAGTGAGAGAAGAGACCAGAGAACCAGTAGAGTAAAAACTGGTCAATGAGGCAAGAGGAAAACCAGGAGAGAATGTTGTTGTTCTAGAAGCCAAATAGAACATTTCACAGAGGAGGGCGTGATCAGTGATGGCAAGTGCTACAGATGGGCTCCACCAGATTGAAGACAGAAATATGACTGTTGAGTTTCACAAGGAAGGGGCCATCAATGGCCTCGACATGCGAAGTCTCTTCTCATTGAAGTGTCACTGAAGGGAACAGGGCAGCCAAGGAAGCGCTTACCGGAGGTTTGTTTTTGTTGACCTTGATGGTGAAGTACACACTGGCAGTGATTTGGGCTATGGGTCTCCGAGCAGTTGGGATGCTCCAACGTACACAGTAGATGTAGTAGAAGCTGTGAAACACATCTTCCTTCCTTAAAAACTCTGTGTAGTGCTCCCAGCGGCCTTGATACTCCCAATTCTATTTCACAGGAGAGAAGAAAAAGCACACAGAGGAAGAAAAGCAGACTTGTGTTCAAGTCCTCTCAGTGCACCCCAACCTTTTTGGCACTAGGGACCAGTTTTGTGAAAGACAGTTTTTCCACGGCCAGGGTGGGGGGGATGGTTTGGGGCTGATTCAAGTGCATTACAATTATTGGGCACTTTTATTCCTAATCTAATGCCGCCACTGATCTGACTGGAGGTACCTACCGGTCTGTAGCCCACAGGTTGGGGACCCCTGTGATGAAGGCAGCACACAACAGTAGGGATTATAGCCCCACTTCTGGAATCCATTTCTAACCTTTTAGACTGACGTTCAAACTATAGTCAACTCTCACTTATCTCCAAGGGTAGAGGAGAGAAAAGGTGGAGCTAAAATGGGAAATAACCTAACAGTGCAGACATTGCTTGAGATTGGATTTTGGAGTGCAGGGGCGCACACTCAGGTGTGTGTAGATACACACTGCATGCATGTCCACAGTGACCTCCTTCCGGACCCTTACTTGGAAGGCAAGTTTGGTTAATTGGCAAGTAATTAGAAAGTGCTTAGAATATGTGTTCTGCTCACTCCAGGAGACCTAAATGTGTGACTAGGAAGTAATGAGGCTGGAACTTCCCTGGTGGTCCAGTGGGTTAAGACTTCACCTTCCAATGCAGGGGGATGCAGTTTCGATCCTTGGTCGGGGACCTAAGATCCTACATGCCTTGTGGCCCCAAACATAAGACAGAAACAATATTGTAACAAATTTAATAAAGACTTTTTAAAAAAATGAAAGTGATGAGGCTGATTTCATCACCTGTTTGGGAAAATCAGACTCACTTCATTGCAGCCCTAGGTGGTAAGTGAAATAAGATCAGAAAAGGAGGTCAGGATCATCCAGATGGCTTGGAGAAGCTTCCCCCTCCAAAGCACACACCTTAATAACACCTCAGGTCCACACAAGTCATGTTGCACCCTTGAGTCTCAGCACCAGGCCTTGAAAGCCGGAGATATTCATCAAGTTCAACAAACCCCCCTTACTCTGGCTGTTGAGGCACAGAAAGCTTCCAAATTGAAAAAGATCCTAAATTAAGATGAAGATCCACAGAAGGACGGGAGTAGGATTCTCTAACAATCCCAGTGATATCAGAAGAGAGTTTGGGAGGAGATGGTAAAAAGACTTCAGGCCTTCCTTTAAAAAAAATAAATATTGGGACTTCCTTGGTGGTCCAGTGGTTAAGAATCCATCTCCCAATGCAAGGGACATGGGTTTGATCCTTGATTGGGGAACTAAGATGCCACATGCTGCGAGGAACCTAAAGCCTGTGCGACTGCATACCACATGAAGAACCCGCATGCTGCAACAAAGACCCAGTGCAGACAATAATAAAAAGAAACAAAAACTGTAGGCTGGTCTTCTGCCTCAGCTGATTTTATTTCAAACTTAAACCCAGTTGGCTGTTAGAGTTGGCCAGAGAGGAACATCAGACTCTAAATTTCTTGAGATCAGGTCTCTGTGTTCTTACACAGATCATTATTCCTTTGAATGAAGGAGTCAACAGTCAACCCTATGAGGACCGTTGGACCATGCCTTTTATTTTCAACCTTTCTGTGTTATACTTGATACACTTTTTTAGGCCTAATGTTTAATCTGTCACAGAGACTTCTCTGATGGTCCAGTGGTTAAGACTGTACTTCTAATGCAGGGGGTGTGGGTTCAATCCCTGGTCAGGGACTAAGATCCCACATGCCTCTCTGCACAGCCAAAATATTTTAAAAAATAATCTGTCACACAGTCACAGGCTCTGTAGCATTGGAATGGTCCCTAAAGATCATCTAACAGAGCCCCTTGCTTTGCACATGAGGATCCCGGGACCTAGAAATAGGAAAGGACAAACCAAACAGCTGGAACTAGGACCCGGGCTCCCAGGCAGCCAGCTCAGTGCTCTCTCCACCCCATCAGATGTCTCAGCTCTAGGATATTCTAAAGCAGGCTTAGACACAGTAAGTTCAGCTGTCTCCATCAAGCCAGTCTCTTCCCATTTTTGTCTCTATGCTGTGAGTGTGTGTTATCCCATGTTTTGTCATTTTTACATAACATTGCTTTATATACTCACTTCCAGGAAAAGAGTATCTCATTGTGCTATTCTGCCATGGATGGCTTAGACAATAACATACTATTGGACACTCAAAATCAACAGGCACCTGGAAGTATATGCACAAAACTTATCCCTGGTAAGTGACATCTGAGGGAGTAGAACTGGATATTGTAGGGATAGAAGGGGGTTTTCATGTTCTACTTTGTGGCTTTTTGCTCACTGAGTTTTTTTTTAATAATGATATCTTAATTTTATTATGAAAATATTGTAAGTGTGTGATAGGCATGAGGGATTTTCCAGGTTTTCTTGTATAAAGAACTTCTTTGTGTATTCTTGGGACTTCTCGGTGGTCAAGTGGTTAAGACTCCATGCTGCCAATGCTGAGGGCATGGGTTCAATCCCTGGTCAGAGAACTAAGATCCCACATGCCGTGCAGTGTAGCCAAAAGATAAAAATAAATTTTAAAAATGTTTTTAAAAAGAACTGCTTTGTGTATCCTTGTTACTACATTGCATTGCTGAAGAAAATAAACCAGTGCTGCCCACTGGCAGTGTATAAGTGTACCCATTTTTCCCTCCCCACAAACACACAAGCCTTCTGATACCAGATTGAATCATTCTTATTCACATTGTAATACCTTAAAATCTTTTGAATTTGCATTTTTCATTGATAGTAAACTGTATTATTTTTGGCATCAAAAAGGACTCTTCCTATTACAGTGAGAAAAGTATATCAGATAGACCTACAGTCAAAACTTTATTTTGCTGATTAATCAGAAAGACTTTGGACAAATTGCCCAACCTCTGTGACCCTCAAGTTTCATCATCTGTAAAATGGGTACACTGAGGTACCCACACCCAGGTTTTTTGTGAGGATTAAATGAGATAATGAATGTGAAATGCTTAGTGGTGCTTCGCACATTGCAGTGCTCACTCAGCAAATGGTAATAACTCCTAATTTGCCATCCCCTGGTGTGTGGTGAACTCTAAGAAATCTGCAGTAAGCTTGAGAAAGCTTTCCATTAGAAGTGCCTGGCACTTAGATGGTAGACTTTACTTCTAGGGCTTGCTGCATTAGTAGGACTAGAAATGGTGGTTTTATGTCAGGAGTTACATAGAGCTGCTAGCTTTTCCATCACCTTCTACTTTCTAATTTGTCTCTGTCCTCACAACAGTCCTACCAATGAGTAAGACAAATACTTTGACTTAGCTTTTCATCTGTGAAGAAATAATGGCACAGAGAATAAATCTGTTCATATATTCAGCACATATTTATAGAGCAGCTCCTCTGGTGACTCAGCTGGTAAAGCATCTGCTTGCAATGTGGGAGACCTGGGTTCGATCCCTGGGTTGGAAAGATCTCCTGAAGAAGGGAACGGCTACCCACTCCAGTATTCCGGCCTGGAGAATTCCATGGACTATACAGTCCATGGGGTCACAAAGAGTCGGACACGACTGAGTGGCTTTCACTTTCACTACCATGTACCTGACCTTTCTAAGGCCTGGGGACATGACAGTGAACAAAAATCTCTGCCCTCATGGACCATGTGTTCTGATGGCGGATAAAGGCAATAGGGTAAATAAAATCTAATATCCTAGATAAAGCTGAGTTCTGATGGAAAAGAAATAAGTCAGAGGAGAAATGGGTGTAATTTTAAATCAGGTGGCCGGGAAAGGCCTCAGTGAGCATAAGGCATCTTAACAAAGACCTGAAGAGAGGGAAAACGTGACCCATGAGAGTAGATCTCAGGGGAGAGGGAACAGCAAGTGTAGAGACCCTGAGGTGGGAGCATGCCTGGCAGTTCAACTGCAAGTACAACTTGAGTGAGAAAGGGGACCAGGGAGAAGGTGGTAGGTGATGGAGTCTGAGCAGTCAGTTGGGGGGAGGCGGGGATGGAGACTCGGATCACATGGGGCCCTGTAGCCCAGGCAGGACTGACTTTTAGCCTTTTACTCGGGACCAGTAGGATCTCCAGAGGCACGTTTTCCTGCTTGTTCTCTGTCCCATTCAGTCTGATTCATAAACCCTGGGTGCAGCAAGCAGAACCTTTGGCCCAAACCCAAATGGAAGATGTTCTCCGAGTGGGAAGGCCCAAGGGGAACCAAAACTTTGCACCATTTGTCTTCATTGTCTTCCTGGTACCCCTTGCAATGGCAACAGCAGTCCTGCCGCTGGATCACAAATGGAGGGTGTGGAGTCCCAAACCCCTGACCTTTCCTCTTTCCCACTTGACTGGGGCCTTCCTGGGCCTGGGAAAGTGCCCTTAGGCCAGAAGGCTTGGATGGACTGACCAGAGGAACAGAGACAGCTGGACACTTCTTCCAGGCTCCGGGAGTTTGCCTCCACCAGTTTCACCTGGTTTCTCTTCCAAGGAAATAGAGCGAGTGGGGGTTTCAGACCAGTCTTCTTCCTCCACCCCGCCAGTATGCAAAGCAACCCAGGGCCTTCTTCCCAGAGCTGCCAGGATAAGCCCCACAAATAGGTCAGAGCCAGGACCAGGAGGAAAAAGAAAAGGAGTTAGGAGCATGTGCATCTGACTGTACAGTGAACACATTCCAGAGCTAAGTCAAAACACCTTGTGATCTCTCTACATCCCCTCTGTAGAACTCTAGAGCTGGGACTACAGAACCCCTGTTTTTAGAGAGGCATCTCCCTCCTTAGAAAGGAAACCACTCCCCAGTGGCTCAGTGATAAAGAATCTGCCTGCCAATGCAGGAGATGCAGGTTCGATCCCTGGGTTGGGAAGATCCCCTGGAGAAGGGAATGGCAACCCATTCCCATAATCTTGCCTGGGAGATCCCATGGGCAGAGGAACCTGGTGGGCTACAGTCCACAGGGTCGCACAAATCAGACACAACTTAACAACTAAACAACAATTCCTTCTTAGGCCATTAGGCCCCCATTTAGGGCAGTGGCATGGGGAAATTGCTTAGCTGAGAATATCTGATTTTCTTAGGGAAGTGTACAGTGAAGACAATACAAACACTGGGAAATACGATTGTGCTGTTCACCTTCAAAGACTATCCCATCTTGATTTTGAAATCCAGATGAGACAGTTTTTATTTATTCAAGTCGCCTGTGGTATCATCACTTAGGCTTTCTAGCAGGACTTCCAACTTTTCATCAAAGAGGAGTCTTTTTGTCATTCTTCGCCCTTGTGTGCAAAGCTGGAGTGGCCAAAGGACTTACCAAAACAAACTCCTCAACTTGCTTACGGCCCTTTTCTTCTGTGAATTCACCGTGGGTGATCCAGTCGATATTTCTGACGGGGTTTTCAGCTTCTGCAAACAGAGTATGAATGTATTAGTTACCTCCTAGTGGAGCACTACCTAATGAGACCATAGGCACCCAGACAGGTTTACTACCTTCTATAGACTTGATAGCAGCAGTGATGGCATCCTTGGCTAAAGTTTGAGCTATTTCTGTTATGTCTTGAGGGTCTTCTTTGGCCATTGCCTGGCTTGTGGAACCTTTATCCTCATTTGCTTCCTTCTCAAATTTGACTTTTTTGGTCACATTCATCTTCTTTTCACTGGAAAAAGAAACTCAAGAAGTTACTTGTGTGTGTGTGCGTGTGTGTGTGCACATATGCACATGCCTGTATAAACTCATCTTAAGTACAGACTATCTATTGAAGAATCACAAGACACAGGAAACAGTTGTTGCCTCTAGGGAGGGTATTAGGTGTTAGGGTAGGAGGGGTCTCGCTGTTTACCTTCTGTGCCTGGATGCTGAGATCCACTATTCCTGAAAACCAAGGATTTTCTGATTCTCATAACCATGAAGACTTAAGTCAAGGAAGGTGTAGCCAAATGATTCCTAACTTCCTTGTGGTTCTAACAGTATTGATTTCTAGTTGAGTCTTTATTAGAACTTCAACCCCCAGGTTTCCCTGGTGGCTCAGTGGTAAAGAATCCGCCTGCCAATGCAGGAGATGCAGGTTCGATCCCTGATCTGGGACGATCCAACATGCTGCAGAGCAACTAAGCTCCTGTGCCACAACTATCGAGCCTGTGACCTAGAGCCCAGGAGCCGCAACTACTGAGCCCATGTGCTGCAACTACCGAAGGCCCTAGAGCCTGTGCTCTGCAACAAGAGAAGCCACCACAGTGAGAAGCCCGTGCAGTACAACAAAGAAGAGCCCCCACTTGTAGCAACTAGAGAAAGCCTGTGCAGCAACGAAGACCCAGCACAGCCAAAAATAAATAAAATTATAAAACAACAACAACTTCAAACCCTGCTTTAGGCTACTGAGGGCATGTGGCTCTTTGAAGATAAAGTGAATTAAAAGGATTAGAGGCAGTACAGTAGAGGAGGGGTTTGCTTTTCAGTTTTTTTCCTCTTGGATTTTCCAGATATGCAATTATCTGTCAGAAACTATCTTTTCTTTTGCCATCTCTTTCCCTGCAATATATAAGTGTTAGCTTTGGGTAACACTTCCAGAAAAATGGAAAGGAAACGAGACAGTGGCTTCTCTTGCTTCAGGCTTCAAGGGGTGTGCTTTTTGGTGTGGCACCAGTAAGTATGATGCTGGCTCAGAGCTTGAAATTTGTTAAGAGAATATTTGTCTGCTCCTATTTTAGTAAGATGTTTGTGTGTGTTAGTCACTCAGTCGTGTCTGACTCTTTGAGACCCCATGGACTGTAGCCCACCAGGCTCCTCTGTCCATGGAATTCTCCAGGCAAGAATGCTGGAGTGGGTTGCCATTCCCTTCTCCATGGGATCTTCCTGACCCAGGGATCAAAGCCACGTCTCATGCATTGTAGACAGATTCTTCACCATCTGAGCCACCAGGGAAGTCCAAGATGTTTGTAAGAGATAATTAAATTTTTCCAACTGTGTTTAACACTTGTCCAGATTGTGGAAATTAGTTATCAGGACTTTACAGTCACAGAGCTATAAGTCTTTGCACATTTTCCATTTTCCCCCTTGAGTCTTGGAGTCTTTCTTTCCCTGCTGTGCTGAAGTCTCCTCACTGAGGTGCACTCACTTCTAGCATAGCTATAAACCCCCTGCAGGCAATCCCTGCTTGGCCAGTGCTGCCTGAAAGTGGCTCTCTCGCTCCTAAGGGAGCTATTTATTTCTCTATAAATAGCAACTCCCAATTTGGGGGGGTTAATGTGCCTCATTCCATTTGGCTCTCAGCATGGCTGTGAGATCATGGCTGGACATCTATCTTGTGCCTTCCAGGCCCACTTTCCCCACCTCCCCTGCTCTCCAGCCAGGAACACTGACCTGCTGGGACTGTAACAGTAGGCTGTCCCGTGCCCTCTGGCTTCCAGGAGGTGCCACACAGTGGGGAGATCAGGCTGAAAGGAGAGTGAGCTCCAGGCAGGTATTCCCCCGGGGCTCTCCGCCTCCCGGGTCACCCCTGACTGGCTGCCTGAGGAGGTGGCCACCAGTCCCAGGGCAGCTCGCTCACTTCTCAGTCTGGTGAGAGTAACCATCCTCTCCCCTCAACGTCATGGCCCCACTGTTACCAGCCCCAAGGAGCAGTCCTCACCCTCCTTTCCCTACCCTCTGCCCATACCTTTGTAAATATTCCCTTTACTTAATCCTTCTCTCCGACTTTCTGTGTGCCAGCAGTTTCCCCACTGGGGCCCTGAGTCATAAAAAGAGGGACTCTATAGTTACCACATGAACCAGGAAGCCAACCTCACATCAGGCCATCCAGCTCCACAGTCCACCTCTCCTCCACCCTGCCCTCCTCCCTCCCCTCGACGCTTCACAATGAGTGATGACCTCATCGCTGTGAGCCTCTTTCAAGAAGGTCATCCTTTGTTCCCTTTCTGGACATCATCACTGATCCCAGGCTGTGGTGCATGCTGTACTAGGCAATCCAGCTCCCCTGGCTGCAGTGGAGGGGTGGACAGGGTCATCCTTTGGGGGAAAACGGAATCTTCCCAGGCAGCCCATCCCAGAGTGAGGAGGGACTGAAGGGTCGGGGTAAGGGTGTCTGGAGGTCCTTAGCCCTCGAGAACTGGCTCTCCCACCCCGAGGCCCATGCCAGTTTGGCCAAAGCAGTTTGTCATAAACCCCATCCAGCAACATGATCCTTCAGAAAACGGCCCATTTGGCTACTTGGTCATTCGGTGACTTGACTTTCAGTAAATTGCCTCTTGATGAATTGACTGGAAGCCAAATCTGTGCCCTTCAAACCCAGCAAATTAGTTGGGGCCTTGTCTATAGAAGGACCCCAGGAGCCCTGTGCTCAGTGGGGTACAGGCCTCAGGAGGCAGTTCCCATCTTATCCTCACATGCCTGTGGACCACAGACCCAAAGCCTCCCTCCCACCGGCCTCACCTAGCTCTTTCTCCTCCTCCCCTTACTAATGTGAGGCCAGAAGGCAGAATGGCTATGAAGGGCCGGGGTCAAGCTTGAGGTGTGAGTGACAAATGGGGAAAACAAGTTCAGGCCCCTTTTGCAGAGCCCTCCCATCCTTCATAACCCTCAATACCTCTGTGACCGGATCATTTTATCCTGGATCCTCGTATGAAACAGCAGTGGTCTGGGAAGCCACAGAAAGAGTCGCTGGGCAGCTTTTCCCCTGGCTTCCCGGCTGGAATGTTTACACCTGCTACCAGGGCAACACCAATTTCAGCCAACAGGAACCAAAGCCCAAATGATTGACTTCTTCTGTTAGTGAGAGGGCGGCTAGTAGGGTCACAGCAGCAGTCTGAGCTGTGGATCAGGACTAGGCTGTCCTGTCCACGCTAGCTTCCCCTCAGCAGGTGGACTTGCAGGGCTGCGCAGGAGTAGGGAGCCTCGCAGCTGTTATATACTGGGAGTCCTTATTGTGTGCCAGTCACTGGGAAGTGCTACATCACAATAGCCCCAAGAAGTAGGTGTTGGTGTTTTCATTACAGTTGAGCAGGGGCACAGAGTGTATTACATAAGTTGGCTAAAACTCAAACCCAGAGCTGTCCGCCTTCATTGACTGAGCTTTCACTTATTTATTCCCAACTTCTGAGGTTAGGATCTCCCTTGTGTGCCCGATTGTTTTCAAAGATGTCTTTTATGAATCCAGGATGAGCTTATATTGTAATGGTTATCAGCACATACCCAGGAACAATTTACTTAACATTTCTTAGTTTGTCTGTAAAATGGGGATGACAGTGCCTGCAGAATCCTCTTAATGAGGATCAAATCACAGTTTTACAGAAAAGGCTGAGAACAGTGCTTGGTACATCAGAGTCAAGGCAGGAGGAGGGCTCGTGTGGACACTGCCATTGGGGAGCACAGAGGCTCCTGAGCTATGAAAACGCTGGATGATGAGGACCTGCCTGGGTTCTGTTTGTTGATCTGACTCCCATACAGCCCATCAGACCAACTGCCATGAACCTTCTAGTGCCTCAGCAGGCCCTGATCCACAGCCCTGCCCTCCTCCTGGGTTCCCTGGGAGAAAGAGGGGGAACTGGAAACACTGGGCAGGGTCGCAGCTGCACTCCAAAAGGACAGAGCTCCAGCCGCCTGTATGCGGCAGGGGCGGCAAGACCTAAGAAGCCCCGGGACCACTGGTGCGAGGCCCAGGGTGAGCATGGAAGGGTGGGCAGTGGGATTCTTAACTGCCCAGAGGAGACGTGCAATCCACCAATGAGACGCTCTTAGAAGGTAAAATGTTCTTAAGGGGGAGCCCGGAAAGATTTCCCAGCTGATTAGAAAGGCTCCTCTTTGAAGCAGAAGCTTCAAGTGGGTGGCCAGAATGACACCGTTTACCCCCAGCCAAGCCCCTCACTGAAGCGACAAATTCTGGCCTCTGGGCCTGAGAGCTTGAGAGACCTTTTGAACCCTCATCAGCCATGAGGACAGGGACTTCCAAACCATGCCCTCCTCGGATGCCTCCTCCCCAGGCGGCGCCGCAGAAGAGTGTTGAGAGGGCCGGGGTGGGGGTGGGGGTTGGAAGTGGGGGCGCAGATGGGAGAGAAGCAGGTGGGGCAGGAGGAGAAGGAGCAGGAAATAAGCCTCTGGCAGCTCCCCTCTCACACACCCCCGTCCCCAAGCTCTTGCCCTGGAGGGGGGGCCGGGCCCCGGGAGGGTGGGGCAGCGCCTGCTCCAGCCGCGCGCCAGCCTGTGCCTTCGAGAACTTGGAGCCCGTGTGCAAAGACATGCCCCGCGGCCCCGCTCGCGGCCCTTCTAGACCCTGTGGGCAGCCTGGTGAGTGTGCGCGGTCTGCTCACGGGGGGCCTTGGACACGGGGTCACACGGGGTCAGAAACGCGCCGTCTCCGGCTCCGGCTTCGTCCCTTGCTCCAGCCAGGGGAGGGAGAAGGGGCAGGGCCTCGCTTGCCCCGCGTGTGGAAAGTGGAGTGAATTGGTACCCAGGGTGCGGTGCTCAGTAGGGGGTGTTGTTTGGTCGCTGTCAGCTTCTTCCTGACTTGAGGACAGTTAGGGGAGGAATAAGTTGGGGAGGGGGGCAGAAGCGGGCAGGGGGTCCCGCAGGGGCAGTAGACATCAGTACAGGAGAAAGGACAGCCACACCCTGGGCCTTGGTTTTTCTTCCTTCCCACCTGTAACCTGTTGAGGCTTGTCCCAGGCCACAGGTGCGAGGTCTTGCAACAAGGCCACAGAATTGAAGCCCAGAACCAAGGACACCTCCCAAGCTGACTGAGCCCCTTTGTAATGGTTGCCAAAAGCCCCCCTAATCCTCACTAACAAGTTCCTGACTCCCAATTAGGCCAAGGTGCCCACTCCACTAAACACCCCATAGCGCCCCAACCCATCACCTATTGCCAGCCTTCCAGCAGGAATTTTGTCTTGAGGCTATAAAAATTGGCTATTAACTCACGAAAACTGTCAGCTTTCTCTCCTCTGTCAGGAGGTCGTCCCACTGTATTCACAGCACCCACATTATCTCTGCTCTTTGTTCTTAGTAAAAACTCACTCCCTTCTGAAAAGTCCTGTGTCTGGAAATTCTTTTCCAACCCGCGATCAGACAGCCTCAACATAGCCCTTCGTTTCCTCTAAGCTCCTGCCCTCACCTCTCCTGGTACCTTCAGCCTGTCACCCCCTTCCCTTGTTTATCTTCTTACTCCCCCAACCCCGGCCGATGTCCCACAAGGCTGTTCTCAGAGATGAAGCTCATGCTATATGCTGACGATCCCCTGGCAAGTGATCCCAGTCAGCTAGCACGGGTCTTCTGAGGACTGCAAGGCCCTGAGGTGAAGTGAAGCTGAAACAAGTTTCCCACCCTCAGTGCACCTACAGTCTAGTTGGGAGGATAAACTGTGCTCACCTGACAAGAGAAGCAGTGAGTCAAATGTAGCAAGGCACCATGGGTTTGGGCAGCTTCTCAGCAAGTGTGGCTGATGACTTCACTTCCACCGTAAAAGGCCTGACTAGACTGTCCCCAGAAGGGAGAGGAGGTGATAGGAGCCCAGGGCCTTTCCTAAATGGAGGGCTGTTCTTCATCCATAAAGGCCACACACCCTGCGTACTGTGCCTGTCAGCCCCAGGTGGGCAGACCCCTGAGAGCTGTGATGTCACAAAGACCTCTTGCAATATTCCAGCGGTCCTTGAGCATGCAGGTCTGCCATTGCGGGAGTGCCTCATTGAACAGCTTCCTGCTCAGAACACAAGTCCTATGGCAGAACTGTTCCCAGATGGCTGGCCTTTTGATGGGGATGCCTAGATGGTCATTCCCACATTGGGCAGCCCTTAACAGACACTGGATGAGAACTCCAGAGTTGCCCTAGAGACCTGACCCAGCTTGACCCAAAGACTAGGCTCTTAAACTTAAGAGATGGGAGTGGGCTTCTGGGGGCCTGCACTGTTTTCTGGCCTCTAGAAACAAAGAGTATTAAGCCTAAAAGGAAAACAATCTGTCTGCTAAGTGAAACAGACATTCCCCAGCCATGTAGTAGGTGGCACATAGGGGGACAGGCAGGTATGCCAAAGAAAATCTTAAAACACACAGGAAAGATTCTTGTTTTCTTGGGGGCAAGTGACACTCCGTGTTTCCATTGTCTTCCCTTTTCTCCTACTGCCTTCGGCATTACAGTTCTTTGGTGTCATAACTGAAATTGCATAGTTGTTGAACTTACCTGGTGGCGCAATGGATAAGAATCCCCCTGCTGATGAAGGGGACATGGGTTTGATTCCTGGTCCAGGAAGATTCCACAGGCTACGGAGCAACTAAGCCTGCAAGCCACAACTACTGAGCCTTCATGCTGCAACTACTGAAGCCCGTGTGCCCCAGAGCCTATGCTCTACAACAAGAGAAGCCACTGCAATGAAAGCTTGTGCACTTCAACTAGACAGTAGCCCCTGCTTGCCACAACGAAGACCCATTTAAGCCAAAAATAAAAAAGTTAAAAAAAGAAATTGCATACTTGTTTGTAAATTTTATTTCCCGACCACACTCTAACCCATATAATTGATTTCTCCATGTTTTCTGGAATTGAGGAAGACACCTGCTACGAAACAAAACAACAGATGAAACAAAATGTCTGCAAACAAATAAAGCAGTATTTACATGGGTTAACACAAGTCAGATCTGCTAGGCCATTTTCTCAATGATGCCCTGAAAAGAACAATTAGGTCTTTAGTCCTCAGTCAAGATTTGTGGAAATCCCCAAACTGGTGATTTGGCTCTTTATTGCCAAAGAGACTTTGGGGGTGGCCAGCAGCATCAGACACAGAGGACACACAAATATACCAAAGAAACCTTTAACGATGAAAGATTATGCAAACATAGCCTTGGATTGATTCTTTCCAGAAATGTCCTCATCTTTTCTTTTCTCAACCGTGCACCAAACTGTGAAGGTCCTAAGAACATTCTCCTCCCCAGCTCAGACTCTACTCCAGCTTCATCTGGGAAGCATAAGAAGAGCATATCCCAAAAAAAGCATTCCCGAGTATGCCAACCTCAGAGGTGAGCTATTTGGTCAGGAGTATATGGATGTGGCGGGGGGAGGAAGGCAGCATTATACCAGCACACAGAGACTCAAATCAAGAAGTTGAATGCTAGTGTCTTTCAAAGTGAAAGTCACTCAATCATGATCAATTCTTTGTGACCCCATGGACTACACAGTCCATGGAATTCTCCAGGCCAGAATACTGGAGTGGGTAGCCTCTCCCTTCTCCAGGGGATCTTCCCAACCCAGGGATCGAACCCAGGTCTCCCACCTTGCAAGCGAATGCTTTACCAGCTTAGCCACCAGGGAAGTCAATGTCTTTAGACACACAAAATCTGCATCAACACACTTGGGAAAGAAAAACCTCTATAATAGTTCCATATGTCTTGTGTGTCACAAAAGTGTGAAAGTACAAAAGTGTAGTAGAATAATTTTGAGTTCTCAGGTCACAAAAGCATCAGAATGATGTGAAATCTTGAAAACCAAGTGATGTTTAAGTCTCCCCCTCACCCTGAAGTTTCCTGCTGAGGACGACCAGCTTCAGTCCCATCCAGTCACCACCTTCCCCTGAAACAGAGCAGGCAGCATCTACCTTGAGGGGTAAACCAGGACCTGGGTTCACACAATGGCAGGAAAATTGCATCTTTCTCTCTTTCAGAACACAACTTCAGAGCAATTCGTGTCCTTATCAAGGTTAGTACCATCTTTGCTGCAGTGTTCTGTGAACCCCCAGACTGTAATCGCTGGTTCCAAGAGAGAAGCCAAGACTGCTGCCACTGCCTACTCCTGGTTACACACTGGGTCTGAGGATCCTCCCGACACCACATTTGGGTGACTTTGGGGGAGCTGGGGGCAGACTAGACAGCTTCCACAGGCACAAGGCCATCCAGTTACAAACTACTCCACAGACACGATGTCCTGATAGCCAGAGATACCCAGGGATGGGTGCAGAGCGCCGACCATCCTCCCTTAAAAGATAGGAGATCTGAGGCTCAGAGTAGTGAAGTGACTTGCCTGAGGTCACACAGCTGACAGGGGGCAGAGCCTCCTGATGTGCTGGTACCCTTGGTGTTCCCAGTCTCCACAGCCTTTCGGAAAAGAAACGGTTTGTTCTTCGCCCTTCTCCACCTGAGATGCGTCACTTGTGGTGAGGTGGGATACACCTGTGGGAAAACAAAAGTCTCCGAGGATGGGATACAGTTCAGGTTTACAGATGAGCGGAGGGAGAACCCGGGCTTCTCAAGTGATACCAGTGGTAAAGAACCCACCTGCCAACGCAAGAGACGTAAAGAGACGCAGGTTCAATCCCTGGGTGGGGAAGATCCCCTGGAGGACGGTATGGCAACCCACTCCAGTATTCTTGCCTGGAGAATCCCATGGACAGAGGAGCCTGGCGGGTTACAGCCCCTGGGGTTGCAGAGTGGGACACAACTGGAGCAACTTAGCATGCACGCACGAGGGAGAATCTGGGATCCGAACTTGAATGAAAAAAGGACGAGGAACAGGAGGAAGAAGCCATGTTGCTTGATGGAGACCTGGCTGTTTTCAGGGTTTCTCAGTCTCAGCAGTGTTGATGTCATCATGGACTTCTTTTTTTTTTTTTTTTATTAGTTGGAGGCTAATTACTTCACAACATTTCAGTGGGTTTTGTCATACATTGATATGAATCAGCCATAGATTTACACGTATTCCCCATCCCGATCCCCCCTCCCACCTCCCTCTCCACCCGATTCCTCTGGGTCTTCCCAGTGCACCAGGCCCGAGCACTTGTCTCATGCATCCCACCTGGGCTGGTGATCTGTTTCACCATAGATAGTATACATGCTCTTCTTTTGAAATATCCCACCCTCACATTCTCCCACAGAGTTCAAAAGTCTGTTCTGTATCTCTGTGTCTCTTTTTCTGTTTTGCATATAGGGTTATGTTGGTGGGAATGCAAACTAGTACAGCCGCTATGGAAAACAGTGTGGAGATTTCTTAAAAAACTGGAAATAGAACTGCCATATGACCCAGCAATCCCACTTCTGGGCATACACACTGAGGAAACCAGATCTGAAAGAGACACGTGCACCCCAATGTTCATCGCAGCACTGTTCATAATAGCCAGGACATGGAAGCAACCTAGATGCCCATCAGCAGATGAATGGATAAGGAAGCTGTGGTACATATACACCATGGAATATTACTCAGCTGTTAAAAAGAATTCATTTGAATCAGTCCTAATGAGATGGATGAAACTGGAGCCCCTTATACAGAGTGAAGTAAGCCAGAAAGAGAAAGAACATTACAGCATACTAACACATATATATGGAATTTAGAAAGATGGTAACGATAATCATGGACTTCTAAAACCGCCCTGGGAGGGCCAGCCCCTGCACTCAGGCTGTTGAGGAGCGTTGCCAGCCTCTGGCCACTAGATGGCAGTAGCATCTCCCCAGACTCCCCGGGAGATGGTGAGCCTGTCTCCAAACTTTTGCCCACTGTCTTTTTTTCTCCCCACAAATATTTCACTTAAGTGTTTCCCAAACAAAGGGTAGGGCCATCGTCTTCCCAACAAAGGGTAGGGCCATCGTCTTCCCCTCCCTTCTGAAAGCGTATGGCTTCCTCTAACCTTTTTCAAAGTCTTTTCCTAGTGACGATTTCATTTGACCCTAGAAATAATGATGGCAGCCTGGTAAATATAATTTCAAAAAAGAACCATTCTTCCAAACAAGTGACAGAGGTAAAATATGTGTCAAGTGTTACCATCACAGAAGACAGAAGAACATGTGTTTATTTTTCTACGTGCACAGAAACCCTTCAGGGTAGTGTGACAGTGGGGTAGGTGATGGGCAGGTAACTGGAACAAAGTCTTTTCACTGAATAACTTCTATTGTTGGATTTTTGAGCTATGTATGGTATCTATTTTAAAAATTAAAGATAAAGAATAAAACCGTATGTATAAAATCAGCTAGAAGGATGCCTTGTACAGGACAAGGAATATAGCCCATATTTTATAACTATAAATTGAGTATAACCTTTAAAAATTGTGAATCACTTTGTTGTATACATGAAACATATCATATTGTACATCAACTGTACTTCAATCAAAAAGGTAATAAAACCAAATGAATGGCATTGTCAACCAAACGTCCTTTCAACTGGCCTTAAAAGCAGGTGAGTAGTGAATCTGAGGTCAGTAGCCAGATCACATCTGTCAGAGCTGCTGTAAGAAAACCCTTCTGGCTAACTGCACTTTCAAAAAATCAAGAGAAACACGGGCTGCTCCCTTCGAGGCAATGGCACCCCACTCCAGTACTCTTGCCTGGAAAATCCCATGGACGGAGGAGCCTGGTAGGCTGCAGTCCATGGGGTCGCTAAGAGTCAGGCACGACTGAGCAACTTCACTTTCACTTTTCACTTTCATGCACTAGAGAAGGAAATGGCAACCCACTCCAGTGTTCTTGCCTGGAGAATCCCAGGGACACAGGAGCCCGGTGGGCTGCTGTCTATGGGGTCGAACAGAGTCGGACACGACTGAAGTGACTTAGCAGCAGCAGCAGCCATTACCTTCTCCAGGGGATCTTCCTGACCCGGGGTTGAACCTGCATCTCCTGCACTGGCAGGTGGATTCTTTACCACCTGGGAAGCACCGGATAAAAGATGGAGAAGAAAGGTAACTTAATTTTCTCACCTAGAGGTTCCCTGGTCACCTGGGGTGTTGATCTGTACACACGGATTATCACCTTCTTCACAGTAGTTACACCTTTTCAGATCTTAATATTATCTGGTTACCTTTAGCACTGGACATGCAATTCTTTATTTCAAATACATTCATTTTAATAAACATAATCATTGTTGCTGCTCTACATAATAAGCTAAAATAAGAATCAACACTTAAGTGACTACTATATGTGGATACAGGGTGCACGGACGATGAAGGTGCAGTCTGGAATTTTAAGCATATAGGGATTCACCCAGAAAAGGAAAGAGGAAAAAAAAGTACTACTTTTTCTGTATTCTTCTAGCAATCTCCGAAGAAACACTGTTTTCCAATATTTTAATATCTACTACAAGAGTAGGAACTACCTTTGTGACACATAATGCGCTGGGCAGTTATTGGTGCTTGGTGTATATTACAGCTGTAATTTTACAAGCCTCGGTTGCCTTCTAGTTTTTTTTAAGTGATAATGCTATATTGGGTAGACGTCTTGATCTTGGGTAGTACTGTTTTAAAAAGTAAAGAAAACCTCTGATTTTTTATTTTTATTATACACTACAAAATACAATGCATGCTACACAATATGCCGCATAATCTACTAGCAGAGATAGAAGAGCATGACTGAGTTGTTCTTCATCAACCAGGAAAACGTTTCCTTAATCAATGTTCTCCAAACCCTGAAAAACAGTTTAAAAAGGAAAATGAGAGAATTCTGTTCCTCTCAAAGATGTACAATGACTCCCAGAACCTGTAATGATTCCTAGTTTTCATTTTCTGACAGTAACAAATATATCACTTTAAACTGTTTTATAAAACAACAGCCAACATCAGGAAGAGATGATTAGCCTTATTCTACTTTTTTACAAATGAAAAAAATTAAAAAAAAAAAAACAATGGAGGCTCAGCCAGGTTAAAAGTCCCTTGCTTAAGTCAGTCAGGAAGTAGTAGAGTCAAGTTCAGGGACCACTCACCCCCTCTAGAACTTTTGCCCTGTAAGCATGACACTGTTCGGAAGACCATTCTATCACACTCAGTTCACAATCAAATGCTTCAGAAACTACAGAGTAAAAGTGTCATCAGTGATGGCATTTCTTCCAGGTTGTTAAAATAACACAGTCCAGGTATTCTGTTTCTATTACAGGAATAATCTTTTTAAAGAATGAGGACGAACTCCTACAACATATAAGAACATACTATTAGGCCGAACCATATGAAAATGCTACTGCTTGACCATTTTTGACCCACAAAAAAAAATCATTTCGTGATTCAGTCAAATATAAATTATAGTAATTCTTTAATGTATTGGTGCATGAATTGGCAAACCAATGGAGTATAGAAGAGTACATTAGTGAAACAGGCCCATGTATATATGGATATTTAGTTTACTAGAATGGTATCTGAAACAAACAAAAAAATTGACTGTTCTATAAGATAATTCTGACAACTGGCTGTTTCTTGGAAAAAACTAAAGTTAAATCCTTGCTTCACATTATACCCCCAAATGACCTGTAGACAGGTCAGAGTACTAACTGTAAAAAAGGGGAAAGGATTGTTAATTGTATTTGGAGAAACTGTAGAAATATTTTTTAGAATCTTGGATATGAAAGTCCTTTGTATCAATGTAAACTATGATAAACAGAACATCCATATTAAAAATCTATCTGATGAAAGCCAGGATAAAGTAAAAAAGACGGCAGACAGAAAAATATTTGCCACATATAAAAGAGACAAAAAATTAACATCTGTAATGTATAATAAGAACCTCTATAAATCAAAAAGAAAAAAGACAACAGAACAAGAAAGGATATAAGCAGACAATGCAGAGAATAAGATGATCATTAATATGTAAAAGGCACTGTGCTACTTTAATTTGCATTTTCCCAGTCTGCTGTAAGCCCTTTGGCAAAGCGTTAACCAGAATGCTTCTCAACCCTGACAGGTGGGCTAGCATCAGAGCCATCTTACCTTTGACACATAGTAACGGTTTACTCCAGAGACACGCCTATCTCTTTCCATCATATACCACTGATATGAATAGTGGGCAATCCTTTTTTCCTACAATGAAAGGAAATCATTATTGCAGTTTATAAAGGTGAGTGAGCCAATAGAAAGATATTAGAACTTTAATTAATAAGTGACATTCCAGAAAAATGGAATCATCACTCATATAAAAACCAAATTAAGACAGAATCTTAAACAAAATCAGACCACTAAACTTTAGAAATAAGACAGTAACCATGACTTCTTACACATTCTGTTTTAACCAGCATCATTTTTTTCCTTTTCTCTTTTTTTTTTTTTTTAAGTCATGACTACTTGTTCCTTTTGGGGACGCTGGGATGAAACAACAGCGGTAGGTCACAAGTGAAAGACGATCACAAAACCAGAAACCAAATACATTGATACTTTAGAGTTAACGTAAAGAACTAGTTAGAAAAATCACAATCCTAAAGTGAAAACCAGGAGCTTGAGCTAAATTCCTAAAGGCTTGCAAGAGAAAGTGGGGGATAAAAAAAAATGTCAAGGTAAAAAAATTAAGGGGAATTCCCTGGCCGTCCAGTGATTAGGACTCGGCGCTTTCACAGCCAGTTGCTCGGGTTCAATCCCTGGTGGAGGAACTGATATTTCGCAAACAGCGTGTCAAGCCCCCCCCCCCCCCAAAAAAAACTAATTAAATCAAGGTTAGGAAAAAGTGAAAAACGAGAAGCTACCGAGATATGGATGCGAAAAATTAAAATCCAGCCAGAAAGGAGACTTGGGGTGGAGGCAAGACTAATTGACGCCTCTCTGCCTAGGTAGGGCTTCACTGGCGGTTCAGACGGTCAAGAATCTGCCTGCAATGCAGGCGACCCGGCGTTCGATCCCTAGGTCGGGAAGATCCCCTGGAGAAGGAAATGATAACCCACTCCAGTATTCTTGCCTGGAGAATTCTATGGACAGTGGAGCCTGGCGGGCTACAGTCCATGGGACTGCAAAGAGTCGGGCACGACTGAGCGACTAATACTTTCTATTTTCTTTCTCCTCTGCCTAAGAATTTGGACTTGACCTCTTTTAATCTCCTACCTTAACAGCCCCCAGTCTCTACTCCACCCTCCAGCCCTGGCTTCACCCAGTAACCTTACTAAATCCTTACTAAAGTGGAACACGGTTCCGGACGGGTTTCGATCCGCAAGTCTACGTTTTCAGGCAATAAAAAAAAACTGGCGAGAACGGATCTCAGTATTCCCCATCTCGGAGAGAGCCTCCGGGTCCTAAGGGCCTCCCGACGCCCCCATCCATTACGTAACGGCAGCGATGGAATCAGCCGCCGGGCCGGAGAAGCCGCCTTACCTTGCCCCCGTTACTGAACCTGTGGATGCGCGCGGTGGCCATTCCCGGGATGAACAAGCACACGCCCATGACAGCGATCCCGGGGAGAACCTCGAACCACATCGCGACGCCGTTCCCGAGGCCAAACACTCCCTTCCAGGTCCCTTAAAGGTGACCCGGCTTCGAGCTCTTCCGGGTAAGCTCCGCGGCTGCGCGCGAGTGGGGCCGAAGTCACGTAAGCCGCCAGAGGAAGCGACGGGGCGCGGCAGGGCTCAAGAGGAGCGCGCGCCCGCGCTCTCGCACACTGCCTGCTCTCGCACACTCCCTACTCCCGCAGTCCTCTTTCTGCAGCAGATTTTGCGTCAACTCGCTGCCGTGCGCCCGACGTGCAGTAACGCCAGCCAGCCCCGCGCCAGCCAGCAGATCATCGCCGTTTCGGACCTCAAGACTCTAAAAATGGCAGAGCAACTTTCCCCAGGAAAGGCGACAGACCAGGTGTGCACCTTTCTTTTCAAAAAGCCTGGGCGAAAAGTGGCTGCAGGCCGCAGAAAGCGCCCGATCTGCAACCAGGAGTCCGGAGACAGCAGCAGCAGCAGTGACGAAGGGAACACTGTGGTTCGCCCGGAAAAGAAGCGAGCGGTCCACAATCCGATGATCCAGAAGACCCGTGGCAGTGGTAAACAGAAGGTGGCATACGGCGACCTGAGCAGCGAGGAGGAGGAGGAGAACAAACCCGAGAGTCTCGGCGTGGTCTATAAGTCCACTCGCTCGGCGAAGCCCGTGGGGCCGGAAGATATGGGGGCGACTGCTGTCTACGAGCTAGACACAGAGAAGGAGCGTGACGCACAAGCCATCTTTGAGCGCAGCCAGAAGATCCAGGAGGAGCTGAGGGGCAAGGAGGATGACAAGATCTATCGGGGAATCAATAATTATCAGAAATACATGAAACCCAAGGATACGTCTATGGGCAATGCTTCCTCCGGAATGGTGAGGAAGGGCCCCATCCGAGCTCCCGAGCATCTGCGGGCCACCGTGCGCTGGGATTACCAGCCCGACATTTGTAAAGACTACAAGGAGACTGGCTTTTGTGGCTTCGGAGACAGCTGTAAATTCCTCCATGACCGTTCAGATTACAAGCACGGGTGGCAGATCGAACGCGAGCTTGATGAGGGTCGCTATGGCGTCTATGAGGACGAAAACTATGAAGTGGGAAGCGATGAGGAGGAAATACCATTCAAGTGTTTCATCTGTCGCCAGACCTTCCAAAACCCAGTTGTCACCAAGTGCAGGCATTATTTCTGCGAGCGCTGCGCGCTGCAGCATTTCCGCACCAGCCCGCGCTGCTATGTCTGTGACCAGCAGACCAATGGCGTCTTCAATCCGGCGAAAGAATTGATTGCTAAACTGGAGAAGCACCGAGCTGCAGAAGAGGGTGGTGCTTCCGATTTCCCAGAAGACCCCGATGAGGATCCAGTTCCCATTACTTAAATTTCCCCATTATTCTCAAATCTCAAAATAAACGTTTTGTTGTTTTGGAAATCTTAACTCGTGTCCTTCCTTTCTAGGGAAAGTGAGTGAAAGGAAAAGGTGGGTGGTGAAGTGGGGTCCTGGATGGATGGCTTGCAAAAGCATCAAGGTAGGTAAAATCTGGAGTTTTACCTGGCATAAATGCTGCCTGTGTGTAACAGTTACTTTTCATAACCCTTTTACATAAATTTGGGGGATGGGAGAAGTTCAACAAAAGAGCTAGAATTTGCTTGAAGTGACCAAAGCTGTGATAAAAACAAGAACTGAACCTATTTATTATATCACAATTATGAATCACTTAATAATTTACGAAAGTATTTTCATGCATGATCTTTTGGGAGCCTGTAGTACTTCAAAATACACCCCAGCCAAGGTGTGTGTCAGGGGTTGGGAGAGCAGTGAGAGTGGGAGAATTAGGATGGGGGACCTGTAGCTAGACCTGCAACCTGTGTGTATGGGGAATGTTCCTTGCTTTCCTTGAAGCATAGGTAACTCCTTCCATGGATGATTGAAATGGTCTATGCTCCGGGGTCCAATATGATAGCCACTAGCTTCATGTGGCTGTTGGAACATTTGAAATGTAGCTGGTAGTGACCCTATGCAGTTCTGGACTGAACCTGTGAACCTGCAGAAGGCAAAAGCCTAACATTTTATAATCCAGTGTCTGAAACTGTATTTTCATAGAGCTGATCATGCCCTATTAATCTATGTACCTGTTTCCCCAACTAGTCTGTGAATTTCTCAGTGACCAGGCCAGTGCTTGGCATATAATAAGCACTTAATAAATAAACTCAGAGAGGTCTGAAAAAGGAGATCAGGGCCAAAGCCTTGAACCCAAGCCGAGGAGCTTTGACTATATTCTGTAGGTAAAGAGATTTGGGGAGGGGAACACAATCAAACTTTTTTTTTAATGTTACTATGGTTACAGGCTATCAGACTGCAGCAAGATGGAAGGCAGAGAGGCCAGTTAGGACAAATGACTAGTAAATTTTTATTGATCTGACTAGAATTTGGGCTGATCCCAGGGAAAAGATATAAGAATAAATTGTGGGTTAGAGTTTTTATATTCATATACATTAATCTATTTAAAGATATTCTTTGAGGAGCCACTCTTGTCAGGCACTGTGCCTAGCATACGGGATGTTAGCAAAGAAGATAGACATAGCCCCTGACCTCATGGAGCTGGACATCACACAGTGCAGATTTGATGAGTACAAAAACAAAAGTGCACTGGGCTGACCTCTCAGGATTAAGCCAATTCCAGCCCTTGAGAGAATTCAGAATCAAAGTCATTTCATACAATGTCATATATTCTTTAACAGAATGTTTTAAGTACAGTGGGGATACATGAGAAGCCTAGCGGGAAAAGGGATGGGGAATACATGTAAATCCATGGCTGATTCATGTCAATGTATGACAAAAACCACTACAATATTGTAAAGTAATTAGCCTCCAACTAATAAAAATAAATGAAAAAAAAACAAAGAAAAAGAAAGAAAGTATGACACAGAAAACAGCATTTAAGGGATGAGACAAAAAAAAAAAAAACCCAGGAGAACAAGAAAGAGAAAGTTGTAGAGGCAGTTGGAGAAAGAGAAATTTAGGTGGCGCTAGTGGTAAAGAAACTGCCTGCCAATGCAGAAGATGTAAAATGATGTAGGTTCGATCCCTGAGTCAGGAAGATCCTCTGGAGGAGGGCATGGCAACCCACTCCAGTATTCTTGCCTGGAGAATCCCTTGGACAGAGGAGCCTGGCGGGCTACAGTCCATAGCATCACAGAGAGTCAGACACAACTGAAGCAACTTAACAGACACACTGAGGTGGAAGGCAAAGGAAGACAGTGTTCTAAAAAGTGTTATGGAAAGAAACAGGACAACGAGTAGCAAAAATCATGGTATGCTCAAGGTATTTTTCATGTTTACAAGGTTTATGATTAAAATTTTTAAAAGAACTATTTTTATTACTCTAATTAAATGGTGCAACTTCATTTCATAGGTGAAAACTAAATAGTTATTCTTACAAATTAGAAAAAAATTAAATACGGGGGTGGTTCCCTAGTGGCCTAGTGGTTAGGACTCTGGGCTTCCACTGCCATGGCCCGGGTTCAATTCATGGTCAAGGAACTGAGATTCCCACAAGCCCTGTGGCATGGCCAAAAATAAACAAATAAATATGGGGGGATAAAGAGCATGCCAGCCGAGATGAGTTGCAGCTTGACCCTAAAGGTGCTAACCTAGTCTGAGAGTTCAGAGGAGGCTCCCCTAGGAGATGACCCTCAACTGGAGACCTGTAAATGGGGGTTAGGAAGAGGATCCAAGTCAGAGGGTCAGTATATCCCAAGGACCTGAAGTGAGAGACTGGCTTCAGCTAAGAACTCCAAGCAGTCCAGGATACTAGAGGAAAAAGACAGGTGGCCAGGTAGTCAGGGCCAAAGAACAGCCACCTTGCTGTCATGTTAAGGACTCTGGACTTTATCAGAAAGGCAAAGGGATGCCATCAAAAGGTTTTAAGAAAGAAAGTGAGCTGATCAGATTTGAATTTTAAAAAGATAATTCTGCAGTGTGAGGAATGGACTGTCTTGGAGACAAGACAGATCAGACTGGAGGCTGGTACACCAGTTGACGTGATATCATGGCAGACTGGACTAGACTGGGGACTGTGGACATTCATTTAATAAATAGTGTTTTTTGTTTTTTTACCATTCTAAAGCCTTTATTAGCATCAGGTAGATCATTTCATTATAACTTCTTAACTTCAAGACAGCCATTGAAATAACTTGCTGGAGGTTACCTAAGGCCCATAGGAGCAAAATCTCAGTCTGGGATTGGGTAGATAAATACCAAAAGATTAATGTACCCCAATTAAAGGGGCAAAGCTACTGTACAGTAGGTCTCCATACATATCTTAAGTACACAGGTGCCTTGCAAAACTGAAATGCTCGAGACCTCCTTTTATATAGTTTGATATTTATAATACATGAATACAACTGAGTTTCTCGGGTGGCATTTGTCAATGGAAGTTAAAGCATTTAAAAAGATTTGTCATTATGTAATGATGGTGCCTAAAACCTCTATTTCTATGGTATTTTTGTGAATTGCTAGGTTTTATTTACCTTTTAATTCTAATGACATTAATTATAGAAAACTGTACAAGTAAGTTCAGAGTACTAAAATAAGCAAATGAAATACTTTTTCCAGTTTATTTTTTTTTCTTTTTTTTCCCCTTTTTTTTTTCCAGTTTATTTATTTATTTTTTTTTACTTTTTCCAGTTTAGAATTTTCAAATCAGGAATGTCTCTTCCAAACATTCAGGCATTTTTTTTTCTTTTTAGGAATGGGAAGGAGTAAAATTGATAGGATTAGTGTGAAGAAAAGCCATCTTTTCAATGTAGTCTTCACAAAAATGACATAAAACCTTCTCTATATTTGAGCATATAAACCTCATATAGGAGAATTCTAACCATTACAAAGTTAAATCTAAAACATTCAAGCATGACAGCATAAAAATATTCAAATAACTTGATTTGGAATTACTATATAATTCCATAAAGCTAAAGTTACATTTAAGTATAAACTTCAGCAAATATGGCAATAGCAAACATCAAAAGCTTATTTGCCAGCAGTTTCCCATACCTCTGTATAAAATAGTATTCCAAAGAAGCATGACTGGATAGCAGAATTACCCATTTTTCCTAAGACTTTCATCACCAGTATCACCCTATGCCCCACTATTGTTGGGTGAAGTGCAAGTTATCTTGAGATGGTTTTTCCCTTTGAAAAAAGATAAGGAGAAACTAAGGAAGAAATTTTTAAAACATAGATTTAAGACTTATCTGTGGATGAGCCAAAACACCCCAAATTGTCTGCTGCTGCTGCTGCTAAGTCACTTCAGTCGTGTCTGACTCTGTGCGACCCCATAGACGGCAGCCCACCAGGTTCCGCCGTCCCTGGGATTTTCCAGACAAGAGTACTGGAGTGGGTTGCCATTGCCTTCCCCGCCCCAACTTGTCTACATTTTAGTAAATGTCAGGCAAATTGAAGTAGTTTCTGTCCCAGTAGCTGCCAGAATAAAGCCAGTCCTGGGCTCCGCTGTAGGGATTAGGGCCTTGATGGAACCACCTCGTCTTCCAGTCCTCTGACTCGGACCTGTTCTTGCATGCCACTCTTTGTTTCTCCTCGAGTTGCTTTTTTTCTTCACTGGCTTGATCCATCTCCCCATTCTCCATGGCTCTGATGTCAGGCCGCAGCCTGCAGTCTGTCTTAGGAAGCATGCTCTCCATCTCCTTGTCTACTTCATTCAAAACCATTGCAAAGCTAGTAAAATTATACATCTGGGCCGAATTCGGAGGCTGTGGGGCTATTCGCCACAAGAGAACGCTCCCAGGGATGACAAACACGCTCTGGGATTCTGGCACTGGCATTTCATCCGACTCCTCAGAAGCACTTACCTGTTTGCTGTTCTTCTCTTCAGTATTTTTCTTATCCTTTTTTTGGTAAGCAACAAATATGGCCAGGTCAACACTGTACAAACATTCTGTCCACTTCCCGTAGAGAGCACAGAGCTTCTTTTTGCTTTTATCTTGAATGTAGCCTTCAACTACGTGAAATTCTTTACCAAAAAGGCCGCATGGCTTAAAATTCAACAGGCATTTGTCCCCAGTCTTGTGGTTTGTGATCTCCACATTGCCATACTGCTCCATCCAGAGCTTTCCCACAATGATGTTGTGCACTCAGCAGGTAGGATTCACTCACGTATATGCTTCATTGTGTTCAAGGAGCTCCAACGTCATGGTTCCTTTGGGTTCTGCTTCTATGCTTTTCCCCCAGAACTTCAGTTTGGGATTGATTGAGCCATGAAAGATGAAATCATTGTTTAATCCTTCAGCATGAAATGCACTAATGGGTGGGTGATGGCTGACATGCTCAGAGATGAGTCTGAAACCAAGGTCATCTCGAACTAATTCATAAGTCTCTCCCAGAAGTGGGTTGAAAGGCTTTCCAGTGCGTTCCCACTGAGAAGCAACAGCAGAGACAACAAAGGCAGCTACCCACTGCATCCTTTCCACAGGATCTGCAAACCAACTGGCCTTGTGGATGAGGTATGCATGCTCCATGTATTCAGTGAGTCGCTGGAGGAAGCTCAAAGGCTCATTAAATATAACTGGCATGGTGATCTTGGAGAGTTCCATTCTGATACACTTTCTGAGGCTGCTCCAGATACTGAAGTCATTTCTGGAAAACATAGGGGAGGGCAGGCTTGTTCTGTGTTTTTTGATGCCTTTGGAGAACACGTCTTCACCACCAGAGTCCTTGCCTTCCGACATTCTGTGCTGTCTACTGCTCCGGGCGCTCTGCTTCCTCTTCCAAGGAGTGCGTGGTCGGTCACTGCTTCCAGTCTGCTCGGGGACAGAGCTCGCCCTCACTAAGGATGCTCAGAGGCGGGGAGCCTTTGACCAGAGAATGCTCTAATTCGTGATGTTCAGTGGCTAGAGTAGCCAGCGCTTCTGATAAAAATTTGGTTTTTCTCTTGTTCCTGTTCCAATTTCAAATTCCTCGCCTGGGCCGGGGCCGGGGCTCTCCCTGGCGGCTCACTCCGCCTGGTGCTGCTCGCTCCGCCCGGGGCTGCTCGAGGCTCCCGCACGAATGCGCTCGGCCTGTCCTTCCGCCTTTTTCCCAGCCCAGCCGGGAGGTGCGATCAAGGGCGACACCGCAAGGTCTCCCTAAGTCACCTTCGCGCGGTCCGCCCCCGGCTCCGGAGAGGTCGAGCAGGAGAGAGGCGCGGCCCAGGACCAACGCCTGGGCCGCCCGCGGTCCACGCTGGCCGGTCGGCTGCACCGCCGCCCTCCGGGGCTCCCGCAGGCCTAATAATTAGTTTTTGAACACCCACTATAAGCCAGGCATTGAGTTAAGCACTGGCGATACAGCCAGAGCAAAGGCACTCGAATCCCCACACTCTAGAACTTACATGAGAGAGCATAGCAGAATCGCACATGCATAATATATAACAAATGGAGCTAAGTGCTATAAAGAACACTGGATGAGAGAGCGTGCCCGGGGAGGGGGCATGTCATCGTATATAGGGTGGTCAGGGAGGGTCTCTTTCTGATAAGGTGACATTTGAGCAGAGACCTAAATGAAGCAGATAATCTGGGATAACAGCATTCCAGACAGAGGACACCAAGTACAAAAGCCCTGAGGCAGGAAAGTGCCCAATTTGTCCTGAGAACAGTGAGGAAGGAATTTAACGATCTGTTTTGGAGAGCCCATACAGAATGAACTCAAGGAAGAGGAAAGAGCTGTAAGATGAGATAAGAGAAGTAATGGGGGGTGAGGGCAGACTGTGTACAGCTTTATGAGCCATTGCAAGAACTTGAGGTTTTATTGTCGGTGACAAGGAGGGTCACTGGGAGGTTTGAAGCAGAGGACTCACATGATCTGACACTGGCTTTAGAAAGGATCCTTCTGGAACTTATGGGGGGTAGTGGAAATGTTTTATATCTTAACTGGGATGTTTGTTACACTAGTGTCTACATTTGTCAAACTCATTGGAATGTACATGTATGTGCATTTCATTGTATGTGATTAATATTTCATTAAGAAATACCTTCAAGTCAAAGGAGAAAAAAGAAACTGGTTGCTATGTAGAAAATACTCCAGGGTAGGCAGGTCAGGGGATGGAGTGGAGAGATCAGAAGGCTACTACTATTGTCCAGGTGAGAGATGGCAAGTGCTTCAAACCAGGTGGTGATGAGAAGGGGTCAGATTCTAGATGTAGTCTGAAGATAAAACTGACAAGGTGTCTTGGCAGGTTAGATATGAGGTGTTAGATAAAGAGTCAAGGTGACTCCAAGATTTTTGACTTGAGTAACTGGGTGGAAAGTGGTACCATTTAGTGAGATGGAGAAAGGCACATACAGAAAAGTACATAAAACACAACTTTGCAGTATAACAAGTAGCTCCATAGGAAGCCTTGGCATAACCACCACCCAGGTCAAGAAATACAAAACTAACAATGCTCAAGAAGCCCCTCAAGTATCCGGATTCTCCAGATCGCACACACAGGTAACCACTCTGCTGATTTTTATGGTAATCACTCCCTTGCTCTTTTCCCATTGATCTTCCTCTTTAGCTATATCTCTCTCCTTCCCTCTCACCAAGCCAAGAATAATGTATACTTAGTATCTTTCATTTTCTCGTAACAGCTTTACTGAGATACAACTTACGTATCATATAATTCATCGTTTTAAAATATGCCCTTGAGTGGCTTTCATTCACAAGTATATCCACAAGGTTATGCAACCATCCCCACTATAATTTCAGAACATTTTCTCAATACTTCAAAAACAAAAGCATATCCTATATCTGAAACTAACACAATAGTGTAAATCAACTATGTTCCAATAAAATTAAATTTTTTAAAAATTTGCTAATAATAAAAAAGAAAAGCATACCCATTAGCAGTCACTCTCCATCTCCCCATTCAGTAATCTTTCTGTCTCTATATATTTACCTCTCCTGGACATTTCATATCAATGGAATCATATTGGGTTGGCCCAAAAGTTCATTTGGGTTTTTTATGGAAAAACTGGACTGAACTTTTGGGCCAACCCAATACTATGTGTGGCCTTTTGTGTCTGCCTGCTTTCACTTAGCATGTTCTCAAAGTTCATCCATATCGTCGAGTATATCAATACATTCCTTAATGTGTCTGAGTAATACTCCATTTTACAGAGATACTACCTTTTGTTTATCCATTTATCAGTTGATGGACTTTAGATTGTTTCCACATTTTGGCTATTATGAGTAATGATACGTTCATGGGCACACACGTCTGTGTTTATGTGTATCTTCATTTCTCTTGGGGAGATACATAGGAGTGGAAATGCTGTTATATGGTTAACTCCTTAACCTTTTTAAAACTGTTTTTTAACTGAAGTGAAATTCACATAACATTAAATTAACCAATTTAAAGTGGTTAATTTTAATAAAGTGAACAGTTTGGTGGCATTCACAATGTTGTGAAACTACTGTGCGTGTGTGCTCAGTCACTTCAGTCGTGTCCGACTCTTTGTGACCCCATGGACCATAGCCCGCCAGGCTCCCCTGTCCCTGGGATTCTCCAGGCAAGAACATTGGAGTGGGTTGCCATTTCCTTCTCCAATGCATGAAAGTGAAAAGTGAAAGTGAAGTCTCTCAGTCGTATCCGACTCTTAGCGACCCCATGGACTGCAGCCTACCAGGCTTCTCCGTCCATGGGATTTTCCAGGCAAGAGTACTGGAGTGGGTTGCCATTGCCTTCTCCTATGAAACTACTAGCTCTATATAATTACAAAACATTTTCATCACCCCAGAAGAAAACCTCATACCCACTAAGTAAATGCTCCTGAGTCTCTCCTCTCAGCGTCTTCTGACAACCACCAATCTGCATTGTTTCCATGGATTTAGCTATTCTAAATACTTCATGTAAGAGGAATCATACAGTATGTAGTCTTGTGTCTGGCTTTCACTTAATACAATGTTTTCAAGGTTCATTCACATTGTAGTATGTATATGTATCAGCACTTCCTTTTTGAAGCTGAATAATATTCCATTGTATGTATACACCACAATTTATTATCCATCTTTCTGTTGATGGATATTTTTGTATTTTCCACCTTTTGGCGATTGTGAATAGTGCTACTCTGAAAAATGAGTGTCTATATCTTTGAGTACCTGTTTTACAATTCTTTTGAGTATTCACCTAGGAGTAGAATTGCTGGGTCATATGGTAATGCTATCTTTAACTTTTTGAAGCACTGGCAAACTGTCTTCTTTTAGCAGCTAAGGCATTTTATTTAGGAAACCCGAACAAACTTCTTTTTTAATTTACGTATTTTTAATTGAAGGATAATTGCTTTACAGTATTGTGTTGGTTTCTGCCATACATCAACATGAATCAGCCATAAGTATACATATGTCCCCTCCCTCTTGAACTTCCCTCCCACCCCTCTAGGTCTGAACAAACTTTTGGCCAACCCAATATATTCCTACCAGCAGTGTAAGAGGGCTCCAGTTTCTCCACATCACCAGCACTTGTTATTTCCCTTTTTCTTAAAAGCAATCCTAATAGGTGTGAAGCGATATCTCATCATGGCTTGGATTTGTACTTCCCTAATGACTAATGCCTGAGCATCTTTACATGTGCGTGTAGGCCATTGTATGTCATCTTTGGTGAAATGTCTATTTAAGTCCTTTACCCATTTTTTAATTGGGTTTTTTGACTCTGGGTTCTTCAGTTGTAAGATTTCTTTATATATTCTGGATACCAGGGCCATATCAGATAAATAATGTACAAAATTTTTCTCCCAATCTGAGTTGTCTTTTTACTTTCTTGTTGGTATTCTTTGAACCATAAAAGGTTTTGATTTTGATGAAGTACAATTTAACCACTTTTCTTGTTATTCATGCTTCTGGTGTCACATCTGAAAATACATTGATAAATCTGAAGTCATAGAGATTTACCCTTATGTTTTCAAGAGTTTTATAGTTTTAACTCTTTCAGTTAGGTTTTTGATCCATTTTAATTTTTGTGTATGGCATAGGATAAGGGTTTGATTTCATTCTTCGGCTTGTGGCTATCCAGTGATCTAGCACCATTTGTAGAAAAGACCATTGAATGTTCTTGGTACTCATAAAATGAATCAGTTGACTGTAACCAAGTGGGCTTGTTTCTGGACTCTCAGTTCTACTCCATTTACCTATATGTCTATTCTTATGCCAGTACTATAAGGTCTTGATTACTGTCATTTTATAGAAAGTTTTAAAATCAGAAGTGTGAACCTCCTTATTGTTTTGGATATTCTGGATCTCCAAAATTCCTTATGAATGTTTGAGTCAGCTCATCAACTTCTACAAATAAATCAGCTGGGATTTTAATAGAGATTTCACTGAATCTGTAAATCAATTTAGGGATTATTTCCATCTAAATAATGTTAACTAATATGGGTAATTCCCTGGTGGTCCTGTGGTTAGGACTACATGCTTTCACTGCAGGGGGCCTGGGCTCGACACCTGGTCAGGAACTAAGATCCTGCGAGCTGAGAGGTGGCAAGGCCAAAAATAAATAGATAATATTAAATAATAGTAATCTTCTAATCAAACTCAGTGAACATAGGATGGTTTTCCACTCATTTTAATCTTTAATTTCTTTTACAATTATTCAAGGTATTCATTTGTAATCCTTTTTATCTGTATGGGATCAGCAGTAATGTGCCCTCCTCATTTCTTTTGTTTTTTCCTTTTTTGGCCATGCTGCATGTCTTGTGGATATAAGTTCCCTGACCAGGAACTAAACCCAGGCTGGGCAGTGAAATGCTAAGTTCTAACCATTGGACTGTCAGGGAATTTCCTATTGATTTCTGATTCTAGTCATTTGAATCCTCTTCTCTTTTGTTATTTTTGAGTCAATCTAGCTAAAAGTTTGCCAATTTTATTGATCTTTTCAAAGAACCAACTTCTGGTTTCATTGATTTTTCTCTGTTGCTTTTCTAGTCTCTCTTTCATTAATTTCCTTCTAATCTTTATTATTACCTTCCTAATACTTGCCTTGGTTTAGTTGGAAAATACATTTTTCCAGTGTTTTATTTTTTTAATGATTGTATTTATTTATTTTTGGATATTTTGGGTCTATGTTGCTGCACTCAGACTTTCTCTAGTTGTAGCGAGTGGGGGCTACTCTTTGTTGGGGTGTGTGGGCTTCTCACTGCATTGGTTTCTCTTATTGCAGAGCACGGGCTCTAGGGCACACGGGCTTCAGTAGTTGCAGCACGTGGGCTCAGTAGTTGTGACGCATAGGCTTAGTTGCTCTGGGGCATGTGAGATCTTCCTGAACCAGGGGATCGAACCTGTGTCCCCTGCATTGGCAGGTAGATTCTCAACCACTAGACCACCAGGGAAGCCCAAGATTCATGTCTTAATGCCTCAGAACCAGCTTCAGATTTATAGTTATCTAATTCCAGTGAGACATAAAACATTCCTAAATACTTCTATTCTCTTTTGTCCTTTTCATGATACATATTACATCTATAAATGTTACAAACTGACAATACATTATTACAGGGGTCCCCAACCCCCAGGCCACAGACTGATACCGCTCTGTGGCTTGTTAGGAACCAGGCCACACAACAGGAGGTGAGTGGTGGGTGAACAAGCATAGCTTCATCTGTATTTACAGCTGTCTCACATGGGGAATATGAGCGTGAGCTCCCCCTCCTGTCAAATCAGCAACAGCATTAGATTCTCAGAGAAGCACAGTAAATGTAATGCATCTGATCATTCTGAAACCACCCCTACCACCACCCTGGTCCATGGAAAAATTGTCTTCCATGAAACCAGTCTCTGGGGACTGCTGTGTTATAATATTATTTCATATACTTTTATGACTTTTACAGGACCTAAGAAAAGAAAGGAAAACAAGTACATATTTATACCTTCTGTTATATTAACCTTCTTTTTATCATTTCTGATTCTCTTTATTTCTTCTGGTAGATTTGAAAAACCATCTGGAGTCATTTTCTTTTTTTTTATTATTATTATTATTATTTTTTTCCAGTGGGTTTTGTCATACATTGATATGAATCAGCCATGGTGGAGTCATTTTCTTAGCCCAATACATGTTTGTTCCACCCACCTCTTTTGTGCTATTATTGGAAAATATATTACATTTCTGTTATAGATTCAACAATACAGTACAGATATATTATTTTATACAGTTAATATATAAATTGGTTGACAGAAGAAGGGAGAAGAAATATGCATTTATATTGTTTTTTAAATAATCCAGTTCAGTAGTTCAGTCGTGTCCGACTCTTTGCAACCCCATGGACTGCAGCACACTAGGCTTCACTGTCCATCGCCAACTCTCAGAGCTTGCTCAAACTCTTGTCCATCGAGTCGATGATGCCATCCAACCATCTCATCTTCTGTCGTCTCCTTCTCCTCCTGCCCTCAATCTTTCCCAGCATCGGGGTCTTTTCCAATAAGTCAGTTCTTCGCATCAGGTGGCCAAAGTATTGGAACTTCAGCTTCAGCATCAGTCCTTCCAGTGAATATTCAGGACTGATTTCCTTTCGAATTGACTGGTTGGATCTCCTTGCAGTCCAAGGGACTCTCAAGAGTCTTCTCCAACACCACAGTTCAAAACCATCGGTTCTTTGGTGCTCAGCTTTCTTTATAGTCCCACTCTCACATCCACACATGACTACTGGAAAAACCATAGCTTTGACTAGATGGACCTTTGTTGGCAAAGTAATGTCTCTGCTTTTTAATTTGCTGTCTAGGTTGGTCATAGCTTTTCTATCAAGGAGCAAGCATCTTTTAATTTCATGGTTGCAGTCACCATCTGCAGTGATTTCGGAGCCACTCAAAAGAAAAGTATTATACAACTACTATTGGTTTGTAGCCTCAGGAGTTCCCCTGAGTGAAATCTGAAATTGACCCCCTTACATGGAGCATAAGGAGAGACCAATGAAAGAGGCAGACCACTCCAGATTTTCAGGTTGCAGTTTTAATAAACAAGGGAAGTTACATAGGAGGCTTGTCTTGGGTGGCTGCAAGCTGAATAAATCCCGCATCCACCCACCAGATTCACTCTCATAACAGCTTTCATATATAATGTAAAGCAGTGTTAATTATATATATTTTTCTTATAACTTGAAGTTTGTACTGTAAACAGACAATGTTGAGTGCCATTCCAGTTCTACAAGGATCAAGTCATTGGCCACCACGGTCACTGACCTACAAGGACACCCTGAAAGAATTTAGGATGAAGCATTGTGTGTTTTAGATAAATGGACCCCTAGATAGTTAAAATGCATATCTAAGGAAGAATTTCAATGACCCCATTATTCTCGCATCTTCCCATACTTAGAAAAGTACTAAAATCATTAACTGAGATACTTGATCCTCATGAGCAGTAAACTTTCACCAAGATCTTGACTGCACTATATGTACTAGCTCTTCCCCTAACTCTTTGAAACTATTTCTCAGAGTTTTCTGAGAGGCTGTCTCCTGGGCTACAGTCCTCAGCAAGAGTCAGAATAGATTCAACTTACAGTTCTTACATTGTGTTCTTTCCAGTACCTTTTGATTACTTTCATTCAACTCCCCCTCCCCCCACCCCCACCTCTGGTAACCACAAATCTGATCTCTTTTTCTGTGAATTTGTTTGTTTTTGAAGTTTAACTGACCTACAATACTAGGTTAGCTGCTAGTATACAGCATAGTGATTCCATATCTATATATACATTTCAAAATGAGCACCATAATAAGTCTACTTACCACTGAGCAGTATCCTTATGAGAAGAGGAAATGTGGATACAACAAGAAATCAGGGGCCTTCCCTGGTGGTCCAGTGGTTAAGAATCTGCTTGCCAATGGAAGTGACATGGGTTCGATCCCTGATTCTGGAAGATTTCGCATGCCTCAGGGCAACTAAGCCTGAGTGCTACAACTACTGAGCCTGCATTCTAAAGCTCCACAAGGAGAGAAGCCACTGCAATGAGAAGCCTGCATACCATAAATAGAGTGGCTCCCACTCACCACAACCAGAGAAAGTCCGTGCACAGCAAGGAAGATCCAGCACAGCCAAAAAAAAAAAGAAAAAGAAACATCAGGGGTACATGTACATAGAGGAATGACCATGTGAGAACATAGTGAAAGATAGCCATCTGCAAGCCAAGGAGAGAGTCCTCAGAAATAAAACATGCTGATGCGTAGATCTTGGAATTCTAGCCTCTGGAACTGTGAGAAAGTAAATATATGCTGTTTAAGCTGCCCAGTCTGTGGTATTTTGTTATGGCGGTCCTAGCAAGGTAATATAGGGCTTACTTTGGCCACCTGATGGGATTCCCTGGTGGCTCAGATGGTAAAGAGTCTGCCTGCAATGTGGAAGACCCGAGTTCGATCCCTGGGTCGGGAAGATCCCCTGGAGAAGGAAATGGCAACCCATTCCAGTATTCTTACCTGGGAAATCCCATGGACAGAGGAGCCTGGTGGGCTACAGTCCATAGGGTCGCAAAGAGTCAGACACGACTGAGCGACTTCACTTTGGCCACCTGATATGAAGAGCCAACTCATTGGAAAAGACCTGATGCTGGGAAAGACTGAGGGCAGGAGGAGAAGGGAGCGACAGAGGATGAGATAGTTGGATGGCATCATCGACTCAGCGGACATGAACTAGAGCAAATTTGGGGAGATAGTGATGGACAGGGAAGCCTGGCATGCTGCAGTCCGCAGGGTCACAAAGAACTGGACATGACTGAGAGACTGAACAACGACAACAGGTGGCACTAGTGGTAAAGAACTTGCCTGTCAAAGCTAATTAATATAAGACCCTCTAGTAAGTTTTTCATTTAAGTTACTGTACCTTTCAATTCCAGAATTTCCAATTCTTTTTTATATATAATTTATTCTTATTGAGTTCTCTATTTCATACAACATTGTCTCATACTTTTATTTCTTTAATCATGGTTTTCTTTAGTTCTTTGAATGTATTTATGATGGATACTTGAAGTCTTTGTTAAATCTGATACCTGGTTCTTCCCTGGTGGTTCAGTGGCTGAGACTTTGTGGTCCCAATGCAAGAGGGCCTGGGTTTGGTCTCTGGTCAGGGAAATGGATCCCACATGCTACAGCTAGGACCTGGCACAGGCAAATAAATAAATATTTTTTAAAAATCTGACACCTGGTTACTCTCACAGATGGTTTTTGTTACCTGTTCCTCCCCGAGTATATGGGTAATATTTTTCTGTTTCTTTGTATATCTCTTAATATTTTCATTGGAATCTGAGTGTTTTAGGTAATATACTGACTCTGGGTATAGGCTCCCCAGCCACCACTCCGGGCTTCTTATTGTTATTTGCTTACTGAAAGGCTGGATCATTATTGAAGTCTCTCCTTGCTATCCACCCCTCACTGTACCCCTCCCAGTGTAAACCTCTGATGTTGGTTCTCAGGGAGTATGGCCTTGGTGAACCCATAGTCTCCCAAGATGACAGTGGTTTTGACAGGTTTCTCTGTCTCTTTTCCTGACAGTACCCAGCTGTTAGACTGCTTTATTTGCAAAATTGTTGTTCTACTGTCTTCTACAACACCCTGAGGCATAAACTGCTCTACTGTCCATCCCAATCAAACGAGAGCACCTTTGGAGGACCAGTTCCTGAGGTCAGTGTTTGAGCTTTGTTCTGCACCTAGGAGGGCTCCTTATGCAGTTTTCTTCTTAGAGGAGCAGGCCTACAATTTAGTTTCTATCTCCACTGAATCTAATCATCTTAAATCCTCCCAAAGAGCAAACTCCTTTTACCACAACCTCCACTGTGTTTGAGAATACCCTTAAAGCTCAAATTTCCTCATCCCATGTTGCTAATGAAGTCAGTTCCTTTGGGATGAGATTAGCGACTGTTTTGTGACCTCCCCCAAAGAAAAAGCTCCAAGCCAAGACTCTGGGATTGAGGGCTGAGGTTGTTTCTTTCTGCGCAACCTCCACACTTTAGGACTTGAGTGCTAGGTAGAGACGTGGCAGTAGACTCGGGTCTTCTCAGCTTGCCTCTACCAGTGTGGAACCACCACATCAGCCAGGCAGTGGTGATCAGGGCCCCAGTACTTTCGGCCCCACCGTGCTCAAGGTAGAGTCTCTGTCCCACCAGTGGGAGCTGGGTGAAAGCAGGGACCCCAACCTTTCAGCCACATTACCCCAGTACTTAGCCATAGCAACAGGTAGCCAGAGGCAGGATAAGAAATGGCAATGTTTTGCCCTTCCGAGGAAGATAGCCCTCTATAGGAGCTACAAAGAGAGGGAGCCCTGTATTCTTGGCTACACCAGTCTGAAATGGAGCTTCCATCTCACTGAGCTGGGAAGTGGGAGGGAGAGAGCAGTCTTGGTTCAAATACCATAGGCTCTTGCTGTTCTTATAGAATCTTAGTAGATCTTTCTTTCTTCCTTTCCTTCGTTCTTTCTTTTTGCTGCATCACATGGGAACTTAAGTTTCCCAACCAGAGATCAAACTGAGCCCCCCTGAAGTGGAACCATGGAGTCTTAACCACTGAACAGCCAGGAAAGTCCCAGTAGATTTTCTTGGATAGGTATTTTCTTCATTTGGTATATACTCTTAGGATTATTTCCAGAGACTGTAAATGGTTGTTGTTTTTTTTAATAATCTTCACCAGTTTCACTGGGGAATGGGTCCATGGAGCTCCTCATGCCATCTATAAGAATTCAGTCTTTCCTCCCACTTCCTCTTTAGCTCACCAAAAAGCCTTCTTTTGGCCTTACCATTTCTCAGGGACATTATTAGTGATGACCAATATCTTGTTTCCCTTCCTTCTGGGGCACAGGAGACTACACTTCTAAATACCCTGAATTACACAATGCCACATGGCTAGATCTGACCAAGGAAATGTGAACAGAAGCAATATCTGCACAAAGCCTCTATTTGAGTCTCCAGTTTCTCCCTTCCCCTGCCCAAGTGAACCTGGAAGCCTCCTGTGGAGATGATGAAGTTAACATATCAAAGCATAATAAATTTTTAGTCACCCCAGGGGGGACAGATGTTTTGATGAGTTTTCTGGACCTGATGCAGACTTAGGGAAAGGTAGAGTCTTGTCTCACACCACTGAAATTTCTGGTCTTGTCTGTATTGCAACATCGCCCACCCTGTCTTGATAAATTCAGCATTCCAAGAAATTCCCTGGCGGTCCAGTGGTTAGGACTTGGCACGTTTACTGCCTTGGCCTGGGTTCGATCCCTAGTTGGGGGAACTGAGATCCCACAGTCTGTGTGTTGCAGCCAAAAAATAAAATAAAGAGGTTAAAAAAATTCACTTGGAGAAGGCAATGGCAACCCACTCCAGTATTCTTCCCTGGGAAACCCCAAGGACAGAGGAGCCTGGTTGGCTATAGTCCATGGGGTTGCAAAGAGTCAGACATGATTTAGTGACTAAATGAGGACAGCTGGGCTTGAAACCCAAGGTCTCCCTGGCTGTGTGACCATAGGCAAGTTACTTAGCCTCTCTGAGCCTGTTTTACCTTTTGTAGAAGAGACACAAATCCCCCATCTTGGGATGGTCTGAAGGTCCCTGAGGACATGGAGCTCAGACACTGTCCCTGGCCACCCTCAGAACCCATTCCAGTTCCTGGGAAACTCTAGTTAGGGCCAACCCTCTGGCCAGTTACCAAGGCTCAGAAGGGAGGGAGCTGAATAACTGAAGGCTGGGGGTAGCAGTCCCATACTGACAGTGGGGACTGAGGTCTGCTGAGACATGCCTACTGGAATGGGGGCTGGGAGGCACCTCCCTCCTGGCTCTGCAGATCCCCACTCTGGCCCAAGTTCCCCTCCTCCAACTTCACAGCCTGGATGCCAGCTAGGGACCTGGGTTTGGGGGCTCCTGCCTCTCAGTCAGGTCAGGGGTGGGAGCAGGTCCAGGCCTTCCTAGGTTATGCTTTGGCAGAAAGACTGGTGAGCCTGGCTGGGTATAGTGGCAGCCTGGGTTCCTGCACTGGGTTTCCTGTGGTCTAATGCACATCCTGGTTCTTGGTTTTCCCATCTCTAAAAAGGGCGTCATGATAGCACCTGCACCGAGGTTGGGGAGGGGAGCGGAGCTGAGAGGACACGGGCTAGCAGACACGAAGAGGACTGAGGGGGTTCCTGGAATGTGATACTCAGTTTTCAAACCAGGAAGGTCTTAGGCAGATGGGGACAAGTTGGTGACTCCACATCTCAGGCACCTAGATAATAGTGCCTGGCAGGTGGTCAGAGCTCATAAAAGCTGGTCCTGGGGACACAGATGGGACAGACTCCCTATAGTACCCTAGGGTCCCCAGGAATCCCCAGGACCGTAGTTGTGTATTCAGAGCAATGGTGGACTACAGTTTTAGGATCAATCAGCCAGAAACATGAGACTTGTGCCAAATTAACATCAGATGGAGCAATGCGGGGGATGGGACATAAAACAGGGACCTTGGATTTCCTCATGGACAAGGGCAGGGAGGTCAAGTGAACAAAATAGAGCCTGAAGTGTTGAGGAATCAGGTTAGTCCTGAGCCTGGGGAAAGGAGGGCTGGGGAGGGGTCAGTATATGAAGAATCGAGGTTAATTTCAACAGAGGTAGAGCTAAATGATTATTGATTTTGTCTGAATGGACAATATATTCACACAGTTCAAATATCCCAAAACCTAAAAAGGCCTTTGTTCTCCCCTCTTCTTCATTCCCACCCCACTCCCTTCATAACTGCTGTTAGGTTATTTTCTTCTCTTTGAACTTCAAAGACAAGCAAACCTGCATTTGTATTCTTATAGATCTCTGCATCTTTAGACAGTATTTTCAGTCCTGCTTTATTACTTGCATCTGAACCCCCCAAATTCAACACTCCACTGTAATGACTTTTGCTAAGGTCACCCAGCCTTAACAAAAGGTTTATACCTTTCTAAAGTATAACCCAGTTCCAAATTACAATTTTTAGTATATACCTTATTTGATTTCTCTGCAGCATACAACTGCTACTATTTTTTTTCAACTGCTACTATTTATAGAGACACACGTGGCTAGCATTTTATAAATATTACCTCATGATAATAAAATGAAATCAAACGTGTCAGATCAGGGGTCCTAATTTGGCGGTAGTGGAAACTAAGTCACTGTGGCAGAGAGGTTAGCCCCTGTTTCTAGAAAAACAGCCCCTGGTTGAAACCACTGGTCTAGGTATACCAGACAGCCAGCATTTCCTAACATGACATGCTGTTTCATACCTCGGATAATTTGCATAAACTATTTCCTTCATCTGTTATATCTTCCCGCCTCCTCCTCTGCCTGACATTTGTTAATGGTTCAAATACCTGCTTAAAACACCTTTCTTGGGTAAAGTCTTTGTTTCCTGTGTTAATTTCTTTTCTGTTTTTTGGCCATGCCACACAGCATGTGGGATCTTAATTCCCTGATCTGGGATTGTACCTGTGACCCCTGCATTAGAAGTGCAGAGTCACCACTGGACCACCTTAATTTCATTTTTTTTTAGCTTCAGTGCCTAACATAGTCCCTGGCATAGAGTAGGTGCTGAATGAAGAAAAGGTAACATTAAAATATAGGTGCTGAATAAATGTTTGCTAAAAGGATTAATCATCATTATCAGGAGATTTTTACTGAGATCCTTGAGCACTGAATTTCATAAAGGGTATAAAGCAGGATCCTAATTCTAGGGTGGTTTACAATTTAATGGGTGTGATAGAAACTGTTAATTATCCTCCATTATCCTTTCTATCCTTTTGTCTTGAATAAAAGAAGCCCTGATGTCTGCCTAGTAAACATTTCCCAACCTCCCTTACTAAATCCTAGTCTTGTGATATAAGTGAAAGTGGTATGTGTCCTTTAAAAGAGGAGGGCATGTTCTTACCTTCCTCCTTCCTTTTGGCTAGAATGCAGATGAATTGGCTGGAGCTCAAGCAGCTATTTTGGGTTTTTTTTTGTTTGTTTTCAAGCAGTTATTTTGGACTATGAAACAGAAGCCTCATGCTAAGGCTGGTAAAGCAACAATAGAGAACAAGCCTGTGTCCCTGATGAACATGAAGCCACTATTCCCACCTTGGACTTCATGCCTTCTGACTTCATTTATAGGAGAAACAAATAGACTTTATCTTGTTTTAAAAAGTATTAAATTTTATCTTAAGTAATTGAGTTGGGAAGACCAAAAGCAGACAAGATCTGGATTGAAGCAGAAGAGCAAAACAGAATCCCAGGAGGCCTGAGGTAGTTTGCACAAGGGTATACAATTGCAAAAGGGGTTCAACATCAAGGATGCATCAGGCCCAGAGGTGCTTGGGAGCACAGTTTAAATTCTCTACACCTGCAAAGTGCAGGGTCCCTCAAGCTGAGAAACAAACAATAGTAACAGCAAAAATGACAGTAAAACAGATCTGAACTGGTGGAAATCAAGGGACCCAGTAAAGGCAAACACAAAATTTATCTGTAAGGACATTCTTATACCCAGAAACATGGGACTTCTACAGAGAGCAAGCCCAATGAATATGGGCTTATAGCTAAGATTATAGACCACATCAGGAAATCTTCCCTCTGCCTGAGGGAGGAGTCAGAAGAGGCAACAAATGGGATAATTTACATCTGAGGAACTAGATAATCAGTTCAGTTCAGATCAGTTGCTCAGTCATGTCCGACTCTTTGCAACCCCATAGACTGCAGCATGCTAGGCCTCCCTGTCCATCACCTACTCCCAGAGTCCACTCAAACTCATGTCCATTGAGTCGGTGATGCCATCCAACAATCTCATCCTCTGTCGTCCCCTTCTCCCCCTGCCTTCAATCTTTCCCAGCATGAGGGTCTTTTCCAATGAGTAAGTTCTTCACATCAGGTGGCCAAAGTATTGGAGTTTCAGCTTCAGCATCAGTCCTTCCAATGAATATTCAGGACTGATTTCCTTTAGGATGGACTGGCTAGATCTCCTTGCTGCCCAAGGGACTCTCAATAGTCTTCTCCAACACCACTGTTCAAAAGCATCGATTCTTTGGCGCTCAGATTTCTTTATAGTCCCACTCTCACATCCACACATGACTACTGGAAAAACCATAGCTTTGACTAGATGGACCTTTGTGGGCAAAGTAATGTCTCTGCTTTTTAATATGCTGTCTAGGTTGGTCATAGCTTTTCTTCCAAGGAGCAAGTGTCTTTTAATTTCATGGCTGTAGTCACCATCTGCAGTGATTTTGGAGCCCAGAAAAATAAAGTCTGCCACTGTTTCCATTGCTTCCCCATCTATTTGCCATGAAGTGATGGGACAGGATGCCATGACCTTAGTTTTCTGAATGTTGAGTTTTAAGCCAACTTTTTCACTCTCCTCTTTCACTTTCATCAAGAGGCTCTTTCGCTCCTCTTCGCTTTATGCCATAAGGGTGGTGTCATCTGCATATCTGAGGTCATTGATATTTCTGCCAGCAATCTTGATTCCAGCTTATGCTTCATCCAGTCCAGCATTTCTCATGATGTACTCAGCATATAAGTTAAATAAGCAGGGTGACAATATACAGCCTTGACGGACTCCTTTCCCAGTTTGGAACCAGTTCCCGATTGGAAGCACTAGACCATTCAGGTATGACCTAAATCAAATCCCTTACAATTATACAGTGGAAGTGACAAATAGATTCAAGGGATTAAATCTGATAGACAGAGTGCCTGAAGAACTATGGACAGAGGCAGTGATCAAGACCATCCCCAAGAAAAAGAAATGCAAAAAGGCAAAATGGTTGTCTGAGGAGGCCTTACAAATAGCTATGAAAAGAAGAGAAGCAAAAGGCAAAGGAGAAAAGGAAAGATATACCCATTTGAATGCAGAGTTCCAAAGAATAGCAAGGAGAGATAAGAAAGCCTTCCTCAGTGATAAATGCAAAGAAATAGAGGAAAAGAACAGAATGGGAAAGACTAGAGATCTCTTCAAGAAAATTAGAGATACCAAGGGAACTTTTCATGAAAAGATGGGGGCAATAAAGGACAGAAATGGTATGGACCTAACAGAAGCAGAAGATATTAAGAAGAGGTGGCAAGAATACACAGAAGAATTATACAAAAAAGATCTTCATGACCCAGATAATCAAGATGGTGTAATCACTCACCTAGAGCCAGACATCCTGGAATGTGAAGTCAAGTGGGCCTTAGGGCCCACTATGAACAAAACTAGTGGTGGTGATGAAATTTCAGTTGAGCTATTTCAAATCCTAAAAGATGATGCTGTGAAAGTGCTGCCCTCAATATGCCAACAAATTTGAAAAACTCAGCAGTGGCCACAGGACTGGAAAAGTTCAGTTTTCATTCCAATCCCAAAGAAAGGCAATGCCAAAGAATGCCCAAACTACCACACAATTGCACACATCTCACATGCTAGCAAAGTAATGCTCAAAATTCTCCAAGCCAGGCTTCAACAGTACATGAACCGTGCACTTCCAGATGTTCAAGCTGGATTTAGAAAAGGCAGAGGAACCAGAGATCAAATAGCCAACATCTGTTGGATCATTCAAAAAGCAAGAGAGTTCCAGAAAAACATCTATTTCTGCTTTATTGACTATGTCAAAGCCTTTGACTGTGTGGATCACGATAAACTGTGGAAAATTCTGAAACAGATGGAATACCAGACCACCTGACCTGACTCCTGAGAAATCTGTATGCAGGTCAGGAAGCAACAGTTAGAACTGGACATGGAACAACAGACTGTTTCCAAATCAGGAAAGAAGTATGTCAAGGCTGTATACTGTTACCCTGCTTATACAATTAGGGATAATAGAGCAATCCAAAAGAGCTTTTGGAAAAAGGAAGGAATAAGAACCATAATACAAAAAAATGTTAAAGCATTAAAAAAGGTGGATTTGAAAAATATCCAAAGAGAAATTTTAGCAGCATCTCTGTCTACTACCTACTACATGCCAGTAGCACTGGTAACAACTAAAAAATAATCATTAAACTTTGAACAAAGTTTATAAATGGATAGACTAGACACAGCCAAGGAAAAAAAAGTCACTGAATTAGAATACAGATCAGAAGAAATGACCTGGAACCCAACATAGTAAAACAGTAAAAAGAAAACCTGGTTACATGCTAGGGGGGATGAGACATTCCAACACACATCTAATAGGGAGTCAAGAAGGAGAGAATGAGAGACAGACAATATTTGAAGAAATAACAATTGAGAAATTTTTAAGAAATAAAGTAAATTTTTAGAAACTTTTAAGTAAATTTTTAGAAAGAATGTACATCTTCAAGCTAAAGGAGCAACCTCAAGTACTTGGCAAGATAAATAATAACAGATCCACATCTGACATGTTGTAGTAAAACTGCAGAGCATCAAAAACACAGAAAAATATCTTAAAACATAAGAGAGAGAGGTTACCCACACAGTAACAATAGCAGAATAACTACAGAATAACAGGCTTCTCAAAAAAATAAATAAATAACAGAGATGATAGAATAATAAGATGATAAAATAATATCTTCAAAGTGCTGAAGAGGGGCTTCCCTGGTGGTCCAGTGGTTAAGAATCCACCTGCCAATGCAGGGGACACAGGTTTGATCCTTCCTCTGGGAGGATCCCACATGCTGCGTGAAAACTAAGACAGTTAGCCCCAACTATTGAATCAATGCTTGAGAGCCAGTGAACCGCAACTACTGAGCCCACAAGCCGAAACTAGTGACACCTGAGTGCATAGAGCCCGTGTTCCACAAGAGAAGCCACCGCAATGAGAAGCCTGCACACAGCATTACAAAAATGTACATAATAGCCCAAAACTGAAAACAACCCGAATAGTCAAACACAGAATGACATCCAATAGACAGGGGAATCCAAGAAAGGCAAAGTGAAGTCTCAGGAAAACATTTATGTAGCAGGCCTAAAGATCAGTCAATCCTTACAGGAGTAGAATGGTAGATGGCAGGAGGAAATATGTCTCCAAATAGAAAACAAAAACTAGTAAATGACCTGATTTGTTTGACCTTATGGAGTATGACTTTACATCTCTGGAGGGGTTTGGCAGAAAAATTAGTAACAGGTAGTACAAGGAAAAGGCAATGACACCCCACTCCAGGACTCTTGCCTGGAAAATCCTATGGATGGAGAAGCCTGGTGGGCTGCAGTCCATGGGGTCGCTAAGAGTCTGACACGACTGAGCGACTTCACTTTCACTTTTCACTTTCATGCATTGGAGAAGGAAATGGCAAACCACGCCACTGTTCTTGCCTGGAGAATCCCAGGGACGGGGGAGCCTGGTGGGCTGCCGTCTATGGGGTCACACAGAGTCGGACACGACTGAAGTGACTTAGCAGCAGCAGCAGCAGCAGTACAAGGAGACAAATCAGTCAAACTAAGTAAATAACCAAAGAATTTCCTGGCAGTCCAGTGGTTGGGACTCCTCGCTTTCACTGCTTAGGGCGTGTGTTTGATCCCTTGTCAGGGAGCTAGGATCCTACAAACTGCAGGGCATAGCCAAAAAAATAAAATAAGCAAAGTAATTAATAACTCCAGGGGGAAAATGTCATATACTAAAGGAAGAATAGTAACAGTATGGTATACGTCTCAGCTAGGAACAACATTTACATAGTCAATGTTAACAGGGCTTTCCTGGTAGCTCAGTGATAAAGAATCTGCCTGCAATGCAGGAGACACAGGTTCGATCCCTAGGTTGGGAAGAACCCCTGGAGAAGGAAATGGTAACCTACTCCAGTATTCTTGCCTGGGAAATCCTGTGGACAGAGGAGCCTGGCAGGCTACAGTCCATGGGGTTACAAAGAGTAGGACAGGACTGAGCAACTCAACAAAAAAACAAATAATGTTAACACTGAATTAGGATTAAATGAAAAAATAAAACTAAATGGAGTGAAGAAAAGTATATGCAAGAACAAGATGTGGCATTGTGAATAAATCCTGTTGGAAGCTGTTATTTACTTGCAGTTTATCACTCTGCCATGACTTGAGTGATTTATAACATACAGTTTGTAAGCCAGAACTATTTTCTACAATAGACATATTTATGACATCACAAAATTCTCCAAAACATGTTTTACAAGCTACTGGAGCTAATACATGCCTAAAATAAGATGGGTAAAGACAAGTTCTTTAGCAAAATATTATGAGTCCTTAAGTCCTTATGAAATGGAGCAGGGTTTTATGGTCCTTCCCCCCTGCCACTCCTCATGTTATCTGTGAAAGGAGTTAATATAAAAGGGACAATACAACTGATAAAAAGCTGCCTGCTCAGTGAAGGCCAGGGAAGAATTTTCAAGTAAGAATTTTTCTATTGTATGTGTAGACAGACAAAATTCTTTCTGCTTTTCTATGGTAGGGTCCCAACCATGATATTGCCAGCTTGGGAAGCTGGAAGAAGGATCTTGCAATGTTCAACCAAATGCTGAGAATCAATGATGTAAGGAACTTTGGGGAGAGTTCTTCCTGTCTCTCCTTTGCTCTTCCTTAACTGGTGAAAAGGAGCCATAACACCTCTTCACCATGGTTATGTTCTTTTCTTTTGCTTTGGAATAAATAATATATTGACATGGTGTGATAACCAAAAGGTTAAAAAGGCATACAGTAAAAAAAAAATATATGAAAAGGTGCTCAACTGAATTAGTCATCAGAGAAATGCAAAGTAAAGCTACAATGTGTGCTTAGTCGCTTGGTTGTGTCCATCTCCTTGTGACCCCATGGACTGTAGCACACTAGGCTCCTCTTTCCATGGAATTCTCCAGGCAAGAATACTGGAGTGGGTAGCTGTTTCCTTCTCCAGGGGGATCTTCCCAACCCAGGGATCAAACCCAGGTCTCCCATACTGCAGGCAGATTCTTTACCATCTGAGCCCCAGGGAAACCCCAAACTACAATGAGCTACCACTATACATCCATTAGACATTACCAAGTGTTGGGAACAATGTGAAGCAACTTGGACTCCCACACACAGTTGTGAGAGTGTAAGCTGGTACAATCTCTTGGAAAACTATTTGGCAGTATCTAATAGAGTGAAGTGTATGCTTACTCTATGATCCAGCAATTCCACTCTTAGATATGTATCCATAGATATGTAAATGCATACCTATGATCACCAAATAACATGTACTACAATGTTCAGAGTTGCATCTCAAATATTGGGATGGATAAATTGTGGTAGATTCATTCAATGGAATATTACACAGCAATGAGAATGAACAATTTAGAGCTACATAGGACAACATAAATGAATCTCATAGTCATAAAAATTGAAAAAGGGAGTTCCCTGGTTGCCTAGTGGTTAGGATTCTGGGCTTTCACTGCCGTGGCCTGGGTTCAATCCCTGATCAGGGAACTGAGATCCTGTAAGCCACATGGTGCAACCAAAATTAATTAATTAATTAATGATAAAAATTGAGAGAAAGAAGCTCAACATAAAAGAATACATACTCTGTGATTCAGTTTACGTAAAGTTTAAGCAAACTAGTTTAAGCAAAACTAACCAATGGTGGGGGAAGTGACTGGGAAGGAACACAAAGAGAGCATCTGGAATGTTGGCATTGTTCTTCTTGATCTCAGTGCTGCTTACACGAGCGTATTTACTCTGTGAAAATACATCAAGCTATATGTTTATTTTTTTGTGCACTTTTCTGTGCATGTGCTACACTTTCAAATTTTAATTAAAAAGAAACTTTACAGTGCGTAGTAGACAAAACAATGCTCCCTTCAAATTGTCTACACCCTAATCCCCAGAACCTGTGACTATGTTAAATTATGTGGCAAAGGGAATTAAGATCACTAATCAGCTGACTTTAACATAGGGAGAGTATCCTATATTATCCAGGTGGGCACAACGAAGTCACAGGGGTCCTTAAAAGGGGAAGAAGGGGCTTCCCTGGTGGCTCAGTGGTAAAGAATCTGCCTGCCAGTGTGGGAGAAATGGGTTTGATCCCTGATCCAGGAAGATCCCACATGCCACGGAGCAACCAAGCCTGTGCACCAAATCTATTGAGCCTATGCTGTAGAGCCCAGGAACTGCAACTACTGAGCCCATGCACCAAAACTGCTGAAGCCCGCACACCCTGGAGCCTGTGCTCTGCAACAGTAGAAGCCTCCCCACAATGAGAAGCCCACGCACCGCAACTAGAGAGTAGCCCCTGCTCGCTGCAACTAGAAAAAAGCCTGCACAGCCATGAAGACCCAGCACAACCAAAAAAAAGTGGAAGGGGGAGGAAGAGAGAGTGAAAGAGACATAGATGAAGCAGGGTTAGAGAGAGGTGCCATGTTATTGGCTTTGAAGATGGAGGAAAGGGCCCCAAACTGAGGAATATGAGTAACCTCAAGAATCTGAAAAAAACAAGGAACTAGATTCTTTCCTACAGCCTCCAGGAAGGAACTCAGTCCTGCTATCATTTCAGTTTTAGTCTAATGATATCCCTGTTGGGCTTCTCAGCTACAGAACTGTAAGATGATAAAATTGTGTTATTTTAACCCACTGAATTTGTGGTCATTTGTTTCAACAGCAATAAGAAACTAATACAGGCCGTGTCAGGAGAGATCAGGTGTTCGGTTTCAGACATATTCAGAGAATGTCAATGTGTTTGACATCTAAGTGGAGATGTCAAAGTAGGCAGTTAAATACATGAGTCTGGAATTCACAAGAGAACTATGGGCTGGTGGTATAAATTTTGGAGTTGTCAGTGAAGAGAGAAAAGCCAAAAGAACAGATGACAGTAAAAAAGGAGTGAGCACAGATAGAAAAAAGGTCTAAAAACTGAGCCCTGGAATACCCAACTCTGACAACTGAAATAGAGTTGTTTAAATCTAGCAAGCACCCCAAAACAAGGATATATACCACAATATAAATGCAGAGCTAAGTAGGAGGTCAGAGGCAGATAGATACTTGGCTAGGCTTGTAAGAGTGGGCAGATACTGGAGGCAAGACTGACAGATCTCAAATACAGGAAAACAGTCTTGGCAACAGGAATTATAAACTCAAACATATGCTTGGCAACAGAGGTAAGAAAATTGAAATACAGAATCTGGGTAATGTATTCTAGATGTCCGCAAAAAAATGGAACTTGGCCCTGAGCCAGCTTTCTGCCTTGTGTTTCTATTACATCCTTAATTTGATTCCTGCCTGCTGTGGGTGTCTGTATCTCTCTCTGGCTTATCATTTGCCCTCCTCTCCCATTTTACCTCTTTTTACCTTAATGGCACATAATACAGATATAATATGTTCAATTCATACTAAGACTTTTTTTTCACATTTTAAAACTTTTTATTTTATATTGGAGTATAGCTGATTAACAATATTGTGATAGTTTCAGGCTCACAGCAGAGCTCTTCAGCCATATGTATACATGTATTCACTCTCCCCCAGGGGCTTTCCAGGTGGTGCTAGTGGTAAAGAGCCTGCCTGCCAATGCAGGAGATGCGGGTTCGATCCCTGAGTTGGGAAGATCCTCTGAAGAAGGAAATGGCAACCCACTCCAGTATTCTTGGGTGAAGAACTAAATGGACAGAGGAGCCTGGTGGGCTCCTCCATAGGGTCGCAAAGGGTCGGATACAACTGAAGCAACTGAGCACACACTCTCCCCCAAACTCCCCTCCTATCCAGGCTGCCACATAACATTGAGCAAGTTCCCTGTGCTACACAGTAGGTGCCTGTTGGCCATCCATTTAAAATACAGCCGTGGGTTCATGTTCATCCCAAACTCCCTAACTAACTCTTCTTCCTCACCCTTCTCCTGCCCCAACCAAAAGTTCATTCTCCATAAGACTTTTTTTTTTTTTCACATTTTAACACCTCCTTGGTCCACAGGATTCTCTAGGCAAGAATACTGGAGTGGGCTAGTGGAGAATCCTGTGGACCGAGGAGCCTGGTGGGCTGTCGTCTGTGGGATCGCGCAGAGTCGGACACGACTGAAGCGACTTAGCATGCATGCATATCCCAATAAAAAGGAAAAAAAGGAGAAGTATTGCTCTAAGTGATAGAGCATTTGTATTTCATCAAAGCTAAGATACCATTGAATCTAAAACCATTATTTTATATACCAAAAAAAAGAAAAAAATGCTGCCAATTGAAATATGGCATACCATCAATTTTAAGATGCATCTTGGTTTCAGAGGTGTTAAAATGTGGAAAAAAGAAAAAAGTCTTATGGAGAATGAACTTGTGGTTGTGGCAGGGGAAGGGTGAGGAAGAAGAGTTAGTTAGGGAGTTTGGGACGAATATGTACCCACTGCTATATTTTAAATGGATGGCCAACAGGCACTTACTGTGTAGAGGGGTCTGCAAATTATTCCTCACCATGGAAATGTTCATTCTATTAATAATCTTCCTGGAATAGCTTTTTGGAGCTTTTTCTTGGAGCTGTTGCTCTTGCTGACTGCAGCCTCTTCAAGTCCATGATTGAGTGGCTCCTCCTTGAAAGAGAATTTCCTCTTTTTCTTGGGGACCCTCTTGTTTCCTGACTCTTCAGGGTCACTGACTGGTTCCTCTTTGGGGAGAGTTCTTCCTCTTGGAAAGACTTCCATTGCCAGCTGTCTCTTCAAGATCACTACTAACCAGCTCCTCTATGGAAAAAGATTTCTTTTTCTTGGGTTTGGAGAAGGAGACACATGGGTCTTCCATTCCGTTCTCCTAAGGAGCCTTCTAGGACTTTTGCAGAGCAATATTTTTCAAATTTTGCATTTCTTTTCATTTCAGGGGCTGATCTTTGAAAAATAATTTACATAAAATAACATTTGCCAATTTTGTATACAATTCAATGTTTACACAAACGCAACCACCACCACAATCATGATAAAAAATATATTTTTTATTATTCCAAAATGTTTCCTGAAGCCCCTTTGCAGTCTGTCCCTTCTCCCCAACCCTGCCCCTGGCAATCACTGATCTGCTTGTGTGCATGCTAAAATGGCTTCAGTAGAGTCAGGACTCTCCAACCCCATGGACTGTAGCCTGCCAGGCTCCTCTGTACAAGGAATTCTCCAGGCAAGAATACTGGAGTGGGTTGCCATGCCCTCCTCCAGGGGATCTTCCCAACCCAGGGATTGAACCCCATCTCTTGCATCTCCTGCATTGACAGGCAGGTTCTTTACCACTAGCGCCACCTGGGAAGCCCTTCTCTCACTCAGTTCAGTTCAGTCACTCAGTCGTGTCCCACTCTTTTCGACCTCATGAACTGCAGCACCACCAGGCCTCCCTATCCATCAACAACTCCCAGTTTACTCAAACTCATGTCCATTGAATCGGTGATGCTATCCAACCATCTCATCCTCTGCCGTCCCCTTCTCCTCCCACCTTCAATCTTTCCCAGCATCAGGGTCTTTTCCAGTGAGTCAGTTCTTCATATCAGGTGGCCAAAGTATTGGAGTTTCAGCTTCAGCATCAGTCCTTTCAATGAGTATTCAGGACTGACTTCCTTTAGGATTGACTGGTCTCATCTCCTTGCAGTCCAAGGGACTCTCTAGAGTCTTCTCCAACACCACAGTTCAAAAGCATCAATTCTTTGGAGCTCAGCCTTCTGTATAGTCTAACTCTCACATCCACACATGACTACTGGAAAAAACCATAGCTTTGACTAGATGGACCTTTGTGGGCAAAGTAATGTTTTTAATATGCTTTTTAATATGCTGTCTAGGGTGGTCATAGCTTTTCTTCCAAGGGGCAAGCGTCTTTTGGTGGGGGGGCAAGCGTCTTTTAATTTCATGGCTGTAGTCACCATCTGCAGTGATTTTGGAGCCCAAAAAAATAGTCTGCCACTGTTTCCCCATCTATTTGCCACGAAGTGATGGGACAGGATGCCATGACCTTAGTTTTCTGAATGTTGAGTTTTAAGCCAACTTTTTCACTCCCTCTTTCATTTTCATCAAGAGGCTCTTTCTTTGCTTTCTGGCATAAGGGTTGTGTCATCTGCATATCTGAGGTTATTGATATTTCTGCCAGCAGTCTTGATTCCAGCTTGTGCTTCATCCAGCCCAGTGTTTATCATGATGTACTTTTCATATAAGTTAAATAAGCAGGGTGACAATATACAGCCTTGATTACTCCTTTCCCGATTTGGAACCAGTCTGTTGTTCCATTCTAGATCTGATTGTTGCTTCCTGACCTGCATACAGATTTCTCAAGAGGCAGGTCAGGTGGTCTGGTATTCCCATCTCTTTAAGAATTTTCTCTCACTAGTTTTAAAAACCTTATCTGGAATTTCGTATCAATGAGATCATACAGCATGTACTCTTTGTGTTCTGTTTCTTTCACTCAGCATGATCGTTTTGAGATTCATTCATGTGGATGGACGTATGGGTTCATTTTTAATTAAGTAGTATTTCATTCTATGGATGTGCCACATTTTGTTTATGCATTAGTGGGCCGACAGACATTTGGGTTATTCCAGTTTGGAGCTATTATAAATAATGCATAACTGGCCTTTTTAAAAGCGGGAAGGAGGTCAATCCTATCTAAAGTGAGTTGGATTTTATTTTCTCCTACCTACAGAGCATCAGTACCATGATAGATTCCTATTACTTTTAAAAAGAGTGGTGAAAACAAATCTCACACATTTTGGTCATAGTGCTCCTTTAAATGTCAGTGTTTTGTGCATATTTATTAAGTATCTGTGAATCCTAAAAAATATAAGGAAAAGAAATTCTAAAGGTTCTGAAAGCTCACTTTACAACCAATAATAGAAAATATAAGTCGTTCCCTTAGTGAGGTAAACTTCGGATAACATCGGTTTTATCTCTGGAAAACGAAGCCCGCAGAATGTATTTTTTGATCTGAAAAACATTAACCTTTCAAGATTAAAGAGTCCATTTACTTACAGACACCCTGAAATACTACGACTCTAGAACTCTGGCAGAAGCGGGTAGCCGCTTTGGATGCCGGGATTTGTAGTCCGTGAAATACTCGTCCTAACCAAGATGGCGGATATGCTAATGACCTGCCCCGAGGGAGTCTGGGCCGCGAGGGGATTGGGCAATGCGGGGATTCCGCGGGCGGGAAGCTAAGACCAGGTGTTACAACCTTTCCAGCGAAGGAAGCCGGATGCCCTAAAGTCTCGCGAGATCCTGGCGGGGCCCAATGGAGCGTTGGGGTCGGCTTATCACTAGGAGAGCTTGTTGGGGGCGGAGCTCTGCCCCGAGCGGGCCGGGAGTCGTAGGTACCCGGCGTAGCGGCGTTTAGGCCGAGCTACCGCGGTGAGGAGCGAAGCTGTGGCCATGAAGGAGGAGAAGGAGCATAGGCCTAAGGAGAAGCGAGTAACCCTCTTGACTCCCCCAGGTGCTACAGGCAGCGGCGGTGGGGCTTCGGGAGACAGCACCAAAGGGGAAGATAAGCAGGATCGGAACAAGGAGAAGAAAGAGGCGTTGAGCAAGGTGTCTGACCGGCTGTTGGCCCAGGAGAGGGCGGGACGGTTCCACCACCCGAGAAAGATGGTTGGGAATGGGGCTGCCCTCTTCCTCTCCCAATCTCTTCCTCTGTTTCTTCACTTGAGTGAAAATAGCATCACCCTGTCTCATCCACTCGCCCAAAATGGGGGTCCCCTTCCCGGCCGAGTCCCGGGATGGGAGTGAGAGAGGGCGGGGGGATTCCCTGACTAGAAGGGTTTAGGTCAGAGCCGTGAGATGATGATGGGAGGGGGGGCGATAGCGAAAAGGATGTGGAATTGAGGGGGAATTATTAAATAGGAAGGTGCTATCACCAGCGGGAGTAGTACGTGATAGGAATATTAACAGAGGTTAGTTGAGGGAACGGGTGGGTGGCGGCTATTATTGGTCTTGGGGCCAGATCGGGTACATTCTGTTCGGGGAGCAGTGAGGAAATTGGGGATATTTCTTAGAATTTTGAATTCTTTATGCTGACTGAATAAGGACTTTATCAATCAAGAATTCCTGGCACCCACAAAAGACCAGGGTTGGTTTACTAATTTCTTACCACTACTGAAAAATGGGTGACAGAAAATGAGGCGAAAACAGTAAACTGTGGGGCTTCGGGTTAACAGAACCTAAGATTTCCTTGCTCCAGGCAGTTCTCGTTTCTGAGAGTTTTTTTTTTTTTTTTTTTTAACTATGTTACTGTTATGTTTGACTAATCATTCTGAGCGTTCTGAACATTCTCTTGGGTTTTTAGAAGTGATCTCATCTTTTAAAGGCCAACTTTCTTCAGGGACAGTGATTCAGGTATGACAGAAAATTGATTTGTACTAATTTTATTTTCCTTATTCATTTCTTAAGGTGGTAATTCGGAGATTACCGCCCACTTTGACCAAGGAGCAGCTTCAGGAACATCTTCAGCCTATGCCTGAGCATGATTATTTTGAGTTTTTTTCTAATGATACTAGGTAAAATAAGAGGGAGGGGTAAATGAAAAAGGTTTCTTCCATTCTTTTTTTTAATCCTACTCATGATTTCTATTTGATTTTTGAGCCTATCTTTTTAATATATGCACACTTGTAATTCAGCCGGACACCTGCAAGCACATTCACATAATTGCTTTCCTCCCTGCAGTTTGTATCCTCATATGTATGCAAGAGCATATATCAACTTTAAAAACCAAGAGGACATTATTTTGTTCAGGGATCGTTTTGATGGTTATGTATTCCTTGACAATAAAGGTGAGTCCTTTTAACTGAAGGGGAGTTTGTCATTTGTATGTTTAAGATAATGTATCCCTGTTCTCTTGGTGCCTTCATAGTGTTTCTAAAATTCTGAGTACTAAGATGAGCAACATTTAAAGAGTTTTACGCATTTGATAAGCTTATGACAGCTTTATAAATAGATAATATGACTTTTTACAGGTATTTGTATTAGCCTATTATTTCTGTAGTTTGTCAACCGAAGGAAATTGCCACTGTTTTCTCCTCCTGTGACAGTTCTTTTGCCCTGTTTTCGGTGATCCATTGTCTTGAGTATTTTCTACTTTTAAGTGATACTGACAAGTGACTCTTTAAACTTGTATGACAAGTTTTAAATATTTACTTCTCATCTTGCTTCAAGGACCAATACTTATTTAATTCAGATCCTTTATGTCAATAGTTGCCAGTTGGAGTACTGTTTAACATTCTAAGTTGTATGTAATTAAACCATTGAGCTTGATGATTTCCCACTTCCTATCCAGGAGTTTATAGGGAAGAAAAACTTCTGCATTAATCCTCATTTTATTATCTGTTGCTTGCAACATTTAGCCAGAGAATGTCCAAGCTGTTTGCTGCTTTTCTTTTGGCTTTGCAATATTGAATGATGTGTGTTTTTGTTAGATTATATTTTTTCAGTATTACTTCAGAGTTGGTAAAAATGAAATCTTTGTCAGGGAATATGCCAGTAAAAGTTGAAGAATTGCTACTATGTTTGTCCAGTTTTTATTAATCCCCCCAAACCAGCTACTTTTCTGTTCCACAAGTTTATTTCAGTAGATAGCAAGTGATTTCCTGAAAATCTGAGTTGTGTTTAACTTTTTCCTCTCTTTATCCCTTACATTTAAACAAGTGATGGATTTTGTCAATTTATTGCTTTTTAATATCTTGTTCATCTAGACTGAGGACATTAGACTTACTAATACTTTCACACATCCTCATCACCTAATGCTTAGACAACCACTGTCTCTAAACTTATAGATTTTTTTTTTAGAATTTTCTATTTTCTGTATAACTTAATCTTACTTTGCCATGAAAATAATCTTTTTGAAAATAGTGACTTAAGACAGCAGTTGTGGGGAAAAAAGTCCAAATTCCTTAGTCAGGTAGACAGCATCCCCCACTGTTTGGCCTCGCTTCTAATTTTTTTTTTTTCTTTTGCCTGTATTCCACAATTTCCTTTTGCTTTAGTCTGCTTTATCTATTCCTTTTCAGGTATATCAGTTATTAAGGTAATATGATTCTGCATTCACTAGGATTTCTAAAATCTTGTTTCCTCTGTGACTGCTTTGTGATACCTAATGGTCAGTTCTAGTAATTCATCCTGGCTTATGTTTACACACCAAAGATGTGAAGATGGTATTTTATACCTTATATGACATTATTCTATAGCAAGGATTTGATGTATTTTTCCAGTAGTCACTTAGGTTTTTAAAAAAATTATTATTGAGATATAACTCATCCCATAAAATTCAGTGGTTTTTAGTATATTCACAGAGTTTTATAACTATCACCACTGTGTAATTCCAGAATGTTTTCATCACTTCAAAAAGAATCCTGTATTCATTAGCAGTCATGTCCCATTCTCCTCTCGCCCAGCCCCTGGCAACTGCTAATCTACTAACTGTGGATTTCCTTATTCTGAACATTTCATATGAACTAAATCATATAATTTATGGCCTTTTGTGACTACCTCTTTTACTTAGTATGTTTTCAAGTTTCATCCATGTTATAGTATGTATCATTATCTCATTGCTTTTTTTTGACATTATTAAAAATTGTAAAATACACATAAATAAAATTTATCATCTTAACCATTTTTAAGTGTGCAGTTCAGTAGTGCTGAGTACATTCACATTGTTCTGCAACTAATCTCTAGAACTTCTTCATCTTGTAGGACTGAAACTCTGCCCATTGAACAACTCCTCCCTCCCCCTAGCCTCTGACAGCTGTTAATACATTCTGCCTCTATGAACTACTATTCTTATTAAATTGACCATTCTAGGTGTCTCATATAAGTGGAATCAGTATTTGACTTTTAGTGACAGGCTTATGTCAGTTAACATAATGTCCTCAAGGTTAATCCATGTTGTAGCATGTGTCAGAATTTCCTTTTCCATTGCATGTATATACTTCATTTTCTTCATCCATTCATCCTTTGAGAGACATTTGGCTATTGTGAATGCTGCTGCTGGAAATGTACAAACATCTGTTCAAGTTTCTGCTTTCACTTCTTTTGAATATATACCCCAAAGTGGAATTGCTGGGTCATGTGGTAATTCTATTTTTAATTTTTTGAGGAATCACCATACTGTTCGCCATAGTGGCTGCACTATTTTATATTCCCACTAGTAATGCCTGAGGGTTCTAATTTCTCCATGTCCTTGCCAACACTTGCTATTTTCTGTTTTTTTCCCCCTTTAATAGTAATCATTCTGACAGGTATAAGGTGATATTGCATTGTGGTTTTGATTTGCATTTCCCTAATGATTAGTGAGGTAATATTTTAATCTCTTCACATTCTTGAGCACATAGCATCTTTTCATTTGCTTATTGGCCATTTATATATCATCTCTGGAGAAATGCCTATTCAAGTCCTTTGAACATTTTAAAATCAGATTATTTGGGGTTTTTTTTGTTGTTGTTGTTGAGTTACAGTTCTTTACATATTCTGTATATTGACCCCTTATCAGATATATGATTTGAAAATATTTTCTCCAGTTCTGTAGGCTTCCTTATCACTCTGTTGATTGTGTCCCTAGATGCACAGAAGTTCTTGATTTTTATGCAGCACAGTTTATCTGTTTTTCACTTCTGTTGCCTGTGCTTTTGGTGTCTTCTGCTGTATTTTTTAATAACAGCTTTACTGAGATATAATGCATGTGCCATAAAATTCACCCTTTTAAAGAATTGCAGTTCATCATTTTTTAGTATATTCGCAAAAGTTGTGCAGCTCTCACCACAATCTAATTTTAGAACACATTCATCACACTGAAGAGAAACCATGTACCCATTAGTTGTTAAACCCCATCTCTAGACAAGCACTAACCTACCTTCTATCTCTAGCCTTACTTATTGTAGAGATTTCTGGTTTTGTAAAAAAAATCAATTAAGGTATAATTTTCATTTTAAAATGCATCCATTTTACATGTGCATTTGGTGACCTTTGACATATTTATACCCCTGTATAGTCAGTATTGTGATCTTGTTTTGTTTTTTCTTTGTTTGCTTTTTGGCTGTGCCATGCAGCTTGCAGGATCTTAGTTCCCCCACCAGGAATCCAGTCTGGGCCCCTGAAGTGAAAGTGCCAAGTGTTAAGCACTGGACCATCAAGGATTCCCTTTAATATATTTTTTAAATGAAAATTAGTTTGTAGATCCCCACCCCCCTCCACATATCACAAAGTTAGAGTTTAGAGGTGGAATTTAAATGAATATTTTAATTCCCTCCCATATCTTTTTGTTATTTTTTTGGTATGAATTGGGGACTGCTTTGGTAACATGTTGATTTTAGTTGTGCCAATGAGATTTATGCCTTTTGGGAGACCCTATTCAGATCACTGTCATCAAAGGAAGCCTAGAGAGCAGGGGGTTGAGTCTCTTGTATCCATTTTTGACATTTTCTTTCTTTTAGCAAGTGTGCTATTTTTTCTAAACAGGTCAGGAATATCCTGCCATCGTAGAATTTGCACCTTTTCAAAAAGCTGCAAAAAAGAAGACTAAGAAAAGAGATACTAAAGTTGGGACTATCGATGATGGTATAGTATAGCTCTAGTTACTTAATGTGCTAATGCCATGTATTTTTTAATTTAATCTTCGATTAATAATTGATGTACAATGTTGTGTTAAAGTGATTCAGTTATACATATATCCATTCTTTTTCAGATTCTTTTCCCATATGGATTATTGCCAAATACTGAATAGAGTTCCCTGTGCTATATAGTAGGGCCATAGATTTTTAAAAGAATATATTACCTTTGTGGGAATTGAGTGGACTCCAATCTTTTAAATTAAGAAAATATATGAAAAAAAAAGCAAACAAGTTCATGAGAAATGTAATTCACTGATGAAAGTTTTGCTTGTTAGAATGGAGATGGGTTTCCTCTAGTTATCACTCTCTTTGCCTAGTGGCTTTTCATTCCTTCACTATTAAGCAATATATTGTTGACTATTGAGTAGTAAATCACCTTATATTTCATTAGAAGACAGGTATTTTCATTAGAAGACAATGGAAAAAGTCAGATGTTTCAAAGTACAACTCCTTAAGGCCCCTTACCATTTTTATGATTATTTATTTGACTTTTGGTTTACATTTGTATAAAGAGGAAGAGTTATCATTGAGAACTGTGCTGGAAAAATTTCTGTACTTGAGTAACAACATAAAGTAACTGAAGTGGTCAATCCTGTTTCTAGGCTTTGAGTATGCAGTTAACTGCACACATAGTAATTACATTGAACTGAAATACTGGAACTAAAAAACAAATAATTGCCATTTATGGTAAACTGGATCCAGGTTTTGAGATCTCTGTAATGTGGTTGTGTTGGTTAAGGACTTAGCCGCAATATTTTATATCAGATTGGTATTTCAGAATCACCTAGTTTGGTTTCCATTATTATTTATTGCTATAATGTGTATTTTATAAAGAAAACACAGACAAGACTCAACACACAGCTGCTTATTGACTATATCATAGATTCAGATGTTGAAGACTAGATCAGGTGACATGCTCCACAGTGCATTCTCCACATACAATATAATGACTCAGATGTGCTACCCTTTTTGATGTCGGAGGCATCTAGGAAAGAATTCCAGGTATTACCATCACCTCTAGTGCCACATCTAGGACATTCCCCCTCATTTATCTGTTTAGAACACCCGATTTTCTTATTCTGAGTTTCATTAAAGTGAGGTGTACCCATGCAGGAACTGCTTACATGCTCTACATGATACTCTCTGAGGGTCCCATAGCTATAGCTTGCAGTTCTCCCATAAGTATGACTCTGGATTAATAGGAGTGGTGGTTTTTAAAAGCAAACTACTTAACATCCTGGAGGTTGTGTTACAGTGCATGGTGTCTCACTTTGCCTGACTCTGTCAGTATATCTAATAGGAGTTCTCAGAGTAAGTGACCAGTAAAGCCCCAAATAGTCTATCTTATGGGTATAGTTGGGTTTATTTTCAATCTTTCATGAAGCAGAAAATTATCTTCTTTGATAAGTAAATATCCTGGATAATATTTCTTATTTTGTTTAAAGTCTGCTATATTTTCTATTTACTTAAATAATTATTTAGATCCAGAATATAGAAAATTTTTGGAGAGCTATGCTGCAGATAATGAGAAAATGACATCTACTCCAGAGACACTGCTAGAGGAAATAGAAGCAAAAAATAGAGAACTAATAGGTAAGTGGGCAAAAGGCATTAAGTGTTATAGTTTTTTCATCAGAAGACCTGTCAGACTCCTGCTTCTGTCATTTGCTAGCTATGTGACCATAGGAAAGGCACTAACTTCTCTGAGACTCTGTTCATTCTACTATAAAGTGCAGATAATAGCTGACTCACAGGATTATGAGAATCCATCGATAAGATGGGAAATATTCTCTGACTTATTTGCATGCATGCTGAGTCACTTCAGTCGTGTCCCAACTCTTTGCGACCATATGGACTATAGCCTGCCAGGCTCCTCTGTCCATGGGATTCTCCAGGCAAGAATACTGGAGTGGGTGGCGATGCCCTTCAGGGGATCTTCCCCACCCAGGGATAGAACCCAGGTCTCTTACATCTCTTGAATTGGCAGGCGGGTTCTTTACCAGTAGAGCCACCTGGGAAGCCCCCTCTGACTTATTTAGTGCCACACAAATGTATAAAAATTTGAAGAGCTATATGGGACCTTAAGATGTTAATGAGTCTTTGAAGATCAGTTGGTATTTTCTACTAATAAGTTCATACTTGTAAAAAAAAAATTTGACTTGAAAGTATTAAAAAAATGAAATTGGTTACTGCAGAATTGAAAAACCTCTTGAGAAATTCTAGCTTAGATGTTGGTTTTGGTAGTAAGTTGTCACTACTGCATCAGCTCTAAACATAAGCATAGCCTCCAACCTGCTCAGGATTTCCACTCCTAGGAATTTCTCCAAAGGAAGTATGCTTTTCAAAAAGCTAGCTATACAATTAGATAGCATTGATCAGAATATTGAAAAATGAATTAAATATTCTTTTAAAACTTGGTTTTTATTAATGGATGCTTCCCTGGTGGCTCAGCTGGTAAATAATCCACCCGCAATGCGGGAGACCTGGGGTTGATCCCTGGGTTGGGAAGATCCCCTGGAGAGGGGAAAGGCTACCCACTCCAGTATTCTGGCCTGGAGAATTCCATGGATTATATAGTCCATGGGGTTGCAAAGAGTCAGACACAATTGAGTGACTTTCACTTTCATAGTATAAGCCCACCTCTGATAGTTTCCATAGAATAAATTCCCAGAAGTAGAATTATGGGGTCAAAAGTATTAGATATTTTTAGCCCCTTATCCCAGTTTCTTCCTGGTTGAACAGATTTATACTCCCATCTGTAAAACAAGAGAATGTCCTTTGCACTTTATTCTCATTGACACTAGGAATTCCTCTTTTTAGAAATTGTTTTATTTTAATTTAAATTTCTTAACTTTTAATATTTTAAACCTTCAGAATTGAAGTAGAATATTGTAAAACTTCTTTCCAATAAGATAGTTGTGAACTTACTGTTTGAGGGGTATAGTTTTCCCACCTTGGGTGGTTGGCAGGGAATGTCAGAAAATGGAATCCTTTCTAGGGTTTGATTAAGTATTATTAATAATCTGTTTACATTTGTGTAGCTAAAAAGACAACTCCACTTTTGAGCTTCCTGAAAAACAAGCAGGTAAACCTTTTGTTTTTCTAGTTCTCACAATACTTCTGTTTCATTGGTTCACATTCTGTAAATTTAAGAGCATTGGGATTGTACAGTAGGGATAGCTGCTTTCTCTACCACTGTTCTTTAAAGATTTGGCTCATTGGCCTCACTCTCTGGCCTCCTACTTTACTCTGGTTGTTGGACCATAGATTCACTCTGCAGAACTAGGGGGTCCTTAGCTTGTTCCAAAGGCACTCTTGATTTCCTGAAAGCCTCTGGGTACTGTAGCAAGGCAGCAGTGGGAGACTGATATGAGCAGGCTGTGGTGTTTTTCTCTCTCATATTCTGAATGGAGTGGGGAGGGGGTTAAGGAAGTGGAAAGTGGGAAGGAAAGATGATGCAGTTAAGTGGGTGCCTGCCGTACTTTCTGAACTATGTTTTTGGTAGTAATTATCTTGTCTGAAGGTTTTGTTGATGTTTCTTTGCAGAGGATGAGAGAAGAAAAGAGAGAAGAAAGGAGGCGGCGAGAAATAGAAAGAAAAAGACAAAGAGAAGAAGAGAGGAGGAAGTGGAAAGAAGAAGAGAAACGAAAACGGAAAGATATAGAAAAGCTGAAGAAGATAGACAGAGTTCCAGAAAGGGACAAATTAAAGGATGAACCAAAGATTAAGGTATGAACATACGTTAAACTGACTGCATGTTGCTGAAAATTGCATGTTCTATATCTACTTCTTCAAATATGCATGCATCTTGTATTGGTGTAAACTGTGTTTTAGTTTTTGTCTTTTTTGGGAGGGAGTGAATCTTTCCTATAATATTCATGTATTACTCTTAATTTAAGATAATTTAAAAGATTAAGTAGTTTACATGGGATTTATAAAGTGCAGTGTTATTTATAATCATTGAAAATGTTCGATTTTGGATTATTATTCTCTCAGTTCTTCATATATAAGGGCTTAGGGCTGGCTGGCATGAATTATGGGTTTTATTCAGCTTTTCCTTCATATTTGATACATGAAGTTGCCTCATCTGTTTGTTTTCCACTGTCTTCAGGTACACAGGTTTCTGTTACAAGCTGTGAATCAGAAAAATGTAAGGACCAAGTACATGATACAGAGCACCTAGTATCATGTCACACACACACAGGTCTTAGTTAATAAGTCCTTTTGGTGGTGGTGGTAGTGTTACCTGTAGAAAATGCCCTCAGACTGACTTGAGTCTTAAAAGCTGAACTGTTTTAAATTTGTGCTTTAGAAAGAAACCCAGATGATTTCCTGATGCTCTGCTCTGTACCCAGAAGCTTCAACAATGTGCAGTGAGAGGACAGCTATGCCTTAAGAGCTCTTTCTTTCCTCTTCCTTTATACGCCTCTCATACCTGGCTGCCTTGTGGGAGTATTCGGAATATACATCCTCTCCCCTCTCACATGATTCCCGACGTTACCTTCTTGTGTCTACCTGGGAATCTGTGAGCAGCAGATTCTGATTAACACACTGCATGTAGGAAGAGGAAAACCTGTGGAAAGACCCCAACCTAGCTGCTTCCCTTCCAGGGGCCTGGCTTGGGCAGTCCTTGCTCCAGTGAACTGCCCAGGGAAGTACTTGTACATAGTATGGCAGAGAAAGTCAGAGAAAATCTCACAGAGATGATGGCAGAGTCTCCTTTTACCTCCTCAGAATTCAGCCGGTCAAGTCGCTAGGGCACCCCGAGGCTCTCCAGGACTCATCGGTGATAAGGGGCTTGGCGGTGGCAGGGTGGGGAGGTTCTCATTTTAATTCCTTCTATCGATCTGTGTCCGCCCTGCTACAAGCAACCTGACTTGCTATTTCTGTCAGCAAGGCAGAAGGTCAAGCCTGTTATGCTAGAGACATTCGTTAATGTTCTTATTAGAGTAATGAACATCTTGGCTCCTGACGAAGATGTTCATGAGAGAAATAAGAACACTTGCAATGAAACCTGCACATGTTATCCTCACTTTGCACTGGTGCCTTCATAGTGTCCACTCTGGACTCACTGTTTTCAGTAGCTGTCTGTGTGCTGAAATACTTCATGCTTAAGTCTCATGCGTGGTGCTTTGCCTTTAGCTTTGTGGCTTGTATGATGCCTTCACACTGAGATGAAACTATGTATGATGCCTTCACTCTGAGACTTGAAATTTGTAAAAATCTCTCTGAATATCCAACACTTGGGGGTGTATTCTAGAGAGATTTGTAGAAGTGGCATGAGAAAGAAACTTCTGTTAGCAATTTGAACTTTATAAACCACTTTTTTTAGAATTGCATTCTGTCATATATACATATGACATTGAACAGAGTTCCTGTTCAGTAGAGATGGAACTTCACAGTTCTGTTGTATGAGATATTTGGATTTTTAAATCAAATGCCAAATAATTCTTGCTTTTCATCTCTAATGATATGATTGTACCATCATAAGTATGTAGCTACTCTCAGATTCAAGGCAAAATTATTCCTGCAATGGATCTCTCCTTTGGTGACAAGGTATTTGTTATTCTAATAACTGTGTAAAAATAGTCCAGCAATAATGACCTGGCTAGCATTTTAAATTTGTACTGTATTTCCCTATCAAGTTATACCGACATGCTGGCTTGATAGAGAAGGCATACTTGAAAGTATGCGTTGGTCTACTCAAAGGTTGACCGATTTAAAGCCAAAGGAGTCTTGATCCTATTGCCAGAAAGTGATTAAACCACTTCACTTGAGTGCATAACACTTTCACATTAATAGCACCCTTTTAGCAAATTACTGCTCTTTGTGCACTATTTGTTCACCTGAAAGTTTGAGTACTGCAGAGACGGGGCCTTCAGTAGCCTAAATTGAAAATATTTAGTATACTGTTTTCTTTGTGAGAATCAGAAGACAATATCCCATCCTTCAAAATAAACCTAAGTTTGTTCTCTTTAAAGCTGCTCAAGAAGCCAGAAAAAGGAGATGAAAAAGAATTGGACAAAAGAGAAAAGCTCAAGAAATTGGACAAAGAGAATCTGAGTGATGAAAGAGCCAGTGGGCAAAGTTGTACATTGCCCAAGCGTTCTGAGGGTGAATTTAAAGATGAAAAGCCTAAGAGGTCGGTAGTCGAGGGCTCTTGGGTTCATTTGTTTTCGAACTGTTTCTGGCTGCTAGTTTTACTGATGCATTCTGGACTTGTACCTGAATCAATATACTGGGTTTTATGAGGGATATGGGGATGAGGAGGATAGGTTTCAAGTATTTTAGTATCTTAATCTGGGTGAATGACTTTTGGGTTTTTTTTTTTCCAAATTGCTTTTCAAAATACTATTTTTTCTTTTAATGCTGCTCCGAGAGTTCAACCTCATTGTAGTGGCCAAGGCAGGATCAGAGTGTTCCTGCCTTCATGATTAGAAGAGCTTCAAGGGTGCATTCTCAGATTTGTTTTTCGTGCAGACCTGAAGATGAGAGTGGCAGAGAATACAGGGAGAGGGAGCGGGATTATGAACGAGACCAAGAGCGCATCCTGCGGGAGAGAGAGCGGCTGAAGCGGCAGGAGGAAGAGCGCCGCAGGCAGAAGGAGCGCTATGAGAAAGAGAAGGCTTTCAAGAGAAAGGAAGAAGAAATGAAGAAGGAGAAAGAAACACTTCGGGATAAAGGAAAAAAGCCTGAAAGTACAGAGCCAGTAGGCAGCTCAGAAAAAACTGAAAAGAAAGAAGAAGTGGTTAAGAGAGATCGCATAAGAAACAAGGTGCTGCATTTCATTAAACTTCTTTTCATGAGGATTTTCTTTGTCTTTTCCTGCAAGTATAAAGGAGAGGGCTAGCTCATTGTTACAGAATTTTAGGGGAACTTTATCTGTACCTTTTTTCAGTCTTGGTGGGGTCCTTTTATTAGAGTTTGTGTGTATTTTTCAAACATACACAAAAGTAGAACAGAGGAGTAGTAGGATATACTTCTCACCCAGCTTTGGCAATTATCACCTTATGGCCAATCTTCTTTCTACTCTACCCCATCTTACTCCTATGGGATTATTTTTAAGCAAGACCTAGACAGATAATTTCTTCTTTAAATATGTCAGTATTAAGAGTAAAGACTTAAAAAAAAAAAGTTTGGCCACACTGTGAGGCATATGGGATATGGGATCTTAGTTCCCCAACCAGGGATGAAACCCGTGCCCTCTACAGTGGAAGTGTGGAGTCTTAACCATTGGATTGCCAGGGTTTTTTCTTAATAAAAAAACCCTAATATTCTTTTTCTTAATAAAATAACCAGACAGAAGAATTTCTGACAATAACTCCTTAGCATCCTATCTACCCAGTGTTCAGGTTTTCCCAATTGTCTCATTAACATCTCTTTTCATTAACATCTTTTTTATAGGCTCTAAACAAGGTCCACAAATTGTATTTGCTTGAAATATTCCCTTAAGTCTCTTTTAATCTAAATAATTCCTCCTCCTCTTGTTTTCTACCATTTCTTTGTTGCAGAAACCAGTTTGCCCTATAGAGTGTCTAATAGTCCAGAGTGGCTAATTACATCCCTGTGGTAACATTGAACATGTTCCTCTACCTTCTATGTTTCCTTGAAAACCAGTAGTCATATCTAGAGCAGGGTCAGAAAATTTTTTTCTTTCAAGGGCCAGATGGTAAATATTTTAGGCTTTTGTGGGCCATGTGGTCTCTGTCAAAACCAGTAAGCTTTGTAGGAAAGTAGGCATAGACAGCATGTAAAAGAATAAGCTTGTCAATATATGACAAAACCCACTGCAATGTTGTGAAGTAATTAGCCTCCAAGTAATAAAAATAAATGAAAAACAAACAAACAAACAAACAACAAAAAATAAGCTTGGCTGAGAGCCAGTCAAACTTTATTCACAGAAAGAGGTGGGTGGCCCCTCATCTAGAGGCCTTAATATATTCAGACTCAATTGTTGGCAAGAATACTTGATAGGTGGTGTTGTGCAGTTCCTACTGCATTGTATCAGGAAGCATACAGTGTCTTGGTATCCATTTATTATGATGTTAAGATTGACCAGTAGTAATGGTACTATGGTTATGTGATAGGATGTCCTTGCTCTGAGGATACACAAGCTGAAATATTTAGTGATGAAGGGTCTTGATGTCTGCACTCATTCTCCAGTGGTTCTGCAAAAATAATAATGTATCTGTATATGTGTGTGCCTGCATACACACTAGAGACAGAAAAGGCATATATGCCATTGTGAATCTAGGAGAAGGGTATTAGGTATTCACTGTACAAGTTTGGCAACATTTCTATAGATTTAAATTTTTTTGAGAGAAAAAGTTGGAAAAATAGCTGATCAATTAGCTCAGGTATTGTAAGCCTGATCCATATATTATAGAGTTTTTTATCAGCCTTTCTCCTAATGATATTGTTTAGTTCATTATTTCATAGGGAGAGATTGGAAAATGGTGATATATATATACAAATTCTGCCTTTCCTGTTGCATTTATGATCTGAAAATCTTCCAGAGTTTTCCCTTATCAACTATTTGGTTAGTCTTGAAATTGAGTTCACACAGGAAAGGCAAGAACAGCACTTGATCCATTCCCTTTATTTATAGTACTCAGAGTAATGAGTTGGTGTCCCAGCAACTTGTAGGGGCTATCAGTGAGTTTTGTTCTGCTTAGTCTTTAAATAGCTTGTGGATTTAGAAATACTTGGTGAACTCCAACTTGTTATTATCAGTTATTGCTCTTGTTGACGTTTAACTTGTCCCATCTTTGCACACTGGGAGCTCCATCATCCATTCCTTTAAATACTATGTGGCAGTCTCATCTGTTTTAACGTTTCATCTTGTTAAAACAGTGAAATGTTTTGCTGGAATTACTCGAGAATAATGCTTTGAGGCTGTTTCATATGTCAGGGAGAAAGGACAGGGAAGGCTCATGTTGTCTTTTGTTGAATTAGAAAAAAAGGCCTATACATTTAATTTTTCCAGGGTCATATTGTGATAAACCCAACACATTACTTGAACTGAGAGGTACCTGGTGACGATACTGAGGCTTATTTAGGAACCTGAGATCTAAAATGTTACCTAGAGAGTCTCAAGCTGGGTTGTCACCTTGTCAAATCTGAATTGAGAGTCATATTTCTGATGGGTTACAAGTGTCTGAGCTCATAACTTCAGGGACTTTGCATTATTAAGAATTGGCATTCTTTATTATTGTTTTCACTCCTAAAATTTTCTTAGATGGTGGTGCATTTTAAAATCCATTTACTGATGGGGAGGAGAGATAGACAGCAACCACAGTTTCTAAGTAAAAACTATTCAAGCTGATTCAGTTCATCTTGAGATGGTAAAGAAAATTAGGCAGTAAACTTAACAAAATTTACTATGGGCATATAAAATAATACTTTATAACTATTGCTTATAAATAGTTGTTTTTTATTTATAAAAATAAATAGTTGTGAAATAGTTGTTTTTCTCTGTAGGTAGGGGAAAGGAAGCAGGCAGTTTGAAGCCAAATAACCATCCACACTTACTGTCATGTACTGTGCCCTCAAATTTTGATCTCATGTGGGCTCTCACTGGTATATATTATCCCCTGGACATGCTTAGTAGCAGTTTTGTAACATGAGTATTTCATTTTACTTTAGGATCGCCCGGCGATGCAGCTTTACCAGCCAGGAGCTCGAAGCCGAAATCGACTCTGTCCCCCTGATGACAGCACCAAGGCTGGAGATTCAGCTGTAGAAAAAAAGCAGGAAAGTGGTATTAGCCATAGAAAAGAAGGAAGCGAGGAGTGATAGGTCCAAATGGCCTTAGGTGTCCTGACTGTCTAGGCAGCCAAAGAGCACGAATTAAGCAATCCAGAAGTGCCTTCAGGGCAAAGGAATAGAGAGAGAGAGAAAGGGGGTCGCTGTGCTGGTGGGGTACACTGCAGAGGAGTATGTTTTGCGTTAAAGCAGGAACCCGATTGCAGGTTCAGATTGGAAGTACAATTTTCATTTTTTATGCAGTTCCTACAAATTTAAAGTGTCAGACAAAGCTGAGGGGGAGAGGACACGCATTGCAGTTTGCAGGCAAGAAATGTCATGAGAGGACTTATTTAGGTATGACAAGAGAAGAAGATAGGAGAACTGGCTTTAAAATCAAAAGCTTTTGTTAATCCTGGATTGAATTTTCTTAAATTTCAATGGAGCAGAGTCACTGTGAAGTCTCGTTCAGATCTAGTTATAGTCATTGGTGGTAAATGTTGACTTTGTGTAGTGTAGAAGCAAGAAGCATGTAATTGTAATACAAGTACAGTGAAGGATATAACACATTTTCACTTATGCAGAAATTTAAATAGTCATGTCATGTCAATATGTTATGTCCTAAAGTTTTAGGATTAGTTTGGGAACCGCTACCCACTCCAGTATTCTGGCCTGGAGAATTCCATGGACTGTGTAGTCCATGGGGTTGCAAAGAGTCGGACACAACTCAGCAACTTTCACTTTCAGTTTAGTTCTTTGTTTGCTTACGTGAGATTAGTGTAAAAAAATTTTTTTTAAAACATCTCCTTTTGCCTTTAGCAATTTTTATATTTGTAAAGTTTAACCCTTAGTTGGTTCTTAACAATCCAGTCTTTGTTTGACCTTAGGTCTCATGAGCTGAGTGCCTACCCTCTCCAGGAAGGAAACTGCACCAATATTTGTTCCTGTTAAATAGCAACTTAGCTTGTTTTGCATTGATGTCAATAAATATCAACATCACTCAAGTATGAAGCTAAGTGTGTTTATTAACTTTACAAAATAGCTATTACTTTTGAGAAATTAAACTTTTGATATTTAACCTTTTGGGAATTTTGAAAGTAGAAGAATGATATTTATTTCTGCCTTTACTAGCACCTTGCTTTTATTTTGCCCACAAAGAAGACCAAATCATGGTTCACCACTCTTGTTCCATAAGAACCGGAATTTGTCTGGACAACATCCTTGAGCTGCTGCTTCATTTCAGTCTTGCCAGTTTCTCCTACTATGGCGTCAGTTTGCCTTTACTTAATAAGTCACTGCTTTATGTTTACTCAGCTTTTAGAAACCAGAATCCCAAAAGGCAGGTAAAGAGGAAGAGACATTGAAGGTGATTGAAAGAGACTGGTCCTCAGCTGACACAAAGGAAGGGGAATTTTCAAGGAGAAGAATGTCTGGCAGTGTCCCGTGCCACAGGGAGAGGAGATTAAGCAAGACAAGAAACATGCAGTGTTCACTGGATTTGGCAGTACTGAAGCATGTGTGAACTGGTGAGGCAGAAACCATGTTATAGTGAGGGGTGAGTGGCAGGTGGGAAGTGGAGATGGGGGCAGATGGACATACGGGTCTTGGAGCTCAGAGGAGAGATTTACACTGTAGATACCAGTTTGGAATTCATCTATTTTTAGGTGATCATTGAAGCCATGGGCCTGGATTTAATCACTTAGGGGGAAACAGTAGGGAAAAAACAGAAATATACCTAGAGTCCAGTCTTAAAGAACTCTTAAGGCTGCTAAACAGGTAAGGGAATGTATCTATAAAGGCAGAAAAGGAGTAGCCAGAAAGTAGGTGAAAAACCAGAAGACCAGTATTACCTAACCCAAGAGAAAAGAATGAAGGGGAGTGGCCATCAGAGTTAGGTGCTGCTGGAAGGTCAAGTGTGATGCCTGAAAAAAGGCCATGGAATTCAGTGACTTACAAATTACTGATGACCTGGAATGATAAGGAATGAAAGCCAGACTGCCCTGAGAATGGAAACAGCATAGACAGCTTTTCAGAGAAATCGAAAAAAATGGTGATAGATGAAGGGTATTGGGGAAGGATTTTTTTTAAAAAAAATAGGACAAATACTAAAGCATTTTTAGAAGCCAAAAGGAAAGATCTAAGAGATGAATACCCAGGGGAAGAGAGAACCAATAGTGTAGGTTTCCTGAGAAGGCAGGTGAAAAGGGAGCCTCTGGACAGCCGAGGTTTTTGACAATAGAGGAGTTGGCCTTGGGAAGAGCATCGCCCCAAAACTATCAGGCATGAGTTGGCATCACTTGCCTCTGTACCCAGCCTGGGGCCTGTTTCCAGCCCTCATGGCTGTTTTTGTGTCACTACATCCCTCTTCTGCTGGCCTTGCCAGTCCAACTCATTAAACCATACTTACCTATCCCCTGTTAAATTTCCATCCATTGATGTACTCACTTCAACAAACATTTACTAGTCTCTGACTGTGTGCTAAGCCCTGGGGTTCAAAGACTCAAACAAGCCCTTGTCCTTGAGGAACCATTGGCCAGTGGTGTCAAGAGACAACCAGAAATAACCAGAGCACAGTGCACCATGTGAGAAGGGCTGTGGTGATAGCCTGGAGTGGGGATCTGACCCTAGGCTGCCAAGTGTTGCTGAAGAAAATCCCTAAACCAGACCAAACTGCTGAGACTGTAGGAGGGCCCTCCCTCCTGCAAAGCAACTGATTGCATTTTTGCCTTCAGATACAGGTTTGATTTCTTTGGAAATAAAGACAGGATGGAGACAGTTCAGACACTGGATATCTGAATATTCATCTTAGCACCTCCTGTATGTTGGTACTAAGGCCATAGTTGTGAATAAGGTCCCTGCCCTCCTGATGCTGACAGCTTTGCAGAGTTTGCTGCTCTGGTGGAGAAAAGTGATGCTAAGGGAAAATAGGCAGGAAAAGTTCAAGGAGCGAGGGTAGTGAGAATAGGTGCCTACAGGACAGTGAAAAGGGGGTGGCCTGTGCATTCATGAGGCTTTCATGCCTTCAAAATCAGGGACTATATCCCCTTGCCCAGCAGGCATATATAAAGTAGTCCTGAGGCAGTCATTTAACTGATTATAAATTAAGATCTAACTTGACCTTATCTTTAGTTCCATAGGAGATTAATTAGAGTTTTGTGGCCTTTTCTGGGTATATAGAAGCTCAGTGTTACATGTTTTTATGGGGCAGTCCAGAATTTACTATCTCTGGGACTGTCCTCTACACCATAAAAATGTATTATGACCATTTATATCCTTACAAAGGAAGCAGGGAGCAAATAAGCTGACATTTGGTGAATTCTTAGAAAGTGTATACTGACAATATATAGGATCGGCCATCCTTCGAAATCTCACAGAGTTCATTTATTCACCTACCAAATACTGATTCAGCTCCTACTATGGAGACATAGGTAAATACCTAACAGTTCATTGCTACTGTGGTACCTGATGTATTATCCACATTTCCAGACTTTTAAGACTCTCCTCCACATCTCCAGCCCTGACTAATCCATCCCCTGGACATCATCCAAAGGCCCCAAGTATCTCTGGCCACAAACTGAACTCAGGTTCCTCCCATCCGGTTTAGCAGAGGATGTGAACCACCTACTCACTCAGCACTGAGGATCAGGTCTGACTCCATCCTCCCTCCCCACGGCCACTCAATCATTCTGCCCATTCATCTGCCTCCTCTCCAGCCCTTCGTAGCCCAGGTTCAGATTGCCATCATTCATGCAGCCATTTAGTCATTCACCATTGTCTGAGCACACACCATATGCCATTCATGTTCTAGATTCTGGAATTACATCAGTGAACAAAACAGACAAACTTCCTGCCTTCATAGAGCTTTCGTTAAAGTGGAGAGAGAAAATAAGCAAACTACTTATGGTTAGAAAGTGACAGGCATGAAAAAGAAAAAAAAAAGAAAGTGACAGGCACTTGGAAAAATAAATCAGGGGGGAAAAGGAGTATGATGGTCGTGGATGGGGGCTGAAAGACTTCCATGAGAAGATGACTTTTGAATAAAGAGAAGGAAATGAGATAAAGAAAAACCAGAAAAAAAGATTCTGAGGGAGCTATCAGTAAGATAGGAAGAAAACCAAGCAAATGTGCTGTCCTGGAAGTCAAGTAAATAAAGCATTCTAAGAAGAGGTCAGCTAAGACAAATGTTGACAGGTCAGATCAGATCAGAGAAATGAGGATTTCACAACACAGGGGTCACTGATAATCTTAGGACAATTTCAGCTTGAGTGCTAGGTGAAAACCTAATTGGAGTGGGCTCGTAAGAGGATGGGTGCCCACTAGGATGGCTATAATTTTTTAATAGAAAATAAGCATTTGGGAGGTTGAAGAAAAAATTGAACTATTATGCAGTGTTACAGGGAATGTAAAATGGTACAGCCATTGTGGAAAATACCCCACTAGTTACTCAAAAGGTTAAACAGTTACCATATGACCCAGCAATTCCACTCCTAGATATATATCCAAAATAACTGAAAACAGGTACTCAAACATACTGGCTTCCCCGGTGGCTCAGTGGTAAAGAATCCTCTGGCCAATGCGGGAGATGCAGTTTGATCCCTGGGTTGGGAAGATAGCAACCCATTCCAGTATTCCTGCCTGGGAAATCCCATGGACAGAGGAACCTGGAGGACTACAGTCCATGGGGTAGCAAAAACAGTTGGACACAACTTAGCAACTAAACAACTCAAACATAATTGCACACCAGTGTTTATAGCACTATTCATAATAGCCCCAAACACAGAAGCAACCCTGCTGTCCATCAACTGATAAATGGATAAACAAAATGATATGTCCACACAGTGGAATATTATTCAGCCATAAAAGGAAAGAAGTACTGACACATGCCACAATATGAAAGAACACTGAAAAATTACATTATGTGAAAGAAGCCAGACACAAGTGATCACATAATGTATGATTCCATTTATATGAAATGTCCAGAATATGCAAAGTCCATAAAAACAGAAAGTGGTTGCCCAGGCCTGGGAGGAGAAGGGGACTGGAGGGTGACTGCTAATGGGCACAGGTTTCTTCTTGGGGTAATTAAAATGTTCTGGGCTTAGATACTGGTGATGGTTGGTGATGATACCTTATGCACATACTAAAACCCACTGAATTATACACTTTAAAATGGTGATGTTTATGGTATATGAACTATAGCTCAAAAAAAAAAAGGATGGGGAGAGTAATTGAAAAGTACATATAGACAAATCTCACAGTTGTGTTATAAAGGAAGGAAAACAGAAGTAGTTGGAAAGGGAGTTGTGGTAAAGACCAGGTTTTTGTTTTGAGTGGATTTTTAAGATGGGAGGAACAACCACGTATTTATCTGTGCATTGATGGGAACAATCCAGGGAAAAGCAGGGACAGAAAGCGAGAAATAGAGGCAGGTTTCTGAATAGGTAACAGGGATTAGGATCCACTGTGGGAACAGGACAAAGGTAGAGAGGATTGGAGTACAGTGCTGGTAGCTGGCATATGGTAGGTGAGTTGTGGAGTTCTGTGATTGCTGAAGTTTTCTCAATGACTAGGAAGCAAGGCTGTTGCTGAGAGTGAGAAGGGAGGAAGCAGGGCTGAGACAGTCATCCAGGCCAACAGTGGGCAAACTGTGGACCAAGCCTGGCCACTGCCTATTTGTGTACAGCCTGCAAGCTGAGAATGGCTTTTGTATTTATGTTATTTTTCAGTCACTCAGTCATGTCCAATTCTTTGTGACCCCATGGACTGCAGCACGCCAGACATCCCTGCTGTTCACCATCTCCCAGAGCTTGTTCAGACTCATGTCCATTGAGTCGGTGATGCCATCCAACCATCTCATCCTCTGTCGTCCCCTTCTCCTCCTGCCTTCAATCTTTCCAAGCATCAGGGTCTTTCCCAATGAAGTCAGCTCTTCACATCAGTTGGCCAAAGCATTGGAGCTTCAACTTCAGTTTCAGTCCTTCCAATGAATATTCAGGATCGGTTTCCTTTAGGATTGACTGGTTTGTATTTATAACTAATGGAAAAAAAAAAACAAGAGAATAATATTTTGTGATATAAAAGAATTCTATGAAATTAAAATTTTAGTCTCTGTAATTAAAATTTTATTGGAAACTGATCACACCCATTAGTTTATGTACAGTAGCTACAGCAGCAGAGTTGACTAGCTGTAATAAACATCGTATGTCACCTGCAAAGCCTAAAATATTTGCTATCAGAAACAGTGTGCCAGCCCCCTGATCGAGGCCTTTTCTGGGACCAGGGGTCACCTGGGAAGCTGTCAGGAACGCAGACTCAGAACCTCTCATCTTGGACTTGCCTGGTGGTACAGCATATAAGAATCTACCTGCCAATGCAGGGGACACGGGTTCAATTCCTCATCCGGGAAGATTCCATATGTAATGGAGCAACTAAGCCTGTGTGCCACAACTACCAAAGCCTGCATGCCTAGAGCCTGTGCTCCGCAACGAGAAGACACTGTGATGAAAAGCCTGCACACTGCAACTAGAGAGTAGCCCCTGCTCACTACAACTAGACAAAGCCCAAGTGCAGAAACGAAGACCCAGCTTAACCAAAAGAAAAAAAGAGAGAGAGAGAACCTGTCGTCCATGTCCAACAAATTTCCCAGGTGACTCGTGTGCACGTTGAATCTTGAAGAGCAGTGCTCTAAGAGAACCAGAGGGTGGCTACCCGGGGGGAGTGCAGAGCCGCAGGGCAGCACTGAGGGCCCACTGGAAGTCAGTGGTTGTGAACCTCACAGGAGGCCAGTCGGTCTTCTTCAGCCTCATTCAGCTGCCAGAGGCACAGGCTGTCAAGCAGGTGGAGAACTGGATTTACCAGGGTTATGGTTTCTCCAAGCAAGTACAAAAAAGGGCAGGGTGTGGCCAAGTGAGTGGCTGATACAATTTAAGTGAAATAAGGAGGGAAGAGGAGACATGGCGGGGCAGTGGAGGGAATAGGGAAAGGGTGTAGTTTCGATGGCTGGGTGGTCCTGGTGAGGTGGGAGCATCGTCAGTACTGGGGTCCTACAGGAAGTTAGCTGCAAGGAGAGCAGAGAGTGGGATCGTTGTAACGTTGAAGGCAGGGCAAAGGAACAAGAGGCTACAAGTGAATGCTGAATTCACCCGGAATCATGACAAGGAACGGTGCTGGAGAGAGCAGCAGTGAGCCAGGAGCTAAGTCTGCAAGGAATGGGTGGGAGAGGCTGGGGGACACTGCAATGAAAGAGCGCATGGTTGTGCTGGGACTTGCATCAGTGGCCCCTGTGGGTCTCCTTGTTTCCACTCTTTTTGAAGCTCTACTCTGAGGAACCCTCTTGGCTAGGCAGAAGTGCTTTAGGGGTTCCTCAAACAAGAAGTGTCCAGGTCAAACACTGAAGCTGTCCACTGCCCTGAGGGGCCTGTTCTGTTTTGTCTGTTCTGAGGTATTTGAGTTCATTCAGGCATTCATTAAGCTTCCCTTGTAGCTCAGTTGATAAAGAATCTGCCTGCAATGCAGAAGACCTGGGTTCAATTCCTGGGTCAGGAAGATCCCCTAGGAGAAGGAAATGGCAACCCACTCCAGTATTCTTGCCTGGAGAATCCCATGGACAGAGGAGCCTGGCAGGCTACAGTCCATGGGGTCACAAGAGTCAGACACAACTTAGCGACTAAACCACCAAACCAAGGTCATTCATTCATTCATCAAATATTTACTGAGCACCTACCATGTGTAAGGCACTATTCTAGGCCCGGGGAAGACAGCAATGAACAAAATACATAATCTATGACCTCATGAAATTTACATTCTAGGGAGGGAGTTAGGCAATAAAGAAAGAAAAAAAGGACTTCCCTGGTGGTCCAGTGGCTAAGACTCCTTGCTCCCAATGCAGGGGACTCAGTTTTGATTCCTGATCCGGGAACTAGATCCCACATGCCGCAATTAAGATCTCGCATGCTGCAACTAAAAGAATCCACGTGCTTAGTCAACTAAGACCCAGTGCATCCAAATAAATAAAAATAATAAATATTAAAAAATATTCATTTGCCTGCACTGGGTCTTAGTTGTGGCACGTGGGCATGCAGGGCTTAGCTGCTCTGCACCATATGGGATCCTAGTTCCCCAACAAGGGATTGAACCCACACCCCCTGCATGGGAAGGTGGATTCTTAGCCACTTAACCACCAGGGAAGTACCAAATAATAAATATTTAAAAAAAAAAAGAAAAAGACTCCTCGAATCCAATGCAGGGGACCGAGTTACATTTCATCTATAGTTTTGTCTTTAGACCCACGTAAAAGTATCTTTATGTTGAAATATAACACCCATACAGAAAAGCACACAAACTCAAAGTGTTCAGCTAGATGAATTTTCACAAAGGGAACACACCCATAGAACTAGCACCCAAATCACGAAATAGAATGTGACCAGTGTCTCCTCCCCCAACAAGGACAACCACTATGCTGACTTCTAAAGGCACAGATTAGTCTTGCCCAGTTTTGGTTTTTTGACAAAAATGGAATCATACAGTAAGCATGTTTCTGTGTCTGGCTTCCTTTGTTCCACATTAGTGGATGTTTGTGAGATCCATCCATGCCACCGTGGGTAGCTGTAGTTTGCTTATTCTCATTGCTGCATAGGAGTGGTTCACAAACATTTTAGTCTTTAGGATCCCTTTACACTTAAAAATTATTAAGTGGGAAGATCTTTGTTAAGGTTGTGGGCTCTACCCCTCTGCCGGATCAGGAAGCTGGGGATGCACCCTCAGATGCCGCGACTGGTCCCTAACCATAGCCCCTCCACTACTCGTGACAGATTCCTGTGGCCTTTTAAATGATTGAATAACGATAAAAATGGACCCAAAGTGACTTCTCTACTGAAGCAGAAGATTCTTATTACCTTCCATTAACTCAGTTTAGTCTTTGGGGCAGAATGAGTGAAGTACAGAAAACTGAAGAAAAGAAAACCTCACTTTAGAACTTTCTCCATGATTATTCTTAAACTCTGCCTTTCTATTTGTTTTAATTTTGCTGTGAATTTATAAATAGTGAAGACCAAAGAAATAGAAAAAACATTTGAGAGCTTTATACCAAGAAATTTGCCTTGAAAGATGCTATTCTTGGAGGGAAAAGCATATCAAGTTCCTGTCTTTTTTCTTTTTAACAAGGTTTCTTATATCCTTAGATTTTGAAGGATAAGACATATAAACTCATACCTGCAGACTATTTTTAGCAGCTGTGTAAGAATAATGAGATTTGTAAATTAAGGGCTTTGTAATGTGGATGTTTTGCTACTAGAGTTGACTACTCAGAAAATTTTTTTATAGCTCTTCAATGTTTTATTTTTGATCTATCACTTCAATGACATTATTTGAGCAAACAGAAGTCATTCTGTCTTTCTAAGCTATGACCTTGTTATGAACAGTATCTGCATTCACTGTGCAAATGTCCATGTATTATCTATTTAAGCAACATCATAGTGCCATCACTCAAGGAAGTTGAATAAGGTGAACATTGATATAGCTCTTTCCCCTTCCCCCCATTTTTTAAATGTAACAAATACTTTTTATGTTTCCCTTCCCTTTGCCCTTTCCCCTTCCCCTTTGGGAAACATGTCAGGAACTAGATCGTTTAAGACGAGCAATTGAGGGGACTGAGAGATTGATCCACACAGAGCCTGGCTTCTTTGTGCTTCATCGTAAGGCATTCTGCTGGCCAGCCTAATTAAGTACCCTTTTAACAAGAGAACCTCATGAAAATCCAGCTGGCAACTCAAGAAGTTCAGGAAGCAGGACCGCAGAGGTTATACTCTGGGATCCTGGTCATGAGGTCGGATGCCTCCCCTTGTTAAAAAGAGACACTGGACCTAAATAGTGCAGCATGACTTTGTTCCTGCTTGGCTAAATTTCTCAACACCGCAGTCAGCTAAGTCACCTACAGTGACTTTCGAAAAACATGGAGAGCACCTACCCCAAGGAGATGGTAGATTTGGAGTAAGCCGTCATAGACATAATTCCTCTGATGGCTTTTTCAACAATGGATCTCTTCGAACAACAGGAGGTTCTTGGCACCAGCCCTCCCTGTTCCGCCACAATTCTGTGGACTCTGGTGTCTCTAAGGGAGCATATGCTGGAATCATAGGGAACCTATCTGGTTGGCATGGCTCTTCACGAGGTCATGATGGCATGAGCCAGCGTAGTAGGGGTGGCACAGGAAACCATCGCCACTGGAATGGCAGCTTCCACTCCCAGAAAGGCTGCCTTTCAGGAAAAGCCACCTACAGATATCAGGGAAGAGAAGAAAGAAGGTGGAAAAGTTGCAGTTTGAAGAGGAAGACTTTCCTTCTTTGAATCCAGAAGCTGGCAAACAGAATCAGCCATGCAGACCTATTGGGACTCCTTCTGGAGTGTGGGAAAACCCACCTAGTGCCAAGCAGCCCTGAAAAATGCTAGTCATCAAAAAACTTTCCAGAGAAGATGCTGCTGCTGCCTTCTCTGCTGCATTCACCTCACCAGGATCTCACCATGCAAATGGAAACAAATCGTCAACCATGGTTCCAAGTGTCTATAAGAACCTGTTTCCTAAGCCTGTACCACCTCCATCCAAGGCCAGTGCATGGAAAGCTAACAGGATGGAAAACAAATCAGGATCCCTTTCGTCTAGCTGATAGTCTGTTTTTACCAGTCCAATCCCTGTTACCAAACCACTAGTACTGGCTGGTGGTATAGTTTTAAGCTCTCCCAAAGAAAGCCCTGCCAGCACCATTCCTCTGATTGAGATCAGCTCCTCTTGTCTGACCAAGTTGACCCACAGAACTACTGATAAGAAGAGCAAATTCCTGAAGACTCTGAAGGATGACCAGAATGGAGACTTCTCAGAGAGCAGAGAGTGTGAGAAGTTGGAAGATTTGGAGGACAACAGCACACCTGAACCAAAGGAAAATGGAGAGGAAGGCTGTCATCAGAATGGTCTTGCTCTCCCTGTAGAAGAGGAAGGGGAGGTCCTCTCTCACTCTTTGGAAGCAGAGCACAGGTTACTGAAAGCAATGGGATGGCAGGAGTATCCTGAAAATGATAAGAATCGCCTTCCCCTCACAGAGGATGAGCTCAGAGAGCTCCACGTGAAGACAAAGCAGCTGAGAAGAAATGGCTTTGGAAAGAATAGCTTCTTACAGAGTCGAAGTTCCAACCTATTCTCCCCTAGGAGAAGCACTTGCAGAACAGAGTTTGAGGACTCAGCCATGGAGACAAGTAGCAGTGAGACATCTGATGATGATGCCTGGAAGAAGGCATATAAATGCTCACAGTTAAATCTGACCCAGTAAACTCAGCTTGTGTGTTTAGGGGTTATACAGAAGAAATAGTTCTTTCCTTTTCCTATGTTATTGTTGAATACTTCATGCACAAGGGAAATAATCATATCCCAAAGAGAGAGTGAGCAATTGGCTTCTTTAGCTTTTGTTGTTGTTCTTCCCTGCTATCTGCTTAATAGAGAGAACTTTGTGTGGTGGGAAGAATTTTTAAAACACACACACATACACAAAGTATATATGGGGCAATGCACAGGTGGGAGCTGGCAGTCCTGAGTGAGGAGGAGACACTGGTTTGCAGCAACAGCTTCTACTACCAGCCCTTGGGGCACTCATCCCTCTACTCAAGCAATCACTGTCAATGACAAAGTGACTACTGAAGTTATGAGTGTATTAAATTAATGCTAATAATTTGGATATTTTATTTCTGGCTGCTTGGGTCACCTTAGCCCTTAACCAAGCATATGTGTTTTTTTTTTCCCCTTTATTTTTCTTTCTGGGTACAGCTATAAAATATTTGGATATAGGAAATATTGTGTTATTCTTGCAGCCTTGATATTCAGGGTGGATAGTAAAATATGAATTTTTGTGAGATTTCAAAGATAAAGATTATTTTGATAACATTATTTACAGATTTAAAAGATGTAGTTATCACAAGTCTGTTGAGGGGGAAAACTACTGCATAAAATAACTAACTTGGAATAAATATTTTGCATCAGTTTGGATTGTCTTGTGTAAGAAGTATATTTACTTTAAAATTAGATGAGTGGATTTAGAGGTCTGAGGAAAAAAAAATCCCAATTCAGACACACCTGTTTCTCCTTTTAGCAAATACATTCTTGATGCAGAAAAACATGTGCAATAAATTGCTGCTGCTGCTGCTAAGTCGCTTCAGTCGTGTTCGACTCTGTGCGACCCCATAGACGGCAGCCCACCAGGCTCCACCGTCCCTGGGATTCTGCAGGGTTGCCATTTCCTTCTCCAGTGCAATAAACTACCAGTAATAAAACCAGAAAAAAAATATTAAGGACTCCAGAGGGCCTTTAGGGCTTCCCTGGTGTCTCAGATGATAAAGAATCCTCCTGCCAATGCAGGAGACCCAGGTTTGATCCCTGGATGGGGAAGATCTCCTGGAGAAGGAAATGACAACCCACTCCAATATTCTTGCCTGGAGAATTCCATGTACAGAGGAGCCTGGTGGGCTAGAGTCCATGGGGTCACATAGAATCAGACATGACTGAGTGACTAACACTTTCACAAAGGGCCTTCATGTGGATTATTTCTATCGATGTTTACTGAATTAGAAATTAAAACTGAAAAATATTTAAACCCCAAGAACACACAAGCATACATTCTATTGTCTGTCAGAGCAATGAAGTTATTACAAGTCATGTAGCCTCTTTGATGGTTGGATGGCATCACCGACTCGATGGACATGAGTTTGAGCAAGCTCCGGGAGTTGGTGATGGACAGGGAGGCATGCTGCAGTCCATGGGGTTGCAGAGAGTCAGACACGATTGAGCAATTGAACTGAATTGAACTGAACCGAGTCTCTGAAACCCCACAGTACACCCGTGAGAGGACAAGAGTAAAAGATGACTTCTTTGTATTATTATAAAAATAATTTGACCCTGCAGGCCCTTTGAAAGGGTCTTGAGGATCTCCCAGAGTTCCCTGGATCACACTTTGAAAATTGCTGCTGTACAATAGCCCTTGGTAAATATACCACACTTTACATGTTCAGTTGAAGATAGATAGTTTCCTGTTTGGGGTTGTTAGAAATAATTTTGCCATAAACAATTTAGTACATGCCTTTTTTCAAATTAAAAAATACATATATTTACTTTTTAAAGCCACACCCTATGACATGTGGAACCTTAGTTCCCTGACCAGGGATCGAACCTGTGCCCCCTGCATTGGGAGCACAGAGTCTTAACCACTGGACCACCAGGGAAGTCCCAGTACATACTTCTTGATGCATATTTGTTCATCTTTCTGTTGGAGAAACATCTAGGAGAGGAAATGTAGGGCCATATAGAATGTAAGTGGAACCATGGAAAATATTTACATGACTAAAAAACAAAATTAAATTTACAAAAACAAATTCTTTCTTCATCCATCTTTTTTCCCTCCTAACTTGGGAAATGACTGTTGTCCTTTTCAAGGCAAATTTCTTTCCTGCTGCTCTTCAGCCTGCCCACTGTGTCCACTGAGACCCCCACACTATTAAACCTGGGTTTCCCTGCATCTTTAATGTCTCTCCTTCCTGCCTTCCTCTCCATGATCTACCAGAAACCAACTCCTTTTTATTTTTTGGCCGCACTGTGCAGCATGGGGGAATCCCAGTTCCCTGACCAGGGATCGAACCCATGCCCCCTGCATTGGAAGCACAGAGTCTTTACTACTGGACTTCCAGGGAAGAAGTCCAAGAGAGTATTTAAAGCCATGATATTGGATGAGGTCATGAAAGGAGAGAGTGTATATAGAAAATAGAAGAAGTCCAAATCTGAACCTCAGGGCTCTACAATGTTTTAAAAAGAGAGAGAGAGAGAGACAAGGAAGTGAGATAAGGAAGAATCTGCAAAAGAAACTCAGAAAGGGTTGCATGCAAGGTAGAAGGAAAACCAGGTAGAACAAGTGCCCGATGAAGCTGTAAGAATTAAAAGGATGATTTATATAAGCTCTTAGCACAGTGTCAGTCACACTCTAAACCTGAGGAAATGGTAGCTATGATGATGATGATGACAATGAAAATTCATCTATTAAAGGCTTATCTGTTGCTCCTTCTGGCCGCCAAAAATAAAATACTGGCTCTTAAATAAATAATAAAAATCCAAGGTAAGAAGCCTCACTTGAATCAAATGTAAATTTGGATGAGGGTCTGAACCTAAACACTAAGTGGGATTAAAGTCACTAAACTTCTGCTGTTAAAAAGTGTAGTTAGGCTTTCGCTGGTGGCTCAATGGTAAAGAATCCAGCTGCCAACGCAGGAGACACGAGTTCGATCCCGATCCGGTAAGATTCCACATGCCCTGGGGCAACCGAGCCTGTGGGACAAAACTATTGAGCCTGTATTCTAAAGCCCAGGAGCTGCAACTACTGAGCTTATGAGCCACAACTACTTAAGCCAAAGTGCTCTAGAGCCCACACTCCACAACAAGAGAAGCCACTGAAATGAGAGGCCCGCACAGTGCAACTAGAGAGGAGTCCCCACTCGCCACAACTAGAGAAAAGCCGGTGCAGCAACAAAGACCCAGTAAAGCCAAAAATAAATAATTAATAAAATTTTTAAAAAAGACCCATAATTATTTAGGTATTCCCTGGTGGCCCAGTGGTTAGGACTGTATGGTTCCACTGCAGGGGGCATAGGTTCAATCCCTGGTCAGGCAACTAAGATCCAGCAAGCCACGCTGCTCGACCCCAGTAACTACTAAATTGGGCTCAAGCTTTCTACCATTTCTGTATTCTAGCATCCCATGGCCCAAGGCAGAGACCTGGCACTAAGTCCTGTTAATGTTATGTCAGAATCATCTCTTGATCTTGTTACTTCTTCTTCTTCTTTTTGGCTGCACTGGGTCTTCATTACCACCCCCAGGCTCTTTGATTCGGAACTTGGGCTTTCTCCAGCTGCAGTACTCAGGGCTTCTCTTATCGTGGAGTACGGGCTCTAGAGCTTGCAGACTCAGTAGTTGTCATGAGGGGGGCTCTCTAGTTGTGGTGTGCAGACTCAGTTGCCTCTTTGTACGTGGGATCCCAGTTCCCTGAACAGGGATGGAACCCACATCCTCTGCATTGGAAGGTGGATTCTTAACCACTGGACCATCAGGGAAGTCCCCTGGTCTGGTTCTTCTTATTCAATGTCATGGGGACTACCCTACTACTTTGTGCCACCATCCTTCTTATTGAAACTATTTCCAAAGCCTCTTACCTAGTTTGTTTGTTCTATCATCTGTCACTATACCCCAGTCCAGGGATTCATAACAAGTTTTGTGCCATGGAACCATTTGGCAGTCTGATGAAGTTTATGGAGTTATTTTCAGAATGTTTTTAAATGCATAAAACAAAGTATATTGGATGACAAGAAAACCAATTGCACTGCAATAGAGCTATCAAAATATTTCCTAAAAGAAATGTGTACTATAGCAATATACAGGATTAACAGAATTCTTGTGGGTCTAATAGCTACTATAATTTCAAAGTGATAAGCATATAAATGACATTTTGAGACATCTGCATCAACTGCAATGTGATATGAAACCATCTTTGATTGCTATTGGTGACCAAGTCACAGGTACTGCCAATGTCACTGTAATTCGTTGCCTACATTTGTAAATAATGCACTACACTTCAGAGTTTGATGAGAACGAAGTTGTGATTTTTAAAATTTCCATCCACATTCATGTACCCTGTGAATCTTATACACTGACCCTTTCCTGGTGGCTCAGATGGTAAAGAATCTGCCTTCAATGCAGTAGACCCAGGTTTGATCCCTAGGTAGGGAAGATCCCCTGGAGGAGGGAATGGCAACCCATTCCAGTATTCTTGCCTGGAGAATCCCATGGACAGAGGCGCCTAGCAGGCTACAGTCCAAACAAAGAGGCAGACACGACTGAGTGACTAACACTTGTGGACTCTAGGTAAAAAACCCTTACCTAAATGTATTACTGTAAAAATGCTTGAAGTGACTGAAAAGATAGAGGTCTTTGTTTTTAAATTGGGAGAAGAAAAAGAAGAAAACGGGGAACATTAACATCCAAAACGTGTGCCACTAATTCCTATACATCTTGCCAAAGGTGAGTTACAAATTCAGTATGAGCTTTCTAACAGTCGAGGAAACGTTTTGTCCAGAACTTTCTCAGTTTAGAACTTTGACTGGGGCCGTGGTCATGCAGTGGTAAGTAGTCTGCCTAGTATAAAACATTGATTGGTTATACAAGGCTATATGTCATTTATATCTCAATAAAACTAGAAGGGAAACAAAAAAACCTTGCTTGGTAGCCTCTTGCCTAGACTAAAACCCCACTGCCAACACCACTGTACCTTCCCATCCCGCAGGACACACCCGACGGTACGAGAAGCGACTGCCAAGAAAGAACTGTTGCTTAGTCGCTAACACGACTCCGTGCAACCCCAGGGACTGCAGCCTGCCAGGCTACCCTGTCCATGGGATGTTCCAGGCAAGAATACTGGAGTGGGTTGTCATTTCCTTCTCCAAGGGATCTTCCCCACGCAGGGATCAAACCCTCATCTCCTGTACTGGCAGGGGTGTTCTTTGCCACTTAACCGTCAGGGTAGCCCCGCAGAGAAGCAGGTGTGGGTGCAAATCCGGCCTGGCCCTCACTGGTTGGGCGTTCGCGCTCCCGCCCGCGCCCCTTCGCGTGCTCACTCCCTAGCCAAGGACCGAAGTCCCTAGCGCTGGAACATGACGTCTCCCCCGCCCTCTTTGGAGATAGCCCCGCCCCCCCCTTGCTTCTCCCGCCTTCGAAAGGGTTTCTGCCTTGGCATTTATCATGGACCGTCTGCCTCACCCATGACACAACGTGCCCCTGGCACACTAACAGGCTCCTAAGGAACCCAGTTACGGAACTGAAGCATAGCAAATTCCATTTCGCACGAACAAGCGCTGTTTCCCACAGTCTAACAGGAGCGTGCGCAGAGATGGGCCGCCAGGGGGCGTTGATTGGCGCACAGCGTGACCGCCCCAAGCCCCGCCCCCGGCGGCGCCTTCTAAACACGTCCTTCCGCTCACTTCCTCCTCTTTTCTCTTCTCCGCCATCCTATGTGCGGTTGAGTTCTGTCCGCACCATGGTAAGTGCATCCGTTACCATCGGTTCCGGGGGGGCTTTCCGAGACCTGAGATCTCCGCTAGCTCCCCGGTGCCGCGGGCTGCGTCGAGGTGTGGGACCCTTTTTAAGGCCTTTTCCAGGGGAGATGGGAGTTTGGCCTCGGCTCCAACCCGAGGGCCTGGCGGGAAAGGAGTGAGCTAGCACCTAGGGAGGGGCGGGCTTTGCCGGCCCCGCAAGGTCCGAGAGGGCGCTCTCTGTTGCAGGCCGCTACTCAGGCGGGCGGGGATTCCCGTTTTTCCCAGAGCGAACTGTGTTTCTGGGGCAAGAAGTCGAGGGGGTCCACAGAAACTGGCCCGACTTCGGGCTGTTGTCAGTGACACGCGGGATGTTTCGGTCGTCGAAAAGGGAATGTGGACTGCTGGTTTTCGAAGACTTATTAACTTGGGAGCCAGAATTCATCCACTTGATGAGATTATAGGATATTTTAGCCCTTTGTTCGGGAACTTGAACGTTACCCAGTTTAAACTCATGGAACAAGGGGTGATGTGTGAATCTGTGTGTCATTCGGGCGTTCTTCGTAAAATGCTAGCTGCGTGCGGATAGTCACTGGCTTTTTCCTGTGATAGTACTTTGGAAAATTTTAACTGTATGTGCTTTTAGGTGTGGAGAGGAGCGGTATCTGGTATTATACGGTTTTATTAACAGAAATTTACAGTTGCTGCTATGAGCTGGGAGAGAGGAGTATAGTCTTTTCCTTCTTTGTAATAACGCCTGTTATGCAAGGGTGTGTTGGGCCACATGGGTCAGATTTTAAACCAGCACTCAGGCCGTTTCTCTGGACTCTACTGCACACCGGGGAGGGAGGTGTTTGGGGTTAGATTAGATGACCCATGGAGAAGGAAACGGCAACCCACTCCAGTATCCTTGCCTGGAAAATCTCATGGACAGAGGAGCCTGGTGGGCTGCAGTCCATGGGGTCGCAAAGAGTCGGACACGACTGAGCGACTAACACTGACTAGATGACCCAAGTTCTTTATGAAAGCCAAAAAAAGAGCGGGAACTTGGGAAAGTGACATTTTAAATAGAGTTAATTTAATACCAAGATGGTCGGTAGCTGGAACAGATCTGCCAAATGTCAGGGACTTTGTGTAAGGTGGTGTTTTCTTTTTTTTTGAACGCACCGCGTGGCTTGCGGGAATCTTAGTTCCCGGACCAGGGGTGGAAGCTGGCCCCCTGCAGTATAAGCACAGATTCCCTAACCATTGGCCCGCCAGGGGATTCCCAGTACCCTGGTGTACAAAACAGGGCACTGAGACTGGTTGACTTGCAAGTTGTTGTTCGTGAAAACCATGTGCTCTAGTCCCAGCCTTCAGTGATGTGGTCCTCAGTCCTAGAGTGACAGCAGGGAAGACTGGAACACAGTCTTCCCTTGTATCTGTGTCTAGCCTTGTATCTGCCCCGGGAGAAGTGAGGAACAAAAGCAAGGGGCAGTGATGGGTTTAGCATTGAGAAGGGTTTTGGGCATATGTTAAGCATTTGAATATTTGTTGGATTTAGAGAGTTCCTAATTTTTGAATAAGTTCTGGTATTGCTGTTAAATTGATTGCATTTCCTTCCCAGTCTTCTCACAAGACTTTCAGGATCAAGCGATTCCTGGCCAAGAAGCAAAAGCAGAATCGTCCCATTCCTCAGTGGATTCGAATGAAAACTGGCAATAAAATTAGGTAAGGACACACTCCCCCACTCATGTGTTTTGTTAAATTTAGGATTTCTTTGAGTGCACAGTTGAAAGTTATATGCAGTTTAATTTTAATCTTGTGCCACCATTCTGAAATTCTTTTTTTTTAATGTGCTTCTGGGTTTCTGAACAGCAGCCAGCCCACAGCTGGGCTTAGGGGCAGACACTCCTCCAATATTTGTAAATTTCCTGGTTGCTTTCTCTCTGAGCCAGAACATAAGGGGACTGTCTCATTACACATCCCAGTGGGAATATCAGAAAGTGTTTATTTTTTCTGAAGATTGAAAGATTTGCTTTTCCCCACAGAATTGAGCTGATGGTTTTAGGAGAAAGACATTACTAGAATTTCTCCAAAGGACCTCTAGGGTCATCTAGGTTAACGCTAGACAAAGCTGGATCTAAGACTCTCCTGCATGCCTTTCAACCAAAGTATTTTCAAAGCATTTTTAAGCTGACACTGTAGGGTGGGCCTAGCAAGTGAGTCCTTGCCAGGATAAACACTGAAGCTCAGGAGTGCAAGATTGTGAAGCTAGTGTAGAAGTCTGATTGGGTTGTATGGCAAATAGAAGTGGAATTGTATGTGGGAATCACTCACTGTAGCTTTATAGGCCAATTAATTGCAACCTTTGGTTTATTGTATCCCATCCAGTGATGGTAGGCCCTGCCTTTGTAGTTGTGAGAAATGAAAGAAATGTATGTAAAGTTCTGTGTAGCTCAGTAGAGGGTACCTGCAATTATCAGATGCTGGTCTTTTGCTCTGTGGTCTAACTTTTAAAATGCAGTGAAAGCAGGTTGCAATTACAGTGCTTTCTTTTGTGGAAGTACTGACATTATCCTGCTGAAAGAAAATGTGTTGATCGTTTTTTGATTTTGCCATTTATGGGGGTAAAATCATGACAGATTGACATAAACAGTTGATGGCCTCTGAAGTAACTGAGGATGTTAATGTATTAACATTATGCGAGAGCTTTTATGTACATGTAACCTATTATGTAGAATGACTGGTTTGATCTAGTGTAGTAGTTGGGGTTATGTATCTCTGTCTGGGTCTGCTCCAGGTCTGTTGAATCGAAAGTAAGTGAGCATCTCTACTACTTACTCCCAGTAAAGAACGAGTGTGTTTTCCTTAGCCTGGAGTCATTTTGAGAGGTAAAAAATTGATTTGACTAGTTCTTTAACACATCTAGCAAATCATTTTTTACTCTCCAAAAAGAACTCCAAACTTGCTAAAGAAGGGAAAATGGAACCCTTTGCTTTCAAAGATTTTTTTTTATGGTACTTTTAAGGCAAAGTTTCTGGTGAGTAAGAGCAACTAATTTGAGGTCAGACTGCCTTTGTAACTTGGTATTTCCTTCTGTGTAGGTACAACTCCAAGAGAAGACATTGGAGAAGAACCAAGCTGGGTCTATAAGAAGCCTCACATAAAAAGTGGCACACATGTTAAGATCACTTATTTAAGCAGCCGTATCACAGTGAGAACATCACTACTGTAATGCTTGGCTCCTGATGTTTCTTATTTCCTCACTCTCAGTCTGAGACCAGTAATAAATATGATACGTTACGTTGGAACTGTTATTGTGTTATATGGTTTGTGATGACGTACTGAATAAATACTCCTGTCAGGACTCAGGGCTGTCCAATGATAGAAATGTTCTCTAGCTACCAAGTACTTAGAAGTACTAGTAAGTACTAGATGCTAGTAAATTAGGAACTGGCTTTTTAAAAGTTTTGTTGTCTTATGGTTCCCTATAACTAGCAGCTCTTAAACCTACTGTTACAGGAAGTACACATCTGTGTCATCCTTGTACCTGAACGCAGCACCTTTTTAAAATAAACTGTTGAGGGGGGGATGTCTTGCCACAAGACATGCAGGATCTTAGTTCCCCAACCAGGGATTGAACCCACTTGGCTGCCAGGAAAGTCCCATAAAAAGCATGTTTATATGCTATTCTATGATGTGAACCAGGGTTTGGCAAACTGGTCTCCCACCTGTTTTTGTATGGTCTGTGAACTGAAGTTCTGCATTTTTAAATGGTTGAAAAAATCAAATATTTTTGACATTTAATAAATTCAACTTTACCTACCAGGCATTATTCCTAGGTACTTGGGATTAACCAATGGATGGATAGACAAATGTATGTTAGGCTAGTAATAGGCCAATACATGGGCCATAGCTAATGTCTGGGAAAGATACATGCCCAATTACTCAGTCGTGTCCGACTCTTTGGACCCCAGGTGCCTCTGTCCATGGGATTTTGCAGGCAAGAATAATAGGGTTACCATTTCCCACTCCAGGGGATCTTCCCCACCCAAGGATCAAACCCACATCTCCTGCATTGGCAGGCAGGTTCTTTAATCACTGGAGGGAGCCAAAATGCCCTAGTTACCTGTGGAGTTAGGTTGGGACTGCAGCAGGGCGAGGGGGATCCTGCTTGGTGTTATCTACCTACCCAGTTTGTACAGAGCCTGTGCTGGAGCAAGCCAAGAAAACAAGTGACAGGAGCTGTCAGTGCAGCAAATGGGGGTAGGGGCCATACACAGCCAAGGGGTCCCTGACTTGTAACCACACTAAGACCACATGACCACAAGGACCACTGCTCACCAGAAGTTTTTAGAATGGCTGCCAAATAACCAGCCTAGGAACGTGGGTGCTACCAACAGATCTTGGAAGCACATTTTCTAGTTTACGAATCCCAGATTTCAAATATTTCCTCTTCGTGCATCAGTCTTTGCTTTATATTCAAAGACAGCTGCCACTGTGAACAAGGCAGAGGGACTTGATAACAATTGACAGTCATGGAAATTCCTAGCCATTTGGAGTCTTAGGGATACCTCAGTCTTACCATTCAGAGTAGGTGGGAATTCCTGAGCCCCGGGAATTTATGAAAAAGCTAAGGTCACATGGCAGAGGGAGCTTTCTCTAAAGACCTTAAAAAGGAGGGTTAAAATGGAAAGAAAATGATAGACATTTTGGGTGGATTGTTTGGCTGTGTAAAAGGGGTTTCTTTTGAGCCTGGGGTGGGACAGGTCCTGGATCCAGTGACTCCACACCGCCTTGTTTAGTCAATAAGTCGTATGGGACTCTGCGACCCCATGGACTGCAGTGCCAGGCTCCCAGTATTTGTTCTCTATGAACTGGATCCCTTATTTCCTGAAGGGAAGAATAGGAGCTTTGAGATGTGTAGGACATAACATTTACCTTTAAGAGGTGAAGTGTAAGATCAGCTTTTGAAAAGACAGTCAACCCCGTGGTGATGCTGCCCATCTCATGATGGCCTACTAAGAAGCAGGCAGCAGCCGAGTCGTGGCCAAGAGTTGGCAGTCTGGAGGAACAGGACCATAGAGTCAGCCTTCCAGTTCTGTTGGTGCACCAGCTGTGAGCCTCAGTGTCATCTGCAACATGGGGCCAATGGGACCTCCCTCAAAGGGCTTTGAGGATGAAGTTAATAATGCACAGAAGCAGTTGATTGAATGACTGGGAAAAGGGAGAAGAAAGGGGAGTGAGCAGAGTTAAAAGTTTTGGTGTGGACTGTACTCATGCTCAGTCACTCAGTCTGACTCTTGGGACCCCATGAACTGTAGCCCACGAGGCTTCTCTGTCCAAGGGATTTCCCAGGCAAGAATACTGCAGTGGGTTGTCACTCCCTACTCCAGAGGATCTTCCTGACCCAGAGATCAAACCTGTGTCTCCTGCTTTAGCAGGCGGATTCTTTGCCACTGAGTCACCTGGGAAGCCTGGATAAAGCAAAAATAAGACACAGGGACTGAAGATGGTGGGAAGGGGCAGGTTGGCATGGGGGAATCAGGCAGATCTGGTGTGGAATTGATGCTCAATATCAGCCTTTAGATAGATACCCGTTCCCTTCTATTTCCAGGATTTGCATTTGGAGTAGAGTCCCTCGAGGACTTGGAAAGAAAGGAATAGGGTGACTTAAGAGCTAAAATCCTGGGCCTTACACTTGCCTCCAGTTGAATCCCAGCTCTGTTCCTGAACCAGAGATTGACTGGAGAAGGGATAGGCTACCCACCCCAGTATTCTTGGGCTTCCCTGGTAGCTCAGCTGGTAAAGAATCTGCCTGCAATTGGGGAGACCTGGGTTCGATTTCTGGGTTAGGAAACTCCCCTGTAGAAGAGAAAGGCTACCCACTCCAGTATTCTGGCCTAGAGAATTCCATGGACTGTAAAGTCCATGGGGTTGCAGAGTCGGACGCAACTGAGCAACTTGCACTTGAAGGATTGAATGATAATGTCTGTAAAGGAGTAGTTATACCAGATAATCCTCCCATTTTACAGATAAAAAAAGTGAAACAGTTCTCAAACAAAAAAATACTATTTTTTTTTTTTTTAAAAGCAAATTCCCTGGCAGTCCAGTGGTTAGGACTTGACGTTTTCATTGTGGTGACCAGGGTTAAAAAAAAAAAATTACATAATTCTCATTCCTGCTAATAGTCACTAACAGTTTGAGTAACTTATGTTGGCAGGTGACTGCTCTCAGCAGGAATGTCAGTGAGAACCAGGTTGAACAGGGAATAGATTTTTCTTGGAAAGAACAGGGTGAAATATTAACCATTTACACTTCCCTGAGGGTATTTTAGCCCAGAGAAGCAAACATGAAGCCCTTGCTTATGTAAAGTGAGTATTTGAAGAGCCAGATGCAAGTATGACCTGCTGGGTATTGCAGTCAAAAGAGCATGCTGTGAGCCTATGCCTGTGAATGTCATATATGCCCGTCTAGGAATGCAGGAAGGGAAGGTGGCAAACCCTCAGAGAAAACGAATCGATCCTTCTTCATTGGGAGCAACTTTCCCCCCCAGGGGATGTTTGGCACTGTCTGGAGACATTTGGTTGCAAAAAATGGGGGGAAGGGAGGTGCCAGTGGCAGCTAGAGGATGTTTAGCCAAGGATTCTGCAGAGTCGGACACTACTGAGGTCACTTAGCATGCACACATGTTGCTAAACATCCTTAAATCCATAGGACAATCCTCTACAACAGAGAAGTGTGTGTGTGTGTGTGTGTGTGTGTGTGTGTGTGCACGTGCACTCAGTCGTGTCTGACTCTTTGGACCCCATGGACTGTAGCTTGCCAGGCTGGAATTTTCCAGGCAAGAATACTGGACTGGAGTTGGTTGCCATTTCCTTCTCCAGGGGATCTTCCCCACCCAGGGTTCAAACTGTGTCTCCTACATTGGCAGGCGGACTCTTACACCACTTCACCACCTGGGAAGCCCACAACAAAGAATTATATGGCTGAAGATGTCAATAGTGCTGAAGTTGAGAAACCATGGTTTAATAGCACTGCAGCCAGCCGGAGTCAGCTTCTTGAGACAGATGTGCTGGGCTCACTACTCCCCCCTCCAACTCTTCACACTACTCCTGGGATAAATCTCACTCTTAACATGGCCCCAAAGGAGTAGGGGTGGCTCCCACCCTCTCTTCACTCACAAAGTTGGATCCAGCCGCACTGGCCTCTGGGTCTCTCAAAGCACAGCTTCAGCCAACCTCAGCCTTCCCACTGTTATTCCCTTGACTTGGAACATTCTCCCCCTTCACCCAGTGAACTCCCATTCATCCTTCAGGTCTCAAGCTACTTTGCACCTTCAGGCGGTGACCTTCCCTCACGGCCCCTCTCCCCTCAATCTAGTCAGGTCCTGCTGCTTAGTACCTCTTAAATCACCCTGTGAGTTTCTGTCCCGATTGTAACTGTAAAGGTCTATGTGTGGTTAGTTAATTGATGGCTGTCTCCCTCACTTGACTGAGCTCTACAAGGAGAGGTCAGTCTTGCTCATTGCTGACTGCTTTTATGTACCAGCATCTGGCATAACAGAAGTGCCCAATAGATGCATTTGTTGAGTGAGGAAAGCAGGCACTCAATAAATTTGTTGAATGAATGAGGAGAGGGACACATACGGGAGCAAGAGCAGTACAAAATGTGTGCCTTGACGTGTGTTTACAAGGAGTGAAGGACGAATGACTTGCCTGGGGAGTTGGGAAGGCCTCACCCAGGTTCACAAAGAGGCCAGTGGTGTGTGTGCACATGCATGCATGGTAGCTAGGCAACTGGGGTTTAAGGTGCTAGGGGAAAAGTTGGAGACAGGCACATCATGAAAGCTCAGGCATAACTAGTAGGGAAAGGTGAGAACTTCCCAGCACTCACCCTCTGTTCAGGTACCTTGTCACCACACTGCGGGGCCGATGCCTTCCCTTGAATTCTGGTCACTGATGAGGCCACCTGCAGCTGCCTAGAAGCAGCAGGACAGGACTCATGTCTAACCCTGATCCTAAATGGAACTGTGTTCTCCAGACCAATTTGAATAATTTAGATTCTAGCAGAGCTGATAATACAGATGTTTTAGAAATGCTTCATAAAGACAAAGATGCCTATCTTTGAGTGAGAGAAATGATAGAAAAAATGCACCAAAAAAGCCAACACCAACAGCACAGGCCAGGCAGGCCAGAGGCATTTTCTAGAAGAAGCAAAGAAAAAGAGAAAGTTTCAAAGTTAACAACTCCTCTTAACAAAACACCAAAACTCCCACTATTATTAATACTGGAATTACAGGCCATTTTTAAAAATTCTCTTGAAATACAACATATACACAGAAAAGTGCCTTTTCCTAAGTGTGTACCTCGATGAATTTTCACAGGGTGAACTCAATTGTGTCACCACCACCCAGATTGTTTAAGTTTGCTCTTTTCTGTGGGTATTTTCAGAGGCTTCCAAGAATACTGAGACACAGGAAAGATGACATGTCAAGGACACCAGGGATAATCCTGAAACAGATAAATCTCTGAGCTGTGGGATTTGAAAAAGACATACCCTTTTGACCTGAGACCAAATTCTTCGGTTTGAGTTGCAAGGAGTTCAAGCAGAATCTAATGTTTCTTCTCTCCAGACACTCAGGGACGAGTCCCAGGTTCTTGTTTGGAGCTGCCTTCCACACACCCTGACACCTCTTTCTGAGAGTTCTCTGAGTCACTTATTTAGGTGGGTTCCAAACAGCAAAGGGTAGAGGTAACTTAATGTTGTTGTCAATTTGTTACTGTGGTTGTAATCAAAATTTTTTGTCTAATTTTTGGTCACGCTGTACAGCATGCAGGATCTTAGTTCCCAGTCCAAAGATCAAACCTGAGCCCCCTGCAGTGGAAGCATGGAGTCTTAACCACTGGACTGCCAAGGAAGTCGCTGGAATAAAAAATGTTTAAAAAATAAAATAACTGTAGGGGAAACTTAATGCAAGGTATATAGGACCTTTCTGTAATATTTTTGCAACTTTTCTGTAAACCTCAAACTATTTGAAAATAGACCATTGATTTTAAAATAAAATGACCAACCATACACCTAATCCTAGGGGTGAAATTGATTGATTAAGCATGCACTTTAAAGCACTCAAGGAGACATGCTGATGGGTGAGTGAGTCCCTGGTATGTTTATAAATCACCAAAGGCTGTCGAGCTCCACCAATGATGTCTACATCATAAACAACTACCTTAAAGCAGTGACTACTTTTGTTGGTTCCCCATTTGTTGGCAGAGGAAATGTACTGTTTGCTGTTTTTTTTTCACAACCCTCTGGGTAGTGCTTTGGTTAATTGCATGGAGACTGTGGAGTGACAGGGAAAGCTCACAGAGCATTGCAGCTGGGCAGGTCTGGGTTTGTATCATGTACATTTCATTCACTACTTTAGGGGAGTTACTTAAGCTCCTTGAGCATGTATAAAATAGAAGTGAATAATACTGCGCCACAGACTTGCTGTGAGAATTACTTGAGATGGCATGTCCAAAGTGTCTAGTCTATTGCCAGACTTAGTAAATGGTAGCAATCATGTTTGAGAGTTTCTGGTGTAAGTTAGTTAGTATTAGTCGTTCAGTCATGTCCTACTCTTTGCAATCTCATGGACTGTAGCCTGCCAGGCTCCTCTGTCCATGGGATTCTTCAGGCAAGATACTGGAGTGGGTAACCATTCCCTTCTCCAGGGGATCTTGCCAACCCAGGGATTTAACCCCGGGTCTCCGTCATTGCAGGCAGAAGCCCCCTCCTGGTATAAACCTATAACCAATATTTTTTCTTCTTTGTTTCTTTTTTGTTCCTTCCTCCCTTCCATCCATTCTTCCTTGTTTCTGTCCTCCCTCCCTGCCCCCCTCCTTCCTCTTTTGTTTTTTTGACCAGATTGGGGAGGGGATGGACAATATCTGTTTCAGCAGGAAATAACAGAAAGCTGACACTGGTGTAGACATTCAAGTGCAAACTGAAAACTGAAAGTGAATGGATAAAAAATAAGCTGCTATAAGACTTGTTAACTTAGGGAGAAAGTTGAAGTCTGGAGCCCAGTGCTAAGAAAACAGTAAACAGTCCCAAGAAGGTAAGAATATTCATCTCCAAATAGGAACAGTGAAGAATAACCTTCATTCATTTAACAAATATTTATAGAACATCTGCATGTGCCAAACAGTGTGCCAGCTGCTGGGGTTACAGTAGTGAATAAGTGACACATGGATGCTGCCTGAGGGATCTCAGTCTAGTCCAGTGGCCATACACATTCCCTTGCTAGTTTCTTGATTTAATACTTGTGTGTGATTCATGCTTGTGTTTTTTTTTTTATAATAAATGCATTTTAAAAATGAATGTCATGACCCATTAATAGGCTGCATTTGCAGTTTGAAAAACACTGATGTGAACTGGGACGTAGACACATATACAATGTTATAAGTGCAATGATAGAGAAGTATTCCTCAGGGTCAAGGGAAGTATTCTGAACTCACATATTTTTAAAAAGTTTGGTTAAGGCTGATGCCAAAACAGTATATGTCCCTAGTGTGAGATACATTTTTGCATCTTGAAATCACCAAAGTGACACTCATATGTTTGTAATATGCATACACATATATTTAGCATGTAATTTGGGGACCCCGGGATGGCAACATTTTATACAAACAAAAGCTTTGTGTTTTAAAAGACACCTTTTCACTCACATTTTGAAAAACACTAGAGATAGTATGTTTTTCCATTATCCATTGTCAGGCAACAAACCATCCCCAAACAGTGACCTAAAAGCAGCATTTTGTTTCTGTCATCAGTTTCACTTTGTGGGTTGGGAGCTGGAAGGTGTGCTCCCAAGCTAGCTTTTACACTCACATGTTGGCTGCCTGGGTGTTGCTTGGCCTTTCTCTCCACATGGCATCTCAGCCACCAGGCCTGTCTGTGTGGCTTGGGCTTCTCACAGTGTTGTGATCTCAAGGTAGTCGATTGCTTAGTTGGCAGCTGGCTTGACTGAGTGTTGCAAGAGACAGGAACAGGAAGCTGTTGCCAGTCTCCAAGGATCCAGAAACTGACAGGAGGACCAGCTTCATGGCTTCTGACCCACGCAGTCACATGGGACCCTGTGCTTAGTTTGATGCTCTGCTTTTGTGATCTTGAAATTCTTAATACATTTTTTGGCGGGGTCTCTCATGTTCAGTGTGGGCTCTGCCCAGTATATCTCTCTGGCTGTATTTTATTAGTCTAAGCATGGAGCCTACCTGGATTCAAGGGAGGGGGATAGAGACCCCACCTGTCGTTGGGAGGAGTATCACAGAACTCGTATATGTCTTTAATCAGTCACAGCATGGTAGGAGAGAGAGCATGGGAAGACTGGAATCAAGAAATCTGAGGGCTTTCCCTGGTGGTCCAGTGGCTAAGAATCTGCCTTGCAATGCAAGGGACACTGGTTTGATTCATGGTCTGGGAAGGTCCCACATGCCTTGGAGCAACTAAACCCGTAAATCACAACAACTGAACCAGCACTCTAGAGCCCAAGAACTGCAACTACTGAGCCCATGCACTGCAACTACTGAACTCGACAACTAGAGAAAGCCTATGTGTGGCAATGAAGATCCACCACAGCTTAAAAAAAATTAAATAAATAAATATTTAAAAAAAAAATAAATCTGAGGCCTAGTCCCAGTTTTACGGCTACGATGAGCCTGCTACTGACAAACCATGTCACCTTGGGGACTTCAGTTTTCTGCCACTCAAAATGAGAAAATTAGTTCTAGAATCATGAAGCTCTAAGGCCACATTTGTGACTCTCTAAATGTATATCTGATTCATTAGAAGAAGTGTTTCCACAATGCTTACCAAAGGGAGCATGGGAACAGAAGATAAATGAGCTCCAAAGGAAAAAGCCTGCAGATCTAAATTCAAGCTTCCAGCCCCGACTTGTTCATTCTGCAAACACCTAATACAGAGGCAGACACAGGGTGCTGGGTGCTGGGCTGCAGCAGTGAACCATATCAACAGGTCCCCATCTTCACAGGCTCATAGTCTGCAGGGAACAGGCGAGTGTGTCGACCGCCAGGGACCCTGATGCTATGGTGAGGAAGGCACTGGGTCCTTGGGAACCTATCCTGAACATGGGAGGGGAGGAGGGGCTGAGGAAGAGCAAGCTGAGCCCCCAAGGCCAAAGAGGAATTAGATCTGGGGGGTGGAGTGTGGTGTGTTCATATCCTACACAGAGGAGACAGATGGTGAAAAGGCCCAGTCAAAAGGAGAACTAATTTAGGGACTTGAAAGTCACTCTGTGTGGCAGGAGTATGGAAAGGGGACATCCTTGGGGGTGGTGGGAGAGAGTGCCAAGAAGAAGTAGTGATGAACCAGGAAGCTGGAGAATGAGCAGAGGCCAGATCAGTAGGAGACCCAACTTCTAGAGAGAGAGATTGGATTGCATCTTGAGGCTCAGAAAAACATTGAAGGGCTTGAAACTTGACAGACACCTATCTGGATAGTTTGGGTTTAAGAAACCACTGAGGTTAGTGTGTGGAGTGCTGAGATCAGACTGGCTGCGGATGGGGCAGGATCGGCTAGAAGTAGAGACTAGTGAGAGGCTGTGGTTTGTCATCTGGGTGAAAAAGGATGGTGACCAGCATCAGGGCAGAGGCAGTGGAGACAGAGTTACATGGGCAGAGGAGAGATTTCCCAGAATCAAGAAGACTTGTGACTGAGTATAAGCGGAAGAGGAAGAGGGAGGTGGCAAGGATGACGCCCAAATTTCTGGCTTAAGAAGGTGGATGGTAGTGTCATTTGCTGAGAGGGAAAGACCATGAGAATACTGTTCTGGTGGGAAAGTAGAGTGAGTAATCAAGCTGATTCAGTTTGGGGTCTGTATCTAGCTTGGGATGGCTGTAAGCCTTTCAGGTGAAGGCATTCCATAGACAGCTGGAGAGTGAAGATGCGAGTCAAGAGAGAAATGGAGAAAGCTGTTGGTTTTTTTTATTGACCCGAGTGACAGCTTGTTTGAATAATGATATGAAGGGCCCAGAAGGGAAGAAGTAGGAAAACTGAGGGGACTGTATGCAGTCACTGAACTAAAGCTCCCAAGGGCTGAGAAGTGATGAGTCAGAACACAGGATTAGGGATTTGTCTCACAGACAAAGAGACCCCAGGAGTTAAGAGGTCAGACTCCGGAGTCTGGGTTGGAACACTTCATTCTATTACCTTCTGACTGTGAGACTTTTGGACAAGTAAGTCACTTGCTTTTCTTGAGCCTCAGTTTTCCTTGACTACAAAATGGGGAAATTATGAAAACCTACTTCAGAATTTTGAGCGTGATGATTAAAGGTGATAATGCATGCAATATGTTTGCTGCCAACTAAAAAAAGCCACCCCTCAAACCCTCCCACAATCTAAAATATGTGAATTGTGTTTTATTTGGGGAACTTACTGAGGACTATAGCCCAGGAGACAGCCTCTCAGAGAGCTCTGAGGAAATGTTTCAGAGAGATAAGGGAGGAGCCAGGATATTTAGGAGAAAAAATGGGGGGAAATGTAGTCAAACATGAAAAGATTACTGCTAATCACACAAAAACATCTCAAGTTAATGATTTTAGTGCTTTTCTCTGTATGGGAAAATGCAGGTGTGGGCTATAGAAGTCATTTCTTAGATATGCATCTTAACTATCTAGGGCCAGTATCCAGTTTCTCTCTCTCCAGAATTCTCCTCGGGGTGCGCCGTCAAGGCGTCTGCAGTGGCTGCTGGTTTGATGGCGGGCAACATTTTATTTACTAAAACTGCAGGTAACATTTTTTTGGTCCACATTACTGTAGTGCCTGGCACACAGTTAACACTGCATCAGTGGTAACTGTCATTACTATATCAGAGCACAGGAAGGGAAAAATGAGCACACATGCAGGTCAGTTCATAGATTTGATTGCAGGAAGTTGAACCAATTCTTTTTAGGTGGTTTCTATCTTTTTGATGAAATAGAAAATGAGGTTATCTACTGGGGGGCTACTTGCTAACATCTCTGGGGGGGTAGAAAAGCCACTCATTTGGCATTGACTAGGATACAGGACAGTCAGTATCAACAGAGGGCCAACAGACTACCAGCCACTTAAATAATCAAGACTTGCTTTTATTTTATTTTTGAAAAACTTTTTATTTTTTATTGGGGTATAGCCGATTAACAATATTGTGATGGTTTCAGATGAACAGCAAAGGGACTCAGCCATATATATACATGTATCCATTCACCTCCAAACTCCCCTCCCAGCCAAGCTGCCACATCAGTCAGTTCAGTTCAGTTCAGTCACTCAGTCGTGTCCGACTCTTTGCGACCCCATGAACCGCTGCACGCCAGACCTCCCTGTCCACCACAAACTCCCGGAGCTTACTCAAACTCATGTCCATCGAGTCGGTGATGCCATCCAGCCATCTCATCCTCTGTGTCCCCTTCTCCTCCTGCCCCCAATCCCTCCCAGCATCAGGGTCTTTTCCAATGAGTCAACTCTTCGCATCAGGTGGCCAAAGTACTGGAGTTTCAGCTTCAGCCTCAGTCCTTCCAATGAACACCCAGGACTGATCTCCTTCAGGATGGACTGACTGGATCTCCTTGCAGTCCAAGGGCCTCTCAAGAGTTTTCTCCAACACCACAGTTCAAAAGCATCAATTTTCGGCGCTCAGCTTTCTTCACGGTCCACCTTTCACATAACATTGAGCAGTTCCCTGTGCTGTACAGTAGGTCCTTGTTGGGTTGAGAGGAAGTGATAGTTAAGGAGTTTGGGGTGGATATGTACACACTGTTACCAATTAAGACTTGCTTTTTTTTTTTTTTTAGCAAACAGCTCAGCTTTTTATTGAATGTGTTACTAAAGAGGTTTAGTCAAAAGGACCAAAGCCCATGTCATCATCAGACTCTTCAGATTCTTCTTTCTTTGCTTCTCCTTTCTTCTCCTCAGCTGGGGCAGCAGCGGTGGCTGGGGCAGGACCTCCTGCTGGTGCAGCATCAGCTGCTGGGGCAGGTCCACCAGCCCCCACATTGCAGATGAGGCTCCCAATGTTGACATTGGCCAAAGCCTTTGCAAACAAACCTGGCCAGAAAGGCTCAACATTTACACGGGCTGCTTTAATGAGGGCATTGATCTTTTCCTCTGTGACTGTCACCTCATCGTCGTGTAGAATGAGGGCAGAGTATATGCAAGCGAGCTCCGAGACGGAGGCCATGGTGCGGGAGAGTGCTAGGTGGGGGCTGCCGGGCGGTGCTAGTCGCCGGATGAAGTGAGGGCCTCACCCCAAAACGGCCTTAGCTTCCTCGGAAGAACCGAGCACCTTAGCGGCAGCGGAGGAAAGAGCTAAGACTTGCTTTTAAATTAAAGTAAAAATGAAAACAGCAGAATGACTCCTCATTTTGTAGCCTAGGACTAAAACTTGTAGAGTACAGGGATTTCCATGATGGTCCAGTGGTTAGGGGGCTTCCCAGGTGGCGCTAGTGGTAAAGAAGCTGCCTGCCAATGTGGGAGGCTTTAGAGATGCAGGTTCCATCCCCCGGTTGGGAAGATCCCCTGGAGGGGGAAATGGCAACCCACTCCAGTCTTCTTGCCTGGAGAATCCCATGGACAGAGGAGCCTGGTGGGCTATGGTCCATAGGATCACCAAGAGTTGGATAAGACTTTCACTGCTGTGGGCTGGAGTTCAATGCCTGGTTAGGGAACTAAGATCCTGCAAGCAGTGCAGTGTGACCAAAAACTAAAATAAATTTAGCTCAGTTATCTTTAAAGAAAATCTTGTAGAGTACATATTCAGAAGTATTTATCTGACTTTTTCCTGATCTAATATTTTAATAAGCTTTATATTTACAATAGTTTTAGATTTACAGAAAAGTTGAGAGGATAATATAAAGTTCATAGTTTATTCAGATTTTTTTAGTTTTTACCTAATTGCCCTTTTCTGCTCCAAGATCCTATCCAGGATACCACTTGCATATGGTAGTTATGTCTCAGCGTGGACTTCTATACCAAGTTCACAGGACAAAAATCTCTGGAACTGACCAAGCCCCATAGCAACTGTTGCCACGAGCCTCTGGATCTAAACTGGCTAGTTCCCTGAGATTTTTATCCTATCACCTTGGTGCAGGGCTCTACACCTGTGACTTTGGTATAGGGCTCCACACTTAGGCTCCTCTTGGCTGTGACAGTGTCTCAGACTCTCCTTGTTTTTGACGACTGTTGTTGAACCCAAGTGTGTGGGCCCAATGAAAAGGGAGGCCTAACAAGCCAAAATGTCTGAGTTTAAAGCAGAACTCCTTGCTTGGCAATAAAACTTTCTCTGCTCCAAACGCTGATGTTTCGGTTGGTTTGGCCTCACTATGTGTCAGGCTCATAAACTTGGGTTCAACAACATGACCTTGACAAGTTGTTTTTGTTTTTGTTTTTTAATATTTTAAGTATTTGACTATTTTTGGTTGCACACAGGCTCTTTGTTGCTGTGCGAGGGCTTCTCTTGTTGCTGAGCATGGGCTATAGAGCTGCAAACAGGCATAGTTGCTCCACGGCATGTAGAATCTTCCCAGACCAGGGATCGAACCCATGTCCCCTGCATTGACAGGTGGATTCTTAACCACTGAACCACCAGGGAAATCCCCAACCTTGACAGTTTTGAGGAGTACTGGTCAAATATTTTGTAGGATGCCCCTCTATTGGATTTTGTTTGATGCTTTTCTCATTATGAGACTGGTTATAAGTTTTGGGGAAGGAAGATCACAGAGGTAAAGGGCTGTTCTAATCAGGTCATTTCAAGGATATGTACTGTCACCATGATTTATCACTGTTGGTATTAACCTTGATCAACTGGCTGAAGCAGTGTTGATCAGGTTTCTCCACTGTACAGTTACTCTATTTTCCTCTTTCCAACTGTACTCTTTGGAAGGAAGTCAGCACATGCAGGTCTCTTAAGAAGTGGGGAGTTATGCTCCCCTTCTTTAACTCTTCAAGGGTTGAGTATCTCCATAAATTATCTGAAATTTTTCTGCATGGGAGATTTGTTTCTTTTTCCCTATTTATTTATCCAACCATTTCTTTATATCAAGATGGACTTATGGATGCTTATTTTATACTTATGATATAATCCAATACTCCCCCAGCCCAGAACCAGCCATTTCTTCAAGGAAACAAGGAACCTTGGTTCCTTTTATTGAAGAATGGTATTTAGAAACCACTATCTAGGCATTAGACATGTTCTATCTGAATAAACTTTAATTTGATCACAAATTTATTATCCTGGAGTAACATAGTTGTTTTTGGTATGAGTCAAGGTTCACCCAGAGAAGCAGGACCAGTAGGAGATAAATGTTAAGGGATACATTATAAGAAATTGGCTTCTGCAATTATGAGGCCCAAAGAGGCAAACTGGGAATTCCCAGGGCAGGCCTTCAAGAAAGCAGACAGGACTTCACGGACACCGGCCGTTCACTGGCTGAAGTTGCTGTCTAACAGAAGAATTTCTCTTGAGGCTTTGCAACTGATTAAATCAGACCCACTCAGGTTATCAACAATAATCTCCTTTACTTCAAGTGAGATAACTATGGACTTTAATTACATCTGGAAAATACCTTGACTGAAACACCTAGATTAGTGTTTGAGTGACTGGGGACTGTAGCCTTGCCAAGTTGACATATCAAAAGACCATCAATCCAGGAGGACCTTATCTGTTGAATGTGTTCCATAAAGTACATTTTCTGGATGACTGAGAAGTATACCCTGATGAACCCCAGCTTTTAGACTGTTACTTATTTAGGAAGCATCATAAACTTCTCTGCCTTCTTCAGTGGAGATACTAAACACTTTTGTCTGGTTGTAATGACCTAGGGCCCCTATGTGAACACCATTTATCACACTGAACTGAGTATACAGGGGTGCTTCAGGGACTGTGAGGCCTGGAAGGAGCCTTATCTCCACATCTGGGGATTCATTGCTCTAGTTCTTTTAGTCCCTCTGTCAGCTTTCTATTTATATACTTTTTCCTCTTTTCCTTTCTGAAGGCTGCCCCTCCTCACTTCTCTTGCATTAATTCAATAACTCTGTGTGTGTTCTCACTGCTCTCAAATCTAAGAGGATATTTGTCTCTGGTTCTTCCTGTTTTTTTTAAATTATTTTTTAAGTAACAGCTTTATTAAGATATAATTCACAGACTATACAATTCACTCATTTAAAGTGTAGAGTTCAGTGGTTTTTAGTATATTTACAGATATGTGTAACCATTACCACAGTCAATTTTAGAATATTTTTGTCACCTTAAAAAGAAATTTCCAGTGCTCGCTTCGGCAGTACATATACTAAAAAAGAAATTTCCAATAGAAAGCCCGGAAACAAACCCACGTGCTTATGGTCAATTAATCTATGACAAAGGAAGCAAGAAAATACAATGGGGAAAATACAGTCTCTTCAATAAGTGGTGCTGGGAATACTAGACAGCTACATGCAAACAAATTAAATTAGAACATTCTCTAACATCATATACAAAAAATAAACCCAAAATTAAAAAAAATTCAAAATGGATTCAAGACATAAATGTAAGACCGGATAGTTTAAAACTCCTAAAGGAAAACATACACAGAACATTCTTTGACATAAATCACAGCAATATTTTTGGATCTGTCTCCTAGAGTAATGGAAATAAATTAAAAACAAAAATAAACAAATGAGATCCAATTAAACTTAAAAGCTTTTTCATAGCAAAGGAACCCATAAACAAAAGGAAAAGGAAAAGATAACCTATCGACTGGGAGAAAATATTTGCAAATGATACTATTGACAAGAGATTAATTTCCAAAAAATGCTAACAACTAATACAGTTTAATATATATATATATATATATATATAAACCAACGCAGGACTTCCCTGCTGGTCCAGTGGTTAAGACTCCATTCTCCCAATGCAGGACGTCTTGGTTCAATTCTTGGTCAGGAAACTATATCCCACATGCAACTAAAGATTCCACATGCTGCTACAAAGATCAAAGATCCCAAGTGCCACAACTAAGACCTGGCACAGCCAAATAAATAAATAAAAATATTAAAAAACCCAGCCCCCCCCAAAAAAATAAATAAATAAATAAAAATAAAAACCCAGCCCAATCAAAAAATGGGCAGAAAACCTAATTAGACATTTCTCCAAAGAAGACATACAGATGACCAACAAGCACATGAAAAGATGCTCAATATCACTCATTTTTTAATTGTAGTTTGTAAAACGAAACTACAATGAGGTATCACCTCACACCAGTCAGAATGCCCATCATTAAAAAGTCTACAGACAATAAATGCTGGAGAGGGTGTGGAGAAAAGGGAACCTTCCTGCACTGTTGGTGGGAATGCAAACTGGTGCAGCCACTGTGGAAAACAGTATGGAGGTTCATTTAAAAAGTAAAAATAGAGCTACCATATGATCCTGCAATCCCACTCCTGGGCATACATCCAGAGAAAACTCTAATTTGAATAGATACATGCACCCCAATTTTCATCACAGCACTATTTGCAATAATAAAGCAATCTAAATGTCCATCGATGGAGGAATGGATAAAGAAGTGGTACAGATATATATTGGAAAATTAGCTATAAAAAAGAACTAAATAATGCTATTTACAGCAACATGGATGGACCTAGAGATTATCATATTAAGTATATCAGAGAAAGACAAATATATTGCTTATATGTGGAATCTAAAAAGAAGATACAAATGAATTTATTTACAAAACAGAAATAGTCACAGACATAGAAAACAAACCAAAAAAGGATTAGGGAGAAAAAGAGGAATAGATGGAGAGAAATTAGGAGCTTGGGATAAACATATACACACTACTACATATAAAATAGATAATCAACAAGGACCTACTGTACAGCACAGGGAACTATATCCAATATCGTGTAATACCCTATAATGGGAAAGAATTCGAATGCAGGATCTTAGTTCCCCAACCAGGGATTGAATCCTTGCCTCCTATAGTGGAGGTGCAGAGTCTTAACCACTGGGCCCAGTGAAGTCCCAATAAAAAAATGATTAAGAAAATCACCCCCCTCTCATCCCTCATCCTCTTCAATGCTAGGCAACCATTAGTCTTCTTTCTGTCCCTATGGATTTGCCTATTCTGGACATTTCTTATTAATGGAACTATATAATACATGGTATTTTGTGACTAGCTTATTTCACTTAGCACATATTTTCAAGGATCATTTGTATTATAGCAAGAATCAATTGTGGTTGAGTCACCAAGTCATGTCAGACTCTTTTTTGACCCCATGGACTGTAGCCTGCCAGGCTCCTTCTCTCCATGGAATTTTCCAGGCAAGAATCCTGGAGTGGGTTGCCATTTCCTTCTCCAGGGAGCCTTCTCAACCCAGGGATCAAAACTGGGTCTCCTGCATTGGCAGGCGAATTCTTTACCACTGAACCACCAGGGAAGCTGGCATGAATCAGTACTTCATCACTTTTCATGGCTGGATAAAATTCCATTGTATGACTACATCACATTTTGTTTGTCCTTTCCTCTGTTAATAGAAAACAGCATTCTTTTCATCTTTTGGTTATTATGAATAATACTGCTATGAACATTCACATATGTTTATATTTTCATGTCTCTTGGGTAGATACCTAGGAGTGGAATTGCTCAGTCATATGGTAAATAGGTTCTGGTACCAACTCAATGGACATGAGTTTGAGTAAGCTCCAGGAGTTGGTGATGGACAGGGAAGCCTGGCGTGCTGCAGTCCATGGGGTAGCAAAGTCAGACACAGCTGAGTGATTTGAACTGACTGAACTGAGCAACAATTTTCCAACACCAGCTGTGTTCTACAGTGCAACTCACTTCTGACTGTACACGTAGACCCCATCAAATTCCACAGGTCCAAGGTTCAATCCCACAAGACTGTCCCCGGCCCCACCCCTTCAGATGCTTGTCACAACCCCAGGCTGTCACCTGTGCTTCTGACTGACAGGCTACAGATGGGAACTTCCAACTACCACACCCCTTGGGTTTCACAGGCCAGTTGCAAGTGCAGGTTGTTACCTGTACTTCTGATCGACTGGCTATAAATCAGAGATCCCCTGCTTGGGTTCGAGTCATTTGCTAGAGAGGCTCACAGAACTCTGAGAAACATCCTGTGTACTAGATCACTGGTTTATTATAAAATGATGTAACCCAGAAACAGCCAGATGGAAGAGATGCAAAGGGCAAGGTATGAAGAACAGGTTAAGCGCTTCCATGCCCAATCTGAAGGCGCCATGTTCCCCAAATCTCCATGTGTTTAACCAATCTGGAAGCTCTCCAAACCCTGTCCTTCATTGGGCTTCCCTGGTGGCTCAGCAGTAAAGAATCTGCCTGCAATGCAGGAGACCCGGGTTGAATCCCTGGTCAGGGAAGATCCAGGGGAAGATCCCCTGGAGGAGAGCATGGCACTCCGGTATCCTTGCCTGGAGAATTCCCATAGACTGAGGAGCCTGGTGGGCTACAGTTCATAGTGTCGCAAAAAGTCAGACACGACTGAAGTGACATAGCACACACGCACTAACAGAAGTTTCATTATATAAGCACGACTGATTAAATCACTGGCCAATAACTGATTCAACCTCCTGGCCCTCTCTCCTCCCCGAGGTTGGTGGGAGGGATGGTACTAAAAATTCCAAGCCCTCCTTGCACCTTTGGTTCCCCTGGCAACCAGCCCTTAACCTTAGGTTACCTAAGGGCTTTCCCAAAAGTCACCTTTTAACATACAAAAGCCACCTTTATCACTCTTATCATAGGAAATTCCAAGGGTTTTAGGAGCTCTGCCCCAGGAATGGGGTTGAAGACTAAATACATGTTTCTTATCATAAATTATATTATTGAGTGAGTGCACGCTAAGTCACTTCAGTCATGTTTGACTCCTTGCAACCCCATAGACTGTAGCCCACCAGACTCCTCTGTCCTTGGGATTCTCCAGGCAATACTGGAGTGGGCTGCTGTTTCCTTCTCTAGAGGATCTTCCTGACTCAGGGATTGAACCCAAGTCTCACATCTACCTGCATTGGCAGGCGGGTTCTTTACCACTTGCGCTACCTGGAAAGCCCCATAAATCACAATATTACATATAGTAATCTCATGTTTAACTTTTGAGGAAGTGGCATACTATTTTCCAAAGTGACTGTACCATTTTACATTCCTACCAGCAGAACATGAGGGTTCCAATTTTTCTATATCCTCACCAATGCTTGTTATGATCTTTTTGATTACAGTTACCCTGGTGGATGTGAAGTGGTATCTCATTCTGGATTTGACTTGCATTTCCCAAATAGCTAATGATGTTGAGCGCATTTTCCTGTGCTTGTTGGCATATCTCTGAGAAGTGTCTATTCAAGTGTTTGCCATTTTTTATATCAGGCTGTTTACATTTTTGTTGTTGAGTTGTAGGAGTTCTCTATATATTCTGGATACTAGGCTTCCCTGGTGGTTCAGGGGTAAAGAATCTACCTGCAATGCAGGAGCTACAGGAGGCACAGGTTTGATCCCTTGATCAGGAAGATTCCCATGGAGAAGAGCATGGCAACCCACTCCAGTATTCTTGCCTGGAGAATCCCATGGACAGAGGAGCCTGGTGGGCTACAGTCTATGGGATTGCAAAGAGTCTGACACAACTAAAGCGACTTAGCACACACAGACCCTTATGAGATATATGGTTGCAAATATTTTCTCCTACTTTGTGGGTTGTTTTTTTACTTTTTGGTAGTTTCCTTTCAGGCCCCAAAGTTTTTAATTTTGATGAAGTTCGATTTATCTATTTCTTCTTTTGTGCCTTGTGCTTTTAAGGTCAAATCTATGATTCCATTGCCAATAGATACCTATTTATTGAGCACCTTCCATCTACCAGGAACTAGGGACAATGTGGTAATAAGACAGACTTGGTTCCTGCCCTCATGGGATTTAAGTCTAGTGGGGCAGAAGAGGGGCTTTCCAGGTGGCTCAGTAGTAAAGTATCTGCCTGCGAATGCAGGAGATGCAGGTTCAGTCCCTGGGTTGGGAAGATCCCCTGGTGAAGGGAATGGCAACCCACTCCAATATTCTTGCCTGGAAAATTTCATGGACAGAGGTACCTGGCAGGCTGCAGCCCTCAGGGTCACAAAGAGTTGGACACAACTGAGCAACTGAGCACACACACACACACAGAGCAGGGGAGATATCAATATAATAACTGCATGAATAACTTCTCAAGTGTGATAAGGATTAGCAAAGGTGCAGTTCTAATATAACCTGAGGGTCAGAGAAGACTTCCCCAAGGAGGTGACATTTAAACTGACATTTGAAGGGTGAGTAAGAGTAGACCAGGTGAAAGGGGGCAAGGAATAGAGGGTAGAATGATTCTAAACAGGGAATCACATATAGGAATTAGAGTTCAGGAGAACACAGCTCTTCTGAGGAACAGTGAGGACTGTGTGGCTGGAGTAGAGTGGGGGTGGGTTGAGTGGGGAAAGAATGGAATGTCTTAGGGAGAGAATGTAAAGTGAAGAGAACTTTCCAGGACTTTAGCCTGGTAAGTGCCAGCAACTGAAGCCATAGGAAGTCATGGAAGACTAGAGAAGAGAGTTTCAAGGAGGAGGGAGTAGCCCACACAGGCCAGTGCTGTCAATAAATGATGGGCTTCCCTGGTGACTCAGTGGTAATCCACCTACCAATGCAGGATATGCGAGTTCGATCCCTGGGTCAGGAAGATCCCCTGGAGAAGGAAATGGCAACCCACTCCAGGATTCTTGCCTGGGAAATCCTATGGACAGAGAAGCCTGGTGGGCTACAATCCATGGGGTGACAAAAAGTTGGAAACAACTGAGCATGCACACACATGCATGCTTGCCAAGAAGTGAACAAAGGTGAGGACTTATATTTGGCAGCTGGGCCCTGATAGCTCAGTTGGTAAAGAATCCGCCTGCAGCGCAGGAGGAGACCCTGGTTCGGGAAGATCCCCTGGAGAAGGGAAAGGCTACCCACTCCAGTATTCGCAAAGTAGGACACGACCGAGTGACTTTCACTTCACTTCAGATCATTCTGGGAGACCTTTGTAGCAGAGGCAGAAGCCAGAATGCATAGGAGTGATTAAGAGGTGAGGAAGTGGAGGGACTTCCCTGGTGGTCCAGTGATTAAGAATCTGCCTTGCAATGCAGGGGATCCCTGGTCAGGGAACTAAGATCCCACATGCCGCGGAGCAACTAAGCCCAAGTACAGTAACTACTGAGCCCATGTGCTCTGGAGCCTGCAGCTGTAAGGCAGCAAAAAAAAAAAAAAAAAAAAAAAAGAGAGAGAGAGAAGGAGAGAGAGGTTAGGAAATGGAGATATGAAGGGAACATACCTTCCTTTGAAAAAGTTTGGCTGGGAAGTGTTCGTCACCCAAAAAGCCTGGCTCCTAGTAGGTGGTCAGCAAGTGTTTATTGCACTAAACTGAGGGTGCTCTCCAAGATAAAGAAGAGGGACAACTGATGGAATTAGGTTGTGGGAGGAGGCAGGCTTGAGAGCATGCATTACATCTTGAAAGGAGACAGGCATGCTCTTTCCGTTCATTTTAATGAAAAGCGAAGACAGGCTGGGTGTGGAATGCAGGGTATGTTGGCTGGGATAGGAGGGGGCATTTCTGTAGATAACAGGGTCAGGAGATGAGCAATTTGTATGCTTTTATTCTCTTCAGAGGATTTCAGGTTTAACTCTAAGTCCAGTTTATGACTTTATCTGGAAATAATAGCTAATCTGTTTAATAGTTGGTGGGCAATTACTAAGTTGCTGCTTTGCCTTCTATGGGCTGAGAACAAGGTAAGTCGGCTTGTTTTGATTGTGTCTAAAGTAAAAGTGGGTAGGTGGTGAACAACATCAGCAGAGGAACCAATACCTCCTTTGAGGAGCAGCCACTCATCTAGTACAAAAGGAAAATAATCTGCAATCATGGACACATTTTGGTGGTGGGACAATGCAGGTCACAACTGGAACCTGCTGAGTACCTTTCAATTTTTCCAAATGAGAATTTGTTAGTAAATTTTTTTTTCCTTTTAAAAAATATTTATTGATTGATATGTCTTCATCTGGTCTTAGTGGCACCATGTGGGATCTTAGTTCCCTGACCAAGGACTGAACCTGTGTTCCCTGCATTGGAAGGCATATTCTTAACCACTGGACCACCACCAAGGAAGTCTCCTAATAAATTCTTTAATAAATTTGTTAATAAATACATTTACTGTTATTTCTTTTTTCTTATGTGTCCTGCAGATTGCTAGGTGTTGTGCATGTGTTTTCTCGAATCATCGGAACATCCCTGCAAGAGAGCTTGTATTGGTCCCATGTTACTGCTGAGGAAACTACAGCTCAGAGAGGTGAGTGATTTGCTCAAGGTCACTAATCAGTAGCAGGTTTGGAAGCCAGGTTAGGCTGAGTGCTTTCCACCACGCCAGCACTTTTGACAATTTTGCTCCAGGGGCCACTGTGCGCCCTCCGCTGGTCTAAGATGGATGCACGGGGTGGGGAGGTGAGGTCCAACCCAGATTCACCTCACTAGCTCCTCACTTGTCAGTTTTACATCTGGGGCTCTGAGATGAGCTTCATTTGAGCAAAGGCTGCGTGTGTGCTAAGTCTCTTCAGTTGTGTCCGACTCTTAGGGACCCCATGGACTGTAGCCCGCCAGGCACCTCTGTCCATGGGATTCCCCAGGCAAGAATACTGGAGTGGGTTGCTATTTCCTTCTCCAGGGGATCTTCCCCACCCCAGAATTGAACCTATGCCTCCTGCATCTCTTGCATTGGCAGGCGGGTTCTTTACCACTAGCGCCACCTGGGAAGCCCCGAGCAAGGGCTATGGAGAAGAAAAACAAAGTCTGAAGGCTACTGCCTTCCACAGGGGTCTCTGAACTTCCCAGCAGAAGACTGGCTTTCCTTGAGGCGTTTCTTCTGAAAGACACTGCTTGAATGATGTGTTTTCCCCCACTTGTCTCCCCTGACACATCTATCCTCCACGGGACTGTCAGAGTGATTTTTCTAAAATCCCATCCTGTTACTCCTCTGCTTAGAAACCTATGGCTCCCAGCTACCTCTAGGTTAAAATTCTCTGTTCCTCTTTTAGCATGACCTTGAAGACCCTTCGTGACCTGGACCCCCATCTACTTCTTCTCCAGGGTTGCTGTTAATTACGCCCCAGCTCCCACCTTCCTGCCATACTGGCTGACTTACAGCTCCTGCTACTCGCTCTGTGCACTGATACATACTCCAGTGGCCCTGCCAGGAGGCTGCTCCCCTGTCTCCACTGACATACTTCCGCTCACCCCTCCAGCCTCAGATCAGGTATGATCTTCCTCCCCAAAGCCTTTCCTGTACCTTTTGGCCTGGGTTAGGCCCCATCCTCTGTGCAGGATCCCTTCCTCCAACCCTGATGCTTACCTGGTTACAGCCCTGTCTTGGTCTTGTTTTCTTGTCCATCTGTCCCACTCAAATGCAGATTTGCATCATCTGCTTAATTCTGCTTTGCTCCCCTGGAAAGAAGTTTCTCAGGGAATTTGTTCTTTCTCTTGGGGTGAGCATACCAGAAATGCCAATGGCTTGATGTGAGGCATGTGGAGTTTTCAGCATGGGAGTTTGTCCCCTGCAGCCAAACCTCAATTTTACATGGAGGAGGTAGGCTAAGCAACATCACATGATGAAAAAAAATTTGTGGGAAGAATAGCTGACGATAGGAAAAAACTCTAGAAAGCTGCTTTCAAATCTTCCAGCTGACTTGGTTTTCATTCTGGACAGAACAGGGCAGATGCTTGTCTTAGGTCCCTGAATCTGCTTATAGTTAAGATTCTGAGGTTCAGACTTTTCCTATGAAGAAGGGACTACTGTTAGAAGTGTCCTTTGGATGTGGGGCAAAGGCACATGCCAATCTTCTTTCTAAGCCCTGTGGCAGGAAGGGAAGGCCTTCACCCTGCCAGCCTTCACCAAGCCCAACCCACTTGGGAGAGGCTGTGAGGCACAAACCACCATCCTGCATCAGTTAGCCAATTTGCATCTAGAAAATGGGCATGGGGGTGGAGGAGGGTTATACCAGGTGCCCATGCCAAATGCCACAAGCCAGGAGATGCTTGCTCTTCCACTGTAAACATCAAAGAAGTTCATTTACATTTTTTCTTTTTCTTTGGCTGTGCCACAGAGCTTGTAAAATCTTAGTACCCCGACCAAGGATCAAACCCAGGACCCTGCAGTGAAAGCACTGAGTTCTAATCACTGGACCACCAGGGAAGTCCCAAAGAAGTTCATTTAGAAGATGAAAAATTAACACATATATATGGAATCTAGAAAGATGATACTAATGAACCTATTTGCAGGACAGCAATGGAGACGCAGACATAGAGAACAGACATGTGGACACGGTGGGGGAAGGAGAGGGTGGGAAGAATGGAGAGAGTAGTATGGAAACATATACATTACCACATGTAAAATAGATAGCCAGTGGGAATTTGCTGTATTACACAGGGAGCTCAAACTGGTGATCTGTGACAACCTAGAGGAGTGAGATGGAGAGGAAGGTTCAAGAGGGAGGGGACATATGTATACCTATGACTGATTCATGTTGATGTATGGCAGAAACCATCACAATATTGTAAAGTAATTATCCTCCAATTAAAAATAAATAATTATTTTTTAAAAAAGAAATGCTACATTCAGAAGAACTATACATAAAAGGTCTTAATAACCCAGATAACCACTATGGTGTGATCACTCACCTAGAGTCAGACATCCTGGAGTGTGAAGTCAAGTGGGCCTTAGGAAGCATTATTTTGAACAAAGCTAATGGAGGTGACAGAATTCCATCAGAGCTATTTAAAATCCTAAAAGATGATGCTGTGAAAGTGCTGCAACTCAATATGCCAGCAAAATTGGAAAACTCAGCAATGGCCATAGGACTAGAAAAAGTTAGTTTTCATTCCAATTCCAAAGAAAGGCAATGTGAAAGAATGTTCAAACTACAGTACAATGTGCTCATTTCACATGCTAGCAAGGTGATGCTCAAAATGCTCCAAGCTAGGCTTCAACAGCATGTGAACTGAGAACTTCCAGATGTACAAGCTAGATTTGGAAAAGGTGGAGGAATCAGAGATTAAATTGCCAACATCGGTTGGATCATAGAAAAAGCAAGGAATTCCAAAAAAACTTCTGCTTCATTGACTATGCTAAAGCCTTTGGCTGTGTGGATCACAACAAACTGTGGAAAATTCTTAAAGAGATGGGAATACTAGACCACCTTACCTGTCTCCTGAAAAATCTGTCTGCAGGACAAGAAGCAACAGTTAGAACCCGACATGGAACAACCGGACTGGTTCCAAATTGGGAAAGGAGTACGTCAAGCTTGCATATTGTCACCCTGCTTATTTAACTTACATGCAGAGTACATCATGTGAAATGCCAGGCTGGATGAATTCCAAGCTGCAATCAAGATTACTGAGAGAAATACCAGCAACCTCAGATATGCAGATGATCCCACTCTAATGGCAGAGAGTGAAGAGGAACTATAGAGCCTCTGGATGAGGGTGAAAGAGGAGAGTGAAAAAGCTGGCTTAAAACTCACATTCAAAAAACTAAGATGATAGCATCTGGTCCCATCACTTCATGGCAAATAGATGGGGAAAAAGTGGAAAGTGACAGATTTTATTTTCTTGGGCTCCAAAATCACTGCGTATGGTGACTACAGCCACGAAATTAAAAGACGCTTGCTCCTTTGCCGACAAAGGTTCGTATAGTCAAAGCTATGGTTTTTCCAGTAGTCATGTACAGATGTGAGAGTTGGACCATAAAGAAGGCTGAGCGCTGAAGAATTGATGCTTTCAAATTGTGGTGCTGGAGAAAACTTGACAGTCCCTTAGATAGCGAGGCGATCAAACCAATCAATCCTAAAGGAAATCAACCTTGAATAGTCATTGTAAGTAATTCATTGGAAGGACTGATGCTGAAGCTCCAATACTTTGGCCACCTGATGGAAGAGTCAACTCATTGGAAAAGACCCTGATGCTGGGAAAGATTGAAGGCAGGAGGATAAGGGAGTGACAGGGATGAGATGATTGGATAGCATCACCGAGTCAACAGACAGGCATTTGAGCAATCTCTGGGAGACAGTGAAGGGCAGAGAAGCCTAGTGTTCTGCAATCCATGGGGTTGCAAAGAGTTGGACACAACTTAGTGATTGAACAATAGCAACGTTGTGTAAATATGTTTAAGGTATGGTTACTAGAGACATGGGGCAGACTGAGAATAAATAGGAAGGATTTGGATCATTTCATGGATAAGAGTCTAATGGGTTATTAAGGGCAGGTGGGAATGTTTTGAGCTGAGAAGGGGCAAACAGGCCTGCCAAGCAGAGATGAAAACCTGGATGGATGAACTCAGGGTGGTGTGTCTGGGCTGTGTGGGGTGGTGACTCAGTTCCTCCCTGGCCTTCAAGGACTGGGATGGGAGGGCTAAGGACATAGCAGTCCATTGCAAGGGCCACCCAAGCCTCCAGGGATACAGTGCTATTTCAAAAGTCTGCTGTTCTCAGAGGCAGCATGGATTTCCAGCCACCCACTACTTCTCCGTCCATTCAGCTCAATCAAGCAACCTTCCTGTATTCTACTCAATTCACAGTATTTCTAAATGGGAGCAATTTTCCAAACTACAACTTATATATCAAATAAAATTAAAAGAAACCCACAATGCTGATGATTAAAGCCCCCTCTTGGAGAAAAGTGCCAAGGGGTGTGTCTCATTGGAGGGCAGAAGTCAAGGTTAATTGCATGACTCACCAGGAAATATTAGAAAAAAATTTTTGGAAGCTTTTTCCTTTTACCTCCCCTCTGCTCCCTTCATGGAGAAGGAAATGGCAACCCACTCCAGTATTCTGGCCTGGAGGATTCCATGGGCTGAGAAGCCTGGCAGGCTATAGTCCACGGAGTCGCAAAGAGTTGGAGACGACTGAGCAACACACGCACACACACACACACACACAGACACACAGCTCCCTGCAGACATCTCCTCCGGACTGAGACTGACAGGAGGCCAGACCTAGATGCCAAAGAGCCTGGGAGACAGGTAAACAGTGTGTCTCTACTCAGAGCCAAGGTGAAAGGAGCTCCTTTGGTGCACAGCTTGGCCATTTTCTCTGAGAGTGAGGTCCAGAGTCTGTTCTAGATCACTAGCTCACGGCCACGGGTTGGTGACCTTCTCCCTGCAAACACAGGGAGCTTCTCCCTTGGTGGTTAATGAAAAAAAAAAGTCACTCAAATGACAGCTTTGTCATGTGAAAGGAAAACATTCCATTTTAATATGCTAAAGAAGTCACTGGGGATACATTAGAAAGGGTCCCCTACCAGTAAGCCCTGCTTGTCTATGGAGCAGGTTGACAAGGGCTGGTTCATCCCCCAAAATAACTTATAATAGCTAAGTCAGGCCTGCAGTTAGACTTCCTCTGGATCACTGGCTTACAGTCTTATCTCATTCTTCTAACAAATGTTTCCTAATAAACCCAGAGCTTCTGCCTGCCAAGAAATGGCTACTGGAAGCATAACTTTCCTTGTCCCGGAGCTTCTGCACCGAACGCCTAAATCCTGTAGTTTGGGGTCTCGGCACCAGGACCGCTTGGTCCTGGCCGGTGCAGTAGGAGACCTCCGACAGGTGCCTGAGAACCACCCCGAGGGGGTCTGCTCCTGGCAGGCCCAGCGCCCGTGGCTGCGGCTCGAGCCGAGTCCCGGGCGCCTCCCAATCGGGGGTGGGGGGTGGGAGGACACGGGACCACCCGGGACAGAGGCCTCGCCGCAGCGTCGGGGTCCCTCCACGCTGTCCAGTCTCCGTCGCCTTCAACGGTCCTGGAAGAAGGGGAACATATGGCGGAGCAGGCCTTGAATTTGCGCCACCCGGCTGCCCACGGAGTCTTTCCCCTTGGCTGGCGCCGCCGCCGCTCTGGCCTTCTTCTCCACAACCTGCGCGCCCACTGCGCTCGGGGCGCGTTTCAGTGTCCACGCGGCGGCGGCGCCGCCGCCGCCGCTGCTGTTGTTGTTGGCGTTGTTACGGTCCCGGTCTCGGCCGCCTGCCGTCTCCCAGTCCTCGGCCCCCGACAGCTCCCGCAGGCTCCAGGGCGCGTCGGGCCTCAGGTAGTGACAGGCCCGGTGGCCGCTGTGGTCGCGGCGCGTGGGGTCAGCCCCCAAGGCGCCCACCAGCACCTTGATGACCATCTCGTGGCCCTGCAGGGCCGCCAGGTGGAGGGGCGTGAGGCCGCCGCTACCCGGGGCGCTCACGTCGAGCCGCAGCCCCTGGCGCTGGGCGAAGTCGTGCACTAGGATGAGTTCCTCGTGGCGCCCGTGCTTGGCCAGCCAGTGCAGCACCGAGTAGCCCGTGATGGGGTCGCCCCGCAGCAGCAGCCCCGGCTCGGCTTCCAGCAGCTCCTGCAGCGCCTCAAAGCGGCCTTCGGCGGCCGCCAGTATCCACGCGTGCTCCCGGGGCTCCAGGCACAGCCCGCTACCGCCCGGTCCGTTCGGCCCGCCCGGGGACTGCTCCTCCGGGCGCTCCTCCGACAACCACCCGGCGGGAGCCGCCCCCTGCAGCCCCAGCTGCTCCAGCCGCGCTCCCCGCCGGCGCGCCGAGCCTGTTCCCGAGGGCATCAGCGCGCCAAGGAAAGGGGGCTCCCCGGAGGCGGTGGTGTTGCCCCGGTACCTGCCCAGGTTGCCGGCGTCCACTCTCGAGGGGCGGGGCTGCGGGGCGTTCCTCGAGCTCAGCTTGGTTGATGCGAAGGAGGCCTTGGGGGCCGGCTTGGCGGCCCCTCGGGGCTCGGCCATGGTCCGGCCGCCACGGCGGTCCCAATATCTAGCGTCGGCTGCCCTTCCCGGGCCCCACCGAGAGGAACTGGCGCTGGCTTTGGGGAAGGAAGCGGCTTGAGCAATTGAGCTCGGAGGGAGGGAGCGAAGGAGGGGAGGAGAGGAAGGGAGAGCGCAAGCGAGCCGAGGGAGGGCCCGGGCACTGGGTGGGGGGGTGGTGGGGGCGACGCGGAGGGGTGGGAGCTCCGGCCCGGCCCCTAGGGCGAGCCCCTCTCCAGCGCCCGGGGTGCAGCCGCCGCCTCCGTTCCCCCAGGTTTCGGGCGGCCCCGCCCCAAACGGCCAGGTGAGCTGGTGGCCCCGCCTCCCGCCTGGCGAGGGCAACCGTGCTGCGGGCGAGGGGGCGGGCTGCAAACGGCCTCCGAGCGCCGCCCGGAGCCGTCCGGCTGCCCCAGACCCCGGGTTCTCTGCATCCCCACAGCTACCGGGGTGAAGAGGATCCAGGGAACTCCCTCGCCGGCGAACTGAGCTCGGCTCCCAGCCAAGGCCTCCGGGAGCGTGATCCTTAAGGCTCCGTGGGCGCTCGCTCCCCGCCCCTTCCTTCGCCCTTCCCTCTTATCTCCTAAGAAGTCTCCGTGCACTTTGTCCCTGAGCCGCCTTTGTCCCGCGCCTCGCATTCGGGGAGGTGGCCTGGCTGCCCCGTGTGACTAGGGTTCCCTTGCACTCCCCTTTTGTGCCTTGACCCTTCCCGCAGCTGCCCCGGATTCCTGCAGAGAAACTCGAGAAAGGGTCCAGGCGGGAGCCCTTCCAGGGAACTGAGGACTAGTCCCCTGCTTAGGGCTTCCCCGATGGCTCAGTGGGCAGAATCCGCCTGCCTATGCAGGAGACATAAGAGACGTGGGTTGGATCCCTGGATCGGGAAGATCCCCTGGAAGAGGGCATGGCAACCCCCTCCAGTATTCTTGCCTGGGAAGTCCCATTGACAGAGGAGCCTGGTGGGCTACAGTCCATGGAGTAACAAAAGAGTTGGACATGACTAAACAATATTACCCTGCTTCCCCTCCGGGGGCTCCCTACCCAGCTCTCTGCCCTCTTCTCCTCTTTAACCTTTCCTGACTAGACTTGAAGAAGTAGGTGAATCAGAGTCATTGGCCACGAACGCCTTACCCTCTTCAGAGATGTATCCTGCTCTCTTCTAGGACCTGCTGATTTCTGGGAATTAATTGTTTTAGGGCTTTTAAAAGAGGAGGCTGTTTTACCTTTTCACTCCTAACATCAGCCTCCTCTTTGTTCTTTTCTTCTCTCAATAAATGGTAGTTCTTGCATCTCCTGCACCCTCCCCCATATTAGGGAGTTCAGTCGATGAGCAGTGGGGAGCCATAGAAGGTTCTTGAACCATAGAGGGACACAGCTATGATTAAGGTAGGTTTAAGGAAGATGATTAGGGGTTTCCCTCATAGCTCAGTTGGTAAAGAATCTGCCTGCAACACAGGAGATTCCTGGGTTGGGAAGATCCCCCGGAGAAGGAAATGGCAACCCACTCCAGTGTTCTTGCCTGGAGAATCCCGTGGACAGAAGAGCCTGGCAGGGTACAGTCCATGGGGTCGCAAGAGTCAGACATGACTTAATGACTAAACCACCATCACCAAGGAAGATGATTATGGGAGACGCAGAAAGCCAGGAGACAGTTCCAATAGTCTAGGCCAAAGGGAGGCTAAGCCAGGCCACTCTACTGGGTCTCACAGTGATGGAAGTTACCAGAGGCTTCTCCACTTTAACCCTCAAATATTTGAGGCCAGTCCTAAATATCTGGAGCTTCCCTTCATGACAGCCTATGCATTTGTAGTCCATTTTTGGAACATTTTTTTCATGTGCCACTCTGCCAAATGCTTTGTGTGTGTTATTCTATTAACCTTCCCAAGGATCTCAAGAGCTAAGTATTGTTACTATCCTCCCTTTGCACAGAGGTTAGGCCACTTGCCCAAGGTCACCCAGAAGGAAGTAGAAGAGCAGGTCTGTGTGACACCATAGCCTTTGTTCTGGCACAGAGGGCCTGGCATTCAAACCAAGTTTATCAACTACAAATCACTCACACAAGTCCCAAATTCCAGCCAAATGAATGCACTTGTCCTAACCTGAGCATATCTTGAACTCACCCTCCTCAACCCAAATGTCCAACCTTATAGCTTCTATTTGGTGAAGTTCTTCCCCCTGCCCTTCAAGGTTGGCCTCAGTTGCCACCTTCTCCACTGAGCCTCCTCTGATTACCCCTACCCGGAGTGATCCTTCTCAGTCCCCCAGCCACCTATTTGTATTACTCCTTCGGCAGCCAGAACAGACTGCCCTGTGTTGTATTTCTCTTCCTTAACTCTGACATGCCAATCAAACTAAATTCTTTGATGACTCCGTTGTGCTGCCCTTGTGTACCTAGTAGGTGAGTGAGAAATATGTTAACCACCTTCTGGTTTGGCAGCCTGGGGAAATGTAATTGTGTGTATATATGTGGCTGGGGTGGGGGTGGGACCATTGTATGCGCCGTGTTGGGGGAGGTGTCTGCCCACAGAACCTGGAGGTGGGGGACCCAATCCCACATCCCTGCCCTAGACTGAATCTGCAGGACACCTAAAGCAACTCATAGACTTGGTCAGTTCGTGAAAGAGAAGCAAAAGGTGAACAAGTGGTTGCTTCACTAAGCTGACTAACCAAAGCCACCTCGTGGCCTTTGCTGATTCCTCAGAGACCAGGCCCAGAGTGGGCCCCAAGCTTTCAGGCTTTCATTTTCAAAATGAACCCTGACTGACAAGCAGCTACTTCCGTTGCTCTGGAACTTCCCTCCACAACCTCAAATCTGTAAACACCAAACCACACACACTTCCAGAATATGCAAACAGCTGCAACAATATTTTTTTTTAATCAAAATGCCAGCATGGAGAATGCAGGATGGAAGAATGCTTGGGCTATTAATTTTCCTCACCACTAAGCAGGTAGTTCCCTTCCCTATCAGCAGTAACATTATCTCTGGTTCCAGTTCAATGACTGCAAAGGCACAGACCCAGGATGCATGTGCCCTTGCTTAACTGTTGCCAGAGACCAAGGCCAGGGTGCCGCCCTAGCAGCTCTTTACTTAGCAAGTGTTTTGTATAGGTCACCAACTGCATACACGATTCAGCAGAACCACAGCACCCATCTCTGTTTCAGTAGACAGGGTCTGTGGACAAAGAATGTGCCTGTCATTCCAGTAAAGAAATGCCATCAAGCCATTGACCACTGCAGCCAATGACCCCCTGCATCCCTCCACCCTGTGTGCTCTGACTGAAACTCAGGATGGAGAAAAAGAGGATACTGGCCCTAGAGAGTTTAGATGCTTATATAGGGAACCCTTTCAATAAGCCCAGGCTCTTACATCTTGCCATACACAGGAAAGGGCTAAAATCACTAGTTTGAGATATCTATTTTTGGGGGGATTAGCAGTAATCTTTAATATTCAAACACATGCTTTTACTTTTTCTTCAAGAACTCCATATATCCTGGCTCCTCCTTTACCTCTTTGAAACAGTTCCTCAGAGCTCTCTGAGAGGCTGTCTCCTGGGCTATAGTCCTCAGTAAGTCTGCTGAATAAGACAGAACTTGTGACTTCTAGGTTGTGTGTTTTTCTTCAGTCAACAGGTCTCTGGAGTGGGGTGAAGAGAGCAGAAAGCAGAAGAGATAGTACAGGCCTTCCTAAGCCAAAAATGCCCATCCCCTGAGGCAGCTACTCCCCCTCCAAGGGAGTGGGGCAAAACTCTTAAAGCCCTTGGAAATGGCCTCTTGAAAAGTTGGATGTAGGGTGAAGGTTTGGATTTTGAATGGTGGTGGTGATTGTTGTTTTAGTCGCTAAGTTGTGTCTGACTCTGAGACCCCATGGCCAGGCTCCTCTGTCCATGGGATTTCCCAGGCAAGAAAACTGGAGTGGGTTGCCATTTCCTCCCCCAGGGAATCTTCCTGACCCAGGAATTGAACCCATGTCTCTTGTGTCTCCTGCATTGGTAGGTGGTTTCTTTACCACTGAGCCATCAGGGAAGCCCTTAAATGGTGGTACTTGCTGTCTTTTCCAAATGGTAGCCTCCCCAGTGTGTCTGTGGATTTGTTTATTTGTCCTGGACTATTCAAACTATAAAAACTGTTAATGTTTCCTTGGTCAGGGTTTTCATTCTCCAGATAAGGTTTAGCTGTCAGGATGGAAGGAGGCAGAGAAACTTTAAGCTGAAGTGTTGAAAATCAACCTTGATGAGGAGAGAGTACAGCTCAGAAATCTTATTGGAAGCTGGTGGGAAATCATAATTGATCTGCAATAATTTAATTTGCACGCAGGAGAAGGTGTGCAAATTCACCCCAGAAGTCAAGAGCACATGTATCTGGCTCACAGTGGAGTTTGCGAATGGAGCTCATGGATTCAGAAAAATTCATGGAGGGACTTCCCTGGTGGTCCAGTGGCTAAGACGCCACACCCCCAATGCAGGGGACCTGGATTTGATCCCTGGTCTGGGAACTAGATCCTGTATGCCACAACTAAGACCCAGTACAGTCAAATAAATAAATATAAATGTTAAGAAATCCATGGATGTAGAGCAGATATGAGCAGATTGTGTGAAATATGGGAAGTAAAGTTCCTCAGGGCAAGAGCAGGGAACATTCTTGAGGTTCCAGATATAAATGACAAGTCTCCTTTCCTCCAAAGACCTGTGCTGATATCACCACATGATTCTCAGTAAGAGAGAAAGCTTCTTTCTCACTGAGCAAAAAAGCTTGACTGTGAGTGTGTAAATGTGTGTTCATGTGTGTGTGCACATGTGCACACATTGCCAGACATCACTGCCTCTGGTTGTCATTTGCCTCTTTCCAAGTGTCAGGGCCTCCCATGAAGGGATCCCAGTGAAAGGTTTAACATTCTGAATATCTTTTCCCTAGGTTATAGAACAAATCATATTTAGTAAACACTTAAAACATCCTTTTTTAGTGTTTTGGATTTGCTTTTTCCCCTTTTATAAAAAATTATGATCTTACTTTGGGAACTGAGTAAGCTTGGAATAATAGAAGATGGTAAGACGAAGCTGAAATCTGTGTATGATGAGAACAGGGTTTTTCAAAGTGACTGAAGAGAAAGGTGTGGGCAGGGAGTAGAAAGAAATCTTTAGACCTGAGTGTAAGCAGGAAGCCTGCCTAAGACTCGAGGTGCAATGGCTTAACTGGAGTCCAAGTGTCAAGCGTGGGCCATGAAGTGTGAGGAGAAAAAAATTTCCATTACATCTTTTATTGACACTGAATAAAGTATCACCTCATTGAAGAGGCCTGAGGTGTTACCATGTGGAGACACAAGAGGGCGCTCCAACCAACTATTATTAGATATTAAGAAAACCAGATTATATTCTTTGCAGCCAAAGATGGAGAAGCTCTATACAGTCAGCAAAAACAAGACTGGGAGCTGACTGTGGCTCAGATCGTGAACTCCTTATTGCCAGATTCAGACTTAAACTGAAGAAAGTAGGGAAAACCACTAGACCATTCAGGTATGACCTAAATCAAATCCCTAATGATTATACAGTGGAAGTGAGAAATAGATTTAAGGAACTGGATCTGATAAGACAGAGTGCCTGATGAACTATGGACGGAGGTTCATGACACTGTACAGGAGACAGGGATCAAGACCATCCCCAAGAAAAAGAAATGCAAAAAAGCAAACTGGCTGTCTGAGGACGCTTTACAAATAGCTGTGAAAAGAAGAGAAGCGAAAAGCAAAGGAGAAAAGGAAAGATATACCCATTTGAATGCAGAGTTCCAAAGAATAGCAAGGAGTGATAAGAAAGCCTTCCTCAGCGATCAATGCAAAGAAATAGAGGAAAACAATAGAATGGGAAAGACTAGAGATCTCTTCAAGAAAATTAGAGGTACCAAGGGAACATTTCATGCAAAGATGGGCTCAAATAAAGGACAGAAATGGTATGGACCTAATAGAAGCAGAAGATATTAAGAAGAGGTGGCAAGAATACACAGAAGAACTGTACAAAAAAGATCTTCACGACCCAGATAATCACGATGGTGTGATCACTCACCTAGAGCCAGACATCCTGGAATGTGAAATCAAGTGGGCCTTAGGAAGCATCACTACAAACCGAGCTAGTGGAGGTGATGGAACTCCAGTGGAGCTATTTCAAATCCTGAAAGATGATGCTGTGAAAGTGCTGCCCTCAATATGCCAGCAAATTTGGAAGACTCAGCAGTGGCCACAGGAGTGGAAAAGGTCAGTTTTCACTCCAATCCCTAAGAAAGGCAATGCCAAAGAATGCTCAAACTACCACACAATTGCACTCATCTCACACGCTAGTAAAGTAATGCTCTAAATTCTCCAAGCCAGGCTTCAACAGTACATGAACTGTGAACTTCCAGATGTTCAAACTGGATTTAGATAAGGCAGAGGAACCAGAGATCAAATTGCCAACATCCACTGGATCATCGAAAAAGCAAGAGAGTTCCAGTTTCTCCTTTATTGACTATGTCAAAGCCTTTGACTGTGTGGATCACGATAAACTGTGGAAAATTCTGAAACAGATGGGAATACCAGACCACCTGACCTGACTCCTGAGAAACCTGTATGCAGGTCAGGAAGCAACAGAACTGGACTTGGAATAACAGACTGGTTCCAAATAGGAAAAGGAGTACGTCAAGGCTGTATATTGTCTCCCTGCTTATTTAACTTATATGCAGAGTACATCATGAGAAATGCTGGGCTGGATGAAGCACAAGCTGGAATCAAGATTACTGGGAGAAATATCAATAACCTCAGATATGCAGATGACAGCACCCTTATGGCAGAAAGTGAAGAAGAACCAAAGAGCTTCTTGTTGAAAGTGAAAGAGGAGAGTGAAAAAATTGGCTTAAAGCTCAACATTCAGAAAACAAAGATCATGGCCTCTGGTTCCATCACTTCATGGGAAATAGATGGGGAAACAGTGGAAACAGTGGCAGATTTCATTTTTGGGGGGCTGCAAATCACTGCAGATGCTGACTGCAGCCATGAAATTAAAAGACACTCCTTGGGTGAAAAGTTATGACCAACCTAGACAGCATATTAAAAAGCAGAGACGTTACTTTGCCAACAAAGGTCCGTCTAGTCAAGGCTATGGTTTTTCCAGCGGTCATGTATGGATGTGAGAGTTGGACTATAAAGAAAGCGAGCACCGAAGAATTGATGCTTTTGAACTATGCTTTTGGAGAAGACTCTTGAGAGTCCCTTGGACTGCAAGGAGATCCAAACAGCCCATCCTAAAGGAGATCAGTCCTGAATACTCATTGGAAGGACTGATGTTGAAGCTGAAACTCCAGTACTTTGGCCACCTGATGCAAAGAGCTGACTCATTCGAAAAGACCCTGATGCTGGGAAAGATTGAAGGCAGGAGGAGAAGGGGACGACAGAGGATGAGATGGCTGGATGGCAACACTGACTCAATGGACATGAGTTTGAGCAAGCTCTGGGAGTTGGTGATGGACAGGGAGGCCTGGTGTGCTGCAGTCCAGGGGGGTCACAAAGAGTCAGACACGACTGAGCGATTGAATTGAACTGAACTGAACTGAAGACAATCAGAAAGGTCAAATGGATTTCTACCTGGGAATAGGGACATTGCAGGCCCTTTATTGATGTGAATTCAGGTTTCTACCCAGGATCAGGCTGCTCACCCTTGGCCCTTAAGTAGATTCAAGGAAGGAGATACTAGCCATAGGGGCTGTCATGAGAATGTCAGGGTGTCATGTTGAAGAGATTGTGAACAATCTGGAGAGAGAAGGAGGGTGATGAATAGAACAAAATGTTTCTTTACTTTATTTGAGATGCGTGACTTTCTATACTATGTAAGACTTGCAATGATAATGCTTTATGGTTTTCAAAGTGCTTTCATATTTTTAAATTATCTCTTTGACCCGGGCAGCAAGGCTGTGAGTTATGTAGAGAAAATAGTATTTATAGCCAACTCTCTCACACAAGGCTGAGAGAAGTTAAGTGAACTGCCCTGTATCATGCAGCTCAAAAGTGATGGAGCCAGACCTGGGCTCATGCCTCTGTGTCATGCTGCCTTGCTCATTTGGGTGCGGTGGGCAGGGATAGCTCTCGGTGACATTGTGCAGAAAGTGAATATTATCTCTGGTGACTTCCACCTCCCTTTCTGACATCCAGGCACCCTAGGTCCCAAATCGCCCAATGTAGCACTCCCTAATAACAAGGACAGCAACCACCTGCTGGTATTGAGCACTTAGGTCCTTGGCAGGCCCCATGCTAAACATTAAACCTGCCTTATCATGCATGAGTATTCACAATAGCCAAAATGTAGAAACAGCCAAAATGCCCATCCACTGGTGAATGCATAAGCAAACTGTGGTATATCCATGCAGTGGAATATTATTTGGTGACAAAAAGGAATGAAGTAATGATACATGCGACATACAACATAGAGGAACCCTGAAAGCATTGTGCTAAATGAAAGGAGCCAGACACAAGAGACTGCATACAGGCTGATTCTATTTGTATGCCATGTCCAGAAGAGGCATGTCCACAGACACAGAAAGTAGGTTAGTGGTTGCCTAGGCTGGGTGAGGAGAGTTGGGGAGGGGAAGGGAGTGTGGAGAGTGACTGCCAATGGGTTTCTTCTTGGGGTAATGAAAGTGTTCTGGACTTAGATATTGGTGATGGTGTACCTCCTTGTGCACATACAAAAACCCATTGAATGGTTCATTTCACTTTATAATGGTGATGTTTATGGTAAGTGATTTATATTTCAATAAAACTGTTAGCAAGAGTGCATCATCTCTCTTACTCTTTTTTTCCCCTCTTAATCTTTATAACAGCTCTAGGACATGGGGAATAAAGAGAACTTGAGGCCCAAAGAAATTAATTGGTCACATGCTTTCAGCTAGTAAATGGCAAGGGAACAAATCCAACTTTGCCTGAAGGCAAGGCTCTTGCTTTTCTTTCTTTTTTATTGGGGTGTAGTTGCTTTACAATGCTGTAAGGCTCTTGCTTTTCACCATTTCACACTGCCTTTAATGCGTTACTCATATAGAGGATATGGTAAGAGCCAATATTCACTGAGGACTTGTGTGCCCAGAACATTGCATTTATGACCTGGTTGATGCCTACAACAAGGTAGGCACCATTCAAGCAGAGGTCTCTCAACTTTTTTGATTGTACATCTCTCTACTGAAAATATTTTGAGAAGTATTCTCAATATTTAAGTGTTTTGTGAAATGATTTATGTGTTACTCTATTAATACATTATTTATGTTCTAAAGCATACATCGAAAGGACATTTTAAAAGGATGAGACAAAGATGAAATATTGTTTAAACTTTTTTATAGTATCTGTAGTACAAAAAACTATTTTGGCTCTCACTACGATGTCATGAATACATTTTTTCCCCACAGAGAATGTGACTGCATATGCTTCATTAAAAAAAACCTTGAGTGAATATAGTAATATAGCTATAATTATAGACTATAATACAGCTATGTGAAGGTGTGGATTTAAGTTTAGTTTATTTCAGCACTTGGTTGCAGTGACTATCATAGATTTCTGAAAAAGATATACAACTCTCAATGGAAGGCAGATTCCAGAGGCTGAGCTTACCATGTCATCACGATTCTCCTTTTTCAATTCCACCCCCCCAATAATGCAATGTTTTTTGATGAAGTTTGGCTGGTAAGCCATCTCCTTTCCTGATGCCAATTATTTATTTTTGCCAATCGATCAGCACTTGTTGCACTTTTGTGTTTTTAACAAATGGGTTTGAAATCCACCAAAACACTACAATTGAAAGATTTTAAAACAGGGTAGACATTTTCAGTCCCAGATTTTAAGTGTGTAGATATGAGAGGTTTTCTAGGTATGCAACTTACATCATTTTTGGCAATAAAATTACATAACAATGAAAACACAAATATCTGTTCTCCAAATGTTTTCTCCATGAACTAAGTTTCCTTCCAAAGCAGTTATTTTCCTCACTCACTGTTGAACTCTCAACTTAACCTTGAAGACTGATATGGGGGTGTATTTATTATAACTGTTTAAAAAAATAACTACTGACTGTAAAAGGACCCTACAGAAAAGGTCAGTAAATTTAAAACATGTGAAGGGAAATTTTATCTTATAGTCTGAAAACTCCTTTAAGGGCCCTGCCACAAAATAACCAGTTAACTTCTGTGTGACACAGAGGTTAAGAAAGTGACAAAGCGAGTGTCACTTCCTACTTTGTTACAAAATAGAGTACTGTGAACATTTCAGAAGTCTAGTTTCTGTACTATATTTTTAAAGTCAATTGCAATTCTTTTTTAACAAAAAATTATCTATTTACTTATTTTTGACTGCGAGGGGTCTTGGTTGCTGTGTGTAGGCTTTCTCTAGCTGCGCTGAGCAGGGGCTACTCTCTTGTTGCAGAGAACAGGCTCTAGGGGCAGTCAAGCTTCAGTCGTTGTGGGTCACGGTCTTAGTTACCCCAGGGCATGTGGAATCTTTCCAAACCAAGGATTGAACCCGGGTCCCTTGTGTTGGTAGGCGGATTCCAATCACTGCACCAGCAGGGAAGTCCTCTGTACCCTACTGATAAATCTTTTAGCACTTTGTACATTTTAGGCCTCAATATCTTTGCTGTGAAAAGTTGCCAACTTTTTCAGTGAACTTACCTTGAAATTCACCCCCACCTTTTGAAAAAACTTCCTGTCAAAGCAGCACTTCAAAAAAATTAAATCAGTCATTTTGTTCATACTGTATCTTCTTCTTTTTATCTTTCATTTGGTAGCCCACATCATTAGAGTAAAAAACTGCTTTTCCAGTTTTCCTGTAAGGCATTAAAAAAATTAAAGTGTTTCAATACTCTGTAATGACCTACATGGGAATAGAATCTAAAAAAGAGTGGATATATGTAGATGTGTAACTGAGTCACCTTGCTGTACAACAGAAACCAAAAAACATTATATATTAACTATGTATGTGTTAGTTACTTAGTCGTGGCTGACTCTGTGACCCCATAGACTGTAACCCAACAGGCCCTCCTGTCCATGGGATTCTCCAGGCAAGAATACTGGAGTCGGTTGCCATGTCCTCTTCCAGGGGATCTTGTCTACCCAGGGGTCGAACCCTGGTCTCCTGCATTGCAGGCAGATTCTTTACCATCTAAGCCACCAGGAAAGCAGATTTTAAAGTTCTTGCTAATCATGATAGCTTCATATCATTATTAGCTAATATATCAAGGCAAAGTATACATTTAAAATGAGGTTTTTTTTTTTATTAACAGAGCAGACGTGAATCATACTTTAAATAGCTTTCTTTTTTTCCAGGTTGAACTTTTTTTTTCTTTTGGGCATGTCACACGGCTTCTGGGATCTTAGTTCCCTGAGCAGGAGCTGAACCCAACCCTGGCAGTAAAAGTGTGGAGTCCTAATCAGTGGACTGCCAGGGAATTCTGTAAGTAGCTTTCTTGAAAAGCTTTCTAGCTTTTCTTTTTCTTTCTTTCTTTTTTTTTTTTTTCGGCTGATTTCTTATCAGAACCAATTTGTTCATTGTTGTTTTCATAATGCTTTGAAGTGGGGCTGATGAAAATCTTATACTAGGAATGGGAGATGAATCAGTTTTGCCATTTTCCTGTTGCCCACTTGTATTCTTCATAGTCTTCATTCAGGCTGTGGTTTATTTGTAGGAATCTTTTCAAACCACTTTTCCATTTGAGGAGGACTGGTTTAGTTAAAACCAGATGATATAATCTGTAAATTCAGAACCCAACACAGACATTACAGAACTTTTCAGTAGGCTAAAAATGAAATGAAAGAGGGTGGATGCCACCACCAAACCCTTCTGTGTTGTGAATTTACCATTCCTTCTTTGGGATATACCCATCAGTGTCCATCTTACAAACAGATCAAATGAGGGTGCCAGTGTCACCACATGTCTTGGGTACATTATAGTTTAATGTCTTTTATCTTTTTGCTTCAAAATAAATTTAAATCAAAACTGGAATATTTTCTTCACACACCTCAATGTATCATCTTATACATCTCACTTTAGAGACAACTGATTTATTACATTGATTCTATTTTACAAATGAGATGACTCAGGTCCTGACAGGTGAAGAAATGAACCCAAGGATACACAGCTAGTATGTGATAGAGCTAGTCTTCAAACAGACTTGTTTGGCTCCAGTGCCCATGCTCCCTCTATTACAACCAAAAGACTCTGGCTGGTTCAATGACAAATGATTTCTGGTGACACCAGAAGGAGGGAAGACTGATGATCTTATTAATAACTCCCAGCTGGGGGCTCATTTCCCTTCAGGTGGTCTACAGCAGAGAAAGGGGCAGGCTTAGAAGGAGGATACTTGCAAAACTGTATTCTAACCACCAATCATCAGGCACTTACTATGTGCAAGTCATGGAGCTCAGGGACTTCTTTGGTGGTCCACTGGTTAAGACCGCACTCCCAATGCAGGGGGCCTGGGGTTTGATCCCTGGTCAGGAAACTAGATCCTGCATGCTGCCACTAAGACCCAGAGCAGCCAACAACAACAACAACACACACACACACACAGAGCCAAGCACCGAATCCTCATGACCCTGGAAGGGAGCTCCGAGTGGTATGTCCAATTCACAGATGACAAAATGGAATAGATGGTCATGCTGGTACTCCAAGCCAAAAATGGAATGACTCCCAAACCTGGGATCTTAACCAATACACAGTGTTGCCTCTAGTCCACCTGCCTCATAGACAGTATTGTTTCAGTAATCACACAGGAAGAGCAACATGCCAGGCTCTGTGCCAACTGCTTTCCATGCATTGTGTCTCATTTAACTCTCACAGCAGCTTCACGAGAAAGGCACTGCCAGACAGTGTCCCCATTTTACAGATGCAGAAACGGGCTCAGAGAGATTAGGTAACTTGTCCAAGGTCACCAGGGGTTGTCAGCAAGTGGCAGATCTTCTTCCAGTCTGGCCTTTCATCACTGCTTTTGGCAGGGATTGGGCAGAATCTTCCAGAGCCAGCCTTTCATGAGGAGGCCACATCCATCTACCAGCATCTCCTCACTGAGTGGATGGAATCCAGACAGGTCAAGAACAGTGTGGTCTGTGGACAGATGCCAGCCCAACAAGATAAGAAAGGACATCAAGAGTTTGGAAAGTTTTTTTTTTCCAGTATTGTTTTATTTATTTATTGAAGTATAGTCAGTTTACAGTGTTGTCCTTGATTATTTTATATACAGTGGTGTGTATACTTTAATCCCAAACTCTTAATTTATATCCCCCCTTTCCCCTTTGTAACCATCGGTTTGTTTTCTATGTCTGTGGTCTATTTCTGTCCTGTGAATAAGTTCATTTGTGTCATATTTTACATTCCACATATAAGCGATATCATATGATACTTGTTTTTTTCTGTCTGACTTACTTCACTTAATATGGTAATCTCTAGGCCCATCCATGTTGCTGCAAATAGCATTATTTCATTCTTTTCTATGGCTGAGTACTATCCCATTGTATATATACCATACAAATATATAGTATTTTTTAAATTATTGCATAATAAATAGCTTTATTTAGTGATCAGAATCATTCAAACATGGGGCTTGCCAGGATAAAGAATAACAGAAGAGGTGCTCGGTGATGAGAGTTTGGGAACCGGGCCATAAGACTCTCTAAGGACAGATGATGCCTGCTTCATCTTAGAGTCCTCAGTGCTGGCGCATACCTCCTTAAGTGCTCATTAACTTTCAAACATACACAGTGCAAAGAGAACACATTAATACAATCAGCTCCCATGTACCCATTTCTGTGTGTGTTTATTCGCTCAGTTGTGTCAACTCTTTGTGGCTTCATGGATTGTAGCCTGCCAGTTTCTTCTGTCCATGGAGAATCTCCAGGCAAGAATACTGGAGTGGGTTGTCATTTTCTCCTCCATGGGATCTTCCCAACCCAGGGATCAAACCCAGGTCTCCTGCACTGCAGGCAGATTCTTTATCATCTGAGTCACCAGGGAAGCCCATTACCCAGCTCCAAGAATCATAGCTCATGGCCAATCTAGCTTTCTTATGCTCCCACCTAACTGACCCCTAAACCTCCTTGCAGATTATTTTGAAGCAAGTCCCAGATACTGTATAATTCTACCCACAAATATTCTAATATGTCACTCTGAAAGATAAGTGCTTTATAAATACAACATCATTATACCTAAAAAATGAACAATAATTCCTTAAATATCATCTAGGGACTTCTCTGCTGGTCCAGTGGCTAAGACTCTGCCCTCCTGAGTTTGATCCCTGGTCAGGGAACTAGATCCTCCATGCCACAAGAGAGTTTGGAAACATTTATACAAGTTCAATATTGATGCAGCATCCAAGTGCCTAATTATTTTTCAAAAAGTTTTACCAAAGTATCTGTTCACAGCAGATTGGAAATTAAAAAAATAACCTATCTTTCACCACAGATAGTTTGAAAAGCACTGGTATAGACAAATCCAGTCCATGCTACATGCCCACAAGCTGTCCTTTTGAGAGCAGGGGTGGTCAGTTCTGAGCCAGCAGAAGGGGTGAATTGCCCACAAATGGTTCCCAAAGGATTATAGGAAAGCCTTGGTTCAATCAAGTTGAACCTGATTCTGAGGGTTTGTGAAAGACAATAAAGGCCTGATCTTGTTCCTCTTCGGAAACCTCCAAGAAGAATGAGGCTATTGGCTTTACATGATATTGATGCTGCCTTGGAAGATCCAGCCTCGTTTTTATTTTGAGGACGCTCTCAGTGGTTCTCCAATGACTGTCCATCAGCAGAGGGCATCAGTGTGACATCCTCCGATCCAGAGATGCCACTGCTGTCCTCAGTTTCCAGAGGCATTGCTATCTCCCCAGATACAGGACATTATCCAGTTAACTGTTGGGAGGACAGGCAGTGAGGTGCTGGGAAATGAGATTGTAAAGTGAGCTGTAGGAGCCTAAGATAAAGGTCTGGGCAGATGGCCAGACTCGTTTTTCCCTTCCACCTTCTGTCGGTGCAAATGCTGCCTATCCCAGTGTAAATGCTGCCTATCCTAGCTCTGCTTTTGCCAGGCAGCTCTGCTTGACTACTCTGATCCTAGTCACTTCCCCCTTCACAGCATCCTTGTAGCCTGTCACACCAACACTTCATCATATAGTGTCCTACATGGTTCTCATATGACTTATGTCTCAATTTCTTGTGTAGGTTGAAGGTCGCCTAACAATCAGAACTGAGACATGACAGGAGGGGGGCTGGGCCTCAAGAGTAAGGGGGCTTCCCAGTTATCAGAATTGAAGTCTGAAGTTAGGGATGGCCCGGTAGTAAGGGTGACTCCTGACAGGGTCCCAGAATGCTGGGCTGGAACTGCTGATGTCCTCCTGGGCTAGAGCCAGTGGATGGGCTGAATCTGTAGCTAAAGGGTTGGTTGATCCTCAGAAAGTGGCTCTAGACTTGAAGGGGGAGGAAGAGAATCTGGAAACCAGGTAGGATCTGAGCCTGCACTGTTCCTTGGCCTCCCATACAAAGCCCTTCACAATGTGACCCCATCATAATGATAACAGTTAACATCTGGTGAGCACTTCCTATGTGCCAGCCACTGCTCCAAGTTTCCATGTATTAACTCATTGAGTCCTCAAACTAACCTTATGAGCAGGTTTCATTATTATTCCCATTCTACAGCTGAAGAAAGTGAGGCACAGAGAAATTAAGAGGTTAACTGACTCGCCCAAGTTTGCACAGCTAGCATGAGGTGGAGCTAGGATTCAAACAGGCAATTTGGCTCCAGGGGCAGAAGTTCAGCCAAAAGCCTTTGCTCTGAAATCTTTGTCTTGTGATCAGGGCCTTCAACGCCTTAACTTTAAGGACTGGCTCTAATGATGGAGCTCTCAGATATGCCGGCACCTGATAGGGTAGAAAATTCGGATCTTGGAGGCTTTCCCTTAGAGGCACACTCAACTCTGCCATCCGAACCCTGAGTTTCACGGTGGCTCCTCTGTGAGGCCATATCTCCCTCTTATATGAGATAAATGAGGAAAGAGATTCCCCTGCTTGGGTTTGTGGCATCCTTCTAAATGACCCAAGGCCTCCAAGCCATGGACTCAATGTTTCAATGACCCTTGTATGGGCTGAGTTCACTTGGACATTGATTCACTTGGAGTAGAACCTGGTGAGACCCCAACTTGAAGCAGTTTTAGTAGGAGTTTGTATCGTGCCCCTTCGTCATTATTCTATTTCTGGAGATCAAGAAATAGGGATTTGCCATTACTGGTGCTGAGACTGTCTTCATCTGTGTATTCTGTGGTTTGGGGGAAATAACACTCTATTTTTTTCTTTTTTTAAAATTGAGGTATAGTTGATGATATTCACTATGTTCCCTGTGCTGTATAATATATTCTTATAGGTGATTTATTTATTTTGTAAAATTATTTTTAAAATTTATTTGGCTACATTGGGTCTTAGTTGCAGCACACGGGATCTTTGTTGCATCATCTTTTATTGTGGTGCACAGACTCTCTGTCGGTGGCGCACTAGCTCAGTAGTTGAAGCATGTGGGCTTAGTTGCTCCGCAGCATGTGAGATCTTAGTTCCTGGACCAGGGATTGAACTGGCATCCCCTGCATTGCAAGGCAGATTCCTAACCACTGGACAACCAGGGAAGTCCCTTATTTTATACGTGGTAGTTTCTATCTCTTAATCCCTTACTGCTATCTTGCCTTTCCCCTACACTGGTAACCACTACTTTGTTCTCTATATCTGTGAATCTATTTCTTTTTTGTTATGTTTGCTACTTTGTCATATTTTTTTAGATTCCACATACAAGATATATCATACAATATTTGTCTTTCTCTCTCTGACCTATTTCACTAAACACAATTCCCTCTCTGTTTTCTTCTATGGTTATAGGGCTTCCCTGGTAGCTCAGCTGGTACAGACTCTGTCTGCAATGCAGGAGACCCTGGTTCGATTCCTGGGTCAGGAAGATCTGCTGGAGAAGGGATAGGCTACCCACTCCAGTATTCTTGAGCTTCCCTGGTGGCTCAGCTGGTAAAGAATTCACCTGCAATATGGGAGACCTGGGTTTGATCCCCGGGTTGGGAAGATCCCCTGGAGAAGGGAAAGGCTACCCACTCCAGTATTCTGACCTGGAGAATTCCATGGACTGTATAGTCCATGGGGTCGCAAAGAGTCGGACACAACTGAACAACTTTCACTAGGGCAGGTGTGGGCGGCCCTTCACGACTGGTCTGCTAAGAGCATGATCCCTTGGTCCCATGTGCTAGGGGAGTTGGTCCAGGTTGGTAGAGAAGCAAGCAGGGCCTCAAGCTGGGCACAGGCTTTCAAGACGAGACATTGTCCCTGAGTCAGCGCTTCCCATGGGTGGCTGGAGACGTCCCCAAAGAGCAGGGAAAGGGAGAAGGAGAGAGCGCTGCGGTTGGTCGCAGTGCCTTTGCTAATGGATTTGTGCACCATCTTTTGGCACGCATACCACAGGTTGTCAATCCCTGGAAGAAAATCAACCCTGACCCTGCTGTAACAGTTGAGGGATCAAGGTCAACTCCCTGCTGGATGCTCTAGGACCCTGGAGCTGCCAGTTCAGTAATACCTATCCTGGGGTGGTTCCCATTCTTCTGCAAGTTTAACTGCTCCCTGAAGGCACAAGGAAGAACTGGCCCCAGTCTGGCCACCCTTTCCAGTTGGCCAGCTGGCATCATCAAGAGTTCTGTTCCTAGGGTCCCCTGGCAGCCTGTTTGGCAAGAGCGGGCTAGGAAGAATAGTCACTTGATTTGTTTTCTGTCTGCCAGACGCTCAGAGCTGCTGGAAATCCAGGCGGATGCAATAACTCGACATGGTTTCATTCATGGAAATCCAGAGGGAGGACACACTCCTTCCAAAGATGGATAGGGCCTGCATGCCTAATCTGGCAAGTCGGGTAGGGCTCCCATTTCTCTACACATTTCAAAGTCTAATTAAATGCTAGGGCTGCCTCATGTACCTCCTTCTGTGCTCACAAAACACTTGTTTCTCAGGGCTCCTGGGGACCGAAGATTTTGTAAAGGAACAAAGCAGACCAAAAACACATATGCAAGTTATTCATATTTATGAGTGAACAATGCGTAAGACAGCAGATTGATGAAGCTTCCCTGCCAAGAGAGGAATTGGATTCCAGGCTGCAGGGATGGCAGGACAACAGCCAGAGCAAAGCGGGTGGGGGCGCAAAAAGCTTGCCCTGCACACGATTGGCCAGACTCAACCCAGAATACTGTGCTCACTTTGGGAGCCCAGCTACAGGGGTGACCGGGAGTGAAGGTGAGAAACGATCGGAAGAGTTGGGAGTGTTTAGCAGGAGGAGGAGAAGGCTCCTGGGGAACATGACAGCTGCCTTTAGAAAACCAGAGGGCTGGCCCGTGGGAGGGAGGAAGGGGACTTCAGGCAGAGTGGAGGAGTGGAAAGTGTGGGCTATGGATTCAGGAACCCTCAGCTGAATTCTTCACTCTGCGATTTACTAGGCCTGCTCTCTTAGGTCACTTAATCTCCTGAAGCCTCGTATTTTTCATCAGTGCAGCGACTTGAAAGATAATTTCTCCCTGTGCTATGAGGATCCACTGAGAGGGGGGTTCATAAAAGAGTGCATAAAACCCGCAAACACTTAGCCATTGATATTGCTGTGAGTGTCTGTGGTCCCGGAGCAGATAGCCTGGTCCAGTGGGTGAAACTGACAGAGAGGCAAACTGTGGCGCAGTACAGTTACAAAGAGCTACCTAACCACTCAGGGATTGTGGATACAAATAACTGCTTTGGGAAGTAATCAGTCTGTCATCACTGGAAATGTTCAAGCAAAGGCTGGACCAGTATTTTCTAGGAGTCCACACAGGGGACTTCCCGTATATGGAAGAAAGCTGGAGTAATCACCTCTAAGCTCTTTTCCAACCCTTAGGGTGGAGGTTTTGTTCTTTAATATTAATTAATTTATTTATTTGGCTGCATCAGATCTTAGTTGCAGCATGGCGTCTCTAGGCATGTGGGCACAGGGATCAATAGTTGTGGAGCTCAGGCTTAGTTGCTCTGTGGCATGTGGGACCTCAGTTCCCCAACTAGGGACCCCGGCATTGCAAGGGGGATTCTTTTTTTAAAAAAAATCTTTTATTTGTTTATTTATCATTGGCTGTGCTGGGTCTTGGTTGCTATATGCAGGCTTTCTCTAGCTGTGGTGAGTGGGAGCTACCCTCTAGTTGGGCTTCTCATTGCAGTGGCTTCTCTTGTTGCAGAGCGCTGCCTCTAGGGTGTGTGGGCTTCTGTTGTTGCAGTGTGTCATCTCAGTAGTTGTAGCTCTAGGGCTTAGTTGCCCCAAGGCATGTGGAATCTTCCCAAACCAGGGATCGAACTCGTATCTCCTGCAGTGAAGATATGGAATCCTAACCACTGCAAGGCGGATTTTTAACCAGTGGATCACCAGGGAAGTTCCCAGGGTTGAAGATTCTATACTGAGCTTCTGCCAGGTCTTGTTGGCATTTGATGTGATTCCCTCTCACAGACCTCAATACTTTGCTCCAGCAGTAGCCGCCTCCCTCCTGTGTCATTTTTTCCCTCTCTACTGGACCCTTTCTATCACCACGTGTGTCATGTTTTCCCTCTCTACTGGATCCTTTCTGTCACCACACAAATAGGCTGTTTAACCTTGAAATGAAGAAGAAAAAAAAAAAAAAACGGTTTCCTCCGGCCGTTGCTCCATTTCTCTCCTTCCCCTTTGCTAAACCTTTCAAAAGCATGATCTGCATTTGCTGTGCACACCTACCCAGGTCTTTCTTCTCGAACTTTCTCTTTTACATACTCCAAACTGGCTTTTATCACCATCACGCTACCAAAGTTGTTCTTGTTAGGATCACTGTGAGATAATAGAGACTGTATATATTGATCTCTGGCCTGGTTGCTGGCACAGAACTCCTGAATCCCTTGTAATCTCCTAAGTGATAAGAACACTTTGAACATCTTTTGTTCTGACTGTGTCTTTGACCCCATTGCTGACACAAGGCTCCTAAAATCCTGGTAAATTCGTAAGTGATCAGAGCAAGGTGGGTTTCCCAGGTGGCTCAGATAGTAAAGAATCTGTCTGCAATGCAGGAGACCTGAGTTCAATCCCTGGGTTGAGAAGATCCGCTGGAGGCGGTCATGGCAACCCACTCCAGTTTTCTTGCCTGGAGAATACCATGGACAGAGGAGCCTGGTGGGCTAGAGTCCGTAGGGTCACACAGAGTCGGACATGACTGAAGCGACTGAGCGTGGCACACAGAGCCGTGAGGAACACCTTTTGTTCTGCTGAGGTGATTCTCGGTGCATGGCTTCTGGGTGGGAGTGGTCTCCAGAGAGACCAAGCCACAGTTAAAATCTTGGGATTTTCAGTTCCCCCCCATATTCTCCAGAGAGGGAAGAGGGGCTGAAAATGGAGTTAATAATGGATCATGCCCATAAAGTTTATAGAAGCCTCCATAAAATCTCAATAGTAGGGAGTCTGGAGAGCTTTCAGGTTGGTAAACACATCCATGTCAGGAGGATGACACATCTCAGCTCCACAGGGACAGAAGCTCCTGCACTTGGGATCCTCTCAGACCTAACCCCATGTGTGTCTTCATCTGGCTCTTCTGTGGCCTTTATCATATCCTTTGATAACCTGGTAAATGTGTTTCCCTGAGTCCTGTGAAGGGCTCTAACAAATTAATTGAGCCAAAGAAGGGGTTCGTTGGAACCTCTGATCTATAGCTGGTTGGTGAGAAGCACAAGTGATAACCTTGGCTTGTGACTGGCACCTGAAGTTGGGGGTGTATGTGGCAGTCTTGTGGGCCTGAGCTCTTCACCTGCCTGATCTGATGCTGTCTCTGGGTAAATAGTGTCAGAATTGTGTTGAATTATTGGTTCCCCATACCACTGGTGTCTTAGAATTACTTTTTAGTGTGGGGAATCCCACTCCCCCTACATTTGGTGACCAGAAGTGTCAGAAGTGAAGTGTTCTCTTTGTAGGTAGAGACCCAGGGAAGAAATACACAGTGGAGAACCAGGTTTTTCCCTACATAGCAAGGAAAAAGACTGAGGTTTCCTCTACACGATCATCAACAACCTGTGTGTGTGTGCCAAGTCACTTCAATCGTGTCTGACTCTTTGCGACCCTGTGGGCTGTAGCCTGCTAGGCTCTTCTGTCCATGGGAATTCTCCAGGCAAGAATACTGGAATGGATTGTCATGTCCTTTTGCAGGGGATCTTCCTGACCGAGAGATCGAACCCGTGCCTCCTGAGTCTCCTACAGTGCAGGCAGATTCTTTACTGCTGAGCCACCAGGGAAGCCCCGTCAGCAACCTACATGCTGCCAAACCCAAGGATCAGTTTTCTCCATCCTCCTGTGACTTGTCTCATCTGCATAACCGACCACGTTGATCTCTTCTTCATCCTCCTCCACACTCTCCTACCTCCCCGGTTCTCAGTCTCCTTGGCAGGTTCCTCTCATCGCCTGACTTGGAAATGATGGAGTGCCCCAGGACTGTGTCCTGACATCTCTTTTCTTTCCTAATGTTTCCCAGTGGTCTCTTCCAGCCCTGTGGCTTTAAATATGCATACAAGACATGGTTCTTGCCTGTATATAGTGCACAACTCCCACAGTCACAGTTCCAGCAGGGGTCTCTTTTTAAAAAATTTTTTATTGAAATATAGTTGATTTACAATGTTGTGTTACTTTCTGCTGTACAGCAAAGTGATTCAGTTATATATATATATATATATATATATTTATACACACACACACACACATATATTCTTTTCCATGATGTTTTATCACAGGATATTGAATATAGTTCCATGTGTTACACAATAGGACCTTGTTGTTTATCCATTCTCAATATAATAGTTTGCATCTGCTAATCCCAAACTCCCAATCCAACCCTCCCTTGTTTCTGTTTAGTAGATAAGTTCATTTGTGAGGGACCTCTATCTTGAACTCCACACCTGTATAACCAACGGCCTCCTTGGCATCACCACCTGGATATCTAGTTGTTACATCATATTTAGCAGGCGCAACACCAAATCCTCGATGCCTCCCCCCAAACCTGCTCCTCTCAGTCTTCTTCATTTCTGAAATGGAGACTCCATGCTTTCAATGGAGCACTCAGACCAAAAAACTTGGGTCAGATTGGGGCAGGCCACCCCCAAATATGCCACTTTGGCATATTAATTATTTTGAATTAAAATTATCTGAGAAACAGCCAGTGCAGAAAGGACACTATGACCCTCCTCTCTGCCCCCATGAAAACAGGAGATAGGGAGACATCCTCATTAACAGCAGTAGGGAGGTTTCTTCAACCCTTAGAGCAGCTGTGTTACCAAACTCTGCTTGGTTACTTCACCGATTAGTACCCAAGCCTGTTTCTTTGTTTTGTCAATTCTTCACACAGTTATTGTTTCTTTGTCTGAAAGGTATAAAAGCTGCCTGTTTCGGTCATTTCTTTGAGCCCCATATTTCTATGAATTCCTGTAAGTACCAAATCAAAATTTGATTTTCTCCTGATAATTGGTCTTACATCAATTTAATGACTAGACCAACCAAAAGAACCTAAAAAGATAGAGGGAAAGTCTTTTCCTCCCCAATAGTCTTCACACATCCCACAGCCAGTTCCTCAGCAAATCCAGTCAGTTCTCTGCAACAGGTATTCGATTCCAGCCACTTCTCATTTCTGGGTAAAACACAACTCACATCACATCACTTCTCTGCTCAGAATGGCCCAATGGTTCCAGCTTACTCAAAGCCAACGTTCTCCTCTCCAACAAGTCTCCACACCACTCACCCTGCCTGCTCTGGGAATCAGTTGACTTTTGCTTCAGGACCCCGGCCAGGCTACCGGTGTGGAATGCTCCTTCCCCGGGTGTCTGTTTGGCCTGCTCACTCACCCCCTGCATATATTCTTGTAAGGCCTTCCCTGATCATTCTATTTAAAATCGAAGCTCCTCCTGCCATCCCCTCTCTTTTATTTTCCCTCCCCTGCTTTCCTTTTCTCCCCAGGGCTCATTATCCCCTAGCATACTATCTGTTTCACTCACTTATGTTACCTACCCCCCCCCCATCATTAGAATGTCAGCTCTATGAGGGTAAGGATTTTTAGACTGTACGCTGAAGTCTCTCCACCTCTTAGAACAGTGTCTGGCACAGGGTGAGTGCTCAATATATGTTTGTTAATCTCCCAGATGGACTGGTAAGTGACAAACGCAAGTTGCAGAACAACGAGAATTAGTGTGATCTAGTTTATGTAAAAGAACACCAACAAAGCGCCACTCTGCACCTGTATACATTCATGCATATGGATGTAAATTCACGCAACGGGCTCTGAAAGTATTACCTAGTCCAAGCTTGCTCTGCTCACCGCATGACAGGTCAATGAATCCGAGAGATGAGGTGTTGAGGCAAGGAAGGGACTTTAATTTGGGGGCCAGCTGACCGAGAAGATGGCAGGTTAGCACCTCAAAATAATGATCTTGCCAAGGCCTGGTTGCCAGGTTCTTTTACAGATCAGAGATGGAGGGAAGGGGAGGAAACAAAGTAAAAAGACTATACAATTCTTGCAAATATCCCCTAGAATGGCAAGCCTCAGGCAGGGGAACATGTTACTTTCACTTTCTTATAGTTCTTTACAGAAGGGAGGCTGAGGTTATCTCCCTGAGGCAAGCCATTATGTATATTTATAATAATAAAAAAGGGTTAAAGTCACAGAAGCAGATCCAGTGTAAACGTAAAATTAACCCTTCCTGGTTACAGAAGGATCACACCAAAGCACTGACACTGCTTATAAGTAGGGCTCTTCTCAGTGGGCCTGGGGGTGAGTGGGGGTGTCCAGGGAGATTTTAGTCATATCTGTGTAGTAGTGTTAGTCGCTCAGTTGTGTCTGACTCTTTGCGACCCTGTGGACTGTAGCCCACCAGGCTCCTCTGTCCATGGGATTCTCCAGGAAAGAATACTGGAGTGGGTTGCTGTGAGGCTGCGCCATGACAGGCAGCCTAGATTAGGAGTAGGCCTGGTTTTCCAGGGTAACATGATTATCAGGTCACCTGGAGCCAGCCAATCAACATGCGCCTAGCAAGAAAAAGGGAACCTATCAGGGGAAAGCTGAAAAGCCCACGAATGCCCAAGTTTGAAAAAAGCCCGCGAAGGTTTGAGCCAATAAGATTACTTTGCAAACATGTAACCAATCCGCTTAAGCCAGCTACCAACTGCTTATGCACACCCTATAAATTTGGGTAACAGCTTGGGCTCAGCGCTCTCTGACCCCGCACCACTGCGTTGGACGCGGCAGGAGCCCTCACTCAAGTCAGCAATAAACTTCCCTTTTTTTGCGAGTTGCATTGTCTTGGAAGCCTTCTCTCTTCCCGCTCGGGGATTCGGACATCGGGCATAACAGTTGCCATCCGTAAAGTTTTCTCTTTTTTTCCCCTAAGAAAATGTATCCCTGTCTTACTTTTGTAGGATTTAAAAGAAATGAAAATGAATCAATTACAAGTCATATTTTAAAGTGAAGACAAAAGTTTAAAGGTCTCATCATTTGTGCATGCTCAGACTCTTTGTGACCCCATGGATTGTAACCCACCAGGCTCCTCTGCCCATGGAATTTTCCAGGCAAGAATACTGGATTGAGTTGCCATTTCCCTTTCCAGGGAATCTTCCTGAACCAGGGATTGAACCCAGGTCTCTTGCATTGGCAGGCGAATTCTTTACTGTCTGAGCTACAAGGGAAGCCCCCAAAGGGACTCAGCAGTGATAAAAGCCATTCTCAGGGCTGGGGCCAGCTGAGAGCTTCCAGGATTCACCCTCCCCCTTCCCATCCTCCCACCCTGCATAAGACACATGATTTTTTTTAGACCTTGTGGTTTGTGGGACCTTAGTTCCCCAATCCTGGATTGAACCTGGCCCTCACAGAGTCCTAACTACTGGATGCCAGGGATTTCCTGAGACATGGTGTTTCTGTAACTGGGACTGGACTGGACTGGAGCTGGTCTCCTCACATAATTCACTTTCTGGTGGGGGACCCAGAGCCCCAGCTTCTCACCCAGATCTCTGTAAGTTGAAGGTCTGAATTCCAAAGTGGCAGGAACAGGGTCCCTGAGATGCTGGATCCCCAGACCCAGGCTGCCTCCGGCCACGTAGATTGGTCCTGGGAATTCTTCTTTCTAGAGCCTTCTCTCATGGCTGGAGTGAAGGATGGAAGAATAGAACACTGGTCAGAGTTAACATATAATAAGCTTGTACCTCCGCCCCAGACTCAGTTGATGGGGGACTGACTCCATTCTGCTGCCAGAAGACAGAAGACAGCAGATTCCTGTGTTTCAAAGAGGAAACCAATTCTGACTCCATGTTGGAAACTTTTTCTTTGACTTGCTTCTATTATTATAATCATACTCAATGTCTTGCTTGGAGGACCCTGCTCCTCTGCTTGACTGTAGACTAAAATGCCTTTGTTCAGCTCCTGGAGAGAGAGTTTGTCCCTGCCCACCTGTGAATCAAAGATATTAACACATCCCTTCTGAAGGCTGGACCTTGGAGATGTTTTGCAAGACAGAAGACCCTTTCACTATACTTCCTCACTTCATCTCCCTCTCTAAGCTGACTTTTGACTTTAGTTCCACATAGCTTCTCTCCCTCTGATCTGTAAAAGAACCTGGCATCCAGAACCCAATAAGATGGTTATTTGAGGCACTAGCCTGCCATCTTCTGGGTCTGCCAGCTCCCCAGTTAAAGTCTCTTCCTTGCCTCAGCACCTCATCTCTCGGATTCATTGGCCTGTCGTGTGGCGAGCAGAGTGAGCTTGGACTTGGTAACACGTGAGAATGGGGCTTCTCACCTCTGCCTGCCCTTCACCTCTGATCTCATCAGCGGGGCCAGGCTGCTCATGGACAGGCCCCCTACCTTCTTACCAGTGAGGCCTGGAAGCCACATTTCTGTGTTCAATTCACAGTATTGGGGACAGAAAAAATAATCTCCTCTACCCTTTCTAAAGTCTTCTGGCTGGTCTAAGAAAATGACATGATATAGACTCATAGAAGAAAATCCAAATTTAATCATGCATGTGCAGGGCCTCCATAAGAACACCAGTGCCAAGGACAAGATGAGAAGTGGAAGCGGGGACTTCAAAGGGGAAAAAGGCAGTTTTCATGGAGATAGAAAAACAGGGGTTTGGTAAAAGGAATGTTTGCTGGGCCAAGCAGAGACAATGGGATACAGAGAAGACTTCGGTTTCCAGGCCCTGATGAGTCGCCTTACTGAAACTGTTTACCACAGATTGGGACTTGAACCCATGTGCTGGAACTTGAACCCAACCAAAATCCAGTTTGGGACTCGAATGCAGCCAAAACCCTGCTTGGGACTTGAACCCATGGGCTGGGACTCAAACCCAACCAAAACCCATGGTACTTGGTTTCAGGACCTAATGAAGCTCAGGTTCTTGATGTCTCATCACAGAAAGAATTGAGTGAGAGACAAAGTGATAGGTAAGAAATGGATTTATTCAGATTCAGAGAGAAGCACACTCCACAGACAGAGGGCGAGTGAGGCCCTGATATTTGGCATGGTTAATTTTTATAGGCTGGGTAATTTCATATGTTAATGAGTGGGAAGATTATTCCAATTATTTTTGGGAAGGGGTGGAGATTTCCAGGATTTGGGCCACCACCCACTCCTTGGTCTTTTCAGTTCAGTTCAGTTCGGTTGCTCAGTCGTGTCTGACTCTTTGTGACCCCATGAATCGCAGCATGCCAGGCCTCCCTGTCCATCACCAACTCCCGGAGTTTACTCAAGCTCATGTCCATTGAGTCAATGATGTCATCCAACCATCTCATCCTCTGTCGTCCCCTTCTCCTCCTGCCCTCAGTCTTTCCCAGCATCAGGGTCTTTTCAAATGAGTCAACTCTTCGCATGAGGTGGCCAAAGTACTGGAGTTTCAGCTTCAAGCATCATTCCTTCCAAAGAACACCCAGGACTGATTTCCTTTAGGATGGACTGGTTGGATCTCCTTGCAGTCCAAGGGACTCTCAAGAGTCTTCTCCAACACCACAGTTCAAAAGCATCAATTCTTCAGTGCTCAGCTTTCTTTACAGTCCAACTCTCACATCCATACATCACCACTGGAAAAACCATAGCCTTGACTAGATGGACCTTTGTTGGCAAAGTAATGTCTCTGCTTTTTAATATGCTATCTACGTTGGTCATAACTTTCCTTCCAAGGAGTAAGCGTCTTTGAATTTCGTGGCTGCAATCACCATCTACAGTGATTTTGGAGCCCCCCCCCCAAAAAAAAAGTCAGCCACTGTTTCCCCATCTATTTCACATGAAATTATGGGACCAGATGCCATGATCTTAGTTTTCTGAATGCTGAGCTTTAAGCCAACTTTTTCACTCTCCTCTTTCACTTTCATCAAGAGGTTTTTTAGTTCCTCTTTACTTTCTGCCATAAGGGTGGTGTCATCTGCATATCTGAGGTGATTGATATTTCTCCTGGCAATCTTGATTCCAGCTTGTGCTTCTTCCAGCCCAGTGTTTCTCATGATGTACTCTGCATATAAGTTAAATAAGCAGGGTGACAATATACAGCCTTGACGTACTCCTTTTCCTATTTGGAACCAGTCTGTTGTTTTATGTCCAGTTCTAACTGTTGCTTTCATACAGGTCAAGACCTGCATACAGGTCAAGAGGCATACCTCAAGAGGCAGGTCAGGTGGTCTGGTATTCCCATCTGTTTCAGAACTTTCCACAGTTTATTGTGATCCACACAGTCAAAGGCTTTGGCATAGTCAATAAAGCAGAAATATATGTTTTTCTGGAACTCTCTTGCTTTTTCGATGATCCAGCGGATGTTGGCAGTTTGATGTTGGCAATTTCATCTGCCTTTTCTAAAACCAGCCTGATATCTGGAAGTTCACAGTTCATGTATTGCTGAAGCCTGACTTGGAGAATTTTGAACATTACTTTACTAGCGTGTGAGATGAGTGCAATTGTGCAGTAATTTGAGCATTCTTTGGGACTGGAATGAAAACTGACCTTTTCCAGTCCTGTGGCCACTGCTGAGTTTTCCAAATTTGCTGGCATAATGAGGGCAGCATTTTCACAGCATCATCTTTCAGGATTTGAAATAGCTCCACTGGAATTCCATCACCTCCACTAGCTCGGTTTGTAGTGATGCTTCCTAAGGCCCACTTGACTTCACATTCCAGGATGTCTGGCTCTAGGTGAGTGGTCACACCATCGTGATTATCTGGGTCGTGAAGATCTTTTTTGTACAGTTCTTCTGTGTATTCTTGCCACCTCTTCTTAATCTCTTCTGCTTCTGTTAGGTCCATACCGTTTCTGTCCTTTATTGAGCTCATCTTTGCATGAACTGTTCCCTTGGTATCTCTAATTTTCTTGAAGAGATCCCAAGTCTTTCCCATTCTATTGTTTTCCTCTATTTCTTTGCATTGATCACTGAGGAAGGCTTTCTTATCTCTCCTTGCTATTCTTTGGAACTCCACATTCAAATGGGTATATCTTTCCTTTTCTCCTTTGCTTTTCGCTTCTCTTCTTTTTACAGCTATTTGTAAGGCCTCCTCAGAGAGCCATTTTGCTTTTTTGCATTTCTTTTTCTTGGGGATGGTCTTGATCCCTGTCTCCTGTACAATGTCACAAACCTCTGTCCATAGTTCATCAGGCACTCTGTCTATCAGATCTAGTCCCTTAAATCTATTTCTCACTTCCACTGTATATTCATAAGGGATTTGATTTAGGTCATACCTGAATGGTCTGTTGGTTTTCCCTACTTTCTTCAATTTAAGTCTGAATTTGGCAATATGGAGTTCATGATCTGAGCCACAGTCAGCTTCCGGTCTTGTTTTTGCTGACTGTATAGAGCTTCTTCATCTTTGGCTGCAAAGAATATAATCAATCTGATTTTGGTGTTGACCATCTGGTGATGTCCATGTGTAGAGTCTTTTCTTGTGTTGTGGGAAGAGGGTGTTTGCTATGACCAGTGCGTTCTCTTGGCAAAACTCTATTAGCCTTTGCCCTGCTTCATTCCATACTCCAAAGCCAAATTTGCCTGCTACTCCAGGTGATTCTTGACTTCCTACTTTTGCATTCCAGTCCCCTATAATGAAAAGGGCATTCTTTTTGGGTGTTAGTTCTAAAAGGTCTTGTAGGTCTTCATAGAACCATTCAAATTCAGCTTCTTCAGCATTACTAGTTGGGGCATAGGCTTGGATTACTGTGATATTGAATGGTTTGCCTTGGAAATGAACAGAGATCATTCTGTCGTTTTTGAGATTGCATCCAAGTACTGCATTTTGGACTCTCTTGTTGACCATGATGGCTACTTCATTTCTTCTAAGGGATTCCTGCCCACAGTCGTAGATATAATGGCCATCTGAGTTAAATTCACCCATTCCAGTCCGTCTTAGTTCACTGATTCCTAGAATGTCGACGTTCACTCTTGCCATCTCCTGTTTGCCCACTTCCAATTTGCCTTGATTCATGGACCTAACATTCCAGGTTCCTATGCAGTATCGCTCTTTACAGCATTGGACCTTGCTTCTATCACCAGTCACATCCACAACTGGGTATTGTTTTTGCTTTGGCTCCATCCCTTCATTCTTTCTGGAGTTATTTCTCCCCTGATCTCCAGTAGCATATTGGGCACCTACTGACCTGGGGAGTTCCTCTTTCAGTATCCTATCATTTTGCCTTTTCATACTGTTCATGGGGTTCTCAAGGCAAGAATACTGAAGTGGTTTGCCATTCCCTTCTCCAGTGGACCACATTCTGTCAGACCTCTCCACCACGACCCGTTTATCTTGGATGGCCCCACACGGCATGGCTTAGTTTGACTGAGTTAGACAAGGCTGTGGTCCTGTCATCAGATTGGCTAGTTTTCTGTGATTATAGTTTTAGTGTGTCTGCCCTCTGATGCCCTCTCGTAACACCTACCATCTTACTTGGGTTTCTCTTACCTTGGACGTGGGGTATCTCTTCACGGCTGCTCCAACAAAGTGCAGCCGCTGCTCCTTACCTTGGATGAGGGTTATCTCCTCACAGCCACCTGTGAGGAGGTCAGCTACTCCTGACATTGAACGTGGAGTAGCTCTTCTCGGCCCTCCTGCAACCGCGCAGCCGTGGCTCCTTGGATGGGGGGTTGCTCCTCTCTGCAAGAGGTTGCTCCTCTTGGTCTTTTAACAGTGCCTTAAGGGGACAACAGAGGATGAGATGGTAGGAGGCCTGGCGTGCTGCAGTCCATGGGATCTCAAAGAGTCAGACATGACTGAGGGACTGAATTGAACTGAACTGGAACTGTCATGGCACCTCTGGGTGTGTCATTTCACTTGCTGATTGAGGATCAAGGTCTAGTCTTATCTGCCATCTTGGTTCCATTTGATTCTAATTGTTTTATGTTGTGTCCTTAGACTATGTCATTCCTTCAAAAGTTGTGCCCTGCCCCTTTCCCTCCTGTTACATTACCACAATGAGACCATTTCCTTCACAGATATCTTTGATGGTAGCTCTCTTTCTGGAGCAGGCCCCATCTAAATTATTTTAGGCAGTTAAGAAGGAGGTAAAATAAGACTTTCTAACTCTTTTGACTCCTGAAAATTAATCAGCTTAAAACAATCCTCATAACAAAGAGACTTTTGAGGGTGACCAGTTTTGCTCCCCAACAACAGTCACAAAGGACGGGTACATGCAATGTTTTCTCCAGAGACTGCCTCAACCTCTCCCCACTCTTTCCCTTCCCTCCTTTAGTCAAAACTGCCAACCTGGGCCGATGCCCCTGGATAGGGTCAATTGAAATGCTTTTAGCAAAGCTGAGGGCAAGAGTTATGTCTTGGTTTTCTCTCTCCCACCAGCCTGGGCAGTCCCTAGCCTAGGCCTTGCCCATATGTCCTTGTGCTGCTGGCTGGCTGTACTGGGCCTTGTCATTGTCCTTTAGCTCTGTTCGGGCTTCCCTTGTGGCTCAGCTGATAAAGAATCTTCCTGCAATGCAGGAGACCTAAATTTGATCCCCGGGTTAGGAAGATCCCCTGGAGAAGGGAAAAGCTACCCACTCCAGTATTTTGTCCTGGAGAACTCCATGGACTGTATAGTCCATGAGGTTGTAAAGAGTCAGACACAACTGAATAGCTTTCACTTTAGCTCTGCTCAGAGAATTTTCTGACAAGCCCTCCTCTGGCCCCTCTCCCCATTGGGAACAGACCTGTGGTTGGCAGAGCTGGCTTAGAAGCTGTAAAAGAGAAACTCAGCCTTTTCCCTCCTGTTGAAGGGAAACAGAATATACCACCCTAGAATATGCCTCTTTGGCATATTGATTATCTTTAACTGATTATTTTTAAGAAACAGCAGACACAGGTGAAGCTCTGAAAACTGAGTGGACATTCCCCTTTAGTAAGAGACATTTACATTTGTAAGGAATATCTCCATGTGTAAGGCTGTTTCCCCCTTTGAACTAGGAAGAGAAGGATGACTCTGAATCTCTAGAAATTCTTATCAATGCTGAAAGCAACAACTTAAATCTGCATAACAGCCTTGTTTACTGCTTACCTTGCTTTTCCTGGTAACCTCCCCAAATTGCCACCCATCCCCCCTCAACATCTTTTGTCTGGTATGGTATCTTTTGATGGTATTTAAAGTGATGATGATTTGGGCCATTTCCGGAAGTTACTCAGTTTTCCTGGGTCTCTCCTGTGTGTACAGGAGTTATACATGTTATTAAACTTCTGTTTGTTTTTCTCATGATAATCTATCTTTTATTACAGAGGTGTCTCAGCCAAGAACTTAGAAGGATACAGGGAAAATAATTTTTTGTTCCCTATACTCTTTAGGGAAAAAATCCAGCTCTTCTGCTTTACGTATTTCTCCCCTGTGAGTCTCCTCTATTACTGATACAAGACACTTCACTTTCAGTCACCAAATACGTGGCTTTTTTCCCTTACTTTGAAAAATTCTGTGACACCAGCTGGGTGTCCTACAACTTAATTCCATTGTGATATTATGTACCCAGTGATAGCCTCAGACCTCACAGGTTAAGGGCTCAGTTTCACAAGACTGCCCTCAGTCCCCACTTCAGCTGCCACTGGTGACCCCAGGTTCTCATCTATGCTGCTTGCCAACAGGCTATAGGGCTAGCGATCTGAAAATTCCATGACCCTCTCCTTTAGTTCAACAAATTTGCTAGAGAGGCTCAGAAAACTCAAGGAAATGCCTCTGTTTACCTGTTTATCAAAAGATATAAAAAAGAATACACAGATGTACAGCCAGATGAAGAGACACACAGGGCAAGGTCTGGGAGGGTCCCAAGTGCAGGATCTTCTGTCACCATGGAGCTGGGATGTGTCAACTTCCCGTGTGGATGTGTTCACCAACCTGGAAGCTCCCAAATCCCCTACTATTGGGATCTTATGGAAGTTTCCTCACATGTGTATGATCCATTATTAACTCCATTTCCAGCCCCTTTTTTCCTCTCTGGAGGATGGAGGTGGAGCTAAAAGTGCCATGCTTCCAATCTTGGTCTTTCTGGTGATCAACTCTGTCTGGGAGCCCTTGGGCAATTTGCAAAAACTGGGCCCTCTGCCTCACTCTACATGAATGAGTTTCCTGTTTGTAGAAGGAAGTGGTAACAATGATAATATTAATACCTACTTCTGAGGTTGTAGTGACAATGAAATGAGTTCTTCATCTCCTGTTAACACTCTTAGAACAATGTCTGGCACATAGTAGGTGCTTGATACAAGGAGGCAGTTATTTTTACTTTTATTGATATCATCTTTTATTTTGTTTACTGGTTATAGGGAATTCCCTGGCAGTCCAATGGTTAGAACTCTGTGCTTCCACTACAGGGGTCACAGGCTTGATCCCTGGTCAGGGAACTAAGATCCTGCAAGTTGCATGGCACAGACAAAAGAAAAAAAATTACTGATTATAACATCCTTTCAAGAGAGAACTAACAGAGTGGGCTTTGGAGTCAGACACACCTGGTTTGAATCCCAACTTGGGAACTTAACTAGGTGTCCTTGGCAATGCTCTGCATGGTTCTGTGCCTTGGCTTCCTTCACCAGATAGTGGAGGTCGTAATAATTAGTTCTGCCTTCTAGCAGTGTCCTAAGAATTGAAGTAGCTCTTCCAAAGACAGTACATAGCATGATGCTGGCTGTGGCAACCCTTAGTTAATGGGAGCTGGGTTTGGTTTGGTTTTATGAGCTTCTTATACAAATTTTTTTCTACTGGAATATAGTTGCTTTAAAATGTTGTGCTAGTTTCTGATGTACAGGAAAGTGAATCAGCTATCTGTATACATATATCCCGTCATAGTCACCCCAGAGCATTGAGTAGAGTTCCCTATGCTATACAGTAGGTTGGTTCAGCTGGTAAAAGAATCCACCTGCAATGTGGGAGACCTGGGTTCAGTCCCTGGGATGGGAAGATCCCCTGGAGAAGGGAAAGGCTACCCACTCCAGTATTCTGGCCTGGAGAATTCCATGAACTGTATAGTCCATGGGGTCACAAAGAGTCAAACATGAGTGAGCGACTTTCTCTCACTCAGTTATACATAGTAGTGTATATATGTCAATCCCAATCTCCCAGTTTCTCCCTTCCTGTTTTATGACCTTGATTCAGCTGAGTTCTCTGACTGGCCTCAGGCTCCTCCATCCTCTCCTTGGAGCTTGTCTACTTCAGCTGTCATTCAGAGAGCAGTATCAAACCCTCCCCTCCCGTGTTGGGATCCACTCAGCTCCTGCCTGATGGGCTGTGACAGGGGCCCTGCCCGTCCTCTGGCGCCCTTTCCAGCACCTGGCCCACCCAGCTCCTCCAGGGAGGGGGCTTCAGGGCTCCTGGTCTGGAGTTTGGTGACTAGATAGGGAGTGCTATGTCTACTTGTCACCAAGATGTTGAGATGGCATGCGTTCGGCCACCCTGCCCTGCAAGCCCCAGCTCCCAGCTGAGGAGGAGGCTGTGGCTAGAATCACTGTTATGCCCCCCGGCCATTCCCAGGCCTGCAAGTGACATCTCTCTGCTACTTCGGTCACAAAGGAGGGTTCTGTGCGGTTTTCTCTGGAGCCTAGACAGCCCTCCCACCCTCTCCTGCCTCTTAGCTCAGCTCGTCACCTCCTTCCCTCAACCAGAGCCTCAAACTGCCAGCCTGACACAACCTCAATGCGACAGCCACCACCCCAGGCGCTGTTTCATCTGCCTTTCTGCTATGCCCCTGTCTTCTGTCTCCTCTGGCACTATTGTCTTCAAAGGGCTCTTGGCTCTGAGTGGGTCCTCGGCTCTGAGAGGGTCTTCTCTGCGAGCCTTGTCGGCTGCTAGCCGGCCCCCTCTGAAGCCCACTCCGGGGAGGGAGTCCTGCCAAGGGCCGGCCTGGATCTCTGTTGTGAGAGAAGCAGCCACCATGTCGCCCAGAGAGACACTGGCTTCCACACTCAAGAGCTGCTGTGCCTCAGGAATTTGCTTCCTCTGCTCCTCGAATTCCAAAAAAAAAAAAAAAAAAAAAAAGGCTTAAATGGGCAGCCAAGGAGAGAGGGAAAGACCTTACTGTGATTGAAGCCCTGGGTCTGCCAGTCAGTCATCTTATTCTTATTCTTATTCTCTCTGAGCCTCTGTTTTCCTGTTTGAAAAATGGACATAAAGGGAATGACTTCATTACCTCCCAGGCCTTTCGTGAGGGTTCCATGAAATCATGGATGTGAACACTTTAAAAAAATATTTATTTTGATTTATTTGGCTGCACTGGGTCTTAGTTGCCGCATGTAAGATATTTGATCTTTGTTGAGGCAGGCGGGATTTTTAGTTGTGGCCTGAAAATTCCTAGCTATGACATATCATATCTAGTTCCCTAATCAGGGATCAAACCCTGGCCCCTTACATTGGGAGCACAAGTTCTTAGCCACTGGACCACCAGGGAAGTCCCTTGATGTGAACACTTTTGGCAGCTTATCAGTGAAGAAGAGAGCTGTTGCTGTTGTCATGTGTGGTGTGGGTACAGCACTGCAACTCAGACACAAAATGCTGATTTGTGTGTGTGTGAGAATGGAAAAAAAATTGCTCCACTTCTGGGTCCTCTTTTCAGCAAGACTCCTGGGAATTCAAGTTGTCCTCCCTGGCAGTCTCTACTTCCTTACCTCCCATTATCTCTTGAACACATTGCAGTACAGTGCATACCTCACCAAGCCTCAGAATCCACCCTTGGCAAGGCAAGATCAGCTACATCATTTGCAGGGCCCAGGGCAAAGTGAAAATGTGGAGCCCTTTGTTCAAAAGTCTATTTGTTTCCCACAGTTATCATAACAAATTACTGCACGTTGTGTGGCTTAAAACAACACAAATGGATTCTCTCACAGTTCTAGAAGCTGGAAGTCCAAAATCAAGATGTCAGCAGGGTGGGTTCCTTCTGAAGACTTTTAGAATCCATTCCACCTGTGTCTCCTAGCTCCTGATGGCCACAGACAGTGCTTGGCATTCCTCAGCTTGTAGATGCATCACTCCAAAGTCTGCGTCCATCTTCACATCACCTTCTGGGTATGCCTTTCCCTACTCTTCTCTCATTGGGACTTTGGTCACAGGGTTTAGGGCCCACCCTAATCCAATCTGATCTTACTTCAAGATCTTTACTTAAAGTACATCTGCAGAAACCCTTTCTCCTAATATGATCTTTTGGGAGAGGGCTTGTCATCCAGCCCACTGCAGAAAGTTGCTTCAGAATATCCAAGGACTTCCCTGGAGTTCCAGTGGTGAAGGTTTTGTGTTTCCACTGCAGGGGGCATGGGTTCGAGGAACTAAGATCCCACAAGCCATGTGGCATGGCCAAAAAATTTTTTTTTAAGTTTCCAGATGGTGATAAAAGAGCATGAGATCAGTGTGGGACCCTGCTGAGAGAGAGCTGTCCAACTGCACGGCTTGCATACCCATGAGGTGGGGGTGTGCCAAGGCCATCCATGGCCTCCCTTCCTGCTGTTGAGTCCAATGGTGAGTTCTGAGTCCTCATGTTACTGGGGCTCTCAGGGCATTTGACGTGGTTCATCACTCCATCCTCCCTTTGAGCCTTGCTTCTCTTGGCTTCCTGAACAGCAAGCTCTCCTGCTTTTCCTTGGAGCCCACTGGCCAGTCAGTCAGTCAGTCCTCAGGGCCTCCAGCTGCCTCCTTCTCCCCTCATCCTCTAGTGCCAGGAGGCGGGAGAGCCACAGGGCTCTGGCTTTGGCCTGCCTCCCTCTGTGTACTCCTTCCCTTGAGGGTCTTGTCTGGTCTGGTTTGAGGTTTATAAACACAGACACCTGCTGCTGTGAATCCTCCCCTTAGAGATCCAATAGGCCTTGCAAACTTGGCAAATCCAAACTGGAGTACTCCTCAGCTTCCTCTTGTCTCCTCCGTGTCACCTAATGGCATCTCCAGACTTCCAGTTGCTTGGGTGAAGACCTTCACAACATTGTAACTCTGCACTTCCCTCTCCTGCCTCCCCAGCCCACTCAGATGTCGCCACACCTTGCTGTGCGTGGCTCACAAGGCCCTCCTGTGATTGGCTCCTCTTCTACCTCAGCCACCCCATCTCCTATGGCACATGTGTATTGAGTCAAAGGGTGAATCTATCTGACCATGTTGCCCTCCCAACTTAGACTCTGACAATGCTCCCTCACACCTCCGTGCCTTTGCCCACACTGCACTGTCTACTCAGAAGATGCTTCCTGCTCCTACTCTGCCTGGAAAACTCTTGTTCATCCTTGAAGAACCAACCCAGCTGTCACCAGCTCTGTGAAGTTCCCACATCCCCAGGCAACTGGCCAGTATTTCATCCCTCTGTGACCCTGCAGCATCCTACAAGGGCCTCAACTAATGCCCCTTATGCGATCTGTCTTCTCCAGTAAGTGGGGTGCTTCCTGAGGGCAGGCACTGGGTCTTTTCATCCTGTATCCTCAGAGTCTAGTCTGGTGCCTGCAGGGCTCTCCGGTAAAAGTTTGCTGGCTGAAAGAATAAATGAACCAGCAGATGAGGCTGAAGAAGGGAAAAGAAAGGAGGGAAAGAGGGAACTCTTTCTTTCTCAGTAGGTGTCCTCAGGATGCCTGGGAGCCCAGTTCTCCAGACTAATCCTGGTGCTCTGCCCCTCATCCAAACTTAGGTGCTAACCTCTCTGCCACAGGGCCTTAGTTTCCACCATCCCCAAATTAGGACCCATAGTCTGACAAGTCTAAGCATGAGTTTTAGAGACAGCAAGAATGAATTTTTGAAATCTGTCACATGCAGGACCTATGTCTATTCAGGTTGATTTTCTGGTGAATGTCATGAAGAATCAGGGCTTATGGATCTGATGTGTGTGCTGCATGCTAAGTCGCTTCAGTCATGGCCAGCTCTTTGTGACCCTGTGGACTATAACCCGCCAGGCTCCTCTGTCATGGAATTTTCCAGGCAAGAATACTGCAGTGGGTTGCCATGCCCTCCCCTCCAGGGGATCTTCCCGACCTAGGGATTGAACTTGTGTCTCTGGCATCTCCTGCACTGGTAGGTGGGTTCTTTACCACTAGTGTCACCTGGGAAGACGCATGGGTCTGATATCAACACATATTTATTAGAGATTACTTACAAAATACAGGTAAGCGCAGAGAGAACCCATCCACAATCCTACACCCTAGATGCATTATTACTATTTTGACATAACGTCCTCTGGTATGTATGTAGGCATTAATGTATGTGCATATGAAACATAATACATACCTGTAAGTGCATATGTAAAATACATGAATGGAATCTCACTGCACCTTCCATTTCATACCAGTGGATCTCCATGTTGTAGCAGGTGACTGCCCCCACCATCTTAATTCCATTAATAGCTGACAGTTTTGTGCTCATGCCTGACACGCCAGGAGGTGTGGCTCTGTCTAGGTGCCCCATGCCACTCCCACCTGCAAGCAGGATCTCTAGATGTGCCAATGTGCCCAAAGGGCCAGGGCTGGCTGTAGGCAAATAGAGCAATGGTGGGCAGAACCAGGAGCTGGGGCAACCCTCCCCATGGATCACCTATTCTCCAGATCCTTCCTGTGAGGACCAGTGCCAGCTTTCCCAGGAGGTGAGGGAGGGGACATTTCCACAGGGATGAAAAAGCGACCCTGCCTGGAGAAATCCAAAAGTTGGGGGGCTCTGTCGCCTAAACTGACTATCTGAGTGCTGTGCTGCTGTGTTGCTTTTTTTCAGATGTTTCTGGGACATCATGCTGAATGGTGTAAGAGACACTTGTATTTTCTCCTCTTTATTAAAAAACTCAAAAAACCAATAACAAAGTTTACCCCAATCACTTATTTTCCTTGCCTCTCCCAAGGTAACACCTTTCCTTTGTTGTTCAGTCATTGAGTCGTGTCCGACTCTGTGCAACCCCATAGACTGCAGCATGCCAGGCTTCTCTGTCCTTCACCATCTCCCAGAGCTTGCTCAAACTCATGTCTATTGAGTCAGTGATGCCATCCAACCATCTCGTTCTCTGTTGTCCCCTTCTCCTCCTGCCTTTAATCTTTCCCAGCATCAGGGTGTTTTCCAATGAGTCGGCTCTTCACATCACTTTTCCTAGAAGGAAATTATTGGAATGAATAAGATGTTTTGATTTATTTTGTTTTTTAATAAAACGGAACCTGGAGGTAAGAACCTGGTAGGCCACTAAGGGGCAGCAAAGCGCGCCTATTCTTAAAGTAAGACAAGAAATCCTTGCACATCCAGCCAGTAAGGAGAATAAGTCTTTGGCTACATAGCAATAAAGGCTCAGCCACTGAATTTACAAATGACCCTCTCCAGTGTCGATCTTTGAAAATGCAATAAGAGTTTAAATTTCAGCGGAACCACGTGAAATATGCCCTTGGGCTGGTCACAATCTATTTCACGTTCAAGTTAGTCAATCTTAAACTAGGGATACCTGCTTCTCAATACCACACCATTTACATCATTGTCTTGATAATTAAGTGGGATAACTAAGGTAATAGGTAAAATGCTGGGCATAAAGTATTCATATGTTAAATATCACTATAACCATATAAAGAACCAAGGGAACTTTTGTGAAAGTGAGTCATTCAGTCGCATCCGACTCTTTGCGACCCCATAGACTATATGGTCCATGGAATTCTCCAGGTCAGAATACTGGAGTGGGTAGCCTTTCCCTTCTCCAGGGGATCTTCCCAACCCAGGGATCAAACCCAGGTCTCCCACATTGCGGGCAGATTCTTTACCAGCTGAGCCACAAGTGAAGCCCAAGAATACTGGAGTGGGTAGCCTATCCCTTCTCCAGGGGATCTTCCCAACCCAGGAATTGAACTGGGGTCTTCTGCATTGCAGGCAGATTGTTTACCAACTGAGTTATTGAATACCTATTATATGTCAGGTGCTTTGAAGCCTTAGAGCAATCAAGTGAGGAAAGATGAGAAGTTAAATGAGAGACTTAATGAATGACAGTTGACAGGTTCAATAGCATGGTTAAGGCCAATTAGCTAGCAACAATGCATGGGTGGTGTTTTTTAGTTGCTAAATCATGTCAGACTCTTTTTCAACCACATGGACTGTAGCCCGCCCGGCTCCTATGTCTGTGGAATTTTCCAGGTAAGAAAAATGGAGTGGGTTGCCATTTCTTTCTCCAGGGGATTGTCCCAACCCAGGGATCAAATATGCGTCTCTTGCGTATCCTGCACTGGCAGGTGGATTCTTTACCACTGTACCACCTAGGAAACCCAGCTAGCAACAATAATAGCAGCTAATGAAAAGCAGGCACTAATTTTTGCCCGGCACTCACTGTTCTAAATTGCATGAATTATCTCCCTTCTTACAGTAACCCTCTGGTGCAGGTACTATGATTATACCTATTTGTCTGAAAGGGAGACTGAGGCACAACAAGAAACTGGCCCAAAGTCACTGCTTTTCCCTAAGGTTGGCTCTGTCTTCTCACTCTCCAGTTCTCAAGTAAACCCTTTTCAGATAATCATCAGCAGATATTTATTGTGTGTCAAGGACAGGGAAGCCTGGAGTGCTGCAGTTCGTGGGGTCACAGAGAGTTGGACACGACTTAGTGACTGAACAATAACAACAATTTACAAGATATAGTGTTGAGCACAGTAAAGACTTGCACTGTTACTGAGGGACATAAAAGAAGACCTGAATGTTTGGAGGGACACACCATGTTCAGGAACGGGAAGACTCAATATCTAAAGATGTCAGTTGTGGCATGTAGAATTCATAGTTATGAGATAACAGAAAATATAAGTGTTGGGCTCTGGCCTGGCTGCTGGCACAGAGCTCCTGAAACCCTGTAATTTCCTAACTGATGAGAGCAAAGGAGCATCTTTTGTTCTAATATTTGGTTTTTAACCCTGGTTTCTGACACAGGGCTCCTGAAACCCTTATAATTACCCGAGTGGTAGGAGTGTCCGTTGTTCTCATGAGGCAACTCTGGGTGGACTCCTGGATGGCTCCTAGGTGGGGGCTGGTCACCAGACAGAAAAGCCATGTTTAGAAGCTTGAAAATTTCAGCACCGCCTGCCCCCTATTCTCTCAAAAAGGGAGAAAGGCTGCAAATGGAATAATAATGTTCAATCATGACTATGTGATGGAGTCGCTAGAAAAATCCCAAAAGTATGGGCTTCGAGAGCCTCCAGGTTGGCGCACAGTTGGAGGTGCCTGGAGAATAGTGCAGCTGGAGAGTGCAGGCAAGCTCTGCCCCCTTCCCACGTTACTCGCCCTGTGCATCTCTTCCACCTGGATATCCTTCTGTATCCTTATCATAGCCTTTAATTAAACTGGTAAATGTGAGGAAGTGTTTCTCTGAGTTGTATGAGCTATTCTAGCAGATTCATTTTGCTTCCCTGTAGCTCAGCTGGTAAAGAATCCACCTGCAATGCAGGAGACCTGGGTTCAATCCCTGGGTTAATTGACCCCTAAGGAGTGGTGTCACTGGAACCTTTGATTTACAGCAGCTTGGTTAGAAGCACAGGTAACCAGAACTTGCAATTAGCATCTGAGATCGGGGTGAGGGGGCATCTTGTAATACTGACCCTTAACCTGTGGGATCTGACACTATCAGATTGTATCAGAATTGATACAATCACCAGTACCTGGTGGTGTACTGGTTAGGATTACGGACTTACACTGCTACGGCCTGGGTACAATCTCTGGGAAGAGAAATCCCACAAGTCACGCAGTGAGGACAAGGGCCTTTTGATGAGGGTGAAAGAGGAGAGTGAAAAAGCTGGCTTAAATCTCAACATTCAAAATACTAAGATCAGGGCATGCAATCCCATCACATCATGGCAAATAAAGGGGGAAAAAGTGAAAGCAGTGACAGATTTTATTATCCTGGGCTCCTAAATCACAAGGACGGTGACTGCAGCCATGAAATTAAAAGATGCTTGCTGATAGCTCAGTTGGTAAAGAATCCGCCTGCAATGCAGGAGAACCCAGTTCGAATCCTGGGTTGTGAAGATCCGCTGGAGAAGGGACAGGCCACCCACTCCAGTATTCTTGTGCTTCCTTTGTGGCTCAGCTGGTAAAGAATCCACCTGCAATGCAGGAGACCTGGGTTTTATCCCTAGGTGGGTTCGATCCCTGGGTTGGTTCGATCCCGTGGAGTAAGCGAAAGGCTACCCACTCCAGTATTCTGGCCTGGAGAATTCCATTGACTGTATAGTCCATGGGGTCGCAAAGAGTCAGATACAATTGAGCGACTTTCACTATCACTTCACTGCTCCTTGGAAGGAAAACTATGACAAAGCTAGACAGTGTATTCAAAAGCAAAGACATCTGTTTGCCGACAAAGGTCCATATAGTCAAAGCTATGTTGTTTTCAGGAGTCATATACAGATGTGAGAGTTGGAGCCCAAAAAAAAAGGTTGAGCGCCAAAGAATTACTGCTTTTGAATGGTGATGCTGGAGAAGACTCTTCAGAGTCTTTAGGACAGCAAGGAGATCAAAGCAGTCAATCCTAAAGGAAATCAACCCTGAATATTCATTAGAAGAACTGATGCTGAAGCTGAAACTCCAGTAATCTGAACACCTGACACCAAGAGCCGATTCAGTGGAATAGGCCCTGATGCTGGCAAACACTGACAGCAAAAGGAGATGGTAGCAGAAGAGGATGAGCAGATTAGATGGCAACACTTAGTCAATGGACAGGGAATAGAGCAAATTCCAGGAGACAGTGAAGGACAATGAAGCCTGGCTTGCTGCACTCCATGGGGTTGCAAAGATTCGACAGACTTGGTCACTGACCAACAACAGGAGTATTTTGTCCTGATTAGCTGACTCCTAGTCTGTAATTTGCTCTGATTGGCAGAGTGCTAGCCTGTACTTGCACTGATTGGCTGACACCAAGCTGGTACTTTGCTCTGATTGGCTAATTCCTAGCCACTACTTTACCTTGATTGTCTGACTCCAAGCTTGTAGTTGGCTGAGTGGCTGAATACTGCCTACACTTTGCCCTGATTGTCTGACTCCAAGTTTGTACTTAGCCCTGCTGGGGTGAAATCAAGAGTTTACTTTGCTCTGATTGGGTGACTCCTATGCTGTACTTTGCACTGATTGGCTGAGTGTTAGCCTGTATTTTGCCTTGATTGGCTGACGTCTAGCCAATCTTTTGGCCTGATTTGCTGACTCAAAGCTAGTACGTTGCTCTGATTGGCTGAGTGCTAACATGTGCTTTGCCTTGATTGAATGACTCCTAGCCAGTATTTTGCCCTGATTCGATGTCTTTTAGCCAGTCAGTTCAGTTCAGTTGCTCAGTCGTGTCCGACTCTTTGCGACACCATGAATCACAGCATGCCAGGCCTCCCTGTCCATCACAAACTCCTGGAGTCTACCCAAACCCATGTCCATCGAGTCAGTGATGCCATCCAGCCATCTTATCCTCTGTCGTCCCCTTCTCCTCCTGCCCCCACTCCTTCCCAGCATTAGGGTTTTTCCAATGAGTCAACTCTTCACATGAGGTGGCCAACGTATTGGAGTTTCAGCTTCAGCATCAGTCCTTCAAATGAATATTCAGGACTGATTTCATTTAGGATGGACTGGTTGGATCTCCTTGCAGTCCAAGGGACTCTCAAAAGTCTTCTCCAACACCACAGTTCAAAAGCATCAATTCTTTGGCACTCAGCTTTCTTCACCGTCCAACTCACATCCATACATGACTACTGGAAAAACCATAGCCTTGACTAGACAGACCATTGTTGGCAAAGTAATGTCTCTTTTTATAAGATAGCTTATAAATATGCTATCTAGGTTGGGCATAACTTTCCTTCCAAGGAGTAAGCGTCTTTTAATTTCGTGGCTGCAATCACCATCTGTAGTGATTTTGGAGCCCCCCCAAAATAAAGTCTGACACAGTTTCCACTGTTTCCCCAACTATTTCCGATAAAGTGATGGAACCAGATGCAATGGCCCCAATGCCATATTTTCCACTGATTTGCTGACACAAACTTGTGCCTTGCCCGGATAGACTATATCTTAGGCAGTAGCTTGATCTCATTGGTAGACTCCTAACGTATATTTTGTCCTGATTGGCGGACTCCAAATATTTGCTTGATTGACTAGCCTGTATTTGTCCTGATAGGCTGACTCCAAGCCTGTACTTTGCCTTGATTGGCTGACTCCTAGGCCGTCCCGACCCTTACTGGCTGTTTCTTGGCCAGTACTTTGTTCTGATTGCTTGAGTCCTAGCCTGTACTCTGATCTATTGGCTGAGTCCAAGCCTGTACCTTGCACTGATTGGCAGAATCCAACTTTGTATTGGGCCTTGATTCGCTGACTTCTAGACTGTGCATTGGCCTAATTGGCTGTAACTTAGCCAGTAGTTTGGCCTCTTTGGTTGACTCCAAGCCTATCCCTTCCCCTGAGTGGCTGATGCCAAGCTTGTACTTTGCTCTGATTGGCTGACTACTAGACTGTCCTTTGCTCTGAATGGCTAAATGCTAGCCTGCATGTTGCTTTGATTAGCTGAATCCTAGCCTATAGTATGTCTTGACTGGCTGACTCCAGTCTGTACTTTGCCTGACTGGCTGACTCCTAGCCTATACCTTTTCCTGATCGGCTGATTCCTATCCTGTACACATTAGCCGCTTGTTAGACAGTACTTTCCTCTGATTTGCTGACTCTAAGCATTTATTTTGACTTGACTGGCTGACTTCAAGCCCGTACTTTACCCTGACTGACTGACTCTGAGCATGTACCGGCCATCTTAGCCAGTAGTTTGGGCTGATTGGCTGACTCCAGCCTATACTTTGTCCTGATTGGCTGATTTCAACCCTTTCCCCTGCCAGATATGAGTCAATGATTCCAAGCATGCATTTTACTTGACTGACTCCTAGCCTGCACCTGCCCTGCTTCTCTGACTCCAAGCCTATACTTTGTTCTGATAGGTTCACGTGGAGCCCATACCTCAGGCCTGATTGATGGAACCCTAGCATGAACGTTGCCCTGATTGGTTGTCTCTTAGCCAGTAGTTTGCTCTGGTTGGTAGACTCCTAGCCTGTACTTTGCTCTATTGGCTGACTCTAGCTTGTTCCTTGCCCTGATAGGCTGACTCTGAGCTTGTGCTGTGCTCTGGTTGGCTGAATCCTAGCCTGTACTTTGCTCTGATTGGCAGAATGTTAGCCTATAGAATGTCATTGTTGCCTGCCCCAACCGGTACTTTTTCCTGATTGGCTGATTTCATACCAGGACCTCACCATGATTGGCTGACTCCTAGCCACTCCTGTGCCCTGATTGGCTGACTCCTAGCTCGTAAGTTACTCTGATTGGTTTACTTCAAGCCAGTTCCTGGCTCTGTTGGCTGACTTCTGGCCAGTACATTGCCCTGATACGCTGACACCTAGCCTCTACTTTATCCTAATTGGCTGACTCGTAGCATCCACGCTGATAAGACTGGCTGACATCTAGCACAGACTTTGCTTTGACTGACTGGAAACTAACCTCTACCTTGTTGGTACTGGCTGCCTCTTACCAGATAGGCTGTTTCTGAGCATATAGATTTTCCTGACTGGCTGAATCCTAGACTGCACTTTGCCCTGATTGCCCACTCTAAGCTTCTAGCTTCCTGTGATTGGCTGACTGCTAGCCTGTAATTTATTTGAAGAAAGTACGGTAAACCACTAGGGGAGTCAGGGCTCACCTAAAATATATCGTTTATGTTTATACATCGGGTGGGTGTGTGCCCAGTCCCTTCAGTGATGGCCAACACGGAAACCCTGTGGTATGCCAGGTTCCTCTGTCCATGGGATTCTGCAGTCAAGAATCTTGGAAGGGGTTGCCATGCCATCATCCAGGGGATCTTCCCAACCTTGGATGGAACATGTGCCTCCTGCATTGCTCTCAGATCCATTACTGCTGAGCCAACTGCGAAGCCCATCAGTATACATTGAAGGATACTAATAGGTAGATTCAGGGGTTTACATCTGCTAGACAGAGCGCCTGAAGAACTAGGACAGGGGTTCATAACATGACACAGGAGACAGTGACCAAAACGGTCCCTAGAAAAAGAAAGGCAGTGATGCAAAGTCATTGTCTGAGAAGGCTTTACCTATAGATGGGAATGAAGAGAAGCAACAAGCAAGGGAAAGAGGGAAAGATACGAAGAATGGAATGCAGAGTTCAAGAGAATAGCAAGGAGAAACAGATCTTCTTGCGAGAACAATGGAAAGAAATAGAGGAAAACAATACAATGGAAAGATCTCAAGAGTACTGGAGATATCAAGGGACTGTTTCATGCAAGGAGTGGCACGATAAAACACAGAAACAGCAAGAACAGAACAGAAACAGAAGAGATTAAGAAGAGGTGGCAAGGATACACAGGAAAACTGTACAAAAAGAGTCTTCACGACCAGTATAAGCACAGTGGTGTGGTCACAGACATCCTGGAGCATGAAGTCAAGTGGGCCCTAGGAAACTTTACTATAGAGCTAGTGGACGTGATGGAATCCAGCTGACCCACATAAAATCCTAAAAGATGATGCTGTTAGAGTGCTGCACTCAGTAAGTCAGCAAATTTGGAAAACTCTGCAGTGGTCACAGGACTGGGAAAGGTCAGTTTTCATTCCAATCCCAAAGAACGGCACTGCCAGAGAATGTTGACGTATTGGACAAGAGCACTCATTTCATATACTGGGGAAAAAAAAGAAAGGTTATACTCAAAATCCTTCAAGCTAGTCTTCAGGAGTATGTCAACCAAGAACTCGCACATGTACAAGCTGGATGTAGAAAAGTCAGAGGAATGAGAGATCCAAATCCAATTGCTGATATTCGTTGGACCATAAAGCTTCATTGGACTACACTAAAGCATCTGTGTGGATCACAACAAGATGTGGAAAATTCTTAAAGAGATGGGAATACCAGACCACCTTACCTGCCTCCTGAGAAACCTGTATGTGGTTCAAGATGCAACTGTTATGGCAATTTGCTGCATGACTCAGGGAACTCAAACCCAGGCTCCCCAACCACCTAGAAAGGTGGGATGAGGGAGGTGGGAGGGATGTCAAGTGGGAGGGGACATAGGTAAACCTGAGACTGATTCATGCTGATGTTTTGTAGAAACCAACAAAATGCTGTAAAGCCATTATCTGTCAATTAAAAAGAAATAACATTTAAAAAAGAAAGCAACTGTTAGAACCTTACACGGAACAACCGAATGGTTTAAAATTGGCAAAGGAGTATGAAAAGGCTGTATATCGCCAGCCGGTTTATTCAGCGTTTAGGCAGAGACCATCATGCAACAAACACGCTGGGCTGGAGGAATCACAAGCTGGAATCAAGATTGCTGGGAGAAATGTCAGCAACCTGATACATGCACAGGATGCCACTCTACTGGCCGAAAGTGAGAGGAACTACAGAGCTTCTTGATGAGAGTGAAAGGGGAGAGAGAGAAAGCTGGCTTAAAATTCAGCATTCCAAATACTAAGGTGAGGGCATCCAGTTCCATCACTTCATGGTAAATAAAGGGGGAACAAGTGGAAGCAGTGACTGATTTTATTATCTTGGGTTCCTGAATCACCAAGGATGGTGACTGCAGCCATGCCATTCAAAGAAGCCTGCCCCTTGGAAGGAACGCTGTGACAAACCTAGGCAGCGTATTCCAAAGCAGAGACATCATTTGCAAACAAAGGTCCGTCTAGTCAGAGCTATGGTCTTTCCAGTAGCCATGTACTGATGTGAGAGTTGGACCATAGCGCCGAAGAATTGATGCTTTCGAGCTGCGGTGTTGGTGAAGACTCTTGAGAGTCCCTTGGACTGCAAGGAGATCAGACCAGTCAATCCTAGAGGAAATCAACACTGAATCTTCGTTGGAAGGACTGATGTTGAGGCTGAAGCTCCAGTGTTAGGCCACCTGATGCAAGGAGCCAACTCTGTGGAAAAGGCCCTCATGCTGGGAAACACTGAAAGCAAAGGGAGATGGAAGTGGAAGTGGATGAGCCGATTAGATGGCAACACTTACTCAATGGACAGGAAGTAGAGCAAATTCCGGGAGACAGCAAAGGACAAGGAAGCCTGGCCCGCTGCAGGGTCCACGGGGTTGCAAATATCCCACAGGACTAGCCACTGAGCAACAACAACAAGCAGTATTTTGTCCTGATTAGCAGTCCCCTAGCCTGTAATTTTCTCTGATTGGCTGAGTGCTAGCCTGTACTTGCACTGATTGGCTGACTCCTAGTGTCCACTCTTCCTTGATTGTCTGACTCCAAATTCGTGCTTTGCACTGATGGCGGTGACTTCAAGCTTCTGCTTTGCTCTGATTGGGTGACTCCTATGTTGTACTTTGCACTGATTGGCTGATTCCTAGCCTGTCCTCTGGCCTGATTCGCCGACTCACTGCTGGTCCTTTGCTCTGATTGGCTGAGTGCTAGCATGTGTTTTTGCCTTGATTCCATGACGCCTAGCCTGTTCCTTGCCCTGATTGGATGTCCGCTAGGCAGTAGTCTGCTCTGATTGATCGACTCCTAGCCCATCCTTTCCCTTGATTGGCTGACTCCAAGCCAGTGTTTTGCCCCGAATGGCTGACTCCTAGATTGTGCCTTGTCCTGATTGGCTGTCTTTAGCCAGTTCGTTGCTCTGATTGGTTGATCCTAGCCTGTATATCGTGTTATTGGCTGACTCCTAGCTAGTGCTTTTTTCTGATTGGCAGAATCCAAGCTTGTGCTTCACCCTGATTCGCTGACTTTGAGACTGTACCTTGCCTCAGTTGGTTGGGTCTTAGCCAGTAGTTTGCTCTGATTGGTTGAGGCTTAGCTTATCCTTTAATCTGAATGGCTGACGCCAAGGTTGTACTTTGGTCTGATTGACTGAGTGCTACCCTGCCTATTGCCTAGACTGGCTGAGTCCTAGCCTGTACTTTGTCCTGATTGTCTGACTGCAAGCCTCCACTTTGCCTGTCTGGCTGACTCCGAGTCTGTACCTTGTCTTGATCGGCTGACTCCAAGCTTGTAGGTGTGCTGAGTGGCTGAATCCTAGCCTATACTCTGCCCTGATTGTCTGACTCCAAGTTGGTACTTTGCCCTGCTGGGGTGAATTCAAGAGTTTACTTTGCTTTGATTGGGTGACGCCTATGCTGTACTTTGCGCTGATTGGCTGAGTGTTGGCCTGTATTTTGCCTTGATTGGCTGATGTCTAGCCTATCTTTTGGCCTGATTTGCTGACTCAAAGCTAGTACTTTGCTCTGATTGGCTGAGCGCTCACACGTGCTTGGCCTTGATTGAATGACTCCTAGCCAGTATCTTGCCCTGATTCGATGTCTCTTAGCCAGTAGTTGGCTCTAATCGATTAACTCCTAGCCTAGCCTAGCCTTTGTCTTGACTGACTGACTCCATGCCAGTACTTTGCCTTGAATGGCTGACTCCTAGACTGTACCTTGTCCTGATTGGCTGTCTCTCAGCCAGTTGTTTGCTCTGACTGGTTGACACCTAGAACATCCACTGTCCTGATTGGCTGACTCCAGGCCACTCTTTTGCCCTGATTGGCTGGCTCCTAGGCTGTAGCTTGCCCGTATTGGCTGGAAATTAATGTGTTTGCTCTGATTGACTCCTAGCCTATACTTTGTTTTGATTGAATGACTCCGAGCCAGTACTTTGCCCTGAATGGCTAACTCCTAGCCAGTACCTTGCCCTGATTGGCTGTATCTTAGCCAGTCGTTTGCTCTGATTGCTGACTCCTAGCTTGTGCATTGCTCTACTGGCTGACTCCTAGCCTGTACTTTTCTCTGATTGGCAGGTTTCAAGCTTGATACGTGGCCCTAGTGAATTACTTCTACATGGTACCGTGCCCTGACTGGCTGGCTCTTAGGTAGTAGTTTGCTCTGATTGGTTGACTGCTAAGCCTAGTCTTTGACTGGAACGGCTGATGTCAAGGTTGTGCTCTGCTCTGATTGGCAGACTTGTAGCCTGTGCTTTGCTCTGAATGGCTGAGTGCCAGCCTGCAGCTGCCTTGATTGGCTGACTCCTAGACTATACTTTGTCCGCATTGGCTGACTCCAAGCCTGTCCTTGCCCTGTTTGGTTGATTTCTACCCTGTAACTTGCCCTGACTGGCTGGCTCTTAGCCAGTAGTTTGCTCTGATTGGTTGACTCCTAGCATGTGTTTTGACCTGATTGGCTTCCTCGAAGTCCGTATTTTTCCCTGATTTGCTGACACGAGTTTGTACCTTGCCCTGATTGACTATCTCTTAGCCAGTAGCTTGATCTCACTGGTAGAAGCCTAACCTATACTTTGTCCTGATTGTCTGACTCCAAGTATTTGCTTGATTGACTAGCCTGTATTTGTCCTGATGGGCTGACTCCAAGCCTGTGCTTTGCCCTGATTGGCTGACTCCTAGGCCGTCCCGACCCTTATTGGCTGTTTCTTGGCCAGTACTTTGTTCTGATTGCTTGAATCCTAGCCTGTACACTGATCTATTGGCTGATTCCGAGCCTGTACCTTGCACTGATTGGCAGAATCCAACTTTGTATTGGGCCTTGATTCGCTGACTTCTAGACTGTGCATTGACCTAATTGGCTGTAACTTAGCCAGTAGTTTGGCCTCTTTGGTTGACTCCAAGCCTATCCTTTCCCCTGAGTGGCTGATGCCAAGCTTGTACTTTGCTCTGATTGGCTGACTACTAGACTGTCCTTTGCTCTGAATGGCTGAATGCTAGCCTGCATGTTGCTTTGATTAGCTGAACCCTAGCCTATAGTATGTCTTGACTGGCTGACTCCAGTCTGTACTTTGCCTGATTGGCTGACTCCTAGCTATACCTTTTCCTGATCGGCTGATTCCTATCCTGTACACATTAGCCGCTTCTTAGCCAGTACTTTCCTCTGATTGGCTGATTCTTAGCATTTACTTTGACATGATTGGCAGACTCCAAGCCCGTACTTTACCCTGACTGACTGACTCCGAGCATGTACCGGCCCTCTTAGCCAGTAGTTTGGGCTGATTGGCTGACTCCTAGCCTATACTTTGTCCTGATTGGGCTGATTTCAACCCTTTACTCTGCCAGATATGAGTCAATGATTCCAAGCATGCATTTTACCTTGACTGACTTCTAGCCTGCACCTGCCCTGCTTCTCTGACTTCAAGCCTATACTTTGTTCTGATTGGTTCACTTCGAGCTTATCCTTCAAGCCCTGATTGACAGAACCCTAGCATGTACTTTGCCCTGATTGGCTGTCTCTTAGCCAGTAGTTTGCTCTGGTTGGTTGACTCCTAGCCTGTACTTTGCTCTATTGGCTGACTCTAGCCTGTTCCTTGCCCTGATAGGCTGACTCCGAGCTTGTGCTTTGCTCTGGTTGGCTGACTCCTAGCCTGTACTTTGCTCTATTGGCTGACTCTAGCTTGTTCCTTGCCCTGATAGGCTGACTCTGAGCTTGTGCTTTGCTCTGGTTGGATGACTCCTAACCTGTACTTTGCTCTGATTGGCAGAATGTTAGCCTATAGTATGTCATTGTTGCCTGCACCTAACTGGTACTTTTTCCTGATTGGCTGATTCCATGCCAGCACCTCACCATGATTGGCTGACTCCTAGCCACTCCTGTGCCCTGATTGGCTGACTCCTAGCTCGTAAGTTACTCTGATTGGTTCACTTCTAGCCAGTTCTTGGCTCTGTTGGCTGACTTCTGGCCAGTACTTTGCCCTGATACGCTGACACCTAGCCTCTACTTTACCCTAATTGTCTGACTCTTAGCATCCTCTTTGATCTGACTGGCTGACATCCAGCACAGACTTTGTTCTGATTGACTGGAAACTGACCTCTACCTTGTTGTTACTGGCTGCCTCTCACCAGATAGGCTGAATCCCAGCATATACATTTTCCTGACTGGCTGAATCCTAGATTGCACTTTGCCCTGATTGCCCACTCGAAGCTTCTAGCTTCCTATGATTGGTTGACTGCTAGCCTGTAATTTATTTGAAGACCTCCTAGACCCTTATTGGCCTGATTCCATGCCAGCACCTCACCATGATTGGCTGACTCCTAGCCACTCCTGTGCCCTGATTGGCTGACTCCTAGCTAGTAAGTTACTCTGATTGGTTGACTTCTAGTCAGTGCTTGGCTCTGTTGGCTGACTTCTAGCCAGTAGTTTGTCCTGATACGCTGACACCGAGCCTCTACTTTATCCTAATTGGCTGACTCTTAGCATCCTCTTTGATCTGACTGGCTGACATCTAGAACAGACTTTGCTCTGATTGACTGGAAACTAAGCTCTACCTTGTTGGTACTGACTGCCTCTCACCAGATAGGCTGAATCCCAGCATATACATTTTCCGGACAGGCTGAATCCAGACTACACTTTGCCCTGATTGCCCACTCTAAGCTTCTAGCTTCCTGCGATTGTCTGACTGCTAGCCTGTAATTTATTTGAAGAAAGTACGGTAAACCACTAGGGGAGTCAGGGCTCACCTGAAATATATCTTTTATGTTTGTACATTGGGTGGGTGTGTGCCCAGTCCCTTCAGTGATGGCCAACACGGAAACCCTGTGGTATGCCAGGTTCCTCTGTCCATGGGATTCTGCAGTCAAGAATCTTGGAAGGGGTTGCCATGCCATCATCCAGGGGATCTTCCCAACCTTGGATGGAACATGTGCCTCCTGCATTGCTCTCAGATCCATTACTGCTGAGCCAACTGCGAAGCCCATCAGTATACATTGAAGGATACTAATAGGTAGATTCAGGGGTTTACATCTGCTAGACAGAGCGCCTGAAGAACTAGGACAGGGGTTCATAACATGACACAGGAGACAGTGACCAAAACGGTCCCTAGAAAAAGAAAGGCAGTGATGCAAAGTCATTGTCTGAGAAGGCTTTACCTATAGATGGGAATGAAGAGAAGCGACAAGCAAGGGAAAGAGGGAAAGATACGAACAATGGAATGCAGAGTTCAAGAGAATAGCAAGGAGAAATAGATCTTCTTGCGTGAACAATGGAAAGAAGTAGAGGTATACAATACAATGGAAAGATCTCAAGAATACTGGAGATATGAATGGACTGTTTCATGCAAGGAGTGGCATGATAAAACACAGGAACAGCAAGAACAGAACAGAAACAGAAGAGATGAAGAAGAGGTGGCAAGGATACACAGGAAAACTATACAAAAAGAGTCTTCACGACCGGTATAAGCACAGTGGTGTGGTCACAGACATCCTGGAGCATGAAGTCGAGTGGGCCCTAGGAAACTTTACTATAAAGCTTGTGGACGTGATGGAATCCAGCTGACCCACCTAAAATCCTTAGAGATGATGCTGTTAGAGTGCTGCACTCAGTAAGTCAGCAAATTTGGAAAACTCTGCAGTGGTCACAGGACTGGGAAAGGTCAGTTTTCATTCCAATCCCAAAGAACGGCACTGCCAGGGAATGTTGACGTATTGGACAATAGCACTCATTTCATATACTGGGGAAAAAAAAGAAAGGTTATATTCAAAATCCTTCAAGCTAGTCTTCAGGAGTATGTCAACCAAGAACTCACACATGTACAAGCTGGATGTAGAAAAGTCAGAGGAATGAGAGATCCAAATCCAATTGCTGATATTCGTTGGACCATAAAGCTTCATTGGACAACACTAAAGCATCTGTGTGAATCACAACAAGATGTGGAAAATTCTTAAAGAGATGGGAATACCAGACCACCTTACCTGCCTCCTGAGAAACCTGTATGTGGTTCAAGATGCAACTGTTATGGCAATTTGCTGCATGACTCAGGGAACTCAAACCCAGGCTCCCCAACCACCTAGAAAGGTGGGATGAGGGAGGTGGGAGGGATGTCAAGTGGGAGGGGACATAGGTAAACCTGAGACTGATTCATGCTGATGTTTTGTAGAAACCAACAAAATGCTGTAAAGCCATTATCTGTCAATTAAAAAGAAATAACATTTAAAAAAGAAAGCAACTGTTAGAACCTTACACGGAACAACCGAATGGTTTAAAATTGGCAAAGGAGTATGAAAAGGCTGTATATCGCCAGCCGGTTTATTCAGCGTTTAGGCAGAGACCATCATGCAACAAACACGCTGGGCTGGAGGAATCACAAGCTGGAATCAAGATTGCTGGGAGAAATGTCAGCAACCTGATACATGCACAGGATGCCACTCTACTGGCCGAAAGTGAGAGGAACTACAGAGCTTCTTGATGAGAGTGAAAGGGGAGAGAGAGAAAGCTGGCTTAAAATTCAGCATTCCAAATACTAAGGTGAGGGCATCCAGTTCCATCACTTCATGGTAAATAAAGGGGGAACAAGTGGAAGCAGTGACTGATTTTATTATCTTGGGTTCCTGAATCACCAAGGATGGTGACTGCAGCCATGCCATTCAAAGAAGCCTGCCCCTTGGAAGGAACGCTGTGACAAACCTAGGCAGCGTATTCCAAAGCAGAGACATCATTTGCAAACAAAGGTCCGTCTAGTCAGAGCTATGGTCTTTCCAGTAGCCATGTACTGATGTGAGAGTTGGACCATAGCGCCGAAGAATTGATGCTTTCGAGCTGCGGTGTTGGTGAAGACTCTTGAGAGTCCCTTGGACTGCAAGGAGATCAGACCAGTCAATCCTAGAGGAAATCAACACTGAATCTTCGTTGGAAGGACTGATGTTGAGGCTGAAGCTCCAGTGTTAGGCCACCTGATGCAAGGAGCCAACTCTGTGGAAAAGGCCCTCATGCTGGGAAACACTGAAAGCAAAGGGAGATGGAAGTGGAAGTGGATGAGCCGATTAGATGGCAACACTTACTCAATGGACAGGAAGTAGAGCAAATTCCGGGAGACAGCAAAGGACAAGGAAGCCTGGCCCGCTGCAGGGTCCACGGGGTTGCAAATATCCCACAGGACTAGCCACTGAGCAACAACAACAAGCAGTATTTTGTCCTGATTAGCAGTCCCCTAGCCTGTAATTTTCTCTGATTGGCTGAGTGCTAGCCTGTACTTGCACTGATTGGCTGACTCCTAGTGTCCACTCTTCCTTGATTGTCTGACTCCAAATTCGTGCTTTGCACTGATGGCGGTGACTTCAAGCTTCTGCTTTGCTCTGATTGGGTGACTCCTATGTTGTACTTTGCACTGATTGGCTGATTCCTAGCCTGTCCTCTGGCCTGATTCGCCGACTCACTGCTGGTCCTTTGCTCTGATTGGCTGAGTGCTAGCATGTGTTTTTGCCTTGATTCCATGACGCCTAGCCTGTTCCTTGCCCTGATTGGATGTCCGCTAGGCAGTAGTCTGCTCTGATTGATCGACTCCTAGCCCATCCTTTCCCTTGATTGGCTGACTCCAAGCCAGTGTTTTGCCCCGAATGGCTGACTCCTAGATTGTGCCTTGTCCTGATTGGCTGTCTTTAGCCAGTTCGTTGCTCTGATTGGTTGATCCTAGCCTGTATATCGTGTTATTGGCTGACTCCTAGCTAGTGCTTTTTTCTGATTGGCAGAATCCAAGCTTGTGCTTCACCCTGATTCGCTGACTTTGAGACTGTACCTTGCCTCAGTTGGTTGGGTCTTAGCCAGTAGTTTGCTCTGATTGGTTGAGGCTTAGCTTATCCTTTAATCTGAATGGCTGACGCCAAGGTTGTACTTTGGTCTGATTGACTGAGTGCTACCCTGCCTATTGCCTAGACTGGCTGAGTCCTAGCCTGTACTTTGTCCTGATTGTCTGACTGCAAGCCTCCACTTTGCCTGTCTGGCTGACTCCGAGTCTGTACCTTGTCTTGATCGGCTGACTCCAAGCTTGTAGGTGTGCTGAGTGGCTGAATCCTAGCCTATACTCTGCCCTGATTGTCTGACTCCAAGTTGGTACTTTGCCCTGCTGGGGTGAATTCAAGAGTTTACTTTGCTTTGATTGGGTGACGCCTATGCTGTACTTTGCGCTGATTGGCTGAGTGTTGGCCTGTATTTTGCCTTGATTGGCTGATGTCTAGCCTATCTTTTGGCCTGATTTGCTGACTCAAAGCTAGTACTTTGCTCTGATTGGCTGAGCGCTCACACGTGCTTGGCCTTGATTGAATGACTCCTAGCCAGTATCTTGCCCTGATTCGATGTCTCTTAGCCAGTAGTTGGCTCTAATCGATTAACTCCTAGCCTAGCCTAGCCTTTGTCTTGACTGACTGACTCCATGCCAGTACTTTGCCTTGAATGGCTGACTCCTAGACTGTACCTTGTCCTGATTGGCTGTCTCTCAGCCAGTTGTTTGCTCTGACTGGTTGACACCTAGAACATCCACTGTCCTGATTGGCTGACTCCAGGCCACTCTTTTGCCCTGATTGGCTGGCTCCTAGGCTGTAGCTTGCCCGTATTGGCTGGAAATTAATGTGTTTGCTCTGATTGACTCCTAGCCTATACTTTGTTTTGATTGAATGACTCCGAGCCAGTACTTTGCCCTGAATGGCTAACTCCTAGCCAGTACCTTGCCCTGATTGGCTGTATCTTAGCCAGTCGTTTGCTCTGATTGCTGACTCCTAGCTTGTGCATTGCTCTACTGGCTGACTCCTAGCCTGTACTTTTCTCTGATTGGCAGGTTTCAAGCTTGATACGTGGCCCTAGTGAATTACTTCTACATGGTACCGTGCCCTGACTGGCTGGCTCTTAGGTAGTAGTTTGCTCTGATTGGTTGACTGCTAAGCCTAGTCTTTGACTGGAACGGCTGATGTCAAGGTTGTGCTCTGCTCTGATTGGCAGACTTGTAGCCTGTGCTTTGCTCTGAATGGCTGAGTGCCAGCCTGCAGCTGCCTTGATTGGCTGACTCCTAGACTATACTTTGTCCGCATTGGCTGACTCCAAGCCTGTCCTTGCCCTGTTTGGTTGATTTCTACCCTGTAACTTGCCCTGACTGGCTGGCTCTTAGCCAGTAGTTTGCTCTGATTGGTTGACTCCTAGCATGTGTTTTGACCTGATTGGCTTCCTCGAAGTCCGTATTTTTCCCTGATTTGCTGACACGAGTTTGTACCTTGCCCTGATTGACTATCTCTTAGCCAGTAGCTTGATCTCACTGGTAGAAGCCTAACCTATACTTTGTCCTGATTGTCTGACTCCAAGTATTTGCTTGATTGACTAGCCTGTATTTGTCCTGATGGGCTGACTCCAAGCCTGTGCTTTGCCCTGATTGGCTGACTCCTAGGCCGTCCCGACCCTTATTGGCTGTTTCTTGGCCAGTACTTTGTTCTGATTGCTTGAATCCTAGCCTGTACACTGATCTATTGGCTGATTCCGAGCCTGTACCTTGCACTGATTGGCAGAATCCAACTTTGTATTGGGCCTTGATTCGCTGACTTCTAGACTGTGCATTGACCTAATTGGCTGTAACTTAGCCAGTAGTTTGGCCTCTTTGGTTGACTCCAAGCCTATCCTTTCCCCTGAGTGGCTGATGCCAAGCTTGTACTTTGCTCTGATTGGCTGACTACTAGACTGTCCTTTGCTCTGAATGGCTGAATGCTAGCCTGCATGTTGCTTTGATTAGCTGAACCCTAGCCTATAGTATGTCTTGACTGGCTGACTCCAGTCTGTACTTTGCCTGATTGGCTGACTCCTAGCTATACCTTTTCCTGATCGGCTGATTCCTATCCTGTACACATTAGCCGCTTCTTAGCCAGTACTTTCCTCTGATTGGCTGATTCTTAGCATTTACTTTGACATGATTGGCAGACTCCAAGCCCGTACTTTACCCTGACTGACTGACTCCGAGCATGTACCGGCCCTCTTAGCCAGTAGTTTGGGCTGATTGGCTGACTCCTAGCCTATACTTTGTCCTGATTGGGCTGATTTCAACCCTTTACTCTGCCAGATATGAGTCAATGATTCCAAGCATGCATTTTACCTTGACTGACTTCTAGCCTGCACCTGCCCTGCTTCTCTGACTCCAAGCCTATACTTTGTTCTGATTGGTTCACTTCGAGCTTATCCTTCAAGCCCTGATTGACAGAACCCTAGCATGTACTTTGCCCTGATTGGCTGTCTCTTAGCCAGTAGTTTGCTCTGGTTGGTTGACTCCTAGCCTGTACTTTGCTCTATTGGCTGACTCTAGCCTGTTCCTTGCCCTGACAGGCTGACTCCGAGCTTGTGCTTTGCTCTGGTTGGCTGACTCCTAGCCTGTACTTTGCTCTATTGGCTGACTCTAGCTTGTTCCTTGCCCTGATAGGCTGACTCTGAGCTTGTGCTTTGCTCTGGTTGGATGACTCCTAACCTGTACTTTGCTCTGATTGGCAGAATGTTAGCCTATAGTATGTCATTGTTGCCTGCACCTAACTGGTACTTTTTCCTGATTGGCTGATTCCATGCCAGCACCTCACCATGATTGGCTGACTCCTAGCCACTCCTGTGCCCTGATTGGCTGACTCCTAGCTCGTAAGTTACTCTGATTGGTTCACTTCTAGCCAGTTCTTGGCTCTGTTGGCTGACTTCTGGCCAGTACTTTGCCCTGATACGCTGACACCTAGCCTCTACTTTACCCTAATTGTCTGACTCTTAGCATCCTCTTTGATCTGACTGGCTGACATCCAGCACAGACTTTGTTCTGATTGACTGGAAACTGACCTCTACCTTGTTGTTACTGGCTGCCTCTCACCAGATAGGCTGAATCCCAGCATATACATTTTCCTGACTGGCTGAATCCTAGATTGCACTTTGCCCTGATTGCCCACTCGAAGCTTCTAGCTTCCTATGATTGGTTGACTGCTAGCCTGTAATTTATTTGAAGACCTCCTAGACCCTTATTGGCCTGATTCCATGCCAGCACCTCACCATGATTGGCTGACTCCTAGCCACTCCTGTGCCCTGATTGGCTGACTCCTAGCTAGTAAGTTACTCTGATTGGTTGACTTCTAGTCAGTGCTTGGCTCTGTTGGCTGACTTCTAGCCAGTAGTTTGTCCTGATACGCTGACACCGAGCCTCTACTTTATCCTAATTGGCTGACTCTTAGCATCCTCTTTGATCTGACTGGCTGACATCTAGAACAGACTTTGCTCTGATTGACTGGAAACTAAGCTCTACCTTGTTGGTACTGACTGCCTCTCACCAGATAGGCTGAATCCCAGCATATACATTTTCCGGACAGGCTGAATCCAGACTACACTTTGCCCTGATTGCCCACTCTAAGCTTCTAGCTTCCTGCGATTGTCTGACTGCTAGCCTGTAATTTATTTGAAGAAAGTACGGTAAACCACTAGGGGAGTCAGGGCTCACCTGAAATATATCTTTTATGTTTGTACATTGGGTGGGTGTGTGCCCAGTCCCTTCAGTGATGGCCAACACGGAAACCCTGTGGTATGCCAGGTTCCTCTGTCCATGGGATTCTGCAGTCAAGAATCTTGGAAGGGGTTGCCATGCCATCATCCAGGGGATCTTCCCAACCTTGGATGGAACATGTGCCTCCTGCATTGCTCTCAGATCCATTACTGCTGAGCCAACTGCGAAGCCCATCAGTATACATTGAAGGATACTAATAGGTAGATTCAGGGGTTTACATCTGCTAGACAGAGCGCCTGAAGAACTAGGACAGGGGTTCATAACATGACACAGGAGACAGTGACCAAAACGGTCCCTAGAAAAAGAAAGGCAGTGATGCAAAGTCATTGTCTGAGAAGGCTTTACCTATAGATGGGAATGAAGAGAAGCGACAAGCAAGGGAAAGAGGGAAAGATACGAACAATGGAATGCAGAGTTCAAGAGAATAGCAAGGAGAAATAGATCTTCTTGCGTGAACAATGGAAAGAAGTAGAGGTATACAATACAATGGAAAGATCTCAAGAGTACTGGAGATATGAATGGACTGTTTCATGCAAGGAGTGGCATGATAAAACACAGGAACAGCAAGAACAGAACAGAAACAGAAGAGATGAAGAAGAGGTGGCAAGGATACACAGGAAAACTATACAAAAAGAGTCTTCACGACCGGTATAAGCACAGTGGTGTGGTCACAGACATCCTGGAGCATGAAGTCGAGTGGGCCCTAGGAAACTTTACTATAAAGCTTGTGGACGTGATGGAATCCAGCTGACCCACCTAAAATCCTTAGAGATGATGCTGTTAGAGTGCTGCACTCAGTAAGTCAGCAAATTTGGAAAACTCTGCAGTGGTCACAGGACTGGGAAAGGTCAGTTTTCATTCCAATCCCAAAGAACGGCACTGCCAGGGAATGTTGACGTATTGGACAATAGCACTCATTTCATATACTGGGGAAAAAAAAGAAAGGTTATATTCAAAATCCTTCAAGCTAGTCTTCAGGAGTATGTCAACCAAGAACTCACACATGTACAAGCTGGATGTAGAAAAGTCAGAGGAATGAGAGATCCAAATCCAATTGCTGATATTCGTTGGACCATAAAGCTTCATTGGACAACACTAAAGCATCTGTGTGAATCACAACAAGATGTGGAAAATTCTTAAAGAGATGGGAATACCAGACCACCTTACCTGCCTCCTGAGAAACCTGTATGTGGTTCAAGATGCAACTGTTATGGCAATTTGCTGCATGACTCAGGGAACTCAAACCCAGGCTCCCCAACCACCTAGAAAGGTGGGATGAGGGAGGTGGGAGGGATGTCAAGTGGGAGGGGACATAGGTAAACCTGAGACTGATTCATGCTGATGTTTTGTAGAAACCAACAAAATGCTGTAAAGCCATTATCTGTCAATTAAAAAGAAATAACATTTAAAAAAGAAAGCAACTGTTAGAACCTTACACGGAACAACCGAATGGTTTAAAATTGGCAAAGGAGTATGAAAAGGCTGTATATCGCCAGCCGGTTTATTCAGCGTTTAGGCAGAGACCATCATGCAACAAACACGCTGGGCTGGAGGAATCACAAGCTGGAATCAAGATTGCTGGGAGAAATGTCAGCAACCTGATACATGCACAGGATGCCACTCTACTGGCCGAAAGTGAGAGGAACTACAGAGCTTCTTGATGAGAGTGAAAGGGGAGAGAGAGAAAGCTGGCTTAAAATTCAGCATTCCAAATACTAAGGTGAGGGCATCCAGTTCCATCACTTCATGGTAAATAAAGGGGGAACAAGTGGAAGCAGTGACTGATTTTATTATCTTGGGTTCCTGAATCACCAAGGATGGTGACTGCAGCCATGCCATTCAAAGAAGCCTGCCCCTTGGAAGGAACGCTGTGACAAACCTAGGCAGCGTATTCCAAAGCAGAGACATCATTTGCAAACAAAGGTCCGTCTAGTCAGAGCTATGGTCTTTCCAGTAGCCATGTACTGATGTGAGAGTTGGACCATAGCGCCGAAGAATTGATGCTTTCGAGCTGCGGTGTTGGTGAAGACTCTTGAGAGTCCCTTGGACTGCAAGGAGATCAGACCAGTCAATCCTAGAGGAAATCAACACTGAATCTTCGTTGGAAGGACTGATGTTGAGGCTGAAGCTCCAGTGTTAGGCCACCTGATGCAAGGAGCCAACTCTGTGGAAAAGGCCCTCATGCTGGGAAACACTGAAAGCAAAGGGAGATGGAAGTGGAAGTGGATGAGCCGATTAGATGGCAACACTTACTCAATGGACAGGAAGTAGAGCAAATTCCGGGAGACAGCAAAGGACAAGGAAGCCTGGCCCGCTGCAGGGTCCACGGGGTTGCAAATATCCCACAGGACTAGCCACTGAGCAACAACAACAAGCAGTATTTTGTCCTGATTAGCAGTCCCCTAGCCTGTAATTTTCTCTGATTGGCTGAGTGCTAGCCTGTACTTGCACTGATTGGCTGACTCCTAGTGTCCACTCTTCCTTGATTGTCTGACTCCAAATTCGTGCTTTGCACTGATGGCGGTGACTTCAAGCTTCTGCTTTGCTCTGATTGGGTGACTCCTATGTTGTACTTTGCACTGATTGGCTGATTCCTAGCCTGTCCTCTGGCCTGATTCGCCGACTCACTGCTGGTCCTTTGCTCTGATTGGCTGAGTGCTAGCATGTGTTTTTGCCTTGATTCCATGACGCCTAGCCTGTTCCTTGCCCTGATTGGATGTCCGCTAGGCAGTAGTCTGCTCTGATTGATCGACTCCTAGCCCATCCTTTCCCTTGATTGGCTGACTCCAAGCCAGTGTTTTGCCCCGAATGGCTGACTCCTAGATTGTGCCTTGTCCTGATTGGCTGTCTTTAGCCAGTTCGTTGCTCTGATTGGTTGATCCTAGCCTGTATATCGTGTTATTGGCTGACTCCTAGCTAGTGCTTTTTTCTGATTGGCAGAATCCAAGCTTGTGCTTCACCCTGATTCGCTGACTTTGAGACTGTACCTTGCCTCAGTTGGTTGGGTCTTAGCCAGTAGTTTGCTCTGATTGGTTGAGGCTTAGCTTATCCTTTAATCTGAATGGCTGACGCCAAGGTTGTACTTTGGTCTGATTGACTGAGTGCTACCCTGCCTATTGCCTAGACTGGCTGAGTCCTAGCCTGTACTTTGTCCTGATTGTCTGACTGCAAGCCTCCACTTTGCCTGTCTGGCTGACTCCGAGTCTGTACCTTGTCTTGATCGGCTGACTCCAAGCTTGTAGGTGTGCTGAGTGGCTGAATCCTAGCCTATACTCTGCCCTGATTGTCTGACTCCAAGTTGGTACTTTGCCCTGCTGGGGTGAATTCAAGAGTTTACTTTGCTTTGATTGGGTGACGCCTATGCTGTACTTTGCGCTGATTGGCTGAGTGTTGGCCTGTATTTTGCCTTGATTGGCTGATGTCTAGCCTATCTTTTGGCCTGATTTGCTGACTCAAAGCTAGTACTTTGCTCTGATTGGCTGAGCGCTCACACGTGCTTGGCCTTGATTGAATGACTCCTAGCCAGTATCTTGCCCTGATTCGATGTCTCTTAGCCAGTAGTTGGCTCTAATCGATTAACTCCTAGCCTAGCCTAGCCTTTGTCTTGACTGACTGACTCCATGCCAGTACTTTGCCTTGAATGGCTGACTCCTAGACTGTACCTTGTCCTGATTGGCTGTCTCTCAGCCAGTTGTTTGCTCTGACTGGTTGACGCCTAGAACATCCACTGTCCTGATTGGCTGACTCCAGGCCACTCTTTTGCCCTGATTGGCTGGCTCCTAGGCTGTAGCTTGCCCGTATTGGCTGGAAATTAATGTGTTTGCTCTGATTGACTCCTAGCCTATACTTTGTTTTGATTGAATGACTCCGAGCCAGTACTTTGCCCTGAATGGCTAACTCCTAGCCAGTACCTTGCCCTGATTGGCTGTATCTTAGCCAGTCGTTTGCTCTGATTGCTGACTCCTAGCTTGTGCATTGCTCTACTGGCTGACTCCTAGCCTGTACTTTTCTCTGATTGGCAGGTTTCAAGCTTGATACGTGGCCCTAGTGAATTACTTCTACATGGTACCGTGCCCTGACTGGCTGGCTCTTAGGTAGTAGTTTGCTCTGATTGGTTGACTGCTAAGCCTAGTCTTTGACTGGAACGGCTGATGTCAAGGTTGTGCTCTGCTCTGATTGGCAGACTTGTAGCCTGTGCTTTGCTCTGAATGGCTGAGTGCCAGCCTGCAGCTGCCTTGATTGGCTGACTCCTAGACTATACTTTGTCCGCATTGGCTGACTCCAAGCCTGTCCTTGCCCTGTTTGGTTGATTTCTACCCTGTAACTTGCCCTGACTGGCTGGCTCTTAGCCAGTAGTTTGCTCTGATTGGTTGACTCCTAGCATGTGTTTTGACCTGATTGGCTTCCTCGAAGTCCGTATTTTTCCCTGATTTGCTGACACGAGTTTGTACCTTGCCCTGATTGACTATCTCTTAGCCAGTAGCTTGATCTCACTGGTAGAAGCCTAACCTATACTTTGTCCTGATTGTCTGACTCCAAGTATTTGCTTGATTGACTAGCCTGTATTTGTCCTGATGGGCTGACTCCAAGCCTGTGCTTTGCCCTGATTGGCTGACTCCTAGGCCGTCCCGACCCTTATTGGCTGTTTCTTGGCCAGTACTTTGTTCTGATTGCTTGAATCCTAGCCTGTACACTGATCTATTGGCTGATTCCGAGCCTGTACCTTGCACTGATTGGCAGAATCCAACTTTGTATTGGGCCTTGATTCGCTGACTTCTAGACTGTGCATTGACCTAATTGGCTGTAACTTAGCCAGTAGTTTGGCCTCTTTGGTTGACTCCAAGCCTATCCTTTCCCCTGAGTGGCTGATGCCAAGCTTGTACTTTGCTCTGATTGGCTGACTACTAGACTGTCCTTTGCTCTGAATGGCTGAATGCTAGCCTGCATGTTGCTTTGATTAGCTGAATCCTAGCCTATAGTATGTCTTGACTGGCTGACTCCAGTCTGTACTTTGCCTGATTGGCTGACTCCTAGCTATACCTTTTCCTGATCGGCTGATTCCTATCCTGTACACATTAGCCGCTTCTTAGCCAGTACTTTCCTCTGATTGGCTGATTCTTAGCATTTACTTTGACATGATTGGCAGACTCCAAGCCCGTACTTTACCCTGACTGACTGACTCCGAGCATGTACCGGCCCTCTTAGCCAGTAGTTTGGGCTGATTGGCTGACTCCTAGCCTATACTTTGTCCTGATTGGGCTGATTTCAACCCTTTACTCTGCCAGATATGAGTCAATGATTCCAAGCATGCATTTTACCTTGACTGACTTCTAGCCTGCACGTGCCCTGCTTCTCTGACTCCAAGCCTGTACTTTGTTCTGATTGGTTCACTTCGAGCTTATCCTTCAAGCCCTGATTGACGGAACCCTAGCATGTACTTTGCCCTGATTGGCTGTCTCTTAGCCAGTAGTTTGCTCTGGTTGGTTGACTCCTAGCCTGTACTTTGCTCTATTGGCTGACTCTAGCCTGTTCCTTGCCCTGACAGGCTGACTCCGAGCTTGTGCTTTGCTCTGGTTGGCTGACTCCTAGCCTGTACTTTGCTCTATTGGCTGACTCTAGCTTGTTCCTTGCCCTGATAGGCTGACTCTGAGCTTGTGCTTTGCTCTGGTTGGATGACTCCTAGCCTGTACTTTGCTCTGATTGGCAGAATGTTAGCCTATAGTATGTCATTGTTGCCTGCACCTAACTGGTACTTTTTCCTGATTGGCTGGTTCCATGCCAGCACCTCACCATGATTGTCTGACTCCTAGCCACTCCTGTGCCCTGATTGGCTGACTCCTAGCTCGTAAGTTACTCTGATTGGTTCACTTCTAGCCAGTTCTTGGCTCTGTTGGCTGACTCCTGGCCAGTACTTTGCCCTGATACACTGACACCTAGCCTCTACTTTACCCTAATTGTCTGACTCTTAGCATCCTCTTTGATCTGACTGGCTGACATCCAGCACAGACTTTGTTCTGATTGACTGGAAACTGACCTCTACCTTGTTGTTACTGGCTGCCTCTCACCAGATAGGCTGAATCCCAGCATATACATTTTCCTGACTGGCTGAATCCTAGATTGCACTTTGCCCTGATTGCCCACTCGAAGCTTCTAGCTTCCTATGATTGGTTGACTGCTAGCCTGTAATTTATTTGAAGACCTCCTAGACCCTTATTGGCCTGATTCCATGCCAGCACCTCACCATGATTGGCTGACTCCTAGCCACTCCTGTGCCCTGATTGGCTGACTCCTAGCTAGTAAGTTACTCTGATTGGTTGACTTCTAGTCAGTGCTTGGCTCTGTTGGCTGACTTCTAGCCAGTAGTTTGTCCTGATACGCTGACACCGAGCCTCTACTTTATCCTAATTGGCTGACTCTTAGCATCCTCTTTGATCTGACTGGCTGACATCTAGAACAGACTTTGCTCTGATTGACTGGAAACTAAGCTCTACCTTGTTGGTACTGACTGCCTCTCACCAGATAGGCTGAATCCCAGCATATACATTTTCCGGACAGGCTGAATCCAGACTACACTTTGCCCTGATTGCCCACTCTAAGCTTCTAGCTTCCTGCGATTGTCTGACTGCTAGCCTGTAATTTATTTGAAGAAAGTACGGTAAACCACTAGGGGAGTCAGGGCTCACCTGAAATATATCTTTTATGTTTGTACATTGGGTGGGTGTGTGCCCAGTCCCTTCAGTGATGGCCAACACGGAAACCCTGTGGTATGCCAGGTTCCTCTGTCCATGGGATTCTGCAGTCAAGAATCTTGGAAGGGGTTGCCATGCCATCATCCAGGGGATCTTCCCAACCTTGGATGGAACATGTGCCTCCTGCATTGCTCTCAGATCCATTACTGCTGAGCCAACTGCGAAGCCCATCAGTATACATTGAAGGATACTAATAGGTAGATTCAGGGGTTTACATCTGCTAGACAGAGCGCCTGAAGAACTAGGACAGGGGTTCATAACATGACACAGGAGACAGTGACCAAAACGGTCCCTAGAAAAAGAAAGGCAGTGATGCAAAGTCATTGTCTGAGAAGGCTTTACCTATAGATGGGAATGAAGAGAAGCGACAAGCAAGGGAAAGAGGGAAAGATACGAACAATGGAATGCAGAGTTCAAGAGAATAGCAAGGAGAAATAGATCTTCTTGCGTGAACAATGGAAAGAAGTAGAGGTATACAATACAATGGAAAGATCTCAAGAATACTGGAGATATGAATGGACTGTTTCATGCAAGGAGTGGCATGATAAAACACAGGAACAGCAAGAACAGAACAGAAACAGAAGAGATGAAGAAGAGGTGGCAAGGATACACAGGAAAACTATACAAAAAGAGTCTTCACGACCGGTATAAGCACAGTGGTGTGGTCACAGACATCCTGGAGCATGAAGTCGAGTGGGCCCTAGGAAACTTTACTATAAAGCTTGTGGACGTGATGGAATCCAGCTGACCCACCTAAAATCCTTAGAGATGATGCTGTTAGAGTGCTGCACTCAGTAAGTCAGCAAATTTGGAAAACTCTGCAGTGGTCACAGGACTGGGAAAGGTCAGTTTTCATTCCAATCCCAAAGAACGGCACTGCCAGGGAATGTTGACGTATTGGACAATAGCACTCATTTCATATACTGGGGAAAAAAAAGAAAGGTTATATTCAAAATCCTTCAAGCTAGTCTTCAGGAGTATGTCAACCAAGAACTCACACATGTACAAGCTGGATGTAGAAAAGTCAGAGGAATGAGAGATCCAAATCCAATTGCTGATATTCGTTGGACCATAAAGCTTCATTGGACAACACTAAAGCATCTGTGTGAATCACAACAAGATGTGGAAAATTCTTAAAGAGATGGGAATACCAGACCACCTTACCTGCCTCCTGAGAAACCTGTATGTGGTTCAAGATGCAACTGTTATGGCAATTTGCTGCATGACTCAGGGAACTCAAACCCAGGCTCCCCAACCACCTAGAAAGGTGGGATGAGGGAGGTGGGAGGGATGTCAAGTGGGAGGGGACATAGGTAAACCTGAGACTGATTCATGCTGATGTTTTGTAGAAACCAACAAAATGCTGTAAAGCCATTATCTGTCAATTAAAAAGAAATAACATTTAAAAAAGAAAGCAACTGTTAGAACCTTACACGGAACAACCGAATGGTTTAAAATTGGCAAAGGAGTATGAAAAGGCTGTATATCGCCAGCCGGTTTATTCAGCGTTTAGGCAGAGACCATCATGCAACAAACACGCTGGGCTGGAGGAATCACAAGCTGGAATCAAGATTGCTGGGAGAAATGTCAGCAACCTGATACATGCACAGGATGCCACTCTACTGGCCGAAAGTGAGAGGAACTACAGAGCTTCTTGATGAGAGTGAAAGGGGAGAGAGAGAAAGCTGGCTTAAAATTCAGCATTCCAAATACTAAGGTGAGGGCATCCAGTTCCATCACTTCATGGTAAATAAAGGGGGAACAAGTGGAAGCAGTGACTGATTTTATTATCTTGGGTTCCTGAATCACCAAGGATGGTGACTGCAGCCATGCCATTCAAAGAAGCCTGCCCCTTGGAAGGAACGCTGTGACAAACCTAGGCAGCGTATTCCAAAGCAGAGACATCATTTGCAAACAAAGGTCCGTCTAGTCAGAGCTATGGTCTTTCCAGTAGCCATGTACTGATGTGAGAGTTGGACCATAGCGCCGAAGAATTGATGCTTTCGAGCTGCGGTGTTGGTGAAGACTCTTGAGAGTCCCTTGGACTGCAAGGAGATCAGACCAGTCAATCCTAGAGGAAATCAACACTGAATCTTCGTTGGAAGGACTGATGTTGAGGCTGAAGCTCCAGTGTTAGGCCACCTGATGCAAGGAGCCAACTCTGTGGAAAAGGCCCTCATGCTGGGAAACACTGAAAGCAAAGGGAGATGGAAGTGGAAGTGGATGAGCCGATTAGATGGCAACACTTACTCAATGGACAGGAAGTAGAGCAAATTCCGGGAGAGAGCAAAGGACAAGGAAGCCTGGCCCGCTGCAGGGTCCACGGGGTTGCAAATATCCCACAGGACTAGCCACTGAGCAACAACAACAAGCAGTATTTTGTCCTGATTAGCAGTCCCCTAGCCTGTAATTTTCTCTGATTGGCTGAGTGCTAGCCTGTACTTGCACTGATTGGCTGACTCCTAGTGTCCACTCTTCCTTGATTGTCTGACTCCAAATTCGTGCTTTGCACTGATGGCGGTGACTTCAAGCTTCTGCTTTGCTCTGATTGGGTGACTCCTATGTTGTACTTTGCACTGATTGGCTGATTCCTAGCCTGTCCTCTGGCCTGATTCGCCGACTCACTGCTGGTCCTTTGCTCTGATTGGCTGAGTGCTAGCATGTGTTTTTGCCTTGATTCCATGACGCCTAGCCTGTTCCTTGCCCTGATTGGATGTCCGCTAGGCAGTAGTCTGCTCTGATTGATCGACTCCTAGCCCATCCTTTCCCTTGATTGGCTGACTCCAAGCCAGTGTTTTGCCCCGAATGGCTGACTCCTAGATTGTGCCTTGTCCTGATTGGCTGTCTTTAGCCAGTTCGTTGCTCTGATTGGTTGATCCTAGCCTGTATATCGTGTTATTGGCTGACTCCTAGCTAGTGCTTTTTTCTGATTGGCAGAATCCAAGCTTGTGCTTCACCCTGATTCGCTGACTTTGAGACTGTACCTTGCCTCAGTTGGTTGGGTCTTAGCCAGTAGTTTGCTCTGATTGGTTGAGGCTTAGCTTATCCTTTAATCTGAATGGCTGACGCCAAGGTTGTACTTTGGTCTGATTGACTGAGTGCTACCCTGCCTATTGCCTAGACTGGCTGAGTCCTAGCCTGTACTTTGTCCTGATTGTCTGACTGCAAGCCTCCACTTTGCCTGTCTGGCTGACTCCGAGTCTGTACCTTGTCTTGATCGGCTGACTCCAAGCTTGTAGGTGTGCTGAGTGGCTGAATCCTAGCCTATACTCTGCCCTGATTGTCTGACTCCAAGTTGGTACTTTGCCCTGCTGGGGTGAATTCAAGAGTTTACTTTGCTTTGATTGGGTGACGCCTATGCTGTACTTTGCGCTGATTGGCTGAGTGTTGGCCTGTATTTTGCCTTGATTGGCTGATGTCTAGCCTATCTTTTGGCCTGATTTGCTGACTCAAAGCTAGTACTTTGCTCTGATTGGCTGAGCGCTCACACGTGCTTGGCCTTGATTGAATGACTCCTAGCCAGTATCTTGCCCTGATTCGATGTCTCTTAGCCAGTAGTTGGCTCTAATCGATTAACTCCTAGCCTAGCCTAGCCTTTGTCTTGACTGACTGACTCCATGCCAGTACTTTGCCTTGAATGGCTGACTCCTAGACTGTACCTTGTCCTGATTGGCTGTCTCTCAGCCAGTTGTTTGCTCTGACTGGTTGACGCCTAGAACATCCACTGTCCTGATTGGCTGACTCCAGGCCACTCTTTTGCCCTGATTGGCTGGCTCCTAGGCTGTAGCTTGCCCGTATTGGCTGGAAATTAATGTGTTTGCTCTGATTGACTCCTAGCCTATACTTTGTTTTGATTGAATGACTCCGAGCCAGTACTTTGCCCTGAATGGCTAACTCCTAGCCAGTACCTTGCCCTGATTGGCTGTATCTTAGCCAGTCGTTTGCTCTGATTGCTGACTCCTAGCTTGTGCATTGCTCTACTGGCTGACTCCTAGCCTGTACTTTTCTCTGATTGGCAGGTTTCAAGCTTGATACGTGGCCCTAGTGAATTACTTCTACATGGTACCGTGCCCTGACTGGCTGGCTCTTAGGTAGTAGTTTGCTCTGATTGGTTGACTGCTAAGCCTAGTCTTTGACTGGAACGGCTGATGTCAAGGTTGTGCTCTGCTCTGATTGGCAGACTTGTAGCCTGTGCTTTGCTCTGAATGGCTGAGTGCCAGCCTGCAGCTGCCTTGATTGGCTGACTCCTAGACTATACTTTGTCCGCATTGGCTGACTCCAAGCCTGTCCTTGCCCTGTTTGGTTGATTTCTACCCTGTAACTTGCCCTGACTGGCTGGCTCTTAGCCAGTAGTTTGCTCTGATTGGTTGACTCCTAGCATGTGTTTTGACCTGATTGGCTTCCTCGAAGTCCGTATTTTTCCCTGATTTGCTGACACGAGTTTGTACCTTGCCCTGATTGACTATCTCTTAGCCAGTAGCTTGATCTCACTGGTAGAAGCCTAACCTATACTTTGTCCTGATTGTCTGACTCCAAGTATTTGCTTGATTGACTAGCCTGTATTTGTCCTGATGGGCTGACTCCAAGCCTGTGCTTTGCCCTGATTGGCTGACTCCTAGGCCGTCCCGACCCTTATTGGCTGTTTCTTGGCCAGTACTTTGTTCTGATTGCTTGAATCCTAGCCTGTACACTGATCTATTGGCTGATTCCGAGCCTGTACCTTGCACTGATTGGCAGAATCCAACTTTGTATTGGGCCTTGATTCGCTGACTTCTAGACTGTGCATTGACCTAATTGGCTGTAACTTAGCCAGTAGTTTGGCCTCTTTGGTTGACTCCAAGCCTATCCTTTCCCCTGAGTGGCTGATGCCAAGCTTGTACTTTGCTCTGATTGGCTGACTACTAGACTGTCCTTTGCTCTGAATGGCTGAATGCTAGCCTGCATGTTGCTTTGATTAGCTGAATCCTAGCCTATAGTATGTCTTGACTGGCTGACTCCAGTCTGTACTTTGCCTGATTGGCTGACTCCTAGCTATACCTTTTCCTGATCGGCTGATTCCTATCCTGTACACATTAGCCGCTTCTTAGCCAGTACTTTCCTCTGATTGGCTGATTCTTAGCATTTACTTTGACATGATTGGCAGACTCCAAGCCCGTACTTTACCCTGACTGACTGACTCCGAGCATGTACCGGCCCTCTTAGCCAGTAGTTTGGGCTGATTGGCTGACTCCTAGCCTATACTTTGTCCTGATTGGGCTGATTTCAACCCTTTACTCTGCCAGATATGAGTCAATGATTCCAAGCATGCATTTTACCTTGACTGACTTCTAGCCTGCACGTGCCCTGCTTCTCTGACTCCAAGCCTGTACTTTGTTCTGATTGGTTCACTTCGAGCTTATCCTTCAAGCCCTGATTGACGGAACCCTAGCATGTACTTTGCCCTGATTGGCTGTCTCTTAGCCAGTAGTTTGCTCTGGTTGGTTGACTCCTAGCCTGTACTTTGCTCTATTGGCTGACTCTAGCCTGTTCCTTGCCCTGACAGGCTGACTCCGAGCTTGTGCTTTGCTCTGGTTGGCTGACTCCTAGCCTGTACTTTGCTCTATTGGCTGACTCTAGCTTGTTCCTTGCCCTGATAGGCTGACTCTGAGCTTGTGCTTTGCTCTGGTTGGATGACTCCTAGCCTGTACTTTGCTCTGATTGGCAGAATGTTAGCCTATAGTATGTCATTGTTGCCTGCACCTAACTGGTACTTTTTCCTGATTGGCTGGTTCCATGCCAGCACCTCACCATGATTGTCTGACTCCTAGCCACTCCTGTGCCCTGATTGGCTGACTCCTAGCTCGTAAGTTACTCTGATTGGTTCACTTCTAGCCAGTTCTTGGCTCTGTTGGCTGACTCCTGGCCAGTACTTTGCCCTGATACACTGACACCTAGCCTCTACTTTACCCTAATTGTCTGACTCTTAGCATCCTCTTTGATCTGACTGGCTGACATCCAGCACAGACTTTGTTCTGATTGACTGGAAACTGACCTCTACCTTGTTGTTACTGGCTGCCTCTCACCAGATAGGCTGAATCCCAGCATATACATTTTCCTGACTGGCTGAATCCTAGATTGCACTTTGCCCTGATTGCCCACTCGAAGCTTCTAGCTTCCTATGATTGGTTGACTGCTAGCCTGTAATTTATTTGAAGACCTCCTAGACCCTTATTGGCCTGATTCCATGCCAGCACCTCACCATGATTGGCTGACTCCTAGCCACTCCTGTGCCCTGATTGGCTGACTCCTAGCTAGTAAGTTACTCTGATTGGTTGACTTCTAGTCAGTGCTTGGCTCTGTTGGCTGACTTCTAGCCAGTAGTTTGTCCTGATACGCTGACACCGAGCCTCTACTTTATCCTAATTGGCTGACTCTTAGCATCCTCTTTGATCTGACTGGCTGACATCTAGAACAGACTTTGCTCTGATTGACTGGAAACTAAGCTCTACCTTGTTGGTACTGACTGCCTCTCACCAGATAGGCTGAATCCCAGCATATACATTTTCCGGACAGGCTGAATCCAGACTACACTTTGCCCTGATTGCCCACTCTAAGCTTCTAGCTTCCTGCGATTGTCTGACTGCTAGCCTGTAATTTATTTGAAGAAAGTACGGTAAACCACTAGGGGAGTCAGGGCTCACCTGAAATATATCTTTTATGTTTGTACATTGGGTGGGTGTGTGCCCAGTCCCTTCAGTGATGGCCAACACGGAAACCCTGTGGTATGCCAGGTTCCTCTGTCCATGGGATTCTGCAGTCAAGAATCTTGGAAGGGGTTGCCATGCCATCATCCAGGGGATCTTCCCAACCTTGGATGGAACATGTGCCTCCTGCATTGCTCTCAGATCCATTACTGCTGAGCCAACTGCGAAGCCCATCAGTATACATTGAAGGATACTAATAGGTAGATTCAGGGGTTTACATCTGCTAGACAGAGCGCCTGAAGAACTAGGACAGGGGTTCATAACATGACACAGGAGACAGTGACCAAAACGGTCCCTAGAAAAAGAAAGGCAGTGATGCAAAGTCATTGTCTGAGAAGGCTTTACCTATAGATGGGAATGAAGAGAAGCGACAAGCAAGGGAAAGAGGGAAAGATACGAACAATGGAATGCAGAGTTCAAGAGAATAGCAAGGAGAAATAGATCTTCTTGCGTGAACAATGGAAAGAAGTAGAGGTATACAATACAATGGAAAGATCTCAAGAATACTGGAGATATGAATGGACTGTTTCATGCAAGGAGTGGCATGATAAAACACAGGAACAGCAAGAACAGAACAGAAACAGAAGAGATGAAGAAGAGGTGGCAAGGATACACAGGAAAACTATACAAAAAGAGTCTTCACGACCGGTATAAGCACAGTGGTGTGGTCACAGACATCCTGGAGCATGAAGTCGAGTGGGCCCTAGGAAACTTTACTATAAAGCTTGTGGACGTGATGGAATCCAGCTGACCCACCTAAAATCCTTAGAGATGATGCTGTTAGAGTGCTGCACTCAGTAAGTCAGCAAATTTGGAAAACTCTGCAGTGGTCACAGGACTGGGAAAGGTCAGTTTTCATTCCAATCCCAAAGAACGGCACTGCCAGGGAATGTTGACGTATTGGACAATAGCACTCATTTCATATACTGGGGAAAAAAAAGAAAGGTTATATTCAAAATCCTTCAAGCTAGTCTTCAGGAGTATGTCAACCAAGAACTCACACATGTACAAGCTGGATGTAGAAAAGTCAGAGGAATGAGAGATCCAAATCCAATTGCTGATATTCGTTGGACCATAAAGCTTCATTGGACAACACTAAAGCATCTGTGTGAATCACAACAAGATGTGGAAAATTCTTAAAGAGATGGGAATACCAGACCACCTTACCTGCCTCCTGAGAAACCTGTATGTGGTTCAAGATGCAACTGTTATGGCAATTTGCTGCATGACTCAGGGAACTCAAACCCAGGCTCCCCAACCACCTAGAAAGGTGGGATGAGGGAGGTGGGAGGGATGTCAAGTGGGAGGGGACATAGGTAAACCTGAGACTGATTCATGCTGATGTTTTGTAGAAACCAACAAAATGCTGTAAAGCCATTATCTGTCAATTAAAAAGAAATAACATTTAAAAAAGAAAGCAACTGTTAGAACCTTACACGGAACAACCGAATGGTTTAAAATTGGCAAAGGAGTATGAAAAGGCTGTATATCGCCAGCCGGTTTATTCAGCGTTTAGGCAGAGACCATCATGCAACAAACACGCTGGGCTGGAGGAATCACAAGCTGGAATCAAGATTGCTGGGAGAAATGTCAGCAACCTGATACATGCACAGGATGCCACTCTACTGGCCGAAAGTGAGAGGAACTACAGAGCTTCTTGATGAGAGTGAAAGGGGAGAGAGAGAAAGCTGGCTTAAAATTCAGCATTCCAAATACTAAGGTGAGGGCATCCAGTTCCATCACTTCATGGTAAATAAAGGGGGAACAAGTGGAAGCAGTGACTGATTTTATTATCTTGGGTTCCTGAATCACCAAGGATGGTGACTGCAGCCATGCCATTCAAAGAAGCCTGCCCCTTGGAAGGAACGCTGTGACAAACCTAGGCAGCGTATTCCAAAGCAGAGACATCATTTGCAAACAAAGGTCCGTCTAGTCAGAGCTATGGTCTTTCCAGTAGCCATGTACTGATGTGAGAGTTGGACCATAGCGCCGAAGAATTGATGCTTTCGAGCTGCGGTGTTGGTGAAGACTCTTGAGAGTCCCTTGGACTGCAAGGAGATCAGACCAGTCAATCCTAGAGGAAATCAACACTGAATCTTCGTTGGAAGGACTGATGTTGAGGCTGAAGCTCCAGTGTTAGGCCACCTGATGCAAGGAGCCAACTCTGTGGAAAAGGCCCTCATGCTGGGAAACACTGAAAGCAAAGGGAGATGGAAGTGGAAGTGGATGAGCCGATTAGATGGCAACACTTACTCAATGGACAGGAAGTAGAGCAAATTCCGGGAGACAGCAAAGGACAAGGAAGCCTGGCCCGCTGCAGGGTCCACGGGGTTGCAAATATCCCACAGGACTAGCCACTGAGCAACAACAACAAGCAGTATTTTGTCCTGATTAGCAGTCCCCTAGCCTGTAATTTTCTCTGATTGGCTGAGTGCTAGCCTGTACTTGCACTGATTGGCTGACTCCTAGTGTCCACTCTTCCTTGATTGTCTGACTCCAAATTCGTGCTTTGCACTGATGGCGGTGACTTCAAGCTTCTGCTTTGCTCTGATTGGGTGACTCCTATGTTGTACTTTGCACTGATTGGCTGATTCCTAGCCTGTCCTCTGGCCTGATTCGCCGACTCACTGCTGGTCCTTTGCTCTGATTGGCTGAGTGCTAGCATGTGTTTTTGCCTTGATTCCATGACGCCTAGCCTGTTCCTTGCCCTGATTGGATGTCCGCTAGGCAGTAGTCTGCTCTGATTGATCGACTCCTAGCCCATCCTTTCCCTTGATTGGCTGACTCCAAGCCAGTGTTTTGCCCCGAATGGCTGACTCCTAGATTGTGCCTTGTCCTGATTGGCTGTCTTTAGCCAGTTCGTTGCTCTGATTGGTTGATCCTAGCCTGTATATCGTGTTATTGGCTGACTCCTAGCTAGTGCTTTTTTCTGATTGGCAGAATCCAAGCTTGTGCTTCACCCTGATTCGCTGACTTTGAGACTGTACCTTGCCTCAGTTGGTTGGGTCTTAGCCAGTAGTTTGCTCTGATTGGTTGAGGCTTAGCTTATCCTTTAATCTGAATGGCTGACGCCAAGGTTGTACTTTGGTCTGATTGACTGAGTGCTACCCTGCCTATTGCCTAGACTGGCTGAGTCCTAGCCTGTACTTTGTCCTGATTGTCTGACTGCAAGCCTCCACTTTGCCTGTCTGTCTGACTCCGAGTCTGTACCTTGTCTTGATCGGCTGACTCCAAGCTTGTAGGTGTGCTGAGTGGCTGAATCCTAGCCTATACTCTGCCCTGATTGTCTGACTCCAAGTTGGTACTTTGCCCTGCTGGGGTGAATTCAAGAGTTTACTTTGCTTTGATTGGGTGACGCCTATGCTGTACTTTGCGCTGATTGGCTGAGTGTTGGCCTGTATTTTGCCTTGATTGGCTGATGTCTAGCCTATCTTTTGGCCTGATTTGCTGACTCAAAGCTAGTACTTTGCTCTGATTGGCTGAGCGCTCACACGTGCTTGGCCTTGATTGAATGACTCCTAGCCAGTATCTTGCCCTGATTCGATGTCTCTTAGCCAGTAGTTGGCTCTAATCGATTAACTCCTAGCCTAGCCTAGCCTTTGTCTTGACTGACTGACTCCATGCCAGTACTTTGCCTTGAATGGCTGACTCCTAGACTGTACCTTGTCCTGATTGGCTGTCTCTCAGCCAGTTGTTTGCTCTGACTGGTTGACGCCTAGAACATCCACTGTCCTGATTGGCTGACTCCAGGCCACTCTTTTGCCCTGATTGGCTGGCTCCTAGGCTGTAGCTTGCCCGTATTGGCTGGAAATTAATGTGTTTGCTCTGATTGACTCCTAGCCTATACTTTGTTTTGATTGAATGACTCCGAGCCAGTACTTTGCCCTGAATGGCTAACTCCTAGCCAGTACCTTGCCCTGATTGGCTGTATCTTAGCCAGTCGTTTGCTCTGATTGCTGACTCCTAGCTTGTGCATTGCTCTACTGGCTGACTCCTAGCCTGTACTTTTCTCTGATTGGCAGGTTTCAAGCTTGATACGTGGCCCTAGTGAATTACTTCTACATGGTACCGTGCCCTGACTGGCTGGCTCTTAGGTAGTAGTTTGCTCTGATTGGTTGACTGCTAAGCCTAGTCTTTGACTGGAACGGCTGATGTCAAGGTTGTGCTCTGCTCTGATTGGCAGACTTGTAGCCTGTGCTTTGCTCTGAATGGCTGAGTGCCAGCCTGCAGCTGCCTTGATTGGCTGACTCCTAGACTATACTTTGTCCGCATTGGCTGACTCCAAGCCTGTCCTTGCCCTGTTTGGTTGATTTCTACCCTGTAACTTGCCCTGACTGGCTGGCTCTTAGCCAGTAGTTTGCTCTGATTGGTTGACTCCTAGCATGTGTTTTGACCTGATTGGCTTCCTCGAAGTCCGTATTTTTCCCTGATTTGCTGACACGAGTTTGTACCTTGCCCTGATTGACTATCTCTTAGCCAGTAGCTTGATCTCACTGGTAGAAGCCTAACCTATACTTTGTCCTGATTGTCTGACTCCAAGTATTTGCTTGATTGACTAGCCTGTATTTGTCCTGATGGGCTGACTCCAAGCCTGTGCTTTGCCCTGATTGGCTGACTCCTAGGCCGTCCCGACCCTTATTGGCTGTTTCTTGGCCAGTACTTTGTTCTGATTGCTTGAATCCTAGCCTGTACACTGATCTATTGGCTGATTCCGAGCCTGTACCTTGCACTGATTGGCAGAATCCAACTTTGTATTGGGCCTTGATTCGCTGACTTCTAGACTGTGCATTGACCTAATTGGCTGTAACTTAGCCAGTAGTTTGGCCTCTTTGGTTGACTCCAAGCCTATCCTTTCCCCTGAGTGGCTGATGCCAAGCTTGTACTTTGCTCTGATTGGCTGACTACTAGACTGTCCTTTGCTCTGAATGGCTGAATGCTAGCCTGCATGTTGCTTTGATTAGCTGAATCCTAGCCTATAGTATGTCTTGACTGGCTGACTCCAGTCTGTACTTTGCCTGATTGGCTGACTCCTAGCTATACCTTTTCCTGATCGGCTGATTCCTATCCTGTACACATTAGCCGCTTCTTAGCCAGTACTTTCCTCTGATTGGCTGATTCTTAGCATTTACTTTGACATGATTGGCAGACTCCAAGCCCGTACTTTACCCTGACTGACTGACTCCGAGCATGTACCGGCCCTCTTAGCCAGTAGTTTGGGCTGATTGGCTGACTCCTAGCCTATACTTTGTCCTGATTGGGCTGATTTCAACCCTTTACTCTGCCAGATATGAGTCAATGATTCCAAGCATGCATTTTACCTTGACTGACTTCTAGCCTGCACGTGCCCTGCTTCTCTGACTCCAAGCCTGTACTTTGTTCTGATTGGTTCACTTCGAGCTTATCCTTCAAGCCCTGATTGACGGAACCCTAGCATGTACTTTGCCCTGATTGGCTGTCTCTTAGCCAGTAGTTTGCTCTGGTTGGTTGACTCCTAGCCTGTACTTTGCTCTATTGGCTGACTCTAGCCTGTTCCTTGCCCTGACAGGCTGACTCCGAGCTTGTGCTTTGCTCTGGTTGGCTGACTCCTAGCCTGTACTTTGCTCTATTGGCTGACTCTAGCTTGTTCCTTGCCCTGATAGGCTGACTCTGAGCTTGTGCTTTGCTCTGGTTGGATGACTCCTAGCCTGTACTTTGCTCTGATTGGCAGAATGTTAGCCTATAGTATGTCATTGTTGCCTGCACCTAACTGGTACTTTTTCCTGATTGGCTGGTTCCATGCCAGCACCTCACCATGATTGTCTGACTCCTAGCCACTCCTGTGCCCTGATTGGCTGACTCCTAGCTCGTAAGTTACTCTGATTGGTTCACTTCTAGCCAGTTCTTGGCTCTGTTGGCTGACTCCTGGCCAGTACTTTGCCCTGATACACTGACACCTAGCCTCTACTTTACCCTAATTGTCTGACTCTTAGCATCCTCTTTGATCTGACTGGCTGACATCCAGCACAGACTTTGTTCTGATTGACTGGAAACTGACCTCTACCTTGTTGTTACTGGCTGCCTCTCACCAGATAGGCTGAATCCCAGCATATACATTTTCCTGACTGGCTGAATCCTAGATTGCACTTTGCCCTGATTGCCCACTCGAAGCTTCTAGCTTCCTATGATTGGTTGACTGCTAGCCTGTAATTTATTTGAAGACCTCCTAGACCCTTATTGGCCTGATTCCATGCCAGCACCTCACCATGATTGGCTGACTCCTAGCCACTCCTGTGCCCTGATTGGCTGACTCCTAGCTAGTAAGTTACTCTGATTGGTTGACTTCTAGTCAGTGCTTGGCTCTGTTGGCTGACTTCTAGCCAGTAGTTTGTCCTGATACGCTGACACCGAGCCTCTACTTTATCCTAATTGGCTGACTCTTAGCATCCTCTTTGATCTGACTGGCTGACATCTAGAACAGACTTTGCTCTGATTGACTGGAAACTAAGCTCTACCTTGTTGGTACTGACTGCCTCTCACCAGATAGGCTGAATCCCAGCATATACATTTTCCGGACAGGCTGAATCCAGACTACACTTTGCCCTGATTGCCCACTCTAAGCTTCTAGCTTCCTGCGATTGTCTGACTGCTAGCCTGTAATTTATTTGAAGAAAGTACGGTAAACCACTAGGGGAGTCAGGGCTCACCTGAAATATATCTTTTATGTTTGTACATTGGGTGGGTGTGTGCCCAGTCCCTTCAGTGATGGCCAACACGGAAACCCTGTGGTATGCCAGGTTCCTCTGTCCATGGGATTCTGCAGTCAAGAATCTTGGAAGGGGTTGCCATGCCATCATCCAGGGGATCTTCCCAACCTTGGATGGAACATGTGCCTCCTGCATTGCTCTCAGATCCATTACTGCTGAGCCAACTGCGAAGCCCATCAGTATACATTGAAGGATACTAATAGGTAGATTCAGGGGTTTACATCTGCTAGACAGAGCGCCTGAAGAACTAGGACAGGGGTTCATAACATGACACAGGAGACAGTGACCAAAACGGTCCCTAGAAAAAGAAAGGCAGTGATGCAAAGTCATTGTCTGAGAAGGCTTTACCTATAGATGGGAATGAAGAGAAGCGACAAGCAAGGGAAAGAGGGAAAGATACGAACAATGGCATGCAGAGTTCAAGAGAATAGCAAGGAGAAATAGATCTTCTTGCGTGAACAATGGAAAGAAGTAGAGGTATACAATACAATGGAAAGATCTCAAGAATACTGGAGATATGAATGGACTGTTTCATGCAAGGAGTGGCATGATAAAACACAGGAACAGCAAGAACAGAACAGAAACAGAAGAGATGAAGAAGAGGTGGCAAGGATACACAGGAAAACTATACAAAAAGAGTCTTCACGACCGGTATAAGCACAGTGGTGTGGTCACAGACATCCTGGAGCATGAAGTCGAGTGGGCCCTAGGAAACTTTACTATAAAGCTTGTGGACGTGATGGAATCCAGCTGACCCACCTAAAATCCTTAGAGATGATGCTGTTAGAGTGCTGCACTCAGTAAGTCAGCAAATTTGGAAAACTCTGCAGTGGTCACAGGACTGGGAAAGGTCAGTTTTCATTCCAATCCCAAAGAACGGCACTGCCAGGGAATGTTGACGTATTGGACAATAGCACTCATTTCATATACTGGGGAAAAAAAAGAAAGGTTATATTCAAAATCCTTCAAGCTAGTCTTCAGGAGTATGTCAACCAAGAACTCACACATGTACAAGCTGGATGTAGAAAAGTCAGAGGAATGAGAGATCCAAATCCAATTGCTGATATTCGTTGGACCATAAAGCTTCATTGGACAACACTAAAGCATCTGTGTGAATCACAACAAGATGTGGAAAATTCTTAAAGAGATGGGAATACCAGACCACCTTACCTGCCTCCTGAGAAACCTGTATGTGGTTCAAGATGCAACTGTTATGGCAATTTGCTGCATGACTCAGGGAACTCAAACCCAGGCTCCCCAACCACCTAGAAAGGTGGGATGAGGGAGGTGGGAGGGATGTCAAGTGGGAGGGGACATAGGTAAACCTGAGACTGATTCATGCTGATGTTTTGTAGAAACCAACAAAATGCTGTAAAGCCATTATCTGTCAATTAAAAAGAAATAACATTTAAAAAAGAAAGCAACTGTTAGAACCTTACACGGAACAACCGAATGGTTTAAAATTGGCAAAGGAGTATGAAAAGGCTGTATATCGCCAGCCGGTTTATTCAGCGTTTAGGCAGAGACCATCATGCAACAAACACGCTGGGCTGGAGGAATCACAAGCTGGAATCAAGATTGCTGGGAGAAATGTCAGCAACCTGATACATGCACAGGATGCCACTCTACTGGCCGAAAGTGAGAGGAACTACAGAGCTTCTTGATGAGAGTGAAAGGGGAGAGAGAGAAAGCTGGCTTAAAATTCAGCATTCCAAATACTAAGGTGAGGGCATCCAGTTCCATCACTTCATGGTAAATAAAGGGGGAACAAGTGGAAGCAGTGACTGATTTTATTATCTTGGGTTCCTGAATCACCAAGGATGGTGACTGCAGCCATGCCATTCAAAGAAGCCTGCCCCTTGGAAGGAACGCTGTGACAAACCTAGGCAGCGTATTCCAAAGCAGAGACATCATTTGCAAACAAAGGTCCGTCTAGTCAGAGCTATGGTCTTTCCAGTAGCCATGTACTGATGTGAGAGTTGGACCATAGCGCCGAAGAATTGATGCTTTCGAGCTGCGGTGTTGGTGAAGACTCTTGAGAGTCCCTTGGACTGCAAGGAGATCAGACCAGTCAATCCTAGAGGAAATCAACACTGAATCTTCGTTGGAAGGACTGATGTTGAGGCTGAAGCTCCAGTGTTAGGCCACCTGATGCAAGGAGCCAACTCTGTGGAAAAGGCCCTCATGCTGGGAAACACTGAAAGCAAAGGGAGATGGAAGTGGAAGTGGATGAGCCGATTAGATGGCAACACTTACTCAATGGACAGGAAGTAGAGCAAATTCCGGGAGACAGCAAAGGACAAGGAAGCCTGGCCCGCTGCAGGGTCCACGGGGTTGCAAATATCCCACAGGACTAGCCACTGAGCAACAACAACAAGCAGTATTTTGTCCTGATTAGCAGTCCCCTAGCCTGTAATTTTCTCTGATTGGCTGAGTGCTAGCCTGTACTTGCACTGATTGGCTGACTCCTAGTGTCCACTCTTCCTTGATTGTCTGACTCCAAATTCGTGCTTTGCACTGATGGCGGTGACTTCAAGCTTCTGCTTTGCTCTGATTGGGTGACTCCTATGTTGTACTTTGCACTGATTGGCTGATTCCTAGCCTGTCCTCTGGCCTGATTCGCCGACTCACTGCTGGTCCTTTGCTCTGATTGGCTGAGTGCTAGCATGTGTTTTTGCCTTGATTCCATGACGCCTAGCCTGTTCCTTGCCCTGATTGGATGTCCGCTAGGCAGTAGTCTGCTCTGATTGATCGACTCCTAGCCCATCCTTTCCCTTGATTGGCTGACTCCAAGCCAGTGTTTTGCCCCGAATGGCTGACTCCTAGATTGTGCCTTGTCCTGATTGGCTGTCTTTAGCCAGTTCGTTGCTCTGATTGGTTGATCCTAGCCTGTATATCGTGTTATTGGCTGACTCCTAGCTAGTGCTTTTTTCTGATTGGCAGAATCCAAGCTTGTGCTTCACCCTGATTCGCTGACTTTGAGACTGTACCTTGCCTCAGTTGGTTGGGTCTTAGCCAGTAGTTTGCTCTGATTGGTTGAGGCTTAGCTTATCCTTTAATCTGAATGGCTGACGCCAAGGTTGTACTTTGGTCTGATTGACTGAGTGCTACCCTGCCTATTGCCTAGACTGGCTGAGTCCTAGCCTGTACTTTGTCCTGATTGTCTGACTGCAAGCCTCCACTTTGCCTGTCTGGCTGACTCCGAGTCTGTACCTTGTCTTGATCGGCTGACTCCAAGCTTGTAGGTGTGCTGAGTGGCTGAATCCTAGCCTATACTCTGCCCTGATTGTCTGACTCCAAGTTGGTACTTTGCCCTGCTGGGGTGAATTCAAGAGTTTACTTTGCTTTGATTGGGTGACGCCTATGCTGTACTTTGCGCTGATTGGCTGAGTGTTGGCCTGTATTTTGCCTTGATTGGCTGATGTCTAGCCTATCTTTTGGCCTGATTTGCTGACTCAAAGCTAGTACTTTGCTCTGATTGGCTGAGCGCTCACACGTGCTTGGCCTTGATTGAATGACTCCTAGCCAGTATCTTGCCCTGATTCGATGTCTCTTAGCCAGTAGTTGGCTCTAATCGATTAACTCCTAGCCTAGCCTAGCCTTTGTCTTGACTGACTGACTCCATGCCAGTACTTTGCCTTGAATGGCTGACTCCTAGACTGTACCTTGTCCTGATTGGCTGTCTCTCAGCCAGTTGTTTGCTCTGACTGGTTGACACCTAGAACATCCACTGTCCTGATTGGCTGACTCCAGGCCACTCTTTTGCCCTGATTGGCTGGCTCCTAGGCTGTAGCTTGCCCGTATTGGCTGGAAATTAATGTGTTTGCTCTGATTGACTCCTAGCCTATACTTTGTTTTGATTGAATGACTCCGAGCCAGTACTTTGCCCTGAATGGCTAACTCCTAGCCAGTACCTTGCCCTGATTGGCTGTATCTTAGCCAGTCGTTTGCTCTGATTGCTGACTCCTAGCTTGTGCATTGCTCTACTGGCTGACTCCTAGCCTGTACTTTTCTCTGATTGGCAGGTTTCAAGCTTGATACGTGGCCCTAGTGAATTACTTCTACATGGTACCGTGCCCTGACTGGCTGGCTCTTAGGTAGTAGTTTGCTCTGATTGGTTGACTGCTAAGCCTAGTCTTTGACTGGAACGGCTGATGTCAAGGTTGTGCTCTGCTCTGATTGGCAGACTTGTAGCCTGTGCTTTGCTCTGAATGGCTGAGTGCCAGCCTGCAGCTGCCTTGATTGGCTGACTCCTAGACTATACTTTGTCCGCATTGGCTGACTCCAAGCCTGTCCTTGCCCTGTTTGGTTGATTTCTACCCTGTAACTTGCCCTGACTGGCTGGCTCTTAGCCAGTAGTTTGCTCTGATTGGTTGACTCCTAGCATGTGTTTTGACCTGATTGGCTTCCTCGAAGTCCGTATTTTTCCCTGATTTGCTGACACGAGTTTGTACCTTGCCCTGATTGACTATCTCTTAGCCAGTAGCTTGATCTCACTGGTAGAAGCCTAACCTATACTTTGTCCTGATTGTCTGACTCCAAGTATTTGCTTGATTGACTAGCCTGTATTTGTCCTGATGGGCTGACTCCAAGCCTGTGCTTTGCCCTGATTGGCTGACTCCTAGGCCGTCCCGACCCTTATTGGCTGTTTCTTGGCCAGTACTTTGTTCTGATTGCTTGAATCCTAGCCTGTACACTGATCTATTGGCTGATTCCGAGCCTGTACCTTGCACTGATTGGCAGAATCCAACTTTGTATTGGGCCTTGATTCGCTGACTTCTAGACTGTGCATTGACCTAATTGGCTGTAACTTAGCCAGTAGTTTGGCCTCTTTGGTTGACTCCAAGCCTATCCTTTCCCCTGAGTGGCTGATGCCAAGCTTGTACTTTGCTCTGATTGGCTGACTACTAGACTGTCCTTTGCTCTGAATGGCTGAATGCTAGCCTGCATGTTGCTTTGATTAGCTGAACCCTAGCCTATAGTATGTCTTGACTGGCTGACTCCAGTCTGTACTTTGCCTGATTGGCTGACTCCTAGCTATACCTTTTCCTGATCGGCTGATTCCTATCCTGTACACATTAGCCGCTTCTTAGCCAGTACTTTCCTCTGATTGGCTGATTCTTAGCATTTACTTTGACATGATTGGCAGACTCCAAGCCCGTACTTTACCCTGACTGACTGACTCCGAGCATGTACCGGCCCTCTTAGCCAGTAGTTTGGGCTGATTGGCTGACTCCTAGCCTATACTTTGTCCTGATTGGGCTGATTTCAACCCTTTACTCTGCCAGATATGAGTCAATGATTCCAAGCATGCATTTTACCTTGACTGACTTCTAGCCTGCACCTGCCCTGCTTCTCTGACTCCAAGCCTATACTTTGTTCTGATTGGTTCACTTCGAGCTTATCCTTCAAGCCCTGATTGACAGAACCCTAGCATGTACTTTGCCCTGATTGGCTGTCTCTTAGCCAGTAGTTTGCTCTGGTTGGTTGACTCCTAGCCTGTACTTTGCTCTATTGGCTGACTCTAGCCTGTTCCTTGCCCTGACAGGCTGACTCCGAGCTTGTGCTTTGCTCTGGTTGGCTGACTCCTAGCCTGTACTTTGCTCTATTGGCTGACTCTAGCTTGTTCCTTGCCCTGATAGGCTGACTCTGAGCTTGTGCTTTGCTCTGGTTGGATGACTCCTAACCTGTACTTTGCTCTGATTGGCAGAATGTTAGCCTATAGTATGTCATTGTTGCCTGCACCTAACTGGTACTTTTTCCTGATTGGCTGATTCCATGCCAGCACCTCACCATGATTGGCTGACTCCTAGCCACTCCTGTGCCCTGATTGGCTGACTCCTAGCTCGTAAGTTACTCTGATTGGTTCACTTCTAGCCAGTTCTTGGCTCTGTTGGCTGACTTCTGGCCAGTACTTTGCCCTGATACGCTGACACCTAGCCTCTACTTTACCCTAATTGTCTGACTCTTAGCATCCTCTTTGATCTGACTGGCTGACATCCAGCACAGACTTTGTTCTGATTGACTGGAAACTGACCTCTACCTTGTTGTTACTGGCTGCCTCTCACCAGATAGGCTGAATCCCAGCATATACATTTTCCTGACTGGCTGAATCCTAGATTGCACTTTGCCCTGATTGCCCACTCGAAGCTTCTAGCTTCCTATGATTGGTTGACTGCTAGCCTGTAATTTATTTGAAGACCTCCTAGACCCTTATTGGCCTGATTCCATGCCAGCACCTCACCATGATTGGCTGACTCCTAGCCACTCCTGTGCCCTGATTGGCTGACTCCTAGCTAGTAAGTTACTCTGATTGGTTGACTTCTAGTCAGTGCTTGGCTCTGTTGGCTGACTTCTAGCCAGTAGTTTGTCCTGATACGCTGACACCGAGCCTCTACTTTATCCTAATTGGCTGACTCTTAGCATCCTCTTTGATCTGACTGGCTGACATCTAGAACAGACTTTGCTCTGATTGACTGGAAACTAAGCTCTACCTTGTTGGTACTGACTGCCTCTCACCAGATAGGCTGAATCCCAGCATATACATTTTCCGGACAGGCTGAATCCAGACTACACTTTGCCCTGATTGCCCACTCTAAGCTTCTAGCTTCCTGCGATTGTCTGACTGCTAGCCTGTAATTTATTTGAAGAAAGTACGGTAAACCACTAGGGGAGTCAGGGCTCACCTGAAATATATCTTTTATGTTTGTACATTGGGTGGGTGTGTGCCCAGTCCCTTCAGTGATGGCCAACACGGAAACCCTGTGGTATGCCAGGTTCCTCTGTCCATGGGATTCTGCAGTCAAGAATCTTGGAAGGGGTTGCCATGCCATCATCCAGGGGATCTTCCCAACCTTGGATGGAACATGTGCCTCCTGCATTGCTCTCAGATCCATTACTGCTGAGCCAACTGCGAAGCCCATCAGTATACATTGAAGGATACTAATAGGTAGATTCAGGGGTTTACATCTGCTAGACAGAGCGCCTGAAGAACTAGGACAGGGGTTCATAACATGACACAGGAGACAGTGACCAAAACGGTCCCTAGAAAAAGAAAGGCAGTGATGCAAAGTCATTGTCTGAGAAGGCTTTACCTATAGATGGGAATGAAGAGAAGCGACAAGCAAGGGAAAGAGGGAAAGATACGAACAATGGAATGCAGAGTTCAAGAGAATAGCAAGGAGAAATAGATCTTCTTGCGTGAACAATGGAAAGAAGTAGAGGTATACAATACAATGGAAAGATCTCAAGAGTACTGGAGATATGAATGGACTGTTTCATGCAAGGAGTGGCATGATAAAACACAGGAACAGCAAGAACAGAACAGAAACAGAAGAGATGAAGAAGAGGTGGCAAGGATACACAGGAAAACTATACAAAAAGAGTCTTCACGACCGGTATAAGCACAGTGGTGTGGTCACAGACATCCTGGAGCATGAAGTCGAGTGGGCCCTAGGAAACTTTACTATAAAGCTTGTGGACGTGATGGAATCCAGCTGACCCACCTAAAATCCTTAGAGATGATGCTGTTAGAGTGCTGCACTCAGTAAGTCAGCAAATTTGGAAAACTCTGCAGTGGTCACAGGACTGGGAAAGGTCAGTTTTCATTCCAATCCCAAAGAACGGCACTGCCAGGGAATGTTGACGTATTGGACAATAGCACTCATTTCATATACTGGGGAAAAAAAAGAAAGGTTATATTCAAAATCCTTCAAGCTAGTCTTCAGGAGTATGTCAACCAAGAACTCACACATGTACAAGCTGGATGTAGAAAAGTCAGAGGAATGAGAGATCCAAATCCAATTGCTGATATTCGTTGGACCATAAAGCTTCATTGGACAACACTAAAGCATCTGTGTGAATCACAACAAGATGTGGAAAATTCTTAAAGAGATGGGAATACCAGACCACCTTACCTGCCTCCTGAGAAACCTGTATGTGGTTCAAGATGCAACTGTTATGGCAATTTGCTGCATGACTCAGGGAACTCAAACCCAGGCTCCCCAACCACCTAGAAAGGTGGGATGAGGGAGGTGGGAGGGATGTCAAGTGGGAGGGGACATAGGTAAACCTGAGACTGATTCATGCTGATGTTTTGTAGAAACCAACAAAATGCTGTAAAGCCATTATCTGTCAATTAAAAAGAAATAACATTTAAAAAAGAAAGCAACTGTTAGAACCTTACACGGAACAACCGAATGGTTTAAAATTGGCAAAGGAGTATGAAAAGGCTGTATATCGCCAGCCGGTTTATTCAGCGTTTAGGCAGAGACCATCATGCAACAAACACGCTGGGCTGGAGGAATCACAAGCTGGAATCAAGATTGCTGGGAGAAATGTCAGCAACCTGATACATGCACAGGATGCCACTCTACTGGCCGAAAGTGAGAGGAACTACAGAGCTTCTTGATGAGAGTGAAAGGGGAGAGAGAGAAAGCTGGCTTAAAATTCAGCATTCCAAATACTAAGGTGAGGGCATCCAGTTCCATCACTTCATGGTAAATAAAGGGGGAACAAGTGGAAGCAGTGACTGATTTTATTATCTTGGGTTCCTGAATCACCAAGGATGGTGACTGCAGCCATGCCATTCAAAGAAGCCTGCCCCTTGGAAGGAACGCTGTGACAAACCTAGGCAGCGTATTCCAAAGCAGAGACATCATTTGCAAACAAAGGTCCGTCTAGTCAGAGCTATGGTCTTTCCAGTAGCCATGTACTGATGTGAGAGTTGGACCATAGCGCCGAAGAATTGATGCTTTCGAGCTGCGGTGTTGGTGAAGACTCTTGAGAGTCCCTTGGACTGCAAGGAGATCAGACCAGTCAATCCTAGAGGAAATCAACACTGAATCTTCGTTGGAAGGACTGATGTTGAGGCTGAAGCTCCAGTGTTAGGCCACCTGATGCAAGGAGCCAACTCTGTGGAAAAGGCCCTCATGCTGGGAAACACTGAAAGCAAAGGGAGATGGAAGTGGAAGTGGATGAGCCGATTAGATGGCAACACTTACTCAATGGACAGGAAGTAGAGCAAATTCCGGGAGACAGCAAAGGACAAGGAAGCCTGGCCCGCTGCAGGGTCCACGGGGTTGCAAATATCCCACAGGACTAGCCACTGAGCAACAACAACAAGCAGTATTTTGTCCTGATTAGCAGTCCCCTAGCCTGTAATTTTCTCTGATTGGCTGAGTGCTAGCCTGTACTTGCACTGATTGGCTGACTCCTAGTGTCCACTCTTCCTTGATTGTCTGACTCCAAATTCGTGCTTTGCACTGATGGCGGTGACTTCAAGCTTCTGCTTTGCTCTGATTGGGTGACTCCTATGTTGTACTTTGCACTGATTGGCTGATTCCTAGCCTGTCCTCTGGCCTGATTCGCCGACTCACTGCTGGTCCTTTGCTCTGATTGGCTGAGTGCTAGCATGTGTTTTTGCCTTGATTCCATGACGCCTAGCCTGTTCCTTGCCCTGATTGGATGTCCGCTAGGCAGTAGTCTGCTCTGATTGATCGACTCCTAGCCCATCCTTTCCCTTGATTGGCTGACTCCAAGCCAGTGTTTTGCCCCGAATGGCTGACTCCTAGATTGTGCCTTGTCCTGATTGGCTGTCTTTAGCCAGTTCGTTGCTCTGATTGGTTGATCCTAGCCTGTATATCGTGTTATTGGCTGACTCCTAGCTAGTGCTTTTTTCTGATTGGCAGAATCCAAGCTTGTGCTTCACCCTGATTCGCTGACTTTGAGACTGTACCTTGCCTCAGTTGGTTGGGTCTTAGCCAGTAGTTTGCTCTGATTGGTTGAGGCTTAGCTTATCCTTTAATCTGAATGGCTGACGCCAAGGTTGTACTTTGGTCTGATTGACTGAGTGCTACCCTGCCTATTGCCTAGACTGGCTGAGTCCTAGCCTGTACTTTGTCCTGATTGTCTGACTGCAAGCCTCCACTTTGCCTGTCTGGCTGACTCCGAGTCTGTACCTTGTCTTGATCGGCTGACTCCAAGCTTGTAGGTGTGCTGAGTGGCTGAATCCTAGCCTATACTCTGCCCTGATTGTCTGACTCCAAGTTGGTACTTTGCCCTGCTGGGGTGAATTCAAGAGTTTACTTTGCTTTGATTGGGTGACGCCTATGCTGTACTTTGCGCTGATTGGCTGAGTGTTGGCCTGTATTTTGCCTTGATTGGCTGATGTCTAGCCTATCTTTTGGCCTGATTTGCTGACTCAAAGCTAGTACTTTGCTCTGATTGGCTGAGCGCTCACACGTGCTTGGCCTTGATTGAATGACTCCTAGCCAGTATCTTGCCCTGATTCGATGTCTCTTAGCCAGTAGTTGGCTCTAATCGATTAACTCCTAGCCTAGCCTAGCCTTTGTCTTGACTGACTGACTCCATGCCAGTACTTTGCCTTGAATGGCTGACTCCTAGACTGTACCTTGTCCTGATTGGCTGTCTCTCAGCCAGTTGTTTGCTCTGACTGGTTGACGCCTAGAACATCCACTGTCCTGATTGGCTGACTCCAGGCCACTCTTTTGCCCTGATTGGCTGGCTCCTAGGCTGTAGCTTGCCCGTATTGGCTGGAAATTAATGTGTTTGCTCTGATTGACTCCTAGCCTATACTTTGTTTTGATTGAATGACTCCGAGCCAGTACTTTGCCCTGAATGGCTAACTCCTAGCCAGTACCTTGCCCTGATTGGCTGTATCTTAGCCAGTCGTTTGCTCTGATTGCTGACTCCTAGCTTGTGCATTGCTCTACTGGCTGACTCCTAGCCTGTACTTTTCTCTGATTGGCAGGTTTCAAGCTTGATACGTGGCCCTAGTGAATTACTTCTACATGGTACCGTGCCCTGACTGGCTGGCTCTTAGGTAGTAGTTTGCTCTGATTGGTTGACTGCTAAGCCTAGTCTTTGACTGGAACGGCTGATGTCAAGGTTGTGCTCTGCTCTGATTGGCAGACTTGTAGCCTGTGCTTTGCTCTGAATGGCTGAGTGCCAGCCTGCAGCTGCCTTGATTGGCTGACTCCTAGACTATACTTTGTCCGCATTGGCTGACTCCAAGCCTGTCCTTGCCCTGTTTGGTTGATTTCTACCCTGTAACTTGCCCTGACTGGCTGGCTCTTAGCCAGTAGTTTGCTCTGATTGGTTGACTCCTAGCATGTGTTTTGACCTGATTGGCTTCCTCGAAGTCCGTATTTTTCCCTGATTTGCTGACACGAGTTTGTACCTTGCCCTGATTGACTATCTCTTAGCCAGTAGCTTGATCTCACTGGTAGAAGCCTAACCTATACTTTGTCCTGATTGTCTGACTCCAAGTATTTGCTTGATTGACTAGCCTGTATTTGTCCTGATGGGCTGACTCCAAGCCTGTGCTTTGCCCTGATTGGCTGACTCCTAGGCCGTCCCGACCCTTATTGGCTGTTTCTTGGCCAGTACTTTGTTCTGATTGCTTGAATCCTAGCCTGTACACTGATCTATTGGCTGATTCCGAGCCTGTACCTTGCACTGATTGGCAGAATCCAACTTTGTATTGGGCCTTGATTCGCTGACTTCTAGACTGTGCATTGACCTAATTGGCTGTAACTTAGCCAGTAGTTTGGCCTCTTTGGTTGACTCCAAGCCTATCCTTTCCCCTGAGTGGCTGATGCCAAGCTTGTACTTTGCTCTGATTGGCTGACTACTAGACTGTCCTTTGCTCTGAATGGCTGAATGCTAGCCTGCATGTTGCTTTGATTAGCTGAATCCTAGCCTATAGTATGTCTTGACTGGCTGACTCCAGTCTGTACTTTGCCTGATTGGCTGACTCCTAGCTATACCTTTTCCTGATCGGCTGATTCCTATCCTGTACACATTAGCCGCTTCTTAGCCAGTACTTTCCTCTGATTGGCTGATTCTTAGCATTTACTTTGACATGATTGGCAGACTCCAAGCCCGTACTTTACCCTGACTGACTGACTCCGAGCATGTACCGGCCCTCTTAGCCAGTAGTTTGGGCTGATTGGCTGACTCCTAGCCTATACTTTGTCCTGATTGGGCTGATTTCAACCCTTTACTCTGCCAGATATGAGTCAATGATTCCAAGCATGCATTTTACCTTGACTGACTTCTAGCCTGCACGTGCCCTGCTTCTCTGACTCCAAGCCTGTACTTTGTTCTGATTGGTTCACTTCGAGCTTATCCTTCAAGCCCTGATTGACGGAACCCTAGCATGTACTTTGCCCTGATTGGCTGTCTCTTAGCCAGTAGTTTGCTCTGGTTGGTTGACTCCTAGCCTGTACTTTGCTCTATTGGCTGACTCTAGCCTGTTCCTTGCCCTGACAGGCTGACTCCGAGCTTGTGCTTTGCTCTGGTTGGCTGACTCCTAGCCTGTACTTTGCTCTATTGGCTGACTCTAGCTTGTTCCTTGCCCTGATAGGCTGACTCTGAGCTTGTGCTTTGCTCTGGTTGGATGACTCCTAGCCTGTACTTTGCTCTGATTGGCAGAATGTTAGCCTATAGTATGTCATTGTTGCCTGCACCTAACTGGTACTTTTTCCTGATTGGCTGGTTCCATGCCAGCACCTCACCATGATTGTCTGACTCCTAGCCACTCCTGTGCCCTGATTGGCTGACTCCTAGCTCGTAAGTTACTCTGATTGGTTCACTTCTAGCCAGTTCTTGGCTCTGTTGGCTGACTCCTGGCCAGTACTTTGCCCTGATACACTGACACCTAGCCTCTACTTTACCCTAATTGTCTGACTCTTAGCATCCTCTTTGATCTGACTGGCTGACATCCAGCACAGACTTTGTTCTGATTGACTGGAAACTGACCTCTACCTTGTTGTTACTGGCTGCCTCTCACCAGATAGGCTGAATCCCAGCATATACATTTTCCTGACTGGCTGAATCCTAGATTGCACTTTGCCCTGATTGCCCACTCGAAGCTTCTAGCTTCCTATGATTGGTTGACTGCTAGCCTGTAATTTATTTGAAGACCTCCTAGACCCTTATTGGCCTGATTCCATGCCAGCACCTCACCATGATTGGCTGACTCCTAGCCACTCCTGTGCCCTGATTGGCTGACTCCTAGCTAGTAAGTTACTCTGATTGGTTGACTTCTAGTCAGTGCTTGGCTCTGTTGGCTGACTTCTAGCCAGTAGTTTGTCCTGATACGCTGACACCGAGCCTCTACTTTATCCTAATTGGCTGACTCTTAGCATCCTCTTTGATCTGACTGGCTGACATCTAGAACAGACTTTGCTCTGATTGACTGGAAACTAAGCTCTACCTTGTTGGTACTGACTGCCTCTCACCAGATAGGCTGAATCCCAGCATATACATTTTCCGGACAGGCTGAATCCAGACTACACTTTGCCCTGATTGCCCACTCTAAGCTTCTAGCTTCCTGCGATTGTCTGACTGCTAGCCTGTAATTTATTTGAAGAAAGTACGGTAAACCACTAGGGGAGTCAGGGCTCACCTGAAATATATCTTTTATGTTTGTACATTGGGTGGGTGTGTGCCCAGTCCCTTCAGTGATGGCCAACACGGAAACCCTGTGGTATGCCAGGTTCCTCTGTCCATGGGATTCTGCAGTCAAGAATCTTGGAAGGGGTTGCCATGCCATCATCCAGGGGATCTTCCCAACCTTGGATGGAACATGTGCCTCCTGCATTGCTCTCAGATCCATTACTGCTGAGCCAACTGCGAAGCCCATCAGTATACATTGAAGGATACTAATAGGTAGATTCAGGGGTTTACATCTGCTAGACAGAGCGCCTGAAGAACTAGGACAGGGGTTCATAACATGACACAGGAGACAGTGACCAAAACGGTCCCTAGAAAAAGAAAGGCAGTGATGCAAAGTCATTGTCTGAGAAGGCTTTACCTATAGATGGGAATGAAGAGAAGCGACAAGCAAGGGAAAGAGGGAAAGATACGAACAATGGAATGCAGAGTTCAAGAGAATAGCAAGGAGAAATAGATCTTCTTGCGTGAACAATGGAAAGAAGTAGAGGTATACAATACAATGGAAAGATCTCAAGAATACTGGAGATATGAATGGACTGTTTCATGCAAGGAGTGGCATGATAAAACACAGGAACAGCAAGAACAGAACAGAAACAGAAGAGATGAAGAAGAGGTGGCAAGGATACACAGGAAAACTATACAAAAAGAGTCTTCACGACCGGTATAAGCACAGTGGTGTGGTCACAGACATCCTGGAGCATGAAGTCGAGTGGGCCCTAGGAAACTTTACTATAAAGCTTGTGGACGTGATGGAATCCAGCTGACCCACCTAAAATCCTTAGAGATGATGCTGTTAGAGTGCTGCACTCAGTAAGTCAGCAAATTTGGAAAACTCTGCAGTGGTCACAGGACTGGGAAAGGTCAGTTTTCATTCCAATCCCAAAGAACGGCACTGCCAGGGAATGTTGACGTATTGGACAATAGCACTCATTTCATATACTGGGGAAAAAAAAGAAAGGTTATATTCAAAATCCTTCAAGCTAGTCTTCAGGAGTATGTCAACCAAGAACTCACACATGTACAAGCTGGATGTAGAAAAGTCAGAGGAATGAGAGATCCAAATCCAATTGCTGATATTCGTTGGACCATAAAGCTTCATTGGACAACACTAAAGCATCTGTGTGAATCACAACAAGATGTGGAAAATTCTTAAAGAGATGGGAATACCAGACCACCTTACCTGCCTCCTGAGAAACCTGTATGTGGTTCAAGATGCAACTGTTATGGCAATTTGCTGCATGACTCAGGGAACTCAAACCCAGGCTCCCCAACCACCTAGAAAGGTGGGATGAGGGAGGTGGGAGGGATGTCAAGTGGGAGGGGACATAGGTAAACCTGAGACTGATTCATGCTGATGTTTTGTAGAAACCAACAAAATGCTGTAAAGCCATTATCTGTCAATTAAAAAGAAATAACATTTAAAAAAGAAAGCAACTGTTAGAACCTTACACGGAACAACCGAATGGTTTAAAATTGGCAAAGGAGTATGAAAAGGCTGTATATCGCCAGCCGGTTTATTCAGCGTTTAGGCAGAGACCATCATGCAACAAACACGCTGGGCTGGAGGAATCACAAGCTGGAATCAAGATTGCTGGGAGAAATGTCAGCAACCTGATACATGCACAGGATGCCACTCTACTGGCCGAAAGTGAGAGGAACTACAGAGCTTCTTGATGAGAGTGAAAGGGGAGAGAGAGAAAGCTGGCTTAAAATTCAGCATTCCAAATACTAAGGTGAGGGCATCCAGTTCCATCACTTCATGGTAAATAAAGGGGGAACAAGTGGAAGCAGTGACTGATTTTATTATCTTGGGTTCCTGAATCACCAAGGATGGTGACTGCAGCCATGCCATTCAAAGAAGCCTGCCCCTTGGAAGGAACGCTGTGACAAACCTAGGCAGCGTATTCCAAAGCAGAGACATCATTTGCAAACAAAGGTCCGTCTAGTCAGAGCTATGGTCTTTCCAGTAGCCATGTACTGATGTGAGAGTTGGACCATAGCGCCGAAGAATTGATGCTTTCGAGCTGCGGTGTTGGTGAAGACTCTTGAGAGTCCCTTGGACTGCAAGGAGATCAGACCAGTCAATCCTAGAGGAAATCAACACTGAATCTTCGTTGGAAGGACTGATGTTGAGGCTGAAGCTCCAGTGTTAGGCCACCTGATGCAAGGAGCCAACTCTGTGGAAAAGGCCCTCATGCTGGGAAACACTGAAAGCAAAGGGAGATGGAAGTGGAAGTGGATGAGCCGATTAGATGGCAACACTTACTCAATGGACAGGAAGTAGAGCAAATTCCGGGAGAGAGCAAAGGACAAGGAAGCCTGGCCCGCTGCAGGGTCCACGGGGTTGCAAATATCCCACAGGACTAGCCACTGAGCAACAACAACAAGCAGTATTTTGTCCTGATTAGCAGTCCCCTAGCCTGTAATTTTCTCTGATTGGCTGAGTGCTAGCCTGTACTTGCACTGATTGGCTGACTCCTAGTGTCCACTCTTCCTTGATTGTCTGACTCCAAATTCGTGCTTTGCACTGATGGCGGTGACTTCAAGCTTCTGCTTTGCTCTGATTGGGTGACTCCTATGTTGTACTTTGCACTGATTGGCTGATTCCTAGCCTGTCCTCTGGCCTGATTCGCCGACTCACTGCTGGTCCTTTGCTCTGATTGGCTGAGTGCTAGCATGTGTTTTTGCCTTGATTCCATGACGCCTAGCCTGTTCCTTGCCCTGATTGGATGTCCGCTAGGCAGTAGTCTGCTCTGATTGATCGACTCCTAGCCCATCCTTTCCCTTGATTGGCTGACTCCAAGCCAGTGTTTTGCCCCGAATGGCTGACTCCTAGATTGTGCCTTGTCCTGATTGGCTGTCTTTAGCCAGTTCGTTGCTCTGATTGGTTGATCCTAGCCTGTATATCGTGTTATTGGCTGACTCCTAGCTAGTGCTTTTTTCTGATTGGCAGAATCCAAGCTTGTGCTTCACCCTGATTCGCTGACTTTGAGACTGTACCTTGCCTCAGTTGGTTGGGTCTTAGCCAGTAGTTTGCTCTGATTGGTTGAGGCTTAGCTTATCCTTTAATCTGAATGGCTGACGCCAAGGTTGTACTTTGGTCTGATTGACTGAGTGCTACCCTGCCTATTGCCTAGACTGGCTGAGTCCTAGCCTGTACTTTGTCCTGATTGTCTGACTGCAAGCCTCCACTTTGCCTGTCTGGCTGACTCCGAGTCTGTACCTTGTCTTGATCGGCTGACTCCAAGCTTGTAGGTGTGCTGAGTGGCTGAATCCTAGCCTATACTCTGCCCTGATTGTCTGACTCCAAGTTGGTACTTTGCCCTGCTGGGGTGAATTCAAGAGTTTACTTTGCTTTGATTGGGTGACGCCTATGCTGTACTTTGCGCTGATTGGCTGAGTGTTGGCCTGTATTTTGCCTTGATTGGCTGATGTCTAGCCTATCTTTTGGCCTGATTTGCTGACTCAAAGCTAGTACTTTGCTCTGATTGGCTGAGCGCTCACACGTGCTTGGCCTTGATTGAATGACTCCTAGCCAGTATCTTGCCCTGATTCGATGTCTCTTAGCCAGTAGTTGGCTCTAATCGATTAACTCCTAGCCTAGCCTAGCCTTTGTCTTGACTGACTGACTCCATGCCAGTACTTTGCCTTGAATGGCTGACTCCTAGACTGTACCTTGTCCTGATTGGCTGTCTCTCAGCCAGTTGTTTGCTCTGACTGGTTGACGCCTAGAACATCCACTGTCCTGATTGGCTGACTCCAGGCCACTCTTTTGCCCTGATTGGCTGGCTCCTAGGCTGTAGCTTGCCCGTATTGGCTGGAAATTAATGTGTTTGCTCTGATTGACTCCTAGCCTATACTTTGTTTTGATTGAATGACTCCGAGCCAGTACTTTGCCCTGAATGGCTAACTCCTAGCCAGTACCTTGCCCTGATTGGCTGTATCTTAGCCAGTCGTTTGCTCTGATTGCTGACTCCTAGCTTGTGCATTGCTCTACTGGCTGACTCCTAGCCTGTACTTTTCTCTGATTGGCAGGTTTCAAGCTTGATACGTGGCCCTAGTGAATTACTTCTACATGGTACCGTGCCCTGACTGGCTGGCTCTTAGGTAGTAGTTTGCTCTGATTGGTTGACTGCTAAGCCTAGTCTTTGACTGGAACGGCTGATGTCAAGGTTGTGCTCTGCTCTGATTGGCAGACTTGTAGCCTGTGCTTTGCTCTGAATGGCTGAGTGCCAGCCTGCAGCTGCCTTGATTGGCTGACTCCTAGACTATACTTTGTCCGCATTGGCTGACTCCAAGCCTGTCCTTGCCCTGTTTGGTTGATTTCTACCCTGTAACTTGCCCTGACTGGCTGGCTCTTAGCCAGTAGTTTGCTCTGATTGGTTGACTCCTAGCATGTGTTTTGACCTGATTGGCTTCCTCGAAGTCCGTATTTTTCCCTGATTTGCTGACACGAGTTTGTACCTTGCCCTGATTGACTATCTCTTAGCCAGTAGCTTGATCTCACTGGTAGAAGCCTAACCTATACTTTGTCCTGATTGTCTGACTCCAAGTATTTGCTTGATTGACTAGCCTGTATTTGTCCTGATGGGCTGACTCCAAGCCTGTGCTTTGCCCTGATTGGCTGACTCCTAGGCCGTCCCGACCCTTATTGGCTGTTTCTTGGCCAGTACTTTGTTCTGATTGCTTGAATCCTAGCCTGTACACTGATCTATTGGCTGATTCCGAGCCTGTACCTTGCACTGATTGGCAGAATCCAACTTTGTATTGGGCCTTGATTCGCTGACTTCTAGACTGTGCATTGACCTAATTGGCTGTAACTTAGCCAGTAGTTTGGCCTCTTTGGTTGACTCCAAGCCTATCCTTTCCCCTGAGTGGCTGATGCCAAGCTTGTACTTTGCTCTGATTGGCTGACTACTAGACTGTCCTTTGCTCTGAATGGCTGAATGCTAGCCTGCATGTTGCTTTGATTAGCTGAATCCTAGCCTATAGTATGTCTTGACTGGCTGACTCCAGTCTGTACTTTGCCTGATTGGCTGACTCCTAGCTATACCTTTTCCTGATCGGCTGATTCCTATCCTGTACACATTAGCCGCTTCTTAGCCAGTACTTTCCTCTGATTGGCTGATTCTTAGCATTTACTTTGACATGATTGGCAGACTCCAAGCCCGTACTTTACCCTGACTGACTGACTCCGAGCATGTACCGGCCCTCTTAGCCAGTAGTTTGGGCTGATTGGCTGACTCCTAGCCTATACTTTGTCCTGATTGGGCTGATTTCAACCCTTTACTCTGCCAGATATGAGTCAATGATTCCAAGCATGCATTTTACCTTGACTGACTTCTAGCCTGCACGTGCCCTGCTTCTCTGACTCCAAGCCTGTACTTTGTTCTGATTGGTTCACTTCGAGCTTATCCTTCAAGCCCTGATTGACGGAACCCTAGCATGTACTTTGCCCTGATTGGCTGTCTCTTAGCCAGTAGTTTGCTCTGGTTGGTTGACTCCTAGCCTGTACTTTGCTCTATTGGCTGACTCTAGCCTGTTCCTTGCCCTGACAGGCTGACTCCGAGCTTGTGCTTTGCTCTGGTTGGCTGACTCCTAGCCTGTACTTTGCTCTATTGGCTGACTCTAGCTTGTTCCTTGCCCTGATAGGCTGACTCTGAGCTTGTGCTTTGCTCTGGTTGGATGACTCCTAGCCTGTACTTTGCTCTGATTGGCAGAATGTTAGCCTATAGTATGTCATTGTTGCCTGCACCTAACTGGTACTTTTTCCTGATTGGCTGGTTCCATGCCAGCACCTCACCATGATTGTCTGACTCCTAGCCACTCCTGTGCCCTGATTGGCTGACTCCTAGCTCGTAAGTTACTCTGATTGGTTCACTTCTAGCCAGTTCTTGGCTCTGTTGGCTGACTCCTGGCCAGTACTTTGCCCTGATACACTGACACCTAGCCTCTACTTTACCCTAATTGTCTGACTCTTAGCATCCTCTTTGATCTGACTGGCTGACATCCAGCACAGACTTTGTTCTGATTGACTGGAAACTGACCTCTACCTTGTTGTTACTGGCTGCCTCTCACCAGATAGGCTGAATCCCAGCATATACATTTTCCTGACTGGCTGAATCCTAGATTGCACTTTGCCCTGATTGCCCACTCGAAGCTTCTAGCTTCCTATGATTGGTTGACTGCTAGCCTGTAATTTATTTGAAGACCTCCTAGACCCTTATTGGCCTGATTCCATGCCAGCACCTCACCATGATTGGCTGACTCCTAGCCACTCCTGTGCCCTGATTGGCTGACTCCTAGCTAGTAAGTTACTCTGATTGGTTGACTTCTAGTCAGTGCTTGGCTCTGTTGGCTGACTTCTAGCCAGTAGTTTGTCCTGATACGCTGACACCGAGCCTCTACTTTATCCTAATTGGCTGACTCTTAGCATCCTCTTTGATCTGACTGGCTGACATCTAGAACAGACTTTGCTCTGATTGACTGGAAACTAAGCTCTACCTTGTTGGTACTGACTGCCTCTCACCAGATAGGCTGAATCCCAGCATATACATTTTCCGGACAGGCTGAATCCAGACTACACTTTGCCCTGATTGCCCACTCTAAGCTTCTAGCTTCCTGCGATTGTCTGACTGCTAGCCTGTAATTTATTTGAAGAAAGTACGGTAAACCACTAGGGGAGTCAGGGCTCACCTGAAATATATCTTTTATGTTTGTACATTGGGTGGGTGTGTGCCCAGTCCCTTCAGTGATGGCCAACACGGAAACCCTGTGGTATGCCAGGTTCCTCTGTCCATGGGATTCTGCAGTCAAGAATCTTGGAAGGGGTTGCCATGCCATCATCCAGGGGATCTTCCCAACCTTGGATGGAACATGTGCCTCCTGCATTGCTCTCAGATCCATTACTGCTGAGCCAACTGCGAAGCCCATCAGTATACATTGAAGGATACTAATAGGTAGATTCAGGGGTTTACATCTGCTAGACAGAGCGCCTGAAGAACTAGGACAGGGGTTCATAACATGACACAGGAGACAGTGACCAAAACGGTCCCTAGAAAAAGAAAGGCAGTGATGCAAAGTCATTGTCTGAGAAGGCTTTACCTATAGATGGGAATGAAGAGAAGCGACAAGCAAGGGAAAGAGGGAAAGATACGAACAATGGAATGCAGAGTTCAAGAGAATAGCAAGGAGAAATAGATCTTCTTGCGTGAACAATGGAAAGAAGTAGAGGTATACAATACAATGGAAAGATCTCAAGAATACTGGAGATATGAATGGACTGTTTCATGCAAGGAGTGGCATGATAAAACACAGGAACAGCAAGAACAGAACAGAAACAGAAGAGATGAAGAAGAGGTGGCAAGGATACACAGGAAAACTATACAAAAAGAGTCTTCACGACCGGTATAAGCACAGTGGTGTGGTCACAGACATCCTGGAGCATGAAGTCGAGTGGGCCCTAGGAAACTTTACTATAAAGCTTGTGGACGTGATGGAATCCAGCTGACCCACCTAAAATCCTTAGAGATGATGCTGTTAGAGTGCTGCACTCAGTAAGTCAGCAAATTTGGAAAACTCTGCAGTGGTCACAGGACTGGGAAAGGTCAGTTTTCATTCCAATCCCAAAGAACGGCACTGCCAGGGAATGTTGACGTATTGGACAATAGCACTCATTTCATATACTGGGGAAAAAAAAGAAAGGTTATATTCAAAATCCTTCAAGCTAGTCTTCAGGAGTATGTCAACCAAGAACTCACACATGTACAAGCTGGATGTAGAAAAGTCAGAGGAATGAGAGATCCAAATCCAATTGCTGATATTCGTTGGACCATAAAGCTTCATTGGACAACACTAAAGCATCTGTGTGAATCACAACAAGATGTGGAAAATTCTTAAAGAGATGGGAATACCAGACCACCTTACCTGCCTCCTGAGAAACCTGTATGTGGTTCAAGATGCAACTGTTATGGCAATTTGCTGCATGACTCAGGGAACTCAAACCCAGGCTCCCCAACCACCTAGAAAGGTGGGATGAGGGAGGTGGGAGGGATGTCAAGTGGGAGGGGACATAGGTAAACCTGAGACTGATTCATGCTGATGTTTTGTAGAAACCAACAAAATGCTGTAAAGCCATTATCTGTCAATTAAAAAGAAATAACATTTAAAAAAGAAAGCAACTGTTAGAACCTTACACGGAACAACCGAATGGTTTAAAATTGGCAAAGGAGTATGAAAAGGCTGTATATCGCCAGCCGGTTTATTCAGCGTTTAGGCAGAGACCATCATGCAACAAACACGCTGGGCTGGAGGAATCACAAGCTGGAATCAAGATTGCTGGGAGAAATGTCAGCAACCTGATACATGCACAGGATGCCACTCTACTGGCCGAAAGTGAGAGGAACTACAGAGCTTCTTGATGAGAGTGAAAGGGGAGAGAGAGAAAGCTGGCTTAAAATTCAGCATTCCAAATACTAAGGTGAGGGCATCCAGTTCCATCACTTCATGGTAAATAAAGGGGGAACAAGTGGAAGCAGTGACTGATTTTATTATCTTGGGTTCCTGAATCACCAAGGATGGTGACTGCAGCCATGCCATTCAAAGAAGCCTGCCCCTTGGAAGGAACGCTGTGACAAACCTAGGCAGCGTATTCCAAAGCAGAGACATCATTTGCAAACAAAGGTCCGTCTAGTCAGAGCTATGGTCTTTCCAGTAGCCATGTACTGATGTGAGAGTTGGACCATAGCGCCGAAGAATTGATGCTTTCGAGCTGCGGTGTTGGTGAAGACTCTTGAGAGTCCCTTGGACTGCAAGGAGATCAGACCAGTCAATCCTAGAGGAAATCAACACTGAATCTTCGTTGGAAGGACTGATGTTGAGGCTGAAGCTCCAGTGTTAGGCCACCTGATGCAAGGAGCCAACTCTGTGGAAAAGGCCCTCATGCTGGGAAACACTGAAAGCAAAGGGAGATGGAAGTGGAAGTGGATGAGCCGATTAGATGGCAACACTTACTCAATGGACAGGAAGTAGAGCAAATTCCGGGAGACAGCAAAGGACAAGGAAGCCTGGCCCGCTGCAGGGTCCACGGGGTTGCAAATATCCCACAGGACTAGCCACTGAGCAACAACAACAAGCAGTATTTTGTCCTGATTAGCAGTCCCCTAGCCTGTAATTTTCTCTGATTGGCTGAGTGCTAGCCTGTACTTGCACTGATTGGCTGACTCCTAGTGTCCACTCTTCCTTGATTGTCTGACTCCAAATTCGTGCTTTGCACTGATGGCGGTGACTTCAAGCTTCTGCTTTGCTCTGATTGGGTGACTCCTATGTTGTACTTTGCACTGATTGGCTGATTCCTAGCCTGTCCTCTGGCCTGATTCGCCGACTCACTGCTGGTCCTTTGCTCTGATTGGCTGAGTGCTAGCATGTGTTTTTGCCTTGATTCCATGACGCCTAGCCTGTTCCTTGCCCTGATTGGATGTCCGCTAGGCAGTAGTCTGCTCTGATTGATCGACTCCTAGCCCATCCTTTCCCTTGATTGGCTGACTCCAAGCCAGTGTTTTGCCCCGAATGGCTGACTCCTAGATTGTGCCTTGTCCTGATTGGCTGTCTTTAGCCAGTTCGTTGCTCTGATTGGTTGATCCTAGCCTGTATATCGTGTTATTGGCTGACTCCTAGCTAGTGCTTTTTTCTGATTGGCAGAATCCAAGCTTGTGCTTCACCCTGATTCGCTGACTTTGAGACTGTACCTTGCCTCAGTTGGTTGGGTCTTAGCCAGTAGTTTGCTCTGATTGGTTGAGGCTTAGCTTATCCTTTAATCTGAATGGCTGACGCCAAGGTTGTACTTTGGTCTGATTGACTGAGTGCTACCCTGCCTATTGCCTAGACTGGCTGAGTCCTAGCCTGTACTTTGTCCTGATTGTCTGACTGCAAGCCTCCACTTTGCCTGTCTGTCTGACTCCGAGTCTGTACCTTGTCTTGATCGGCTGACTCCAAGCTTGTAGGTGTGCTGAGTGGCTGAATCCTAGCCTATACTCTGCCCTGATTGTCTGACTCCAAGTTGGTACTTTGCCCTGCTGGGGTGAATTCAAGAGTTTACTTTGCTTTGATTGGGTGACGCCTATGCTGTACTTTGCGCTGATTGGCTGAGTGTTGGCCTGTATTTTGCCTTGATTGGCTGATGTCTAGCCTATCTTTTGGCCTGATTTGCTGACTCAAAGCTAGTACTTTGCTCTGATTGGCTGAGCGCTCACACGTGCTTGGCCTTGATTGAATGACTCCTAGCCAGTATCTTGCCCTGATTCGATGTCTCTTAGCCAGTAGTTGGCTCTAATCGATTAACTCCTAGCCTAGCCTAGCCTTTGTCTTGACTGACTGACTCCATGCCAGTACTTTGCCTTGAATGGCTGACTCCTAGACTGTACCTTGTCCTGATTGGCTGTCTCTCAGCCAGTTGTTTGCTCTGACTGGTTGACGCCTAGAACATCCACTGTCCTGATTGGCTGACTCCAGGCCACTCTTTTGCCCTGATTGGCTGGCTCCTAGGCTGTAGCTTGCCCGTATTGGCTGGAAATTAATGTGTTTGCTCTGATTGACTCCTAGCCTATACTTTGTTTTGATTGAATGACTCCGAGCCAGTACTTTGCCCTGAATGGCTAACTCCTAGCCAGTACCTTGCCCTGATTGGCTGTATCTTAGCCAGTCGTTTGCTCTGATTGCTGACTCCTAGCTTGTGCATTGCTCTACTGGCTGACTCCTAGCCTGTACTTTTCTCTGATTGGCAGGTTTCAAGCTTGATACGTGGCCCTAGTGAATTACTTCTACATGGTACCGTGCCCTGACTGGCTGGCTCTTAGGTAGTAGTTTGCTCTGATTGGTTGACTGCTAAGCCTAGTCTTTGACTGGAACGGCTGATGTCAAGGTTGTGCTCTGCTCTGATTGGCAGACTTGTAGCCTGTGCTTTGCTCTGAATGGCTGAGTGCCAGCCTGCAGCTGCCTTGATTGGCTGACTCCTAGACTATACTTTGTCCGCATTGGCTGACTCCAAGCCTGTCCTTGCCCTGTTTGGTTGATTTCTACCCTGTAACTTGCCCTGACTGGCTGGCTCTTAGCCAGTAGTTTGCTCTGATTGGTTGACTCCTAGCATGTGTTTTGACCTGATTGGCTTCCTCGAAGTCCGTATTTTTCCCTGATTTGCTGACACGAGTTTGTACCTTGCCCTGATTGACTATCTCTTAGCCAGTAGCTTGATCTCACTGGTAGAAGCCTAACCTATACTTTGTCCTGATTGTCTGACTCCAAGTATTTGCTTGATTGACTAGCCTGTATTTGTCCTGATGGGCTGACTCCAAGCCTGTGCTTTGCCCTGATTGGCTGACTCCTAGGCCGTCCCGACCCTTATTGGCTGTTTCTTGGCCAGTACTTTGTTCTGATTGCTTGAATCCTAGCCTGTACACTGATCTATTGGCTGATTCCGAGCCTGTACCTTGCACTGATTGGCAGAATCCAACTTTGTATTGGGCCTTGATTCGCTGACTTCTAGACTGTGCATTGACCTAATTGGCTGTAACTTAGCCAGTAGTTTGGCCTCTTTGGTTGACTCCAAGCCTATCCTTTCCCCTGAGTGGCTGATGCCAAGCTTGTACTTTGCTCTGATTGGCTGACTACTAGACTGTCCTTTGCTCTGAATGGCTGAATGCTAGCCTGCATGTTGCTTTGATTAGCTGAATCCTAGCCTATAGTATGTCTTGACTGGCTGACTCCAGTCTGTACTTTGCCTGATTGGCTGACTCCTAGCTATACCTTTTCCTGATCGGCTGATTCCTATCCTGTACACATTAGCCGCTTCTTAGCCAGTACTTTCCTCTGATTGGCTGATTCTTAGCATTTACTTTGACATGATTGGCAGACTCCAAGCCCGTACTTTACCCTGACTGACTGACTCCGAGCATGTACCGGCCCTCTTAGCCAGTAGTTTGGGCTGATTGGCTGACTCCTAGCCTATACTTTGTCCTGATTGGGCTGATTTCAACCCTTTACTCTGCCAGATATGAGTCAATGATTCCAAGCATGCATTTTACCTTGACTGACTTCTAGCCTGCACGTGCCCTGCTTCTCTGACTCCAAGCCTGTACTTTGTTCTGATTGGTTCACTTCGAGCTTATCCTTCAAGCCCTGATTGACGGAACCCTAGCATGTACTTTGCCCTGATTGGCTGTCTCTTAGCCAGTAGTTTGCTCTGGTTGGTTGACTCCTAGCCTGTACTTTGCTCTATTGGCTGACTCTAGCCTGTTCCTTGCCCTGACAGGCTGACTCCGAGCTTGTGCTTTGCTCTGGTTGGCTGACTCCTAGCCTGTACTTTGCTCTATTGGCTGACTCTAGCTTGTTCCTTGCCCTGATAGGCTGACTCTGAGCTTGTGCTTTGCTCTGGTTGGATGACTCCTAGCCTGTACTTTGCTCTGATTGGCAGAATGTTAGCCTATAGTATGTCATTGTTGCCTGCACCTAACTGGTACTTTTTCCTGATTGGCTGGTTCCATGCCAGCACCTCACCATGATTGTCTGACTCCTAGCCACTCCTGTGCCCTGATTGGCTGACTCCTAGCTCGTAAGTTACTCTGATTGGTTCACTTCTAGCCAGTTCTTGGCTCTGTTGGCTGACTCCTGGCCAGTACTTTGCCCTGATACACTGACACCTAGCCTCTACTTTACCCTAATTGTCTGACTCTTAGCATCCTCTTTGATCTGACTGGCTGACATCCAGCACAGACTTTGTTCTGATTGACTGGAAACTGACCTCTACCTTGTTGTTACTGGCTGCCTCTCACCAGATAGGCTGAATCCCAGCATATACATTTTCCTGACTGGCTGAATCCTAGATTGCACTTTGCCCTGATTGCCCACTCGAAGCTTCTAGCTTCCTATGATTGGTTGACTGCTAGCCTGTAATTTATTTGAAGACCTCCTAGACCCTTATTGGCCTGATTCCATGCCAGCACCTCACCATGATTGGCTGACTCCTAGCCACTCCTGTGCCCTGATTGGCTGACTCCTAGCTAGTAAGTTACTCTGATTGGTTGACTTCTAGTCAGTGCTTGGCTCTGTTGGCTGACTTCTAGCCAGTAGTTTGTCCTGATACGCTGACACCGAGCCTCTACTTTATCCTAATTGGCTGACTCTTAGCATCCTCTTTGATCTGACTGGCTGACATCTAGAACAGACTTTGCTCTGATTGACTGGAAACTAAGCTCTACCTTGTTGGTACTGACTGCCTCTCACCAGATAGGCTGAATCCCAGCATATACATTTTCCGGACAGGCTGAATCCAGACTACACTTTGCCCTGATTGCCCACTCTAAGCTTCTAGCTTCCTGCGATTGTCTGACTGCTAGCCTGTAATTTATTTGAAGAAAGTACGGTAAACCACTAGGGGAGTCAGGGCTCACCTGAAATATATCTTTTATGTTTGTACATTGGGTGGGTGTGTGCCCAGTCCCTTCAGTGATGGCCAACACGGAAACCCTGTGGTATGCCAGGTTCCTCTGTCCATGGGATTCTGCAGTCAAGAATCTTGGAAGGGGTTGCCATGCCATCATCCAGGGGATCTTCCCAACCTTGGATGGAACATGTGCCTCCTGCATTGCTCTCAGATCCATTACTGCTGAGCCAACTGCGAAGCCCATCAGTATACATTGAAGGATACTAATAGGTAGATTCAGGGGTTTACATCTGCTAGACAGAGCGCCTGAAGAACTAGGACAGGGGTTCATAACATGACACAGGAGACAGTGACCAAAACGGTCCCTAGAAAAAGAAAGGCAGTGATGCAAAGTCATTGTCTGAGAAGGCTTTACCTATAGATGGGAATGAAGAGAAGCGACAAGCAAGGGAAAGAGGGAAAGATACGAACAATGGAATGCAGAGTTCAAGAGAATAGCAAGGAGAAATAGATCTTCTTGCGTGAACAATGGAAAGAAGTAGAGGTATACAATACAATGGAAAGATCTCAAGAATACTGGAGATATGAATGGACTGTTTCATGCAAGGAGTGGCATGATAAAACACAGGAACAGCAAGAACAGAACAGAAACAGAAGAGATGAAGAAGAGGTGGCAAGGATACACAGGAAAACTATACAAAAAGAGTCTTCACGACCGGTATAAGCACAGTGGTGTGGTCACAGACATCCTGGAGCATGAAGTCGAGTGGGCCCTAGGAAACTTTACTATAAAGCTTGTGGACGTGATGGAATCCAGCTGACCCACCTAAAATCCTTAGAGATGATGCTGTTAGAGTGCTGCACTCAGTAAGTCAGCAAATTTGGAAAACTCTGCAGTGGTCACAGGACTGGGAAAGGTCAGTTTTCATTCCAATCCCAAAGAACGGCACTGCCAGGGAATGTTGACGTATTGGACAATAGCACTCATTTCATATACTGGGGAAAAAAAAGAAAGGTTATATTCAAAATCCTTCAAGCTAGTCTTCAGGAGTATGTCAACCAAGAACTCACACATGTACAAGCTGGATGTAGAAAAGTCAGAGGAATGAGAGATCCAAATCCAATTGCTGATATTCGTTGGACCATAAAGCTTCATTGGACAACACTAAAGCATCTGTGTGAATCACAACAAGATGTGGAAAATTCTTAAAGAGATGGGAATACCAGACCACCTTACCTGCCTCCTGAGAAACCTGTATGTGGTTCAAGATGCAACTGTTATGGCAATTTGCTGCATGACTCAGGGAACTCAAACCCAGGCTCCCCAACCACCTAGAAAGGTGGGATGAGGGAGGTGGGAGGGATGTCAAGTGGGAGGGGACATAGGTAAACCTGAGACTGATTCATGCTGATGTTTTGTAGAAACCAACAAAATGCTGTAAAGCCATTATCTGTCAATTAAAAAGAAATAACATTTAAAAAAGAAAGCAACTGTTAGAACCTTACACGGAACAACCGAATGGTTTAAAATTGGCAAAGGAGTATGAAAAGGCTGTATATCGCCAGCCGGTTTATTCAGCGTTTAGGCAGAGACCATCATGCAACAAACACGCTGGGCTGGAGGAATCACAAGCTGGAATCAAGATTGCTGGGAGAAATGTCAGCAACCTGATACATGCACAGGATGCCACTCTACTGGCCGAAAGTGAGAGGAACTACAGAGCTTCTTGATGAGAGTGAAAGGGGAGAGAGAGAAAGCTGGCTTAAAATTCAGCATTCCAAATACTAAGGTGAGGGCATCCAGTTCCATCACTTCATGGTAAATAAAGGGGGAACAAGTGGAAGCAGTGACTGATTTTATTATCTTGGGTTCCTGAATCACCAAGGATGGTGACTGCAGCCATGCCATTCAAAGAAGCCTGCCCCTTGGAAGGAACGCTGTGACAAACCTAGGCAGCGTATTCCAAAGCAGAGACATCATTTGCAAACAAAGGTCCGTCTAGTCAGAGCTATGGTCTTTCCAGTAGCCATGTACTGATGTGAGAGTTGGACCATAGCGCCGAAGAATTGATGCTTTCGAGCTGCGGTGTTGGTGAAGACTCTTGAGAGTCCCTTGGACTGCAAGGAGATCAGACCAGTCAATCCTAGAGGAAATCAACACTGAATCTTCGTTGGAAGGACTGATGTTGAGGCTGAAGCTCCAGTGTTAGGCCACCTGATGCAAGGAGCCAACTCTGTGGAAAAGGCCCTCATGCTGGGAAACACTGAAAGCAAAGGGAGATGGAAGTGGAAGTGGATGAGCCGATTAGATGGCAACACTTACTCAATGGACAGGAAGTAGAGCAAATTCCGGGAGACAGCAAAGGACAAGGAAGCCTGGCCCGCTGCAGGGTCCACGGGGTTGCAAATATCCCACAGGACTAGCCACTGAGCAACAACAACAAGCAGTATTTTGTCCTGATTAGCAGTCCCCTAGCCTGTAATTTTCTCTGATTGGCTGAGTGCTAGCCTGTACTTGCACTGATTGGCTGACTCCTAGTGTCCACTCTTCCTTGATTGTCTGACTCCAAATTCGTGCTTTGCACTGATGGCGGTGACTTCAAGCTTCTGCTTTGCTCTGATTGGGTGACTCCTATGTTGTACTTTGCACTGATTGGCTGATTCCTAGCCTGTCCTCTGGCCTGATTCGCCGACTCACTGCTGGTCCTTTGCTCTGATTGGCTGAGTGCTAGCATGTGTTTTTGCCTTGATTCCATGACGCCTAGCCTGTTCCTTGCCCTGATTGGATGTCCGCTAGGCAGTAGTCTGCTCTGATTGATCGACTCCTAGCCCATCCTTTCCCTTGATTGGCTGACTCCAAGCCAGTGTTTTGCCCCGAATGGCTGACTCCTAGATTGTGCCTTGTCCTGATTGGCTGTCTTTAGCCAGTTCGTTGCTCTGATTGGTTGATCCTAGCCTGTATATCGTGTTATTGGCTGACTCCTAGCTAGTGCTTTTTTCTGATTGGCAGAATCCAAGCTTGTGCTTCACCCTGATTCGCTGACTTTGAGACTGTACCTTGCCTCAGTTGGTTGGGTCTTAGCCAGTAGTTTGCTCTGATTGGTTGAGGCTTAGCTTATCCTTTAATCTGAATGGCTGACGCCAAGGTTGTACTTTGGTCTGATTGACTGAGTGCTACCCTGCCTATTGCCTAGACTGGCTGAGTCCTAGCCTGTACTTTGTCCTGATTGTCTGACTGCAAGCCTCCACTTTGCCTGTCTGGCTGACTCCGAGTCTGTACCTTGTCTTGATCGGCTGACTCCAAGCTTGTAGGTGTGCTGAGTGGCTGAATCCTAGCCTATACTCTGCCCTGATTGTCTGACTCCAAGTTGGTACTTTGCCCTGCTGGGGTGAATTCAAGAGTTTACTTTGCTTTGATTGGGTGACGCCTATGCTGTACTTTGCGCTGATTGGCTGAGTGTTGGCCTGTATTTTGCCTTGATTGGCTGATGTCTAGCCTATCTTTTGGCCTGATTTGCTGACTCAAAGCTAGTACTTTGCTCTGATTGGCTGAGCGCTCACACGTGCTTGGCCTTGATTGAATGACTCCTAGCCAGTATCTTGCCCTGATTCGATGTCTCTTAGCCAGTAGTTGGCTCTAATCGATTAACTCCTAGCCTAGCCTAGCCTTTGTCTTGACTGACTGACTCCATGCCAGTACTTTGCCTTGAATGGCTGACTCCTAGACTGTACCTTGTCCTGATTGGCTGTCTCTCAGCCAGTTGTTTGCTCTGACTGGTTGACGCCTAGAACATCCACTGTCCTGATTGGCTGACTCCAGGCCACTCTTTTGCCCTGATTGGCTGGCTCCTAGGCTGTAGCTTGCCCGTATTGGCTGGAAATTAATGTGTTTGCTCTGATTGACTCCTAGCCTATACTTTGTTTTGATTGAATGACTCCGAGCCAGTACTTTGCCCTGAATGGCTAACTCCTAGCCAGTACCTTGCCCTGATTGGCTGTATCTTAGCCAGTCGTTTGCTCTGATTGCTGACTCCTAGCTTGTGCATTGCTCTACTGGCTGACTCCTAGCCTGTACTTTTCTCTGATTGGCAGGTTTCAAGCTTGATACGTGGCCCTAGTGAATTACTTCTACATGGTACCGTGCCCTGACTGGCTGGCTCTTAGGTAGTAGTTTGCTCTGATTGGTTGACTGCTAAGCCTAGTCTTTGACTGGAACGGCTGATGTCAAGGTTGTGCTCTGCTCTGATTGGCAGACTTGTAGCCTGTGCTTTGCTCTGAATGGCTGAGTGCCAGCCTGCAGCTGCCTTGATTGGCTGACTCCTAGACTATACTTTGTCCGCATTGGCTGACTCCAAGCCTGTCCTTGCCCTGTTTGGTTGATTTCTACCCTGTAACTTGCCCTGACTGGCTGGCTCTTAGCCAGTAGTTTGCTCTGATTGGTTGACTCCTAGCATGTGTTTTGACCTGATTGGCTTCCTCGAAGTCCGTATTTTTCCCTGATTTGCTGACACGAGTTTGTACCTTGCCCTGATTGACTATCTCTTAGCCAGTAGCTTGATCTCACTGGTAGAAGCCTAACCTATACTTTGTCCTGATTGTCTGACTCCAAGTATTTGCTTGATTGACTAGCCTGTATTTGTCCTGATGGGCTGACTCCAAGCCTGTGCTTTGCCCTGATTGGCTGACTCCTAGGCCGTCCCGACCCTTATTGGCTGTTTCTTGGCCAGTACTTTGTTCTGATTGCTTGAATCCTAGCCTGTACACTGATCTATTGGCTGATTCCGAGCCTGTACCTTGCACTGATTGGCAGAATCCAACTTTGTATTGGGCCTTGATTCGCTGACTTCTAGACTGTGCATTGACCTAATTGGCTGTAACTTAGCCAGTAGTTTGGCCTCTTTGGTTGACTCCAAGCCTATCCTTTCCCCTGAGTGGCTGATGCCAAGCTTGTACTTTGCTCTGATTGGCTGACTACTAGACTGTCCTTTGCTCTGAATGGCTGAATGCTAGCCTGCATGTTGCTTTGATTAGCTGAATCCTAGCCTATAGTATGTCTTGACTGGCTGACTCCAGTCTGTACTTTGCCTGATTGGCTGACTCCTAGCTATACCTTTTCCTGATCGGCTGATTCCTATCCTGTACACATTAGCCGCTTCTTAGCCAGTACTTTCCTCTGATTGGCTGATTCTTAGCATTTACTTTGACATGATTGGCAGACTCCAAGCCCGTACTTTACCCTGACTGACTGACTCCGAGCATGTACCGGCCCTCTTAGCCAGTAGTTTGGGCTGATTGGCTGACTCCTAGCCTATACTTTGTCCTGATTGGGCTGATTTCAACCCTTTACTCTGCCAGATATGAGTCAATGATTCCAAGCATGCATTTTACCTTGACTGACTTCTAGCCTGCACGTGCCCTGCTTCTCTGACTCCAAGCCTGTACTTTGTTCTGATTGGTTCACTTCGAGCTTATCCTTCAAGCCCTGATTGACGGAACCCTAGCATGTACTTTGCCCTGATTGGCTGTCTCTTAGCCAGTAGTTTGCTCTGGTTGGTTGACTCCTAGCCTGTACTTTGCTCTATTGGCTGACTCTAGCCTGTTCCTTGCCCTGACAGGCTGACTCCGAGCTTGTGCTTTGCTCTGGTTGGCTGACTCCTAGCCTGTACTTTGCTCTATTGGCTGACTCTAGCTTGTTCCTTGCCCTGATAGGCTGACTCTGAGCTTGTGCTTTGCTCTGGTTGGATGACTCCTAGCCTGTACTTTGCTCTGATTGGCAGAATGTTAGCCTATAGTATGTCATTGTTGCCTGCACCTAACTGGTACTTTTTCCTGATTGGCTGGTTCCATGCCAGCACCTCACCATGATTGTCTGACTCCTAGCCACTCCTGTGCCCTGATTGGCTGACTCCTAGCTCGTAAGTTACTCTGATTGGTTCACTTCTAGCCAGTTCTTGGCTCTGTTGGCTGACTCCTGGCCAGTACTTTGCCCTGATACACTGACACCTAGCCTCTACTTTACCCTAATTGTCTGACTCTTAGCATCCTCTTTGATCTGACTGGCTGACATCCAGCACAGACTTTGTTCTGATTGACTGGAAACTGACCTCTACCTTGTTGTTACTGGCTGCCTCTCACCAGATAGGCTGAATCCCAGCATATACATTTTCCTGACTGGCTGAATCCTAGATTGCACTTTGCCCTGATTGCCCACTCGAAGCTTCTAGCTTCCTATGATTGGTTGACTGCTAGCCTGTAATTTATTTGAAGACCTCCTAGACCCTTATTGGCCTGATTCCATGCCAGCACCTCACCATGATTGGCTGACTCCTAGCCACTCCTGTGCCCTGATTGGCTGACTCCTAGCTAGTAAGTTACTCTGATTGGTTGACTTCTAGTCAGTGCTTGGCTCTGTTGGCTGACTTCTAGCCAGTAGTTTGTCCTGATACGCTGACACCGAGCCTCTACTTTATCCTAATTGGCTGACTCTTAGCATCCTCTTTGATCTGACTGGCTGACATCTAGAACAGACTTTGCTCTGATTGACTGGAAACTAAGCTCTACCTTGTTGGTACTGACTGCCTCTCACCAGATAGGCTGAATCCCAGCATATACATTTTCCGGACAGGCTGAATCCAGACTACACTTTGCCCTGATTGCCCACTCTAAGCTTCTAGCTTCCTGCGATTGTCTGACTGCTAGCCTGTAATTTATTTGAAGAAAGTACGGTAAACCACTAGGGGAGTCAGGGCTCACCTGAAATATATCTTTTATGTTTGTACATTGGGTGGGTGTGTGCCCAGTCCCTTCAGTGATGGCCAACACGGAAACCCTGTGGTATGCCAGGTTCCTCTGTCCATGGGATTCTGCAGTCAAGAATCTTGGAAGGGGTTGCCATGCCATCATCCAGGGGATCTTCCCAACCTTGGATGGAACATGTGCCTCCTGCATTGCTCTCAGATCCATTACTGCTGAGCCAACTGCGAAGCCCATCAGTATACATTGAAGGATACTAATAGGTAGATTCAGGGGTTTACATCTGCTAGACAGAGCGCCTGAAGAACTAGGACAGGGGTTCATAACATGACACAGGAGACAGTGACCAAAACGGTCCCTAGAAAAAGAAAGGCAGTGATGCAAAGTCATTGTCTGAGAAGGCTTTACCTATAGATGGGAATGAAGAGAAGCGACAAGCAAGGGAAAGAGGGAAAGATACGAACAATGGCATGCAGAGTTCAAGAGAATAGCAAGGAGAAATAGATCTTCTTGCGTGAACAATGGAAAGAAGTAGAGGTATACAATACAATGGAAAGATCTCAAGAATACTGGAGATATGAATGGACTGTTTCATGCAAGGAGTGGCATGATAAAACACAGGAACAGCAAGAACAGAACAGAAACAGAAGAGATGAAGAAGAGGTGGCAAGGATACACAGGAAAACTATACAAAAAGAGTCTTCACGACCGGTATAAGCACAGTGGTGTGGTCACAGACATCCTGGAGCATGAAGTCGAGTGGGCCCTAGGAAACTTTACTATAAAGCTTGTGGACGTGATGGAATCCAGCTGACCCACCTAAAATCCTTAGAGATGATGCTGTTAGAGTGCTGCACTCAGTAAGTCAGCAAATTTGGAAAACTCTGCAGTGGTCACAGGACTGGGAAAGGTCAGTTTTCATTCCAATCCCAAAGAACGGCACTGCCAGGGAATGTTGACGTATTGGACAATAGCACTCATTTCATATACTGGGGAAAAAAAAGAAAGGTTATATTCAAAATCCTTCAAGCTAGTCTTCAGGAGTATGTCAACCAAGAACTCACACATGTACAAGCTGGATGTAGAAAAGTCAGAGGAATGAGAGATCCAAATCCAATTGCTGATATTCGTTGGACCATAAAGCTTCATTGGACAACACTAAAGCATCTGTGTGAATCACAACAAGATGTGGAAAATTCTTAAAGAGATGGGAATACCAGACCACCTTACCTGCCTCCTGAGAAACCTGTATGTGGTTCAAGATGCAACTGTTATGGCAATTTGCTGCATGACTCAGGGAACTCAAACCCAGGCTCCCCAACCACCTAGAAAGGTGGGATGAGGGAGGTGGGAGGGATGTCAAGTGGGAGGGGACATAGGTAAACCTGAGACTGATTCATGCTGATGTTTTGTAGAAACCAACAAAATGCTGTAAAGCCATTATCTGTCAATTAAAAAGAAATAACATTTAAAAAAGAAAGCAACTGTTAGAACCTTACACGGAACAACCGAATGGTTTAAAATTGGCAAAGGAGTATGAAAAGGCTGTATATCGCCAGCCGGTTTATTCAGCGTTTAGGCAGAGACCATCATGCAACAAACACGCTGGGCTGGAGGAATCACAAGCTGGAATCAAGATTGCTGGGAGAAATGTCAGCAACCTGATACATGCACAGGATGCCACTCTACTGGCCGAAAGTGAGAGGAACTACAGAGCTTCTTGATGAGAGTGAAAGGGGAGAGAGAGAAAGCTGGCTTAAAATTCAGCATTCCAAATACTAAGGTGAGGGCATCCAGTTCCATCACTTCATGGTAAATAAAGGGGGAACAAGTGGAAGCAGTGACTGATTTTATTATCTTGGGTTCCTGAATCACCAAGGATGGTGACTGCAGCCATGCCATTCAAAGAAGCCTGCCCCTTGGAAGGAACGCTGTGACAAACCTAGGCAGCGTATTCCAAAGCAGAGACATCATTTGCAAACAAAGGTCCGTCTAGTCAGAGCTATGGTCTTTCCAGTAGCCATGTACTGATGTGAGAGTTGGACCATAGCGCCGAAGAATTGATGCTTTCGAGCTGCGGTGTTGGTGAAGACTCTTGAGAGTCCCTTGGACTGCAAGGAGATCAGACCAGTCAATCCTAGAGGAAATCAACACTGAATCTTCGTTGGAAGGACTGATGTTGAGGCTGAAGCTCCAGTGTTAGGCCACCTGATGCAAGGAGCCAACTCTGTGGAAAAGGCCCTCATGCTGGGAAACACTGAAAGCAAAGGGAGATGGAAGTGGAAGTGGATGAGCCGATTAGATGGCAACACTTACTCAATGGACAGGAAGTAGAGCAAATTCCGGGAGACAGCAAAGGACAAGGAAGCCTGGCCCGCTGCAGGGTCCACGGGGTTGCAAATATCCCACAGGACTAGCCACTGAGCAACAACAACAAGCAGTATTTTGTCCTGATTAGCAGTCCCCTAGCCTGTAATTTTCTCTGATTGGCTGAGTGCTAGCCTGTACTTGCACTGATTGGCTGACTCCTAGTGTCCACTCTTCCTTGATTGTCTGACTCCAAATTCGTGCTTTGCACTGATGGCGGTGACTTCAAGCTTCTGCTTTGCTCTGATTGGGTGACTCCTATGTTGTACTTTGCACTGATTGGCTGATTCCTAGCCTGTCCTCTGGCCTGATTCGCCGACTCACTGCTGGTCCTTTGCTCTGATTGGCTGAGTGCTAGCATGTGTTTTTGCCTTGATTCCATGACGCCTAGCCTGTTCCTTGCCCTGATTGGATGTCCGCTAGGCAGTAGTCTGCTCTGATTGATCGACTCCTAGCCCATCCTTTCCCTTGATTGGCTGACTCCAAGCCAGTGTTTTGCCCCGAATGGCTGACTCCTAGATTGTGCCTTGTCCTGATTGGCTGTCTTTAGCCAGTTCGTTGCTCTGATTGGTTGATCCTAGCCTGTATATCGTGTTATTGGCTGACTCCTAGCTAGTGCTTTTTTCTGATTGGCAGAATCCAAGCTTGTGCTTCACCCTGATTCGCTGACTTTGAGACTGTACCTTGCCTCAGTTGGTTGGGTCTTAGCCAGTAGTTTGCTCTGATTGGTTGAGGCTTAGCTTATCCTTTAATCTGAATGGCTGACGCCAAGGTTGTACTTTGGTCTGATTGACTGAGTGCTACCCTGCCTATTGCCTAGACTGGCTGAGTCCTAGCCTGTACTTTGTCCTGATTGTCTGACTGCAAGCCTCCACTTTGCCTGTCTGGCTGACTCCGAGTCTGTACCTTGTCTTGATCGGCTGACTCCAAGCTTGTAGGTGTGCTGAGTGGCTGAATCCTAGCCTATACTCTGCCCTGATTGTCTGACTCCAAGTTGGTACTTTGCCCTGCTGGGGTGAATTCAAGAGTTTACTTTGCTTTGATTGGGTGACGCCTATGCTGTACTTTGCGCTGATTGGCTGAGTGTTGGCCTGTATTTTGCCTTGATTGGCTGATGTCTAGCCTATCTTTTGGCCTGATTTGCTGACTCAAAGCTAGTACTTTGCTCTGATTGGCTGAGCGCTCACACGTGCTTGGCCTTGATTGAATGACTCCTAGCCAGTATCTTGCCCTGATTCGATGTCTCTTAGCCAGTAGTTGGCTCTAATCGATTAACTCCTAGCCTAGCCTAGCCTTTGTCTTGACTGACTGACTCCATGCCAGTACTTTGCCTTGAATGGCTGACTCCTAGACTGTACCTTGTCCTGATTGGCTGTCTCTCAGCCAGTTGTTTGCTCTGACTGGTTGACGCCTAGAACATCCACTGTCCTGATTGGCTGACTCCAGGCCACTCTTTTGCCCTGATTGGCTGGCTCCTAGGCTGTAGCTTGCCCGTATTGGCTGGAAATTAATGTGTTTGCTCTGATTGACTCCTAGCCTATACTTTGTTTTGATTGAATGACTCCGAGCCAGTACTTTGCCCTGAATGGCTAACTCCTAGCCAGTACCTTGCCCTGATTGGCTGTATCTTAGCCAGTCGTTTGCTCTGATTGCTGACTCCTAGCTTGTGCATTGCTCTACTGGCTGACTCCTAGCCTGTACTTTTCTCTGATTGGCAGGTTTCAAGCTTGATACGTGGCCCTAGTGAATTACTTCTACATGGTACCGTGCCCTGACTGGCTGGCTCTTAGGTAGTAGTTTGCTCTGATTGGTTGACTGCTAAGCCTAGTCTTTGACTGGAACGGCTGATGTCAAGGTTGTGCTCTGCTCTGATTGGCAGACTTGTAGCCTGTGCTTTGCTCTGAATGGCTGAGTGCCAGCCTGCAGCTGCCTTGATTGGCTGACTCCTAGACTATACTTTGTCCGCATTGGCTGACTCCAAGCCTGTCCTTGCCCTGTTTGGTTGATTTCTACCCTGTAACTTGCCCTGACTGGCTGGCTCTTAGCCAGTAGTTTGCTCTGATTGGTTGACTCCTAGCATGTGTTTTGACCTGATTGGCTTCCTCGAAGTCCGTATTTTTCCCTGATTTGCTGACACGAGTTTGTACCTTGCCCTGATTGACTATCTCTTAGCCAGTAGCTTGATCTCACTGGTAGAAGCCTAACCTATACTTTGTCCTGATTGTCTGACTCCAAGTATTTGCTTGATTGACTAGCCTGTATTTGTCCTGATGGGCTGACTCCAAGCCTGTGCTTTGCCCTGATTGGCTGACTCCTAGGCCGTCCCGACCCTTATTGGCTGTTTCTTGGCCAGTACTTTGTTCTGATTGCTTGAATCCTAGCCTGTACACTGATCTATTGGCTGATTCCGAGCCTGTACCTTGCACTGATTGGCAGAATCCAACTTTGTATTGGGCCTTGATTCGCTGACTTCTAGACTGTGCATTGACCTAATTGGCTGTAACTTAGCCAGTAGTTTGGCCTCTTTGGTTGACTCCAAGCCTATCCTTTCCCCTGAGTGGCTGATGCCAAGCTTGTACTTTGCTCTGATTGGCTGACTACTAGACTGTCCTTTGCTCTGAATGGCTGAATGCTAGCCTGCATGTTGCTTTGATTAGCTGAATCCTAGCCTATAGTATGTCTTGACTGGCTGACTCCAGTCTGTACTTTGCCTGATTGGCTGACTCCTAGCTATACCTTTTCCTGATCGGCTGATTCCTATCCTGTACACATTAGCCGCTTCTTAGCCAGTACTTTCCTCTGATTGGCTGATTCTTAGCATTTACTTTGACATGATTGGCAGACTCCAAGCCCGTACTTTACCCTGACTGACTGACTCCGAGCATGTACCGGCCCTCTTAGCCAGTAGTTTGGGCTGATTGGCTGACTCCTAGCCTATACTTTGTCCTGATTGGGCTGATTTCAACCCTTTACTCTGCCAGATATGAGTCAATGATTCCAAGCATGCATTTTACCTTGACTGACTTCTAGCCTGCACGTGCCCTGCTTCTCTGACTCCAAGCCTGTACTTTGTTCTGATTGGTTCACTTCGAGCTTATCCTTCAAGCCCTGATTGACGGAACCCTAGCATGTACTTTGCCCTGATTGGCTGTCTCTTAGCCAGTAGTTTGCTCTGGTTGGTTGACTCCTAGCCTGTACTTTGCTCTATTGGCTGACTCTAGCCTGTTCCTTGCCCTGACAGGCTGACTCCGAGCTTGTGCTTTGCTCTGGTTGGCTGACTCCTAGCCTGTACTTTGCTCTATTGGCTGACTCTAGCTTGTTCCTTGCCCTGATAGGCTGACTCTGAGCTTGTGCTTTGCTCTGGTTGGATGACTCCTAGCCTGTACTTTGCTCTGATTGGCAGAATGTTAGCCTATAGTATGTCATTGTTGCCTGCACCTAACTGGTACTTTTTCCTGATTGGCTGGTTCCATGCCAGCACCTCACCATGATTGTCTGACTCCTAGCCACTCCTGTGCCCTGATTGGCTGACTCCTAGCTCGTAAGTTACTCTGATTGGTTCACTTCTAGCCAGTTCTTGGCTCTGTTGGCTGACTCCTGGCCAGTACTTTGCCCTGATACACTGACACCTAGCCTCTACTTTACCCTAATTGTCTGACTCTTAGCATCCTCTTTGATCTGACTGGCTGACATCCAGCACAGACTTTGTTCTGATTGACTGGAAACTGACCTCTACCTTGTTGTTACTGGCTGCCTCTCACCAGATAGGCTGAATCCCAGCATATACATTTTCCTGACTGGCTGAATCCTAGATTGCACTTTGCCCTGATTGCCCACTCGAAGCTTCTAGCTTCCTATGATTGGTTGACTGCTAGCCTGTAATTTATTTGAAGACCTCCTAGACCCTTATTGGCCTGATTCCATGCCAGCACCTCACCATGATTGGCTGACTCCTAGCCACTCCTGTGCCCTGATTGGCTGACTCCTAGCTAGTAAGTTACTCTGATTGGTTGACTTCTAGTCAGTGCTTGGCTCTGTTGGCTGACTTCTAGCCAGTAGTTTGTCCTGATACGCTGACACCGAGCCTCTACTTTATCCTAATTGGCTGACTCTTAGCATCCTCTTTGATCTGACTGGCTGACATCTAGAACAGACTTTGCTCTGATTGACTGGAAACTAAGCTCTACCTTGTTGGTACTGACTGCCTCTCACCAGATAGGCTGAATCCCAGCATATACATTTTCCGGACAGGCTGAATCCAGACTACACTTTGCCCTGATTGCCCACTCTAAGCTTCTAGCTTCCTGCGATTGTCTGACTGCTAGCCTGTAATTTATTTGAAGAAAGTACGGTAAACCACTAGGGGAGTCAGGGCTCACCTGAAATATATCTTTTATGTTTGTACATTGGGTGGGTGTGTGCCCAGTCCCTTCAGTGATGGCCAACACGGAAACCCTGTGGTATGCCAGGTTCCTCTGTCCATGGGATTCTGCAGTCAAGAATCTTGGAAGGGGTTGCCATGCCATCATCCAGGGGATCTTCCCAACCTTGGATGGAACATGTGCCTCCTGCATTGCTCTCAGATCCATTACTGCTGAGCCAACTGCGAAGCCCATCAGTATACATTGAAGGATACTAATAGGTAGATTCAGGGGTTTACATCTGCTAGACAGAGCGCCTGAAGAACTAGGACAGGGGTTCATAACATGACACAGGAGACAGTGACCAAAACGGTCCCTAGAAAAAGAAAGGCAGTGATGCAAAGTCATTGTCTGAGAAGGCTTTACCTATAGATGGGAATGAAGAGAAGCGACAAGCAAGGGAAAGAGGGAAAGATACGAACAATGGAATGCAGAGTTCAAGAGAATAGCAAGGAGAAATAGATCTTCTTGCGTGAACAATGGAAAGAAGTAGAGGTATACAATACAATGGAAAGATCTCAAGAATACTGGAGATATGAATGGACTGTTTCATGCAAGGAGTGGCATGATAAAACACAGGAACAGCAAGAACAGAACAGAAACAGAAGAGATGAAGAAGAGGTGGCAAGGATACACAGGAAAACTATACAAAAAGAGTCTTCACGACCGGTATAAGCACAGTGGTGTGGTCACAGACATCCTGGAGCATGAAGTCGAGTGGGCCCTAGGAAACTTTACTATAAAGCTTGTGGACGTGATGGAATCCAGCTGACCCACCTAAAATCCTTAGAGATGATGCTGTTAGAGTGCTGCACTCAGTAAGTCAGCAAATTTGGAAAACTCTGCAGTGGTCACAGGACTGGGAAAGGTCAGTTTTCATTCCAATCCCAAAGAACGGCACTGCCAGGGAATGTTGACGTATTGGACAATAGCACTCATTTCATATACTGGGGAAAAAAGAAAGGTTACACTCAGTATCCTTCAAGCTAGTATTCAGGAGTATGTAAACAGAGAACTCCCACATGTAGAAGCTGGATGTAGCAAAGTCAGAGGAATGAGAGATCCAAATCCAATTGCTGATATTCGTTGGACCATAAAGCTTCATTGGACAACACTAAAGCATCTGTGTGAATCACAACAAGATGTGGAAAATTCTTAAAGAGATGGGAATACCAGACCACCTTACCTGCCTCCTGAGAAACCTGTATGTGGTTCAAGATGCAACTGTTATGGCAATTTGCTGCATGACTCAGGGAACTCAAACCCAGGCTCCCCAACCACCTAGAAAGGTGGGATGAGGGAGGTGGGAGGGATGTCAAGTGGGAGGGGACATAGGTAAACCTGAGACTGATTCATGCTGATGTTTTGTAGAAACCAACAAAATGCTGTAAAGCCATTATCTGTCAATTAAAAAGAAATAACATTTAAAAAAGAAAGCAACTGTTAGAACCTTACACGGAACAACCGAATGGTTTAAAATTGGCAAAGGAGTATGAAAAGGCTGTATATCGCCAGCCGGTTTATTCAGCGTTTAGGCAGAGACCATCATGCAACAAACACGCTGGGCTGGAGGAATCACAAGCTGGAATCAAGATTGCTGGGAGAAATGTCAGCAACCTGATACATGCACAGGATGCCACTCTACTGGCCGAAAGTGAGAGGAACTACAGAGCTTCTTGATGAGAGTGAAAGGGGAGAGAGAGAAAGCTGGCTTAAAATTCAGCATTCCAAATACTAAGGTGAGGGCATCCAGTTCCATCACTTCATGGTAAATAAAGGGGGAACAAGTGGAAGCAGTGACTGATTTTATTATCTTGGGTTCCTGAATCACCAAGGATGGTGACTGCAGCCATGCCATTCAAAGAAGCCTGCCCCTTGGAAGGAACGCTGTGACAAACCTAGGCAGCGTATTCCAAAGCAGAGACATCATTTGCAAACAAAGGTCCGTCTAGTCAGAGCTATGGTCTTTCCAGTAGCCATGTACTGATGTGAGAGTTGGACCATAGCGCCGAAGAATTGATGCTTTCGAGCTGCGGTGTTGGTGAAGACTCTTGAGAGTCCCTTGGACTGCAAGGAGATCAGACCAGTCAATCCTAGAGGAAATCAACACTGAATCTTCGTTGGAAGGACTGATGTTGAGGCTGAAGCTCCAGTGTTAGGCCACCTGATGCAAGGAGCCAACTCTGTGGAAAAGGCCCTCATGCTGGGAAACACTGAAAGCAAAGGGAGATGGAAGTGGAAGTGGATGAGCCGATTAGATGGCAACACTTACTCAATGGACAGGAAGTAGAGCAAATTCCGGGAGACAGCAAAGGACAAGGAAGCCTGGCCCGCTGCAGGGTCCACGGGGTTGCAAATATCCCACAGGACTAGCCACTGAGCAACAACAACAAGCAGTATTTTGTCCTGATTAGCAGTCCCCTAGCCTGTAATTTTCTCTGATTGGCTGAGTGCTAGCCTGTACTTGCACTGATTGGCTGACTCCTAGTGTCCACTCTTCCTTGATTGTCTGACTCCAAATTCGTGCTTTGCACTGATGGCGGTGACTTCAAGCTTCTGCTTTGCTCTGATTGGGTGACTCCTATGTTGTACTTTGCACTGATTGGCTGATTCCTAGCCTGTCCTCTGGCCTGATTCGCCGACTCACTGCTGGTCCTTTGCTCTGATTGGCTGAGTGCTAGCATGTGTTTTTGCCTTGATTCCATGACGCCTAGCCTGTTCCTTGCCCTGATTGGATGTCCGCTAGGCAGTAGTCTGCTCTGATTGATCGACTCCTAGCCCATCCTTTCCCTTGATTGGCTGACTCCAAGCCAGTGTTTTGCCCCGAATGGCTGACTCCTAGATTGTGCCTTGTCCTGATTGGCTGTCTTTAGCCAGTTCGTTGCTCTGATTGGTTGATCCTAGCCTGTATATCGTGTTATTGGCTGACTCCTAGCTAGTGCTTTTTTCTGATTGGCAGAATCCAAGCTTGTGCTTCACCCTGATTCGCTGACTTTGAGACTGTACCTTGCCTCAGTTGGTTGGGTCTTAGCCAGTAGTTTGCTCTGATTGGTTGAGGCTTAGCTTATCCTTTAATCTGAATGGCTGACGCCAAGGTTGTACTTTGGTCTGATTGACTGAGTGCTACCCTGCCTATTGCCTAGACTGGCTGAGTCCTAGCCTGTACTTTGTCCTGATTGTCTGACTGCAAGCCTCCACTTTGCCTGTCTGTCTGACTCCGAGTCTGTACCTTGTCTTGATCGGCTGACTCCAAGCTTGTAGGTGTGCTGAGTGGCTGAATCCTAGCCTATACTCTGCCCTGATTGTCTGACTCCAAGTTGGTACTTTGCCCTGCTGGGGTGAATTCAAGAGTTTACTTTGCTTTGATTGGGTGACGCCTATGCTGTACTTTGCGCTGATTGGCTGAGTGTTGGCCTGTATTTTGCCTTGATTGGCTGATGTCTAGCCTATCTTTTGGCCTGATTTGCTGACTCAAAGCTAGTACTTTGCTCTGATTGGCTGAGCGCTCACACGTGCTTGGCCTTGATTGAATGACTCCTAGCCAGTATCTTGCCCTGATTCGATGTCTCTTAGCCAGTAGTTGGCTCTAATCGATTAACTCCTAGCCTAGCCTAGCCTTTGTCTTGACTGACTGACTCCATGCCAGTACTTTGCCTTGAATGGCTGACTCCTAGACTGTACCTTGTCCTGATTGGCTGTCTCTCAGCCAGTTGTTTGCTCTGACTGGTTGACGCCTAGAACATCCACTGTCCTGATTGGCTGACTCCAGGCCACTCTTTTGCCCTGATTGGCTGGCTCCTAGGCTGTAGCTTGCCCGTATTGGCTGGAAATTAATGTGTTTGCTCTGATTGACTCCTAGCCTATACTTTGTTTTGATTGAATGACTCCGAGCCAGTACTTTGCCCTGAATGGCTAACTCCTAGCCAGTACCTTGCCCTGATTGGCTGTATCTTAGCCAGTCGTTTGCTCTGATTGCTGACTCCTAGCTTGTGCATTGCTCTACTGGCTGACTCCTAGCCTGTACTTTTCTCTGATTGGCAGGTTTCAAGCTTGATACGTGGCCCTAGTGAATTACTTCTACATGGTACCGTGCCCTGACTGGCTGGCTCTTAGGTAGTAGTTTGCTCTGATTGGTTGACTGCTAAGCCTAGTCTTTGACTGGAACGGCTGATGTCAAGGTTGTGCTCTGCTCTGATTGGCAGACTTGTAGCCTGTGCTTTGCTCTGAATGGCTGAGTGCCAGCCTGCAGCTGCCTTGATTGGCTGACTCCTAGACTATACTTTGTCCGCATTGGCTGACTCCAAGCCTGTCCTTGCCCTGTTTGGTTGATTTCTACCCTGTAACTTGCCCTGACTGGCTGGCTCTTAGCCAGTAGTTTGCTCTGATTGGTTGACTCCTAGCATGTGTTTTGACCTGATTGGCTTCCTCGAAGTCCGTATTTTTCCCTGATTTGCTGACACGAGTTTGTACCTTGCCCTGATTGACTATCTCTTAGCCAGTAGCTTGATCTCACTGGTAGAAGCCTAACCTATACTTTGTCCTGATTGTCTGACTCCAAGTATTTGCTTGATTGACTAGCCTGTATTTGTCCTGATGGGCTGACTCCAAGCCTGTGCTTTGCCCTGATTGGCTGACTCCTAGGCCGTCCCGACCCTTATTGGCTGTTTCTTGGCCAGTACTTTGTTCTGATTGCTTGAATCCTAGCCTGTACACTGATCTATTGGCTGATTCCGAGCCTGTACCTTGCACTGATTGGCAGAATCCAACTTTGTATTGGGCCTTGATTCGCTGACTTCTAGACTGTGCATTGACCTAATTGGCTGTAACTTAGCCAGTAGTTTGGCCTCTTTGGTTGACTCCAAGCCTATCCTTTCCCCTGAGTGGCTGATGCCAAGCTTGTACTTTGCTCTGATTGGCTGACTACTAGACTGTCCTTTGCTCTGAATGGCTGAATGCTAGCCTGCATGTTGCTTTGATTAGCTGAATCCTAGCCTATAGTATGTCTTGACTGGCTGACTCCAGTCTGTACTTTGCCTGATTGGCTGACTCCTAGCTATACCTTTTCCTGATCGGCTGATTCCTATCCTGTACACATTAGCCGCTTCTTAGCCAGTACTTTCCTCTGATTGGCTGATTCTTAGCATTTACTTTGACATGATTGGCAGACTCCAAGCCCGTACTTTACCCTGACTGACTGACTCCGAGCATGTACCGGCCCTCTTAGCCAGTAGTTTGGGCTGATTGGCTGACTCCTAGCCTATACTTTGTCCTGATTGGGCTGATTTCAACCCTTTACTCTGCCAGATATGAGTCAATGATTCCAAGCATGCATTTTACCTTGACTGACTTCTAGCCTGCACGTGCCCTGCTTCTCTGACTCCAAGCCTGTACTTTGTTCTGATTGGTTCACTTCGAGCTTATCCTTCAAGCCCTGATTGACGGAACCCTAGCATGTACTTTGCCCTGATTGGCTGTCTCTTAGCCAGTAGTTTGCTCTGGTTGGTTGACTCCTAGCCTGTACTTTGCTCTATTGGCTGACTCTAGCCTGTTCCTTGCCCTGACAGGCTGACTCCGAGCTTGTGCTTTGCTCTGGTTGGCTGACTCCTAGCCTGTACTTTGCTCTATTGGCTGACTCTAGCTTGTTCCTTGCCCTGATAGGCTGACTCTGAGCTTGTGCTTTGCTCTGGTTGGATGACTCCTAGCCTGTACTTTGCTCTGATTGGCAGAATGTTAGCCTATAGTATGTCATTGTTGCCTGCACCTAACTGGTACTTTTTCCTGATTGGCTGGTTCCATGCCAGCACCTCACCATGATTGTCTGACTCCTAGCCACTCCTGTGCCCTGATTGGCTGACTCCTAGCTCGTAAGTTACTCTGATTGGTTCACTTCTAGCCAGTTCTTGGCTCTGTTGGCTGACTCCTGGCCAGTACTTTGCCCTGATACACTGACACCTAGCCTCTACTTTACCCTAATTGTCTGACTCTTAGCATCCTCTTTGATCTGACTGGCTGACATCCAGCACAGACTTTGTTCTGATTGACTGGAAACTGACCTCTACCTTGTTGTTACTGGCTGCCTCTCACCAGATAGGCTGAATCCCAGCATATACATTTTCCTGACTGGCTGAATCCTAGATTGCACTTTGCCCTGATTGCCCACTCGAAGCTTCTAGCTTCCTATGATTGGTTGACTGCTAGCCTGTAATTTATTTGAAGACCTCCTAGACCCTTATTGGCCTGATTCCATGCCAGCACCTCACCATGATTGGCTGACTCCTAGCCACTCCTGTGCCCTGATTGGCTGACTCCTAGCTAGTAAGTTACTCTGATTGGTTGACTTCTAGTCAGTGCTTGGCTCTGTTGGCTGACTTCTAGCCAGTAGTTTGTCCTGATACGCTGACACCGAGCCTCTACTTTATCCTAATTGGCTGACTCTTAGCATCCTCTTTGATCTGACTGGCTGACATCTAGAACAGACTTTGCTCTGATTGACTGGAAACTAAGCTCTACCTTGTTGGTACTGACTGCCTCTCACCAGATAGGCTGAATCCCAGCATATACATTTTCCGGACAGGCTGAATCCAGACTACACTTTGCCCTGATTGCCCACTCTAAGCTTCTAGCTTCCTGCGATTGTCTGACTGCTAGCCTGTAATTTATTTGAAGAAAGTACGGTAAACCACTAGGGGAGTCAGGGCTCACCTGAAATATATCTTTTATGTTTGTACATTGGGTGGGTGTGTGCCCAGTCCCTTCAGTGATGGCCAACACGGAAACCCTGTGGTATGCCAGGTTCCTCTGTCCATGGGATTCTGCAGTCAAGAATCTTGGAAGGGGTTGCCATGCCATCATCCAGGGGATCTTCCCAACCTTGGATGGAACATGTGCCTCCTGCATTGCTCTCAGATCCATTACTGCTGAGCCAACTGCGAAGCCCATCAGTATACATTGAAGGATACTAATAGGTAGATTCAGGGGTTTACATCTGCTAGACAGAGCGCCTGAAGAACTAGGACAGGGGTTCATAACATGACACAGGAGACAGTGACCAAAACGGTCCCTAGAAAAAGAAAGGCAGTGATGCAAAGTCATTGTCTGAGAAGGCTTTACCTATAGATGGGAATGAAGAGAAGCGACAAGCAAGGGAAAGAGGGAAAGATACGAACAATGGAATGCAGAGTTCAAGAGAATAGCAAGGAGAAATAGATCTTCTTGCGTGAACAATGGAAAGAAGTAGAGGTATACAATACAATGGAAAGATCTCAAGAGTACTGGAGATATGAATGGACTGTTTCATGCAAGGAGTGGCATGATAAAACACAGGAACAGCAAGAACAGAACAGAAACAGAAGAGATGAAGAAGAGGTGGCAAGGATACACAGGAAAACTATACAAAAAGAGTCTTCACGACCGGTATAAGCACAGTGGTGTGGTCACAGACATCCTGGAGCATGAAGTCGAGTGGGCCCTAGGAAACTTTACTATAAAGCTTGTGGACGTGATGGAATCCAGCTGACCCACCTAAAATCCTTAGAGATGATGCTGTTAGAGTGCTGCACTCAGTAAGTCAGCAAATTTGGAAAACTCTGCAGTGGTCACAGGACTGGGAAAGGTCAGTTTTCATTCCAATCCCAAAGAACGGCACTGCCAGGGAATGTTGACGTATTGGACAATAGCACTCATTTCATATACTGGGGAAAAAAAAGAAAGGTTATATTCAAAATCCTTCAAGCTAGTCTTCAGGAGTATGTCAACCAAGAACTCACACATGTACAAGCTGGATGTAGAAAAGTCAGAGGAATGAGAGATCCAAATCCAATTGCTGATATTCGTTGGACCATAAAGCTTCATTGGACAACACTAAAGCATCTGTGTGAATCACAACAAGATGTGGAAAATTCTTAAAGAGATGGGAATACCAGACCACCTTACCTGCCTCCTGAGAAACCTGTATGTGGTTCAAGATGCAACTGTTATGGCAATTTGCTGCATGACTCAGGGAACTCAAACCCAGGCTCCCCAACCACCTAGAAAGGTGGGATGAGGGAGGTGGGAGGGATGTCAAGTGGGAGGGGACATAGGTAAACCTGAGACTGATTCATGCTGATGTTTTGTAGAAACCAACAAAATGCTGTAAAGCCATTATCTGTCAATTAAAAAGAAATAACATTTAAAAAAGAAAGCAACTGTTAGAACCTTACACGGAACAACCGAATGGTTTAAAATTGGCAAAGGAGTATGAAAAGGCTGTATATCGCCAGCCGGTTTATTCAGCGTTTAGGCAGAGACCATCATGCAACAAACACGCTGGGCTGGAGGAATCACAAGCTGGAATCAAGATTGCTGGGAGAAATGTCAGCAACCTGATACATGCACAGGATGCCACTCTACTGGCCGAAAGTGAGAGGAACTACAGAGCTTCTTGATGAGAGTGAAAGGGGAGAGAGAGAAAGCTGGCTTAAAATTCAGCATTCCAAATACTAAGGTGAGGGCATCCAGTTCCATCACTTCATGGTAAATAAAGGGGGAACAAGTGGAAGCAGTGACTGATTTTATTATCTTGGGTTCCTGAATCACCAAGGATGGTGACTGCAGCCATGCCATTCAAAGAAGCCTGCCCCTTGGAAGGAACGCTGTGACAAACCTAGGCAGCGTATTCCAAAGCAGAGACATCATTTGCAAACAAAGGTCCGTCTAGTCAGAGCTATGGTCTTTCCAGTAGCCATGTACTGATGTGAGAGTTGGACCATAGCGCCGAAGAATTGATGCTTTCGAGCTGCGGTGTTGGTGAAGACTCTTGAGAGTCCCTTGGACTGCAAGGAGATCAGACCAGTCAATCCTAGAGGAAATCAACACTGAATCTTCGTTGGAAGGACTGATGTTGAGGCTGAAGCTCCAGTGTTAGGCCACCTGATGCAAGGAGCCAACTCTGTGGAAAAGGCCCTCATGCTGGGAAACACTGAAAGCAAAGGGAGATGGAAGTGGAAGTGGATGAGCCGATTAGATGGCAACACTTACTCAATGGACAGGAAGTAGAGCAAATTCCGGGAGACAGCAAAGGACAAGGAAGCCTGGCCCGCTGCAGGGTCCACGGGGTTGCAAATATCCCACAGGACTAGCCACTGAGCAACAACAACAAGCAGTATTTTGTCCTGATTAGCAGTCCCCTAGCCTGTAATTTTCTCTGATTGGCTGAGTGCTAGCCTGTACTTGCACTGATTGGCTGACTCCTAGTGTCCACTCTTCCTTGATTGTCTGACTCCAAATTCGTGCTTTGCACTGATGGCGGTGACTTCAAGCTTCTGCTTTGCTCTGATTGGGTGACTCCTATGTTGTACTTTGCACTGATTGGCTGATTCCTAGCCTGTCCTCTGGCCTGATTCGCCGACTCACTGCTGGTCCTTTGCTCTGATTGGCTGAGTGCTAGCATGTGTTTTTGCCTTGATTCCATGACGCCTAGCCTGTTCCTTGCCCTGATTGGATGTCCGCTAGGCAGTAGTCTGCTCTGATTGATCGACTCCTAGCCCATCCTTTCCCTTGATTGGCTGACTCCAAGCCAGTGTTTTGCCCCGAATGGCTGACTCCTAGATTGTGCCTTGTCCTGATTGGCTGTCTTTAGCCAGTTCGTTGCTCTGATTGGTTGATCCTAGCCTGTATATCGTGTTATTGGCTGACTCCTAGCTAGTGCTTTTTTCTGATTGGCAGAATCCAAGCTTGTGCTTCACCCTGATTCGCTGACTTTGAGACTGTACCTTGCCTCAGTTGGTTGGGTCTTAGCCAGTAGTTTGCTCTGATTGGTTGAGGCTTAGCTTATCCTTTAATCTGAATGGCTGACGCCAAGGTTGTACTTTGGTCTGATTGACTGAGTGCTACCCTGCCTATTGCCTAGACTGGCTGAGTCCTAGCCTGTACTTTGTCCTGATTGTCTGACTGCAAGCCTCCACTTTGCCTGTCTGGCTGACTCCGAGTCTGTACCTTGTCTTGATCGGCTGACTCCAAGCTTGTAGGTGTGCTGAGTGGCTGAATCCTAGCCTATACTCTGCCCTGATTGTCTGACTCCAAGTTGGTACTTTGCCCTGCTGGGGTGAATTCAAGAGTTTACTTTGCTTTGATTGGGTGACGCCTATGCTGTACTTTGCGCTGATTGGCTGAGTGTTGGCCTGTATTTTGCCTTGATTGGCTGATGTCTAGCCTATCTTTTGGCCTGATTTGCTGACTCAAAGCTAGTACTTTGCTCTGATTGGCTGAGCGCTCACACGTGCTTGGCCTTGATTGAATGACTCCTAGCCAGTATCTTGCCCTGATTCGATGTCTCTTAGCCAGTAGTTGGCTCTAATCGATTAACTCCTAGCCTAGCCTAGCCTTTGTCTTGACTGACTGACTCCATGCCAGTACTTTGCCTTGAATGGCTGACTCCTAGACTGTACCTTGTCCTGATTGGCTGTCTCTCAGCCAGTTGTTTGCTCTGACTGGTTGACGCCTAGAACATCCACTGTCCTGATTGGCTGACTCCAGGCCACTCTTTTGCCCTGATTGGCTGGCTCCTAGGCTGTAGCTTGCCCGTATTGGCTGGAAATTAATGTGTTTGCTCTGATTGACTCCTAGCCTATACTTTGTTTTGATTGAATGACTCCGAGCCAGTACTTTGCCCTGAATGGCTAACTCCTAGCCAGTACCTTGCCCTGATTGGCTGTATCTTAGCCAGTCGTTTGCTCTGATTGCTGACTCCTAGCTTGTGCATTGCTCTACTGGCTGACTCCTAGCCTGTACTTTTCTCTGATTGGCAGGTTTCAAGCTTGATACGTGGCCCTAGTGAATTACTTCTACATGGTACCGTGCCCTGACTGGCTGGCTCTTAGGTAGTAGTTTGCTCTGATTGGTTGACTGCTAAGCCTAGTCTTTGACTGGAACGGCTGATGTCAAGGTTGTGCTCTGCTCTGATTGGCAGACTTGTAGCCTGTGCTTTGCTCTGAATGGCTGAGTGCCAGCCTGCAGCTGCCTTGATTGGCTGACTCCTAGACTATACTTTGTCCGCATTGGCTGACTCCAAGCCTGTCCTTGCCCTGTTTGGTTGATTTCTACCCTGTAACTTGCCCTGACTGGCTGGCTCTTAGCCAGTAGTTTGCTCTGATTGGTTGACTCCTAGCATGTGTTTTGACCTGATTGGCTTCCTCGAAGTCCGTATTTTTCCCTGATTTGCTGACACGAGTTTGTACCTTGCCCTGATTGACTATCTCTTAGCCAGTAGCTTGATCTCACTGGTAGAAGCCTAACCTATACTTTGTCCTGATTGTCTGACTCCAAGTATTTGCTTGATTGACTAGCCTGTATTTGTCCTGATGGGCTGACTCCAAGCCTGTGCTTTGCCCTGATTGGCTGACTCCTAGGCCGTCCCGACCCTTATTGGCTGTTTCTTGGCCAGTACTTTGTTCTGATTGCTTGAATCCTAGCCTGTACACTGATCTATTGGCTGATTCCGAGCCTGTACCTTGCACTGATTGGCAGAATCCAACTTTGTATTGGGCCTTGATTCGCTGACTTCTAGACTGTGCATTGACCTAATTGGCTGTAACTTAGCCAGTAGTTTGGCCTCTTTGGTTGACTCCAAGCCTATCCTTTCCCCTGAGTGGCTGATGCCAAGCTTGTACTTTGCTCTGATTGGCTGACTACTAGACTGTCCTTTGCTCTGAATGGCTGAATGCTAGCCTGCATGTTGCTTTGATTAGCTGAATCCTAGCCTATAGTATGTCTTGACTGGCTGACTCCAGTCTGTACTTTGCCTGATTGGCTGACTCCTAGCTATACCTTTTCCTGATCGGCTGATTCCTATCCTGTACACATTAGCCGCTTCTTAGCCAGTACTTTCCTCTGATTGGCTGATTCTTAGCATTTACTTTGACATGATTGGCAGACTCCAAGCCCGTACTTTACCTTGACTGACTGACTCCGAGCATGTACCGGCCCTCTTAGCCAGTAGTTTGGGCTGATTGGCTGACTCCTAGCCTATACTTTGTCCTGATTGGGCTGATTTCAACCCTTTACTCTGCCAGATATGAGTCAATGATTCCAAGCATGCATTTTACCTTGACTGACTTCTAGCCTGCACGTGCCCTGCTTCTCTGACTCCAAGCCTGTACTTTGTTCTGATTGGTTCACTTCGAGCTTATCCTTCAAGCCCTGATTGACGGAACCCTAGCATGTACTTTGCCCTGATTGGCTGTCTCTTAGCCAGTAGTTTGCTCTGGTTGGTTGACTCCTAGCCTGTACTTTGCTCTATTGGCTGACTCTAGCCTGTTCCTTGCCCTGACAGGCTGACTCCGAGCTTGTGCTTTGCTCTGGTTGGCTGACTCCTAGCCTGTACTTTGCTCTATTGGCTGACTCTAGCTTGTTCCTTGCCCTGATAGGCTGACTCTGAGCTTGTGCTTTGCTCTGGTTGGATGACTCCTAGCCTGTACTTTGCTCTGATTGGCAGAATGTTAGCCTATAGTATGTCATTGTTGCCTGCACCTAACTGGTACTTTTTCCTGATTGGCTGGTTCCATGCCAGCACCTCACCATGATTGTCTGACTCCTAGCCACTCCTGTGCCCTGATTGGCTGACTCCTAGCTCGTAAGTTACTCTGATTGGTTCACTTCTAGCCAGTTCTTGGCTCTGTTGGCTGACTCCTGGCCAGTACTTTGCCCTGATACACTGACACCTAGCCTCTACTTTACCCTAATTGTCTGACTCTTAGCATCCTCTTTGATCTGACTGGCTGACATCCAGCACAGACTTTGTTCTGATTGACTGGAAACTGACCTCTACCTTGTTGTTACTGGCTGCCTCTCACCAGATAGGCTGAATCCCAGCATATACATTTTCCTGACTGGCTGAATCCTAGATTGCACTTTGCCCTGATTGCCCACTCGAAGCTTCTAGCTTCCTATGATTGGTTGACTGCTAGCCTGTAATTTATTTGAAGACCTCCTAGACCCTTATTGGCCTGATTCCATGCCAGCACCTCACCATGATTGGCTGACTCCTAGCCACTCCTGTGCCCTGATTGGCTGACTCCTAGCTAGTAAGTTACTCTGATTGGTTGACTTCTAGTCAGTGCTTGGCTCTGTTGGCTGACTTCTAGCCAGTAGTTTGTCCTGATACGCTGACACCGAGCCTCTACTTTATCCTAATTGGCTGACTCTTAGCATCCTCTTTGATCTGACTGGCTGACATCTAGAACAGACTTTGCTCTGATTGACTGGAAACTAAGCTCTACCTTGTTGGTACTGACTGCCTCTCACCAGATAGGCTGAATCCCAGCATATACATTTTCCGGACAGGCTGAATCCAGACTACACTTTGCCCTGATTGCCCACTCTAAGCTTCTAGCTTCCTGCGATTGTCTGACTGCTAGCCTGTAATTTATTTGAAGAAAGTACGGTAAACCACTAGGGGAGTCAGGGCTCACCTGAAATATATCTTTTATGTTTGTACATTGGGTGGGTGTGTGCCCAGTCCCTTCAGTGATGGCCAACACGGAAACCCTGTGGTATGCCAGGTTCCTCTGTCCATGGGATTCTGCAGTCAAGAATCTTGGAAGGGGTTGCCATGCCATCATCCAGGGGATCTTCCCAACCTTGGATGGAACATGTGCCTCCTGCATTGCTCTCAGATCCATTACTGCTGAGCCAACTGCGAAGCCCATCAGTATACATTGAAGGATACTAATAGGTAGATTCAGGGGTTTACATCTGCTAGACAGAGCGCCTGAAGAACTAGGACAGGGGTTCATAACATGACACAGGAGACAGTGACCAAAACGGTCCCTAGAAAAAGAAAGGCAGTGATGCAAAGTCATTGTCTGAGAAGGCTTTACCTATAGATGGGAATGAAGAGAAGCGACAAGCAAGGGAAAGAGGGAAAGATACGAAGAATGGAATGCAGAGTTCAAGAGAATAGCAAGGAGAAATAGATCTTCTTGCGTGAACAATGGAAAGAAGTAGAGGTATACAATACAATGGAAAGATCTCAAGAATACTGGAGATATGAATGGACTGTTTCATGCAAGGAGTGGCATGATAAAACACAGGAACAGCAAGAACAGAACAGAAACAGAAGAGATGAAGAAGAGGTGGCAAGGATACACAGGAAAACTATACAAAAAGAGTCTTCACGACCGGTATAAGCACAGTGGTGTGGTCACAGACATCCTGGAGCATGAAGTCGAGTGGGCCCTAGGAAACTTTACTATAAAGCTTGTGGACGTGATGGAATCCAGCTGACCCACCTAAAATCCTTAGAGATGATGCTGTTAGAGTGCTGCACTCAGTAAGTCAGCAAATTTGGAAAACTCTGCAGTGGTCACAGGACTGGGAAAGGTCAGTTTTCATTCCAATCCCAAAGAACGGCACTGCCAGGGAATGTTGACGTATTGGACAATAGCACTCATTTCATATACTGGAAAAAAAAGAAAGGTTACACTCAGTATCCTTCAAGCTAGTCTTCAGGAGTATGTAAACAGAGAACTCCCACATGTAGAAGCTGCTTGTAGCAAAGTCAGAGGAATGAGAGATCCAAATCCAATTGCTGATATTCGTTGGACCATAAAGCTTCATTGGACTACACTAAAGCATCTGTGTGGATCACAACAAGATGTGGAAAATTCTTAAAGAGATGGGAATACCAGACCACCTTACCTGCCTCCTGAGAAACCTGTATGTGGTTCAAGATGCAACTGTTATGGCAATTTGCTGCATGACTCAGGGAACTCAAACCCAGGCTCCCCGACCACCTAGAAAGGTGGGATGAGGGAGGTGGGAGGGATGTCAAGTGGGAGGGGACATAGGTAAACCTGAGACTGATTCATGCTGATGTTTTGTAGAAACCAACAAAATGCTGTAAAGCAATTATCTGTCAATTAAAAAGGAATAACATTTAAAAAAGAAAGCAACTGTTAGAACCTTACACAGAACAACCGACTGGTTTAAAATTGGCAAAGGAGTATGAAAAGGCTGTATATCGCCAGCCGGTTTATTCAGCGTTTAGGCAGAGAACATCATGCAACAAACACGCTGGGCTGGAGGAATCACAAGCTGGAATCAAGATTGCTGGGAGAAATGTCAGCAACCTGATACATGCACAGGATGCCACTCTACTGGCCGAAAGTGAGAGGAACTACAGAGCTTCTTGATGAGAGTGAAAGGGGAGAGAGAGAAAGCTGGCTTAATATTCAGCATTCCAAATACTAAGGTGAGGGCATCCAGTCCCATCGCTTCATGGTAAATAAAGGGGGAACAAGTGGAAGCAGTGACTGATTTTATTATCTTGGGTTCCTGAATCACCAAGGATGGTGACTGCAGCCATGCCATTCAAAGAAGCCTGCCCCTTGGAAGGAACGCTGTGACAAACCTAGGCAGCATATTCCAAAGCAGAGACATCATTTGCAAACAAAGGTCCGTCTAGTCAGAGCTATGGGCTTTCCAGTAGCCATGTACTGATGTGAGAGTTGGACCATAGCGCTGAAGAATTGATGCTTTCGAGCTGCGGTGTTGGTGAAGACTCTTGAGAGTCCCTTGGACTGCAAGGAGATCAGACCAGTCAATCCTAGAGGAAATCAACCCTGAATCTTCGTTGGAAGGACTGATGTTGAGGCTGAAACTCCAGTGTTACGCCACCTGATGCAAGGAGCCAACTCTGTGGAAAAGGCCCTCATGCTGGGAAACACTGAAAGCAAAGGGAGATGGAAGTGGAAGTGGATGAGCCGATTAGATGGCAACACTTACTCAATGGACAGGAAGTAGAGCAAATTCCGGGAGACAGCAAAGGACAAGGAAGCCTGGCCCGCTGCAGGGTCCACGGGGTTGCAAATATCCCACAGGCCTAGCCACTGAGCAACAACAACAAGCAGTATTTTGTCCTGATTAGCGGTCCACTAGCCTGGAATTTTCTCTGATTGGCTGAGTGCTAGCCTGTACTTGCACTGATTGGCTGACTCCTAGTGTCCACTCTTCCTTGATTGTCTGACTCCAAATTTGTGCTTTGCACTGATGGCGGTGACTTCAAGCTTCTGCTTTGCTCTGATTGGGTGACTCCTAAGCTGAACTTTGCACTGATTGGCTGATTCCTAGCCTGTCCTCTGGCCTGATTGGCCGACTCACTGCTGGTCCTTTGCTCTGATTGGCTGAGTGCTGGCCTGTGTTCTGCCTTGATTCCATGACGCCTAGCCTGTTCCTTGCCCTGATTGGATGTCTTCTAGGCAGTAGTTTGCTCTGATTGATCGACTCCTAGCTTATCCTTTCCCTTGATTGGCTGACTCCAAGCCAGTATTTTGCCCCGAATGGCTTACTCCTACATTGTGCCTTGTCCTGATTGGCTTTCTTTAGCCAGTTCGTTGCTCTGATTGGTTGATCCTAGCCTGTATATTGTGTTATTGGCTGACTCCTAGCTAGTGCTTTTTTCTGATTGGAAGAATCCAAGCTTGTGCTTCACCCTGACTGGCTGACTTTGAGACTGTACCTTGCCTCAGTTGGTTGGGTCTTAGCCAGTAGTTTGCTCTGATTGGTTGAGGCTTAGCTTATCCTTTAATCTGAATGGCTGACGCCAAGGTTGTACTTTGTTCTGATTGACTGAGTGCTACCCTGCCTATTGCCTAGACTGGCTGAGTCCTAGCCTGTAGTTTGTCCTGATTGTCTGACTGCAAGCCTCCACTTTGCTCGTCTGGCTGACTCCGAGTCTGTATCTTGCTTTGATCGGCTGACTCCAAGCTTGTAGGTGTGCTGAGTGGCTGAATCCTAGCCTATACTCTGCCCTGATTGTCTGACTCCAAGTTGGTACTTTGCCCTGCTGGGGTGAATTCAAGAGTTTACTTTGCTTTGATTGGGTGACGCCTATGCTGTACTTTGCGCTGATTGGCTGAGTGTTGGCCTGTATTTTGCCTTGATTGGCTGATGTCTAGCCTATCTTTTGGCCTGATTTGCTGACTCAAAGCTAGTACTTTGCTCTGATTGGCTGAGCGCTCACACGTGCTTTTCCTTGATTGAATGACTCCTAGCCAGTACTTGCCCTGATTTGATGTCTCTTAGCCAGTAGTTGGCTCTAATCGATTGGACTCCTAGCCTAGCCTTTGTCTTGACTGACTGACTCCATGCCAGTACTTTGCCTTGATTGGCTGACTCCTAGACTGTACCTTGTCCTGATTGGCTGTCTCTCAGCCAGTTGTTTGCTCTGACTGGTTGATGCGTAGAACATACACTGTCCTGATTGGCTGACGCCAGGCCACTCTTTTGCCCTGATTGGCTGGCTCCTAGGCTGTAGCTTGCCCGTATTGGCTGGAAATTAACGTGTTTTCTCTGAATGACTCCTAGCCTATACTTTGTTTTGATTGAATGACTCCGAGCCAGTACTTTGCCCTGAATGGCTAACTCCTAGCCAGTACCTTGCCCTGATTGGCTGTATCTTAGCCAGTCGTTTGCTCTGATTGCTGACTCCTAGCTTGTGCATTGTTCTACTGGCTGACTCCTAGCCTGTACTTTTCTCTGATTGGCAGGTTTCAAGCTTGATATGTGGCCCTAGTGAATTACTTCTATATGGGACCGTGCCCTGATTGGCTGGCTCTTAGGTAGTAGTTTGCTCTGATTGGTTGACTGCTAAGCCTATTCTTTGACTGGAATGGCTGATGTCAAGGTTGTGCTCTGCTCTGATTGGCAGACTTGTAGCCTGTGCTTTGCTCTGAATGGCTGAGTGCCAGCCTGCAGCTGCCTTGATTGGCTGACTCCTAGACTATACTTTGTCCGCATTGGCTGACTCCAAGCCTGTCCTTGCCCTGTTTGGTTGATTTCTACCCTGTAACTTGCCCTGACTGGCTGGCTCTTAGCCAGTAGTTGCTCTGATTGGTTGACTCCTAGCATGTGTTTTGACCTGATTGGCTTCCTCGAAGTCCGTATTTTTCCCTGATTTGCTGACACGAGTTTGTACCTTGCCCTGATTGACTATCTCTTAGCCAGTAGCTTGATCTCACTGGTAGAAGCCTAACCTATACTTTGTCCTGATTGTCTGACTCCAAGAATTTGCTTGATTGACTAGCCTGTATTTGTCCTGATGGGCTGACTCCAAGCCTGTGCTTTGCCTTGATTGGCTGACTCCTAGGCCGTCCCGACCCTTATTGGCTGTTTCTTGGCCAGTACTTTGTTCTGATTGCTTGAATCCTAGCCTGTACACTGATCTATTGGCTGATTCCGAGCCTGTACCTTGCACTGATTGGCAGAATCCAACTTTGTATTGGGCCTTGATTCGCTGACTTCTAGACTGTGCATTGACCTAATTGGCTGTAACTTAGCCAGTAGTTTGGCCTCTTTGGTTGACTCCAAGCCTATCCTTTCCCCTGAGTGGCTGATGCCAAGCTTGTACTTTGCTCTGATTGGCTGACTACTAGACTGTCCTTTGCTCTGAATGGCTGAATGCTAGCCTGCATGTTGCCTTGATTAACTGAATGCTAGCCTATAGTATGTGCTGACTGGCTGATTTCAGTCTGTACTTTGCCTGATTTCCTGACTCCTAGCTATAGCTTTTCCTGATCGGCTGATTCCTATCCTGTACACATTAGCCGCTTCTTAGCCAGTACTTTCCTCTGATTGGCTGACCCTTAGCATTTACTTTCACTTCATTGACTCCAAGGCCGTGCTTTACCCTGACTGACTGACTCCGAGCATGTACCAGCCCTCTTAGCCATTAGTTTGGGCTGATTGGCTGACTCCTAGCCTATACTTTGTCCTGATTGGCTGATTTCAACCCTTTACTCTGCCAGATATGAGTCAATGATTCCAAGCATGCATTTTACCTTGACTGACTTCTAGCCTGCACCTGCCCTGCTTCTCTGACTCCAAGCCTATACTTTGTTCTGATTGGTTCACTTCGCGCCTATACTTCGAGGCCTGTTTGACGGAACCCTAGCATGTACTTTGCCCTGTTTGGATGTCTTCTAGGCAGTAGTTTGCTCTGATTGATCGACTCCTAGCCCATCCTTTCCCTTGATTGGCTGACTCCAAGCCAGTGTTTTGCCCCAAATGGCTGACTCCTAAGTTGTGCCTTGTCCTGATTAGCTGTCTTTAGCCAGTTCTTTGCTCTGATTAGTTGATCCTAGCCTGTATATTGTGTTGTTGGCTGACTCCTAGCTAGTGCTTTTTTCTGATTGGCAGAATCCAAGCTTGTGCTTCACCCTGACTGGCTGACATTGAGACTGTACCTCAGTCGGTTGGGTCTTAGCCAGTAGTTTGCTCTGATTGGTTGAGGCTTAGCTTATCCTTTAATCTGAATGGCTGACGCCAAGGTTGTACTTTGGTCTGATTGACTTGAGTGCTACCCTGCATATTGCCTAGACTGGCTGAGTCCTAGCCTGTACTTTGTCCAGATTGTCTGACTGGAAGCCTCTACTTTGCCTGTCTGGCTAACTCCGCGTCTGTATCTTGCTTTGATTGGCTGACTCTAAGCTTGTAGGTGTGCTGAGTGGCTGAATCCTAGCCTATACTCTGCCCTCATTGTCTGACTCCAAGTTTGTACTTTGCCCTGCTGGGGTGAATTCAAGAGTTTACTTTGCTTTGATTGGGTGACGCCTATGCTGTACTTTGCGCTGATTGGCTTAGGGCTAACATGTGTTTTGCCTTGATATAATTATTGTTTTCCAGTAGTTTACTCTGATTACTTGACTCCTAGAATATACACTGTCCAGATTGGGTGAGTCTCAGCCGATCTTGTACCCTGATTGGCTGGCTCCTATTGTGTAACTTGCCATAATTGGCGAGCTCTCTATGTGGTTTCCTATGATTGATTGACTCCTAGCCTATAATTTGTTTTGAGTGACTGACTCCTTACTTATACTTTGTCTTGATTTATTGACTCCAAGCCAGAACTTTGCCCCGAATGCTTAACCCCCAACCTGTACCTTGCCCTGATTTACTGTCTGTTATGCAGTAGTTTGCTCTGATTGCTTGACTCCTAGCCTGTACATTGCTCTACTGGCTGGCTCTTAGGCAGTTATTTTCTCTGATTGGCAGGCTTCTAGGTTGATACTAGGCCCTAATTTGATGACTTCAAGATGGTACCCTGCACAGATTGGCTGGCTCTTAATTCCAGTGCTCTGACTGATTGACTCCTAGCCTATACTTTGTCTTGTTTGTTTGACTCCAAGCCCATACTCTGCCCTGAATGGCTAACTCCTAGCCTGTATCTTACCCTGATTGGCTGTCTCTTAGCCATTAGTTTGCTGTGATTGCTTGACTCCTCGCCTGTACAGTGCTCTACTGACCCTTATCCTGTACTTTTCTCTGATTGGCAGTCTTCAAGCTTGATTCTTGGCCCTAATTGGATGACTTCTAGATGGTACCTTGAACTGATTGGCTGTCTCTTAGCCAGTAGTTTGCTCTGATTCATTGACTCTTAGCATTTACTTTGCCCTGATTGACTTGCTGTAAGTCCACATTTTGTCCTGATTGTTTGACAACCAGCTTATACATTGCCCTGATTGGATATCTCTTAGCCAGTAGTTTGAGCTGATTGGTTGAGGCCTAAGAAATACTTTTTCCTGATTGATTCTTAGCGCGTATTTGCCGTGATTAACTGAAACCTAACCTATTCTTTGTTCTGATTGTCCAAGCTGGTACTTTGCTCTGTTTGGCAGACTCCTTGCCTACTCTTTACACTGATTGGCTGACTCTAAGTTTGTGCTTTGCTCTGATTGACTGAATCCTTGCCTTTGTCCTTATTGTCTGACTCCAGTTTTATACTTTGCCCTGATATTGACTTCAAGCTTCTACTTTGCTCTGATTTGATGACTCCTAGGCTGTACTTTGCATTGATTGGCTGAGAGCTAGCCTGTTTTTACCTTGATTGGCTGACTCCTAGCCTATCGTTTGGCCTGATTCGCTCACTCCAAGCTGGTACTTTGCTCTGATTGGCTGCACTCTAGCATGTGTTTTGTCTATATTGAGCTAACGTCTAACCCTTAGCTTGTACATTGGTCTGATTGGCAGATTCCAAGCTTGTACTTGATTGTACCCTGATTGGCAGATTTTTAGACTGTTCCTAGCCCTGTCTTATTGGCGCTTAGCCAGTAGTTTGCTCCGATTGTTTGACTTCTAGTTAATCCTTTGCCCTGAATGGCTGACACCAAGATTGTACTTTGCTCTGACTGGTTGAGTGCTACCCTGCATTTTGCCTTGATTGACTGAGTCCTAGCCTATACTTTTTCCTGACTGTCTGACTCCAAACCTCTACTTTGCCTGGTTGGCTGACTCAGATCCTGTACTTTGCCTTGATTGTCTGACTCTTAGCCAGTAGTTTACACTGATTGGTTGACTCCTAGAATATCCTGACTTCATTGGCTGACTCCAGGCCAGTGTTTTGCCCTGATTGGCTGGCTCCTAGTCTGTGAAAGTGAAAGTTGCTCAGTCATGTCTGACTTTTTGTGACCCCAAGGACTGTATAGTCCTTGGAATTCTCCATTCCAGAATACTGGAGTGGGTAGCCTTTCCCTTTCCCAGGGTATCTTCCCAACCCAGGGATGGAACCCAGGTCTCCCGCATTACAGACAGATTCTTTACCAGCTGAGCCACAGAGGAAGCCTAGTCTGTAGCTTGCCCTAATTGGCTGGCTCTTAACCAGAAGTTTGCTCTGATTGATTGACTCCTAGCCTGTACATTGCTCTGTTGGCTGACTCCTAGCTTGTACATTGCTCTGATTGGCAAAATCCAACTTTGTATTAGGCCCAGATTTGCTTACTTCTAGACTGTTCATTGTCCTAACTGGCTGTATCTTAGCCAGTAGTTTGGTATCTTTGGCTGACTCCAACCTTCTACTTTGTTCTGATTGGCTGACTACTTGCCTCTACTTTGCTCTGAATGGCTGAATGCTAGCTGGCATTTTGCCTGGATACCTGAATCCTAACTTATATTATGTCTTGATTGGCTGCCTCCAGCCCTATACTTTGCCCTGATTGACTGAACCTAGCCAGTACTTTTCCCTGATTGGCTGACTCCATGCCTGTACTTTGTCCAGAATGGCTGACACTTAGCCCATACCAGATGGTCAATACCAAAATCACATTGATTATATTCTTTGCAGCCAAAGATAGAGACGCTATATACAGTCAGCAAAAACAAGACCAGAAGCTGGCTGTGGCTCAGCTCATAAACTCCTTATTGCAAAATTCAGACTTAAATTGAAGAAAGTAGGGAAAACCACTAGCCCATTCAGGTATGACCTAAATCAAATCCCTTATGATTACACAGTGGAAGTGACAAATAGATTCAAAGGATTAGATCTGATAGAGTGCCTGCAGGACTATGGAGTGAGGTTCATAGCATTGTATAGGAGGCCATGATCTAAACCATCCCCAACAAAAAGAAATGCAAAAAGGCAAAATGGTTGTCTGAGGAGGCCTTGCAAATAGCTGAGAAAAGAAGAGAAGCTAAAGGTAAAGGAGAAAAGGAAAGAGATATACATCTGAATGAAGAGTTCCAAAGAATAGCAAGGAGAGATAAGAAAGCCTTCCTAAGTGATCAATGCAAATAAATAGAGGAAAAGAATAGAATGGGAAAGACTAGAGATCTCTTCAAGTAAATTAGAGATACCAAAGGAACATTTCATGCAAAGATGGGCAGAGTGGAGGACAGAAACGGTATGGACCTAACAGAAGCATAAGACATTAAGAAAGAGGTGGCAAGAATACACAGAAAAACTATACAAAAAAGATCTTAATGACCCAGATAACCACGATAGTGTGATCACTGACCTAGAGCCAGACATCCTGGAATGCAAAGTCAAGTGGGCCTTTGGAAGCATCACTACGAGCAAAGCTAGTGGAGTTGATGGAATTCCAGCTGAGGTATTTCAAATCCTAAAAGATAATGCAGTGAAAGTGCTGCACTCAATATATCAGCAATTTTGATAAATGTAGCAGTGGCCACAAGACCGGAAAAGGTCAGTTTTCATTCCAATCTCAAAGAAGGGCAGTGCCAAAGAATGTTGAAGCTACTGGACAGTTACACTGATTTTGTATGCTAGTAAAGTTATGCTCAAAGTCCTTCAAGCTAGTCTTTAGCAGTATGTGAGCTGAGAACTTCCACGTATACAAGCTGGATTTAGAAAATGCAGAGAAATCAAAGATTCAATTGCTGATATTCATTGGACCATAAAGAAAGCCAGGGAATTGCAGAAAACCATTTACTTTTGTTTCATTGACTACACTAAAGCCTTTGACAATGTAGAGCACAACAAGCTGTGTAGATCACAACAAGAGATGGGAATATCAAATCACCTTACCTCTCTCCTGAGAAACCTGCATGTGGTTCAATAAGCAGCTGTTAGAACCTTACATGGAACAACAGAGTGGTTTAACATTGGCAAAGGAGTACAAAAAGGCTATATACCACCAGCCTGTTTATTTAACTTTTAGGCAGAGAACATCATGTGAAATGCCAGGCTGGATAAATCACAAGCTGGAATCAAGACTGCTGGGAGAAATAACAACCTCACATATGCAAACGATACCACTCTAATGGCAGAACGTGAAGAGGAACTAAAGAGCCTCTTGTTGCAGCTGAAGGAAGAGAGTGAAAAAGTTGGCTAAATCTCAACATTCAAAAAATTAAGATCAGGGCATCAAATGCCATCACTTCATGGTAAATAAAAAGGGAAAAAGCGGAAGCAGTGACTGATTTTATTATGTAGGGCTCCAAAATCAGTGGGCATGGTGACTGCAACCATGAAATTAAAAGATGCCCGCCCCTTGGAAGGAAAGCTATGACAAACCTAGACAGCCTATTCAAAAGCTGAGACGTCATTTGCAAACAAAGGTCCGTCCAGTCAAAGCCACAGTGTTTCCAGGAGCCATGTCCAGATATCAGAGTTGGACCATAAAGAAGGCTGAGCACCTAAGAATTGATGCTTTTTAAATGTGTTGCTGGAAAAGCCCTTTTAGAGTCCTTTGGATTGCAAGGAGATCAAAGCAGTCAATCTTAAGGAAATCAGTACTGAATATTCATTGGAAGGAGTGATGCTGAGGCTGAAGCTCCAGTACTTTGTCTACCTGATGCTAAAAACATATTCTGTGGATAATGCCCTGAGGCTGGTTGATTTCTAGCCTGTAATTTGCCCCGATTGGCTGACTCCATGCTTGCCCTTTGCCCTGATTGACTGACTCTTAAGTTGTACTTTGCTCTGATATGCTGCATTCTAGCCTGTAGTTTGCCCTGATTGGCTGTCTCCTAGCCTGTCCTTTGCCTTGACTGGCTGACTCCTAGCCTTTACTTTGCCCTGACTGGCTAACTCTTAGCCCATATTTTAACTGAAGAAAGTATGGAAAACCACTAGGCCATTCAGGTATGACCTAAATCAAATCCTTTATGATTATACAGTGGAGGTGATGAATAAATTCAAGGAATTAGATCTGGTGTACAGATTGCCTGACATGCTGTAGTGTGAAGAATATTCATTAAAAGGACTGATGCTGAAGCTGATGTTGAGTGAGACACAACTTAGTGACTGAACATCAACATCAAAATATTTTTTCATGACACTATATCCCTGAGCTCACTCCCTTTCAGTGGACATATGGATACACATACTGAGTCAGTGCTTCAGAAGGATGCATGTCAAACACTGGTTACCTTTAGGGATGAGATTAGATTTGGAGATGCCTGATGAAAGGGAACTTTTACTTTATTCTTTTGTTTTTGTTTTCTTTTTTAGATACTGATGGATTCATGTAGGATGGACCAAGAGATTGTCATACAATTGTCATTGTTGTTGAGTGAAGTGATTCAGATAGAGAAAGACAAATATCATATGATATAACATTTGTGGGATTTAAAAAAAGATACATGTGCATGCTAAGTTGCTTCAGTCATGTCCGAGTCTTTGTGACACTATGGACTGTGGCCCACCAGGCTCCTCTGTCCATGGGTATTCTCCAGGCAAGGATACTGGAGGGGTTGCCATGCCCTCCTCCAGGGGATCTAGTCTATCCAGGGATTGAACCCCTGTCTCTTACTTATATCTCCTGCATTGGCATGTGGGTTCTTTACCACCAGTGCCACCTGAAGCCAAAAAAAGAGTACAAATAAACTTATTTACAAAACAGAAATAGAGTCACTGATATAGAAAACCATTTTATGATTACTAATAAGATTGGGGGAGGGATAAATTGGGAGATTGAAGTTGACATGTACACACTACTATATATAAAATAGATAATTAATAACAACCTACTGTAGAGTACAGGGAACTCTCCTCCTCAATACTCTGTAATGACCTATATGGAAAAGAATCTAAAAAAGAGAGGATAGACATATAACTGAATCCCTTTTCTGTACAGCAGAAACTAACACAACATTGTAAATCAGCTATACTCCAAAGTTAATTTTGGAAAAGAAAAAAGAATGGATTCATTCATGTATTACTTATGCCATTAATAATAAATTTACATTTTAATACCTGAACTTGAAAAGTCTGATTTCTTCAATTTTTCCACTCTTTTGTCCATGTATCTTTTGCACCTGCTTCCATTCAAGTCATTCTTTTACTCAGTAATCATTGAGCACCTACTGCATGCATGGCAATGTGTTAGACACTGAGGGTATATAAGAAATTTAAAATACGATTTGGTTTCTGTTGATTAGCAGCTTTAAATCTGTGTAGGAGAATTTCAGGGCAGTCCCTCCCCCAAAGTAATAATACTAGAATATGATGGATAAGATCAGACATTAAAAAATAATTTAAAGGCAAAATATTTCCGAGGTCCAAAGCAGGAAGAGTAAGAAATTGATTGTAACTTAACAGAGAATTCTAAGCTAAAGAAAGGATGTGTCCACCTGAAGGAAAACCGTCAACATTAGACAAAGAGAAACAGGAATTAGAGAGAAAAGGGGTTTGACAGGGCCCATCCTGTGCTATCAAGTCTGAAGTCCTCACTCAGCTTCTTGAGATGTCTGAGCCTCTTGTCTTGTGTAGGTCTGAATCCCCAAACAGTGCCCCCAACCCAGGAGTGCGACAGGGAGAGGCAGGGACTCCTGGGGTTCTGCAGCTAGAGAAGCTTAGCAGGAAGAGTCAAGGAACAAGTCCAAACTACAGTCCATCAGGCAGAGGCTGCAAACTAAGCCCCCATGAGCAAATGCTGAAACAGGGGATCAGACACCAGTGGATGCAAGGCTGGGTTGTGAGCTGACAGTTTGCTGTCAGCCAGGGTCGCGCTCAAGTGAGGCTGAGTTGTACACAGTCAGAGTGGATCCAGCACAAAGGGATCAACCATCTTGAGGTGGATCCCTGAGGCACTAGGTGTGTCAGGCTGTTTCAGAGGCAGCATATTCAGGGCAGGCAGTATATCACTGTAGTGCAGATGAATGCATCTGGCTTCCAGTGCTTACTCGCCTTGCATATTACATCCATCCACCTAAGCCCTTTGCTCTGGTTCTTGGTCACTAAGAAACCTTCTGATTAAATGTTGCCCCCACATAGATCTACCTACTGGGAGATAGTTCGCTGGCTAGCCAGCATGAATAGGCTTTCTCTCTAAGCCTCTGTTTCTCATTGTAATGCTTTTTCCTAACGGACATATATTTTATGATGTTCTCTTATTACAAAAGTAATAGATACTAATTGTAGAAGATGTACACAAGCAAAAAGAGAGCATAAAGGTCACCCATAGTCCCACAACCTGGTAACATCTACGGTTAATACTTTCACAATTATTAGTTTGGATCCCCTTTATATGTATATTTATCCACAGTACATATGTACATATGTACAGTACATATATCTAGTACATATACATATAGTCATATGTGCTAAATATTTACTTTTGGTATTCTTTAGTTTTCTTTTTTTTTGATTTGAAAGTTCTTCAATGGTGCAAGTGATAACAGGAGTATATTTTTAGAAAACTTTTATTTTGTATTGGGGTATAGCAGATTAACAAACAGTATTGTGATAGTTTCAGGTGAACAGCAAAGGGACTAAGCCATACATATACATGTATTCATTCTTCCCCCCAACCCCCCTCCCATCCAGACTGCCATATGACATTGAGCAGAGTTCCATGTTCTATACAGTAGATCCTTGTTGGTTATCCATTTTAAATACAGCAGTGTGTACATGTCAATCCAAACTCCTTAACTACTCCTTTCCCCCCATCCTTCCCCCTGGTAACCATAGTTTCATTCAACATGAATACATTTTTATAAAAGATTTTAACATAATCTAGAACTACATAGGGTAAATGGGAAAGACCCCAGAAAGCAACTTAGAATAAATAGCTTCCATGTTTATCATTGCAGTTCTCTATGAATTTAGATGTCTATATTCTATATTAATAAAATTTTTAAAAATCTAGGATCCTTCTGAAAGGTTGCTGCTACGAGCCATGAATGGCACCGGGATTCTTGGCCTCCAGAGGAGAATTCGATCCAGGGCCAGTGATGAGGCTTGATCACTCAGAGCTTTTAGTGTAGCAAAGTTTTATTTTTTTTTAATTTTTTTATTTTTGCAAAGTTTTATTAAAGCATAAAAGAGATAGAGAAGGCTTCTAACATAGACATCAGAAGGGGGCAGAAAGAGTGCTCCCTTGCTAGCTTTTAGCAAGGTGTTATATACCTATAGGGCTTCCCTGGTGGCTCAGAGGTTAAGCATCTGCCTGCAATGTGGGAGACCTGGGTTCAATCCCTGGGTCAGAAAGATCCCCTCGAGAAGGAAATGGCAACCCACTCCAGTATTCTTGCCTGGAGAATCCCATGCACGGAGGAGCCTGGTGGTCTACAGTCCACAGTGTCGCAAAGAGTCGGACACGACTGAGTGACTTCACTTTCTTTCACTTCACTTTCATATACCTATTAGCGCTGCTAATTAGAGAAAGGAAATGCCTCAAAAATGAGAGTTGCACCAGGCCCCTCACCCAGAAAGTGCATTTTGAGATACTATTGGCACAAGGTGAGTCATCCCAAGCCATAAAACAATTGACATGAATCTTGAAGAAAGGCAGATTTCCAAGCAACTACATAGTTCATTAACATAGCTTAAGAAAAACATTTCCATAGGAAAAACACAGTGGTTAGCTTAAGGTTTGAGATAAAGTTAAGTTCAGGTGGAAACAGGTGTCACCATGACAACACAGGATTAGAAGAGACAGGAAAAAAAAAAGTCTGCCACTTGCAGTTTATTTCCTTCTGCCGCTTGGGGACCTCTGGCCTCCCTACTGAGGCTATTAACACCCTCACTTCCATCACGCTTTTTAGTAACTGTTATTTTCACTAAAGATTCTACCATGAATTTCTCATCATGTTGATAAACACAATTTGCCTGATCATTTTTAATAACCACATAGTATTCCACAGTATGAATGCACTGTGATTTATTTAATATTCTGTGGTTGAACATTTAGGTTGTTTTTCATCCTTCTACTATTATAAACAATGCTTCAATAACTATCCTCCTGTTTATACCATTATGGTCATTTTCTTGGAATAAAATTTGTGGAGTCCAACAGTGTGAACATTTGCAGATCCAATTGCCATCCACCAAGGACATAGCATTCTACACACCCAGCACCAGAATATGACAGTGCTCATTTTCCTCAATCCTTACCCACACTGGGTATTCTTTTTCCAGGGAGAATTAAGCTTTATTTTTTCAAAAACTTTTTATTTTGTATTGGGGTATAACCAATTAACAAACAATGTTGTGATAGTTTGAGGTGAACAGCAAAGGAGCTCAGCCATACATATACATGTATCCATTCTCCCTCAAACTCCCCTCCTATCCAAGCAGCCACATAACACTGAGCAGAGTTCCATGTGCTAAACAGTCGGTCCTTGTTGGTTATCCATTTCCACACTGGGTATTTTTTTTTTTAGTTCTACCACTTTATTGCTACCAACCCATCTCCCTCCACCCTCGTGCACACATGCTCAGCCATGTAACCCCATGGACTGCAGCCCGCCAGGCTCCTCTGTCCATGGACTTTTCCAGGCAAGAATACTGGAGTGGGTTGCCATTTCCTTCTACACACACTGGGTATTTTTAACCACTGCCAATCTATGGGCATAGTAAGGCAGTTCACTGTTGCTTTGATTAGCATTTTAAATGTTCCTGAGATTTATTCATTTATTTAACAAATATAATTCAGGGCCTACTATGTGCCAAACACTGTATTTGGCACCAGAGATACAATGGTGAACAAAAATAGCCACAGATGTTGATCTTATGGAGCTTACAAGCTAATGAAAGAGATAGACATTAATCAAATGATCCCATAAATAGAAAAATCTGCAACCGTGATAAGGGTTATGGAGAAGAAGTACAAAGAGCTCTGAGAGCATAAAATAGGGCACTTGGGCCATCAGGCTTTTGAACTGTGGTGTTGGAGAAGACTCTTGAGAGTCCCTTGGACTGCAAGGAGATCAAACCAGTCCATCCTAAAGGAAATCAGTCCTGAATATTCATTGGGAGGACTGAAGCTGAAGCTCCAATGTTTTGGCCACCTGATGCGAAGAACCGACTCATCTGAAAAGATCCTGATGCTGGGAAAGATTGAAGGCAGGAGGAGAAGGGGATGACAGAAGATGAGATGGCTGGATGGCATCACCGACTCGATGGACATGAGTTTGAGCAAACTCCAGGAGTTGGTGATGGACAGGGAAGCCTGGTGTGCTGCAGTCTACGGGGTCACAAACAGTCAGACACGACTGAGTGACTAACTGAACTGAACTAGGCAATCAGGGAAGGCTTTTCTGAGGAAGTGATAACTGGTATCTGAAGGGAGAGTTTGAGTCACCAGGTGAAGCAGGGAATGAAGCAGCCATAGAGGGAACAGCAGGTGCAAAGATCCTGTGGTAGGAGGGAGCATGGTGAGGCACTTGAAAGCAGTCCAGTGGACTTGAAGCACAAAAGGACAGATCTGAAAGATAAGCAGGGACTAGGACATTTGGGGTGGTTGAAGGGGTTAAGTATTTTGGTCTTTATCCTAAGTGCAAAGGGAAATCATTGAAGAGTTTAAAGCAGGAGAATGACATGATAGATTTGCAGTATGAAAAGATCACTGTGGCACCAGTATAGGGAACAGATTGGCAGGGAACCCGAGTGGATGCACATAGACCATCCAAGAAGAAGGTAGTTGAGATGAGTGATGATGAGAGAGGTTTGAAGTAGCAGGCAGTTTTATGGATGGAGAGCAACTCACAGATACAAACTGGTAGTATCAGGACAAATATGTATGGAACTAAGAATCAAGCTGAAAATGAATCATCACCCAGTCCTGCCTGTCTCCACATGGAATCTCTCTTGCATCTATAACACAAACCCTGTTCCAACTCACTCATCCTCTCCTGCCCAGACCATGGACCAATCACTTGTGTGGTCTCAGTCTCACCTCCAATTTCTTTCTTGTACCTGTCATTATAGAGATTTTTCTTAATAATAGCTTTATTGAGATATAATTCACATGCCATACAATTTACCTGTTTAGAGGGGCTAGTTCAATGGCTTTTTAGTGTTTCACAGATATGGGTAACTGCGAGAAATAATAAATTCAGTATTTTTGAAGAAATTCCTCAGCTTACCAGAAGGATAATGAAATGAAATTTCTCCAAAATATTCTAGAAAAGCTATTTGGAAATCAGTATAAGTTTGTAATGTGTTCTCAAATTGAGATTTATTTGTAATAAAGTTTTATTAAAGTATAAAGGAGATAGAGAAAGCCTCTGACATAGGCATTAGAAGGGGGCAGAAAGAGTGCCCCCCTGCTAGTCTTTAGCCAGGTGTCATATAACTACCAGCAGTATGCTAATTAGAGAAAGGAAATGTCTCAAAACTGAAGAGAATAGCACCAGGCCCCTCACCCACAACATGCACTTTGAGATAACCTTAGCATCAGGTGAGTTGTCTCGGACCACAAAATGATTGACATGAATCTTGAAGAAAGGCGGGTTTCCAAGCAAATACACTTTCATTAACATAGCTTAAGAGAACATTTGCATGAGTAAAACACACCGGTTTGTCAAGTCTGTTCTGAGTCTTAGGCAGAACCAACTTGAAGACAGAGTCTGGGGTAAATGTATAGCACATTAACATAGCTTAAGACAAACATATCCATAAGAAAAATGCATTGGTTAACTCACGGTTTGAGAATAGGTAACTTCAAGAGAAACCAGCATTACAGCAACACAGTATTTTAAGAGAAACCTCTTTTTAAATTTGTATAGAGAAGAAAAAAATATATATATATATCTCGTTAGTTTGTTTTTTCCTCCTGCTTAAGAGAGATAAAAATGTCTGACACTAGCAGCCTATTTTCTCCATTTGGAGAGCCCTGGCCTTCCTGCCTGTTAAGTCAAACTAGATCAGCCAAGTAAAAAACTGAAGGTTTGTGGGGGCAGGGGCCCAAAAAGTCCAGTAGGTATTCTAGAGGGGACTTCTTGAGGGTAAAGGAGTTTAGGGCTGGTATATTGAGGGCAACACTGCCAGATGTTGAGGGTTTGAGGGAAAAGATGGAATTTGCCCCTGATTTTTGTTGAAGGGGACCTGGGAAGTCTCTTGCTTAGTTTCCCAGAATAGGTTTTCTTTTTTTTTTCAATATCAAATTTAGATTTACACTCTGGTCCAATGCATTTCTCTACGGCAGCAAGGGCAGATTTTTGGAGGTTTTCTTAAGTTTTCTTAGGGCAGCCTCTTTTTAAATGGTACTTATCTCCACATGTAAAACATCTATTATTTTCCTATTCTTAAGGCAGCAACCATTGTTTCAGCTAGCATTTGCATCTTTTGAGTTTCTGATTCTATATTGCGACAAGCCTTCAAATAATCAAAAATAGTCCCTGTATCACGAATTGGGGCTATAGCCCTTTGACATTCCTGATTTGCATTATCACAAGCAAGTAATTTCTCTAGTTGCTTTTTAGCTTCTTCTCCAATTACTGTACGGGAGATAGCAGTTTCTAATCTAGCTAAGAAATCGGCATACTTTTCATTAGGTCCCTGCAATATTTTAGTGTAGCTACCTGTAGGCTCCCTTTGAGGAGTAATTTGATCCCAAGCTTCAGGGCCACTGTTTTTAATTGATCATGCAACAAAGGAAGGCATAGTATTTGAGCTTCTATAGCGTCAAATTGTCCGGTGCCAGTTAACATTTCAAAAGTAATTTGGTTTTGGGGAGCGCCAGCTCGAGCATTTCTGTTAGCATGATCTCTGGCTATATCTTGAAACCACATAGTCCATTGAAGATACTCTCCTGGTTTAAGGAGAGCTTTTATTAAAATTTGCCAATCATAGGGAATAAAGTTTCCAACAGAAGACGCCAGAGCATTTAGAATCTCTCTAGTAAAAGGCGAATGTGGGCCATACATAGTTACAGCCTTTTTCATTTGTTGCACGTGAAAAAAGTTAATACCTTCATATTGAGGTATTATCTGCCCTTGAGCATCAGCATTTCTTAAAACTGGAAAGGCAGAAAAACCATTGGCTTCAGAGACTTGTGATTGCAAAGCCAACAATTCAGAGAGCCTCTTTGGCGAACGGGGGGTAGATTATTGTTATTCAGAAAGGTGTTGTCGGTTTTAATGTTAAAAGGTGTCTTAAGGGAGTCGTTGTCAGAATCATTAGGTTTTATGGAGGGAGAGACTTTGGGATATGTGCCCTCAGGCAGGGGAGGAGCGCTTGGAGCAACCCGGGCAGGGTTGGTAGGAAAATGTTGAAGTATCTTTTGTTGTTCTAATTGGGCCTTTTGTCAGGTATCATCGTCTAATTCATACCCATGTAATAAGTGTTCTGCCTGTTGCCGAATATCATGAAGGCTAGAATTACCTTGAAATGGCAGAATCACAGTTTCAATGAGAGCCCATAGGGGCCAGAAATCTATCGGAACTACCTTCATTAGGGAACCAAGGGTTACATTCAACCACTGTCTGAAGGCAAGCCTCTATTCTCTGGCATGAAACTGAAAATCCCTGAACTTTAAATAAGTGCTGAAGTAAAGTAGAAAAGTGAGGGGGCTTTCCAGCCGATTGACCCGTGTCTTAGTACTTACCGGCCTCAGTAGGCCCTGGGGGTCACTCCATCCGAAGCCACGTGTACCAGAGCCCCTGTTTCTGGGCGCCACTTGTTGGTCCTTTAATGGACCAGAACCTGGTGGTCCGGAGAGTAAGAGAGAAAGAGGCTGATATCCCCTGGTTTACGCGGAAAGCCAATAGAGTCCTGTTCTTAGGGCTCTGCACGTAGGCACCAGGCGCCCTCTCCAGTGGGTGAAGGCACAGTGCGCCTTCTCGAGAGGGTCTTAGAAGCCTGGGCAAGAAAGTGAGCTCAGCGGGCCTCCGCGCTCCAAGGAATTAGCCAGAAACAGAGAGAGAGAAAGAGAGAGAGAAGAAAGAAAGACACGGGGACCAAAGCTCTGATGGAGCACAGGTGTTTTAATCAACTACAGAATACTGTAGTTATTCTCAGCAAAGATAAAGATTAAAATTCCAGACTTACAAAACATAAGATGATCCCTATCAAAGAGAGAGTTGCAAACAATCACCTTTTACTGTATGGCTCATAAAAAGGATGAGGGTACTTATCACCATAATGAGAAATGCCTGGATTCCTCAGCCCAGGGAAAGGCGTGCCTCTCCTCTTAATTCCTGAATATTCAGGAATCAATAAGGGCCAGAGGGTTCCTGACAGATCCAAAACAGCACACAGGAAGCCTCTTGTTAAATGCTTCCTGACAGGTAATCATCATCACTTATCTAATTTTAGAACATTTTCACCACCTCAAAAAGAAATCCCACAGCCATTAGCACTCAATTCCCATTCCCTTCCAACCTTCCCAGCTCTTGGCAATACTAATGTACTCTCTTGTCTCTGTAGATATCCCTCTTCTGAACACTTCATAAAATTAGAATCATACAATATATGATCTTTGGTGACTGGTTTCTCTCACTTAGCATCATGTTTTCAAAGTTAATCCAAGTTGTAACATGTATCAGTACTTTATTCCTTTTGATTGTAGGATAATATCCCATTGTCTAGATACACTACATTTAAGTCATCAATATTCACTGATTGATGGACATTTGGATTGTTCTGACTTTTGGGCTATTATGATTCATGCTGCTATGAACATTCATGTACTGGTTTTTAGTCAATGTATGTATTCATTTCTCTTGGGTCTATATCTAGGAATGGAATTGCTGGGTCATATGGTAGCTCTGTGCTTAACATTTGAGGAACTGCCAGACTGCTTTCCAAAGTGGCTGCACCCTTATACATCATTGCCAGCTATGAATGAGGGTTTCGATGTCTCCACTTGTTTGCCAACACTTGTTATTATACGTCGTTTTGCTTATAGCCATCCTAGTAGGTGTGAAGCAGGTCTATCTCAGGATTCAAAGTACAGTTCACTGAAGGCTAGTGAAGTTGAGCATCTCTTCATAAAATTATCCACAACTTGTCTATTTTCTTTGGAGAAATGTCTATTCAGATACTTTGCTTTTTCTTCTTCTTGTTTTTTTAACTTTTACTTACTTATTCGGCTACACCAGATCTATGTTGCAGCACATGGGACCTTTAGTTGCAGCATGCAAACTCAGTGGCGTCATGTGGGATCTAGTTCCCTGACCAGGGATCGAATCCCAGCCTCCTGCACTGGGGTTGCTGAGTCTTAGACACTGGATCACCAGGGAAGTCCCTCCTTTGCTTATTCTTTTATTTTTTTTTTCTGAGGTTTAGTTTTTTTTTTTTGTTTTTTTGAGGTATAACTGACATATAACATTGTATTAGTTCAGGTATGCTGCTGCTGCTGTTAAATTGCTTCAGTCGTGTCCAACTCTTTGCGACCCCATAGATGGCAGACCACCAGGCTCCCCTGTCCCTGGGATTCTCCATGCAAGAACACTGGAGTGGCTTGCCATTTCCTTCTCCAATGCATGAAAGTGAAAAATGATAGTCAAGTCACTCAGTCGTGTCCGACTCCTAGCGACCCCATGGACTGCAGCCTACCAGGTTCCTCCATCCATGGGATTTTCCAGGCAAGAGTACTGGAGTGGGGTGCCATTGCCTTCTCTGTAGTTCAGGTATACAACATAATAATTTGATGTTTGTTTATATTGTGAAATGATCACCATAATAAGTCCATCACCGTGCATTAGTCAGTTCAGTTAAGTTGCTCAGTAGTGTCTGACTCTTTGCAATCCCATGGACTGCAGCACACCAGGCTTCCCTATCCATCACCAACTCCCAGAGCCTACTCAAACTCATGTCCATCGCATTGGTGATGCCATCCAACCATCTCATCCTCTGTCGTCCCCTTCTCCTCCTGCCCTCAATCTTTCCCAACATCAGGGTCTTTTCAAATGAGTCAGTTCTTCACATCAGGTGGCCAAAGTATTGGAGTTTCAGCTTCAGCATCAATCCTTCCAATGAACATTCAGTACTGATTTCCTTTAGGATGGACTGGTTGGATCTCCTTGCAGTCCAAGGGACTCTCAAGAGTCTTCTCCAACACCACAGTTCAAAAGCATCAATTCTTCTGTGCTCAGCTTTCTTTATAGTCCAACTCTCACATCCATACATGACTACTGGAAAAACCAGTGCTTTGACTGGACAGAACTTTTTTAGCAAATTAACGTCTCTGCTTTTTAATATGCTGTCTAGGTTGGTCATAGCTTTTCTTCCAAGGAGCAAGCGTCTTTTAAGTTCATGGCTGCATAATAATAATAATAATAATAATTTCATGGCTGCAGTCACCATCTGTGGTGATTTTGGAGCTCCCCAAAATAAGAGTCTTTCACTGTTTCCATTGTTTCCCCATCTATTTGCTATGAAATGGTGGGACCGGATGCCATGATCTTTTTCTGAATGTTGAGTTTTAAGCCAACTTTTTCACTTTCCTCTTTCACTTTCATCAAGAGGCTCTTTAGTTCTTCTTTGCTTTCTGCCATAAGGGTGGTATCATCTGCATATCTGAGGTTATTAATATTTCTGCCAGAAATCTTGATTCCAGCTTGTGCTTCATCCAGCCCAGCGTTTCTCATGATGCACTCTGTGTATAAGTTAAATAAACAGGGTGACAATATACAGCCTTGACAAACTCCTTTTCCAATTTGGAACCAGTCTGCTGTTCCATGTCCAGTTCTAACTGTTGCTTCCTGACCTGCATACAGATTTCTCAGGAGGCAGGTCAGGTGGTCTGGTATTCCCATCTCTTTAAGAATTTTCCACAGTTTGTTGTGCTCCACACAGTCAAAGGCTTTGGCATATAAAGCAGAAGTAGACGTTTTTCTGGGACTTTATCACCGTGCATAGTTACACTTGCTTTGCCCTTTTTAAACTGAGTTATTTTTCTTTTTTAAACTGAGCTATTTTTTCTTTTTGAGTTGTAAGAGTTCTTTACATATTTTAATTATAAGGCTCTTATTTGGATACACGATTTACAAATATTTTCTCCCATTCTGTGGGATATTTTTTACTTTCTTAATGGTGTCTTTTAAGGTACAATTATTTTCTTTTTAGTTTTGTTGAAGTCCAATTTATCTATTTTTCCTTTCTTGCTTATGGTTTTGGTGTCATACCAAAAAGAACCTATTGTCTAATACATGGTCACAAAGATTTACTCTTATGTTTTCTTCTAAGAGTTTTATAGTTTTAGCTCTTGCATTTAGGTTTTGATTAATTTTCAGTTAAGTTTTATATATGGTATGTGGTAACGGTCCAACTTCATTCTTTTGCATGTGATATTCTATTGTCCCAGCATCATTTGTTTATTTATTTTCCCAGCTTAATCGAGATTTTATTGCCATATGCTGCTATATAAATTTAAGGTGTACAGCATAATGGTTTGACTAAATATATCATGAAATGCAATTGTTTTCTTAATTTCATTTTTGAATGTTCGCTGCAAGTAGATAAAAATACAACTGACTCTTGTGTGTTCATCTTGCATTCTGCAACTTTGTTTAATTCATTTATTAGTTCTAATTGTTTACAGTGAATTGCTTAGGATTTTCTATATATGAGATCATGTCATCTGCAAATGGAGATAGTTTTACCTTCTACTTTCTAATCTATGCATCTTTCATTTTCTTTTCTTGTTTAATTGCCCTGGCTAAAGCTTCCAATACAATGTTGAATAGAAGTGATGAGAGTAGACAGTTTGTTGTGTTCTTGATCTTATGGGGGAAAGCATGCAGTCTTTCACTATTAACCATGATGTTAGCTATGTTAGCTATGCATTTTTCTTAGATGCCCTTTATCAGAACGAGGAAGTTCCCTTCTATTCCTAGTTTATCATAAAGAAGCATTGAATTTTTCAAATGCTTTTCCAACATCTATTGAAAGGATCTTTTCTGTTTTTTGTTCTATTGATATGATGTGTTACATTCTTAATTTTCAGATGTTAAACCAACCTTGCATCCCTGGGATAAATTCCACTTTGTCAAGGAGTGTGGGTTTAGTCGTTCGGTTGTGTCTGACTCTTTGCAACCCCATGGACTACAGCATGCCAGGCTTCCCTGTCCATCACCAACTCCTGAGCTTACTCAAACTCATGTCCCTAGAGTCAGTGATGTAATTCAACCATCTCATCCTCTGTCGTCCCCTTCTCCTCCTGCCTTCAATTTTTCCCAGCATCACGGTCTCTTCAAACAAGTCAGTTCTTTGCATCAGGTGGCCAAAATACTGGAGTTTCAGCTTCAGCGTCAGTCCTTCCAATGAATATTCAGTACTGATTTCCTTTAGGATGGACTGGTTGGATCTCCTTGCAGTCCAAGGGACTCTCAAGAGTCTTCTCCAACACTACAGTTCAAAAGCCTCAATTCTTCGGTGCTCAGCTTTCTTTATAGTCCAACTCTCACATCCATATGTGACTACTGGAAAAACCATAGCTTTGACTAGACGGACCTTTGTTGGCAAAGCAATGTCTCTGCTTTTTAATATGCTTTCTAGGTTTGTCATGGCTTTTCTTCCAAGGAGCAAGTGTCTTTTAATTTCATGACTGCAGTTGTTGCCTAGACTATCTCTAAACTCAACTGTTCCTTTCCCAGGGAACTGTTACTCAGGGTACAAGGCCTAGGAAAGTTTTCCAAACCCACATCTGATTAACTTGTTACTCTTCCATGGTGTCTCAGTACCCTGTGCCTATGGACCTCTGCTTACTGCATGGCACATCTCCTCTAGAAAAAAATTGGAAATGTGTCTGTCTCCCTCACCAGACTGGAAGCTCCCTGAGGGCACCAACAGATCTAGGTCATCTCTATTTTTCCAGCAGCCATCATAGATTGGCCTGAGCAAAGAGGGGAGTGTTAAACTTTATTGAATAAACAAACAAGGGCCCAGGCTCCACTGATGCTCAAGCCAGTGTGTTTATGACACTATTAAATGAAGAGGCAAGAAAAGAGTTTGTATACACTGGTCATAGCTGTATAAAAACAGACATGTGGGCTTTGAATATTAAGAGATATTTAGGAGGTGAGATAGATTGGTTTTTGTAAGATTGATATGAGGGTTGAAGAAGAAAGATGACTCCTATGATTCTGATCTGTGTTACAGGATAGACGGTGGTTCTGTTCTCTAAGAGGTGGATCACTGATGAAAATCAGGTTGAGGGTCAAGAGCAGGAAGGGGATGATGTATTTGTTTTTGAATTTGTTGAGTTTATTTCTTTTGAAATATCTAATGCTGATGTCAGATGGCTACATGAGGCTGGAGTGAGATAGTTTGGGTTGGAGGTGCAAATATGTACCTTTTTGGATATTGTCCTCAACACTATATTTTATTTTTTGATGGCACCACACAGCCTGTGGGATCTTGCTTCCCCAACCAGGGATCGAACCCATGCCCCCTGCATTGGAAGCATGGAGCCTTAACCACTGGACCACCAAGAAAGTCTCAACAATAGTTTTTAATAGCCAGCAGAAAAGAATTTTACATGTCTTTTTATTACAGTGATCAAAAGTGGAAGGCATAGCATTAGAAGTAAAACTCAGGGAAGATGATCCTGCAAAGGTGACCAAACACATGGGTTTCAAGTGGTCTAGTTTGACTGAAAAAGAGAACTCAGAGTACCCAGGAGAATGAATGAACTGTATGTCCTCATCCAAGATGTGTGACATGGCCTGAGAAAGGGGGAGTGTTTGTTTGTGTCTGCTTGAGAAGTTTAGCAAAATTAACTAATCTAATTTACTTAAGAACTAATACAGCACTTATTATGTGCCAGTACTATTCTAAGCATTTTACAAATTTCAACATATTTCATCCTCATAACAACCCCCTAACATAGGTCATCTTATTATCATTATCTGAATTTTACAGGGAAAGAAACTAAGGCACAAAGAAGTTAAAAATTTTGCCTAAGATGCATGGCTGGCAAGGGGTATTGATACTTAAACCTAAAGGGTCTGACTCCAGAGTCCTTTTTTTTAGTGCCAACCCACATGAATTAGGTCTCAACCAGCTTTTTATTAAATTTTTTTAAATTTTTTATTGGAGTATACTTTATTACTGGAGAAGGAAATGGCAACCCATTCCAGCATTCTTGCCCGGTAACTTCCATGAACAGAGAAGTCTGGAGGGCTACAGTCCATGGGGTCGCAAACAGTCAGACACAGCTGAGCAACTAGCACAAAGCATGTGGCCAATTAACCGTGTTGTGATAGTTTCAGGGGAACAGGGAAGGGACTCAGCCATACACATGCATGTAGCCATTCTTTCCCAAACTCCCTTCCTATCCAGGCTGCCATATAACCTTGAGCAGCTCCCTGTGCTATACAGTAGATCCTTGCCCAACCAGTTTTTTTAAAAGGACTGTAAAAAGTTCTAAACATGGAAAAGTTCACTTGTTATACATAGAGCATCTGCTTTGAAAGGCAAATAAGGTTTCAACAATGTATTCAATCCAAGAGAAATTTGGTGGGTCCAGCTGTCATTGCCGCATGCCTCATGCCATGAATTTTGCAAGTCTGGTTCACCGCGTGATGTGATGGAGAAAGCAATAAAGACTATGAATTTCCTCTGTGCTCACATCTTTAATCATGAGTGCTTTAGGAGCTATTTAGAAGAGATTGATCCCAGGTATGGAGATTCACTGAGCTGCCATCTCCAATCAAGGACTTTTTGGAATCAGAGGCCCCAAATCCAATTTGCTAGACCTCCAGTGATTCACAAGATTATATTTCCTTATGGATATGACAAGACATCGGAGCACATTGAACTTGAAACTGCAGGGGACAAACAAAAGCTCTGTTGATTTGTTCAAGGAAATGCAGACGCTACCTGGACACCTGGATGGGCAGATGGGGACTGGAAATCCCTCTTTTTCCACTGCTGAACTGTCTTGGGTTCAATGCATTCCTAGATTGTAAAGAAGTCTGTAATAGATTTGGTGGAAAAGAAGTCACAATTTTGTGATGGTTCCCTTCCCTGGATGTAGGAGGAGGGATACAGAGGAGAGTCCACACCACAGGATCCTGCGAGCCCGGGACTGGAAGAGGGAGTCTCTTACCTCAGGCCAGATATGCAGAGTCAGGAACCTGTAAGCCAGAATGACCAGAGCAATAACAGCAGGGGAAGAGCCAGCCTCCAGGACTGAGCCATGCTTGGCAGGTGCCAGGAATGGTTGATTGTCCTGTATTTCGTGCATCCCTGGTAGGGTGCAGACTGCCCAGGAGAGTTTAAGGCACAGTAATGGGATGGCCAGAAGAGGTTGATAGGGTTTTTTTTTCTAGTATAATAGCTTTGTCCTTGCTAAGTAGCTTCAGTCATGTCTGACTCTTTGCCACTCTGTGGCCTGTAGCCCACCAGGCTCCTTTGTCCATGGGATTCTCCAGGCAAGAATACTAGAGTGGGTTGTCATTCTCTTCTCCAAAGGATCTTCCCAACCCAGGGATTGAACCCCTGTCTCTTACGTCTCTTGCATTGCAGGCGGATTCTTTACCACTGAGCTATCAGAGAAGACCATATAATAGCTTTAAAAAATATTTATTTGTCTATTTATTTGGCTGCATCAAGTCTCAGTTGCGGAACATGGGGTCTTCATTGCATCATGTGAGATCTTTTGTTGCAGTCTGTGGGCTTAACTGCCTCACAGCATGTGGGATCTTAGTTCCCCGACCAGGAATCAAACCCATATGCCCTGCATTGCAAGGTGGATTCTTAACCAATGGAACACCAGGGAAGCCCCCAGCATAATAGTTTTGCATGCATGCATGCTAAGTTGCTTCAGTCAAGTTGGACTCTTTGAGACTCCGTGGACTGTAGCCTGCCAGGCTCCTCTGTCCATGGGATTCGTCAGGCAAGAATACTGGAGTGGGTTGCTGTGCCCTCCTTCAGGGGATCGTCCCACCCCAGGGATCAAACCCCTATGTCTTATGTTTCCTGCATTGGCAACAGGGTTCTTTACCACTAGTGCCACCTGGGAAGCCCATAATAGTTTTAATTCACACACCACACAATCCATCTGTTTCACAGGTTTTGGTGAGCACAGACAGTCCTTTATTTTCACAAGCAAAATATATTTTAAAAGACATTTTTATGACTGCCTTGGGAGCACAAACAACATTAGGTTGTCATTTATTCATTTACACATTGCTTACAACTAAATCAGAAAACCTACTATTAGTGTGTGTCAACATTCAGCATCGTGAACTGGATTCATCAAGAATTTTGCAGGTGAACATTATCCCAACCTCTCAGTTTGAATGGCCAAGCTCTAAAGGTTGAGGTCTTTCTGATGCAGCTGAGAGTGTGTTCTCTTTCTTAAGACTGCCGAAATGGAAACCCCCATTGGGAGTGTCTCTGGAGTCAGCATGAGACAGCCCCAGACTAAACTAGTACCCACTGTTTCAGGTCATTTTGTTAAGTGCCAGTGTTCTATTCTTATTATTGAATCAATCAAAATTGATCACTGATAAACAACAGATCTACAAATGTGCACTTTTGAGTGAATACAGTTGATTAAACTCGGGGGGATGCGTTTGTATTACTGTTTCTACAGTCTGTTTTGTTGACCAGCCAACAAACCATATTTCACTATTACCATTAGTGTATGCAACCTGTACATATCTGTATCTTTTATTATGTGACTTACAATGGAAAAAATGTGGATGCCATACCCCAAGCAAGCTATCCTAAAATTTCAGTTTTCTTGTCTAGATTTGTGATCAGAATGACATGGCAGACCATTTAAACCTGTCATCTCTGATAAGGGCTTAGAGAGCTTTTTTCTCTCTCTTGTTTATGGAGGAGTGATGCATTTATTTTGGAAACCAGTAGGGGAGGTGGTTGGTATGTATTATGTTTTGAAGGTTGATCTCTGGTCACCTAAATGGAAGGTCATAGGCCTTCTGGAGGTGAGCCATGAAGCTATTTATGGTGAAGTCAAATCTTCCAGGAAGCAGGAAGCAGCTTGAACTATTTGCTAACAGGTCAAAAAACACTCCGTTCCGTCCCTAAACTTCATAATATGGAAAGTGAAAGTTGCTCAGTCATGAGCAATTCTTTGTGACCCCATGGACTATACAGTCCATGGAATTCTCCAGGCTAAAATATTGGAGTGGGTAGCCTTTCCTTTCTCCAGGGGATCTTGCCAACCCAGGGATTGAATCCAGGTCTCCCGGATTGCAGGCAATTCTTTACCAGCTGAGCCCCCAGGGAAGCCCAAGAGTATACTGAAGTGGGTGCATGACATTAACCAATAACCTGCCATAATCCTGGTAGAACCTCAACACTATTTCTGCTCTGCAAAAGCCACGTAAGTTCCCTCCAAGGAGTGGGTATCAGGCATGCCATATAAAAGCAAGCTTCCAGAAAGGGTTTTTGTCCTTTCTGCTGAGATCCCACCTGTGCTCAAGGCATGCTTATTTTTAACTTGTTTACTCTTTTTATTTTTAAAAATGTTTATCTTTTTATAATTTTTTGGCCTCACAGTGAGGCATGTGGGATCTTCCTTCCCTGACTAGGGATCAAATCCACACTGCCTGCAGTGGAAGCATGGAGTCTTAACCACTGGACCACCAGGGAAGTCCCCCTTGTTTACTTTAAAAATTTTTTATTGAAGTATAGTTGATTTACAGTGTTGTGTGAATTTCTTCTGTATAGCAAAGTGATTCAATTATACATGTGTGTGTGTGTGTGTGTGTGTGTGTGTGTGTGTATTTTTACAATGGTTTTTACAATGGTTTGTCACAAGATATTGAATACAGTTCCCTATGCTATACGAAGGACCTCATTGTATGCTTACTTTAAAAACTACTTGCTCAAAAGTCTGTGGGAGAAGGCGAGGGTGGGATGTTTCGAGAGAACAGCATCAAAACATGTATATTATCTATAGTGAAACAGATCACCAGCCCAGGTTGGATGCATGAGACAAGTGCTCAGGCCTGGTGCACTGGGAAGACCCAAAGGAATCGGGTGGAGAGGGAGGTGGGAGGGGGGATCGGGATGGGGAATACATGTAACTCCATGGCTGATTCATGTCAATGTATGACAAAACCCACTTCAACATTGTAAAGTAATTAGCCTCCAACTAATAAAAATAAATGAAAAAAAAAAACTACTTGCTCTTTGAGGGAGAATGGATCCACATATATGAAAGGCTGAGTCCCTTCGTTGTTCACCTGAAACTATCACAACATTGTTAATCAGCTATACCCAATACAAAATAAAAAGTTAAAAGAATAAAAAAAAGTACTTGCTCTTCAAAGTCCCCATAACCCACATCTCTGCAGGGAAAACAAAAGGTTTTTAATTCTGGAACCTACTTCCCCACCTGCTATATACACATCCATGCTCACCCTCAGCTTTTGACTCTAGCGAAAGATAATAGACTCACACCACTGGAACCCACCTCTGAACCTTTGTTTACCATCTGGCATTTCTCCACCCATTAAGTGTTTTCTTCTTAGACCTCAGCCTGATGAGATGACCATTGCCTTTCTCTTTTTCACCCAACCATCTCCTACTGCCATTCAGGCCTCAACTTAGTTATCACTATCTCTGGAAAGCCTTACTTCATTACCTGAATTGGGTACCCATCCCTTGAGGGTCTCAGAGCATCCGTGGTTTTCTTTATCACGTTGTGTTATAATGGCCTGTATGTCTTTTTCTCCCTCCACTCCCACCTAGACTGTAAGTTCCATAATAGCACTTGTACACTGCTATGTCCCCAGCATTATGTACTCTGTTCAGCAGTGCTCTGTAAACCTTTACTGAATAAATGAATAAATGAATCCATTCCACTGGCTTACCCACCCCTTGAAACTCTGGCTGTATCCTTGACTTGACCCCTCAGCTGCAGATTGACACTATAGGACGTCTGATTTTAAATGACATGAGTTCCCCATGAGTGGGCCTGGCCGAATTAGCTGCAAGTCAATATGCCCCCAGGTGAATGAACATACTTTATAAAGTTATTTAATACTTGACCAATTGAGTATGGAAAATACATGTTACAGTCAATGGTTACAATTTTATCTTAATTACTTCTAATAGGAACAAAATACGAGGTCTGATTATCTTTTGAGGTTCTTCTTGGCAGGTGATGATAGAATGTTGTCACTAGCTTACTTTTGTAAGGCCCCTAAATGTCTCATTTGCCATGGTAGGGGGGACTATCTGTGCAGGTGATTGAAAGGCAGATTCAAATTATTGGAGCAGAAATTTTAAAAGAGGGGGCGGGCTCTTGGCAAGTCTATGTCCTATAATGGTATTTAAAATAATAAATTGAAAAGATGAGGTTAGAGTGTTACCTGACCACAAGTAGAACTCACAAGATGGTAGTACCTTGGTGAAGTCACTGAGAGCCACAGTCTGTTCATCACCTTTGCAGTTTAAAACACCTCAGCTGGGGACTTCCCCAGTGGTTCAGTGGTTAAGACTTTGCCTTCCAATGCAGTGGCTGCGCATTTGATCCCTGGTTGGGGAACTAAAATCCCAAATATCTTGTGGCGGAAAACCAAAACGTAATGCAGAAGCAATATTGTAACAAATTCAATGGAGACTTTGAAAATGGTCCACATAAAAGATACCTGAAATATAACAAAACATCTCAGCTTCAGGAAAGCTAATTCATGACAGCCAATTTCACAAAAAGTAAAGCAGAGTGCCAATTTACTAACAGACAAAAAATGCAGAACTCCAAGGGAAAAATCATAAAGGGAAATATTGATAGATTTTGACTATACAAATAATTTAACTTCTTTACCCAAAAAACCCACTATAAATAAACTTAATGACAAAGGGTTAATATCCTCAGTATGTAAAGATCTCATAGTACTAAAGAAGGAGAAAAAAGTGTTTCAATATAAAAGTAGGCAAGGGACATGTGAAAGGTTATTGCTGAATGATAAGACGCCGGGATTCTTGGCCTCCAGAGCAGATGAATTCAATCCAGGGCCAGAGACGAGGCTGGATTGCTCAGAGCTTTTGTGTAATAAAGTTTTATTAAAGTATAAAGGAGATAGAGAAAGCTTCTGACATAGGCATCAGAAGGAGGCAGAAAGAGTACCCCCCTGCTAGTCTTCAGCTGGATGTTATATAGTCACTAGCAGTCTGTTAATGAAAAGAAAGAAATGTCTTAAAACTCAGAATGGCACCAGGCCCCTCATCCATAAATTGCATTTTGGGATAATCTTGGCACCAGATGATTCATCCCAGGCCATAAAATAATTGACTTGAATCTTGTAGAAGGACAGATTACCATACAAATAGTTTCATTTACACAGATTAGGGGAACAATAACTGAGTATAACATACTGGTTTGTCACGTAGGTTCTGAGCCATTTGGCAAACCAACTTGAAGACAGAGTCTGGGATAAATGCATAGCACATTAATATAGCTTAAGACAAATATTTCCATAAGAAAACTGTATTGGTTAACTCAAGGTTTGAGAATAGTTAGCTTCAGGTGAAACCAGGTGTCATTATGGCAACACAGTATTTTAAGAGAAACCTCCTTTTAAATTTGTATAGAGAAGGAAAAAAATATCGCTAGCTTGTCTCCTCCTGCCGCTTAAGAGAGATAAAAATGTCTGACACTTGCAGCCTATTTCTTCCATTTGGAGACCCCTGACCTTCCTGCCTGTTACCCTCTCACATGTATGAGAAATTCATAAAAGGAAAATATAACTGATAACTGAACATAAATCTTTCTGCTGTTAGTGGTGTGCTGAAGCCTACTGGCAGGTTTTGTAACCCCATGGACTGCAGCATGCCAGGCTTCCCTGTCCATCACCAACTCCTGGAGTTTGCTCAAGCTCATGTCCATCGAGTCGGTGATGCCATCCAACCATCTCATCCTCTGTCGTCCCCTTCTCCTCCTGCCTTCAATCTTTCCCAGCATCAGGGACTTTTCCAATGAGCCAGTTCTTCGCATCAGGTACAGCTTAAGACTTCATATTGACAGTTTGACATCAGTTGTTGTAAGAATATTTATACCATGGAAGTCAGCAAATGCTACATAACCGGGTTGTTTTTTTTCCCCCTCAAAGAACCAGTTGTTAAACATTTACCAGCTCATCACTGTGTATATTCAGTGACTCTCTCTCACCTGGATCCTTTCCAACAATATTCAAACATTCTCAAGTCTTTTCTGCCATCTTTAAGGAAACCTCAGCCCCCACATCTTCCTCCAGCTACTATTCTGTCTCTGTTTTATTTCATAGTCAAACTTCTCCAAAGAATTGACTATATTTCCTGACTCCATTCAGTCATTTTCCGATCATCCTTCAAGTTAATCAAGCCAGTTTTTGCCACCACCACTCCCCTGAAACAGCTCTTGTTGAGCTCAATGATCTCCATGAACCCTAAATTCTATGAACAGTTTTCCCTTACTTTCTTTGATCTCGTGGCAGTATTCAATTCTGTTGATATTTGCCTTCTTGAAATTCTCTTGTCTTTGGGCTTTGATGGCACAGGATACTGGTTTTCCTCTAACCTCTCTAACTTCTCCTTTTCAGTTCCCTTCTCAAGTTCTTCTCATTTCCCATCTAGAAATGCTGGTGTTTTCCAGGGATTAGTCTTGGGTCCTCATCTTTACTCTCTCCCTAGGCAATTTCATTTATTCTCATGGCTTTACACATTATCTATACACCAATGACTTCTTGATTTTTATCTCTAGGCCTGACCTTTTATGGGAGCTCCAGTTGCCTACTTGACATCTTCCCCTTCAGTGTCTCAAAAGCATCTCAAACTCAAGCTAGTTCCAAACTGGAGCCAAAGATGGTCTCTCTCTTCCTCAAACTAGAGGTTCTCCACTGTTCCCCATCTCCATAAAAAGCACCACCAAATAAGCCAGAAACATAAGAGTCAACTTTGGCATCCCTGTCTTCTTCACCTCCCACATCACCAAGTCTAAGTTGTCTTTATCTTCTAAATAGCTAGCCAATAAGCTTTCTTCTCTCCATCTTTACTTCTACCACCCTAGTACAAGCTTCCATGATCTTTCAGCTGGATGACTAAAAGAGCCTCCTAACTGGCTTTCTTTTTTAATTTAATTAATTTATTTGGCTGTGCTGGGTCCTCGCCACTGTGTGGTCCCCTCTCCAGTTGCAGTGAGCAGGGACTACTCTCTAGCCACGGTGCTCGGGTTTCTCATTGCAGTGGCCTCTACCACTGTGGAGTACGGGCTCCAGGGTGCATGGGTTTAGTAGTTCTGGCTCCCAGGCTCTAGAGCACAGGTTCAATTGTAGTGGTGCACGGACTTAATTTCTGTGTGGCTTGTGGGATCTTCCTGGACCAGAGCTTGAACCCATGTCTCCTGCATTGGCAGGTGGGTTCTTTACCACTGAGTCACCAGGAAAGCTCCCTAACTGGTTGTCTTCCTTCCTTCCTTTATTTTGGGCCATGATGTGAGGCATAGGATCTTAGTTCCTTGATCAGGGATTGAACCCATGGCCTCCACAGTGGACCATGAGGAAATTACCTTAACTGGTTTTCTGCCTCCATTTTCTTCTCTTCAATATGCTCTCCACACTGGAGCCAGGGAACTTTTCAAAACACTAGTCTGATCATGTCATACTCCTGTCTCAAATCCCTCAGTGGCTTCCCATTGCTTAGCATAAAAAATTCCAAACAGCTCCGTACAATGGCCAAGGGCCCTGAATGATTTGGCTCTATGCCCATGTCTCCAGCCTCATTGCATTCCACTCCAGTCCATCTGTACTCCAGGCACACCAGTTTCCTTTCTGTCCCTTGAATGGAGCCTCGGCACATGCTCTTCCCTTCGCCTGGAATCCTCTTTCAGCTTCAGTTCTCCCTTCACCTAGCTGACTCTTATTTAACCTATAGATCTCAACTCAAACACCACTTCCTCCAAGAAGCCCCCTACACTCACAGGCTGCTGCTGCTGCTAAGTCACTTCAGTCATGTCCGATTCTGTGCAACCCCATAGACAGCAGCCCACCAGGCTCCCAGGTCCCTGGGATTCTCCAGGCAAGAACAATTCTCCAGGCAAGGAGTGGGTTGCCATTTCCTTCTCCAATGCATGAAAGTGAAAAGTGAAAGGGAAGTCACTCAGTCGTGTCCGACTCTCAGTGACCCCATGGACTGTAGCCTACCGGGCTCCTCCATCCATGGGATTCTCCAGGCAAGAGTACTGGAGTGGGGTGCTGTTGCTTTCACAGGCTAGACTGAGTCAAATCTACATTCCCCCCACCCCTGCCATTATGGGTTCTCAGGGCACAATAAATATCTCCTTTATTGCTCTTATTGCAGTTTTAGTTCTTCATTTATGCATATGACTGATTATTATCTGTGCTCCCTACTAGACCATAAGCTCCATGAAGGCAAAGACCAAGTTCGTTTTTACTCATCATTGATCTCTGGCACCTAGTCTAAGACTTGGCATACAGTAGGTACTCTGGTGGCTCGATGGTAAAGAATCTGTCTGCCCTGCAGGAGACCCAGGTTCGATCCCTGGGCTGGGAAGATCCCCTGGAGAAGTGATTGGCTACTCACTCCATCCAGTATTCTTGCCTGGAAAATCCATGGACAGAGGTGTCTGGCGGGCTACAGTCCGTGGGGTCGCAAAGAGTCAGACACAACTGAGCGACTAACACTTTCACTTTCATTTTTCAGATACTCTATTAATATTTGTGAGGCTAATGATTTTTATGTATAGAAAATACATAAAACAGCAATTTCCTGGTGGTCCAGTGGTTAGGACTCCATGCTGTCACTACAAAGAGTGCAGGTTCAATCTCTGATCAGGGCAAGCTTGGCACAAGCTGCTTGGCATGGCCAGAAAAACAAAAACCCCACACAAAATGAAGCCAAGCAGTATTTCTCCCTTTGTTATGGCTTCCAGGAAGCTGAGAATCCTATTTAAAACTTAATTACAGCAATTATATCAACTCACTAGATTTAGCATATCTGAATCCTCTCTTTTGATAATGATGTTCTATTCCCAGTTTATTGACCCGTAAAATATGCTTTGGAATAAGATACTCTGTGTGTGTATGCACATGTGTATAGATACAAAACTAAATCAATGCGTTTTCAAAGCATTGACAGAATGATTAAAAAAAAATAAAACTTCACCTTAACCAATGAATGACTACTGGTGGTGATGGTGAAGCCCGTATCTCACTGAGGTGTCATTACCGTCTTGATTCTGTTTCTGTGGCTTATTTCAATCCTTTCACAGGGCTGGTGGCTCATCTGTGGAAGACTGCAAGGTCACTGGGTAGACACCTTGTCTCTCTAGATTCTGTACCATGTCTAGGGGCTGTCGGTAAATGTCATTCAACTCACAGAACTTATTGTCTTTTTAAACTTCTTTAAAAATTAATCAATTGATTAATTTACTTATTTACTTTTGACTGTGCTGGATCTTCATTGCTGTGCTCTGGCTTTCTTTAGTTGTGGTGAGTGGGGCCTACTCTCTAGTTGCAGTGCGTCAGCTTCTCATTGCAGTGACTTCTCTTGTTGAGGAGCCTGGGCTCTAGGGTGAGCAGTAAACCTTTTTTTAATCTTGTGAAATGTAACACATATCTTGAAGCGTTCCTAAAGCAGAAAGACAAAGCAAAAATCAATACTTATAAAGCAAACACCCATGTGACCACTGCTAGGTTAAGAAATCGAGCACTGGGGGAATTCCTTGGCTGTCCAGTGGTTATTACTCGCTGCCTTCACTTCCAGGGCTGGTTCAACCCCTGGTCGGGGAACTGAGATCTCACAAGCTGTGAGGCATGGTAAAAACAAAAACAAAAAAGAACAGAAACAGAGCATTGGTATTCATTGTCTATGCTGCATCTTGGTTACTGCCTTATGACATATTTGGTATTCACTATTCCCTGGTGACCCAGATAGTAACGAATCTGCCTGCAATGCAGGAGACCTGGGTTCAATCCCCAGGTGGGGAAGATCACCTGGAGGAGGGCATGGCAACCCACTCCAGTATTCTTGCCTGGAGAATCCCATGGACAGAGGAGCCTGGCAGGCTACAGTCGATGGGGTTGCAAAGACTCAGGCATGACTGAGCGACTAAACACAAGTACAGCACAGCACATTTGACTGTTAGTGCGTATATATCTGGTTTCCTCAGTTAGACAGGAACTTCCCTCAGAACAGAAGCCATATCTCATATTTCTTTCTACCTCTCCCAGTGCCCTGGTAGGTACATCATGCCTTTTACATGGTTATACATCTTAGACAAACTCTGTGACTCTGGGAAGACCACTGAGGACTAATTGTGGCAAACAAGAATTGTTCAGGAAAATACAAAATTGTATCATTTGTCCAAAATGATATGTACAGATAAGGTTCTATGGATAACTAGTATCCCTGATGGGGGTGGTAAGCCGAACCTTCTCTTGAGTTCTGGCTCTTGCCCAATGCAGAAAGTCAGCCTAGGACCACGGCAGTAGCCTCCTGACTGCTCTCCCTGTCTCTGTTCTTGCCTTCATTCAATCAGTTCTTCTCGTGGTGTCTTGAGTACACCATGTAAACGTAGATCTCACTGCTATACCACCACTCACTAACCACCATGCAGTGGTTCTCCAGTGGTAATTCACCTCACAACCGCTTGGAGAGCTTCTTACACACCCATATCCCTCCCAAACAAGGATTCTGATTTGGCAGGTCCAACGTGGTCTCTTGGCCTCTGTTTCTATAAGAAGAAGGACAGGTGATTCTGCTGCAGACATTCATCAAGAAACATTGCTTCAAAGACTCTTATTCTCTAGAGGGTGAAACCTTAGCATCTTTAAATGGTGCACAAGGCCCTTGTAATGGATGCCCTTTTTTAAAGCGTGCCTTGTTCCCTCCCTTCAACTCCAATCCCATGTCACTGTCACCATCATTTCTTGCCTGAACTGCTACAACCGTGTGTTAATTCCCGAGTCCTAAGGGCTTTCATCACTCTCTGCTCCAGTCTCCTCCCCAAGCCGGGAAAAGAGTGACATTTCAAAATTGCAAATGCATTCATTCTGCTCCCCTGCTCCAAACCCTTCGGTGGCTCCTCACCATCTAAGGGACAGTTTCTCCAGCTGGTTCAGGTGGCATGGCAGCTGGAAGTCGTGGTATTCTTTCTAGAATGCCAGAAAATAATTGATATATTCCATGGCACCATATGAAATCAAACACTTTTCAAAAGAACACTTCTGCTAGCAGAAAATACATCTACATAATGTGAGTGTGATACAAAATCATAGCCACAAGCACAGATGTCCATGAAAAAAGAAATAAACTGTTGAATTAAGCATGATCAGTCCTGGGACTGTCTGTTTAATATTCTTTTGCTACATGTTCATTCGTTCTGTTGCCTGCTCACAGATAAGAAGGAGCATCTGTCAAAGACTGAAGAAAACTTTATGGTTTAAAAAAAAGTTAAAATAGAAAAGTTTCTACCCATTAATTGATTTTTTTCACTGTGAGCATCCGTCTCACTTTGCTCCAGAATGGAGCAGGTATTGGCCCTAGAGAGCACAGCCTGAGACTCCGGACTCTGGAGCATAGAGGCTGAGCTCTTTGCCATGACCAGCATGCCCCTTCAAGCTCTGACCCCAGCTTCTCTCAGCCTCATTTACAACCACTGTCCTCTCCTCTACCATTCCCTCTGGCCAAGAGTTGGAATTCCCTAAATGTTCTTGCCTTTTTTTTTTCTGTGATTTTATACATGGTGTTCTGCTACTGTTCACCCCACCCCTTGATGGCCAGATAAGCTACTACTCTTTCTTCAGGATTCAATCCAAATGGGTCTTTTTTTTTCTTTTTGGCCATGCTGCGTGGCTTGTGTGATCTTAGTTCTCCCAGCAGACCAGGGAGTGAACCCACACCTCTTGCAGTGGAAGTGTGGAGCCCTAACCACTGGACCACCAGGAAAGTCCCCAAATGGGTCTTTGAGTTGCCTTCCCTCACCTCTCTGGGTGTCTACCTCCCCAAGGTCTTGCCCATGCCTGATTAGATTACTTATCCCATTACTGGTTGTTTGTGGAGCTGGAAACTGGCCGGGGAGCTACCTCAGGTCACAGCAGGGGTTCTTGTCATCCATTTTTCTTGAGTCCTCTGGCACTGAGCACAGTGGCTGATATGCAATGGAGGCTCAGGTCATATTCGTGGAATGAAGAGTAACATTTCAAAGGAAGCAAAGTTTATCTTTAGAAACTTCCAGTTGTCTACAAGGGTTCCCTCTCCATCTTTTATGGCACTTCTTTTCCAACCTAGACACTGTCTTCTCGTGCTGCCCACTGGAGTAATCCACCAGGAGCTGCCATTAGTATGACAGCCCAGGCTTCAGAATTTCCCCTCAATATCCTGCCAAACTTTACTCAGCCCTGTATCCCATCCATGGCTAGATTTCAGATAAACCAGTGGTTCTCAAACTTTAGCATAAATGAGAATCCCTTGGAGGACTTGTTCAAACACAGGTTACTGGGTCTCAGTGCTTGAGGTTGTGATTTGTAGGTCTGTCCAGGCTGGGGCCTGAGAGTTTGCATTTCTAACTTCCCAGGTGACACTGAGACTGTTAGACAAAGATCACCTTTTGAGAACTACTGGAATAAACTGATGTCAAACCAGAGGCAGGAGGTAATGATGCACAAAGGAGTCCTTATTTCCTCTTGACTTGCCCCTTCACTGAGTTTCTGATTTTATCAGCACTGTCCGATTTGGTTAATCTCAGGTCATTTCCCCTCCGCTTCACCTTGTCCTCTTCCTCCAACTTTCTGATCTTATTTTTCAGATGATTCTCGGCGTCTCCACTTTAGAGCAATGTGACTACCCTTTCTTCTTCCATAAAGCCAGTCTCAGGACAAAGCCCTTTCCTGAGCTGTTAGTTCCATTTCACTGCCCTCTTCTCCCTCCCTCCCCCCATCCCTGACCCCTTCCCTCATCCAGTCTGAGCACCCCCTTCCCCAGCCATCAGGGTGACTTTTCTAAAGCTTGGCTTTAATTAGGGCCCCCTCCTATCTAGCAGGGATGGCCATTTCCCCTCCCTGGGGAGTCCGGTTCCACAAACAACATTAGCAAGTTAATGACAGTCACCTGCTGGCCTGCGGAAGTTGCTGCTTGCTCCAGCTTCCTTAAGGACAGTGGAAACACTGAAAACACCACATTTACATGCTTCCGTTTATCCATTCACTCAACAAACATTGATTGAGCACCTGCCAGATAACTGTGCAGGGCCCAAGGGACCTGCGAGGATACACTGAACATGAAGACAGGTTCATGGGTCCCCAGGGTCCACGAGACCTCAACAGGGACAGACATGCAAGGAAGTGACTGACCACTAGTGAGCCCTCCTGCCTCAGCCCTTTGTGTTCACTCTGTGTCTGGGCTAGTGACCCAGGACCAAAGACTGGGAGATAGAACCCAGCGAATTTCCAAATTTCTCTGTTTTCCTTCCCTCTGCCCCACTTCTTCGTTGAAATAAGGATGGTAATCCATAGCATTCAGTTATGGGCCCCTTTCATGGAGTCAGGCAAGGAATGTAAAGCCCAGAATGTAGTGAGCTAGAGTGTCTCTACACATACACCCACACTGCCCCTCACATTGACCTGCACAGACTGACAGACACACACACAGCACTGGCATGCACACGTTTTCATACACACCAATACACAGCAAAAGTACACACTGACACACATCGACACAGACCCACTCACTGAAACACACACACACACGGTGGCAGATACAAAAAAAACCAAACAGTAAATACATGCCTGTACACACACACGCCTTGACACACAGACACAGCGGATGCACACTGACAGACAAATGCACATCTACTCACACATCAACACCCACCGCACCCCGCGGAAACCCGGAAGCCTGAGGCGCTTGCAGCCGCAGGTGGCAGGTTCCTGAGAGACCAAAGGGTTGCGGGAGACTTGAGTTACACATTTGGTTCCAGTCTGCGAGGGTCATTGTTTTGGAGGCGGAGGCCTCCGCGAGGTTGTGAGGGTTCCTAGGGACAAGAGGGCAGAGGGGGGCATATGGCCGGGGCACCAAGGGTTCGGCGCTTCGGTAGACCCTGTGCCGGGTGGAAATGCCTTGAGCTTTGGTGGGCGAGGAGCGCTTAGGCGGGGGCGGGGTGATTTGGAAGGGGTCGGGCAGGGTTCCCAGGGAGCCCCGCCGTCGGCCAGTCCAGCTCCGTCGGGCACTCCGCCTGCTCGCCGACGCTGCGGGTATCAGCTCTCTCAGCTCTGCTTTCCAAATGTACGGCTCGGCTCCCGCCACCCACCAAACCTCAGATCCAGGTCAGAGTTAATGACCTCCAGTCCTTCCCCGCTCTCCACGATTCAGCCTTTGCAGCGCAGACCTGTCTGCCGGCCAGACACCCGGTCTGCGAGCCGCCCGCCCCCACTGCTCCCCGCCCCCATCCGGTCCCGGCCCAGCCTTACGGCGGTTCCTCAAATACCAGCCAGGTCCCGCACGTGTCGGCCACCCGAATCCAGGGCCTGGCGCCTCGCCCAGGCCCTGCCCCAGCGCCCTGGCGGGCCTCGGAGACGATAGTCGCCCCGCTTCTCTGCCACCACCATCTGCCCTTCCGGCCAGCGCTGTCCGTCCACAGAGCTTCCTAGTTCTGTTCCCTGACTGTGCCAGGCTCTTCCCTTTCGGCCCCTCCAGGGTCTCCCGCACAATGGGCACCTCCAGAGCTTGGCTCTTATGTCCCTACAGAGCCACCTCCGGATTGTGTCTCTTCCTTCTCCTGTACCCCCCCGCCCCCAGTCCAAACCCTCTGTCCGCCGGTTCAGGAAATGCTTAATTGGGCGCTTGGTGGATGCCAGGCCCCGAAGAAGGCTCTGAGGATGCATTTTGCGGAGTCGTTGTTCTTAAGGTTCACACGCACGTGAAGAGCTTCCGGAGACCGTGTGACATGCACTGTCCCGGCAGGTGGAATCAAGGGCCATGGGAGCGCCTCCTACGGCCACCCCAGTTTCTCTGCCTGCCCTTTTCCCCGCTCGCGGGCCTCCGGGTCGGGGTCCCTTCTCCCTCTCAGTGGTTCCCATTTTTCTTTTTTCCTCCCTCCTGCCTCTCCACCTCAGGCGCTCCCGCCTTGGGCCAGCTCCCACGCCTCATCCCGGCCCCGTCGCCGGCCGGGCTTCCCCCCCAGGGATCTGTCTCCCCCCGCGGTCCCGGGTTCCACTCGAGGATCCGAGTGCGTCTCAGAGACCAGGGCACCTGCCCTTTTAAGGAATGGAGTGGATGATCCCGCCCGCTCCGGCCTCGGGCACGCCAGAGAGCTAGCAGGGTCCATGGCCAGGAGAAGGGTTGCGGGGCGTCAGGCCGAAGAGAGGGAGAGGTGCTGAGGGCAAGGGAGGGGACCCGCGGCGACGGAGGGCCGAGAGGAAAAGGAAAGCAGGCGGGCAGAGCCTCTGCCTTCGGAGGGTCGCCCTCTGCTCACTGCGGCCGCCTAGCCTCGGGCTGACCCAAGGTTAAGGGGAAATCAGGGGGCGGGACAGAGCCCCTGGAGGCTGCTCCGCGTCCCTCTGCCAAATCCCGCTCCACGGAGCTGGGATTTCAGTAACGGGCCCCTCCTCTGAGAGTCGCCGGCGGCCGAGGCTCTACAGGGGGGTAAGTCGTCCGAGCCTCCGCTCACACGCCTATCGCCTAGGGCTCGGTGGGGAGAGGAGGTGCGGGACGCAACGGTGGTGAGCTCGAACATGACAGCCCACAGCACCCGAGGCGGGGAAACCCCAGGGCAGAAGGGGCACTTCGAGTCTGGACCCCTGGCCTCGGACACCGCATGTCACAGCTCAGTTGCGGGGCCGGCAGTGCGGCTCCCCCCAACCTCCCCCTTTCTAAGCTCCGCTGGGAAGCGGCACCTGCCACAGCTCTCCTCCTCCTGGTCCCCACCGGCCTCAGCAGCCCGCCCGGGCCGGAGTGGGGGAGGTGTGGTGGAGCAGCGAGACTCCAGCAGCGGCCGCTCCCCTCCAGGCACCCTGAGATTTCGGTGGGGAGAAATAGGGGGTCGGGGATGCAGGGAGGAGGAAGAGGAAGACCGCAGGGGTCAGCCGCCGTGCGGTGCGCGGCGGGGGGGAGGGGCGGGGGCTCCCTTCCAGCCTCCGGGGTCTGGGGACTCAGGGATGTAAGGCGGGAGCAGGGGGGTGTGACAATTCAGCAGAGGTCGGGACGTACCACGGAGCCCAGTGGCGGGGGGGGGGGGCGGGCAAAGGACTGGGTCACCGAGGGGAGCCCCCGCCTCCCTTCGCACAGGCCTACAACTGAGGTTGCAGGGAGAGCTGGAACCCTGCAAGCAGGAGAGGGAAGCGGCGCGTTAAATCCGCCCCCACGCCGCACCCCACTTCCGAGGGGGTGGGCGACAGAGGAGAGGTCGGGGTTGGAGCAGCAGCGAAGGGGCCCCTCCCTTGCACCTCCCCCCGCCGGACTTGGTTGCGCCCGAAGTGTAACACTTTCTCTTTGTCGGAGGAGCGCCGCTGTTTCCTGTGCTCTAGCTCCCGTTGCGGCGGCGCCCGTGGCAGCCCTGGCGGACGCAGGAGCGATGGCAGCGACCGATATAGCTCGCCAGGTGGTGAGTGCGGGGCTTGGGTGCCAGCGTCGGGGCCGGGGGCCTCGGAAGAGCCGAGGAGACCTGGCCGCCGTCACCGCCGCCGCAAGGAGGGGCAGTGGGCACCATCCAGGAGACCGGGTGCGGTGGGACTTCTGCTCCCGGGGTCAGCGACTCAGTCCCCCAGCCTTCCGTCCCCGAGAACCGTGGTGGCGGGCGGGTGGGGGAGGCGAGAGGACTGGTCCAGGCTGCAGGCTAGCGGCTGAACTTGCATTGCCCAAGAGCTGCAGCCGGCGCCGCCGCCGCCCTCGCTGCAGCTGCGGCCCCGCCGCTGGGGCGTTGCCGAATGAATGGCCGCACGGGCCGCCGAGCCCTTCGGGTCCCCAGCACCCTGGCCTCGCTCCCTCGGGCCTTCGGGCCGCTCCCCAGCGCCCCACCACGCGCCGGGACCCGGGCTTCCTCAGCCAGAGGGGCGTGGGGCTGGGGTGAGCCTGGGGCAGGAGGCGGCGAGTGGTGAGGGGGGCGGGGAGGTGACTGGCTGGGGTAGGGTTTTTCCATATGCATTACATATGTGACTGCGTGTGTGTGTGTGTGTGTGTGTGTGTGTATCACTGTGCGTTTGAGTGCGCGCGCGCGCACTCGTGCCTCCCCGGGCGGACCACGGCGGTGCCCGGCTTGTCTGTGACCCTTGATGCGTCCGCCTGTTTCTGGGAGTGTACTCAGTCCCTGGTGCGTGTCCCTGGGTCCGGACGCTTCTCTCCCCGTTTGCTTGTGCTGTGTGCCTCTGGGTCTCATTTGTGCGTCTGTGTGGGCTGCAGTCCGCTGGCCTGTAGGTGGCTGGCTGGCTGCGTATTTTGGCGTGTTTCTGACACCTGACCCGGGTTTTGCGGGACCCTGGAGGTGGGGGGATCTGTCTCTGGTGCGAGTTCTGTGTCACTGGGCTTGTGTGCCAAAACCTGTGGCGCTGCCTTCTTGACATGGGACTCAGGAAAATAAGTGTGACGGTTACAAAAGCGGTGCCGTCTCTCTCTTTTTGTTGGCAGCCAACTCTGGAAAAAAAAAAAAAATCTTCGTTTAACGAACTGAAGTTTTCCAGCCTGGGATGTGCAGAGAAATTATACTGAAGTGACCTGAGGCTCCATGTTTGTTTTTTTAGACCAGAAGTTTCGTTGCAATGGGAGGGGTATGTTTCCACTTGAGGGAACAACCTGGCCTTTCTATTCCTCCCTGAGTGTCTGGGATTTCTAAGAAGCCCACAGTTACCAGCACCCTGAAGTGAGGAAGGAGACTGAAGTAGAGCTAGGTCAGATCCCATGACAGTAAATATCTGTACTGCTTGATGAAAATCTCTGAAACACACTCTCACAGGACTTTTAAACCTTGTGTCATACTTATTTAGGGAAATAGTCCATGCAATGCAATTCTAGTGCAAAAATATATATATAGCCTCTAGGTATTTGGTGTAATTGAAATTGATTGGTTTTCAAAATCTGAATCCAGAATCTGGTAGTATTTTTTCTACAGGATACGGCTAAATTTATTCCACTGTCTTGTTCCTGTTTGGAAGGGCAAGGTGATTTCTTTGGATCCTCCCCTACTGCCCTGCAAGACCCTAGCCTGGAGTTCTTTAGGCATTCAGGGTGTGGAAGGACCAGGAGTACTTGGGAGACCATGCTCTGCGATAATGGCGTTTGAGAGAATTCTTTTCTTCCCAAGATTGGCACTCTAATGTGTATTGCATTTGTGTTTTGAGAGCTCCCTCAGTGCCTTTCTGCTCCTCTATTTTAGCGATGGCATGCCTTAAGGAGAAGAATTAGTCCCCTAGATTACACTTGCTCCATCCTTAGTGACCAATAAGGATGCTAATGATTTTTCCTGTCCACTAATGAATTTGCACTGACCTGCCCATACTCTCTCACCAGTCCCCCTAGCCTGAATCAGGGTTGCAGGGCAGATGTGGCAAAGAGGAACCTTCCAGAAGGTTGTGTTTCACCTGGGGCTACCCAGAGATCCCCTTTGTTCTGAAAATGGAGGGGGTTGGTTTAGGGCCACTTGGATAGCTCTGCTTGGTTCCAGTTTGCTCTGGGTGGCCTTGCCCTACTCTACAATGAAGAACAAAATTGTATGCCAAATCCTGAAGCTGAAAGGGCAGCCAGAGCCCTTGAGACCTTGTTATCGTGATAAATGGGTTGCTGGGAAAACTGACGTCACTCTCCAGGCCCCCCTCCTCCCCCAGTCAGTGAAGCTCTTGTCTCTGTGTCATTTGTCTCTCTGCTTGCCTTTGTGTCTGTAAGAAGTTGTAATTCACCAGGGGAAGATGCAATTAACTTGGGAGACCTTGGACGTCTGGTTGCTGATTGTTTCTTTCAGCAAAGGCATATTCAGGGTTTGGGAAAAGAAGACTAGAGTCTTAACCTAAGTGTGCCTAGCCTAGGAGTTCTTTTTAATGAGCTCTGAGATACGGTGCCATGCAAGTGGTGCTCTGGTGTGTGTGAGGGATGGGCTGTCCTCTCCAGAGTCAGTTGAGGGTCACTCTGGCCTGTAAGATAACATCAACTAGTGACAAAAACAGACCTTAGAGTTCCTGGGTAGGACCCTTATTTGTGCACACATGGAACTTGAAAGCTCAGCTTTTGCTTCCATAACACAACCCCACCCTATTTGAATGAACACCATAAAGATTCTTTGTGACAAAACTGTTTCTTTAGCGTGTCCACAGGATTTATTTGATTGACTAATAAGTGTCCAGCACTATGGCTAGCCCTGGTCAAGGATACTAAAAAAAGTAATAGAGGTACTTCCTGGCTTTTACACTTATTCTAGTCTAGTTGGAAAGACTAATTGTGTACATGGGGAAATAATTAGAGAACTACAGAAGATTCTTGGGATGTTCCCATCTCCAGCCCCTGCCTGTGATGTGGCTTGGGCTACTATTAATATATACTCTAATGGGACTTCCCTGGTGGTCCAGTGGGTAACACTTTATCTTCCGATGCAGGGGATGTGGGTTTGATCCCTGGTTGGGGAGCTAAGATCCTGCCTGCCTCTTGGCCAAAAAACCGAAACATAAAAAAGAAAAACACAGAAGCAATATTGTAACAAAGTCAGTAAAGACTTTAAGAAAATGGTTTACATAAAAAACCCTTAAAAATATATGTTTATATATGGTCTAGTGGTTTTCCGTACTTTCTTCAATTTAAGTCTGAATAAAGTCAGGAAAACCACTAAACTCTCTCTCTCTCTCTCTCTCTCTCTCTCTCTCTCTCTATATATATATATATATATATATATATATATATATATATATATATTTATATATATACACACACACACAAATATATATTTTAAGGGTTTATTTTTATTTTTATGTAGAGCATTTTCTTAAAGTCTTTATTGACTTTAGTCCATCTAGTCAAAGCTATGGGTTTTCCAGTAGTCATGTATGGATGTACAAGTTGGACTCTAAGGAAAGCTGAGCACTGAAGAATTGATGATTTTGAACTGTGGTGTTGGAGAAGACTCTTGAGAGTCCCTTGGACTGCAAGGAGATCCAACCAGTCAATTGTAAAGGAAATCAGTCCTGTATATTCATTGGAAGGACGGATGCTGAAGCTGAAACTCCAATACTTTGGCCACCTGATGTGAAGAACTGACACACTGGAAGAGACCATGATGCTGGGAAAGACTGAAGGCAGGAGAAAGGGATGACAGGATGAGATGGTTGGATGGCATCACCAACTTGATGGACATGAGTCTGAGCAAGCTCTGGGGGTTGGTGATGGACAGGGAAGCCTGTCGTGCTGCAGTCCACGGGGTTGCAAAGAGTCGGACATGACTAAGCGACTGAACCAAACTGGTATGTATACACACACACACAGTGCGTCACAAGAGATGGACACAACTGAGTGACTGAACTGAACTGATATGTGTATGTATACACACACACACACACACACACACACACACACACACTCTGCGAGGTTCCATGTCTTGTCCAAGGTAACTAGGAAGGCATGGCGTGGGCCCCAGAGGCCACAGCTGCTGGCTTTTGCACTGAGTTGTTTCTTTCAATGTTGCTTTTTAGGGTCCAGCCTATAAGTGCTGGCCCATAGAAAGTAGGGCTTACTGATTCTGATTTGAACCAATCCCACAATGTGGACGATGATACTTTCCTTCAGTGGCAGCCAGATAATGGTCTTTCTCCCTAAAGAAAGAGCTTGCCGGGCCCAATGCTGCCAGGGTACCACCTACAGGTGGCTGCACTCTGGTCTTGCTATCAATGACACTTAACCTTGATTTCCATTGCAGTGCCTTGCCTCAGCCATCTCCACCACCTCCCACTAAAAGTCATATTCTACCCCAAGCAGGGAGATGAAAACTGTAACATTCACCTATATCTCTGCAAATACAGCATATGCAAATACAGCACTGAAGAAGACTTGCATGGCCCCAAATAGTAAAATTTCATGAATCTAAGTCGAGGGTCTGTGGATGATCATGGTACTATTTTCCAACTTTTCTGTGTGTCTGAGACTTTGCAGAGTTAAAAGTTGTAGGGCAATGGCAGTGTCCGTCCTCCTCCTCGCAAATGCCACATGGCCCCTACCCTCGGGGAGTTTACGATCTAGTAGTGGAGGCAGACACAATTAACTATGATTATCCCTGTGATGTGCTGCAGAGGAGAGCTACTGCCTGCTAGGATAGTTCATTACAAGGGAACGTGATCCAGCCCTGGCCGGGGTTGGGGGGGTGGGGGTGGGTGACAGGAAAGGCTTGCTGAGGGCTTTAACCAGCAGAAGGATAGGTGTGAAGATGGGGGATCTCACGTCTGCTCCCAGGCTGGGAACATTTCCTTTGTCAATTCACACACTTTTATTTTCATTCATTCCTTCTGCATGTGTTTATTGGGCACCGACTCTGCCAGGCTCTGTGCCAGGTGCTGGGAATATAGTGGTGGGCAAGGCCCACACGACAGCCCTCTCAGAGCTTCCAGATGAGAGGCCAGAATAAGCCCTCTTCATATCCTAAAACCCGGAAATATGAGTGTCAGCGGCGTTCTTATTACAAAACTGTATTACAACCGAGCAATTTGTCTGTATAGTATAATGAGATTTTGATCTGCAGTCATGTGCACATTTACTTTGTAGAGTCTCTGCTGTAAATTTTCTATTAATTGCTGGCTTTGTTACCCAGCACGGCCCCTCCCTTTGTGTGCTGTAAGGGAGAGAACCCGTAGCATTAGCCTGAGCAAAACTAATTAGGAATCTAAGTCCCCTGGAAAAAGGTATTCCAGAACTAAATGGGACTGATTTCTGGGCTTTCCTGGGTTTCTGGATTATCAGAGCCGGGGTTTCATGTTAGTATGAACAACTGAGGAGCGCTTTTCAGTCACGTGTACATTAAAACCACATTCAAGAAAGAACCAGCGAGAAAAGAAAGAAAAAGAATACCGTGGATGAGTGTAACATGTGTCTTTCAACGATCTCAAAATGCTTCCATCTGTATGATTTCATTTTCCCCAACAGCTTCCTGGACGAGTATTATTGTTCTTTTCATTTTATGGGTTCAGGGAGACCAAACGACTTAGTCCAAAGTGTTATTGCTGGTCAGTGGATGAAGCAATGAAACATCTACCAGCTGACACAAATTCAGTTTTTAAAACACCCTGGCCTTGTCATCATGATTCCAAGAAATAAAAATCCTGACATGTCCCTTCTACCCCTCTGTTCACTGCATCTTCCCCTCCCCCCAGCACACTTAATCATAGAGGTCAAGAAAGACTATACTTGGGTGCTTGGGAGATGCTCTGATGTTAAAAAGAGATTCTCAGCTTAAACCCCAGATGGCGCAGTCATGGCAATGTGTGGGCTTGCTTTCTTTCTTCTTTCCCATATTGCTTTAAATAAAAATCTTGGAGCCACCAGCCATGTAATGATGGATTATTTTAAGTAACAACTGGCGGGGGAGAGGGGCGCAGGATGAATTAGAAACACAGACCCTTCCTCCTCGGTTTGGCAGGAGGAGGCTTCTGCTGCTGGGATTTGAAACCGTGGGTTTTCTCTGCTGCCTGCACAGAGGAAGGAGGCCACATGCTTGGGAGGGGGAGAAATAACGTTCCCTCTTCTGCAGTGTCTTCTCATTAGAGGCAGCCATCTGCTGAATTACGCAGCATGCTCTCCACTGGCCTCGGAGTCGGGTCATTCCTTCCACTCACATAAAGGGGACTGCGGGAAGGATTCGCGGGCCTTCTCAGGGACAGGACCCAGGGCTCAGGTTTCTCCAGCCAGGGCCTTCTCTGATCCCCTAGGAAAGCGCCGGGGTAGCAGGGGCCGAGCCTTGCTTTCACGGCCCTGATGAGGTGTGAGGTCATGTTCGGTTTCCTTTTGCAGCAGAGGCCCCAGCTCTGAGCACTGGCGCTGAGGCAGGAACTGGGTTTTTTCAGATCCCCTTTAAATGAGACCAGATGGAGGCAGAGGCAAATTCAGGCTCCTCAGAGGACAGTTGGGCATTCATCCAGAGGCCTGTGAGTAAACCTTTTTTTTTTTTCTTCTCTTTTTAACAGATTGGACATAACAATGGCCAGAACACCTAGGAGACTCTTTAAATGACCTGATTGGAAGTGAAGCTGTCTGGCTTTTGTGGGAAAGTTCACCCACCCTGGGCAGGGGTCACCCCTGGCCTGAGGTGGAGGAGATCTTTTACCTAGAATCTGGCCTGTTGGCTTCGGTAGCCCTGGGGCTCTTAGAGGCCAAACTGAGGCTCAGGCCTGAGTCAGAAGAGAGGGAACTGGGAGCTGGAGGCGGGAGAGAGGAGGCAGAAGAAGGGCACCGGCCTTGATGAGCCTGTTCCGCCACCCTTCTCCTCCTGACTAGCATCAGCCCCAAGCCCCGTGTCTTGGAATTCTAGCAGCAGAAAGAAATCTCTGTGCCACTTGAGTCAGCCTTTCCATTTGAGAGTGGCTGGCTGCTTGTCAGGGTCGCCTCACCGGTCTCTGCCTCTAAATCACTGTGTGACTGGGGACACGTCACTTCCTCCCTCTGAGTCTCTGTTTCCCCTTTTGTAAAAGGAGCCGGTTGGATGAAGTGATCTTTAAGGGCGTTTCCAGCTCTAACAGCGTACAGTTCTTGTGTTTCCTAGTCCTCTGGCCTGATTTCTTTCAAGTCCTTGACTTCTTCTGCTTCCAAACGAGATGGCAGAATTTAAGTCCACCTTTTCCTTGCTTTGACTCCTTGAGCTGGGTGGAAAGACTGTTGTAAAGAAAGCAAGCCAGTGGTTTTTAGCTCAGCAGGGTCTCTGGAACTGGAATGGAAAGCAACGACCCTTCAGATATTGTCTGTCTATCCGTGTAGGTCTATATAGCTGTTGTCTTCCTATAAAAGTATATGATAGCTGAATTTTTGTCTATTGAATCCCCTTTTAAATGCACTAGAAGAGCTAGCTATTTAATAGAATCCTGCTGTGAATCCTTTTACAGGAGGAAAAGCCACTCTGGAATTGATCTGGTGTATTAAAACCCAGAGTTGGATTTGCCACAACTGGGCCTTCTGTCTCCACGGGGGGCATGGTTTCCTGTGTGCCTCCCCAGGATCCCCTAAGTTACTCCCCTACTGAAAGGCACTGGGGCCCCCAAGGTGTGCTGCTGGCTTTTTCAGGCTTTATGTCTCATCCAAAAGGCCCCCACATTTCTCTCTTCCAGTTAGGGCATCATTATTACTGTCAGTTTCCTCATCCCAGTTTAATCAGAGCCAGGGAAATCCTGACATTTCATGTGTTAGGCATATTGGAGTTTTTTGCTTTCATTTTTGTTTTTAACCTCTGGGAACTTATCAGTACTTTTGTGCTTCTTATGGCTAATAATGCAGGTCATTAACATGATTATCTCTATCAGTTGTATCCAACTCTTTGCGACCCTATGGACTGTAGCCCTCCAGGCTTCTCTGTCCATGGGATTCTCCAATCAAGAATACTGGAGTGGGTTGCCGTGCCCTCCTCCAGGGAATCTTCCCAACCCAGGGATTGAACTTGTGTCTCTTATGTCACTTGCTAGTGGTAAAGAACCCACCTACCAATGCAAGAAACAAGAGACACAGGTTCGATCCCTGGGTTGGGAAGATTCCCTGGAGGAGGGCACGGCAACCCACTCCAGTATTCTTGCCTGGAGAATCCCATGGACAGAGGAGCCTGGCAGGCCACATTCCGTAGGGTCATACAGAGTCAGACACCACTGAAGCGACTTAGCATGCACGCACTTGACAACACTGGAGGCAGCAAATAGGGCTAGCATCCACGTGATTGCTTCATCAGGTTGTGCGATTTGACTTTGACTTCTGCTTCACGTGAATCTTTTTGGTGTTGCTGTTGTTTTTGGCTTCACCAACTTTGTGCTTTGTGGGTTTTCTCTAGTTGCGGTGAGCAGTTACTCTCTAGTTGTGGTGATTTCTCATTGCGGTGGCTTCTCTTGTTGCAGAGCATGGGCTCTAGGATGCTTGGGCTCAGTATTTGTGGCACACTGGCTTAGTTGCTCCGCAGCATGTGGGATCTTCCCAGAGCAGGGACTGAACTCATGTCCCCTGCATTCACTGGGAGGCAGATACTGAACCACTGGACCACCACTTATTACTTTATAATAATAAGGCATAACAGGGCTTTCCTGATGGCTCAGCACTGAAGAATCCGCCTGCCAATGCAGGAAACTTGGGTTTGATCCTTGGGTTGGGAAGATTCCCTGGAGAAGGAAGAGGCAACCAATGCCAGTGCTCTTGCCTGGAAGACCCCATGGACAGAGGAGCTTGGCTGGGTACAGTCCATAGGGTCGCAAAGAGTCACACACAACTTAGCGACTAAACAACAACAACATGCTACATAATAATGTTATATATATATATATTATGGGGCTTCCCACATGGTGCTAGTGGTAAAGAACCCATCGGGAAAATCCCCTGGAGGAGGCCATGGCGACCCACTCCCGTATTCTTGCCTGGAGAATCCCCATGGAGAGAGGAACCTGGGGGGCTACAGTCCATAAAGTCGCAGAGTTGGACACGATTGAAATGACTTAGTATGCATGCACCTATGTTATAATAAGGAAAATAATAAGGTTTTATTGTATTATTGGTAAAACAAATATTTTATATACAATAAAACTGCCTGAAAGCTGAATACTTAACTGAATTATCTGATTATCTGTACATAAAGCAACTTTTTCATTGTAACTAAAGATTTTGCTGAACTATCTGAGGCTACTTTCCTGCCTAGGAAAATATCATCATAGATGCTTTTTAAAAAATAACATTTTAATTCTGATTATAAAATTAAAATATGCCTACTGTAGAAAGTTTGGAAAACAGAGGAAAGCACCAACTCTTACAGCCCCTCCAGCCCCAAAACGACCATTGTCATCATTTTGGTATATATTCTTCCAAGCTTTTAAAAATGCATATATACTTATTTTCCCCATGATTGGGATGATCCTGTATACACAAGGTTTTGTTTTTTTCGCCTAACAGTATTTGGTGATCATGTTCCTATGCTATTAAATATTCTTAGAATATGATTTTTACCATCCGCTTAATAGTCCATCATGCATCACTGAACTATTCATTGAGTTTGAACATCCTGAAGATTTTCAGGGTCTCTCAGAGGTCAATATTCAGAGCTGGGGATGGATGTAGCGAAAGGGAAGGTGTGAGAAATTAGGCCCACCACGAAGTGACACATGAGGCTGCCAGAGAGACTCTGATTTCCATGTTTCTGTCCTTTCCTAGCATCTCCATACCAAGGCCAGAGGAAGAAAGTCAAGGGCAAGCCCAGTTATCAGCCATGAGTTCCAAACTTTTTGTTTTGGTCTCATCCTTCAGAATGACAGCTACTAACTTGGCCACTCCAGGTTTTTTTTCCACCCCAGTTTGAAATGGAGACAGATGGACCCTCCTTTTCCTATGCCACAAAGGTTGGAGCGGGGAGGGGGACAGCGGTGGCCCATTTGGGTGCTTACGGGACTCTTTATTTTCAGAATCACAGCAAGGGGAAACTGATGCACAGCTGGAACCACCTTCGCTCGTTCTTCATAACATGAACCTTCGAATATTCAATTAAAACACGAAATCGGCATGTCCTCAGGGGAGGAGGCGGAAGAGAAAGAGAGCGGTGTTTCTGCCTGTGATATGAAATGTGGTATAACGTATTTCAAAACCGCAGGTGCCTGCAGATGAGGCAAAAACAGGAAACGCAATTGGGGAGGGGAGTGGAGGCTCCCCCAATTCTCAGGAGCATGCTTTCATTTTTGCCTTCCTTTCAGCTCCTCTCAGACTCTGCATCCTAATTACCCCTGCTGCAAAGCTGAGTGAGAACTCTCTTTTCGTGTATTAAAGATGTTTTTAAATTACACAGGTAATGTGTGAATACATTCATACTATAAAAGAATCAAATAATGCAGAAGCGCACTGACTAACCCCCTGAGTAAGCCTCTAGTTCCGGTCCCCTCTCCTGAGGTAGCTTGAGCTCTGGGTTTTTAAGAGGTGTCTTTTTGGTTGCCTTTCTCTGCACTCACATACATGTATGTGTCAATACACACATGTAGGGATTTTTGCATGTGTCAACTCACACTGTGCTTATTGTTCTACAGCTTCTATTTTTCTACTGTGTCTCAGATATTCCCATCAGTACCTATAGTAAATTCTTTTTTATGTATTGGAGTACAGTTGATTTCTTGATCTTTGGGCTCCCCTCGTGGCTCGGCAGTAAAGGATCTACCGGCGATGCCTGCCAATGCAGGAGACGTGGGTTCAATCCCTGGATAGGGAAGATTCCCTGGAGAAAGGAATGGCAACCCGCTCCAGTATTCTTGCCTGGAGAATTCCACAGACAGGAGAGTCTGGCGGGCTCTGGTCCAGGGGGTCTCAAGAGTCGGACAAGACTTAATGACTAAACCACCACCACCATAGTTGATTTACAATGTTGTATTAATTTCAGGTGTATAGCAAAGTGACTCTGTTATACATATATCTACTCTTTTAGATTTATTTCTCATATAGGTTATGGCAGAGTACTGAGTGGCGTTCCCTGTGCTATACTGTAGGTCCTCGCTAGTTACCTATTTTATTAATATATATAGTAGTGTGTATGTCAATCCCAATCTCCCCATTTATCTCTGCCCCTCCTTATTCCCTGGTAACCAAAAGTTTATTTCTAGATCTGTAATTCTATTTCTAGACCTACTGCATGCTTCTTAATGGCTGCAGAATATTCCAGAATGTGCACTTACCATAATTTAGTTAACTATTTTCCCATTGTCGGCCATTTAGGTTTTTTTCCCCTAGGTTTTCAGTATTATAAATAATGCTGTAATGAAGTTCCTTGTACTGTACATGGATCTTTGTATAGGCATGTGAGTTTCTGTAGAGTAAATTCTCAGGGAAGGTTGCAGGGTCATGGGAGATGAGCCATTTAGCATTTTGGTGGCTCTGTCCTTTCTAGCATCTCAGTTTAAAGCCTCAGACGTGGCACCACCTGATACTCAAGATGGTAAGAGTTTAGTGACATGTGCTGGGCCAGGTTGCCAGTTCCATCTCCTCTTGTGCACTTTGTAATCCAGGGAACATTCAATGAACTGCAATCAAAGCAATCAGGCCCTCAATTAATCAGGCCACCTTAAGGAGAAATAGGAGAGAGATAAACTACCAGAGGTTTAGAGAGGAATGGGGTGGGGCGGGGGGCGGGGGGAACTTCTGGGGGCTGTCATAGGGTCAATGTCCACTCAGCCCAAATCCTGTCCTTTTCACCTCTATATATTTACTTCTGAACAATGGGGGCTGATATTCATAACGGTGACCTTGACATCTTCTAAGATTCATCAAAGCAGGAGTGAATGGTGCTCGCCAGACAGGATTTCCTAAAGCAGGAACTGCATTTACAAATTCATTTTTGAAGCTTTCTCAGCTACAAGGACTGAGACATACAATTTACTGCTTAAATCTTGGTTAGCAAGAAAGACACATTGTTCAGATCCCATGTTCCCTAGTTCCTAGTACTGGACACCAGGTAAAAAAGGATTCTAAAAGTTACCAGTGGCCTTCACCAAATCCAGACCAATGGTTGTTTCTTTGTAATTCTTCCTGACTTCAACCTTGGCCTCTGGTGATAGAAAACTATTGGGTCATCTCTTACTTTCCTGATCATTTCCCTCCCTCTTGGAAGAATTCTCTTCATCTTCCCATTCCTTACTTGTGGGCATTTCTTTCTTTTTTTTGGTGGGCATTTCTTATATTCAATGTTTAGTTCTTTTCTCCCTGTTCTGTCTCTTGAAGAACACATCCAGTTTCATACTTCTCACTCCTAAATTTGTCTCAGTCCTGAATTCTCCCTGAGCATGCAATTCCATATTGCTGAATACATACTGGACGTCTTCTGGATAGATATGTCACCATAAAATCAAAACTATCTCATTTTCTTTAATATAGAAAATGCTTTTACAAATCCAAAAGAGAAAGACAAGCACCCATTTTAACAAAATCGGCAGAGACATGGATAGGCAACTCACATATACATAGACACAATCACATACACAGTCGAACAATTAAAAAAAATTCACTCTCACTAATAAAATGCAAATTAAGTGACATGATGCCATTTTCCAGTGACAAAATTCATGATGGTTAGAAAACCTCAGAAGCTCAGTGCTAGTCTAAGTGTGTGTAAACAGACACGCTCACATACTGGTGTTGAAAATAGACATTTGTAATATTCTCTGTTGAATGATTTCTCAATGTGTACCGAAGTCTTTCCAGTGTGTGTGCCCTTGGACCCAGCAGGGTTTAATTCTAGGAATTTAGCTTAAGGAAATAATCAGAGACTATGCAAACGTGTAAGAACATGAATTATTACTTAAAATGGTTGCAAACTTGGAAACAGGCTAAAGGTCTAGCAGTGGAAGATGGGTTGAAAAAACGTGGTAAATTCTTACAATGGAATGCTACATGACCAAAAATGTATTGTTTTAGAATATGCTTAATTAATCAAGAGAGCATCCATACTATATTAAGTGTCAGATTATATATCAAGCCAGGTGATGAAAAGGAATATATATACAGAATTATCCCATTTTGTAAAAAAAAAAAAAGAGATAGAGAAAGAAGTATATAGACTGTAGGGCAACACATAAATATTAGTGACGATTATCTCTGGAGAGTGATATTATGAGTGATTTTTATTTTCTTCTTTATAATTTTCCATATGTTTTAAAATCTCTACAGTGAACATTGATTACTCTTATAAAAATCTGATAAATGTAATTTAAAAGTAATAGCTGAAATGAGAATCTTAGACTTTTCCACTAAAGCACCCTTTCCTGGCTTCCCGCTTTCTGCCCTTGGTGTCATCAATCCAAGCTCCCAAGCCTAGGACCTTGCAGCCTCACAGCTTTGATTGTTCCTTTACTGTCTCTGCCCCAACACTCACTGAGTCTCATTCTTCCTCTAGGATGGCTCTCAAATTTGTTCCTCCCTCCTGAGTCCCAAGTCAGATCAGTTCATTTCAGCCAGCATTTATTGTCACAGTGCCTGCTTGTCATTCTGCCAGTTCAGCGTTATTGGAGTCACCCCCTAATACGTCTTCCTGCCCCTGCCCTCTCTCTCCTCCCACTGATCAAGTGCCCAGCAGCTGGAATGATGTTTTGAAAACACCACTTGTGTCGTGGTCCTTCCTGCTCAAAACACTCAAAATGCCCCTTTCAAACCCCATTGCCTGGGGAAGAAAGGCCATATGCTTTCTTCAGCTATTTCAGGCACTCACAGCACTGGGCTAGGTGGGAGATAACTGTGGCCATTTGAGGGGTGTTTGGTGAGGTTTTGGCAATGAACTAAGTCTTTAAGAATAAGATATGGAGTCCTCCCCACTGCCATTCACTATCTTCAGTTTGAAAATTCCCTTTCCTCACCTTTTGGCACTTGGACCAGAGGCCTTGGAGCAGTTGGAAGTTTCATGGTGCCGAATTTGGAGACAGGAAGAGGCAGCCAGGGGCGATAAAATAGGGCTCAGGAAACCTCGACTCTTGAGTCCATTCCAATTTCTGATCTGCTAAGTAGGAGGCTCCATCAAGAAAGCAGATGGGCTCTTAGGTTTCTGTCTCCCCTGCAGCCTTGAGGACCAAGAGTGAACGGTGGGAAACTTATATCTCTCTTTGATTGTTTTGATAAAAAGAAGGAGAAAGAGGGGAGGGAAGGCAAAGAGGGGCAGATGTAGAACAAGCCCTAAGTGATGCGGGCCACTCATGAAACTCAGCTGTCTTCAGATACCCCTCTGGGGTCCAGAATCTACCAGCCAGGACCGAGTGATGGCATATGGTTGTCTGTTGAGAATACTCTGCTGGGAGTGTGTGGGATGGGATGTTTGAGGGTAACCATCTTGCCAGATGGCAGTCACGGGCACTCGTCCTGTCTCTTCAATGACCTGGTGACACTGATGGGAGTTGGATCCCACGCTGGGGGGAGGGCTGTCTGGGAACCAGTGGTGCAATGCCAGCTGCTGAGGGGCTCCCCCGCCAAAGCAGTCTGTCTGTCTCAGTGCAAAAGCTTACCCTGATGTTCTGAGTCAAAAAGCTGGGCCCGTCCAGCCTGAGAGGTGCCTGCTAGCACAGCTGGTGATGCTGGGACAGGACTCCTGGCACCTTCTGTGTCCATTTTGGATTGCTCTTGGCACCTTTCTGGGTATGGAACAGAACACCCAACAGAAAGTCTGACTCCCTGTGTAGCCCACCCCTACTGTCTAGCTCAGCTGTCTCCTGCTTCCCCCTTCCTCTCTGCACCCCTCTCTTGGGGCTGCCAGCACTTAGCAGGCTTCTTGAGTACAAACAGGCCCCTTCGGTCCTGCCCCCTGGCTCCTTGGAAGCCTTCCTCAGTGTGAAGTTCTCCCTGTTTTGTAGAACTGCTAACAATGAGAACCCTTGGGACCTGCAGGCAGAGCAAAGGCCCCCTGCTTTCCAGGGCTGCGAATGGCTTACCTGACCCCGATGGAGACCAGGGAACCTGGGGCAGGCCGAGGGCAGCTGTGTAGCTGGACTGTCGCAAAGTGTTCCATGGCATCGCCTATTGTTTGAGGGTCTGAGGGGGAGGAGGACGTCACAGTGCAGTGAGAGCTGCAGCTACAGTCGCTGGAGTGTTTATCACACGCTAGGCCCCATGCTCAGGGCTTGAAGAGCTTTATCCTATCCAGTCCTCACACCAGTCCTACGAGGTAGTAACTACTACTGCCTGGTTTTACAGATGCGGGGATTTCGAGAAGTTCAGTAAATTTGTCTGCGGTCAGGAGGTCGAGAATGTGGGACTCCCACTCAGACCTGCCTGATTTTTAATCTGTAGGTTGTGGCACCTTGGTTAGATCCCCCAAAGTGCCCTAGAGAGAGGAGTAATTGCTTTTTAAAATTTTATTATTTTTTTTTTTTTGGCTGCCCTGGGTCTTGGTTGCTGAGTGTGGGCTTTCTCTAATTGTGGTACTTGTGCTTAGTCACCCCTTGGCATGTGGAATCTTAGTTCCCTGTCCAAGGAGCAAACCTGCAATGACTACATTGGAAGGTGGGTTCTTTAATGGGGGACCACCAGGGAAATCCCAGTAATTGCTTTTGTGAAGTTTCTTTGTCATGTTTGCTGAACACTTATATGTATTCCAGGCTTTGTTCTAAGCTCGTTACATGTGTGTTAGTGTGTTGAGTCTCCCAATCACCTATAACATAATATCGTCTCCAACAGGAGAGTTAACCCAAGAATGGGAACCTCCGGCCCCAGTGTTCTCATCCTCTTACCCCACCCCCAACCCCGTACAAGCCCCCTCTGTAGTTGGCTGCGTGCGAACTGTATTGACATTCATTATGGAGCCTCAAGGATGCCGGAACCCAAGCATCCATGATTTGTAAGCTAATGGGTCATTTTGCTTTGGATCAGGAACTAGCTAAGGGAAGATGAGCCTGACTCCCTGAGTGTGTGTTCCTTCCTAGCACAGAGGGCACTGGGATGGGAAAGTGAGACCCAGGTTGCCTGTAAGCACGTCCTCATTTTCTCCCCTTCCTCCCTTTGCAAATTAGGGTGAAGGTTGCCGAACGGTCCCCCTGGCTGGACATGTGGGGTTTGACAGCTTGCCCGACCAGCTGGTGAATAAGTCAGTCAGCCAGGGCTTCTGCTTCAACATCCTGTGCGTGGGTGAGTATTTCCATAGCAGGAAATTCTATTACAGAATATGGATCCTTAATGGCTGGATGTGGCTTGGCAGGTAATTAGGTTCGTTAGTGTGTCGTTCTGATCTATCTGCAAGAGTATTTCTCCCCCTCTTCTTCTTTTATCCCTCTGCTTGTTTTGTGAGCAGCTGGCTGTAATTATGCTTTTTTTTTTTCTCTGCCCAGACCAGAATGTGGGGCCATCCCTTGGGGGTGGGGGGAACTGAGCTGTGTGACACCCAGTGGAAATTCTGTGAGGGAGCTGACCAGCTCTTGTCAGGTTTGTTCTGACGTAGAGAATAAGAGCCAGAGCAGAATTGGGAGAGAGGTAACGGCGCTGGAAAGATGCCTGCTTCCCAGCTGTGGGCAATGGGTTGGGTCTGTCTATTTCCTCTGCAGCCCTGCTGTGCTTGGTATAGTTTGAGCCTAAGCGCAGGGACCACACAGCTATGTGGCAAGTTCTTTTATTCCCTTGAAGTGTATCTGTGCCTGGATCTTTAGTCTCAAGTGTGGGAACCATGTCTTAGTCACCTCTACTGTGCTAATCACAGCACAAAGAGAGTTCAATGATGTACATGAAATGAATGAATGAATTATCCCCACAGGAACCACACACTATACTTCTCAAACACTTTCCTGTGTTAGTAATTTGGGTCCTTACTAGGACTCCGGGACGGACACAACTGGGCGACTTCACTTTCACTTTTCACTTTCATGCATTGGAGAAGGAAATGGCAACCCACTCCAGTGTTCTTGCCTGGAGAATCCCAGGGATGGGGGAGCCTGGTGGGCTGATGTCTCTGGGGTCGCACAGAGTCGGACATGACTGAAGTGACTTAGCAGCAGCAAGTAGCCTCAAGGAACAGAGGGAGACAAAGAAACTCCAGAGGATAAGGGACTTACCTGAGTCCACACAGGATAAGTGGCGGAGCCATGACAAGGACCCAGGTCTGCCTGACCCTTTGTTCCTCCCACTGCTTCTGTAACTGCTGCCTGCAACACCTCTTGAGAACCAAGAAGTGTTTTGGAAACTGTCACACTCCAACCAAACACATCTGAGGAATAGCAGTTCCCTGACATTCTTTAAGGATCTCTCTTTAGACCTTGCTGCCGTGCTGTGCTCAGTCCTGTCCAACTCTTGGCTGAGACCTTAAATAATCCCAGATTTACAAACATGATCACAGCATATAATTTTCACTATATGGTGCAGTAAGGCATACCTGCATATTTTCAGTGACGTACCTCCAAACCTTAATGACTGTACAAATACCATAATAATGGCAGTTTTCATGCCAATTGGAACACTCAAACACTTGCTAATTGCCTTTTCTTATTTTTGTATAGCCTTTATGGGGAGTTCATTCATGTTGAGGGTCTGAACCACGACTGAATTGCATATTTTACTCTAATGGTCTAAAGTTATGTTTTCTAACTAAGGCCATTCCTTTTTGTGGGACTCTTTTATTTTTTTGTCTCCATCCCTGGCACTCCTCAGATCATTTCGTGGAGGAGAATAACTGCACCCTCAAGGACAAGTAGAAAAAACAAAGCCACTTCTACATCTGGGGGACAGGTGGTCAGCTAGGCTCACTCAGTAGTGACAAGACTCACTCCCACTGTCCAGCTCTGAAGCCTATGAGAGGAAAATACATGCTTCACAGATTACTTATCAGGGGCCTGAAAGTCCACATCTAGGCTGTTAATTCTTCAAATGCCAAAAGTCGACCCATGGTTATGATGAAGTTCTATTAGGAGAGGGATACAAAACAGACAGCAGCTGTGGTGATCGACATCAAGATCAAATGCCATCACATCCAATATTAGCCCTGCCAGATCTTTCCCATCTTTGGCTGATGGCCAACTTATTTCACATAACATTTGATTACTGAAAAACTTAAGCACAAACATGATGGAGTCTCTTGGCATTCCTCCCAGAGCTCCGGATGACCTGCGCTGAAGTCAAGGGGATGAGAAGTGAAGGCCCACCCATGTCAACCTCTCAAACCAAGTGCAATTGAGTGGCTGGTACAGCTTTGGGAGAGCCTAAGTGTGGGGTAATTGGCCATTCGGACCACAGGCTCTCCTAGGGCCCAGAGGAAGAGGCAACCAAGCTCCAGGCAAAGTGGGTGGGAGAAATAGTAAACCCCCACTCACCCACGCAGTTACAAATGTAACTGCTTCACTGTGCCTGCAGGGATAGAATTGCTCAACTGCTGGGGACAGACCCTCCAAGAGGAAAAGGGGAGAAAGGAGACCCTTACACCCAAGGAGTCACCCCTTCTCTTCCTCTCCCTACTGATGAAGTTTCAGGAAATGGCTGCCCTAGTAACTCCCCTTTTAGCCCTGAGGGTGCACCCCTTGCATGCACCTGCCCAGATTGGGTTAATTTCATTCCCCATCCCTGATCCACAAAAGCCTGCAACTCATACATCCCCGTCTCTGGCTGGGCTCCTAAGCCTGTCCTTGCTCTGAGAACCCACATGTTGGCCCTAAGTCACGAGTGGCTTACAGTGGCTCTTTGGCTGCCATCTCAGCCTGGCCATGGGGCGGGGTGCTATTACTGACTTGGCGAAGGGTCCCTGGCTTGGCCACTGAAGGTGATCGTTTCTCTCACAGAACCTTCAGTGACCATATTTTCATGCCTACTGGCTGTGCAAAATGGTCAGTTTTACTCCCTTAATGATGGCTAGAAAACCATTCTGTTTGCATAGGGTATGTTTCCCCAAAGGACTTTCTTTTCTTTTCTGATCAGGCATTTTAAGTAAATTTTAAGTAAATGTAAAATTATGCTAATCCCAGCCTCGGTTATTAACAGAGACCTAGGATATTTTTATCACAGCAGTGTTTATCTGGTGCTGGGCTCTGATCAGAGGCCCCAGCAGCAGAGTGAGTACCCTACACACCTATGTGCACATGTGTGTGAGGGAAACAGGCTTCCCTGATGGGTGGCTCAGACGGTAAAGAATCTGCCTGCAGGAGACCTGGGTTCAATCCCTGGGTCAGAAAGCTCCCCTGGAGAAGGGAATAGCTACCCACTCCAGTATGGAATTGAGAGGGAGAATTTTTAATGAATCAAGAGCATAGTTTTTACACAAGGGCCCTGATAATGACATCTACAATTATTTTTAGAGGGCCAGACACATGGGTATGAGCATATTATGTCTCTTTTCCAACAGTTGACAAAAAATACAATAATTACTGAGTGGGATGAGATTCCCCTCCCCCTCTAAAAAATCTCCTAGTCCCTTAGCTTTAGAAATCACTAGGATCCCAGGATTCTAGATATAGTACAGGAAACCTTGGAGGAACCACTTGAGTCAGCAGTGCAAACATTCGACTGGGAAGGAACCCCAAAGAGATTCAACCCTCTGAATGTGCCAGCAACAGAGAATGTCTGTGAAGAGCACAAAGGGTCATAATGATAATATTTACTTTGAAGCTGCTCAGGATTCCAGGCTCAACTGGACTCGGTTGAACTTGGGGGATAGAAAACATACAAGAGAAGCAGGATTGAGGCTCTGCAGAAGGAGGGGAAGGGCAACTAGCATTCTCTCAAGGTCAGGTGGCGATGGTTTCAGCCCACCGTCTCTGGGAGAGGCAGCCATCCACCTGTCTACGAAAGGCTTCCAGTGATAGTGTGCTGGTCAGTGTTGAGCAACCCACTCTCAGAGAAACAGTGCCATGGTTTATAGCATCTGCTGGTTTCCCGGCTGGCATTATTCTCACCATAGCTGGTTTTAAACTGCCAACTTGACGTCACTGCACATGGGCTCGGGAAGAGCTGCAGGAAGCCTGGCAAGCTGGCTCCAGCACACCACTGTTCGCCAGGTCTCTGCAAGATGAGGAAGGCATAGAGGGCAAGGTCACAGAGCCAGGCAGGACCCTGTCCCCATCCATAGTCTCCCTTGGCCAATAGGAGTTCCTGGAGAGTTTCCTTTTGGACACCTCCCGGTTGAACTCAGAGACATCTCTCTTGGTTTATTCCAACATTCGGAGCCAGAAGGTACAAGCTCCATGCGACTGTGAGTTACATGCCAACAGAGGTTGTGGCTGTCCTGTTCATTGCTGTATCCCCAGCTCCTAAATCTGTGCCTGGCTCCTATTAGAGGCTCTAAAGATTTGTTGACTGACTGAGTGAAGCAGCGTATCACACCTATTGGACACTGGGGCATATATGGGCTCCAGTGTCAGACTGCTTGCAGTCTAATGCTGGCATTGTCACATCCTACTTTTGTGACCCTGGGTCTTCCTCTTTCACTTTTCTTTTGTGGAAAAGTTTCTTCCTCCACATTTTATAGATGAGAAAGGTGAGGTGCAGAGAGACTGAAGAGCAGGGACAGATGCACACAGCTAGGAAGTGATTTGGTTAACTCATCGGTAAATTAAGGACAAATAGTATGGGCCTTAGGAAGCATCACTATGAATAAAGCTAGTGGAGGTGATGGAATTCCAGTTGAGCTATTTCAAATCCTAAAAGATGATGCTGTGAAAGTGCTGCACTCAATATGCCAGCAAATTTGGAAAACTCAGCAGTGGCCACAGGACTGGAAAAGATCAGTTTTCAATCCCAAAGAAAGGCAATGCCAAAGAATGCTCAAACTACCGCACAATTGCACTCATCTCACACATTAGCAAAGTAATGCTCAAAATTCTCCAAGCCAGGTTTCAACAATACATGAACCGTGAACTTCCAGATGTTCAAGCTGGATTTAGAAAAGGCAGAGGAACCAGAGATCAAATTGCCAACATCCATTGGATCATAGGAAAAGCAGCAGAGTTCCAGAAAAACATATACTTCTGCTTTATTGACTATGCCAAAGCCATTGACTGTGTGGATCACAACAAACTGTGAAAATTGTTCAAGAGATGGGAATACCAGACCACCTTACCTGCTTCCTGAGAAATCTGTATGCAGGTCAAGAAGCAACAGTTAGACCCAGATATGGAACAACGGCTGGTTCCAAATAGGAAAAGGAGTATATCAAGGCTGTATATTGTCACCCTGCTTATTTAACATATGCAGAGTACATCATGTGAAATGCCAGGCTGAATGAAGCACAAGCTGGAATCAAGATTGCCAGGAGAAATATCAACAACCTCAGATATGCAGATGACACCACCCTTATGGCAGAAAGCAAAGAACTAAAGAGCCTCTTGATGAAAGTGAAGGAAGAGAGAGTGAAAAAACTGGCTTTAAACTCAACACTCAGAAAACTAAGATCATGGCATCCAGTCCCATCACTTCATGGCAAATAGATGGGGAAACAATGAAAACAATGAGAGACTTTATTTTTGGGGCTCCAAAATCACTACAGATGGTGATTGCAGCCATGAAATTAAAAGACGCTTGCTCCTTGGAAGAAAAGCTATGACCAACCTAGACAAAGTATTAAAAAGCAGAGAGACGTTACTTTGCCGATAAAGGTCTGTCTAGCCAAAGCTATGGTTCTTCCAGTAGTCATGTATGGATGTGAGAGTTGGGCCATAAAGAAAGCTGAGCACTGAAGAATTGATGCTTTTGAACTGTGGTGTTGGAGAAGACTCTTGAGAGTCCCTTGGACTGCAAGGAGATCCAACCAGTCAATCGTAAAGGAAATCAGTCCTGAATATTCATTGGAAGGACTGATGCTGAAGCTAAAGCTCTAATACTTTGGCCACCTGATGTGAAGAACTGACTCATTGGAAAAGACCCTGATGCTGGGAAAGATTGAAGGCAGGAGAAGGGGATGACAGAGGATGAGGTGGTTGGATGGCATCACCGACTCGATGGACATGAGTTTGAGCAAGCTCCGGAAGTGGGTGATGGACAGGGAAGCCTGTCATGCTGCAGTCCATGGGATCACAAAGAGTTGGCCACGACTGAGCTACTGGACTGAAACTGAATGCACAGGTTTATTTGGGGGAATACAGAAGAAAATATATATAAGGTATTTATTTACAGTGGTGCCCACATAAGTAGGTGCTCCAGAAGCAATAACTTTTCTTATTACTACTCAAACCTGCTTATTTTATGGAAAAAGAGACTGGAATCCAGAAAAGGGGGAAGGGCTTGGCTTAGGTGACACAGTCATTTAGTGATAACTCGCCTGGGACTCTGCATTTAACCACTTGCAACAACTGAATTGCACGAGGTACCAGAGGATGCAAACATTAACTGCAAATGAGGAAAAGGGTTAAGCTTTTCTTTGTCACAGTGGTGTTGAACTCAGGGTAGAGAGGTCAACACCAGACTATCCCAGGGAATATAGTTTGAAAAAGCAGATTTCATATTCCATGTTTTAAAATGAAATCTTGAAAAAAAAAATCTAGTGTTTCCAGGTTCCTATCTACATTAAGCCAAGTGAGAGGAAATCCTCTCTACTGGTGGAGATGACTTAAAAAGGGTTAAGAAAGCCTGCTGTCCACTCTTGAGGAGGGAGGAGGAGAGACAAATTGACCCCTGGGGACTCCTCAGGTTTCCTGCTGGAATGTAACAGCCAAGTCCCCACCTTCCTGCAGGGGCGTGGAATCTGCTGACCTGATCTGAGTTAGGCTCCCCTCCCACCCTCAATGCTCAGCCCAGGACAGCATCCCGGCTTAGGCTGGGTCTGTGCCAGCCGTGGAGAAGGATAGAGTTAGTTCCTCACCCCCACCAGCCTCCACATTGATGGCAACCTGGGCGGGAACACTGAGAGCAATGGGACCAGTTCTTGATTTTCTGCCCTCTTCTCGTGTTGCAATTCATCACAATTCCCTAGACACCCGCTGGGTCTTTTCTTCCAGACACTCATCATTGAGTGTCTAATTTCCACAGCCCTTTTGCTCTGGCAGGCATCCGGATGGTCATTTTCCCTGTTGCCCTGCCCTGCCCAGCCCGCCCAGCCTCCCTTTCTCCAGCTGCACAAACAGGGTGGGCCCCTCCCTCTGCTTACTGCTCCTGAGGGCTCTGTGTGAGCCTCTGCTGGGCGCTCTGGGGAGTCCTAGAAGCTGCCAGTCCCCTGCTCTCAGAGAAGTCTTAGGATCAGGGAGTCAGGGGCCAGCTCTGGGTGCTGGGGAGTCAGGGCCTACCACATCTCAGGCCATTCAGCAAAGAGCTCATGGAACAGGAGAAAGGGTCTGAAAGTGGGGTGTACAGGGATGATTTATTAGGCATGAACAAAGACGGGCTAAAATGTAGCTTGAGCCTCAGCGCCCTACAGAAGGCAAGTTAGGGGGAGGAGCCACCCTGGTTTCCCAGCTCAGCGGTGCTGGCCCCTTTACAGTGGAGCTGCGCCCCACTTCGGGCGGGGAGGCGGATGTTGTGTGCCATTGCTCGGCCAAGTCTGCCACCTCCCATGGCAGAGGCCCCCCACCTCGCCAGATTTTTCTGGGGACCCGAATACTTCTGGTGCTCTTAGGGAGGGAAAGAAAGGGCCTCTTTTGAGAGAGTGTTTGCTGCTAATAGGTATAGCAGATCCTGGCTGGAAATGTGATCTGTGCAAGGAACATTTCCCTGCACCCCGGCACTCAACCGCATTAGTCAGACCTGGCTATGAAATCGGGCTGGGGGGCCGGGTAGCCAGGCTGAGTTGAATGTTCTCCTTGTTTTCCCTCTCTGTCTCACCAATCTCTCCACACAGAGAGCGCTCAGTAGAGACAGATTTTTTTTTCTTAATTTATTAGTTTTTAATTGAAGGATAATTACAATGCTGTGTTAGTTTCTGCACTACATCAACATGGATCGGCCATAAGTATACATATGTCCCCTCCTTCTTGAGCCTCTCTCCCACCTCCCACACCATCCCACCCCTCCAGGTTGTCACAGAGCCCTGGTTTGAGTTCCCTGAGTCAAATAGCAAATTCCCACTGGCTATCTGTTTTACATATATTGGTGTATATGTTTCCGTGCTACCCTCTGCATTCATCCTGCCCTCTCCTTCCTGCCACTACCCACCCCCACCCCCCACCGTGTCCATAAGTCTGTTCCCTGTCTGCGAGAGACAGATATTTTTAAAAGCACCTCCTGCATTCATAGCTCATAATTCGGGATGAAAGAGGTTTGCAAGATGCAAAGCTAGACACACCCAGAGGGTGGAGGAGAGATGGACCATTTATGGGTTATGGGTTGAGCAGCTATAACCCCAGCCCTGGACTGCCCTGGAGATACTGCTGTCGGTCACAAAAAAGGACTTGCCAGGCCACGATTTGCCCAGGGCAAACCCACTCCCCCCTGCTCCCCACCGGGAAAACCTGTCAATTCTTTTTTTTTTTTCCACAATGAAATATTTTTTTTTCATTTATTTTTATTAGTTGGAGGCTAATTACTTTACAATATTGTAGTGGTTTTTGCCATACATTGACATGAATCAGCCCTGGATTTACATGTGTTCCCCATCCCGATCCCCCCTCCCGCCTCCCTCCCCACCCCATCCTTCTGGGTCTTCCCAGTGCACCAGCCCTGAGCACTTGTCTCATGCATCCAACCTGGGCTGGTGGTCTGTTTCACCCTTGATAGTATACTTGTTTCAATTCTTATATTTCAAGGGATGGGAGCGGGGAAGGGGAGCAGAGGGGTGATGATAGCAGGGCAGCCCAGGTCTCCAAAGCGCAGTCCTTGGCTCCTGGCAGTGGCTGAATATACGTTGCATCTCTCAGCTCTCAGGAATAACCTCCAAGAACCTTCACCAGTCCCCACAGCCCTGCCCCCACTCCTTAGTGTGAAAGCCAAGACTTTGAAATTCCAGTGGTTGAATTTATTAGTATCCTGCAGCCTGTTAGTTAAACAAACAAATGACTGGCTTGTTTGAAATCTAAAGGGAAGGATAATTTGTGGCCTGCTGAATTCCCTCCCCATTAGCTAAAAATGGTCTCCCCACTGGGATGTGCACCCCCTGCTGTCTGGGGCTGGCAGGGAATGGGGGGGAGCATGTTGAGAGGAGAGGATATTTATTTGAGGAGGGACTTCTGTCCCTTTTTTTAAACTTGAAGATAGCCCTTAAATTTTTCTTATGAAAGCTATACAAGTTCCTTGTAGAAAACCGGGACAATAGAGAAAAGCATAAAGAAGGAAGTGAAAACCACACACAACCCCACCACCCAGACATGACTGTTTGGTAAGAGTACACTATATGCCCTTCCAGTTTTTTCCTTAGGCATGACTTTGCCTCTCCATCACCTCCTTTTAACACGGTTTCTTTTTCTGAGTGTAAAAACGATGCACGCTCAATTTTCAAATAGTACAAAAATATGAAGACTAAAAGGAAAATTACCCCCATTCCACTATCCTGAGATGACTACTGCTAATACGTTGCTGCAGTTCCTTAGACTCCTTTTCACTTAACTGAGATCACCTAGTCCATCTAGTTCTAGGCGCTCTTCACTTGGTGTCTTACTGTGTATGTTCTCCCATGTCAGTGAATATACATCCAAAATATGCATGAATGCATCACAGTTCATTCTTTCATTTTTCAGGAGAGACAGGTTTGGGCAAGTCCACCCTCATGGACACCCTGTTCAACACCAAGTTCGAGGGGGAGCCAGCCACCCACACACAGCCGGGTGTCCAGCTCCGGTCCAATACCTATGACCTTCAAGAGAGCAACGTGGGGCTAAAGCTGACAATTGTTAGCACGGTGGGCTTCGGGGACCAGATCAACAAGGAGGACAGGTAAGGGAGGCAGTGGGGTGGGGAGGCTGGTGGGAAGCCCACGGGGAGGAGCTCACCACCGGGTTCTTGCCAGACCTCTTGTCAGCAGAGAGCTCACTAGCGCCGCCTTCCGCCGGGGTCCCTGTCTATTTCAGTGCTCTGCTGAAAGGAGGATGTCTTTCTCCTTCATTCAGCAAACATTTACTGAATTCCTACCTTGTGCCAGGTACTGCCATGCTCTAACAATCTAAAGAGGAATGACTTTGTCTCTGACCTCGAGGCAGTCACGGGGAAGCCTGGTCTTAAATCAACAAGTTCCTTTGAGGTGACCTCCTCTGTAAAGGACAGGGTACAGTGTTACAGTGAGAACGGGAAGGAGAGAACAGTCAGCTCTCAGGGCGGGGTGTGGGGTGGGGAAGGGGGTGGGGGGAGGGGTGTTCAGGGAGGCCTGCACAGAGGAGGTGTGCCTGACCTGGCCTTTGAAGGGTGAACGATTTTGCTGGACAGACAAGGGAAGTTTGGAAAGGGCATTCCAGAGAGGGACAACAGCTTGTATGAAGGCAAAGGCTGTGGAAGACCATGGTATGCTCTAGGGGACTGCACTTGTTCTGTTCGGCTAGACCAGGGGTGGAGCTAGTGAAGGTTGTTTCAGGACCCTCACTTGCCCACGCCCCTCCAAAGCCCTGGAACTAATTTCTAGTCATTGTGTTGTTTGCTCTTTCTTGGAGGGCCCTTCAAATCATATAAGCTTAGGTCCCTGTGATAGCCACTCTGTCCCTGGGCTGGTGCTTGGCATGAGCTGGGGGAAAAGTGAGGGGAGATGAGCCTGAAGAGGTAAGAAGGGGCCGGATGATGGAGGGGTTAATAGAATAAAATAGGGTTAATAGAATAAATAAATAAAAGGGGTTAATAGAATAAAAAGCTCTACAAAGTAGAATGATGTGGTTGGATTGGCCTTTGAAGAAGGGGCTTTGGGATAGTATGGACATGGGCTGGAGAGCAGGAAGACCAACTAGGAGACTGTTGGACCAATTTGATGGAGGCCGGCGGTAAAACAGGGAAGAAGAGACAGATGGGGTAACTGTTGAGTAGGTAACTCAAGAGGACTTGGTAGAGGCTTGGTGTTGAGGTCGGGAAGGCAAAAGAAGAACCTAGAATAAGACTGAGATTTCTGGCTTTGGAGAGTGGACAGATGGTGGGGGCATTCAGTAAGAGGGACTCAAATAGAACCAGGTTTAAAAAGAACTAGCTCTGTTTTGGACACGGTGAGCTTGAGATGCCTGCGGCCTGTTGAGAGAGGAGGCGCCCTTCATCGGTTGGCAGCTGAATGTGCAGGCTTTTGAGGTGAGGAAAAGGTCTGTCCTGGCAAAAGACTTAGGTTATCAAGGTAGAGGGACTGTGTTCCAGCCGCAGACGTAAGTAAGATCATCCAGGGAGTGGAGTTGAGTGAGGTGAACACTGTGCTAAAAACAAAAGCCTGGGGATGTTAAGTCAGCAGATGGAGGAAAAGACATCCTGGAAAGAGACTGAGTTGGAATAAGCAAAGAGGTGGGAGGAGAGACCGTGGGTGGTTGAAAATGGTGTGCCAGGGAGGGCTGGAGCGAGGCTCAGATGAGGACAGGATGAGGGCTGGGTTGAGGTGGGGAGGGTCAGACACCATCTGCATTTAACTAAAAATCATGTGTAATCCCACATGCTCTTCGCAGAAAAGGTCATTCATCATTTTGAGCAAAGTGTCTGCTCATCCTCTGAGAATCCCCTTGCTTCTTAGCAAATTTGTATCCCCAATTTTTCTATTTCTCCCTTAAAATAACAACAGCCACACTCATTTCCTTATAATGAATAGATATATTTAGCTCCTTAAGATGTGAACTGAATTCTGTTTTCCATTTGAAATTCTAGATGAAGGACACCTCTGCTTTTTATAGGCTTGCTTATTGTGCTAATCTTGTATGGGGGAGAATAAATTAAACCCTGGGGGAAAGGGGATATTTGGGTCACAATATGAGTGATTAATCTCAGCTGCAGATTGCTCAGCATCTCCTCAATTAAATATCTTACGGTTCTCAGTAACATACGTTCGATACGCCTAACATTGGAAAATGTCTGGATAATGATGGTTTGGGAGGGCTGAACTGATAGAACCCCTTAGAGGCTAATCTGCTTCTTTTATATTTTTAGTATGCTTACTGTTTTTCCTAATTATAAGTATGATACATGCTTATATCAAATAACACAAACTCGAATAAGTAGAAATGAGAAGCCTCCGGGAAATGGGCTGGGGAACAGTAGTAGAGTGAGTTCCAGGGATTTGTACCAAAAAGCCATGTTTTCTCCATTCTGACAAGGCCAGGAGGGCATAGATAGGTCAGTGCAGCTGCACTAAAATAGAGCATCAGAAAGCCTTGCTTTACCCAGGATGCAGAGGTAAACTGAGGAGAGCAGGGACGAAGGCTAGAGCCTGGGGAAAGCCACTATTTTTTAAGAAAAAGAACCATAAACTGGACTTCATTAAAATTAGAAAGATTCACACTATTAAGGAATTGAAAAGACATGTCACAGACAGGGAGAAAACATTTGCAAATCATATGTCTTATAAAGGACTTGTAACCAGTGTATTTTAAGAAAGCTTGCTTTTCCCAAATAAGACAACAACCCAATTAAACAAGTGAGCAAAAGATCTGAATACACATTTCACCAAAGAATATACATGCATGATTCATAAAAACATCAAAAGATGCTCAACATCATTAGCCATTCAAGAAATGCAAATCAAAGCCACAACGAGTTATCACTTCACACCCACTAGAATGGCTATAACCAAAAAACAGAAAACAGCAAGTATTGGTGAGGATGTGGAGAAATCAGAACCCTCATGACACTGCTGGCGGGAAGGTAAATGGTACAGACACTTCGGAAAAGAGTGTGGGAGTCTCTTCAGAAGTTAAACACAAGCTTGTCATAAAAGCCAGCAATAGCACGCCTAAATATATACCCACGGGAAATGGAAATGGGAAGGCCACCATTTGAAAGATGCTGGAGCAAAAGGAGCTGGAGGGGGAGACAGAGCACAGGCTGGAAAAAGGGGTGTGCTTAGGGACCTAGGCTTTGGGCTCTGACAGAGCTGGGTTTGGTCCCATCCTGCTACCTATTAATTTAAGGATGTTGCACGGGTGTTTTGTTTGGGTCTCACCCTATCCATAACCAGTGTTGTGGTTCTTATGATTGCAAGATACCCTTGGTAACAACCATCAGACAACTTGAAGGGGAAAAGGGGTTTATTACTCACAGGTCCTGGAAAGGAGAAGGCATACCTGGGGCCACACAGCAAGGTTGAGGGTCAAGGGTAAAGAAAGAGAGAGAGAGGACCTGGGCCAGGGGTTCTGCTTTCCCTGGGATCAAGGGTGGGTGAGGGTGGGTGGCCTGTAGTTTTGCAGGCTTGCTCTTTATTGATGAATTTAAAACATGAGAGAGAAAGCAAGTGGCTTAAATGGTCAATTATAAAAATTCACCAAGATCTTTAAAACAAAGAAGCCTGGGGTGGAGAGGTGAGGGGGTGGGGAAGGCTGGTTCCTTATCTTTCTGTGGCTGGCAATGTGTTTATTCGAGATAGCCGTCCTTGAAGTAATGTCTTATTGAAGTGGATGCCTTTGAAATCAAAGCTTAAATCAGGCACTTGAGTTACAAAAAATGCAAGTTACAACTGTCAGGGCTCACACGACAACTCGGCACTTAAATTCTTTTTTGTAATTATTTTTGGCGGTGCTGGCTCTGTTGAGCGCAGGCTTTCTCTAGTTGCAGTGAGTGGGATCTACTCTCTAGTTGTGGTGGCTTCTCTTATTGCAGAGCACGGGCTTCAGAGTGCAGGCTAAGTAGTTGGCAGCTTACCGGCATATGGAATCTTCCTGGACCAGGGATCAAACCCGTGTCGCCTGCATTGGCAGGCGGGTTCTTAACCACTGGACCACCAGGGAAGTCTGGCACTTAAATTCTTTATGCCTCAGTTTTCTGTAAAGGGGAGATGATGATAATACTAATATCTACCCAGAGGGTGATGTGTGAGGCATACTCCACATGTAGGAAATGCTTAAACAGTGCCTGGTGCAGGGTAACTAATGAACAGAAGATATTGTTATGATCATGACTTTTATTGGTAGAAGAATCAAGGGAGAGTTGTATCATGTAGCATATGGGAGGATATGATAAATAGTGTCCAGGAAGGTAAAAGCTGAAAAATATTGGGACTTCCCTGGTGGTCGAATGGTTAAGACTCTGAGCTTCCACTGCAGAGGCAACAAGTTCCATCCTTGGTCGGGGAACTAAAGATCCCACATAACCTTTTGGTGTGGCAAAAAAAAAAAAAAAAGAAATATTCATTAGGTTTGGCAACATGAATGGAGGTCATTAATAAATACACTTAAGAATAATAATTCCAGGGGTATTGTGGGTGGAAGCTAGTTTGCCATGAATGAATGGGAGATAAGGAAATACAGGCATCAGACTAGCAAAAGGAGCAATTGAACAGAAAAATGAGTCCAAGATCAAATTCCTGTTTCTGTGAGAATTTAGCATTTGTCATTTGCAAGGAAAAGAATGGACTATTCAAGAAAATGTGCTGGGAAAATAGGTCATCCATCAGGAAAAAATAAGATGAGACCCTCCCACACAAGTATCAGTCCCCAAAATCGATTCCAGTTGGATTAAAAACAATTTCTAAAAATACGAGGAGAAAACATAGGAGAATATTTTTGTAACTTTGAAGGGTAGAGAAGGCTTTTCTAGTTGTGATGCAAAATCCAAAAGTCAGAGAAGACTGACAGATTTAAATTCATTAAAAATTAAGCAAAACAAAACCTTTGTCTTGTGGATGAAAAATGTCGCCTGCCTTATCAGTAAACAAAGGATGTTGCATCAAGGCAGCGGCCACTGAGACCACACACAGTGCATTCCGAGGGGACTCAGGATGGATGGAGAAAAGCAGTATACTGGCCCTGGACAGTTAAGATGCCTATCAAAGGCATGATTTCAATAAGCCCCGCCAGACTCTTGCCTCTTCCCATACATAGACAAGTACTGCACTCATTAACTTGAGATGTCTGGTTTTCTTTAACTAGCAGTAGTCTTTTGATGGTCTGACTACCTGGATTTTGTTGCAAAACCCCCTGGATATCTTGTCTCCTCCGTTACCTCTTCGGAGCAGTCCTTTAGAGCTGAGAAGGTGTCTTCTAGGCTTAAGTCCTCAGTTTTGTCCACCAAGTAAAACATAATTCTCAGCTTTTAGGTCGTGCATTTTTTCAGTCATAGTCTATTGAAAGATATTATAAGCAAAAGCAAAACCAAACTACAGATGGGGAGAAAATATTTGGAACCTATATAGCAGACATTGATCCCTGGGTTGGGAAGAGCCCCTGGAGAAGGGAACAGCTACCCACTCCGGTATTCTGGCCTGGAGAATTCCATGGACAGAGGAGCCTGGAAGGCTATAGTCCATGGGGTCACGAAGAGTCGGACATGACTGAGTGACTTTCTCTTTCACTTTTTCATATAGCAGACAAAGTGTTTTTCTAAAATGTAAAAAGAGCTTCTACAATTCAGTGAGAAACAAGTAGTTGACAGAAGGGGAAATGTAAATGGACCATCAATATGTAAAATGATGGTCATTCAACTTCATCAATGGTCAGGGAAATGTGAAATGAAACAATGAAGTATTTTTTTCATCTATCAGATTTGAAAAAATAAAACATAAAAATACAATATCCATTAATACCAGCTAATTTCATTCATCTTGCTGGGAGTATAAATTGATACAGATTTTTTAAAGGGCAAATTTGACAGTATCTATTAAAATTTTAAATGTGATAAGCTAATTCCTTAAAATAAATCTCTCTCTCTAGATAAATATACATCCTATCGATTTTGTTTCTCTGGAGAGCCCTGACTAATACAACCATCAATATCAACAGATATCAAGGCTTCCCTGGTAGCTCAGTGGTAAAGAATCTGCCTGCCAATCTCTCCTGCCAATCTGCAGGAGACATGGGTTTGATCCCTGGGTCGGGAAGATCCTACAGCTACAGAGCACCCAAGCCTGTGTGCCACAACTATTGAGCCTGTGCTCTAGAGCCTGAGAGCTGCAAATACTGAAGCCCACATGCCCTAGAGCCTGTGCTCTGCAACAAAAGAAGCCACCGCAATGAGAAGCCCAACTAGAGAGTAACCCCCGCTCTCCACAACTACAGAAAAGCCCATGCAGCAACGAAGACCCAGAACAGAAAAAAAAAAAATTCAGTAGATATCAAGTTTTTAAGTCTCAAAATGAGTTATTCTTTAACCATCAAAACATTTCACTCTAAAAGAACTCGTTTCCAAACAAAATAAAAAATGAAAAAAAAGAAATGTGAGTATCTTATGATCCAGCAGGTCCATCTTTATGTGTACAGCCTAGAGAAATGATTGCACGTGTTTGTAAAAGGCCCACAGAAAGGATGTTCACTTTATCATTGGTTATGGGATGAAAAAAATTTTAAGCAGTCTAAATTTCCACCAAGAGGGCAACTGAATGAGCTATAGTACCGCCATACCATGTACCTGTACTTGGCCATGTAAAAGAACAAGTTAGATCTATACATACTCACATAAACAGGTTGCTAAGTGAAAAAAAGAAGTTGAAGAATGATACACAGATCATGATGCCATTTGTGTAAATCTACCCCTTCCCAATAAAACAAACATTTCTCCCTTTCTCCCCCTATCCTTCCCTCCCCACCCCTCTCTCTGTTTATAGAGACATAGAAAAAAGTCTGTATGGATAATCAAACTAAAAATAGTAGTTACCTCTGAGAATGGTAGATTAAGTACATGTATTGTTTGCATGATTACGAGTAAATTTTTTAAAAAATTGAAAAAATTTCAAAGGAAGCAGATACAGTGGATGTAGACTGCTCCTTTAAAAAGCCTTTCTGAGCTGGGCAAAAGATAAAGCAGCATGCAGAGGGAGGCAGGGAGGTCATGGGTGAGTTTTATGAGGATGGAAGAGATGAAGAGGGCTTGAACAGGAGCAGAAACTTCAAGGATAGACAGGAGGAGGCCTGATGTAAGAGAAAGAATCCATAAGACATAGTAACCAGTTGACAGGGGGGATCTAGTTCAGGTTTTAAAATTCTGAATGCCTACTGTATGCCTGGAGAAGGAGATGGCAACCCATTCCAGTATTTTTGCTTGGAGAATCCCATGAAGAGAGGAGCCTGGTGGGCTACAGTCCATGGGATTGCAAGAGTTGGACACGACTTAGTGACTAAACCACCACTGTGTGCCAGGTACAGTGTGAAGGGCCAGGAATACTAAGAAATAAAGCACAGTCTCTAATTAAGGAACTCACAGTTTAATAGAAGGGGCAAATATATGTGCACAAATTCTACATAATATGGTAAGTACAGTAACAGAGGTGTGTGGAGAAGGACTGTGGGAACAGGCAATCAAGTCTGGTGGTGGGAGTATGTAGTTTGGAGGCTGTGGAAAGGGGAGAGGAGGTGATCAGGAATGACTGGGCTAAGTTTTCAAGTTTTGCAAGATGAGTACAAGGTAGCCAGCTGTCTTATAGTAGGTATTCAGTACACATTTGTTGAATGAATGATGAATCAATATATACATTGATGGGAAAAATAAACACCTAACTTTTCATCATTTAAAACTTAAAATAGGGACTTCCCTGGTGACTCAGTGGTAAAGAATCTGCCTGCCAGTGCAGGAGACACCATTCGATCCCTGATCAGGGAAGATCTCACATGCCTTGGGGCAAGTAAGCCCCCTGTTCACAACTAAAAAAGAGGCTACACAGCAATGAAGACCCTGCACAGCCAAAATAAATAAATAAAATAAAATGTAAAAAGCTAAAAATATCTAACTCATAGACATATAAAACAAATTTATGGTCATCAAAGAAGGATAAATTAGGAGTTTGGGATTAACAGATATACACTATGTAAAATAAACAAGGACCTACTGTATAGCACAGGAAACTATATTCAATATCTTGTTATAACCTATAATGGAAACGATCTTAAAAAGAAGATATATCTGTGTCTATAGATATGTCTATATATGGCTTCCCAGGTGGCGTCAAATGGTAAAGAACCTGCCTGCCAATGCAGGAGGCACAGGAGATGTGGGTTCAATCCCCGGGTAGGGAATATCCTCTGGGGAAGGAAATGGCAACCCACTCCAGTATTCTTACCTGGAGAATCCCATGGACAGAGGAGCCTGACGGGCTACAGTCCACAGGGTTGCAAAGAGTCAGACACAATTGAAGTGACTTAGCATGCATGCATGTACATAACTGATTCATTTTGCTGTACATCTGAAACGAACACAACATAAATCAACTATACTTCAAACAGCAACAAAAATCCCCAAAGTATCCATTGAGTGTGTTAACTAGGATGCTGGTGAGGGTGGAAACCAGTCTACAATGTGTTGAGGAATGAAGAGGAAGTAAAAATAAATCAATAAATGAGTAGATTGTTCTTTCAAAAAACATCTCCATCCATGCACTAAATATTTATGGGGTGCCTGTTATATGTCAGGCCCTGTAGTAGGTGCAAAAGAGAGACTTGACTGGTAAGGAAAGAGAAGACATGGCCGTAGTTGGAGAGAAATGTGTGGTTGAGGAGGACTGGCTGAGGAAAGATCTTTTTTTTTTTTTTTTTTTTTTTTTTGAGCCGAGGGAAGACGTAAGCCTGTTCATAGGTTTCAGGGAGGGGGAGTGGTCAGTAGGAGGTGAGGAGCTGATAGATAGCAGGTTCTCAAAAGAGCCTGAAAGGAATGAGATCAAGTGCACCAGGGCTGATGGACCTTGAACAGGATGCGGGATGCTTTGTCCTCAGAGACTAAAGGGCACAGAGAAGGGGAGGGAGTGAGGCAGGTTGGGGTAGTATGAGCCTGGTGACCTTGATTGTGTTGATAAAGTAGAAGGTGACACTGTCCTGTGAGAGGGAAGGGTCACAGATGAGTTTTGGAGCTTGAGGAAAGTGGGGACAGTTTGGCCTGGTCAGTGAAAGCAGTGGGAAGGAGCCAATCGAGCCCAAGCAAAGGGATGTCATATTGTTTTAAAGGCATATATGAGGTTGGAGGCCAGGAATTTGGGCGCCAAGACCCCACGTTTTATGATTTGCTTCTAGTCAACTTCAGCAGTGGTCTAGGAGCAGAGGGAAGATACTGAAATGTATCCAGTCCAGCAGTTCGGCCAGGCAAGGAGGGTGCAATGGGAGAGGAGTTGATAAAAGAGTGTTTGGGGCCATTGATTAAGGCGTCAGCCCAGGCCAAGAAGAAGATGAAGCCATGAGGGGCTGATAGCCTGTGGGATAATGGAGAGACCAAGGTACCAGAGGATTCTATGAGGTGAAAGATCAAGTTTAGGCCCATCAGAGACATAAGAGAGCTGGAAAGATGTGCGGCAGTGGTCAGAGAGTTAGAGGCTGTCTTGGGTGGGGCTGGCCTGGCAAATGGTCCGGTGTGGAGGTGGCTGAAGTGGAAGGGTCTGGAGGTTGAGGAAGTTGAGGCCATCAAGGAATAAAGAGGCTGAAGGTTGATGGCTTGTCCACAAGCACATTGCAGTCACCCGGAACAGGAAGAAAGACTGGGTCAGAAGAGGATGGAACAGGTCTCAAATGGAGAGTGTTGTTTTACACAAAGGTAGAGGAGTAATACTGTCCTCTTGGGCTTCCCTGGTGGCGCAGAGGTTAAAGTGCCTGTCTGCAATGCGGGAGACCTGGGTTTGATCCCTGGGTCAGGAAGATTCCCTGGAGAAGGAAATGGCAACCCACTCCAGTATTCTTGCCTGCAGAACCCCATGAACAGAGGAGCCTGGTGGGCTACAGTCCATGGGGTCTCAAAGAGTCAGACATGACTGAGCGACTTCACTTTCACTTTCAGAGGAGTAATGGCCTAAAAGTGCTCAGAGTCTGCCTGAATGCCCACCGCACTGAGCCCAGCATACACAGGTTGTGGGAGAATGAGGAGCCTACACAGGAGAGGGCTGCTAGGCAGTGGGGTCCTCAGGAGAGAATTAGGTTTCCAGTAGCATGAAGAGATTGGCAGGTTCTATGAAGAGGAAGATGGCATATTCTACTTCTCAGACTTTAAAGTAGCATATGAGCCACTGTGGCTCTTAACAAGATATAGATTCTGATCCTTTGGGTCTGGGTTGGAGACCGGAGAGTCTCCATTTCTAACAAGCCTGCTGATGATGCTAGCGCTGCCAGTTAGGGAACCACACTCTGAGTGGCAGTTTTGTTCAGCGTGGTTCAGGAGTTTCAGAGGGCACAGTGGACATAGTTTGGAGGGATAGTGAGTCCACGAGGAGAGAGCAGAATAGCGATGAGCATAGAGGGAAGAGGTGATTGGAAAGATGGAGTAAATGAGGTGTTGTCACTCTGAGCGCTGTTCCAGTAGACCTGACCTTGTGGTATCTTGGCTTTGATGCCTGACATAGTACTGTTTGAGTATGATGTCTGTGACCAGGTCTTCTGGGTTTCCAACAGGGGAGCTTCTGATAGCTGTGTTTGCACAGAGGGCTGGCATGTGGGAGAGGGAGACTGGGGTGACTTCTGGGTGTCTATGAAGTGTGATAGGAGCCAGTGGTAACTGAGGCCATGACAGTGAATGGAACCACGCAGGGTTAACATGCCTGTGATGTGCAGAATGACCACAAAAGATGGTCCAGGATGGAACCTCAGAAACAGGCCAAGAACTGAAGCTAAGGTGAGTGAGAAAGAAGAGTTATTATAGAGGTAGGAGCTAATGGTGGCAGTGAAGCCAAAGGACAGTATTTCAAGAAGGGACTGGTTAACATTATCAAGAAAGAAAACAATTGGAAGATAAAACTCTTACTTTTCTGTAATATCTCTATTTACAAAATCCAGTATAATCAACTGAAAGACAAGGTAGCTAATTTCAAAATAAATATGCAGAAAGTCATAGACTTCTTATCTGACAGCAACCAATTAGAAAGCAGTATGGAACAGAAGACCCTATTCACAGCAAAAAAAACAAAAAACCCTTACTATAATCTTACCCACAAGACCTTATGTGATCTGTCTCCACTACCTCACTTGCTTCATCTCTTATTATTTTTGTATTTCTTGAAGTGAAAGTCACATAACATAAAATTAACTATTTTAAAGTGAACAAATTTAGTGGCATCTAATAAGTTGAGTGTTGTGCAACCACTACCTCTGTTTAGTTCCCAAACATTCTCATCATCCCCAAAGGAAACACATTAAACAATAACTTCCCATTACCCTTTCCTCTCAGCTCCCAGTTATTATTCTATTTCCTGTCTCTGTGAATTTGACTATTCTAGTACCTCATAGAATAGTCAAAGGAGCCTGACAGGCTCCGGTCCCTGGGGTCTCAAGGAGTTGGACTCGACTGAGCGACTAGCAGCAGCAGCAGTACTTCATAGAAGTGAAGTCATATACTATTTGTCCTTTTGTGATTAGCTTCTTTCACTTAGCATAATGTTTTCAAGGTTCATCCATGTGGCAGCATGTATCTGAATTTTCTTCCTTTTCATAGCTGAAAAGTAATATTACTCATGGCTGAGTAATATTCCTTTGTATGATATTCCACATTTTATCAGTTGATGGACTTTTGAGTTGTTCCCACCTTTGAGCAATTGTGAACAGTATATTGCTCTTCCTCATTCCCTAATTCTCTTGCTCAAATTTGTCAAGCTTGTTTCTGCCTCAGGACCATTGCATTTGTTTTTCCTTCTGCCTGGAATGCTCTTCTCCCAGATTCTTATGACTGTCATTCTCATCCTTACAGCTCAAGCGCCACATCCTCAGAGAAGCCTTCCTTGATCACTGTATTTAAAGTAGCTGAGCCCTCAGCCATCTTTTATCCCATTATCCTATTTTATTGTCTTCATAATACATATCACCATCTGAAATGAATAAGAAATAGTGTCTAGACTGGGCTTGTTTGTGCTATTGGCCCCTTAAACCAGTGAGGCCTCCGGGCTCAGAATAACTTGCCTAAAATATATCAACTCTACAGTCCATGGAATTCTCCAGGCCAGAATACTGGAGTGGGTAGCCTATCCCTTATCCAGGGGATCTTCCCAACCCAGTGGTCAAACCCTGGTCTCCCATATTGCTGGCGGATTTTTTACCAGCTGAGCCACCAGGGAAACTGAAGAATACTGGAGTGGGTTGCCTATCCCTTCTCCAGGGCATCTTCCTGACCCAGGAATTGAACCAGGGTCTCCTGCATTGCAGGTGGATTCTTTTTCTTTTTTCTTTTTTAGGTGGATTCTTTACCAGCTGAGCTACTAGGGAAGCCCATCAAAAAAATACAGTTACCAAAATATTTTAAAATTGTGATATAGTAATCTGTGTCCTTCTCTACTAATCTCTGAAATAACAACAGCTATATGCAGGTCTAATAACTATTATAATTTAGAGATCATGATTATAAATGCTGTTTTGAGATATTTGCAACAATTGTAATAGGAAACAAAAAATACTGGTAATTTCTATTGGTTATGAAATCACAGGCACTGCTGAAGTTCCTGTAGACTGTTACCTACTTTGTTTTTTACTGGAATGACTTTTATTTTTTTATTGAAGTATAATTACTTTACTAGACACATCTTTTTGTATCCATTCATCTGTGGATAGACACCTTATATTGTTTCCAAAAAGAGAAATCAAGTGTTAGCAAAGGTAAAGAAAAAGGAATACCTGTGCACCGCTGGTGGCTCAGTCATCATGGAAAACAATTTTAAAAATAAAAAATAGAACTACCATATGATCCAGCAGTCCTGCCTCTGAGTACATATTGCAAAAGAAATGAAAACAGGATATTCAAGGGATATCTGCACTCGTGTGTCCATTCTGGTACTGTTCACAACAGCCAAGACATGGAAACAATCCAAGTATTGAACAACGGATCAATGGATAAAAATTGTCTTCTTTTCTTTTTTCTCTTGTCTTCTTGATAGTAGCCATACTAATAGGTGTGAGGTGATATCTCAGTGTGGTTTTTAAAATTTTTTTAGTTGGAAGATAATTGATTTACAATGTTGTACTGGTTTCTCCCATATAGCAGCATGAATCAGCCATAAGTATACATATGTCCCCTCCCACTTGAGCCTCCCTCCCACCCTAACCCCCCACCCCTCTAGGTTGTCACAGAGCTCTGGGATGAACTCCCTGCATCATACAGCCACTTCCCACTAGTTATTTATGTTACACATGGTAATATATATGTTTCAGTGCTACTCTTTCAATTCGTCCCACCCTCTCCTTCCCCCACTGTGTCCACAAGTCCATTCTCTATGTCTGCGTCTCTATTCCAGCCCTGCAAATAGGTTCATCAGTACCATTTTTCTAGATTCCATATATATGCATTAATATATGATATTTGTTTTTCTTTTTCTGAATTACTTCACTCTGTATAACAGGCTCTAGGTTCATCCACCTCAGCAGAACTGACTCATTTGTTCCTTTTATGGCTGAGTAATATTCCATTGTGTATATATGTGTCACAACTTCTTTATTCATTCATCTGTCTCTGGACATCTAGGTTGCTTCCATATCCTAGCTACCATAAATAGTCCTGCAATGAACACTGGGGTACATGTGTCTTTTGAATTATAGTTTTCTCAGGGTATATGTCCAGTAGTGGGAGTGCTGGGACTTACGATAGTTCCATTTCTTTTTTAAGAAATCTCCATACTGTTCTCCATAATGGCTGTGTCAATTTACATTGCCACCAACTGTGCAGGAAGGTTCCCTTCTCTCCGCATCCTCTCCAGCATTTATTGTTTGTAGATTTCTTGATGATTCTGACTGGTGTGAGGTGATAACTCATTATAGTTTTGATTTGCATTTCTCTAAGAATGAGTGGTGTTAAGCATTTTTTCATGTGTTTATTGGCCATCTGTATGTCTTCTTTGGAGAAATGTCTGTTTAGGTCATCTGCCTGTTTTGTTTTTTTTTTATCTGCCTGTTTTTTGATCGGGTTGTTTGTTTATCTGACACTGAGCTGCATGAGCTGCTTGTATATTTTGGAGATTAATCCTTTGTCAGTAGCTTCATTTGCAATTATTTTCTCCTATTCTGAGGGTTTGTCTTTTCATCTTGTTTATGGTTTCCTTTGCATTACCTACTTTTGTACCTGAAGAAACTCTAAACTTCAGTTACAGCTTAGTGAAAAAGATGTGTTTTTTCCTATCGAAGTTCATATCATGAATTCTATCCATAGACCTCTTCAAGGTCTGTGGACCCCAGGCTAAGGAATTCTTGCCCTGAAGGGACTTCCCTGGTGGTCCAGTGGTTAAGACTCCCAGCTTCCATTGCAGGGGCATGGGTTTGATCCCTGGTCAGGGAATTAAGATCCCACATGCCGTGTGGCATGGCCAAAAGATAAAAAGGAATTCCTACCCTGAAAAGTAAAAGATAAACAGTCATGAGAAAGATGGGTAGAATATATTGGAGCTGGGTTTTCTAGCAGATCATAGTAAGCCAGGGAAAATAGGCTGGAAAAAAGCTGCCTTGGGATGTGAGGGATGTAGACATGTCCAATTGATAAGGATATGAAGGAAGCAACATCTTTGAAGGGGAGTCAGGTGTCCCTCAGAAGGAAGCAGTTTTTTTTTTAGAAGGAAGCATTTTTGTGACGTGGTTGCTTATGGGAGTAAGGGATTTTGTTTACCATGGACTGGAGTCCAGTGAGCATGACAGAGTGGGATGGGAGAGAAGGCCATTGAGGGAAGATAAGCCAATGGGAGTGGGAGTGGGACCCTTACTATATTCCAGATACCATGTGGGACACTGAGGATAAAAAGATGAATAAGACTCTAGTTCTAAGGTATATAAATAAGAAGGATGTAATTTACAGCATGATCAATGTAATTAACATGGCTGTATGTTATATATGAAAGTTAAGAGAGTAAATCCTGAATTCTCATCAAAAGGGAAATTTTGTTTGTATTTCTGTAATTTTGTTCATATGTGAGACGATAGATGTTTACTAGAGTTATTCTGATAACTGCTTCATGATGTATGTAAATCAAATCATCATGCTGTATACCTTAAACTTATACAGTGCTATATGTCACTTACATCTCAATAAAACTGAAATTAAAAAAAAAACAAAATGTCGGAAGCAGGGTAAAAATGAATAAGACAAAGATGAGTTATCCATTTAGGATTAGACTGAACCAAATCCTGTGGGTGGATTGGCTGCTCTGATGATGCCTCTCTTCAGAGACCCTAAGGGCCAGAGGTGTTAGCAGAAAGATAGACCCATCTCTAGTGTCACTAGAGATGCAGGGGGTAAAAAGCTAAAAATGCATTGCTTTGTGTCCTCCTTGGATCCCTTCTGTATAGCAAAAAATAAAGTTAAAAAGTTATATAATGGAGGAAAAAATATAGGCGTACCATATTTAGATCATTCAAATGAGCCAGTCACCCAAAAATTAATTAAACAAACCTAAGGGATGTATTTCCTCCCCACCCCACTAATTCTTCAGGAACCTTCTAAGGATCCCTGCAACCAAGTGATCCTTTGATGCTATTACCCTTCAGAACAGTGTTTGGCTCACAGGGATCAAAGGAAGAAAGAAAGGACTATATTTTTAGATTTTTCTCTGGGGCTACAGAGGTACCATGCACCTGGCCCTCTCTGTATGTAGCTCTCAGAATCTAGAATTCTGTGATTTCTTTTCTAAAAAGCTCTTTTCTCTTCTCTACTAGGGGAATCTTTCAAAAAGGCTCAGGTAGGGGGCTGCTGCAGCTGAGAAGTACTGGCTGAGCCCGGCTCCTCCTTCCATCATTCTCTTCCTGTGGTGGTCTCTGTAGACTCCCCATCTGGCAGGGGTCCCCAATCTCCCAGATTCTAATGCCAGATGATCTGGGGTGGAGCTGACGTAATAATAATCTTAATAGAAATAAAATGTACAACCAGTGTAATGCGCTTGAATCATCCTGAAACCATCCCCGCCCCCCTGCCTCTCCACCTCTGTTCTTGGAAAAACTGTCTTCCACGAAACTGGTCCCTGATGCCAAAATGGTTAGGGACCGCTGCCCTGGACCAGATAGCAAACCTCTTCTTGCTTGAAGGGAGGAAGCCCTGGATGGAGAGGCAGCGGACAGACAGGGAGATGAGAACTGAGGCAGGGCGGAGGCTAAGCTGACCTAGTTAGAGCAGAAAGAGGCTGTAGGGGCCATAGAGAAGGAAGAAGCTTCCCCGGACAGAGAGGAACAGAGGACTGACTCTTGGCTGACTCTTTAGCAAGACTTGGAGCCACACAGGAGCTCTGTGCCTGGGGACTCAGTGAGCTTGGGGGTGGGGAGGTGTGCACACACGTGTTGAGGTTGTGTGGGTAAGACTCTACCAAAGTTTCAAAGTAGATTTCAAAGTTACAACCTTAGGGACTTTGCTGGCGGTCCAGTGGTTAAGACTCTGCACTTTAACGCAGGGGGCGTGGCTTCAATCCCTGGTGAGGGAACTAAGATCCCGCATGCCATGTGGCCACAGGGGGGAAAAAAATCACGACCTTAGAGGAAATGAGAACAGAAAAATATTTTAGGGAAGCCTCAAACCCAGAAAGATTGAGAAGAACCCAGTGCATTCTGGAAGATTCCCCAGCAGTGGGTCAAGGAGACATCCTGACCACCCCTGGGTACCCAGCTCGAGTATTAGCTGCTGCAGGGGAGACACGGGAAGCAAAGACATGAGCCCAGCCCGCCCATCCACGGATGCTGCCAGGGGGCTCCACACTGCATCTGGGCCCCATGGGGGACAGAAGGGCCCTTCACTGTCCCTGCCCTTCACAAGGACACAGTCTGTTTGAGGGGACACTAATCCTTGTGAAGCATCAGTAAGCCATCCAGTAGCATAATTCTTTGTCACACACACTCCCGAGGCCCAGAAGGGCTTTCTGGCATCACTGGGGAATTTTGGAGATGGGCATTCATCGGAGTCCTGAGGCCTGGGAGGGCAAGATTGGGATGAGAAGAGAGACGCGCTCATTCCAGAGAGAAAGCACACTGATGAACACACAGTTGGCTCATGTGGGGACGAAAGAGGTGGCTAGTCTGACAGGAGTAGAGGCCCACTGAAATCCAGTCAGGTGGGAGGAGTCAGATTACCGAGGGCATTTTGAACTTCAAAAAGAACTTTGAAACCTAACAAAATCCAGGTGTCTGAAGGGGTCTGGCCGTTTCCCCACTCTCCCCTGTAGCTACAAGCCCATTGTGGAATTCATCGATGCCCAGTTTGAGGCCTACCTGCAGGAGGAGCTGAAGATCCGCAGGGTACTGCACACCTACCATGACTCTCGCATCCACGCCTGCTTGTACTTCATCGCCCCCACGGGTCATTCCTTGAAGTCTCTGGACCTAGTGACGATGAAGAAGCTGGACAGTAAGGTAGGGAGGTAGAGGCAAGGGTGGGTGGGAGGTGGGGCCTGCTGGACCCCTCCTGGTGGTCTCCTGTGCCACAGTGATGCCAGAGTCCAGCAGAGGTTCTGTGGCATTGGCATCCTCCTCTTCATTCCCTGTCCCTCCATAAAGATGGTGTTAATTGCTCCAGCACCTGAGTCGTATGCTTTGTGATGTTTTCCCAGTGCCGGGCATGAGTGTGCATTGAGCTGTCTTCTGCCCTGATCTATCTTGGGAATAAAGGTGGATGCAGGACAGATGGCTGTCTGGGTCTAGGGCCTCAGACTTTGGGTGGTGGAAAGGTGTTTTTTTTTTCCTTTGTCACAATGTTAACTGACCTATACTGGAATCAAACATGCAAGCTTGACTTCAAAAGTTATTATCCTTAATTTCAATAATAATTTTATCATAGCAGCTAACATTTGTTAAACCTTTATTATATGTCACCACTGTAAAAGTGCCTTGTGGAGTGTCTCATTGAATCCTCACAACAACCCCGTAAAGCAAACACCATCATAACTCTTATTCTATAGAAGAGAAAACTGAGGCTCTAAGAGGTTAGGAGACATACCCATTGTCACAGTGCCAGCTCCTGGCAGAGCCTAGATTTGAACTTGGCTCTGTGGTGCCAGTTTACATTGCCTCCACACCCAAGGAAGATGGCTGTGGGATTCAGACACATCCTGCTTTAAGATAAACTGAAAAATGCAAGTCCCACATCAGATATAAATTAGACAATGATTCTTCATGTTAAAGGATTATTGGTTGTGCAAGATAATTGACCACGGGATTCTTTAAAAAGCTTCATTACTAGTACATTTCCTCCCTTAACATCTCATATGTGCCTGGCACTGTGGTGAGTCCTTTATATGTATTGTTTTTATTTCATTCTTCCAGTAATGCTGTGTGGTAAGCACTGTTACAGCTTGCTCAAGACAACTTGTAATGGATCTGGGATGCAGACTGAGCTCTCTCTAACTCCAGGGAATTTATTTTACAAAAAAAAAAAAAAGAAATCTTTAAATGTGGTTGTTTAGTAGCACCTTCACTATAATCACTGAGTTTCAGCTGTCATCAAAAGAGGAGCAATTTGTCATTTTTCACAGCAATGAGTTCACCACCCGCGAGTAACGTGCTGCTCGGGAAACGTCGCCACGCCCTGTGTGTCTTGAATGAGGCAGCACGGAGCCATGTGGTAGGCAGCCTGCTAGGTGGGCTGAGTTAGGTAGGCAAACTTCAGCCTGTGTTTACAGTGTGCCGATGGGGGACGTGGTGAAAAGAGACAAGAATTGACTGCCTGCTGCATTACCTCACCAAGGGCTTCAGCCTCCATGCCTCAAAAACCTGCCTCCAAGGTCCAGTCTTTCTTTGACCAACACCTGAAGTTGCGGCGTCAGCCTGGAGAGGCACTCCAAAGGCAAAGAGCAAAGAAGGGGGAAATTTCAAGTCTTGAGCTCTTTTCAGGGCCCAAGCACCCTCCACACCAGCCCATTGGAGTGTGCTGGCAGGACCAGCTGTGCTTGTTGTGTGAACTTGAACTTGGCTCTGCTCTGTCTCACTCAGGCATGTGCCTTTCCAGTTGCTTGACTTCACAGCAGTAAAAGCCTTGTCCCTTCTTGGAGGAATTTCAAGGATTAAGGTTCAGGTGGATCGGACTTCAGGGCAGCATCAGGCCTTTCTCCTGCATCTGTATAAAACTGCGCATCTGCTTCTGCTTTCTTTACACAGAAATTAATCAGGAGACTCTGACAGTGAAGCTCTTTTTGGCTAAATCTCAGATCAAATTGGGCTCCCCTGGTAGCTCAGCTGGTAGAGAATCCTCCTGCAATGCAAGAGACCCCAGTTCAATTCCTAGGTCAGAAAGATCCTCTGGAGAAGGAATAAGTTACCCACTCCAGTATTCTTGGGCTTCCCTGGTGGCTCAGATGGTAAAGAATTCTCCTGCAATGCGGGAGACCTGGGTTCAATCCCTGGGTTGGGAAGATCCCCTGGAGGAGGGCATGGCAACCCACTCTAGTATTCTTGCCTGGAGAAGCCACATGGGCAGAGGAGCCTGGCAGGCTACAGTCCATAGGGTCACAAAGAGTCAGACACAACTGATTGACTCAGCAGAGTACAGATCAAATCAGTAACAGAGGGTGGTCTTCACGTCAGTGGGTTGGTTCCTTAGTTTCCAGAAAGAGGGTCGTATATGCATCTTCATGGAGCCCTGCCCTGCCTCACTTCCCACATGGGTCTCTTTCACCTGGCTCAGGGCTAGCCCCCACAAGATGGGTTGGGACAGTTGACTATTGGCAAGGAGTGGCCTCTTCTCCCCTTGTCCACCGCAGATTCCCAATTGTCACCCTTCTGCTTCGAAATCACCAAAGCAATAACCTTGATATTAAGATATCACACAGCTCATCAATTTGGATCTGAGCTGATAGGTTAAGACTACAGACTGAAAAATGAGGTTCAACTTGGATCTGAATCCCACTTCCATTATGTGTGTGCTCTGTGGCCTTGGACAAGCTACTTAGCCTCTGTCTGCCTCAGTTTGTCATTGGTAAAATAGTGGTACTAATACCTTCTGGGAGGGTTTTTTGCCAGGGTTAATTGTGTTAATCCATGTAAAGCACTTATTGTTCAGTGCCCAGCAACAGTAAGTACTCATCGTCATTTATTTTTTTTTTTTTATTTTTTTCATCGTCATTTATTATACTACTGTTTGGCTATGGAGGGGGCCAGGTCTGGACTATTGGGTTGAACTGCTCCCTCTGGCAGCTGGTAGGAGTCCTAGGTCACCTACTCTGAGCTTCAGATTTCCAGTAATGATGCCCCTTTGCTCTTCCCTTCCCTAGGTGAACATCATCCCCATCATTGCCAAATCAGATGCCATTTCTAAGAGTGAGCTAACCAAGTTCAAAATCAAAATCACCAGCGAGCTTGTCAGCAACGGAGTCCAGATCTACCAGTTCCCTACAGATGATGAGTCAGTGGCAGAGATCAACGGAACCATGAATGTGAGTGGGCTTCACACAGGGCTTCAATTTTCTGGCCATTTGCTCTTCAGGATTATTATTTTGCCAAATAGCAGTCAGACCTCACCATCCATCTTAGTGTAATCAACTCGATTATCTGAGTCTCAGGTATTTGTGAGAAAGAATTTAGAGTCATGCAGACATGCCTCCCTCCTCAGACATGCAGAGATAAATAGCCAGAGATTGAAGGAGGGAATGGCTGACCCCAGGAATCGGTTCGACCAGGGGATTCCGACCTCTCCTACCCTCCTCTTTGATGCCTCTCTCATCTAGGCCAGGCAGCCCCTGTGGGACTGCCAGAAAGGCAAACGGTCTTTGTCTCAGACCAGAAAAATGTCTCGACAGTTGATGCAGCGAAAGAAGGCAAGTGTGAGAGAGTTGGCTAGCTTTGGAGACTCGAGGATAATCTGTACTCAGATAATCAAGCCCTCTGCCCTGGGAAGAAAAATGACATGTAGTCTCCAATTTTTCTGGTGACTAGGGAAATGTTATTTTTAAACTTCAGGATTATGTTTTGCTTTATTAAGTGTGAATGAGTCGAAGGGAAAAAATGAAAAAAACAACCAACCACTTGCCATGTTTCCTCTCACTCCCCCACTTCCCCTCCTAGAGGAATGAGTAATGAAGGAGGCAGGGAGTCAAATGGCTCCTCATGCTTCTTTACAATGTGTTGATGCTGTTGCTGCGAAATCCTCAATGTTGTGATTTCAAGGAGACAGCTAATAGCTTGCAGAAAGCCTCTGCTTTGGGAACAGATTTCTTTTTCTCTATTGAGAGTCATCAGTTTTTTCCTAATGACATAATGCCTGAGTATAGCCAAATGCAGGAAAGCCTTGTAATAAAAGCCATTTTTAGAAAACTTTCCTGCTGCCACCACCCCTAAGTTATCATTACGCATCAGCTACCACCTCCTATGAATCAGCCAACAAATTAGCCTAGTGGGGCAGCAAGTCACTGTCTTGCCTGCCTTCTTGCCCATCAGTGCACCAGAGATACGTTTGTGATGAGAGGCTCTTGGTTATCTTTGACAAACCTGGCTGGAGAATAGAGCTGTGTGGATCATGGGAGGTGGAGTTGTGGCCTCTCTGACTGGGCTTGAATATTGAAAAACTAATTAAAAAAAAAATAAGGTTCCTGCATATCCTCTCCAGCCGCCAGGGCATTTTGATGAAAATTAGGTTCTGCTAGGATAAGAAAACCCGAAGGGACACCTAATCTGCAGAAAACTGGAGAGAAGCATCATCTGGTTTCACCAACACTGAGGTCTGGAAACTCCTACTCAACTCAGAACATCGGGCCCCATGGATACCTTCCGAATGTGGATTCCCTGAGTCACTAGGCAGCTTCAGGCTGGTGGTTTGCTTGGCTAAGGATGGATACGGATACGGTTGAAGAGTCCTCAGCAATCTCAGGGTGTCACACAGAACAACCTCTGACTACATGGTGGGTCAGTCAGGAGTGGCCATCATTTCGGGCTCTGCTGTCAGCTTACCTCTGGGCCCTTGTCTGAACCCGGGCAGTCTTGGCCTCAAGGTGGGAAGCGTCCCGTGCTACGAAGCAGTAGTCCTCAACTACGCTGTTTCACCTGTGAAGGGATTTGGAATTTGGGGTCCTTTTTTTTTTTTTTTTTTTTTACAATAAATAGTCCCAGTGTGCCAATGCTTCACTTTGAAAAACCTAATTTGAGTGGATCCAGGGTTATTCCTACATCATCACTCAGCACTTATTCTCTTGCGTTCCCCCAGGCTTTTTTGTATGTGACAGACGGCTCAAGATGGGTGGCTTACAGCTAGCATGCCTAAACTGGGCATGCGCAAGGGAGGGGGCGTGCATGTGAAAACTATGTATTACATGTGTTGTGATCGGGGAAGGCAGGGGGAGTAGCTGCTATGAAATAACATACAGAGAATTGCTTAGCCTGACTGCCCCTGGAGCAAGAGTGTCACACTGGGCCTTCCAGATGAGTTGTGGCCTGTGAAGCAGCATCTTCAGAGAGCCGGGGTTGGGTAGTAGGAGAAATGGGTGCTGGCCTCTCAATTCTGGATTTGACCCCAGCCCCACAGTCTCAGCCACCCTAGCCAATTGTCATGGGAACTGGGTTGGAAGAGTGGAAGAAGCCTCTTGCTCGAGCGGAGAAGACTGCTCAGTCATCCCTTAGCTCCCAACTCAGGATTTTCACAGCAGGAAATGAGAGTCAAGAGGTCTAGCCTCCCTCTTGGCTCCTGGGTGGCTCTGAAAACACTTATTTCAGCTCAGAGTGCTCAGGAGGCGGGGAGAGAGGTCTTGCTGCATGCTACTTTCCACCTATACTCTGATAGCTCTCAAGGTGGCAGACTTCAGTGCTAAAATTTGCTCTGCTGCACTGTGCTAAGTCACTTCAGTTGTGTCCGACTCTTTGCAACCCTTTGGACTGTAGCCTGCCAGGCTCCTCTGTCCATAGGATTTTCCAGGCAAGAATACTGGATTGTGTTGCCATACCCTCTACCAGGGAACCTTTCCAACCCAGGAATTGAACCCACATCTCTTATGTCTCCTGCATTGGCAGGCAGGTTCTTTACCACTAGCACCACCCAGGAAGCCCAAAATTTGCTATGTTGTTCAAATTGAATGTTCTTTGAATGGTTCAAACCACTGCCAGGGAGCAGGGAATAGGCCAAGTTACTCGACTCAGCTCAGTCAGCTGGCTGCCTGTGAGCTTTTTGGGTTTGGCCCCCACAAAGGCATATGGGTGGCCAAGAGGGTCACAGGGAAACTCTTAGGTACAAGCCTGTCTCCCCCTCACCCCGAGGCAGCAGTGCCATTTCCATAGTTGGCAATATTTGTGTGTGAATCACCACCAAGGGTGAACTTGGGAGGATCAGTCAATGCTCTCGGGCTTCCCTGATGGCTCAGATGGTAAAAGACAGTTCTCTTGCTCAGTGGTCAGTAGGAGCCTAGAATGGAGGCCAGTGTAACTAGCCCTACGACTGGGAAATACTGTCCTCCTGGGAGGAAGCTATGCCCACTCCACATCTTATCAGATGAGGAATCAGTGGTCCTGACAATGTGTTTCACTGGGCTAAGGGGGATGGTCATCTAACCTCCCTAATAGAATGGATGTCGTAGAAACAGAATAGAATAGTTCAGGCTGGTTGGCTCATCAAACACTTTTAAATGGACCAAGAGGAATTTAAGGGACGTATGAGGCCATAAAGATAGTGAGTCTGGGCACTCGTCCTCTGTGATGGCCCACACTCTGTTTGTGGGTGTGTCTCTCTCTGAATAAATCCGCTTCTTACTTATCGCTTTGTCTACAACCCCATACCCTGGGCCTCTTTTGCCTTCCAAGATAGCCCCCACTCTGTCTGTGAAGTGTATTTCCTCCCTAGATAAGTCTTCTTTAACTCTTAAAAAAAAAAAAAAAAAAAGATAGTGAGTCTGGGAACAGACTCCCAAGAGGAGATTTGGGACTATCCCTTGTTGGAGTTTTCTGAGACAGGGGCATCTGAGGTCTCGGGTGAGTGAGAATTACATGGAACCCCCATAGGAACCCATCCATGTTTCGGCAGCAGTGCTGTTTTGCAGGTTTCCTCCCAGGGCCCACACCTATAAACTGCCAGCCCCAGGGGGGTAGGGAGTGGGGGCTGGAGGGTTTACCTTCTCCTTGCTCTGCTTGACTCTATTCTAGTTGTCAGAGCCACCAGGCTCTCAAGAGCGGCAGCAAGGCGGCCAGAGCCGACCCCACGATTTCCTGCCCTTCACGGTTAAAGCTGAGCTGACCTGCCCTGGGTGGTGGCAGAGGCTGGCAGCTACAGCGCGGTGTCCTCACTGCTCCTTGGGAAGATTTGGGCATGGGAGGTAGGAACCTGGGCAACTCCTTTCACTTGTCTGTATGCCAGTTTTCCAAATCACAGGTGGGGCTTACAGTAACCGCCCTGGAAGGCTGTTGTAGAATCAAATGAAATCTGCCTGGGAGCACTCGGAAATGAGATCCTTGCATAAACTTATCAGAACAGACTTTGATGCCAGTTGGAAATGAATGTGCTGGGGGAGGTCTCGGAGCCCTCTGAAGCTGCCATGGCGGGGACTGTGTGTTTCAGAGTGGGGAGGGATAAAGTGACAGCAGTTTAAAGAGGAAGGGGAAGCAAGTGACCCTGTCATGCTAACTGACAATGTCTTTTGGAGATAAAAATAACACACCCAAGGGAATACTGACATTTTTTTTTTAATGCCTTTATTCTCTTCTGGATTTCTTTTTTCTTTTTTCGCTCTTAAGTCCAGAGAAGTACTTCCCACTTCACATACCCTCCTCCTGCATCACTTTCAGCTGAGAGCCCAGGATATGTGGGAATGCTCCACCAGCAGTCCCCTGATCTAGCCCTCTGTCATGGCTGCCCCTTCGAGTGACTGAAGCTTTGAGGTCTCTGCAGGTGGGGCAGCCTTTTCCTGGAAAGTGTTTGGGGGTGAATTGGAGGCTGCCGGTTTGTCTCGGGTCTCTGAGGGGGAATGAATTGTGCCCAAATGAACCCCGCCCCCGTCTGACCTTGAAAACCGGCTGGCCGAGGTCAGGGATGCTTCGGCCTTTAGGCAGGATTTCTAGGATTTCACCCCCCCCCCACCCCCGCCCACGGCCCTATTAGGACTGACAAAACATTTCCCACCTCCACCCCTCGCCCACTTTCCATATCCATAGCCTTGTCTTTCCCTCTTTCCTCTGTCCCCTTTTTGGGGACAGTCATAGCAGTGGGATGTGGCAACACCTGAGATAATCATCGGAGAGTAACTGAGAGTGGGTGAAGGCCCAGCACCTCCGCGGGGCGGGGGGGAGTGGTTTAGCAGATGTGCTGGAGCTGAGCTCCCAATTGACATCTGTGTTCTTCCACTCTGAAGAACATTCTTGGGGTGTGGGGCTAGAGGAGAACAGAAAAAGTACTGACTGTGAGGTCGGATTTAAACTGCCTCTTACAATTTGGCCTTGCCTGGCCAGTTCACCCCCTGGGTTTAGAGTGCCCCCCTAATCTGCTGCTCAAACCCCAAAAGGGAGTGGCAGACCAGCTAGGGTGGGCTTTGAAGTGAGAGAGACCTGGATTCCACTCCTAGCTCTGCCCCTTACTATGGTGGCACTGCTGGTAAGTCTCTTGGCCCTTCCGGACCTCAGTTTTGTCTTCTATAAAATGGGGATAATAACTATACCTACTTCCTAGTGTTGTAAGATTCAATGAGATAATGCCACGTAGAGCACCTGGCACATGGGACAGAGAACTGCTGCTAATATCAGGTCTATAGCTCATGATCTCTAAGTATGATTGCTACTACCTACTCTGTGAAGCCTGCTTTGACTTCCCGTGAAAGCTTCTCCTTCCTCTGTGTTCCTCCAGCCCTCAAGCCTCTGTTCATAGTCTGGACCTTACTGTGTTATCATCACAGTGTGTGTCTCTCCCCTCCCAGACTGTACAATCGCCAGGTCTAGGCTCTGAGCTTTTTCAGTGTTGTATTCTTCGTAATGCCTGGTACATAGTAGGACATAAGTTCAGTTCAGTCCCTCAGTCGTGTCCGACTCTTTTTCTACCCCATGAACCACAGCATGCCAGGCCTCCCTGTCCATCACCAACTCCTGGAGTCCACCCAAACCCATGTCTATTGAGTCGGTGATGCCACCTAACCATCTCATCCTCTGTTGTCGTCCCCTTCTCCTCCTGCCTTCAGTCTTTCCCAGCAACAGGGTCTTTTCAAATAAGTCACCTCTTTGCATCAGGTGGCCAATGTATTGGAGTTTCAACTTCAACATCAGTCCTTCCAATGAACACCCGGGACTGATCTCCTTTAGGGTGGACTGGTTGGATCTCCTTGCAGTCCAAGGGACTCTCAAGAGTCTTCTCCAACACCATAGTTCAAAAGCATCAATTCTTCTGTGCTCAGCTTTCTTTATAGTCCAATTCTCACATCCATACATGATCACTGGAAAAACCACAGCCTTGACTAGACGGACCTTTGTTGACAAAATAATGTCTCTGCTTTTTAATATGCTGTCTAGGTTGGTCATAACTTTCTTACCAAGGAGTAAGCGTCTTTTAATTTCATGGCTGCAATCACCATCTACAGTGATTTTGGAGCCCCAAAAAATAAAGTCAGCCACTGTTTCCCCATCTATTTCCCATGAAGTGATGGGACCAGATGCCATGATCTTAATTTTCTGAATGTTGAGCTTTAAGTCAACTTTTTCACTCTCCTCTTTCACTTTCATCAAGAGGCTCTTTAGTTCTTCTGCCATAAGGGTAGTGTCATCTGCATATCTGAGGTTATTGGTATTTCTCCCGGCAATCTTGATTCTGTTTATGCTTCCTCCGGCCCAGCATTTCTCATGATGTATTCTTCATATAAGTTAAATAAGCAGGGTGACAATATACAGCCTTGACGTACTCCTTTTCCTATTTGGAACCAGTCTGTTGTTCCATGTCCAGTTCTAACTGTTGCTTCCTGACCTGCATACAGGTTTCTCAAGAGGCAGGTCAGGTGGTCTGGTATTCCCATCTGTTTCAGAATTTTCCACAGTTTATTGTGATCCAAAACAGTCAAAGGCTTTGGCATAGTCAATAAAGCAGAAATAGATGTTTTTCTGGAACTCTCTTGCTTTTTTTGACGATGTTGGCAATTTGATCTCTGGTTCTTCTGCCTTTTCTAAAACCTGCTTGAACATCTGAAAGTTCGTGGTTCACGTATTGTTGAAGCATGGCTTGGAGAATTTTGAACATTACTTTACTAGTGTGTAAGATGAGTGCAATTGTGCAGTAGTTTGAGCATTCTTTGGCATTGCCTTTCTTTGGGATTGGAATGAAAACTGACCTTTTCCAGTCCTGTGGCCACAGTTGAGTTTTCCAAATTTGCTGACATATTGAGTGCAGCACTTTCACAGCATCATCTTTCAGGATTTGAAGTAGCTCAACTGGAATTCCATCACCTCCACTAGCTTTGTTCGTAGTGATGCTTCCTAAGGCCCACTTGACTTCACATTCCAGGATATCTGGCTCTAGGTGAGCATGAGTAATCATACCATCGTGATTATCTGGGTTGTGAAGATCTTTTTTGTACAGTTCTTCGGTGTATTCTTGCCATCTCTTCTTAATATCTTCTGCTTCTGCTAGGTCCATACCATTTCTGTCCTTTATTGAGCCCATCTTTGCATGAAATGTTCCTTTGGTGTATCTAATTTTCTTGAAGAGATCTCTAGTCTTTCCCATTCTATTGTTTTCCTCTATTTCTTTGCATTGATCACTGAAGAAGGCTTTCTTATTTCTTCTTCCTCTTCTTTGAAACTCTGCACTCAAATGGGCATATCTTTCCTTTTCTCCTTTACTTTTCACTTCTCTTCTTTTCACAGCTATTTGTAAGCTCTCCTCAGACAACCATTTTGCTTTTTTCATTTCTTTTTCTTGGGGATGGTCTTGCTCCCTATCTCCTGTACGATGTCACGAACTTCCATCCATAATTCATCAGGCACTCTGTCTATCAGATCTAGTCCCTTAAATCTATTTCTCACTTCCACTGTATAGTCGCAAGGGATTTGATTTAGGTCATACCTGAATGGTCTAGTGGTTTTCCCCCACTTTCTTCAATTTAAGTCTGAATTTGGCAATAGGAAGTTCATGATCTGAGCCACAGTCAGCTCCTAGTCTTGTTTTTGCTGACTGTATAGAGCTTCTCCATCTTTGATTGCAAAGAATATAATCAATATCTGATTTCGGCATTGACCATCTGGTGATGTCCATGTGTAGAGTCTTCTCTTGTGTTGTTGGAAGTGGGTGTTTGCTATGACCAGTGCGTTCTCTTGGCAGAACTCTATTAGCCTTTGTCCTGCTTCATTCTGTACTCCACAAGGCCAAATTTGCCTTTTACTCCTGGTGTTTCTTGACTTCCTACTTTTGCATTCCAGTCCCCTGTAATGAAAAGGACATCTTTTTTGGGCGTTAGTTCTAGAAGGTCTTGTAGATCTTCATAGAACCATTCAACTTCAGCTTCTTCAGTGTTATTGGTCGGGGCATAGACTTGGATTACTGTGATATTGAATGGTTTGCCTTGGAAACGAACAGAGATCATTCTGTCGTTTTTGAGATTGCATCCAAGTACTGCATTTCAGACTCTTTTGTTGACTATGAAGTCGGTCAAAATATCTGAGATGGAGGCCTGTTTGTCCAAGCAGGCTAAGAAGCTTGTTTCAGTGCACGTTCTGCTTCTCTGTGTAAAGCCCTTCTGAGTAAAGCTCTACCTGGCTTGTAAACAGTATTTAATCAGTGGTTCCATTTGGCCAGTGTTGACTCAGCACTTCCTGTGGAATGGAGCTTTGTGAGCGTGTCCCAGGCCTCACGCTACAACTGGGGGCACCTGCCTTTTCTCTGATGCATGAAAGCAGTCTCATTAACTGGGCCTTGTGCCTCACTATCCCTCTCCACCTGAAGCACCAAGCCATACCCCCTGTTCATACTTTTCTTTCTTCTGCTATGCCCATGGCTATTCAAGGAGTATTTATTGTGCACCTATTGTGTGCGGGGTGCCAGACTGTACACTTGAGCCCTTGGGCATATCCTGTCTTCTGTGATTTCGGGTATGGAATTTGGTCTTCCCTAACCAGATCTTAAACTCCCAGAGGACAAGGGCGTGAATCTTCTACTCCCTTTGTTTCCCTTTAAAGCCCCTGAAACAGAACTCAGCTCAGTGATGGGCACGTGGGTAAATACGTGGGGACTTGACTCCTAGGCTCGAGAGTTCGGGGCAAGCTCTTGCTCCAGGATAGTATGAGACCAGGAGCGTCCACCTCAGTCAACAGTGTGGTTTCTGTACATGTCTACTCTTGGGGCTCTCATACTCTGGGAAAAGTGAGCAACGGTTCCAGCCCCCTCCATTCTCCTTTAGTCTCTCTCCACGCATAGCCCCTTGTGTCCCATTCACCTGCCTTCCAAAGGCACTTCACGTCAGCAACCATAAAGACTGAATAGCTGGCTAATCTGTGTATCTGTTTATTATTCTGCTTATTTTCTGTCTTTGTTCCATACGCACTCGGCCACATCCTGGTTACCTTCTATTGTGATTTTCTGAACAGGCAAAGCTTGGAGTAGGCCTCTTCTCCCTACACAGCCTAGGAGCTTATGAAATGCCTCCTGATGGTGGCGGCAGTGAGAGACACTGCGGCAGGGGCGCCGAGGCCCCCACGATGAGCCGCAGCTGTACTGGGGGTCACTCAGTTCCTTTACCTGGAGTTCTCAGCTTTTGTCTGCCTCTTGTTTCAGGCCCACCTGCCATTTGCTGTCATTGGCAGCACAGAAGAACTAAAGATAGGTAACAAGATGATGAAAGCACGGCAGTACCCCTGGGGAACTGTGCAAGGTGAGTGAATCTCCGGGAGCGGGGCTATGCTCAGCAATCCCCTTCTGTCTGTCCCTTTGCTTGTCCCCCGCCACTATGTGATCAGTTCCTCCCTTGTCCCCAGTTTCTACTCATTCATCTTGGGCCTCAGGCATCTCTAGGGGTCACCAGCAGGCAAACTTTGGCTCCATACCTGGATTCTCTGCACTGAGCAAGCTCTTTGTGTCCAATGGAGAAAACATTCCTAAAACAAAAATAAATGTACTTGCAGTAAGGTAGGACAGAGAGTATGAGAAAGCAGGTGTACCCACTTGAGTGTATGAGATGTACAAGAACGTCCACAACAGTGTTGTTCGTGATAGCAAATAGAAACAACCCAGAGCCATTAAAAATAGATTGGGTGAATTGCAGAATGTTCAAATAATGCAATATTATACAACAGTGAAGATGGATGACTATACATCCACAGCAGTGCATCTCACAAACAGCACGTTGAGCTAAGTAAATCATAGACAGATACAAGCTGTATGATTCCATTTATATGGAATCCAAAAGTAAGACAAAACTGAACTTTAGGAATTCATGTGTAAATGGTAAAACTATAAAGAAAAAAGGAAAAAAGGGTAATCCCCCAAGTCAGGATGGTGGTTAAGTCTTGTTGCAGGGAAGGAGAGGCATGAATGAGATCAGGAAGAGACATAAAAGGGGACTTCCCTCGTGGTCCAGTGGTTAAGACTCTGCCTTCCAAAGCAGGGAATGCAGGTTCAATCTAAGATCAAACCAAGATCCTGCAGTGCAGCCAAAGTTTACCAAAAAAAAAAAAAGGAAGGGATGTCTAGGGAGTTGGTAATGTTTCACCTGGGCCATAGATACTTTGGTGTCCTTTTTTTTTGATCCTTTAAAAATGCATTTCAAGCATTCTTTTGTTTGTATTCTTACTTTGCAATTTAAAAACAGACTATTGCCTATAGGCTTGAGAAAATTCCTTTTGCAGTCTGCCTGACACGTGTTAAGTAAGGTACCCTTGGTACTAGTCAGGATTACTATATGTGAAAGGGTGGTTGGTTTACCATAAACTCATCCCGTGTCCACGTCACGTCAAAGGCCAATATCCTCTAGGGCACGCCAGAGACCCTCTGGTGATAGCTGGCTTTTCCACGGGTAGGACCACGCCGGTCATGACAGCCATGCTGACTTTGGGTCTTCTTTACCATTTGTGCTGGGGGCTGTTCCTCCCAGAACATTTGCAAATGCTTTCTGGACCAACAGTCCCACCCTGGGAGTGAATTTTGGAGTCTAAGAGACAGGAACCTGAGGCAACATGAGGAGAAGCTAACAGATATGGTCCCAGTGACGTCCCCTGACTCAGACCACCCCGCACCTAACCAACAAAGAGGATTTTCAAACTGTTTCTTACAAGTTGGAGGAAGAGAAACTATGCATTGTCCGAGTCTTTGAGCAACCTTGGAGCCACTCCTTCTGACTCCACCGGGGCCTACTCTCCGTGGATGGAGGACGAGATGGTGCTGGGAAGTTGCCTGGCTGATACGCTGATACATTTTATGAAGTGGGGGGCTTTTTCCTGAAGCCAGTGGATCTTAAGCAGAGGGGTTACATGAGCCCAACTGCAATCTGCTGTCACCCTGCCCCATGCTGTCATTCCAGACACCCCCTCCACACGGCCCCCACGACCTTCTCCCAGACCTGTGAAACAGAATCTGGGGTAACTGTGCCTGTTCATCTCAGATGCCATTATCCCAATGTGGTCAGGCCAGACACCCCCCACTCCAGCAAGGTGGAACCATGCCTGGAGACACTCTGCTGGTCACCATTGCTGCCATCAGGCCATTATTCACCCTTTAAAAACACCTGTTTTGAAGCATCTACCATCCAGATGGGCTACACTTGTGGCTCACATCCCTGCTTATCACAACCATCTAGCCATGTCCTAGTTCTACACTCTCATTCTGTGGACTTTGATACCTGGTCATAGGCTTTGCCTATCCTTTAGATGACCTGGATTGGAATCCTAACCCTGCGACTTCTAGCTGTAACATTGCCTAACCTTAATGAGACCCTGCAAGGATGTGTCCCTTATCCGCCTGCTGAATTCCTAGTCTTCCTTCATGAGTCATCCTAGGGCTCTGTCCCCTCTTTGGTAGTCTTCATGCTCCCTGAAGTTCTCAGGACTCCCTTTTCTGGACTTCTGTGGTTCCCTGGCTATATGTCTCATGTCGGTAATTTTTGCGTTGTATTGCATTTGTGTGTTTGCATCTGTTCTTCCATTAAACTGGAAGCTCCTATGGGCAAGACCCCATGTGTATGAATTCCCAGTGCCTCATACTATCCTGGAGACAAAAGATTCTGCAAGTATTTATGAGACAGATGGCTGAATGTCCATTTGCCATTGTCCTAAAAGTGGTGCGAAGCAAACATTCCTGTGAGTGTCTGATGGGTAAATTTGAGTTGAGTCTAAATGTCTACCAGATGTCTTCTTAGATACTTTTATGGTATTGCTGTTTTCCATTACTGAGGGATGTCACTCTTATAATTTTTCATCTGCCCTTTTAGTAGAAAAACTAATTAGAAGGCAACATCTCGAGCTCTATATGCACAGGTGAAAAGGTGGTGTCACCATTAGACATTTCACCTCTTGTTTTGTCCATTTCTGCTTCTTCTGGCCTTCCTTTCAATGGACTTTGAATACCTCAACCCCTGCCATGCAGTTGAAAATGAAGCCCACTGTGACTTTGTGAAGCTGCGGGAGATGCTGATCCGAGTCAACATGGAGGATCTCCGAGAGCAGACCCACAGCCGGCACTATGAGCTGTACCGCCGCTGTAAGCTGGAGGAGATGGGCTTCAAGGACACCGACCCTGACAGCAAACCCTTCAGGTACCTCTCCCACCAGTCCTACCCAGCTCAACTCAGCCCACCCGGGGGCAGGGGGAGGCCTTGCCCTGGAGAATTCACAGGCGAGGCAAGACACAGGAGCCCAGACCTAGCGCTGGAAGGCTAGGTCACTCGCCAGCTCCATTTGCCTGGCCCTTCTCTGCCCTGGGACACCTGCCAGGGGATGCTGTGGCATGGTGGGCTTGGTAAGCCCTGCTGCCTTGCTTATAAGAATGGGGGCGGGGAGGAGGCCAGGGAATGGGCAAGGCCGATGGTCTCGCTGCCACAGGCATTTGCATGGTAGCTGTGAGCCCTGAGCCTGGGCCTTGTGCTTTAACATGGCAGTTTATGCCTGCCCGCTGACCCACATTCTTCATCAGGTTCCTACTGCTCTGTCAGGTTTTCAGTCTGTTCTTTACCCCTCTCCCCATGATCCAAACCAGGTGGGACCTGGCAGCAGTCACCACACAGGTATTGATGAACTTTCAGCTCTTCATTACTGCCCTTTAGCATTTGTGTTCAAGTGCAAGGTTTGTTTTGACCACCAGATGTGAATAATCGTTGACACCTCAAATCAGAATCTTAGATGCTTTCAGAGAAGAGGAAAGTTTTTGAAAGCATTGCTTCAAATGCTTTCAAATAACTATGCTGGTGGGAGCTATGTGAATAAGTATCTGATCGATATGCATAATATGTGATGTAAGCCTCACATTGTAAATTACCATGTCACATGTAGTGCCCTGTATTGGAACATTTCAGGAAACGTCAGGCCTTGATAAACAAGTAAAGGGCTTGCTTGTGGGATAAGAAGGCCTTCAAATGGCCTCTCAGATCCTACAAAACCTGTTCATAGCAGAAAGCCAGCCTGGAGACATAGAATAGCCTTTCCTTTGGGAATGTCTGGTTCCGGAGGGGTAAGTTCACTGCCCTTCATGGACAGGGACTGCTGGAGCCCCTGGAGTTGAAGGAAAACGTGTTGGTCTCTCTGATGGGCGTTCCGTTAGCTTTCTCCCTCCTACCCTTCAGACTGCTTTAATCTGCATCTGCGGGGGAAGAGGTGTCCTCTAGTCCCCTCCTCTCCTCCTCGGCTCCATCTTGACTACCTCTGTTTCTCACATCTTTGCCTTCTGCACGCTTTCTCTGCTGGCTCCTTTCCGTCTTGTGGGCAGACATTCTTATCGTAAAAAACTCTCCCTCACTCTGCTCCTTGTCACCAGCCTCTGCCCTGTCAAGGAGTTTGGCTGCAACAGGAAGGAGAGAGAATGGTTCTGTATTTACTGGCTTCTGCTCTCATCATGCCACTGAGTAGAGAGGCCTCTAGGTCAGCAGTCACATATTCCAGTGTGATCTCTGAGCCCCATCTCCTCTTTTTTTTTTAAAGAATTTTTTGAATGTGGACCATTTTTAAAGTCTTTATTGAATTTGTTACAATATTGTTTCTATTTTATGTTTTGGTTTTTTGGCTGTGAGGCATTTGGGATTTTACCTCACTGATCAGGGATCAAACCCACACCCCCTGCATTGGAATGCGAAGTCTTAACCACTGGTCCACCAGGGAAGTTCCCCATCTTTTTGTTAAAAATCTCAACACAGTGCTTGATACTCCTTCCCGCTCCCTCCTTCCTGAATTCTGTCTGTGGTTGGCTTTTCTAGCACTGGTCTCTCTGGTTAGAGTCCTCTCTCACACTGCTTTACTCCTTCTCAGCCTCTTCGGCAGATTTGTTTCATTCAACTTCTTCCTTTCCGTGTTCTTTCCGAGGGCCTTTGCTACTCTCACTCTTTGTGGCTGGTTCTTTCTGCTCTCACAGTCCTAAAGACCATTTAGAAATAGATCACTCCTAAGTTAAAATGTTACTTTTGAGCTCAAACCCAGTGATCCCACTGCTTACTGGGTATTTTCAGTTGGCCGTCCATAGAGGATGTATCTGAAACTCAAGCTGTCTCAAATTTAATTCATCTCTTTCCCTCTTAAACGTACTCATTCTCCATTCACCTGAATCATCTTTGACTCCTCCTGAGTCCTTGGAGTTCTGCTTCCCTCACTGGTCTCCCTTTCCTTCCCAGCCTTCACATTAAGATCCCTTCTTTCTTTCTTTCACTGCATCCAGGTCTTCATTGTAGCATGCAGGATCTTCATTGTGGCTTGAGGCCTGCTGTCTGGTTGTGATGCACAGGCTCTAGAAAACGCAGCCTTAGTAGTTGCTGCCTACAAGCTTAGTTGTCCCAAGGCATGTGGGATCTTAGTTCCCCAACCAGGGATTGAACCCATGTCCCTACATTGGAAGGCAGAGTCTTAACCACTGGATCATCAGGGAGGTCCCAAGATCCCATCATTTCTTACTTTGATTGTTGGAAAGTCTGTCCTTCATGCAATGCCCAGAGTGGTCTTTCCCATTTTCAAATTGGATCAAGTCAGCCCTGCTTAAAATGTCCAAGTCTTAACAGGGCGGCCAACGCCTGCTCTCTCCTGCAACTCTCAGGAACCTTATCTTCCACTACTCCAGCCACATGGGGCCATGCCTGACACCCCAGGTATATGCCATTCCTTCTCCACATGTGCCTTTCCACAGGGTACCCTCTTCAGAGCACCTACCCTCTTCTTCTTCACCAGGCTAACTCCTAATCTATAAAACTAAATCCAGGCCAGGGTGGGGGGGAGGGACAGGGAGACATAACCTAGGCATCTCCCACTGACTGGGAGTTCCTTGATGGCAGGCACATGGCTATTGGCTCCAGGTATTGAGTGACTAGCATAGTATCACTTAATTCTGTGTCCAGGACATGGTAGAGTCTCATCAAGTGTTTGTTGAACTCACTCATTAATATGGTCAGTTTCAGAGCCAGGACCTGGCGGCATAGTGCAGATGGAAGGACCTAGATTATGAGAGGAAACCCAGCATCAGGTCCCAGCTCTGCCTCTAACTTGCTGTGTGATCTTGCTATGTGTCCGCCTCACTTCTCTGGGCCTTATCTGTAGAATCAGAATATAGAAGCAGGTGTTCCAAGTCACTCCCAGTTCAAAGCCAGGTGCCCACAGCTCTGTGCTTCTGCTTTTGCATGTCTCCAAGAATTGAGGAAGGGAGGGTAGGGGAACCCAGGGAGGATCATTGGGGCTGTTTTTCATTGAAGAAGAGCCATTCCAAAGGCAGGGAAATTAACCTGACCATGTTTGCAGTTTACAGGAGACGTATGAGGCCAAAAGGAACGAGTTCCTAGGGGAGCTCCAGAAAAAAGAAGAGGAGATGAGACAGATGTTTGTGCAGAGAGTCAAAGAGAAAGAAGCTGAACTTAAAGAGGCAGAGAAAGAGGTAAAATGTGGGTTGGTGTGCTAGGTGGGAAGGAAAAGGAGGCTGAACTTAGGCAAGACAAAGGTTTCTGCCCCAAGAGAGCAGCTGGGGGAACCTTGGGGCCTCAGGCGGGAATGGGACACAGCATCTGTAGCCCTGCCTTGGCCGGCACAGAGAGGCTGTGAGATCTGTGTCTTTTCCATCCTTCAGTCCCCAAGGCTGGGATGTTTTCTCACTCTGTTATTTAATTCTCTAGACCCCCACTGTCCCATATAGTAGCTGCTAGCCCTTGTGGCTATTAAATGAACTGAAATTAAATAAAGTTTAAAACTCTATTTATCATTTGCATTCACCATATTTTAAAGGCTCAATCTTCATGCAACTCAGGGCTATGAGATATTAAATATTTCCATCACCGCAGAAAGTTCTATTGGGCAGCCCCGCTCACACTTGGGACCTGACATTGCCCCTCGAGGTCAGGGGCAGGCTGATTTTTTTGCCCCCCTTTCTGGGAGTTCATAGCTCAGAAGGGACAGTTGATCACTTTCTTGGCGGTCCTGCCCCATCCTGCCTGCTCTGATGGCTTTGGGGAAAGATGGTTCCAGGGAGTCCTGGGTACCGTGTTGAATCCTAAGCCAGTAACAGCAGGTGTGTTTCCCAACCCACTTGAGTATTCCGTTCCATTTCATGCTAGTGCTAAAGAACATCGGTGCAGCTCTAGTGAGTTTTTAACTAAGGCTTGATGGTCTATCTGGACTTTAGTTAAGCCGTGACTAGTAGACTGCAGTTAGCCCTCGCACCATTGCCTTGCCTCCAAGGTCCCACTACTGATTCCCCTACTGCTGCCAGATTAATTGGCCTCAGCCACAGTTTTGGTCATGTCAGCAACTGCTTCAGCTCTCTAGGCCTTGAAACCCATAAAGAAAGGCAGCACTTAATTACTTCCCAAGTCTCTTCCTCTTTTAATCTGCCAAGACTCTCCAGTGTTATTGCCAAAGCCCATGGCAAGAGAGTTGACTTCATTTCAGTTTCACTTTTCAAAAGAAAAATGTCACCTGGAACTTTTAGGAAGAGAGGTAAGGTGATCTCTTGAATGAATGAAAGGCCAGTAAGCAAAAGCCAGGTGGACACCACTGGTCAGCAGAGCTTCTACCAGCAGCCTACCCTGAATGACTAGTGGGAGCTGGTTGACCCAACAAGTCTGTCATCCACCACCCCTTACTTGGTGACAGGCCCAGATACCTATAGGACACCCAGCCTCCTCCACGGTATGCTGTGAGGGCTGCAGAACCCTCCATTCCTTCCTGAGTCCTCAAAAGAGACTGAAATGATGCTTGAGCTGCTCTTACTACTCAGGATACTTTATCACATTCCAGTTTGTTAATCACCTACACCCCCAATGTGTGTGTGCTCAGCCACTCAGTTGTGTCCAACTCTTTTGTGACCCCATGGACTGTAGCCCACCAGGCTCCTCTGTCCACCGGATTCTCCAGGCAAACATATTGGAGTGATTGTCATTTCCTACTCCAGGGGATCTTCCTGACCCAGGGATCCAACCTGCACTCCACTCCATTATTCTTGCCTGAAAAAATCCCAAGGACAGAAGACGGGCCACAGTCCATGGGGGTGTAAAGAGTCAGACACGACTGAGCATGCATGCACACACACCCCTAATTCCCTGATCCACTTATCACAGTAACATGCTAGAACATTGTTGCTCTTCTCCTTTGGGTTTCTGACTCTATTCAGGGCTAGCTGAGCCTCCCCTTGGTCAAAGCTGAGGTTTCCACATTCATTTCATTTTCTAAAGTTCTTGTCTTTCCTTCCACATCCATGGACAAGTGTTTTCATTGACCAGCTTCAGTACTGTCAAAGTTTTCTCTGCAATCTCCAATGAGCCTCCCTGGTTGGAGAGGCTAAGAAAAGGCAGGGGCCCCTTTCCTATTGAGAGATCTCATTATATGATCACCTGAAGATTGCATTGACCTTGGGCAAGTTCCTTAACTTCTCATACCTTCTGTTTCCTCATAAAATGCAGATAATAACAGAACCTGCCTCATAGGGTTGTTGAGATGATTAAATGAGTTAATACATATAAAATGCTTAGAAAAGTCAGTACCTGGCCTACAATAAGCACTCAATACATGTTCTACATTATAACTGATGTTATTATTTTTCATATGTAGTAACTGTGGGGACTCTTTTAAATAAAATGCTTGATTTAGACAGAATGCATGGTTCCCTGACCATATTCAGGAGCAGAAATGTGGAGATAAAATGGCAGAAGAGAACCATTCAGAACATGACGCCCTTTGGTGACATCATAGCTGTCCCTGGCAGAAATGTCTCCTTGGATCCCAAGGTCCTTCATGGTCACAAGCCCGCCAATCCCCACCCCACCCCCACTCCATCCCTCCACCCCCCGACCCGTGCTCTGCTCAGCTGAGCTCTGCTCTCCCCAAAACCCCTGTGCTTCCCTGCCAGCTACATGAGAAGTTTGACCGTCTGAAGAAACTACACCAGGATGAGAAGAAGAAGCTGGAGGATAAGAAGAAATCCCTGGATGACGAAGTGAACGCTTTCAAACAGAGGAAGACGGCGGCCGAGCTGCTCCAGTCCCAGGGCTCCCAGGCTGGAGGCTCACAGACTCTGAAAAGAGACAAAGAGAAGAAAAAGTAAGTGGCAGGCTGCCCTGGGGTGAGGGCCTCTTTCTGCTCCTGCTCATCTCCTCAGGCCGGTAACAGAGGCCAGCTGTGGGCTGATAGGCTCCTTTGGGCCCCTGGACCTGGTCTTGGTGTCCCCACAGGCCCCACAGATGCCCTACATCTGAGGAGCTGAGGGGAGGTGAGGGCTGTGTGTGGCCTCAGAGGACCAGCCCCTCTGCTCCGCCCACTTGGGAAAGTCCTGCCAACTCAAGGCAGAAGGAGAGGGAGGGAAAGGGGAGGAAAAGCAAAAGGCAGGTGAGAGAGTAGAAAGAAGAAAGGCGGAAACGATGAGAATCTGTGAAGTTACAAGAAGGAGATGAACAAAAAGAAGGGCAGAGAGAAGGTAGCAGAAGCCTCTGGGCCCCCTCCTGTGGAAGGGCTCCCAGGCCAGCTCGCTCATCCTATGCCTGAGGTGGTTCAGCCCTGGAGCCTCCCTCACCCCCCTCAGTTCTAAGGGCTGTGTCCAACAGAGTTTAAGCACTGCCGCTGAAGGCTGCAGCCCAGTCCTGGTTTCTCACCCCTTCCTGTCCCTCCCTCTTGGGTGCTTAGTTGTCCCCAGCCTGGGGTGCTGGGAACTTGGCAGGGAATCCTCAGATGCTAATATCCTCTGCAGGCCCCACCCTCCACTGGGGAACGACTGTACCATCCGTCTGTTTCCCCTGGGATTTGGCGACACAGGACGTATGGGCTCCTGGTTACCGTGTGGGTCAAGAATGCTGACCCGAGCCCCAGCCTCGCTTGCTGGGGTTACCCATTCCTCATCCCAGAACCAGAGAAGAGAAAAGCATTTCCGACGGGACCTGTACAACAGCAGGAAAACATCTAGTGGTCCCTTGCGCTCTAGTTGTTTGGGCAGTGTGACTGGAGGAGCCAAACTAAAGTGGTCTGAGGATCTACAACATGGCCATCGTCACTGCCTTCTGTTCTTAGCCACTTTTTGCTGGACTCCACTGCTAGTTACTGGCCAGAAGGAGGAAACATCTTCCTTTCTTCTCTCTCCTGGCTCATCACTTAGGAATAAAGCAGTACCACATTTCACCAAGAATAAAATGCAACAGTAAAATATCTTAACTTTGAAGGCACTAAGTTTTGCCATCTGATTATTCTTTTTTCAAAAATGTCATTTGGGCATTTTCACCAATTAGTTCAGAGATTTTTGTCACGTAGTCACAACACTGTATGTCAAAGTCACTGACGATCTCATTTTTTTTTTTTTCGGTATTACCTGATAAAATTCAACTACCCCGAACAAAGCCTCTTTGGACACACTCTATATTAACTGACCTGTAATGGTGTGTTAGTTGTAGCAGCAGGAATGGATTCCTATTTTTAAGATCATAAAAGTCTAAATTAGTCTTCCAGCTCTAACCTGCTGCTTTCACAGTCCCGTGGTGTTTGTTAACAGGATCCCAGGGGCAGTTTCATAGCCTGCTGGCCGGAATTAGGAGATTCATTTGTTGGGACCCCACTGACACTCAACTATATAAATAGTCCCCATTGAGCTGTTCAGTGGAAGTTCTTCCCAGACCAGGCTTTCTCCTGTTAACTTTGCCTCCAATTAACTGACCACCCCCCACCCCTAGGCCAAAGACCCCACATAAGGAGACATGTCTCTCCAGTCTTCCAGGAATATTTGGAGCTGGTGATGGCACCCTTTTCCAATTTTGAGATGAGTGAAAACCTCACTCACACCAGGCACATCCTATTAACAAGAGAGTCTGACAAAACAGCCTGCTCTCTTCTGTACTTTCAAATATATGTGTCTGCTGGTCTGGGCTTCTTACGTAATTCCCTGAACAGTTGCCTAACCTCCGGAAGACCCATCTTTAGCTTGGTGTCACTCTGGTCCCATGGTGATGAGGTGGGGAGGGGGCCGGGTGAAGGGCGGAAGTGGGGGTAGAAGGATTTCTTCTGGAGAGATGGTGGTTGGATTTAATAGAGTCATCTATTGAGAATTTCCTTTGGCTGCCCTTAAAGAAGTTAAGAAAGAGTATTGGTGTTTCAGGGGATTCCTACCAGCCCGCCCTCCCATCTTCCCCTCCCCACTCCTCCTAATCTCCTTTGACCTCTAACTCTTCATTGTTTGCATCAATTCATAATATTTGATTTCTCCCCAAGCTCATTCCATCTTCATCAGCTTTTACTGTTTTACAGTTAACTCTGCTGTTTGCTGCATGCTGCATGATACCCAGGGCCCTGGTAAGCTTTATTAACTCTAAATAGAACTGGCAGTGGCTTCTAGAACACATATCCCCAAGTCTCACCCCCTGTCCAACACACATACCTAATATCAAAGAAGCTGCCTCATTGTTCTGGCCGGTTTTCTCTTGTGACTTATAATATTAGGAAATAGTCTGGTGTGATTCCAAGTGTACATGTGCAATATTTGCCTTCCTGATTAAAAGTGGGGTGTTTTCAGACTTTTCTACCTAGCCTGGGTGGAACCTGTGATAGGTATTTGAGGTTTCCATTTTAGCCATTTTTTTTTTCTTAAGGAGAAAAAAATTAACTAACCTGTTACTTTCAAAATTAACTAACCTGTAGTGATGAGGGGAACTGTTGGGCTCACAAGCCTTGTCCTGCAATGTCACGGTCAGCTTTGAGCCCCAGGTTTGGGAAGGTTTCAAGTCAATGGAAACTTGCTTCTCTGTTTCCCTCTGGTGGCTGTTTCTTATCTGAGGGGTTCAAATTTTCTAATTTCATTTGGCTATGTAGTCTCTCAAAACCAGAATAAAAGGGGAAGAAAGTGAAGAGTTAAATATTATAGAGAATTCCTTATACTCTATCTACAAGTACCAACTTCATGAACACCTCTGATAAGGAGATAAGCAGGTAACCGTTAGTAAGATGCATTCCTGAGGGCTAGGTGTTATGTCAACAAGAGTAAATAAAGCAGCCCCTGGCATCACATAGTTTATAGGTTGATTATAGCAGTGATTAAGCTTCCATCTATTTTACTAGACTTAGGTAGTGAGTGGGGAGGAACACAAATATTTTCAATCTAACCTAATTAGGCATATTACCATTTAAAACTTTACCATAGAAACTTTCACATAGGAACAAAAGGAGAGGATCATACAATCGAGTCCATGTACCCACCCCCCAGCCCCCAAACAACTCTCAACATATGCCAGTCCTGTCTCATTTATTGCCCCCAAATTGGCTGGATTACTGTAAAGCAAAACGCATCTCATTTCATCTGTCACTACTTCAACATGGATCTCTAAGAGCTAATGACTCTTAAAAAAAATAACCACAATGCCACCATTATCACACCTCCAAATTTAACAATTCATTCGCATAAAATTTTCTAGCCCATGTTCAGAATACCCTGGTTGTCTCATAAATGCCTTTTACATTTGGTTTGTTTGGATCGGGGAATATAAAATATTGGGAAGACTTCTCCGCACTCACCGTGGAGTTTATGATTTAAATGGAGAACCTGCTGTTTGTCACCAAAATAATTGCTGCAGCTACTGCTCCGGGGACTTTGGGCAGCTGGCAAAACATCCTACTTTCAAGCAAATCCCGAAGAGGAAGTCCATAGGGGCTTCTGAAACATAAGGCCCATGAAATTGGGCCAAAGAAAACAACCCTAAAAGAACAATGAAATGATTTCTTGTCTGGCTTAAAGGCAAGACTTGGAGCCCTGTGCACTGACTTGAATGAAAGCTAGGAAGACACAGTTCCTGGAGTGTATGTCCATGGCTGCAGTCCTAGTGCCCAGCAGAGTGGCTGATGCTCGGTTCACATGTATTTCCTCGGTTCCCCTATTTTCAAGGAGAAAAATAGGAAAGATGCATCCTGCTCAGTTAGCTTTCAGTTCATGAAACACAAATTAACGTGGTTTGACACAGTTTTGTTCAGCTTTCCCCGAGTAAATCATTGGTAGTGGCCATTACTAAAATGAATCCTTTCAAAACTATAATTAAAGCCACACTTAATGATCAAGAGTCAATTGGCAAACAGTGGGAACAGCCAACCCCAACCCTAAGCAGGTTGGCTTTTTCTGGCATGCTTCTCCCCAGCAGACCACAAGAGCAGTTCCAAACCAAATAGAGAGATTGACGCCTGTAGCCGTCTGCAGTTGCAACAAAACGCTTCCTCTGTGGCCCACACACAGTTGTAGGTACTCTGGCCTGGGGGGCGGGGGCAGAGTATGGTATATGGACAGTAGGCCTAGCAAAGTATTTCAGCCTTCCCAGGCCGCCCAGGACATAAGCCCTTGCAGTGTTCTATAGGTTTCTTTTCCCCTGGGAAGTAGACAAGGAAGAACAGGAGAGCTGAGCTTTCATAGGACGTTCTAATACTATTCAAAGTGTTTTTCCGCACGCTATCTTATTTTCACATTACGACAGTCCTGTGAGGCAGAGGAGGAAGGTGCTGATCTTCAGTTCACAAGATGAACAAATGGAGGCGTGGGGTTAAGGGATTTACCGAGGCTGACACAGGGAGTTATTGGCAGAACTGGAATGAGAATGCAAAACGAGTTCTGGTATAAACTGCCATTCTCATGCGTGCGTGTGTGTGTGTATGTGTGTGTGTGTGTGTATTCACTCTGAGGAAGCGACTGTACAGATAGATTCAGCTTATGCTTTTAACTATCCCTCCCCAATATCTTTAATGAGAGAAATGTGTTCAGGTAAAAAAAATAAAACCAGGGGCTTGGGTCCACAGGCAAGGAGTTCTCAGGGACACTGTGGTGAGGAGAGTCACAATCAAGCAACCCAGGGATTCGGGCTCTGCTCCTGTGGGTGTGACTCTTTGTGACCTCGGGCAAGTCATTTGGCCACGCAGTGTTTCTCAGCCTCCTCATAAGTTAAATGGGGACCAATACAACTTGCCCCCATTTATGTCACAAGGATGAAGTTTGAATGGGAGAAAGTTCAAAGTGCAGAGTGAACACAAACCAATGGATTTCCATTGTTTGGGTTTCCAGGTGACTGTGGTTAGACCCTAGTGCAGAGGCCAGTCACCACCTCCAGATACTTCTCAAACAGATCTTGCCCCAGGGGACCAGTTAGTGGACCTGGGCTCTTCAAAGGTGAAACCTCTACCCCCTTGGCATTCACTGTGGGGTGAGGCCATCACTGGTTGAGAGCCTGGCACTCTGTGCTGTGGCCTGAGGCCACTTGAAGATTTGCTGAAGGTGTTCCTGTACAAGGTGTCTGGGTCAGGAGCGCTAGTCAGGACCTAGTCATTAAGAAGAGAGAAAAGGGATTCTTGTGGCTCTTGATTATTTTGCTTGCTGATGCCATGACAATTGCCACTCAGAGGTGTGTGAGGGTGAATGAGAGAGAAAGCATGTCCCCAGAAGCCAATGCAGTAAGACCTTAAGACCATCTAACATAGCTATATTCTAATTTATCCATCAGTCATGACAATTTTCTTCTAACCTTTGTTTTGTTTTTTACATTAATCCATCCATTCATTAACCCAACTTCTCTTTTCATTTTCAGTTTGGGCTTCCTGTAGACGCCCTTTTCCTGCGCAACAGAGCTGGGCCTCCCTTTCTCTAATTCCCCCTTAACACGTCTGCGGGGCACACAACCTGTGCCCTCCCCTTTCTTCCTGCCAAGGTTTATAGAAGCCCGAGAGTCTGAGGACCTTGTCTGGCCTCTGGGCAAGAAGCCAGCAGTCACGTGGTTTAAAGCTGCATCCTGCATCCCAGTGCCCCTCCCAGCGCCCCCAGCCGGCCACTCCCCGCCCCATCTTTGACTGTAACATGTGCAGGGGTTCTGCCTGCTCCACGGCACCACCAGCTTCCCTGTTCCAACTCCGAATGCTGTTTGTTCCCCCGAGGTATTTGCATCCAGCCTGGCTGGGTGAGCAGCAGTCAGCAGGGCTTTCCCCCTTAGTCTGCAGTCACTTGGCTTCCCCACCCACCACTAAGCCCCTAACAGGAACCACAGCCTCTCCTCAGAGGGTTCCAGAAGGAGATTCTTCGGTTAGCCCAGCCCTTTCCAGTTTTGATTCACTCAAAAGTGACTGCACTCAAACTCTGTTAAGAACCTGGAATGAGTTTATTTGCACCCAGCCCTTCCCAGACAACACGACTGCTGAAGAAAATAGCATAAATGTCCCCTCTCTGTAATTCTGAGTACCCCACAGATGCAGGAGGGAGAATAAACCTGAATATTAGTACCAGCATAGTGTCTTATGGAATTGTTATGAGGTGTCTCACATCTCCTTTGTAATTTCCCTGAGGATGCCACACCATCCCAACAAGGCAGGGCCAGTAGCAGGTGTAAGCATCCCGTGTCATAAACTGCCAGACTGAGTGGTTCAAGAATTAGTGTTTTTAGTTTGGCTTTGAGGAATCTTCCAGTCTATTTATTTGGTGAATTTGATGATGATGAGTTTCAATCTGTATTTTGCATGTGTCCCCCAATAAGAAGAAGAGGTGAGACTGTCAGTCGGAGAAGAGAAAAGAGATGCTGTGCCTTGGAAGGTCCCTGACTTTGCCTCTAAGGATTTGATATTTGAAAACTTCTAGCCTGGATTTGTATAATGGGGCCTCTCTGATAGTGGCTTTGGGAACCCCTTTGAAGTTGAGAGCCCTCCCTTGTCAGGGCCATGAGGCACACTGGACTTTGGTGTTTGACCAGTGAGAAAGTGAGAGCTGGCGGTGACTGGCAATGATCCCTGGCTAACACGCCGTTTCTCTGCCCTTCCTTTGCAGTAATCCATGGCTGTGTACTGAATAGTATTCCCCGCTACAGCTGGACTGGACTCCACTTAGCCTTTTAAGCCAAGGTTCCTATTGTAACTGACAGCTTTCCTTTGGGGTGCCAGGCAGCCGGGTCCCCGGCCCCTGCCATGTTCTTCCACTTCAAGCCCCACCTCTTCTTTCTATTTCTGCCTCACGGTCCCATTGGCATTGACCATGACCTTCTTTTTTATTTTTGAGATTTTTATTTTTTGGTCACTTGCTTTGAAAACACAATCGAACAAGGCTATGCCAAATTTTCAGGCCTTTTTGAAGTATTGAGAATGGGGAGGGGGTGTTCTCTTTTCAATAATAGATAATAACAGGAAACAAAAAGTAGAAACAACGGAAAGCAAACGAATGCACACACTTTATCTTTTTTTGTTGGCAAAGCAAGAGGGCAGTTTTGAGATGTATTGTTTGGTGAGTCACTGACTGGTGGGTGGCCAGAAGCAACTATGAAGGTGATGCTGCCAAAGCAGAAGCTAGTTTCTTGAGAAAATCCAAGTCACACAGTGGAGCATTTTAGGAGACCCTATGCTCGGAGATTTAAAAGCCAAAAAAAAAAGCTTGGATCCTCAGCTTGGCTCAGGGAGATGCTGAGTTAAGGCTGTCAAGTCTCCTTGGGAAAGGCTTCTTGTTTGCAGCTTTGACCAGTTTCACAGCTGCTTCCCAAGAATCCCAAACTTAAACAACTAATGGTCTCCATCCCCCCCCCCCCCAGTAATTATTTGCATCACAAATAGGAGGTCCCCTCATTTACATTTATTTACAGATTAACTACTTGAGGTTTGAGTGGTTCTGAAAACTTCAAAAGGTATTAGAGCCACCCAGACTTTGAGAGACCTTCAGAGACTAGGCAGGAATTTTGTATGAAGAGAGACATTTGGGTCCAGAAGACAGGTAGGACCCATTTTTTGTAAGAGGAAATCGAGGTGCAGAGAAATAAAGGGACTTTGCCAGAGGTCCCAGGGCTGTTTCATGGCAAAAGTCAGGCTAAATTCAGTGTCTTCTGAGACCCGATCCATTTCACAAATGGATTCAATCTGTTCATGTTCATTCCTGGAGACAAGTCTTTTGATGTTCAGGAGAAAATGAATAGTATTAGAGCGCCTTTGAGGTTTTTATCCCATAGAAAAATGTTCAAGGATGGGGTGGGCAGGGATGGGCAAAGCAGAGAACTCTAGTCCCGCCCCTGAACTGAGTGCTTCTGCTGACGATAATAAGAGTCATGGACACCTCTTAGCTGCTCAGCTTTCCTGGGAGTCTGGAATGAGGCATGTGAGTGCGGAAGTTTAACAGGTGCTAGAGATGACCCTTGTCATCAAGGAAGTTTGGTAAACAAAAATATAACTTGTATGTGAACATGAGACCTTTAGAAACTCAACCAAGGCTATGTAAAATAATTAAAATGCTTATTGTATCGGGTAGCTTGTCTCACTGTAAACAGAAAATTTTTTTTCCTTCCTCAGTGAAAAGATTTTTTTACTGAGTATAATTGTTACTATTAAAAAAAATTACTGTAACACTCTGTTTACTTCTGGTGAAACAAAACCAGTCATTAGAAATGGTCTGTGTCCCACCCCACCCCACCCTGGACTGGAATGGTTTTCCTGAAAAATCCCCATGTGTACACACACACACCCACCTCATTTCTTTTAAGCCAAGAAGTTTGCTTTTCCAAAATGCAGAATAGATCACTTTTGGTTTCGTTTATGTTTTTTTTGTTTTAATCATTTGGCATTCACGTGTGGCTGTCAATATGTGCTTTTTTTTTTTTTAATTAAAACAAGAAGCTTGAAACTGATGTTTGGTGTTCTTAAAACCTTCTCAAAAAAAAAAAACCTCAGCAGATTTTCCAGTGGTGATGGCCCATCAGTGACCCCATTTCTCACCTGTCTTCTCCATGTATAATCTGTGCTACCTCACACTGCCCACCTTCCTGACCCTGTCTTACTTTGAATGTCCTTTTTCTTTGGCTAATTTCATGTTTTCTTTCTCTTTCCCTCTCCAGCTTTTTTTAATCTTGTCTTCAGCAGCTGCACTAAGTCTAAAGGAGAAGACTACCATTATAGAAGAGTTAGGGTTTCCATATTGTCTCAAACCAGAAACCAACCAATTCCCTCTCGTTCCAAATTGTGTGCGTATGCACGTGTGTGCATGCGTGTGTACACACACACACACACACACACACTCTCTCTCTCTCTCTCTCTCTCTCTCTCTCAACAAGTGTTCATGTGTCCAGGCAAGAAGCTCTCTCCCAACTTACATGGTATTTTAAATGGAAGTGTCTTATCCTAACCTAACAAGGCAGGAAAAGATCCGTCCGAGCTGGAGAATGGACCCAATGTAACCTCAGAGAGACAACTGCAGGATGACTCACCCAAGTGTAAGTGACTGAGGCAGGAGACCTCAGCTGTGGGTGTGGAAGTACTGTTCACAAGTTTTTCATTTGAGTTTTCTGTTTTTCCTTTTAAACACCATTTCTCCAGTTCAATGGGTTGATTGTCTACAGCCACTATTAAACATTTCTGAATATGGACGAGAAAGTCAAGCAACATTCATATCTTCTTCAGCATTCACAGACCTTCTGCAGACCCCCTCAGCAAGTGGGGCAAGTGGATCTACTAACATTCAGGTGGAGAAAGGAAAGGAGAGATGGGGGAGCTTAAGCTTAGTGAGAGCAAAATTGCTCCATTCAGCCTTCCAAGGCCAGTTGGGGTTTTGAGAGAGGTTTCTGCTCAATGTGGGACCTGAAGAGAGAGCTTTGATGTTGATAAATCTACCCTGAATTCATTGGTTTAACTTGGATCGAAATGCCATGTGAGTGTGCTCATCCCCATATAGCCCTATGACCATTGCCATTCCACTGTCCCGTGTCTCTTGAGAGAGCCTCTTTGCATGTTTTCCAGAATCTGTGTTCATTCTTCCTTTCTTCTCCTTTGTTCTTTTTGCTCAGAGATGTGACCAGTCACTGCCCCTCTGGGGCTGTCATTCGCCAGGAGAAACATCCCAAAACCAGCACTGTTTAGCTTGATACCTTTCTAATGTCCATGTCAATTTTCAATAAAATTCAAAGAAATGCTCAGTGGCTGTGTGATTATTAGGTGATGCACGCATCATGGTTTGCCTTAGGAGGGGTGGGTGGCTTCCTTTCAAGGGGGTGGTTGGAGGGGCTCAAGGAGGCACCATCAGCCCATTTGCAACCTTCCTGGGTGGGCTGCTGTGCCCACAACCCCCATCTGGGTTTGAAATTTCCACAGGCTTGTGGCGGGGGTCAGGGGGAGTCCTTTACTTTTCCTTCATTAGCATGGATTTCACTGATCCGTTGAGCTCATCTAGGATAATTGATGGAGAAAGTGGAGTGCCAGATCCTATAGAATAAGAGTTGGTTGAGTTTTAATTCCAGAAGGAAAAGAACTGCACTGCATGGCTTCTCTTATTATTACTGTGATGTGAACATCCTGAAAATTCATGGGCATGACTCCAAAAGCCTTCTGTAAATAGGGTCTACTAGAGAGGGAAGTTTCCTTGTCTGTCCCAGCATTCAAGTGAGCAAGAGGGACAGTGGTCAGTTTTCATAATTCTGGCCGCAATCATAGTGGAATTTCCTTTCCTTGCCTTCATTTCCCAAATAACCAGATGCTGGAGACTGGAAGGTGGTTGGTACCCTCTCGGCACCAAGCTCTTGGAGACCTCTGAAGGGAAGGGGTACCAGGGAAAACGACGCTGGCCTGCATCTATGCAACTCACACACTAGAGAGCAGCCGAACGGGACAACCCGTGACATCACTGAGCCCCCGGCATCCTGGAGGTGTGGAAAAATACCGGTTCTGGAGCCAGACAGACTTGCTAGCTGTGTGTGTTTGGGGGCAAGTTGTGGTCAAAACCTCCCTGTAAAAGAATATCAGCAACTCCCTTGCAGGGGTGATTGCAGCGGTCTCGTGAGCTACTGTAAACTAAGGAGGTGGGTGTTCACTAAAGGAAATCCCTATTAGGGATGGAGTTTCCCCTTTACTAGAAGTATCTTAGGTTCTTCCAACCCAGGGTTTCTCAACCTCAGCACTATTGTCTTTTGAGACCAGATAATTCTTTGTTGTGGAGGCCGCCCTGTGCATTGTAGCATTCCTAGATGTCAGTACATTGTAGCACAAATGTAGTACATTGTAGCACTACTAGATGTCAGTAGCACACTATACTACCCCATCCCCAGTTCTGACAAACAAAACCGTCTCCAGATAAAGCCAAACTTCCCCTGGAGGGCAAAATTGCCCCAAAGTGGGAACCATTGCTCTGGGCCATGGGTCAACAAACTTTTCCTGTAAAGGGCCAGCAGGCAAATATTTTAGGCTTCGCAGACCACATGGTGTCAGAAACTATTTTACTGTTCAGTATAGACCAAAACCAGCCATTGATAATACATAAAAGGATGAACGTGACTGTGCACCAATAAAACTGCATTTATGGACACTGAAATTTGAAATTCATGTGTGGGTTTCATTTTCACATGTCCTAATTTATTATTATTTGTATTTCTTCCAACCATTTAAAATGTAAAGACCACTCTTAGCATGAGGGTCATATAAACACAGGGAGTGTGACTGGATTTGGCCTGTGGGCCACTGTTTGTCGACCCCACTTCTAATACATTTTGGTGCTTGTTACATTACAGGTGGCACTAGTGGTAAAGAATCTGCCTGCCAATGCAGGAGACACAGGTTCGATCCCTGGATTGGGAAGATCCCCTGGAGTAGGAAATGGCAAGCCATTCTAGTATTCTTGCCTTGAAAATCCCATGGACAGAGAAGACTGGTGGGCTACAGTCCATAGGGTCACAGAGTCAGACATGACTGAGCATGCATAGATGAATGCATCACAAAGCCTAAAGGTCTTAGAAGTGACTGGCTGGTCAAAAGAAATCAGAAATGAAGACAAATGGCTGATATTTTAATGCAAGTTAGTGGGAAAATGGGCTTGGTTAACTAAAATTTGTATATCATTTTGCTAGAGCATAGATGGGGGCAAGGGTCTGCTGGGGTGCTGAGAGCCAGTTCCTAGGGACTTGCTGAGCAGTGAGAAGGCCAACTGCTTCTAGGGACAGAACCAGGCTTCTAATACCTTCAAAATGGCTAAGCAACCTGGACTCCAGTTGTAAGCAACTGAAGTTAAGCAGTGTCCTTTTGTGTTTGAAAAGCCCCAACTCAGCTGAGTCCCCTCGATGTTCATCTGAAACTATCACAACATTGTTAATCGACTATACCCCAATACAAAATTAAAAGTTAAAAAAAATCCTGCCATTGAGGTTCAGGCCTATCTTCTCCTTGAAGCCTTTCTTGACCCCATCCACCTGTTTTGATCTCTTCTTCCTTTTCAAAAACCTCCTGGCTGAAATTGTTTAATCTTCTCTGCTTCTCATTTGAGAGACTTCATTCTCAAGAGATGTTAAGCTTCCTTAGGGTAGAAATATCATTTACAACTCCCCAGTGGGCCCAGGAAAGTGCTGGACACACAATAAAAAGCGATTAAGAGGTAGCTAGATGGCAATTCTTGACTAATTTAGGGAGCTATTGCACTTTTGAAACAATTTAATTTTGAAATGAAATAACAATAATAGTACAAAGTACACTCACATGCTCTTGACCCAGATGCACCAACTGATGATATTTTGCCCCATTTGCTTTATCATTTACACTGAGGTGCCCCCTTCCCCCCTCCCCTGGAACCAAATAGATAGAGATACATAGCATTTTTTCTGAACCATTTGAAGATAATTTACAGGTATCATGGCCTTTACTCCTAAATATTTCAATGGGTATTTCCTAGCAATAAGGATATTCTCTTACATAGCCACAGTTACCAACTTCAGTAAATCTAACCTTGTTACACTACTTTAACCTATTGAATAGTATGTGTGCATGCTCAGTCACTTCAGTTGTGTCCAACTCTGTGACCCCATTGACTGTAACTTGCCAGGCTCCTCTGTTCATGAGATTCTCCAGGCAAGAATACTGAAGTGGGTTGCCATGCCCTCCTTCAGGGGATCTTCCCTACCCAGGGATGGAACCTGAGGCTCCTGTGACTCCTGCATTGCAGATGGATTCTTTACCCACTGAGCCACCTGGGAAGCCCATTTAATAGTATACTTTATACCAATTTTTCCTGCCATATAAGATTGGCTCTAGAATCATGCACTGTGTCCTGTTACTTTAGCGTCCTTTAATCTGAAACAGCCTTTCTTTGTCTTTCATGATACTGATATTTTTGAAGTGCCATTAAAAAAAAAAAAAAAAAAGATTGTTGTCATTTTGGGTCAAGGTGTTGCCCAATTTCTCCACTATATAATTATTGTTTTTCCTCTTCTTTGCTACTAATAAACAATCTGTGAAGAGAAAACTGTAAGTCCATGCAAAATCCTCCTCATCAAAAAATTCCCCCTAGATTTAGCATCTACTGGTGATTCTTGCCTGAACCAATGATGATTTTCTGACTCCAGCATTCCCTTCATATTTACCAGTCAGCACATGGTATTCTATCATAAGCAAAGGCCCTCCCCTTTCCCTCATTATTTATCTACTTGGTCTCACTGTGGACTTATGGCTTCCTATTTTGTCAATGGCTCGTTACTGTCCTTATTAATTTGGGTGTGCAAATTACCAGGCTTTGGCCAGCTCCTAGCTATTGCTTATAGTCCATTAGTAGCCATTCCTCAAGAGGATATTGCAGTGCAGAATACTCTGGTCAAGAACTTTTAGTGATCTGATTTCTGGGATAGTTTATGAGGGTGGTGCTGAGCCAGGTTCCAGGTTTCCCTCTTTTCTTCACTCACTGGCTCCCCCACAGGAAAGGGAAGGGAAGGAAGCTCAGAGCTGACAGACTATGTGTGTATGAGTGTGTGTGTGTGTGTGTGTGTGTGTGTGTGTGTGAGTGTGTTTCATGTAAAAACAGTGGTGGGAGCCTGTTAGAGCAGAGAAAGATGATGGAGGTGATTACATGACGTTTCTGGATTGTTTTAGGATGCAATGGTTGCCATTATCAGACTTCCCTCCTCCACTTCTCTTCAACCATTATTCAGATAATTTACTTCTGCTTAGGGGTTTCAATTCCTGGTCAGTGAGAAAACATCTGCGGTGTGTGACTGAGCTAGGTTGGCCGAAGGATGTTTTGATCAGAAGGATTACCAAGGAAAGAAGGTCCTGGAGAATCATGGGAATTTTTGTTTTGCTTCCTAGAGATGAAACTGCTTATTCCATAGCAGGATTTACAAATGCACTCCAGTTATGGCTGTTCCAGAGCAAATGGCCTCTAACATCAATTTCATTGCCTTTCACTCTGTAATTCAAATTCAAACATCAGGTTGGAATTATTTGTTCCTATATGATGGAAGAATTTTCATCCAATCTGAGAGGAAGGCATTTTTCTTTTCTCAACTCCTTTTCTAAGAAAGATGTGTATTGATCGAAATGCTGATTCTGATGAAAGTTGGCAGCTTAGGCGGAAATTAATCTAACTTAAAATCAGCTTAAAATGTAGGCCCTAAGAAAATGAGTTTCACAAGTTTGGGACAACAGGAAGAGCCTTCATTCATTCAATCATTCATTTAATTCAACAAATATCTATTGAGTTCCCACAGGAGCCAAATGTGGGTGCTAAAAGCAAGACAGATGAGTTCCTTGCTCTCATAGCACTGTCACAGGAAGTGAGGAGGAGTTAAAAAATTTTTTTGAAGTTCAAAAGGTGGTACATACTGTGAAGAATAAAAAAAACCAGGGCAATATAATGGCAAATGAGTGGGGAGCACTGGATGAGAAGTCAGGTGACCTAGATTCTGATCTCAGCTTTGCCAGAACCTGCCTCTACAGACTTCAGTTATCACTCTACCTCTCTGGCCTTATTTTTCTCACTCATACAATAATGATTTGAATTTATGATCTCAAAGCTTCCTTTCTAGTATCATGTTCTTTGATTTGATGGTTCAAAGACTGTCATTACTTCAATAAACATGAGTACCTACCACAGAGTCAAAGACAGCACTCCTTGTGTAATGGGGGAGACAGGCATGAAAATAAATCATTATTAAAGCGAAAAATGCTGTGATCTTCTGCTCTTCTCAATCCAAAACAGCCCTACATATAAATATGACACATAATGATAAATACTAGAGAAGGCAATGGCACCCCACTCCAGTACTCTTACCTGGAAAATCCCATGGACAGAGGAGCCTGGTAGGCTGCAGTCCACGGGGTCCCTAAGAGCGACTTCACTTTCACTTTTCACTTTCACGCATTGGAGAAGGAAATGGCAACCCACTCCAGTGTTCTTGCCTGGCGAATCCCAGGGACGGGGGACCCTGGTGGGCTGCCGTCTGTGGGGTCGCACAGAGTCGGACACGACTGAAGCGACTTAGCAGCAGCAGCAGCAGCAATGATGTATAATACATCATAAAACAGTTAAAGGGGGACAACGGGTAAAAGTCACTCATCCAACAGTCCTCCTGCTATGGAACATTGAGTTCTAGGTGGGACTATTTCTCCGCACCAACGCGATAATTAGTTCCAGGACAACAGAGAAAACCCAGCTTCTTTTTCCTTTGTATTGACTATACTGAGCACACAGTAAGTGCTGTGTAAATTCCTACTGACCGGGGGCTTTCCTCATGGTCCAGTGGTTAAGAATCTGCATTCCAATGCAGCGAAGCCTGGTTCGATTCCTGGTCCTCGAACTAAGATAGCACAACTAGACATAGCCTGGATGCCCCAAGGAAGACCCAGTGCAGCCAAATTAATAAGTACATAAAATTGTTTACATAAAAGATATCAATCAATTGTTTACACAAAAGAATCTATCAATCTTATATAAAATAGATATATAAATTCCCGCTGACACTCATTAACTACTTCCATAGCACAGACGGGCAGACAGTGATTGAGGGGCTGGAGCAGACGGTGGGTCTAGTGAAAACATTTGCCTACAGAGTGAGCCATTTGGTGCTGTGCAGCTTTTAGTTTGGGGGCCCCTTTTGTATTTTGTAATATTCTGCACGTTTTAAATTGATACAGTTAATACAGGATTATTTGAAACCGTGATCAGAACTCTGTGAACACGATGCCTGTATTTGTCAGCAATTGGGATGGAGTATGGACGGTAAGTGGGTTTGGATGATTTTTTCTTAAGTATTTTGTTTTTACTACTACTTCATAATAAAACAAAGCTAATGGTGCACGACACACAAATAGCTTTTCAAGCTATCCTCTGAAGAAAGGCCGCCTCAGAGAGCTTACATTAAGAAAAAAAAAAAAAAAGTGTGATATCCATTTCAAGCCCAAGTCCCTCCCACTGTCAAACCCAGGGAAAAGCGTCAGGCGACCTATTGCTGCCAACAGTCACCTGAGAGAGCCTTCTAGGGAGTTAACGGAACCATGTTTCCAAACCTCAGAAAAATCTTTCAAAAACCCCCTTCCCGGAGCCCCGCCCCACGCTTGTGACCACAGTACGTCAAAGACGCCTAGTCGTCATAAGAGGGGGAAAAAAATGTACGTCGCGCGAGACTCAGCGACGGGATTTTGAAGTTAGGGAACAGCCGCGGCGCACGCGCACTGGCCTCACAACCTCAGGGCGGCACGCGGGTAGGTAGACTAGAACTCAGAGAAGGGGGAGCAGAGCGTGCAGGTGTCTTTTTTTTTTTTTTCTTTCCTCGCGCAGTGCGTGAATCTGAGGGTCGCCGGAGGTGCGGAGTGCTGGGCCTGGCTCAATCTCCCCGGCGCGCGTGTGACTGTGCCGGGTGCTCTCGTGCTCCTCCACGAGTTGCAGGAGTACAGCGGGCGTGTACCCGGGTTGCCGGGACGGGAGCTTGTGGTCGCTTTCCCTTTTTAACGGTCGCCCCCCACGTACACACTCCAGTCCCCCGAGAGTTGGTCTTCGCGCCCCCGGCGCGCCCCTCCTCACCCGGTCCCTCCCACCAACCCCCCGTTCCCGCTTGCTCCTGATCGGGAGTCGGCTTCATCCCTGGGGTCCCTGCTTGGGGGCGGAGAAGATGGCTGGCGGACGTCTGCTGTTGGGGGGCGACTTCCTGTCGCCGCCGCCGCTACCGCCCCTCCCGCCGCCGCCGCCGCCGCCCCTCCCGCCGCCCCCGCCAGAGCCAGTGCTGGAGCAGTGGCGCTATAGCCACGAAAGTGACTGGCAGTGGGCTCTGCGGCGCAGCTTCATCTGTCGGCACCTGCACAGTTATCCCGGGGCTGCCCTAGACCAGCTCCTCGCGCTCTCCGCTGCCTGGACCAACCACGTTTTCTTGGGCTGCAGGTGAGTAAGGTGTGAGGGTCGGGCTGGGGACCCGGGTGGGGTGGGGATCAGTGAAGGGGGTCGGGATAGGGAAGGGGGGGGGGGCGAGTATGGATGAGTGCTTAGAGACTGGAGATTTGGAGGTGCTGGAGGACTCCACTGTTGGCCCGGGGCGGGCGCGGGGGCGGGGAGGGGGGTCGGGGAGGCGGTTGGCGGAGCGAGGTGGCTGGGGATGACATAACAGCTAGAAAGGTGCGGGGATCGCGGGAGAGGCCTCTCCAGGACCAGGGATGGAGATGAAGCAGCGCCTGGGAGAGGATTGCCGAGAGGTGGTCATTGTGATGCTGTTTTGGAGGGCGTGGGAAATGACGACTAGCAGAACCTCGGACCTGCGTAGGACCTTACAGGGATGCGGTATCTGCAAAGAATATTCGACAGTCGGGACTCCGGGGTCTGTGGGGGGGAGAGGAGAGGAGCTCTGCGGTTCTAATCCTAGTCTCCTGAGCGTTCTCTCTTTCCATTCCCGTTAGATTAAATAGCAGCCCACTAGCTGGGTTTTACTGTCTTCTCCTGGGGAGGCGGTTTGTATGAGGTCTCTCAGCCGCAGGGTCCGCCTTGCTTGTAGATTTGCGCATAATGTGTCTGGACGCAAACAAAGAAATGGTTATATGTACTGTAAAAGCGGATTGCCCTCATTTCACCTTAAATGTGATCAGTAGGATTAACATTTGGCTTCTGAGTGAGGTTTTAGTTGTGTTTGTTCCCCACCTCCCCGACCCGCTCCCCTTTCTTAGAACCTAGTGCCTGTTCTGAACAGGCCTCTTTGAAAGCTCTTTGCATTCAATGGAGACTGCAGTATGGTTCCAACGCATTTTTTTTTTAAACAGACTGCTTGGACCACTGTCCTTCAGAACCTTCAAATCGGCCCTATACTAGACTAATCATTCCTTTGATAGACTGAGAGGTTTTTTTTTTTTTGACACTTGCTTCAGGGCAAATTTTTTAGGCAGGATGAGAAATTATGGAAAATGATCAGATCAAATTCAACCAGTTCAGTTCCAGGAATGATTATAACAGATACAGATAAATAAGATTGTCTGTGGTTAATGCTTAATTATTGAACATAGATAACATCCAGTGTGATGCTTGTTTTGCTTCCGTAACGCAAAAATATTTTTTCTGTCTTCTCTAGATTAGTGTAATTTCTGTCTCCAGAGATAATGACTATTTCACTGGAGGAACTGGTTATGACTGGGGAAGCTTCAGTAATTAATCAAGTCAGATAAATCTAACTGGCCTGCACTTAACAATATTCTTCTGGCAATTGGAATGGTACCTTTATCCTATAATCATAGATGTCCTTAACATCACAGAAGCCATGGGAAATCTGAATCCTTTAAGAAAAAAACTTACAGGAATTGCTATAATATTACCCAATAGCTTAACTGAAGAGTAATGTTTACATTCTATCTGTTAACTTAGATATAGGAGAAGGGGAAGGGGCAATAAAGAATCTTGGAAACTAGGGACCAAGTGTACTCTTCCACTTGAGGCAGGCTTTATGTTAGCTGTCATCTTCAGGTGAGTAAAATCTGTATTCCAGTACTTGTTAATGTTGGCGTTGGCAGAGCTCTTGTTTTCTGGTCTATTTTTCTGTGACAGAAGACTCTTCTTTTCTCCCAGGGTGACTGCAGAATGCATGGTGACACAGCCCATTCTAAACTGAAATCGTTAATTTGTCGTTGAAGGCCCATCCCCTCACTTTTAGAACAGATTATAAACAGTAGCCAGAAGAGAACTCTTTGCATTTGGTTTCCCACTGGCAGGACTTTCTGTGTTCTAATTTAGCTGGGACTGAAAGAACTCCTAGGTCAGGGATAGCTTTGAAAAATCCTTGATCATAAGACCAAGACAGGAGGAGTTCACATGAGCAGGGGAGCAAATCATGTTTCAATCCCTTTTGGTGATAGTGGCTATTCTCTGGGAACAAATTTTAATATCTTCTTGACCATCTGTAACATGTTTCTCAGACTTAAGCAGCATCAGAATCTTAGGCTTCTTAAAACACAGATTGCTGGGCTCTACTCCCAGGGTTTCTGATTCAGTGGATGTGAGGTGGGACCCCAGCATTTGTATTTCTAACAAGTTCCCAGGTAATGGATGATGCTCATCCAGGGACTACACTATGAGAACCCGTTGCCTTATAGGATAAATAAAACAATGTTTTCTAATCTGCTTTTTGATAATTTTTCCCCTCAGTCTAGGCAATCAGGAAGCCCAAATAGCTGAAATTATTTCTCTTCACCTTTTCTTGTCTGTTTCATAAAAATAAACAATGTGTCAAGATTTTTTTTTTCTGTAGGCCATTTCTAACATATATCTTGTGGCTAATGAAAATTTAGTGCAGTCTTATCAACCTCATCTACAGCACAGACATAATTGTTCATATGAATGCCAAGGGACCTGTGCAGTTTTTACTTAAAATTGTTGATAGTGTGTGTATATTTAATAAAGCAGAATGTTTGGTAAACTGGAGCATTCAGCTTTCCAGTCATTCTTCATCAGAAGTATTGGAAACAGAATCCAAAAAAAAGAAAGAAACAGAATCCTGATCTATTGACTTTTGGTGAGATATTAATCAATAGAGAAAATATATCCTAAAATGAATCCAGTTTGCCACCTTGATTATTTGTCTCTTCCTGTTGATGTGAGACTGATGTTTGGAAGGAAGATGCTGACTGGGCTCCTGTTGTGAAACTAACTTTGCACATAGTAGGTAGAGTGCATCAGTCACCAGCTGATGAAATATGAGTGGGAGCTTTTAAAAGCTGTATCAGTAATCTTAGTTCACTATGTTAGGAGTCTTATGAATAGGTTTGCATAAATAATTTTATACTTGGAAATCCTAACCTTTGCTTAGTTTTCAAACCTCACCTTTTAAATTTGGACCTAGTAGAGCAGTTTAATAGGTTTTTTTTTAATTTGAAAGAAAGCATCTATTACTGAATATTTATTAAATTTCAGGTGCCATTGTATATCATAAGTGTACACCTATAAGCACGTGTCTTTTTTCAAGAATGTAAGTTTCATGAAATCAGATGTCTTTGTCCTTTAGAAATCATCTTTTTGTATGTATGGTGGCACAGTTGTGATTTCCAAAAAGCTTGATACATGATAAGATAAACTACTTTGGAAAACCTTAAAGACCAGCTGGGGCTTTTTGGTTTTCTTTTTTAAGCATTTACAACCAAATTGTAAATGCATAATATGCATACATCTTAAAATTACTTTGTTGGACTTGCCTTAATGGTACTTTACATCATGATCCCTCCATGAGATAAAATACTGTATAGCCATTAAAAGTCATGTGCTAATGACATGGAGAAAAAGCTTATGACATAGTAAATTAAGAAAAACATCAAAAAAGAATCCCAGCAGTTTACAAATCAACATAGATGATCTGATAGTGATTTTTTTTTTTTTGCAGGGGTGGGGAGAAGGTGGTATGGGAAGCATAGAAAAAGGAATAAAAAGTAAACCCCAAAATGTTAATGAAATTATCAGTGGTTGGGTTTGTAGGTATTTTCTTGATGGATTCTCCAAAATTTCTGGAGTAAAGGTGTTACTTTTTAAATCCACTAAAAAAACGCACTATGGAAAACTGAGTGATAAAAGCTTTATTTACTGCCATGGCTTATTTCAGATTTGTGGAACCACTTCTTTATCCCTGGGTAGGTACTCTTTGGAGAAGGCAATGGCACCCCACTCCAGTACTCTTGCCTGGAAAATCCCATGGATGGGAGCCTGGTAGGCTGCGGTCCATGGGGTCGCTAAGAGTCAGACACAACTGAGGCACTTCACTTTCACTTTTCACTTTCACACGTTGGAGAAGGAAATGGCAACCCACTCCAGTGTGCTTGCCTGGAGAATCCCAGGGATGGGGGAGCCTGGTGGGCTGCCGTCTATGGGATCACACAGAGTCGGACACAACTGAAGTGACTTAGCAGCAGGTACTCTTTGGAGAATTTTTAGAAACAGGACTGAAATCCTAGTGGTCTTCATAGTAAGTAAAGATTAATGTAAAGATTAGTATTTGTTCTTTGAATAGTCAAGTGTTAGGCACTACACAGTCTGTTCCATTATTGTTCCAGCTGGTTGGGATTCTTTAGTATTATGATTTCCTAATAAAGGGCTGAGAAGATGACTGTATTGGCAACCAACACAAAGGTTTATTTTTATAGCCTATTTGTGATGTTAAATTTTGTGGCAGATGTAATGAATAGGGAGCAGTAAGTAGGTATAATCATTACTAATGCTGGAAGAAACCAGAGAGAAAAAGTGAATGTGAATGGAGGGCCCCAAATGCATCATTCATGCACACTGAGTGGCTTACGTGCCATTACACTTGGATACCATGTTTGGAATCAGTCTGGAGAATTTTGACTGGAATTCAAGGTGAGTGGTTTGGTTGTAGTACCAGTTTTGGTAGCAAAATTGGCAATACCAGTTTAAGATTTGTAGACTTCATCTCATTTTCATAATCTTTTGTTTTCATCTCATACCTTAGAAATTGTACTCACAAATCTTTTTTAAAATTTTTTTATTTTTGGCTGCACTGGGTCTCTGTTGCTGTGTGCAGGCTTATTCCAGTTGTGCCCAGCAGGGGTGACTCTCTTATTGTGGTGTGTGGGCTTCTCACTGTGGTGGCTTCTCTTGTTGCAGAGCAGGGACTCTAGGGCAGGCAGGCTTCTATAGTTGCAGCATATGAGCTCAGTAGTTGTGGCTCACCAGCTTAGTTGTTCCATGGCATGTAGGAACTTCCCGGGCTAGGGATTGAACCTGTGTTCCCTGCATTGGCAGTAGGATCTTATCTACTATACCACCAGAGAAGTCCCCACTCCCAAATCTTAATGAAAGTGATATATATAATGTATGACATTTTAGGCTATGCTTTTTGATGTTTAGATAAGAGTGAATAAAAATAAAATTACTCATGGCATTTAAATGCTGGTGTTAGCAGCAGCAGTTATCAGTGGGAAGTGTGGGTTACAGATGGGCTAGCTTCTAGGTCATCTGTCAGAGACGGCCACCATGTCACTTCTCTGCTTTGCAAGGAAAGACATCTGATGGGTGCGGGACCTATTGTGTTGAAAATGGAAAATGTTATCTTCCTTCAGGTTCAGAGCCTATTCATGTAGAGGTGTACTAGTTTCTCCTTTTCAGCACTTTCTTGGGGAATTCCCTGGTGCTCCAGTGGTCCCTGGTTGGGGAACTAAGATCCCACAAGCTGCACAGCATGCCCCCTGCCCCTGCCCAAAGAAGAACTTGCTTCTCACACACCACCAGAAGTCTTTTTTGGTCTTAGACTTAGAAAGGCTCTGAAGGTGAGAAGAGTGAGTAGATCCCATGATAACCAAAACTTCACTTGAGCCCATATTTTTGTTTCTCTGCAGGAAGTTGATATTCTGTCAAGTGCAAATGTACTTCCTAAGGAGTCCTTTTAAAAATTGTGTGTTTTAAAGCTTTTTATTAAGGAAAATCAAACACAAAAAAGTAGAAAAGTTTAGTGGACATTCATGCATGCATCATTCAACTTCAGCAATTATCAGCAGTCTGTCATGCCACCCTTCTCATTTCGTCTTGCCCCCAGTATTTTGTGCGAGGTAGTCCAGAATATATTAAAGAAAACCTTGACATCATTTCTCCTGCAAATATTTTAGTATATATCTGTACCAGATAATTTTAAAAAATAGAGTCATAATACCATTATTCATACTTAGAAAAATTAACAATAATTTCTCAAAATCATCCAATAACGTTTTCTCCATTTGTCTCAGAATGGTTTGTTTGACCCACAGTCCAAACAAAGTCCACACATATCTGATTGATCTGTCACCTTTAACCTATAACCATTCCCTCTCCTTTTATTTTCATGCTGTTTATTTGATGAAGAAATGGACTGTCACATAGTGTTTCCTTCATTATGGATTCAGCTGGCCGTATTCTTGTGGTGGTGCTTAACATGTTTCTAGGAGTTAGGGGCTTGATTACGTTTGGGTGCAATTAGTTGGTGGTCAGGAACACTTTTTAGATCTTTGCCCTGTCATGTCACATCGGGGACACATGTCTGGTTGTCCCATTTTTAGTGAGATTAAGATTATAAAGTTCTCCACCAACTTTTTTCAATTGAAATTTTTATTGACATAATTATTGATTCACCTGTAATTGTAGGAAATATGATGCCCTGTGCCCTTTACCCAGTTCCCGCCATGGCAACATTTTGCAAAGTTAATATATCATAATCAGGATAATGATATTGTTACAATCTGCAGTCTACACAGATTCCTCCAGTTTTACTAATACTTGTGTGTGTGATTCTATACAGTTTATCACAGGTGTAGGTTTGCATGTCCACTACCATGATCAAGATATGAACAGTTCCAGTACCACAAGGATCCCTCACATTGCCCTTTTATAACCACATCCATTTCTCTCCCATTCATACCCAATGCTGCGTGTATCAATAGTTTATTCATTTTTTTGCTCAGCAGTGTTCCATGGTGTGTGGCAAAGATATCTGGGCTGATTGTAGTTTGGGGCTGTTACAAATAAAACTGTTATGAACATTTGTGTACAGTTTTTTTGTGTGAACGTACGCTTTTATTTCTCTGAGATAAATGCCCAAAAGTGCAGTTGCAAGGTCATGAGGCAATTGCATGTTTAATTTTATAAGAAACTTCCAAGTTGTGTTCCAGAGTGGTCATATCATTTTATATTCCCATAAGTAGTGTACAAGTGATCCAGTTTTTCTGCATCCTTGTCAGGACTAGTGTTGTCACCATTTTTCACTTTAGCCACTCTGATAGGTATGGAATAATATCTCATTGTGGTTAAAGTTGCATTTCCTTGGTGGCTAATGATGTTGAACATTTCTTTTTATCTGCTTATTTGCAATCTGTATATCCTCTCTGGTGAAATGTTCTGTTTATATCTTTTGTTCATTTATATGTGTGTAATACACACACTCATATATACTATATACACATATATACACATTATATATGTATATATATTTTACTATTGAATTTGAGAGGTCTTGAGGTCTTTATACTAGATACTAGTATTTTGTCAAGTCTATGGTTTGTAAATATTTTCTTGCTCTCTGTAGCTTGTCTTTTCATCCTCTTCACAGGATCTTTTGAGAACAAAATTTTTTAATTTTAATGAAGTCCATTTTATTAACTTTTTCTTTTATGGATCATACTTTTGGTGTTAAGTATAAGAATTCTTTGCCTAGCTGGAGTTCTTGAAGATTTTCTTCTGTATTTTTTGTAAAAACTTTTTAGTTTCACATTTAAGTTTATGATGCATTTTGAGTTAACTTTTGTATATGATGTGAGGTTTAGCTTGAGGTTGTTTGTTTAGGTTGGATGCCTACTTTGTCCAGCACCATTTGATAAAAAGAATGTCCTGCCACCATTGGATTACTTTTGGTTTTATCAACAGTTGAGCATGTCTCTGTGGGTCTATTTCTAGGTTCTTCCCCGTCAACTTTTCACCTGATAAGCTTTTATTGTTGTTCAGTTGCTCAGTTGTGTCTGACTCTCTGTGACCCCATTAACTGCAGCATGCCAGGCTCCTCTGTCCTTCACCATCTCCTGGAGCTTGTTCAAACTCATGTCCATTGAATCAGTGATGCCATCCAACCATCTCATCCTCTGTCATCCCCTTCTCCTCCTGCCTTCAGTCTTTCCCAGCATCAAGGTCTTTTCCAATGAGTCAGTTCTTCACATCAGGTGGCCAGAGTATTGGAGTTTCAGCTTCAGCATCAGTCCTTCCAATGAATATTCAGGACTGATTTCCTTTAGAATTGACTGGTTGGATCTCCTTGCAGTCCAAGGGCTTCTCAAGGGTCTTTTCCAACACCACAATTCAAAAGCATCAATTCTTTGGTGCTCAGCCTGCTTTATGGTCCAACTCTTACATCCATACATGACTACTGGCAAAACCATAGCTTTGACTAGACAGACCTTTGTCAGCAAAGTAAGTCTCTGCTTTTTAATACACTGTCTATGTTGGTCATAGCTTTTCTTCCAAGGAGCAAGCATCTTTTAATTTCATGGCTGCAGTTACCATCTGCAGTGATTTTGGAGCCCAAGAAAATAAAATCTGTCACTGTTTCCCCATCTGTTTGCCATGAAGTGATGGGATTGGATGCCATGATCTTCATTTTTTGTATGTTGAGTTTTAAGCCAGCTTTTTCACTCTCCTCTTTCACCTTCATCAAGAGGCTCTTTAGTTCTTCACTTTCTGCCAGAAGAGTGGCGTCATCTGCATATCTGAGGTTATTGATATTTCTCCCAGTAATCTTGATTCCAGCTCATGCTTCATCCAGCCTGGCATGTCACATGATGTACTTGGCATATAAGTTAAATAAGCAGGGTGACAGTATACAGCTTTGACCTACTCCTTTCCCAATTTTGAACCAATCCATTGTTGCTTTTTGACCTGTGTACAGGTTTTGCAGGAGGCAGGTAAGATGGTCTGGTATTCCCACCACTTTAAGAATTTTCCACAGTTTGTTGTGATCCACACAGTCAAAGGCTTTAGTGTAGTCAATGAAGCAGAAGTAGGTGTTTTTCTGGAATTTTCTTACTTTTTCTGTGATCCAACGGATGTTGGCAATTTGATCTCAGGTTCCTCCGCCTTTTCTAAATCCAGCTTGAACATCTGATAAGTTCTCATACTGTTGAAGCCTAGCTTGGAGAATTTTGAGCATTACTTTGCTAGCGTGTGAGATGAGTGCAATTGTGCAGTAGTTTGAGCATTTTTTGGTATTGCCTTTCTTTGGGATTGGAATGAAAACTGACCTTTTCCAGTCCTGTGGCCACTGCTGAGTTTCCCAAATTTGCTGGCATATTGATTTGCAGCACTTTCACAGCATCATCTTTTAGGATTTGAAGTAGCTCAACTGAAATTCCATCACTTCCACTAGCTTTGTTTGTAGTGATGCTTCCTGAGGCCCACTTGACTTTTCACTCCAGGTTGTCTGGCTCTAGGTGGATGATCACACCATTGTAGTTATCTGGGTCATTAAGATCTTTTTTGTATAGTTCTTCTATGTATTCTTGCCACCTCTTCTTCATATTGTCTGCTTCTGTTAGGTCCATACCATTTCTGTCCTTTATTGTGCCCATCTTTGCATGAAATGTTCCCTTGGTATGTCTAATTTTCTTGAAGAGATCTCTAGTCTCTACCATCCTATTGTTTTCCTCTATTTCTTTGCATTGTTCATTTAGGAAGGCGTTCTTATCTCTCCTTACTAAACTTAGCAGCCACTGATGATCATTTATTGTTGCATTATGGTTGCAAAATGGTTGGAATCTATCGTTCCTTCATTTATTAGCTGGAATGCTTCTGTAAAGGAGATTTTCTTCATCAACTCTTTAGTTTTCTCTGAGGTACAATTTGCGCAGGGAAATGCTGGTTAAATGCTTGCTTTCTTCTTTTAATGTTACTTGTTTTGGGAATAATGTCTTGATTCCCCACCATCCTCCAAAGGTGACCAGTAATGAGTTTGTAAGTATTACTGTGAACCAATGGATTTTTAACATGTTTGATGTGTTTCAGTGCACTGTGGTTATTCTTGATACTCAAGTTGGCTCACTTCTGAGTCCATTTGACAACAACCCCTGAGGTCTTTGACAGTGTCCTTGTTTCCAGGCATGAAAATATCTCCCAGATTCTACATTTCTTGGCCCAGACTTGGATCCAGCCACTTCTTTCAGGACTCTGATTCCATTTGATGGGAAATGATAGAAACCACAATCTGGATGTTAACAATCCATCTATTAACATTCTTAGTACGTTTACATTATCATTATCATATATGTATACATGATCTACATCATATGCATATCATGTATGCATATATGTATACATGATCTACATCATATATGTATATATGTAGAGAAAAATTATGAGTTTATATGGATACTTTTAATTCAAATTAAAGATAAGGTCTTCACCTAAATTTCTTAATATTTGTGTTTGTATGTCTTCTAATAACAGTAACATAATTGCTCATTTGATACATAACTATTTTAGGGCAGATTCTTCAGTTTTATAGCCAAGAAGCACTCTGTTAGTAAAGTCCTGTGGGAGCAATTATAAGATGGGTCATCTAGAAACTTTTTCAAAAACTGCATTCTTGTCTGTTTTAACTATAGATTATATTCATTTAAATAGGTACAGCCCACGCTTGATGGAAAAAATTCTCCAAATGGCTGAAGGTATTGATATTGGGGAGATGCCTTCATATGATCTGATGCTGTCCAAGCCCTCCAAAGGTCAAAAACGTCACCTCTCAACTTGTGATGGTGAGTATACTGTTTCCAGAAGGTGGGATTTGAAGAAACAATGTGGCTTCTTTTTTTAATGATATGAGTGTGGTATATGATTTTAAATAACATTGGTAACATCAGATCTTATATACTGTAAAAGTTTTAACTTTCAGTTTATGCATTTTTTTGAGGATGCTAAATAGAACTGAAAGCTAAGAATACTGAATTCATGCTATAATGCTATCCTTGAAGGATAATGCTTCCATGCCATGGAACCTCCCTTAAGCATCTAAGTAACTAAATCCTCCTGGATGGGTCTGTGGTAGACCAATTTTCTACTAAACAGTGTTATAGGGAGAAAGCTCTAGTGTCTGGTATAGCATCAGCAGAGTTCTTCCATAGCTTTAAATTTGATATCCTCTATAAATCATTAGTTTCCAGCTGAAGTTTGTTCTAGAAATAAAATATAGCAAATACCTTTTTGTGCAGAATAGGTCAGAACTAAGATTTTGAAGTTGAAAATCTTTGGGATCTTTTGACAAATATTTTTTATTTGATTTTTTGTTTTTTTTAGTCGCAACTATGTAAAGTGCCATCACAGAGTCGGTTACTTCTGGTACAAAACAGAGGCTTTGTAAACGCCTCTGGTCATCATCTCTGTTGCATTAGAGCCATCTGTTCCATTTGCAGTCCTTAAGAAGGGAGCTTTTCAGCACAGGTGGTATGAGATCATAATGGAACATCCTCTTACTCAGCACACTTCACCTGTGCTTTAACTCATTAGATGCAGAAGCATCTACCCGTCGTGCATGGTGGTGACCTGCATACTTGAGTCAATGGCATATTTTCTGTCAAGTCTCCTCCCTTACATGTGGAAGGACAGGGAGCATCTCTCCTTATGCTGGAATCTTACGTTGATATTTGAGTCCCTTCACCTAAATGACCTGAAGTTTTGTGATGGGACATAACTTTTACCAGCAGTTCAGCTTGCAAAAAAAAGTGGTTGGTACTGTTTTCCTGCTTGGTTCTTTTGAAATATCCGTTTTTAATGAATTGTAAATTTCACTCATTCTATAGGTCAAAATCCTCCTAAAAAGCAAGCCGGTTCCAAACTCCATGTGAGACCTCGTTTTGAGCCTGTACATTTTGTAGCTAGTAGTTCAAAAGATGAAAGACAGGAAGATCCTTATGGCCCTCAAGCAAAAGAGAGAAATGAACAAACACATTTTGCCAACATGCCAAGAGACATCTACCAAGATTATACTCAAGACTCTTTCAGTATACAAGATGGGAATTCTCAGTATTGTGATTCATCAGGATTTATTTTCACAAAAGACAAGCCTGTCACAGCCAACATGTATTTTGACAGTGGGAACCCTGCCCCCAGCAGCACATCACAGCAGGTAGACTCTCAGTCACCTCCTGAGCCTTCACCATCACAGACATTTCCTGAGTCAGTGGTAGCTGAGAAGCAGTATTTTATTGAAAAATTAACAGCAACTATCTGGAAGAACCTTTCTAATCCAGAGATGACTTCTGGATCTGATAAAATTAATTACACCTATATGTTAACTCGTTGTATTCAGGCATGTAAGACAAATCCTGAATATATATACGCTCCTTTAAAAGAAATCCCTCCTGCTGACATCCCCAAAAATAAAAAACTTCTAACAGATGGTTATGCCTGTGAAGTTAGATGCCAGAACATCTACTTAACTACAGGCTATGCTGGCAGCAAGAATGGGTCCAGGGATCGAGCTACTGAGCTAGCTGTAAAACTCTTGCAGAAACGTATTGAAGTTAGGGTTATCCGACGGAAATTCAAGCACACAATTGGAGAGGACCTTGTGGTGTGTCAGATTGGCATGCCTTCATACGACTTTCCTCCAGCTCTGAAACCACCAGAAGAGCTAGTGGTGCTGGCTAAAGATGCTTCTGGGCAGCCGATTTTTAATGCTTCCGCCAAACACTGGACCAATTTTATCCTTACAGAAAATGCAAACGATGCAATTGGTATCCTTAACAATTCTGCCTCATACAACAAAATGTCTGTAGAATACAAATATGAGATGATGCCAAATCGTACATGGCGTTGTCGAGTGTTTTTGCAAGATCACTGCTTAGCTGAAGGTTATGGAACCAAAAAAACAAGTAAACATGCAGCTGCTGATGAGGCTTTGAAAATCCTTCAAAAAACACAGCCTACATATCCATCTGTCAAAAGTTCACAATGCCAAACAGGCTCTTCACCCAGGGGATCTGGAAAGAAGAAAGACATAAAGGATCTTGTAGTTTATGAGAATTCTTCCAATCCTGTGTGCACGCTGAATGACACAGCTCAGTTTAACCGAATGACAGTTGAATACGTCTATGAAAGAATGACAGGCCTCCGATGGAAATGCAAGGTGATTCTCGAGAGTGAAGTAATTGCAGAAGCAGTTGGAGTGAAGAAAACTGTCAAATATGAAGCTGCGGGGGAAGCTGTGAAAACCCTCAAAAAGACCCAACCGACTGTCATTAACAACTTGAAGAAAGGAGCTATTGAAGATGTAATTTCCAGAAATGAAATTCAGGGCCGCTCAGCAGAGGAGGCTTATAAACAACAAATCAAAGAAGATAACATTGGAAATCAGCTCCTGAGAAAGATGGGTTGGACGGGTGGTGGTTTAGGTAAATCTGGTGAGGGCATTCGGGAGCCAATCTCTGTCAAAGAGCAGCATAAGCGGGAAGGGCTTGGTCTTGATGTAGAAAGGGTAAATAAAATTGCCAAGAGAGATATTGAACAGATCATCAGAAACTATGCCCGCTCTGAGAGCCACACGGATTTAACTTTCTCTACAGAGCTGACTAATGATGAGCGGAAGCAAATACATCAGATCGCCCAGAAGTATGGTCTTAAGAGTAAGTCTCATGGGGTGGGCCATGACAGGTATCTGGTGGTAGGAAGAAAAAGACGGAAGGAGGACTTACTCGACCAGCTCAAACAGGAGGGCCAAGTGGGGCATTACGAGCTGGTGATGCCTCAAGCAAATTGAGATCTTGATAATTTATTGTGCAGATGCCTGAGGCAGATTTGTGAATTAAAGAAGTGATGCTACATGTACTGGTTGCAGAGTATATTCATTCTTAAGATGTTTCACCTTGTTCATTTCATATAGTGCTTTATTAGATATTGCAACTTGAAGAATACTGTCCACTTGTATTAGCTTAATCCAGGAGATAATATTGTGCAGTTACTGTTTGTGTCTTTGATATTGCTGTGTCCCTCAGATTTTAGTGGTTTGTACAAAGCAAGAACACATATCCAAATGGAATTTCACCCCAAGAAAGAAATTCCCATTTTAAAGGGCATAGCACAGCAATCTGCAACAATATGTAAAATTGATGTTGACTACAATAAAACTAGAGTCTTAATTCCAAACTTAACTGAAAATGTCAGATCATTTTGTATTATCTATTTTCATCTTTATGTGAAGCCAGTTATAGAATGTTTAACAGTAAATTGTGCTGTATGTGTAAATGTCCTTACCAACTAAATGATGTAAAATTTTCTTAAAGTAATTTTGGTGTTCATTTATTTATAACTCTTCCATGTGGTTTCCAGAATATTGGAAGTGATTTACTGTATCTTGTGATAGGAGTTTTAACAAATTCTAGTCTTCACGCTGTGGAGAAGGCAATGGCACCCCACTCCAGTACTCTTGCCTGGAAAATCCCATGGACAGAGGAGCCTGGTGGGCTGCAGTCCATGGGGTCGCGAAGAGTCGGACACGACTGAGCGACTTCACTTTCACTTTTCACTTTCATGCATTGGAGAAGGCAGTGGCAACCCACTCCAGTGTTCTTGCCTGGAGAATCCCAGGGATGGCGGAGCCTGGTGGTCTGCCTTCTAAGGGGTCGCACAGAGTCGGACACGACTGAAGCGACTTAGCAGCAGCAGCGGTCTTCACACTGAGAGAGCACTACTTGAGAGAGCAATTGAAAAGTTTCTAAAATTTTGATTCAGTCTGAAGAAAGGAAGCTGGAACTGTCTGTTCTTGGTGCCTTGCAGAGAGACTCGCAGCAACTCTCCGTTAACAGCTTTCACGTGGCTTGGATGTACAACACATCCAAGGTGGCCACACCTGTGGTAGAGCTTGGTAAAAGACTGAAGATACATTGGTGCTTTGATGAAAAGGTCAGTTGGCTGGTCCTCTCTCGAAAAGCTTATTTAGCCCCCAAAGCCAACTTTGTAACATATTTAAAACTGCTATTTTCGCTTATTTCTGGAATGTAAAAAAAAAAATGTATAAAATGAATTAGCGTATGCTTCCTGAATAAAAAGGAGCCAAAGTTGATCAACATGGTGGTGTGCTCATTTCTGGGAAGCAGCCTGGTAGCAACACTTTGAGTCTTTGGAGAAGACTCACAAAACATTTTGACACTAGAACGCATGTGGATGAACATGATGACTTAGCAGATAGGAACAGCCAGTCAACCACCCATCATGTTTTCCCTGGGGACCAACATCCTAGCTGCAGCCAAATCTTAGGCTGTTCCCTTTTACACGATTTTGTTTTTGTATCTCAGGTAAATCAAGTGTTGATATTCAGAGGTGAATATTGATAAACACCTCCAGTGACTTCATATTTAGAACAGTTAGGTTGCTTACAGTGTCTTAAAACATTTAGCACCAAACTTGACATGTAATTGGCCCACAATGAACAACTTCCTTTCCCTTCTTACGTATATTTTGCATTAAGAAGCTGTCCATTGTACTTAAATCAATATGTAAAAAATAGAAGGGGATTTTCTTTTATGCCTGGATCTCTATGGCTTTCAGTCACCCACAATGATTAACACAGTATATGATGTTTGCTTCCCACTAACTTTTGTCCTACAGTGTCTGGCCTTTCATAATGTTGGTAGGATGAGAAATGAGGTGTGCATTTTATTTTGGCCCTTAATCTTTTAACAGTGGCAAAGGGAACTAACCTAAAATGTTTATAGATTTTTTAGGATTATTTTTTTACCTACTAGTCTCATGCCAACTTTGAGAAGCTATGGTTCAATTAGTGCGTTAGAAAAGCCCGCCTTCACCTTTCTTGGGTAAGGGTGGCTTTGGAGATTGAGTGTAAAAACTCCTTTCTCTCTTTATATTTCTTTCCTCTTCCCAAAAATGATTCGGGGCCCACAGGAGTTAGGGTAATGTTATATAAATCTGGTTTATTTGTATAAGTTAAAACTAATAGAATATTAATGTAGTTAGTTAAGCTCTGAAACAGTGGGGCCAAGTATATATTTGGTTCTCAGTTTGAGGGTCCAGATTTCCTAACTTCTTAGGATCAGCCTTGGTATTGATGTGGAACTAGGGTGAAGTCATCTAACTCCGCTTGAGAATATGTTGAGAAATGAGGTTGGCAAGAATGAGCTGCTAACAACCTTGCTGTTCTATTTGTCCCTTTTTTGTTGGTTCTTAAAGTTTCCCTTTCTTTGAGACATGAGACAGCAGTCATTTTAACCCAGTACTGTAACCTTGCTATAAAACCTGCACAGGTACATGAGCAGCTTTAAGTTTTGTTTGAATAAATTATACTGAGGAACTAACTCTGCTTTCAGTTACATATATATTTATAGCATTAAGGCTCACAGATCTACTTTTTAGATTTTTTTCCCTCCCCTTTGATTACAAAATGAATGGAAATTTCATGCATTCTGTTGGGATTCTTTTAAAAATAGTATACAGTACATTATTCACTGTGCTATGAGTAACTGTTGAAGCTGGAGATGGGTCCTAAATAAAGGACTCTTAATTACAACTCTAGCTCTTCATCATACTCCCTTTGCCATACCAGCAGGTGCAGAATTGAAGATTCAAGTTCAATCTGCCATTTGAAAGGGGCCCTCATATATGTGTTTTAAATTTATGATTGTTACAAATTAGTATATGGCGTTGTTAGCCTGTGGCATTTGTTTAAAAAAATTGTAAAGAAAAAAAGCAAATATGCATTAAACTTTGAAATGAATGAATTGTGGTGCCTTTGACCATGGATATGATGCTTTGGGGAAGTCAGTTTGTTGACGCTGTTGTAAGATTTTGAAAGGATTACCCCATGAAAGATACTGGGAATAGTGTTTCTGAGGAGGTGTATGAAAGAAAAAAATAATAAACATGGACATTACCAATCTCACCTTAATTTTTTCGAGTAACAGTGTCACTATTCAAGATACCCAACCACAGGAATTCCCTGGTGGTCCAGTGATTAAGATTTGGTGGTTTCACTGCCATGGCCCATGTTCAGTCCCTGGTTAGGGACCTAACCATAAGCCATCTAGCACAGCCAAAAAAAATAAATCCAGCCACAGTAGGATGAAGAAATTTATGCAAAACTAATCTGCCAAATACTGATTTAATGTCATTCTACTTAGAAGCAGAAATGAACTTACGAGAAAGTATTTAAGGACGTTGTTCCCAGGTGAATCTAACCAGTTCATGTGTTCAGTGTAGGATGAGCTCCCTCACGTTGAATCTCCTTTAAATACACCAGAAGGACTTAAATTTCATTTATCACCGCCCCCCCGACCAAGTTAAGAAGTGAGTTTCCAGTCATTGTCCTTGTCTATAAAATGAACTAGGTTGCTCCTCAGAAGAAAGTTTTGTTTAAACAAGGTAATTTACTCGAGACTTAAAATACCATTTTATAGTAGTTTATTTTTTAAGCTAAGGGTTTTTTTTAAGAGGTGGAATGTCAGGATCAATGTTAGACCTTGGTCTCTAAGGATGATGGTAAATCTCCAGGTTAATTCTCCCCAGTTAGCAGTTTCATTCCCTTAATTGCCTATAATATATGCTGAAATAACTTTGTTTGAATAGTTTTACATTGTTAGAATGTTTTAAAAAGCATGAAATATTTAAGACTGAAAAGAATAAAGGTCCTCTCCAGCAATATCTTCTCTTTTCCCTCTCCCAGGATCTGTATTCATATTCAGCTAAAATATAATTATACTTTGACTACAAAATTTTAAGGTTATTTTTATTTACAAGTTTTGAAAAATGTACATTTTTTACATGGGTTACTTATGCAAAGTTAGATTTAAAAGAGTGATAAATGCACAAAAGATGACAATGGAACATCAGACAAAACATTTACAAGCCTTGTCCCACACTGCTACTTAAAGGTACTGTCTAAAAGTATAAATATTCAAAGAAAAGACTGCAAACATTGATTTTAATGTTCTTATAATACTGAAAGGGAGGAAGAAACTAAAGCATGCAGCATTAACTGAGGATTTGAGTGGAAAACAGTTTGCCACAGATATGTTCCCTTCCTTGAGTTAATTGAAACTAAAAGAAAAACAATGTGGGATTATAAATTTGTTTACATAGGGCAGAACAGCTCCTTTAAAAAGATTAAAGTTTCTCCAACCTTCTTAGCTTAATTAAAAACTAATGATTGTTTCCATTCCTCTGCTCCCACACCTCTTTAAAAAGTGAAAATCCAGAAGACTGCAGTATTCTGAAACAGCTTGGGTGTGTCCAGTGAATATCTTGCAAGGAGAGGATGTGTGAGTTAACATGATTGTGGCACTCCTTTGGCCAAGTCTTTTAACATTCTTCCTTCCTTCAGTAAAAAATAGTTCACACTGATTAAATCTTAGTATCACAGCCTTTTAAGCTTCCACTGCTCTTTCAAAGTGGATGTTTACAAGGATTTGTTTCCCTTTTTTCTACATGCCATATTCCAAAAATTCACTTCTAAATCTAACACAAGTGAAGGACCAGCCAGGGTGAAGGCTTCAGCAATCATTTTGTTAAAAACAACATTCCTGTCATCAAGCTATGCATAAGCACCACTTGTAAAACAACTCATTTTAAAAGCTTAGTGTAGAGTAACACAAAACTGCCCTAAAACTGTAAATAAGATACAAGAGAAGGGAAATTAAGCATTAGTATTTTTGCACGTAACCCAGGTACAGTACATTTGATCTCATAGAGGGTGTTCTCTGATGTTTAAGGAGAGGGTAGAAGGGATAGGAAAAGCTTGGCAAGGGAAGATGGAAACGGCACAACAGCTATTTTGCTTTTAATAAAGTAAATGTAATGACACTGAAGAACAGGAAGATGACAAACACATCGATACATATTTTCCTTATGACTGCTGCTTCTTTTCTTCCACCCAGGTCAACAGTCACGCCAGCTCTGTTCTACTATCGCAGAAACACGTTTTTCATACTCCCGCTTGTTCTCCTGGTACAGCTGAGCAGCCTGGCTATTTGCTGGACTATTGGGATTGGGTTCATCCAGTAGAGACTATAGAGACATTTTGTAACAAGTCAGTTCCTCAGTGCCTAGATATATATCACTTGAATTATCCTAGGTAGCAGCTAAATTTGCTCTCAGCATGATAATCTTCAGTTACATTAGTCTGCTATAGCTAGGCAAATATGTTTTCTGGTGGCTTAGGTCTTAATGACCTACTTTTTACTTAACTTATGACTTTCAAAAAACAATTGCTAATATAAATGGATCAAAGGATAGTCACATTAAGGAAAATTCACCTGTATGGATGTTAAAATGGAAGACACATCATAGGTTGGACTCCAACGGTTCTGAAGTATGTCCAGACATATGCTACCATCTGCATAGACTAAGAGCATAGAAGTAGGTTATGTTAAACATAACAAAACCATTAAGGTTTTAACATCATAGTCAAGACAAATAGAGTCAAGAATACTTTGCTTTTGAGGTTTACAAAAGATTCCTAAGCTGCTTCTCAATTATATTCCTAAAAGAAGTGTCATAATCACTACTAGTGAAACAACTGGGATGATCAGAGAATGTCAAATATAATTTGCGTAAAACTGGAAGATACTTAGTGCTTGTTATTCTGAAAAGACTGTCCTGTTATCCAGGAAACCACGCGAATTTTTTTTTAACAGGGTTCCTAGTCATCCACAGGCTTATGGGAAATTCATTCCACCAAATTTCTAAACACTACCTCTTACTGAAATAACAAAAGATAGCTCAGAGTTCACAAAGTTTCGTTTTGGCATGAAGATATCAGGTATTACCTGATGCCCGGGAATATTAACCTGAATAAAAGGCAAATTGTTCTAGGCTTGCTACTAGGAAGGGAAAAAAAGTGAAGTACTAAGTTAGAATCACCTGTGGTACTTTTCTAATATATTGTATACCTGGACCTTAACCACAGAATCTGATATTCAGCAGGTCTGGAGTGAGGCCAGGGGATCCATAGCTTTTAAATGTTCCATGCTAATTCTGATATGCATCCAAAGCTGAAAATGGTTGTTTTAAATCTAGTGAACATAATTACAACACAAAATTACCCCAATCTGGCCTTACATTAAAAGGAAACCTCAAGGACACCTTTATTTTTATTTATTAAGTAAATGATAAAATCATCAAAACCAGAAGGCTCTCAGATTCCAAACAAAGTCAGTGTCCCTTCACAGCTTCATTCTAGGACCTAGACCAAGACAGCAATAGGCCACCATGAACAAGACTAGCTTTCAGAAAACAGTAAGATGCCTACACAAATACTCAGGTTCTACAGACGAATAAATAGGAAATGTGGAATACTTCCCCAAATAAACAGTACAGCAATTTAGAATACTCTATTAAAAAGAGATACTTGCCATTTGGATGGAACATCTTAGAGACAAATCTAACCGTTGGTGGCTTATTCGGATATTCCTCAGTGAATTCTATTGTAAGCTTAAAGGTTCCTGTAATTAGAAAAGCAAGGGTTAAGAAAACATTTATCATTTTGTTCAGTAGTACTTCGTTTTTAATGCTACATGACTTGTTTTTCAAATATTATATGAAATAATGCAAAGATATAGAGTAGAGAGCAAAGAGACCAGGTAAGAGGTACAGCTCTAGGAACTGCCCTAAACATGAACAGTGTGGGAACCGCCACTCAAAGGTGATTCATTTTTTGTTTTTCCATTATTCTCCTCCAAACTTAAATACAGCTATCTTAAACTCAAAATTACTGCCTGCGGGATAACTTTAGCCCCTGTATATTTTGAAGACATCCTTAAAATGACAAGCAACTACAGCCAAAATTTGGCCTTCCTCCTTCAGAAGACTGAAAGACCTTAATAAAGTCCAATTTTCATCAGCTGTCATCTTAAATTCTCCAGTGATTTTTAAATGGACTAGAAAGAATGAGCACAAAGGTTCAAAAACCAATGCTAGAAATACAAATCAACAATCAAATTATTTTTAAAACAGCAGGGAATAAGTATAAAAGTGTTCCCTGGCTCCTTTTCATGTAATAGCAACTCTATAATGAAAACATAATTGAATGTAAGCCAGAAAAAACTTCACAGTCTCTCTTAAAAACCCTTAAGTATGACTCACAAGGTACTTAACTATAAAACCAACTCAATAATTCACACTAATGGAGGGAATTAATGGCAGAAATAATTTAAAAATCACATTAGATTGCATTCGTATCTCCAGTAAAGTTCTTTCTAATGATGTTTGTTTACGCTACCATTGAAACAAATTATTTTTCTTGAATATGTGTCAACTAAGGTCACTGGAGGCCCTAAAACATACTAGGTTAGAAACTTATTTATAAGAAATAGACAAGCTGGATCTAATTCAAGAATTGTTGGGGGACTTCCCTGGGGGTCCAGTGGTTAAGACTCCATGCTTCCACTGCAGGGGAGCAGGGGATGTGGGTTCATTCCCTGGTTGGGGAACTAAGATCCCACATGCCATGAGGCACAGCCAAAAAAAAAAAAAGAATTGTTGGAAGTTGTGATTCGGGGAGATTATTTCCTTCAAGATGTTATTTTTAATTGGTTTTAATAAATTCAAGAAAACAACTGGGCAACTGTTTTTTCCTGACTGAAATTTCTTCAAGTAATCTTAAGGAATCAGTTACTATCTGGTATAAGGTGATGCATGTTCCACTCTATTACTCTGGTCCATTTAATACAATACTTATTCTAATACAATAGACCACACTTCAAATAAGATTATAATGTGTTACTGGTTCCTTCAGAGTTAGGAATTTATTTCTTCCTTGCTTCCATTCTGCCTTTCCACTTAAGAAAAAAGATCACAATCATTTTACTCCTAGATGTTACATAGAACAATACCAAAATGTGTGTTTTCTATCAGCAAACTCACAGTAAACAATTTGCTAACAAAGGTGCCCTTGGTATGAACATGTGTCCCAAAGTTTCAGAATAATGTAAAATGCAACATACGGAGACATATTCAACAAACTATTTTTACTCCCTAAAATTTTAAGTCAGATTTAAGATACTATGAATTATAACTAAGGACAAACAGTATAGTATTTTGAAATGGATAAACATGCTCTAGTCCATCAGAACACACTTCACCTTTATCACCACCTGGTCATAACTCTTCCTATTTTTTTAGGGAGAAAGCATAGTTCTTCCTTTTCGGTTCTACTAATATTATAATATGCAAGAGAAAGTGGGAATGAGTGTGAGTTCAAAACTTTGAGCTTCCTTATGTATCTCAAGCATAAACACATTTGGCTCAGTGTTGATATATACTTAAATTATAGCTTAGAGATTTATCATCAAGAAATTGCTCTAAAATTGGACAGATTTAATAGTGTGCAGAGCTCCCAGGTACTTTAAATTAAAACCATCATTAAATAGGGTACTTAAAGGTGGTAAAGCCACACAGAAGGCAAGCATAAGTATAAACAGTGGGGCAAAGCGGAAGCTTTGCAGTCAGATCTAGGTTCAAATCCTTGCTTTGCTACTTGCTTGTTATGAAACCTTGGGGGAAGCTGCTTGACTATACCTCAAGTTCCTCATCTGTAAAATGGGTTAATAATAATGCTCACTACATAACACTGTTGTGAGGTTTAAATGAGGCAAAGATGCACAGTGATATAAAACAAGTACTTCATAAATTCTACAGTTTCACATCTCTAGACCCAGTTGAAGGAGGCAAAACCCCAAAATCCAAACCATCATCAGTAAGAAAAATACAATTAATGAATTCAAGTACTAGATAGTACTTTCTTTCTGACCTACACCAAACACTCACAGTGAAATGCAAGTTGAGAACATAAGCTGGTGGTTCACAAAACCCTTGACTTGAGCTTTCTGCCTACTGCTTGCTGAAAAGTTCAACAAGGTGGTTACCTAGCTACCAAAGAAGTTAATCAAGTCTTTTAGAACAGCTTACTTAATATCTTGAGAAGTGAAACCACCTGCTTATGTCCATATGAATATAAATTAGTAGGACTTACCCACATCTTACTCAAAGTACACATTTAAAGGGATGTTTCATACTTTTAGCTGCATTAAACAATGAGAACCTCTTCAGTACAAGTTTCATTGCAATTTCTGAGATCCAAAACGAACGATAAGCATATTTAAAATCCTAGAATTAATATTATGCAATTGAGCCTAAGCTTATCCTCTGAATATTTAGAAGGATAGGCTTTAAAACTTAAAGCCTTTGAAAACTTAAGCCTTGCCATTATTGTACACAACCTGTACTGATTTTTTTATCTTCCTGAGGAGGCCATAACATTGTAAGGAAAGTATGAATTAATCCATCTATACCTAGGGACCCGGACAACTATATAAATGTGTTAAATGGCTGATGTGTGGCAATAGGGAGTGATGTGGTTAGTGTATGTTCTGCCTAAAAACAGTCACAAATTCAACTTTTGAAAATATTGTACTGGCCAAAGAAAGCACCTCTGTAGGTGTTTTCTGCCATTTAGCCACCAGTTTGTGACCCCTGAGGAGGAAGCAAAGTACATATAAATTTTTTTGATGATTGAAAAAGTCTGGCTTTTAAGATAATAACCAACCTTCATTACAGGATTTATGTACCTTAAGAACACCCCTTGTGGACTTCTAAGTGATTCATTTAAAAAAAAAAGACACCAAATTCTTCAGAATACATCCACTGAAAAATCAAATACTAGTATCTTACTGTTACCATTCACAATTGTCAGATGATGCGGTGGAGAATACATTGTTTCTTAACCTTAATATTCAGCATACATGCCAAGATATTTTATGAAGACGCATTTACCCCCAATGTTTTGTTTGGTAGTGTAAGCTCTTGGGAACATAGTCCTCTTACTTCAAGTGTGTGAAGTTAAATCGAAATACCTTGAAGAGTTCCTATTTTTAAAAGTTCAGCTCTTTAACTAGGGCCTAGCTGTTCTGGAAATGTCTGCTCCAGATGGTTACAAGGAATCAGCAAAAGTAGTTTTGAAGCTGTTGATTTATATCATACATTGGCAACAGCAAAATCAACTATGCCACTTGTTCCTAATCGGGCCTTTCCAGTAAATTTCCTAGCTGTAAATGAGGTATTTTTAAATGGTAAAAAAAATTCTTGTAACCTTGGTTAGTGTTTGAGACACCTGAGGAAGCATTCAGGGATAGCAGACTACTCAAAAGAATGAATCAGAAAAGGGTACTGTCATTTAGCCTGAGTAATTCCTTTCAGTAATGTAAGGGTGGAGAGACACATCATCAAAAATAGAACCAGTAATGTCAAGGGGGAAGGTCCAGGTAGATAATGGATTCCATAAGTACTTTTCCAATTCATACCACTTAAAGCGAGAGAAGCACCCTTGAAATATTTAAGTTGCCAACCCCTAGCAAAGCGATGTACTATTAATAAAGTTGTGCCCAGCATAAAGCAGTCCGAATAAAATCAGGAGGAAAAAAGAAGCCAATGAAAATAAAGCCTGCTGGAGCTAAAGCAAATACACAGCTAATTTGCACATAAAGCTTAAGTATGAAGAACCAGCACCGATCTAAAGGAGGAAAATTAAGCCTAGCTAGCTTTTGCTATGGATCAGATCAGTTCAAATGATTTACCGCACGCACCAAAGCAGTATGCCTTGAGGATCACACTCCCCTGCTGTCATTTCTTTTTATCAAAGCACTGAAGAACAGTGATATTTACCCAGGAGGTGAAGGCAGAGAAGAAACTAAAAGTATCCAAGTTACTGTCTACAGTCTGCTAGAGAAATCTGAGTGTTTGAGTCAAATCCTAGAACTGGTTGATACTCATTTACCTGACAACATCCTGTGGTTGGTAACATCCAAAGGCAATCTGACTAGGGAACTTTGTTTCTACTGAATAGTTTGTAGAAATGCTTTTGTTGCCACCTTCAAATGGAGGTGTATGCATATGTGTGTGCCTATGTGTACAGATCTCTCTCAAATGCTCTGTGACCAAAGGAATACAAGGCATTGAGAAGAAAATAAATAACAGACCCTTTTCTGTTTAAAAATACCTCAAATATTAAAGATTAACATCTTTAATCAGCAGTTCAAATACTTTTAATCATCTTTTTAAATGCATTAAGCTTTCAAAAGCAATTAACTACACACACACATACACACACAACTGAGTGCACATAAAACTATATCAATGTCAATTTCCTGGTTGTGCACAGTCATTCAAAATGTTACCAAGGGAGAGGGGGGAACAGGTGAAGGGTATACAAGGTCTCTCTGTATTATTACTTATTACAACTCCACACAAATCTATAATTATATCAAAACAAGAAGCTTTAAAAAGTCCTTAAAAAGCAACTTAGTGTGTTTTTAAAAGTCAAACCTAAACCTAAAAATCATGTACCTATAAGTACGTGTAGTATCTTGAAGTAGGTTGGACACTGGTAAGAGAGTACATTAAGGCTCCCCTCAATTGTGAAACTGCCTTGAGATCACTGATCATAAAGTCTTGATAAAAGCACATGCTGAAAACTCATTTAAAAATATGAAACAACAAGCTGGCTATTGAAGGTGTCATTAAAGACCATCTTAAAGCAGTGAGGCTGAAAAGCACTCAATGTCAGATTGTAGAAACCAGACAGTTGTGTGCAAGGGATTCCTGCATCCATTCAACATCCAACAACACACATGAAGCACCTGCTGAACACAGTTCCCACCCTTATGACAGAATTCTGAACCAGATGGTCCCTGGGGTCTCCGAGTCTATCAGCAAGTGGTTGGGTTGATCCTAACTCAGTATCCTGATGGAGGGGGTGGTGGTGCTGAATTTAGCAGGATCACAACCCAAACCTCACAAATCCTTAACATCAGTGGTATCATGCTCCTTTTAAAAAGTGACTGCCTTCCTCAGATTTTTTTTAAGCAGCAGGAAAAAAGGTGCAGTTTTAGTCAAGCGGACAATAGCCAGAACAACCTGCCACAGACTGGACTCTTCTCAAGCCTTTAGTAGGCAGAGGCCAGGGAGGAGCGGGTTATTAAGTAGGAGGCACTTCCAGGCTGACTGGGAAACCCTTTCCCCAGAAGATCAGGGTCCCGAAAGGTGGGTAAAGAAACTCTCTTACCATCCTCAAACGGGGTCCCTTCAGGCCTACAACACAGAGAGAAACAAGTCAGTTCCCGCAGCGGGGGCTCCTCTCTCCCCGGTTCATCTGAGGAGGTGGCTATCATGAGCTCTGCTCGCCCCACCTCTGGTAAACCACCGCTTCCCGGGTTGCAAAGCCACTACCAAGAGAGCTTTGGGGCTCCGAAACCCCAGGCAAGCCGAAGCGCCACCGCTCCCCGCCCCGCCCCCCTCCGAACCCCAAATGGTTCCCCTGGCAGCGGGAACCGAGCTAATCGAGGCACAGGCTCCGGGGAGGCGCCTAGGCCCAACGAGCCCCAAACCTTCTTGCTCAGTCCCCGCCTCCGCACCGGGCCGGTCCCAGGGGGCACACGGGTCCCCCAGCTCTCACCACCACCCGGAACGCAGACTCACCCAAAAATGACCGCGTTCCAAACCATGATGTTGTTCTCGGACGGAGCCCCGCTGACTCCGGCTGGAGGATCCTCCTGCAACCTTCAGGGAAACAACACAGGCACCTCCCGCTATCCAGCCCCCGCCGCCAGCCAAACCCGCTGCCGGCCCCGCCCTGCGCCCCGGCCGCAGCCCCCGGCCCCCAGAGTCCCGGGCGGGTTACCTCTTGAAGTCCCTCATGAGACGCCGCCGAGCCGGGGTGGACATGTCTCTAGCGGGGTCAGGGGTGGGGCATACACCGAGCTCTCGGGTCCCCGCGGGTGGTGAGGAGGCGGAGGAAGCCGGAGGAACCAACGGAGAAGCGCCTAGAGGAACCGCACTGCCTCTCCTAAGTCGAGGGTCGGTCTGGCGCCGGCTTAGCACCACCCCAGAGTAGACCGGGGCTGAACCAACCTGGAAGGAAAGAACGGGGGTGGAACGCCGAACGCCGGACAGGCCGTACCAAGACGGGACAGGGGTGGGGGGAGGGACGGGAACTTGCTTAGGTCATTAAACCCCTAAGGGACGCGGGGAGCCAGGGTGAGAAGCAAGCTGTGGGCCTCATGTTAATTGCCGGGAATGCAATAGGATCGGGTGGTGGAATCGGTCCACCTTCACTTGCTAATTCTAAGACGAACCATGGGAAGATTTTTTTCTGGTTTTCCTTTTTCTTCCTTCTTTTGAGATCAGATCACTTATTTAAAGTGCACACAGTGGTTGAGGGGGAGAAGGATGAAGTCTCAGTGAGGACAGAGTTGACGAAGGCGAAACCGCTTCTCCTAAAGCCGGAACTCTAGGGGGTACACCTCCTACGGACACGGGAAACTGGGGAGGAAGCTGTGTGACTGGTCAAAATCACTGAACATCCAAAGAGTAAATCGACCTCGACGGTGAGGTCGAGGGTCCCTTCTCTATGGGATGCATGTGCGGGCCCCAACGTTTAGGCCGATGATCACCCCCAAAGCAGGATGAAATGATGGTGTGTGTCCTGGGGAGGCAATGAGAGCTGGAGGCAAGCAGAATGAGGCGTTAGCTTTGGGCACTCACAATTTGGCTCTGGAACCACATTCCCCTTGACAGTTCAACAAGCCAAGTGGCTACTATATGTTCAGAAGAGTCCAAGGGTATGAGAATATCCGATTGCAGAGAATTGGAAGAGCAGTGAGTCTGAAGTAAAAGGAACGGTAAGATGCAGGTGAAAAAGCTGTAGGTTGCAGGGAAGAGTCACAGTTAGTATGTGGACCTGCAAAAGCAATAACAGTTTTAAAGAATATTTTTTAAAAAGGTCAACCCCAAATAACATAGAAGGTAGGCAAAATACTCATTTAAGAATTTTTTGGAAACATGAGAAAAGTAGGTTTAGGTTCATTCAGGGAGAGTTTTGAATGCCAAGCTAATGGCTTCCTTGAAAGTTGGTTGAGCAGAAAGGCAAGGTGATCAGAGCTGTACTCATTGGAGACGGGTCCCAGGACAGCAACTAGAAGACTCTTGAAGTATTCCAGGTGAGAGGTAGTGAACCAGGCAATGACAATAAAAACGGAGAGGACTTGCCAACAGAACGTGGGGACAAGAGAGAGGAAGGAGTCTACGGAGGCTCAAGTTCTGGGGATTTCCCTGGTGGCTCAGGGGTTAGGGCTCTGTGCTTCCGATGCAGGGGACACCAGTCAACCCCTGGTCCCAGAATTAAGATCCCCACAAGCCTCCAAGTGCAGTGTGGCCAAAATATGGCTCAAGTTCTAACCCCCAAGATAATTGAGAGTTTGAAGTACCATTACCTGAATAAGGGAAAAGAGAGGGGAAGGGCAGTTTGGGGAGAGAAAATCTGGGGACTTGCTGAGTTCATGGGACTAGTGAGACATCTACCTGAAGATATCCAGAAGATATCAGATATGCAGGAATTTGTTTCTAAAATGGGAAACAGGAGGCACTTGACAATGGTAATGATTCTAGCTACTGCTTTACAACAGGTACTCTCATGGCCAAGGATTTATATCTCCCATTAATTCTAATATATCAGTTAAGCAAATCTCCCTAATATACCATCACATGGCTGTGGTGGGAAGGGGGCACAAAAGTAAATTTAAAAACTTCCTTTTCCTCTCATCTAGGAGCTTGCTGTCTACTAATACACACATATGGAATCAACAAAAGCGAGATTTATGAAAGCAAGTGCATTAGTTTTCTATTGATGTTTAACAAATTGCCACAAGCTGTTAGCCAACTTCAGTTCCCTGTCGTTGCAGGACTGAAGGCCCCATTTCCTTACTGGCTGCCAGCCAGGGACCAGTCTCAGCTCCTAGACGTTATCTACACTCCTTGCCATGTGGCCTACTCCATCTTCAGATCCAGCAGCAGAGAATTTCTCTCCCACCAAATCCCTATCACACTTTTAAAAAATTTATTTCTTTTCCTCTCACAATTTGAATCTCTTTCTTTAGGAAGAGCCCAGCTCACTTTAAGGCCTTAACTGATTAGGTCAGGCCCACCCCAGATAATCTCCTGATCTTCAAATCATTTCATTTGGCACCTTAATTACATCGGCAAAATTGCCTGATAGCAGAACTCAGATTACTATTTGACTGAATAGCTCGAGAAGTGACCAGAAATCTTGAGGAAGGGGGTGGCATCTTAGAATTCTGCCTCCAGAGCAGCAGCAAATTGCGGAGCAGAAACAAGTGACTCCACAGATGCTGAAGAATCTGTACAGCAGGGGTATCATCAATCTGGTGGGGTTAGAGCAAGCTTCCTGAAATGGGTTTATTTCAGTGTTGCTTCAGAAGAGACGAAAGCAGGGCTAGGGAGGGAAGAACACAAGTGGCTCCTGAACAACACAGACGTGGACATGGGGCTTAACCAGGATCTGGGGATAGTGGGCAGATTAGAGAGGCTAATGCAGACTGTCAAGACCTTGACTTGGAAAAGTGAGGATGACAGAAGTTGATTAAATGCCCTCAAGTGTGAGGATGAGGAATTCAGGCTTGCTAGGCAGCTTTTATAGGTGTTTGAGCCTGAGAGAGGTGTACTGAAAACATCCCACTGAGAAATGGTATATAGTATACTGGAGAGGAGGTGAGGTCTGGGAGGTTTCTGGATATAAGGGACTGGGTATAAATGTCTGAAACTCACCGATGGCTAGAGATGCGTGTGAGTGTGTTGTGGGCTTGTCTGTTTTCTGAAACCTCTTTGCTGAATGGCTAAGGAGTAGCTCTTTGGGAGCCCCAGGGCACCAGGGTGTGGGGAGAGCGTTGCCTGACTGCAGAGTGGAATTGCATTGCAGGAACACTGTGCCCCCACATTCCTCATCAGAAGCAGGGTTGTCATAGCAAGCAGCACACAGAAGATGGTTCTCCAGCACAGACGGTTATACGACTGGAATGTACTAACTATAGCAGAGCTGGCCAAGCCTTCCTTCCACCCCCTTCCCACCTTGATATCTTGAAGAAATACCTTCTACACAGGCAAGCATCCCCTCTTCCCTCCCAAGCACAGGGGTCAAGAAACTAGAAGTCCTTTTCAATTTAAAGACAAGTTTGTCAGCGATGTGGGCTTCCCTGATGGCTCGGGGGTAAAGACTCTGCTTGCAATGCAGGAGATGCAGGTTCGATCCCTGAGTTGGGAAGATCCCCTACAGGGGGAAATGGCGGCCCACTCCAGTATTCTCGCCTGAAAAATCCCATGGACAGAGGAGCCTGGTGGGCTACAGTCCATAGGGTCACAAAGAGTCAGACATGAGTGAGCAACTAACTGAGCATGCATGCATGTGTTAGCAATGCAACTGCAGAGAAGATAAAAAATAATTGTTCATAGGCAAGGATTTGAGAATTTTCCTAAAAGGGAGGACTGTGGAAATACGGGACTATACGACTAGGGAAATTTAGACTTTCATTTTTGCTTTCAAAATAGATTGTGATTTTCCTGAACTATTTCAGATTGAAGTGAGAGACCAAATAAAATATCATTTCCTGCCTTATGAGGCTGGGAGTTTGTATTTCTGTTAGCCAGTGAAGGCATGGAATTTATTTTTCTATAGTTTCCACTTCCGTCAATAAAATTTAGTGCAAATGAGTACCAGTGAGATGGATTTTGGACTTCTGCTCTCCAGAAGTGTAAGAAAGTCAATGTGAGTTTTCTTAAGCCACTAAATTTGTGGTAGTTACAGCTAACTACCACTACAGTGGTAACTACAGTTACCACTAAATTTGTTGTTACAGCAACAAAAGAAAATGGATATAAATGGCCACAGTGTTGCATATGAGAATAAAATCAAACCAGCCACACCCACAGGCAGACTATATAACCCAATCCAGCCTGCTAGCTTTTTTTCCTATGGCCAAGGAACAGAAAATAAAATCAAAAGATTTTTCTTGACTCTAATATAAATCTTGGAAGACAAGTCAAGAGGCTCACTTGCAGGAGACAATAGTTGTCACAGTGTGTGTTCTTGGCAGTAAAGGTAATAGTGTGCTGTCCATCTATGGCCCCTAGGACACAAGGAGAGAAAGAGAGGGAGGGAGGGAGGGACGGAGGGAAGAAAGAAATGGGGAAATTAGGGCCATGAACATAGGATTTCACTATCCGCTGAACTGCTGAATCAAGGCAAACAAAGGCATGGCTGAATAATGCACCCTCCTCATGATCTTCACGTCCTAAACCTGTGAACGTGTTACTTTATATGGCAAAAGGGACTTTGCAGGTGTGAGTAAATTTAGAATATTGAGATAGGAGATTAGCCAGGGTTAAACAGGTGGCCCTGATGTAATCACATGGATCTTTATAAGAGGGTAGGAGGAGTCTGAATTCAGAGAAGGTCCTGTGATGATGGAGGTAGAAAGTGGCATGATGCAGCCACCAGCCAAGGAGCCAAGGGATGCTGGAAGCCTCTAGAAACTGGAAGAGGCAGAGAATGACTTTTCCCCTGGAGCCTCTAGGAGCAGTCAGCCTGGCTAACATCTTGAATCTAGACCAGTGAGATGGATTTTGGACTTCTGCTCTCCAGAAGTGTAATACAATCAATTTGGGTTTTCTTAAGCCACTAAGTCTGTGGTAGTTGTTACAGCAACAAAAGAAAACGGATACAAATGGCCACAGTATTGCATATGAGAATAAAATCAAACCAGCCACACCCACCAGCAGACTGTAACCCAATCCAGCCTGCTGGCTTTTTTCCTATGGCCTGCCAGCTACGAACGTGTTTCTATACTTTGAAATGGTTGCAAAAGTCAAAAGAAGGATAGCATTTAATCATATTTCATGACACATGAAGATGATATGAAGTTCAAATTTCAATGTCCATAAATAAAGTTTCACTATGGTTGCTTTTGTGCTGCAATGACAGAGTAGCTGTGACAGAAAGTGTGTGGTGCCCTCACCAGTTCCCACTGTTGGTCAGTCCACTACAAATCACAGTGACATGGTTGTAAAGCAACAGTGTTTTGGGAACCACTTCTTTCACCATGTTTTGGCATTTTTAAAAAAATTACAACTGCATGCCTAGCATGTCAAAACAAGAAAATAAGAAAGTGGATTTTAAACGTTGTGCTTTCAAGGCATGGTGGAGTGTAGATGACTTGGTCATCAATTTAGATGTCAAAACACTGTGTTTATTACATAGTGATGCTATAGCATGGCTAAAAGAATACAATATACCTCGACATTACCAAACTAAGTATTCATCACAATGTTCCCAGTTCACAGGAAAGCAATGGTTAGGCAAATTAGAAAGTTTAAAATAGAACATCTTATCATAGCAGAATTCTTCACAAAAGTGAAAAATGAAAATGAGGTTGCTGCCAAAGTAAGTTTCTGAGTGGTTCATTTGTTAGCCAAGCAAAGAAAACCATCTACTTACTGGTGGTGAGTTAATTAAATCATGTTTTATTGCAAAAGCCAAAGAATGTGTCCAGGGAAAATAAACTTTTTAAAGACTTTCAGCAAGAACAGTGGCTCAGAAATTGAGGACACTGGAAGCAACACCAATAGTAAGTTTTTAAAAACAGGGCAAATGGTTTCAAGTGTTTTCCCTTGGCTCTTGATAAATTGACAGATCTTAACAATACTCCTCAATTGTTGTTGTTTACTCAGAGGGTCAATGCTGAGTTTAAAATGGTGGAAGAATTGGCCTGTATGGATAGCCTGTGAGTGAAAGTCGCTGCTTGTGTCTGATTCTTTGTGACCCCATGGACTACACAGTCCATGGAATTCTCTAGGCCAGAATACTGGAGTGGGTAGCCTTTCCCTTCTCCGGGGGATCTTCCCCACCTGGGGATCGAACCCAGGACTCCAGTATTGCAGGCAGATTGTTTACCAGCTGAGCCTCAAGGGAAGCCCAAGAATACAGACAGCCTGTAGATGACTTCAGATGAGAATATTTTCGAAAAACTCAAGAAAGCACTAATCCAATACAACCTGAAGTAGAATCTGCTAAGATGCATTTTGAATATGTATGAAGGAGAAAAAGGCTTAGTTGGGCAAATGTACAAAACTTGCAAAAATGGAAGCTGCTTAAATCCTATAGTTATTTGTTATCTTACTGAACAATAGGTACTTCACAGGAAAACATTTTAGTCTATCTGTGTTACTCAACCATTTGTGTCAACAGTGAACCTCATTCACTCTCGTGGACTAAACATTGTCAGTTTCATGAATTTTTGTCAGATATAGAGGCTGAATATTTTAACTTGACCCACCAACAGCAGTTCAACAGCTTAGCGGTTGTAAGGGTTTTTTGTCATTGTTGTTTCATCTGTTTTTGTATTTTTATAGCTCATGGCTGGAATTGGGAAAATTTTCTGAGCCAGAAGAACCACCCTCAACTATTCCATTCACTATTATTGAATACTGAATGGAATTAGCTTTTGCTGGAGACTTAATAATGTTATTTAATAAATTTAACCTACAATTACAAAGCAAAAATGCTTCTTACCTGTGACACTTATGCTGCAGTGAAATCATTGCAATGACGACTGGCACTTTTCGAACCACAAGTAATGTCTAGTTACTTAATCACTTCCTGTGCTGTTAAAAGTTAAAACAGACTAGATTTGCATTCCCACACGAATTTGCTGTGGATATATTTTCTGAACATAAAACCCATGGTGTTTTATGGACCCTGATGTGAGTGCAAAGGAAATTTCTGTATTTCAAAAGCAGTTTAACTGTGCAATTGAGGAACTCCCACTTAAACATCAATTGGAAGTGATCATTCTGCAATGTAACAACATGCTAAAATGCAAATGTCAAGAGAAGAATCTGATAGAATTCTGTAAGTGCTATCTAAGAGATGAATTGTTGTTTAGTCGCTAAGTTGATCCCAAAGACTGGAGCCCAGCAAGCTCCTCTGTCCATGGGATTTCCCAGGCAAGAATACTGGAGTGGGCTGACATTTCCTTCTCCAGGGGATCTTCTCAATCCAGAGACTGAACCTGCATCCCCTGCATTTCAGGTGTATTCTTTACTGCTGAGCCACCAGGGAAGCCCCAAGAGATGAATATGCTCAATTAAAACTCAGATGCTTGTAGATTGATATCAGTATATGGCAGCACTTATCTGTGTTATGATTTTTCTCAAAGATGAAACACATAAAATCTCATTACTACAGATAAGCATTAACAGATAAATGTCTGTAGCTGATTTTTATTAAGACCTTTATTAACAGTTGCTTGCAATTTGTCAATTCTTTTGAAAAAATCAAGTTGTAAATTTTTATTACAGATGAAAAATGAGATTCTTATCAATCTTGACAAATTGAAACAACTTATAAACCTTTAAAATTGTATTAAAAAAATAAAAGGGAATTCCCCAGTGGTCCAGTAGTTAGGACTCTGCACTTGCATTGCAGGAGGCATGAGTTCCATCCCTGGTTGGAAGCTGAGATCCCACATGCTGCGAGGCATGGCAAAAAAAAACAACTGTAACTGATTTTGATAATAGGAAACACTCACTTTGAATGCTAATTAAGTGAAATACTATCCTCTTCATAAAAGAATGTCATTCCTCTCACTAGTAGATCTGTATTATGAAAAATTATACTCAATTATTATATTTTGAATTCCATTGATAAAACATTTGGGAAAATTTGTTTTCTCTAGTGATATAAATACCTACATAAAGTTCTTGATTTTGCCTCTTGGCTTTCAAAGTCTAAAATATTTACTCTCTAGCCCTTTGCCCATCCCTGCACTAGACTAAGCCACATGAGGGAGGGAGACTATTTATAACTGATCACTATGCAACCAGAGTTGTATTAATAAGCACATTGCCTGCACACAGTAGAAGATATAGAAATACTAAATAACATAGACTTATAGGGATGACATTACACTAAGACCTAAGGAGAAAATGCTGTGAGTCTTAAAAGACTTGATACTTCTTTTATGCTTTAACTCATGTTCATTTGAAGGCTAGAAGATGGCTTTAAATTCCCACTGGTTTACATCTTGTATATCTAGAACACTACTCTTCTTCCAGCTATTCTGTCAATTTTCTGGTCACCAAACTCCTGCTTTCTTCAGTAAGTTCTCTGTTAAAAGTCCACTATTTTGGTGTCATCCAAAATAGTGTCAAATGGTGTCACTTGAAATGATCCAATGTAAGCTATCTAAATGTCCTTACTCTGGGTGGCCTCAGGTTCTGGTCCTCCACAAAGAGCATTCTGGGAGAGTTTCTTGGTTGAGGAAGGAAGGGTGGGAAGATGTTCCCTAAACCTGTGGCAAACGGGATCATTCAGATGTCTCTATTTGCAAATCACCTGATTAGCATAGAGTATCCAAAAATACATAATGAAGTCTCATGATTCAACCATATAGTAACAAATAGCCCAATTAAAAATAGGCAAGGATTGGAGTAGGGATTTCTCCCAATAAGATATTTAAATGTAAAAAAAAAAGTATATGCAAAGGTGCTCAGTATCATCAGCCATTAGAGAAAGGCAAATCAAAATGGCAATGAGATACCACCTCACACTCACTAGCATGGCTATAAGGAAAAAAAAAGATAATTATTGGTGAGGATATGAAGAAATCAGAACCCCACATACACTGCTGGTGGTAAATGTAAAATAATAAACCTGCTTTGGGTAACATTCTTAGGAGTTCCTCAAAAAGTTAAACATAAGGTTATCATATGACCCAGAAATTCCACTCTTTAGTAAACATCTGAGAGAACATATGCCCTCACAAAACATAAAAGCATAACAACATATGTTCTTACAAAAACCTGTGCACCACTGTTCAGAGTAGCACTGCTGTACTCATTAGATTACAAAAGTGGAAATAATCCAATTGTCCACCGATGAATGAATACACACAATGTGGTATATCCATACAACAGAATATTATCCAGTCATAAAAAGGAATGAAGTTCCTTTTTAGTGATTCATTTTTTTTTTTAACTGATTGATTCATGGTACAACATGGATGACCTTTGGAAACAAAACTGAAGGAAACCTGATACCAATAGCTACATATTGTATGATTTCATTCATTAGAAATTTCCAGAAGAGGCAAATCCAGAGAGACAGAAAGCTAGATTAGTGGTTGCCAGGGGCTGGGAAAGAGGTGGAAAGAGTGCCGGCTAAGGGATTTCTTTTGGGGAATGATGAAAATATCAGGTAGTGGTGATAGTTGCAAAACTTCATGAATATACTAAAACCCACTGAATTATACACTTTGAAAGGGTGAATTATATGTTATGTAAACTAGATCTCAAGTTCTAAGATTCCTCAACTTCATTATGTACTCATCCTGAATCAGTCAGTTCAGTTCAGTTGCTCAGTTGTGTCCAACTCTTTGTGACCCCATGAACCGCAGCACGCCAGGCCTCCCTGTCCATCACCAACTCCCTGAGTTCACCCAAACCCATGTCCATTGAGTCAGTGATGCCATCCAACCATCTCATCCTCTGTCGTCCCCTTCTCTTCCTGCCCTCAATCTTTCCCAGCATCAGGGTCTTTTCAAATGAGTCAGCTCTCCGCATAAGGTGGCCAAAGTATTGGAGTCTCAGCTTCAACATCAGTCCCTCCAATGAACACCCAGGACTGAGCTCCTTTGAAAGTGAAGTCGCTCAGTCATGTCTGACTCTTTGCGACCCCATGGACTGTAGCATGCCAGGCTCCTCCATCCATGGGATTTTCCAGGCAAGAGTACTGGAGTGAGTTGCCATTTCCTTCTCCAGAGGATCTTTCTGACCCAGGGATCAAACCTGGGTCTCCCACATAGGCAGACGCTTTACTGTCTGAGCACCTTTAGAGGCACATTTAAAATCTGTATTATGCATATAAAGTGTAAATAGCCCTTTTTTATTTCTAGTTACATATATGCATATACATATGCAATGTATATAGTAATATAAATGAATAATTTAAATGATTAAGAGTGTCCCAAGTCCCAAGTAAAGCAGTCCCCCAGAACTTAAGGAGGTTCTGGCAGACACCAGGCATCCCCCGTGCCTCTTCGACTAATGGGAAGGCCCGGAAGTTCACGTGACTACCATTGACACGTGACCAACCTTTCAGTTGGAAGAGCCGCGACGCGTGTGTGACGTCACTTTTGCGCGACCCGTAATTTTGGCTTAGCGTTTCCTGGCTGCCGCTCTGAAGTATGCCTAAAGTAGTGTCCCGGTCCGTCGTCTGCTCTGACACCCGGGACCGGGAGGAATATGACGACGGCGAGAAGCCCCTTCACGTCTACTACTGTTTGTGCGGCCAGATGGTCCTGGTGCTGGGTGAGTGGTCTGCAAGGAGTGCAACTTCGGGTTCTCGAGGGCGGATTTCCCCTGGCTGTGATCTGAGAGCCGCGTCTCTTTGAAGATTTTCCCCTCCATTAAAATCCTCCGTACCCCTCGCCGCCTCACTCCAGGGAGCTTTTCTGTATTGTGCTTCATCTTGTAATTCTGTATGCAGACCGCCTTCAAAAGGAAATTCCTCGTTTAGAAAAAATATACTCCTTGTTCTCCCTCTCTGCCTCTAGAAACTTTGTGACCTTTCTGCCCGGTACAAAGATTTTGTAATAGCTTTTATCAAGTGAAAAGAACCCCTCCCCATTGAGCCTACATTTTCCTCGAGCTATAACCTCATTTCTTTACTTTTTTATAGCAAAATTTCTAAAAAGAATTGCGTCTGTGGGCTGTCTCTGCATCCTCATTTCCCATTCCTTCTTGCCCTCACTTTTTCACCTAACCATATAAACGTTATTTGTCAAAGTTACTAACGAAGGTGTTACCTGTTTCAATGATCAATTATCAATGCCCATTTAAATCCCCCCTCAGCATTTTACAGAGATGATCAGTCCGTCTTTCTTGAAACATTTTCATTTGCATCCAAGACTCTGCACTCTACTGATTTTCCTCCTACCTCGATTTTCACACTTCTCAGTGTCTGGCTCCTCTTTCTGTCTCAGACTTTCAGGCATTGCACGGCCCTGTGGCTCAGTCCTCTTACCTGTTCTCAATCTGTACTCACTCCTTAGGTGATCTCAACCATTTCCAAGCTTTAAATACTATCTGTATGCTGATGACTCTCAAATGTTCCTCTTTAACCTGCACCTTTTCTCAAACTTCAGCCTATTCAGCATCTCCACTTGGATGTTTAATAGGCCTCTCAAAAGAGACCATGTTCTCACAACACTGTAAATCAACTATACTTAAATAAAATTTTTAAAAAGAGACCGTTTTCAAAATTAACTTCCTGATCCCCTACTTTCTGCTCTCCACTGTTCCTCTCAGACTTCCCTATTGTATCAGTGGTACCACTATTCACCCAGTATCTCAGAATCTTTCTTGACTTCTGCATTCAGCCCATCAATACATTCTTCAGGTGCTTCCTTGAAAAGCTATCCAGAATCTGACTGCTACTTACCACCTCCATTTCTACCACTCTAGTCCAGGCCCCTCCTTTCCTAAGCATATGTACCAGGAACAGAAAGACTCATAGAAAACTTGAAAGGCAGTGCTGGGAAGGACTTTTGAGGTAATATAATCAGATAAGGGGACAGACCCCCAAAGAGGAAGTGGTTTGCTGAAGATCACCAGTAGCACAGCTGGAGGTAAAATCCAGATCTCCTGACACCAAGTCATTTTTTGTTGGAAAATTCAATAATAGCCTTCAATAAATGTGATAATTGTAGTAAAAATTACAGTGCAAAGGGCCCCCCTGAAAAGTTCTGATTGCCTCAGGGTATTTTTCAGTGACTCTTGTGACCAAATCTTTCTTCATTCCTTTAGACTGTCAGTTAGAGAAGTTGCCCATGAGGCCCCGGGACCGGTCCCGTGTGATTGATGGTGCCAAACACGCCCACAAGTTTTGTAACACCGAAGATGAGGAGACTATATATCTTCGGAGGTAAGACGTTGATGTTCTCTGTCTAGGATTTTCTGCTTGTGTTGGGCTCTAGTTCTGAGAAGTATAAATACCCCATCTAGTATCGAACAGGTCATGTATTTGGGGCCCAATACTTTGACATTTGTGGTGGTTCTCAACTTCTGTTAATACAGCCATGTTTTTATTGTGCTTTGCTGAATTGGTGAGATGTGATTCTATTGCCATTTGATAGCTGTAATTTGGGGCTTTTGCAAGTAAAATAAGTTTCAACTTGTAATCTCTTGGAGCACACCAGGGCACACTGTACTAAGGACTGGATCTGCAAAGATGAGTAAGGCATCGTCCTTTCCATTAAAGAGTTCATGGCTCAACAAGGGAATGTGATATGATATGATATCACATTCACTATTGTGATATGATAAAATACTGGTGTGAACAGAAGGCTCTGGGAAAACAGGAGCAGGTCATCTTGCCTGACTGGTGGTCAGGAAAGACACCAAAAGGTGGTGGCATTTGTGTTTGGCCTTGAACTAGGATTTCACCAAGTAGGTGAGGAACATTCCAGGTGGAAGGACTATGGAAGCATTAAAAGCATCGAATACAGTGTGCTTGGGAAATTTAAGTAGTCCCTTGTGGCTGGAGCCCAGGTTACTTTACCAGAAGGGGTTCATGGAGCCTGGAGTAGGGACAGAATAAAATGCTAAAGTAGACAAGTTTGGATTTTATGTAAAGGCCATACACTACATCCAGTAAACAAGCAAAGAACCCTGCCCTTACAGAGCTTATATTCTAGTGTTGAACCAGAAAAAACTACCAGCTGACATCTAGCTATGTGTATTTAAGAAACCAAACTGTTATCAGCCCACACTGATGAAAAGAGTTAGAAACTATTGCTAGGCAACATTCAGTGCCAAATCAGGCTAGAATTATGCAGTTGAAGAGAAAACTGGTTATATACAAAATACAAATGGAGGGTGCAGATTATAAAACATATGAAATTCACAAAAGAAGGCCCCCCAGGTAACATTGGGGAAGATTTATAAATAACATGCTCTATGTAAAGCAAATTCATTCTCTTGTGCTTTTTCTCTCTCTGGTAACCTTTATTCAGGTTTCTGATTTTGAAAATTATTAACTGATTGTCTTTAGGATTACCAAAATATTTATTACATGTATTATATTAGTTAATACAGGCAGTGATCTAACAACAAAACTAGGCCACAGGCTCCTGTGGCACTATAAGGCAGATGCCCTCACCTCCAGGCCAGAAAACTGGGTGGCCCCAGACTGCAGTGGCAACCCTGGAATCCAGTCAGCCTGATCCTGGGAGTGAGCCAGCTTTGGGTCCAGCCTTAGTGCCTGGTATTGCCCAGGCCAGTGGTCTCTGGCCAGGTGCTTCTGTTGGGCCACAGTTCTCAGAGTTTACCAACAAGGCATGGAAGACTTTCTCCTTGGTTGATGTAGTTCTTGCTCTAATCATAAACAGTCTTTCCAAGGGCCCACTTGAGCATGCTCCCTTCCTAGCCAGGGCGAAATTTCAGTCTGATCGTACCCTTCCTCTTTAGCCAGCTGAATGTGGGAGCCCTGGTTACTGAAAATATGGCAGTCTGCCTAATCACGTGCCCTGCAACCTGTCACTTTCCACATCCACTACCACCCTGTGTTGATTACAGTGGTTTTGTATTAAGTTTTGAAATTAAGTGTGAGTCTACCAACTTGGTTCTTCTTCAAGACTGTTTTTTGGCTATTCTGGATGCTTTACAATTCCATGTGAATTTTAGGATCAGCTTGTCAATTTCTGCCAAAAAAAAAAAAAAAAAAAAGCCAACTGGGATTCTGCTAGGGATTATGTTGAAGTTGTAGATTCATTGGAAAGTGTTGCCATTTTAACAACATTAAGTGTTCAGGTCATGAACATGGAACGTCATTCCATTTACGTAGGTCTTTAATTTCTTTCAGTGATGTTTTGTAGTTTTCAGTGCACAGGTTTTGCACTTCTTTTGTTCAATTTATTCCTAAGTATTGTATTCTTTTTGATGCTATTGTAACTGGAATTGTCAACTGATTTTAGAGGAAAGGTTTGTCGTTTACCAGTGAGTATGATGTTCATTTATGTGGCTTAGTAGATGTGAATTTTTCATAGATGCCTTTTATAAGGTAGAGGAGGTTGCCTTCTATTTCTAACATATTGAAGGGGCTTTGAATTTTGTCAAATGCTTTTTTTGAATCTAAGATGATCATGTGTTTTTTCTCTTTTATTCTGTTATTATAGTGTATCACATTGATTGATTTTTTTGTACGTTGTACCAATCTTGCATTCCTGGGGTAAATTCTGCTTGGCCATGTGGTATATATAATCCTTTATATGCTGCTTGATTCGGGTTTTTTTTTTTTTTTTGAGGATTTTTGTCTGTATAATTTTAAGCAGTGTTGATCTCTAATTTGTTGTTTTTGTTGTTCTTGTGATAGTTTTGCCTGATGTTCAGGTAATGTTACTGACCTCACAGGATGAATTGGGAAGTGTTTCTTCCTCTTTTGAAATGTTTGTGAAGCATTGGTATTAATTCTTCTTTGAACTTTTGGAGGAATTCCCCAGTGAAGCCGCTGGTCCTGGCCTTTTCTTTGCACAAAGTTTTTTGATCACTAAATCAATTTCCTTATACTTATCATAGTCTAGTCAGATTTTCTTTTCCCAGTGAGTTTTGGTAGTTTGTATCATTCTATCATTCCTGGAATTTGTTATTTTCATCTAGATTATCTGGTTTGTTGGTGTATAGTTATTCATAGTATAATCTTAAAATCTTTTTTTTATGTCTTATCAGATCAGTAGTACTCCCTTGATCTTTTTAGGTCCCAAGAACATTAGACTATTTGTAATTCTCTGGATATGCTCTGCTGTTTGGCCTTTTGCACAGAGTTGCCCCTCTGCTTGAAATCCCATTTTTCTATCAGGACTGTTGACATCACCTCACGAAGCCTTCCATAACTGCCTCAGACAGATTTGGTGCTGCCATCGCTGTGTTCCTGTCACCCCGTTCACTTTCCTCCATCTAAGAACTTACCTCTGTGGTTATAATTTTCCTCGCTAAACTTAAATTCTTTTAAGAATTCATTTAGTCAGTGTTTATTGCAGTACTGTGCTCAGCTCTGGGAATAGAGTGTGAGCCAGACAAGCGTGGTCTCTGCTGATCTCTGATCTCATGGTCCTTACAGTCTAGTGGGATGACAAAAAAAATAAAGTAATTATGATTATGGAAAGTCGTACAAATAAAACAAAGGGCTCATCCAGAATCACATGAGAACCTCTTCAAAAAAGTGTTCAGGGCAGGCTGTTATAACTAGGTGATATTTGAACTGACACCAAAAAAGATGAGACTGTAACAGGTGAGAAGTGCATTCCAGGCAGAGAGAAGAGTGTGTGTGAAAGATCAGACATGGGAAAGCACTTATTTGTTCCAAGAACAGAGGAAGGCTGGTGTGGAGAGGTCACAGTGAGCGGGAAGGAAGGTAGGAGATGAGGCCGGACCAGATTCTCTGCCCAGCCAGTGCCTAGAAGGCCATGGTGAGGAGTTTGTGTTCTATTCTAGCTGTCCTGGGAAGCCACTCTTGCCTCTCTTTGGAGAACGACTGAGAGTGAGATAGTAATGAAAGCAGGTTCTAGAATAAGTGCTCAGAATTTTTATTTTAGATATGAACTTAGAGTGGAGAAGTCCTAACTAAGTATCATATACACGATTGATTTGATCATGTAAAAATCCAAAATTTCCACATGGGGGAAAAAGTCAAAGACAAATGTCTAGCTGGAGAAGAAATATTTGCAGGAACCCTTAACATTTGCACGTTTCCTTAATATAAAATAGAGATGGACTTCCCTGGTGGTCCAGTGGTTAAGACTCCACGATTCCACTGTAGGGGGGGCGCGGGTTCGATCTCTGGTGGGGAAATAAAATCCCATGTGCTACACAGCTTAGTCACAACACAACACAAAACAATAAGAATAAATAGAATAAAATAAAATGACAACTCAGTAGGCCAAAAATAGACTGACTGTTTATCAAAAAAAAAGAAAATACAAATGTCTATTAACTATATGAAAAGATGCCTAACTTCACTCTTTAAAAAAAAAGAAATGCAGATTTTGAGATCTCATTTTTCACATGCCAGATTGGCTGTCATACATTTTAATAACATACTGTGTTGGTAAGACTGTAGGGAAACAGGAAGTCTCACATTGGTGGTGGGGTATACAGTGGTTCAACTTCTGTGCAGAGCAATTTGGCTGTTATCTATTAGAATCTGAAGTGGATACACTTGGAGGATTTACCCAGCAGGTAAGACATTTTGGTTCATCCATACAAATAGATAGAATGGAGCCCTGATAAACAATGAGGCAAGTCTTTATCAACTGATTGGGAAGGATAACATATTTTTTTAACCAAGATATAAATTTAAGTGAACAGAGAGGCTGTTTCACTTTAAGTGAACAGGTGGGCTACATTTGTCTAAAAAGGAAGAGAAAACTTTGCTGTATCATCAACTCTGGGAGGAACGGAGGAAACCAGTAACAGTATTTGCCTCTGGGGCTGGGGGAGGGAACCAGGCGTGTGGAAGATGAGTGGAGAGGATATTTACCTTTCACTTTATACTCTTTTCTATACCATGTGCGCATACTGCTTATTTAAAAAGTTGAAACAGGGAGGGAAGTGAGGAGACTGGGGGGTAGCTGGGACAATAATCTGGAGAAGAGATACTAGTGGACTGGGCTGAGACGGTGGCAGGAGGGTGGAGAAAAGTAGGTTCAAGACCTTTTTTGGAGCTAAAATCCACAGGATTTGTGGATGAAGTAGATTGTGGGAGATGAGGGAAAGAGAAGACAAAGGTGAGTTCCAGGTTTCTATGAAACAACTGGATGGGTGGAAGAGTCTTTACCTCCCAGTTATCTATCTAAGGCAATGTTGTGTGGGCTGTTGAGCTTGACCACCTTAGTTCAACCTATTCTACTTCCTAGCTCTGTGACCTTGAGCAAACTGTGTAACTGCTTTGTGCTTCTTCACCCTCATCTGTAGAATGGGAATGATAATATGACCTACCTCATAGGGTAGTTGTAAGGATTAAATGAGTGAATACACGTATACTTTAGAACAGCTCCTGGTACATAATAAAAGCTATGCAAGTGATTATCACTGTTGTTATTGTTGGTGTTATTGTTACTGTGAACCCGACTGCTTCTGTGACTGTAACTACTACCACACTGCCTCCTCTGTCAGGAGGGTGCCTGTGGATGGAAGAAGTGCTTTAAAATGAATACACGTGTAAACCAACAGCTGATCTAGGAAAGGAAAGCTTTTGAAAAGCCATTTTAACATTTGAGGAAATGAGCAAGTGAGGTTGGTAGGTTATGAGATTTGTTCGGATCTTTTTTAACTTCCATTTTCTGTGCAGACCTGAAGGCATTGAACGACAGTACAGGAAGAAATGTGCAAAGTAAGTATTAACAGTGTGGGTTTCCCTGAGCATAAGAAAGTTGAGGTAGTGATGTGTTAGGAAAAGCATAATTTGGAGACAGTTCTCTGTTATATCTTTATCCTTATAATCTTTTTTTTTATCCTTATAGTCTTAACCTGCCTTCAGACTTCAGTTATGCAGGTAGGCTTCTTGAAGAGCTGCAGTTGGCCAAATTACACCTCTGACCAACTGTCCACAAAAAATGGATTTTGAAACATATTATTTTTTAATTGAGGTGTAACTTATATATAATAAAATTTGCTTTCTTAAGTGGACAGTTTGATGAGTATTGACAAAAACATACAGGCACATAACATCACCCCTCCTGTGACATAGTACATTTCCAGGGCTCCTTTGCAGTCAGTCCCCCTTCCCCTGGCCAGCACTGGCCTACCTTCTGCTGCTGTAGTTTTACTTATTCTAAAATGTGACATAAACTCTGCAGTGTGTGTTCTACTGCATACAATGTGTATCTCTTTCATATGGTTTCTTTCACGTAGCATGATGCTTTGGGGGTTCATCCAAGTTATGTGTAATGGTAGTTCCTTTTTATCACTGAGTAGTATTCCATCGCACCACAGTTCATTTAACCATTGACCCATTGAAGGTCATTTGAGTTGTTAATGACTTTGGCTATCACAAAGAAAGCTGCTATGAACATTCCAGTGTAAATCTTGTGGGAACATGTATTTTCTCCTGGAGTGGAGTTGCTCAGTCTTGTGGTAAACATAACATAGTCTAATTTAATCCAAACCTATTTATAAAGTCTATTACAGGACCACAGACCCAAGAACTTTAGAGAGTATTATTTAAAAATATATATATGATATCCAGCTTTAGATTGTTAGCAGTGAGAATATTAAACTTCAACAAGTTTAATCTTGTTGATGTAATTACAGTTCACTCTTGGATCACTGACTCAATGGACATGGGTTTGGGTGGACTCCGGGAGTTGGTGATGGACAGGGAGGCCTGGCGTGCTGTGGTTCATGGGTTGCAAAGAGTCGGACATGACTGAGCGACTGAACTGAACTTGGCTCTCAGAAGACTCAGACTAGGAGAATTAAAGCAGGGAACTGGCTAAGAGGACGTTTTAGTTTACAGTCAGACATGACTGAGCGACTGAACTGAACTTGGCTCTCAGAAGACTCAGACTAGGAGAATTAAAGCAGGGAACTGGCTAAGAGGACGTTTTAGTTTACAGCCACATTAGATTTGTTAGATGAGTTTAATCGTATCTTATGGGTGTGGGTCTACTTCATTTAGCTGAAAAAGTAGAATAGAAATAACCAACCACAGAAAATATGCTGTGAACTTAGTTCTGATTGCTCAAAGCTTAGTTGGCGGACCAGCCACAGTGGAGCCTTTCTGCTGCTTCTTGACCCTGATAAAACAGAACAAGGCAGAACCCCACACTAGTTCCCCAGACTTCTGGGAAGAATGGCAGCAGTTTTGACTGGAAAGAAATCAGCAGCAGGAGCCAGCGTTTGCCATACTTGTCTAATGATCAGAACTGCATGGGATGCTAAGAGAGATTTGAAGGCCTCAGCCCCCAGAGTAACTCAATCAGGATCCCCTGGGGGGTGGGACCTCGGAATCTGATCGGCAGTTGTAACAAGCGCCCTCAGTGATTCTTATCAAGTAGTTTTGAGAAACATCAGGAAGAGCTGATCATTAGTTGATGCCACAAACACACATATTTGCAGAGTCTGAGCCCACTTTGTGAAGCAGTGTTTGGGGGGTTTGGATCCTGAGGCCTGCCTGAGATTCACTCTGCTATTTGCAGGTGTGGGCTGCCGCTCTTCTACCAGTCCCAGCCCAAGAATGCTCCTGTGACCTTCATTGTGGATGGAGCAGTGGTCAAGTTTGGCCAGGGTTTTGGGAAAACGAACATATACACTCAGAAACAAGAGCCTCCTAAGAAGGTAATTATAAATGAAGGAGACAGATGAGTTAATGGAGCTACAGATATAGTCCTAAAACTTTAGATTATGGTGCATGAGAGCATGCCCCTTGTGTATGCTCTCTTTATTAAGAGGATGCCATTTTTGTGTATAAGCAGATGTTACAAAATTTTAACACCTATCGTGTGTTCTTTTTTCTTTCCTACAGTCTGCTTTATGAATAAAGTTGGAAATTGTATGGCTTTTATTCACATGTACTTCCTTTGAAATTTCTTCTTTTTCCAGTGTGAGCAATTAGAGATGGAATGCAGAAAGTTAATCTTTAAATATATTTTGAAAACCCTTGATGTCAAATATTAGAAAACGATAGTGCAGATTAAAAGATGGGCACTTTTAGATAGGCCGGCCTGTCCCAAAGAAGCAGATGTTCCCCAATAATCCCTCTCCTGCCCCCAACACCCAGGTTTGGGCACTTGCACACTCAGATTCATACACACTCACGCACACATGGTTCAGAGAGGTGAACTAGACTGGTTCCTCTTCCTGCATCTCCAGGTGATGATGACCAAGCGAACTAAAGACATGGGCAAGTTCAGCTCTGTGACTGTGTCTACTATTGATGAAGAAGAAGAAGAGATTGAGGCTGTAAGTGCTTTTGCCCTCAGGGGAGTTGGATGGGAGGGGACGAAGGGGGACTCTCAAACTAGACCATTGAATAGCAGAAAAGCTAGAAACTTGCCTCTTAGACTTCACTCTAGCTACTAAGGAACACTGTGACAGTGGGCTAGTTCCTGTTTCCCTGGATTTCAGGGAAATGTGTTTCAGGGACATCTGTAGGATGAGGGACAGGGAGTTGGACTAAATCAGTCATTTTTTACATACTGTTTTTTGAGAGGCCTTAGGGAGCACATCCCTCTTCAGTTGAAAAATTACCAGACTCAAGGATTTCCGGTCCCTTTCAGTCCAGCTTTGACAGTGTGGGCATCTGTCCTTAGCAGGAGAAGCAATTCCCTTTATGGTACTTAAGTATAATGATGTTTACACAGAGATGTTCTCTGTTATTTAAACATGGTTTCAGTTGAAACCTGACTCCCCCAGATTACTGAAAAGCTGGAGTGGAAAGGGAGCCAAATTCGGCCACTTCAGTAGTGATTTTATAACCTGAGGAGTATAAACTTCTCCTGAGGTCTCTGTTACTCCTCTTGGGTGAGACTGCTGGCCTGAGGATGCTTCATTCTTCCCTCAGAGAGAAGTTGCTGACTCGTATGCGCAGAATGCCAAGGTGATTGAAAAGCAGCTGGAGCGCAAAGGCATGAGTAAAAGGCGCCTGCAGGAGCTGGTGAGTGGTGTGGGGTAGGGGGGCAGGCACTGAACTGTTCCAGTTCCTCCATCGCAAAGACCCTCGGGTGGGCGGGGGAGCCCTTTAGGAAGTCTTTCGGGGATATGGTGTAGCTGGCTGCCGGGTGTCTAACCCTGGGCTGTGGCTATCCGTACATAACCTCCTCTGTGATAGTGAGCAGGATCCCAGCCCCCAATAATAGTTCTGGTTAGCCAGCCCCAACCAGAATGATCATTTAATCTGCTACTTGTGGTCCAAGGTCAGGAGTCCAAGATCAGGGTGCATGGGCACTCCCGCAGGATGGGAGGTGTACAGTCGGGCTACACTGGGGGGCCAGGATTGGGACTTTTCACTGCTGCTTAAAGCACTGCTCCCACCACCACTGTCTGGGCTCTTTGTTGAGCACGACCGTCCTTGTGTGATGGAGCCTACATTTCTGTTTTCCTGATAGTAATTTACTTATGATGTTTCTTTAAAATAAGACATCCTGACATTGATGTCTCTGTAGAGGATATTTTTGGTGACACAGGTAGTGGGTCTTGAGAGCCACTTGACCTTGCCATAGTGATCTAGAGAGAGCCATGCTTATCAGACTTTCTGAAGTGAAGGGCCAGTGCATCTTCTTTATAAAAAATTTGTCAAGAGCAGGTTTGTAATTTATAAAATGTCATAAAGGAATTTGCCTTAGTTCTTTTTATGAAATTATTTTATTACTCTGTCAAATTGCTATGTGGATATACATGCTAAGTCGCTTCAGTCATGTCTGACTCTTTGCAACCCCATGGACTGTAGCCTGCCAGGCTCCTCTGTCCATGGGATTCCCCAGGCAAGAATACTGGAGTGGGTTGCCATGCCCTCCTCCAGGGGATCTTTGTGACCCAGAGATCAAACCCGTGTCTCCTGCATTGGCAGGCAGATTTCTTTACCGCTAGCGCCACTTGGGAAGTCAAATTAGAAGCTATAAAAGCTTCTAAATGCTTACTGTCAATTTTTGTTTGTATCTTTGTGGACTGATAACAAACAGTTCATGGACTGCGTAACTTTTAAGTAGCACTGTTCTAGAACAGGGTTATTCCTCCTGTTCTGCTAAGAACAGGATACTGGTATGTCATAATATTGATTCCCCCCGCTCTTCAGGGATCCTGGAGTTGTGGAATCCTTATACTGATTGCCTTTGACCGGAGCTCTGTGTGTTTACCCCATTTTACCATACAGATGTTATCATCTTCTATGTGTATCATAACATCAGAAAGGTTGGAAAGCAGTTGCTATTCATCACAATTTTTTTTATTTAAAAAAATACTTATTTATTTGGCTGCATTGGGTCTTAGTTGTGGTATGTGGGATCTAGTTTTTTTCCCGATCAGGGATCGAACCCAGGCCCTCTGCATTGGGAGTGTGGAGTTTTAGCCACTGGACCTCCAGAGAAATCCATCATGATTTTGTTTTGTTTTGTTTTGTTTTATTATTAGCAACTTCTGCTTAATTTATATATTAACTTTTATCATAGGCATCATATACAGGAAAAAACTTAGTATATATAGGGTTTGGTGCCATTCATGGTTTCAGGCAACCACTGATGGTCTTAGCATGTATCCCCTGTGTTTTTTTTTTTTTAATATGGAACGCTTCACAAATTTCTGTGTCATCCTTGCACAGGGGCCATGCTAATCTCCTCTGTATCGTTCCAATTTTAGTATATGTGCTGCCAAAGCGAGCACCCATCATGATTTTAGATACACGGTTCTAGTTTGTATACTAAATGAGCATGAGCAGATAGTATTGGGGAAGTTAGAATAAGGCAGGAAAATCAGAGTTTCATGTCATGTATCCGGACATAAACTTTTCTTTCTTTCCAGGCTGAACTGGAAGCCAAGAAAGCAAAAATGAAGGGAACCTTGATTGACAACCAGTTCAAGTGATCGGGACCTTTCTGTGGACCCATGCTGGAGGCAAGCATTTAATATCAGGATGAAAAAGAGTGTTTTCTTGACTACATGGACTTATTCTACCTTTATACTCCAGCAGAAAGCTTTACGTGGCTTCCCAGTGATTATCCTACTTTGAGTCCATCTGACCTGATTTCTAGAGACAGATTTTTCTCAGTCTTTCTGTATTTATGTCTTCTGTACTATTTTTTGTTCATTTGATGTAAACTTCTTCATCTGTGTAGAAGCAGGTCTATGAATAGATCAATGCTTGTGTGTCTCTAGTTTCTGAAGGAACTGTTCTTATTCTTTCTTCAAAGTTAATGGAATGTTTAAAGATTTTTGAAAAAAAAAAATATTGTGATGTGTCATAGAAAAAAGCTGCATGAGTTATATTTAAAGTTACAGCAGGCCAGATCCTTTTACATGGCTCTGTCTCTGTTCTTAGACTGGCAGGTATTGGTTAGGGTTTGAATCTCTCCACTGTTTGAGAAAATCCGTAACGAGCCAGAATCTGCATAAAGTTCCCTTTACCTCAAATATTAAAACTGCAGGCAAACCAACCCTCATCAGACATTGTACTAACAGAGGGAAAAGTCAGATTCCAGTGAGGGGGCAAGATAGCTCAGATCTGAATGAAAATGGGATCTGGGTATGCAACCTAAGGGAGCTACCATCCTGTCAAGTAGCTGAGAATGTTGCTCCCTTGTGTGGGCATGTGGGAGGGAGACGTGATGGAGTAAGAAATGATAACTGAGATAAATAAAAGTTATCTGTTGACTCTTTTATTTCACATTTGCTGTTTGTGAAGGAGTGTTGTATACATAAATATTTAATGTCACGCTGCTTCAGTGACACCATTATGTAGTGTTTGCATCATGTTTTTATCTGTTCGTCTGTATTGCAAGGTGTTGGGGCAAGAAGAGTACTTTAACCTCCTTATATTACTTACATGGCTTGTACTTAGCATAAGGCATGTAGTGAGAGGCCGATGGGAAATAGTAGGGCATTTTTCTTTGCTATTTCCCTCCTGATTTCTGAATTTAGAAGGAGAAGTAGTTTGGAGTGAGAGTAGATGTGAGCTAGCAAGAACTGGGAAAAAAGAAGGGTGGGAGTCCTGGGAAAGTCCGGTATGGGGCTGTGTGACCAGGATCTCACACTGCCTTTAGCTTTCATGTCTCTTCAGTCTCCTCTGATCTATGACAGTTTTTCAGTGGTATCTCCTACTTTTAATTTGCATTTCCCTAATGACAGATGATGTTGAACATATTTTTCCTTTTTTTATTGTGGTAAAAAACATGTAACATAAAATTTACTGTCTTAACTATTTTGAAATGCACAGTGTTTTGCAACAGATCTCTGGAACTTTTTCATCTTATAAATCTGCAAGTGTATACCTGTTAAACAATAACTCTCCCTTTCCTCTCTCCCTAGTTCCTTGAACCTCCATTCTACTTTCTGTCTCTATGGATTTTACTACTTTAGAAACCTCGTATGAGTGGAATCATCCCAGTAGTTGTCTTTTTGTGACTGGCTTATATTTTGCATTGAATAATGTCCTCAAGTTTCATCCATGTTGTACCATATGATAGAATTATGCATAGACCACATTTTGTTTACACATTCATTCATCAGTGGACATTCATGTTGCTTCCTCCTCTTGGCTGTTGTGAATAGTGCTGCTGTAAAAACACTGGGTACAAATATCTCTTCAAGACCCTGCTTTCAATTCGTTTGATTATATATCCAGAAGTGGGATTGCTGGAACATGTGGTTGTTGTTATTCAGTTGCTCAGTCATGTCTAACTCTTTGTGACCCCGTGGACTGCAGCATGCCAGGCTTCCCTGTCCTTCACCATCTCCCGGAGCTTGATCAAACTCATGTCCATTGCGTTGGTGATGCCATCCAACCATCTCGTCCTCTGTTGTCCCTTTCTCCTCCTGCCTTCAATCTTTCCCAGTATCAGGGTCTTTTCTAATGAGTCGGCTCTTCACATCAGGTGGCCAAAGTATTGGAGCTTCAGCTTCAGCATCAGTCCTTCCAATGAATATTCAGGGTTGATTTCCTTTAGGATGGACTGGTTTGATCTCCCTGCAATCCAAGGGACTCTCAAGAGTCTTCTCTAATACTGCAGTTTGAAAGCATCAGTTTTTCGGCGCTCGGCCTTCTTTATGGTCCAACTCTCACATCTGTACATGACTATTGGAAAAACCATAGCTTTGACTGTACAGACCTTTGTCAGCAAAATAATGTCTCTGCTTTTTAATATACTGTCTATGTTGGTCATAGCTTTTCTTCCAAGATATAAGAGTCTTTTAATTTCATGACTGTAGTCACAATGGAAACAGTGACAGACTTTATTTTCTTGGGCTCCAAAATCACCGTGGACGGTGACTGCAGCCATGAAATTAAAAGACACTTGCTCCTTGGATCATATGGTAATCCTGTTTAATTTTTTGAGAACCCTCCATACTGTTTTCCACAGTGACTGTACCGTTTTTACTCCCATCAGTAATATACAGGGCTCCAATTTCTCCACATCCTCACCAACACTTATTTTCTGTTTTGTTTTTTTTAATTATTTATTTTTTTCTGTTTCTCCCAGCTTGTAGGATCTTAGTTCCCTGGCCAGGGATTGAACCTGGGCCCTTGGCAGTGAAAGCATGGAGTTTTAACCACTGGACAGTCAGGAAATTCCCTTTTTTTTTTTTTTTTTTTGATAGTAGCCATGCTAATAGCAATGATATATAATGGTTTTGATTTGCATTTCTTCAGTGAATAATGATGTCGAGCAATTTTTCATGTGCTTTTTGGCCATTTGTATATTTGGAGAAATGTCTATTTGAGTCCTTTGCCCATTTTTTAAATTGGATTATTTTATTTTTTTCATTGTGAGCACAGTTTTACTTGCTAATTTTCCATCTATGTATCTTCCTTGGTGAAGCATATGCTCAGATCTTTTACTTATTCTTAAGTTGGGTTTGTTTTTGTATTGTTGAGTTTTAAGAGCTCTTTATATAGTCTGGATAGCAATCTTTGATCAGGTATGTGATTTGCAATATCTCCCAGTCCATGGTTTGTCTTTTCATTCTCTTAATAGTGTAGTGCCTTTCTGTGTGACCCAGGATCATGCAGATTTTTTTTCTATATTCTAAAAGGTTTATATTTACATTTAGATCTATGATCCATTTTGAATAATTGTTGTATAATGTGTGAGGTATGTGTTAAGGTTTTTTTTTTCTTTCATAAACATGTCCAGTTATTCCAGCACCATTTGTTGAAAAGACGTTCCTTTCACCTTTCAGTTCCCTTTGTGAATTTGTCAAAAATCTGGGAATTCCCTAGTGGTCCAGTGGTTAGAACTCAGTGCTTTCACTGCCACGGGGCCTGGGTTTGATTCCTGGTTGGGGAACTAAGATCATGCAAGCTGCATGGCACCACCCGGCAAGAAAAAAAAATCAGTTGACTATATTTTTGGACTTTGTCTTCTGTCTATTGTCTGTCTATTCTTGCATCAATACCACACTATTTTGATTTGAGTATTACAGCTTTATATGTATCTTGAAACTGGGTAGTATGACGCTTCTTTGTTCTTTTTTAGAATTGTTTTACTTACTCTAGTTCCTCCGACTTTGCATATAAATTTAGTGGAATGGTATGGTATGTCCAGAATTCTTGCTGGGGTTTTGATTGGAACTGTGTAAAATCTAAAGATCAGGTTGGAGGACTTCCCTGGTGGTCCAGTGGTTAAGAATCTGTCTTGCAATGCAGGGAACTCAGATTTGGTCCCTGGTTAGGGAACTAAGATCGCACATGCTGAGGAGAAAGTAAGCCTGCGAGCTGCAACTACTGAGCCTGTGCTCCACAACTAGAGAGCCTGTGCGCTGCAATGAAAGATTGTGCATGATGCAATGAAGATCCCATGAGCTACAACTAAGACCTTACACAGCTAAATAAATAAATATGATTAAAAAAAAAAAGATCCAACTTGGGGAGAATTGACTTCTTAATAATATTGCATCTTCCAACCTATGAACATGGTCTGTCTCTCCATTTATTTAGATCTTTGATTCCTTTTGTCAGTGTTTTATAGTTTTTCGTGTATAGATATTGCCAATATTTGGTTCAAATGTATACCTTCATTTCTTCTGATGCTATTGTCAACCTTGTTGTTGTTGTTGAGTTGCTAAGTTGTGTCTGACTCTTTGACCCCATGGACTGCAGCACGCCAGGCCTTCCTGTCCCTCACTATCTCCCAGAGTTTGCTCAAGTTCATGTCCATTGAGTTGGTGATGCCATCCAACCATCTCATCCTCTGCTGTGCTCTTCTCCTTTTGTGTTCAATTGTAAACCTTACCTCCTTTCAAGCAAGGGAAATCATCTCAGGATGTATTTCCAAGCTTGCTAGGCTTATTCTTACATAAACTCAGGCCGTAATTTCCATTTATCTCCTGACCCCAGGCCCTGAGTCCTCAGTGTGACTTGTCTTATGGTGGTGTTCTGACTCCCCAGAACCAGTGTCTGAGTATTGCCCATTTCTAGTGGACAGTAACTCTGATCATTGCTTTTGGGGAAGGCCATACAGAAACTTCATGTTACATACTTGTGGCAAGGTCAAGGGGATGCTTCAATTCTTGGTTCAGAGGTCTCTGAGTCAACCAGTCTGGAATGGTAACAGGCCTGGGAAGTGGACAGTAACATTTCATTATAGCAACAATGATTAGAGTTAGGTGTACACAGGCCAGACTTATAGTTCTTTATTTTTTCAAAAAAAAATTACAAAAATCTGTAGGGTAACAGTCTTCTGCCCAAATATATTAAGCCACTGCCAATAAGTCCTAATGATCAAACATTTTGGCTAAAGCTTTGAACTTGATTTCTATTATGGCAGCCATGCTTAACTGAAAAAATAACTACATCTTACCTTCTTTGAATATTATAACATCTGCCCTGCAAGCTCCCAATTTAGAGTCAGTCCTACAACCTGCTTTCTCTTTTACCCAAATAGATGAATGTCCACATCTTATAAATTAGTGGAGTTTGACATTGTGAATTTATGGTTCCCATATCAGATGGGTTCTCACCATAGCTGGTTAATCCTACTATGTGTTTTGGGTTAGCCACTCTCCTGTTCCCCTCAGGAACAATTCAGAGCCTCCACCACTTTTCTCAAACTTCTCTGCCTATGAGGCTTCTCTCTCTGCAGATGATTTTCCTCCCCAAAGCACCAAGAACATAGGGGCACACTTGGTTGCATCTGCTCCCATCCTTTTCTCTCTTTAGTCTCAGTCTCTTAATATATATATATTAAGTATTTATTATTATATACATATTTCACTAGAAGTTGGGGATATAGTGGAGAACAAAGCAGTTCACAATCTGGGGGCAGGGGTGACCAACAAGTGAACAAGAAAATTATCAGGGGCTTCCCTGGTGGCTCAGTGGTAAAAAATCTGCCTGCCAATGTAGGAAGACACGGGTTCAGTCCCTAGTCTGGAAGATTCCACGTGCCATGGAGCAACTAAGCCTGTGTGCCACAGCTGTTGAGCCTGTGCTTTGGAGCCTGGGAGCCACAACTACTGAGCCCACATACCAGAACTACTGAAGCCCAAGTGCCCTAGAGCCCGTCCTCCCCAACAAGAGAAGTCACCACAATGAGAAGCCCACACACTGCAACTAGAGAAAGCTGCAGGCAGCAGTGAAGACCCAGCACAGCCAAAAATAAAAAATAGAGAAAGAGTTCACAAGCTGGTCAACTCATGAAAAACATACCTTTTAAAATTGCCCTGAGACTCTGCTTTGTTGTTGTTAGTCACTCAGTCACGTCCAACTCTTTGTGACCCCATAGACTGTAGCCCACCAGGCTCCTCTGTCCATGGAATTCTCCAGGCAAGAATACTGGAGTGGGTTGCCATTTCCTTCTCCAGCGACTCTACTTGGAATGAAATAATAAATATATATTTTAAAAAAGAGAAAATTATCAGTTAAAATAGTGTGATGTGATAGAGAGTGACAGTGGTCAGGATGGACTCTAAGGAGGGGCCATTTGAGCCATATAAGACCTGAAAGATGATAATACAAAGTCAGCCAGGTAAGGACCAGGGAGAAAGCATTCCAGATGATGGCAATGGAAAATATAAAGGCCCTATGGAGAGAGAAGCTGAGCATGTTGAAGGAACAGAAAGGCCAATGTGACTAGATTGTAATGAGTGAGAGAATGAACAAACAACAAGAGGTGAGGTCAGAGGAGTGCACAGAAGCCAGGCCATGTGTGGCCTTACAGGCCCAAATAAGGATTTGGGGTCGCAAAAGTACAGGGGAAAATTACTAGAGACTCTCAAGCACAGGAGTAACATGATTTATGTTTTAAAATCATTCTGGCTGCTGCATGGAGAATGGTTTATTGTTGAGAGGCAAGAAGAGAAGCAGGGAGAGCAAGGAGGAGACTAGTGTAGTAGCTCAGGTGAGAGATGAGAGTGGTTGGACTGCGGTAGTAGAGAAAGAGTTAGAAAAAGTGAATGGAGCAGTGTTCTGGAGGTTTTGTTATCAGTACTAGCTGATAGACTGTGAGAAGTGAGGCAAAGAGGGAAATCAAGGACAACTTCTTGATTTGTGGTCAAATAACTTGGATGAATTGAAGTGCAGTTTATTGAGATGAGGAGGAACCCCATTCAGGAGATAGCCAAGTGCTCTGTTTTGGACATGTTATGTTTGAAATGCCTATTGGCTATTGAAGTGGAGATGTCAGCTAGGCAGTTGAGTATGTAGTCAGGCGGGGAGGTCCAGCTAGAGATAGAAGTTTGGGAGTTTTCAGCACATCGGTATTATCTAAAGAGATGTTATCCATGAGACAGGCTGAGACTCCCAAAGATGTAAGTGTAAATAGCAAAGAAAATAGGTCCAGAGATTGAATCTTGGTGCACTCCATCTTTAAATGGTCAAGAGATGAGGAGAAATCAGCATGGAAGACTGAATAGAAATGGCTAGTCAAGTCCAAGGAAAACAGAAATATCCTGACAGCTAAGAGAAGTAGGTGTTTTATATCAGACAGGGGCCAGTTAGAAAACAGAAGCCACACTCAGAATTGTAAACAGGAAAATTTAGCATGAGGAATTGCTTACTTAGGAGAGACCTAGTCTTCCTGGGAAGAGCTGAGAAGCCAAGGAGGTGATGGTTAATTAACCCAGAAATTTAGCAACAGCAGAAAGCTGCTGCTCCTCTCAGTTCAGTTCCGTTCAGTCACTCGGTCATGTCCGACTCTTTGCAACCCCATGGACTGCAACATGCCAGGCTTCCCTGTCCATCACCAACTCCCGGAGCTTGCTCAAACACATGTCCATTGAGTTGGTGATGCCATCCGACTTCGCCTCTACTGGAGGTAAAAGTGATGTCGCTCAAGTCGAAGATCAGGGACCACACAGCAGAAGCAGGAAGGCTAGCCCTGCAGGAGTTTTGTCCATGGAGGGAGGGCCTATCCAGTGGGAACCATAGAGGATGTACAGTCACCACTAGAGATGACATTCCAAACAGAGGGAAAGGAAGGGGAATACCTTCCCTTCTCCACTTCTCCTGCTCTTTAATCTTAAGCCATTGATTCTCATTAGCCAAATGTATCAGAAAGTCAGAGGGACAGGGTGGCTGGGAAATGTTGTCTGTTCTATGCAGCAGAGCAGAAGAGGGAATGGCTCTGAGAGCAAACTCTCATCCACATGTAAGTAAGATGATGACTTGGAAATGGCTATGGCATTTAGCGATATGGAGGTCATTGGAGACCTTGACAAGAGCAGTTCAGTGGAGTGGTATGAGCAAAAGCCTGGAGGAGTGAGTTCCAGAGAGACTAGAAGAGGAATTGGAAGCCGTGAATACAGACAACTTTTTTTAGTTTTGCTATAAAAGGAAAAGAAAGAATTGGGAATATATGAAGTGGGAAATAAGGTTGACAGTAGGTATTCTCAAGAGGGAGAAATAACAGCATATTTGAATGGTGATGAGGAAAAAGCCAAGACAGAAATAAAAGTTGATAATGTAGGAAAGAGAAGAATTACTGGAGTGATGTACTTAGTAGGCAGGAGGGGATAAGATCCAGTGCAGAAGTGGCATAAAAATAGGATTTGGAGAAAGTCATTCATAAATTTAGAACAGGCCTTAAACATCACGTGCTCTAATGTCCCACATGCAGGGATTCAGACACATATTGGTCCAGGCTTTGCTTGAAAGTCTTCAGTGAGGGTAAACTTACCATTTCCCAAAGCAGCCATTACCATTTTAAGACAAATTTAGTTGTTAGAAAAATATTCCCCTTTCAAAACAATCAGATTCAATCAATGCCTTGTTCTGAATTGGGTTTTGATTTGGACAAACCAGCTATAAGGGTCATTTGGGGGTCAATTGGGAAAATATAAATATGTGGTATTAGATGAGATGAAAATTTATTAAATTGGTGGAGATTGTTGGCTGAAAAAAAGTTTGCAGAACAGTGTGGAGAGTGAACTTATTTGGTGTATTATATATTCATGTGTACTCACATACATATGCACATAAACAGAGATCTGAAAGTGTATGTATGCATTAAGATATTAACAGTGGTGATCTTGGGTAATGAGTATATGTCATTGAGTTCTAGTAGAACTTAAGTAAATAGATCTTACAATGTTTTAGGGAATAGAAACAGATAACTTTTCCCACTTTTTGATATGAAAATAGGATAACTGATACCAAACCTGACCGTGATACAGGAGAAATATATGGACCAATCTCACCTGCAAACAGATATAAAAATCCTGAATATAGTTCTAAAAGTTCTAAATAAAATATTAACAGATAGGATCCAGATGAAATTCTAGAGGCAGTTTCATTAATGTCAGGAACAAATCTAGGATGCTTGCCATCACTGTTATTACTCAATATTATTCTGGAAGTTCTACCTCACTGAATAAAATCAGAAAATTGAGAGAGGGGCTTCCCTGGTGGCACAGGGATAGGAATCTACCTGCCAATCAGGGGACATGGGTTCCATCTCTGGCCTGGAAAGATTCCACATGCCGCAGAGCAACTAAACCTGTGTGCCACAAATACTGAGCCCAGGCACCTAGAGTCTAGATATTTCTTAGTTATGATAAAAGGTATGTGTAAAAAAAATCTTACACCAAGTATCATACTTAAAATCTTGCCTCCTAAAACTGGAAATGAGAGAGGGATTCCCCATATTACCATTGTGTTGGGAATCCTAGGCAGTGCAATAAGAGAAGGAAAAAAAACAAAAAGTTTAAAGACTTGGAAAGGAAGAAAACAACACTGTCATTGTTAGTAGAAAACAGGATTGTGTACATAGAATATCCAAAAGAATTGAAGGATAAGCATTTGAATTGATAAATGAATTTAGAAAGGTTGCTGAACATGTGGAAAATGTTGAAAATCAATTGTATTTCTGTATATGATCAACAAACAGTTGGAAACTTCAAAAATATAATGTTAAGTCATTGCAATAGCATAAAAAGTACCCGGGGATAAATCTAGAAAAACATATGCAAGGCCTTGACATAGAAAACTATAACAGATTATTGAGAAAAATGAAAACCTAAATCAATGGAGTGATATAGTGTGTTCACAAACTGGAAGATGCAATATGTTTAAGGTGTCAATTCTCTGCAAACTGATTTATAGATTCAGTGAAACCCCATTCAAAAATCCCAGGGTTTGTATGTGTGTGCGTAAGTGCAGGAGAACTGACAAGCTAATTTATTTATTTATTTATTTTTCAGTGGGTTTTGTCATACATTGATATGAATCAGCCATAGAGTTACACGTATTCCTCATCCCAGTCCCCCCTCCCACCTCCCTCTCTACCCGATCCCTCTGGGTCTTCCCAGTGCACCAGGCCCAAGCACTTGTCTCATGCATCCCACGTGGGCTGGTGATCTGTTTCACCATAGATAATATACATGCTGTTCTTTCGAAACATCCCACCCTCACCTTCTCCCACAGAGTTCAAAAGTCTGTTCTGTACTTCTGTGTCTCTTTTTCTGTTTTGCATATAGGGTTATTGTTACCATCTTTCTAAATTCCATATATATGTGTTAGTATGCTGTAATGTTCTTTATCTTTCTGGCTTACTTCACTCTGTATAATGGGCTCCAGTTTCATCCATCTCATTAGAACTGATTCAAATGAATTCTTTTTTAACGGCTGAGTAATATTCCATGGTGTATATGTACCACAGCTTCCTTATCCATTCATCTGCTGATGGGCATCTAGGTTGCTTCCATGTCCTGGCTATTATAAATAGTGCTGCGATGAACATTGGGGTGGACAAGCTAATTTAAATTATATGGAAATAAAAAGGTCCAAGAATGACCAAAGCACTCTTGAAGAACTAGTGGGAAGACTTATTCTACTAGATATTATCTTATTATATAGTGAAAATAATTAAAACAGCAAATAAGCAGTGATAGGCAAATAGATCAATGAAATGGAATAGAATGTCCAGAAACACCTGGACATATCCTGCACAGATATAACAGATGTACAACAAAGGTGCCACTAGGAAAGGATTAAAAAAAAACTTTGCTGGGACAACTGTCTATCCATATGGCAAAAATAAAAGTTGACCACTCCCTTATATCATCCACAGAATCAATTCTAGGTAAATCATAGATCTATATGTGCAAAGTAAAATATAAAACTTCTAGAAAATAATACAGCAAAATATTTTCATTGTCTCTGGGAAGTGAAGGCCCTTCTAAAACACAAAAATACTACTAATAAAAGAAAAGATGGATACATTTGATGGCATTAAAATTAAGAGTTTGTGTTATTAACAGAGTGAAAAAGCAAGCCACAGAATAGTGTTAGTCTCTCAGTTGTGTCCGACTGTTTGCGACCCCGCGGACTGTAGCCCGCCAGGCTCCTCTGTTCATGGGATTTTTCAGGCAAGAATAATGGAGTGGGTTGCCATTTCCTTCTCCAGGGGATCTTCCTGACCCAGGGATTGAACCAGGTCTCCCACATTGCGGGCGGATTCTTTACCGTCTGAGCCAGTGGGAAGTAATACAGAAAAGTATATACAGAAGTAATACAGGAAGTGATACAGAAAAGTATATATAGAAACTCATAGCCAAAATATCTAAAGAACTACAAATCATCTTTTAGATAATAGAAGGCTTGACTTTTGACTCTTTGGGCACCAGTGCAGTCCCCAGATCCCCAAAGGGAGGCAAAGCCACTTATTCTTTTTTTGGGGGGGAGGGGAGGCTTGAGGCTTGCAAGATCTTAGTTCCAGACCTGAGGTGGAACCTGTGCCCCCTGCAGTGTAAGCTCAGAGTCCTAATCACTGGACTACCAAGGAAGTCCCAAGGCCACTTATTCTTTTTGCCTCTGAAGGCAGAGCCAGAGTCAGGGAGGGAGGTGGGTAAGTGGGACTTTGAAAGAGAATTTGCTGTCTAAAGACCCTAATGGAAAAGATTTTTTTCTCTCAGAAGGACTAGAGAGGGGGGATTGATTTTATTTTATTTATTTATTTTTAAAAATTTACTTATTTAATTGGAGGCTAATTCCTTTACAATATTGTGGTGGTTTTTGCCATACATTGACATGAATCAGCCACAGGTGTACATGTGTCCCCCATCCCGAACCCCCCTCCCACCTCCCTCCCCATCTCAAAGGTCAGTTCTTAATTTCAGCTTGCTCCTGCTGGCTCAGCCCTAATTCCAGACTGAAGAGGAGGAGAAGTTTCAAGGAAGCCCCCGTTTATCCTCCCAGGCCTCGAGGTTGGGGGTGGAGTGGGGAATCCAGGCCTGAGAATCCAGTGAGGCCTTTGGAATGGAGCTGGAGAGAGAGGGAGTTATTAATAGGCATTCCTATGGGACCTCCCCTGCCTCCCCTGTGAGGCCCAGCAGGGTTTGGAGGGCTGCCACGCTGGCAGCTGGTTTGGCTCTCCCGCTCCTAGGCACCAGACACAGTCTTCACTCCTTGTTCATTCGTTCTGACCTCAGCTCCTGCTATGACTCCCCCCCCTCAGCTCACTCCCTCCTGCACTGGTGGTCTTCTCCCTGACCCTCAGACATGTCAGACACATTCCTCCCTGAGGCCTTTGCATTTGCTGTTCCCCTGCCTCAAACACTTTTCCTTCAGGTATCTGCATGGCCCATCCCCTGCCCTGTTTCGGGTCTTGACTTAGGTGTCATTTTCTCAGAGAAGTCTTTGTTGCCCATTCTATCTAAAATTTCATTACCCGCCCCCCAATACTTCCTATCTTCCTTCCTTGATTTCCTTTTCCCTTAAGACTGTGTTTATTTTATTTACTTATTTATTTATTTTTGGCTGTGCTGGGCCTTTGTTACTATGTGGGCTACTCTCCAGTTACAGTGTACGGGCTTCTCACTGCAGTGGCTTCTCTTGTTGTGGAGCACAGGCTCTAGGGCCTGTGGGCTCAGTAGTTGTGGCACATGGGCTTAGTTGCTCCTTGGCAAGTGGGATCTTCCTGGACCAGGGATTGAATCCATTTCTCCTGCACTGGCAGGCAGATTCTTCCCCACTGAGCCACCAGGGAAGCCCTCCTGCGTATTTTTGTTGCTCATTTTTTTTTTTTTACTGTCCGGCACTCCCACAGTGAGGACAGGGGTGTTTTTTGGGGGTCACTGTTGTATCTCAGAGCCTAGTAGTTCCTGGTAATGTAGGAGATGCTCAATAAATACTGGTTGAATGAATGAATCAGTGCTTATTGAGTGCTGACTAGGTCCCCGCCTGTGCTGGGTGCTGAGGGTATGATTGAGAAAGATGCAGGCCTTGGCTCCTCAGGGAATTTGCTGTCTCTTCAAGGAAAGAGTGACAAGGAAGCAGGTCTGTTGGGAGCTCCCACTGTGAGACCCCAGACAGGAGGAAGAACCCTTGCTTGGTTCCTGCGCTCCTGCAGTTCCTGATGGGAGCCCCACTCACAGCGGTTTGGTTTCCAGGCTTCAGAGTGGGGGCTGAACAGGAGACTGCACCACCAGAAATGGGTCCCTGCCTTTTGCTTGGCTTCGTTGAAGCTGGGCCTGAGAAAGGAGTCCCTGTCACCTGTTGGCTGCTGCACTGGAGCCCCGCCACTGGGCCCTCTGCAGCAGTGTCACAGCGTCCCCACCCTGACCGAGCGACTCGTCACCATGGGCTGTAATCACCCATCGACCGCCCTGGGGCCACGCTAGAAGGTAAGCACAGGGCAGGGGCAGGGGCCACGTCTGTGCTGCTCACGGCTCTGACCTCTCTCGCTGTCTACTAGCCCAGGCCCTGGACCACACTCGCCAAGGAGCACGGGCACTGCGGGCCAGACTGCCCCAGTTTGAATCCCAGCTCTGCCACTTACCACCTGTATGATCTGGGGCAAGTCACTTAATATTGCTTGTGCTTCAGACTTTCCATCTGGAAAATGGAGACAATAGCAATACCCCCCTCATGGGGTTATGAGAATGAAGTGGGTTAATATTGCAAAGTGCTTGGAACAGCACCTTTCACATGGTAAGTGCCTGATCAATAGACACATGCTAAATACTAGCTATTGCTTGAATGAATGAACTGCAGTGATGGTCACCCCAACCTGTGCTGAGCTTAAATGTGGATCCCACGTGTCTCTAGCTCTGGGACAGCTCAAATCGACTGAATTTCTGGTAATGGTGTTAGGGAAATTTTAAAAAAAGGAGTAGTCTTGTTTAGGCTTCAGAGACAAAGCAGAGCAGGCTTCTGACCTTGCTTCTAACCTGCCTGGACACTGTCTTGACTGGGAGTGACTGCCTGCTTTGAGTGCAAGACTCACAGCACCATAGATAAGATGGGGGAGACATCTTGAGATTGTTGAGCCCCTGGAGGGGGCCTGGCCAACCAAGCCCCAGGCTTAGCTGCATTCCAAGTTTTACAAAACAAAATAAAACAAACAGCACTAACAGGAAACCAGGCTTGCAATTTGGTCACAGATTGATGATGATATCAGTTTGCGTCCGTCCAGGGATTATAAGCAGGAACTCTGAACTGTGATCTTTGAAGTCTTACTCATTGAGCAGACGTGCTGCCTAGGACCCTTTTCCCAATCTGGACTCCAGATGTGCTGTGACACGGGACTTTAAGTCTGGATGTTGGTCAAAACCCAATTTGGTGATGTGTTCTCTGCTCTTTCTAGTTCTCTTTTCTTTTAATGTTAGTATGTTGAATGTAAGCTAGATAATTCTCTAATAAATATCTGTATTATTTATTTGTATATAACGAGTCACTTATTTTTTTCTTTTTTTTTTCTTTTTTTCCTTTTTAGTCACTTATTTTGTTAACAAATCCTTTGAACCTGAGATGCAAGTGAAAACTTTCGGCAAAACAAATGGAGACCAAACCACAGCACCCAGGCTGGCCACCCTCAGAGCAGGTTTCTGTCTGTGTCCTCTTGTATCCTTTCCTGACTTGATCTCCATTTCCGCCCTGTAGCAGTGCTTGTGGCACCCTTGGGGTCCCTAGTTTTCATCTGCTCTGCCAGGGAGCTTCATTTCCCTCCATCTCTGTTTTTGCATTTGGGGCATGGTGCCCTGATCCCTTTGGGGAAAAGCTTAGGGCTTTCTTATTGTCTGCAGGCCAGGGCTGGGTTAGCCCACCAGAAACCTCATCCTGGTGCAAGAGATGGCCCTGGGCATGGTAGTGGGGATATGTGAGGTTGCAAGGTCAGGTTACAGAGCCAGAGCATCCTGAACTTCAGCCGTGAGAGAACCCTTGAAGTTTGGGACACGTGCATGCTCTCTCCCGGAGGAAGCTGGGGGCCTGCTGAGCCAGGTGAGGGTCTGGGCCAAGTTGCTTCCTTGGAGTGGACTAGCCTACTGCAGAGGTTCTTAACCTGGGCTCCACAGAGTTCAGGCTGAACTTCAGAGAGTCCTTGAATTCTTTGAAAGAAATATGTTGTGTGTATATGTAAGCAGGTGGGCATTTTTCTGTGGAGAGGATTCATTAGTTTCACTAGGTTTTCAGAGAGGCCCAAGAAGACACAACAGTTAGAAATCACTGGTCTAGGGGACTTCCCTGGTGGTCCAGTGGCTAAGACTCCACACTCACAATGCAGGGGGCCCAGGTTCCACCTCTGGTCAGGGAACTAGATTTCCCATGCTACTGAACTGGAGCAGGACCCTATGGTCCTTGCCCCACCCCCACCATGTCCTCTGCCTGTCTTTTGTCAGGCAGACAAAAACTAAAGTTTTGTGGAAAACTTTAGTCAAAAAATAAGTTTAATCAGAGAAGTAAGAAATGCTGAAACAAAGGAAAACAGACAGAGGAGATTAAATAATAGTAATGTAGTCATTGAGTATAGTCAACGACATTTAGCTGTTTCTCAAGGGCTATAGATAATATTCTGAGCCATATCCTGCAAGCTGTCTTAAGATACTGAAACACCAGGTGGAGAAGTTAAGTACATGATGACCAGACTGTACCCAGGACATGAGCTGCCACAATTCCAAGAACTGACCTCAAAGGAATGGGAACAAATGGACCCTGGAACTGAAGATTAAATGTACCTAAAACAACCAAGATGATGCTAATCAGACCACTATGACCAGTTTGAAGATGACTGTTAGAGATGATTGTGCTGTTTCCACATGTAGCCCCCCACTCTGTCTATAAAAGCTCTCACCCCCTGCTTCTTGAGGGGGGCGGTGTTGGCCTTTGGATAGATGTCTGCCACCCTCCCTCCCCAGTGGCTGCCATCTGAAATAAAGCAAACTTTCCTTTTCACCAACCTGGCCTGTTTATTGGCTTTTGAACAGCGAGCAGCCAGAACCCACATACATATCTTTCCGTAACACTACAAGAAAGATCAAAGACCCATATGCTCCAACAAAGACCCAGTTCAGTTCAGTCACTCAGTTGTATCCAGCTCTTTGCAACCCCATGGACTTCAGCACGCCAGGCTTCCCTGTCCATTATCAACTCCCAGAGCTTGCTTAAACTCATGTCCATTGAATCGGTGATGCCATACAATCATCTCATCCTCTGTCGTCCCCTTCTCCTCCTGCCTCAGTCTTTCCCAGCATCAGGGTCTTTTCCAATGAGTCAGCTCTTTGCATCAGGTGGCCAAAGTATTGGAGCTTCAGCTTCAGCATCAGTCCTTTCAATGAACACTCAGAACTGATTTCCTTCAGGATGAATTGGTTAGATCTCCTTGCAGTCCAAGGGACTCTCAAGAGGCTTCTCCAATACCACAGTTCAAAAGCACCAATTCTTTGCTGCTCAGCTTTCTTTACTGTCCAACTCTCATATCCATACATGACTACTAGCAAAACCATAGCCTTTACTAAATGAACCTTTGTCGGCAAAGTAATATCTCTGCTTTTTAATATGCTGTCTATGCTGGTCATAGCTTTTCTTCCAAGGAGCAAGCGTCTTTTAATATCATGGCTGCAATCACCATCTACAGTGATTTTGGAGCCTTAGAAAATAAAATCTGTCACTGTTTCCATTGTTTCCCCTTCTATTTGCCATGAAGTGACAGGACCAGATGCCATGATCTTAATTTTTTGAATGTTGAGTTTTAAAGCCAGCTTTTTCACTCTCCTCTTTCACTTTCATCAAGAGGCTCTTTAGTTCCTCTTCACTTTCTGCCATAAAGGTGGTGTCATCTGCATATCTGAGGTTATTGATATTTCTTCTAGCAATCTTGATTCCAGCTTGTGCTTCATCCAGTCCAGCATTTCACATGATGTACTCTGCATATAAGTTAAATAAACAGAATGACAATATACAGCCTTGGCGTACTCCTTTTCCAATTTGGAACCAGTCTGTTGTTCCATGTCCGGTTCTAACTGTTGCTTCTTGACCTGTATACAGATTTCTCAGGAGGCAGGTCAGGTGATCTGGTATTCCCATATCTTGAAGAATTTTCCACAGTTTGTTGTGATCAACACAGTCAAAGGCTTTAATATAGTCAATGAAGCAGAAGTTTTTCTGGAATTCTCTTGCTTTTCCTATGATACAGTGGATACTGGCAATTTGAGGTTTGGTTCCTCTGCCTTTTCTAAATCCAGCTTGAACATCTGGAAGTTCTCAGTTCACATACTGTTGAAGCCTGTCTTGGAGAATTTTGAACATTACTTTGCTAACGTGTGAGATGAGTACAATTGTGTGGTAGTTTGAACATTCTTTGGCATTGCCTTTCTTTGGGATTGGAATGAAAACGGACCTTTTCCAGTCCTGTGACCACTGCTGAGTTTTCCAAATTTGCTGGCTTATTGAATGCAACACTTTCACAGCATCATCTTTTAGGATTTGGAATAGCTCAGCTGGAACTCCATCACCTCCACTAGCTTTGTTCGTGGTGATGCTTCCTAAGGTCCACTTGACTTCACATTCCAGGATGTCTGGCTCTAGGTGGGTGATCACACCATTGTGGTTATCTGGGTCATTAAGATCTTTTTTGTATAGTTCTTCTGTGTATTCTTGCCATCTCTTCTTAATATCTTCTGCTTCACTTAGGTCCATACCGTTTCTGTCTTTTATGTGCCCATCTTTGCATGAAATGATCCCTTGGTATCTCTAATTTTCTTGAAGAGATCTCTAGTCTTTCCCATTCTATTGTTTTCCTTTCTTTCTTTGCACTGATCACTTAGGAAGGCTTTCTTATCTCTCTTTGCTATTCTTTGGAACTCTGCATTCAGATGGATATATCCTTCCTTTTCTCCTTTGCCTTTAGTGTCTCTTCTTTTCTCAGCTATTTGTAAGGCCTCCTCAGACAATCATTTTGCCTTCTCGCATTTCTTTTTCTTGGGGATAGTCTTGGTTGCTGTCTCCTGTCCAATGTCACAAACCTCCATCCATAGTTCTTCAGCCACTTTATAAAATCTAATCCCTTGAATCTATTTGTCACTTCCACTGTATAATTGTAAGGGATTTAATTTAGGTCATACCTGAATGGTCTAGTGGTTTTCCCCACTTTCTTCAATTTAAGTCTGAATTTGGCAATAAGGAGTTCATGATCTGAGCCACAGTCAGCTCCCGGTCTTGTTTTTGCTGACTGTATAGAGCTTCTCTATCTTTGGCTGCAAAGAATATAACCAATCTGATTTCAGTATTGACCATCTGGTGATGTACATATGTAGAGTCCTCTCTTGTGTTATGGGAAGAGGGTGTCTGCTATGACCAGTGCATTCTCTTGGCAAAACTCTGTTAACCTTTGCTCTGCTTCATTTTGTACTCCAAGGCCAAACAAGGCCTGGTATCTCTTGACTTCCTACTTTTGCATTCCAGTTCCCTATGATGAAAAGGACATTTTTTTTGGTGTTAGTCCTAGAAAGTCTTGTAGGTCATCATAGAACTGTTAAACCTCAGATTCTTTGGCATTAGTGGTTGGGGCATAGATTTGGATTACTGTGATATTGAATGATTTGCCTTGGAAATGAACAGAGATTATTTTGTTATTTTTGAGATTGTGTCCAAGTACTGCATTTCAGACTCTTTTGTTGACTATGAGGGCTACTCTATTTCTTCTAAGGGATTCTTGCCCACAGTAGTAGATATAATGGTCATCTGAATTAAATTTGCCCATTCCAGTCTATTTTAGTTCACTGATTCCTAAAATGTCAATGTTCACTCTTGCCATCTCCTGCTTGACTACTTCCAATTTACCTTGATTCATGGACCTAACATTCCAGGTTCCTGTGCAATATTGTTTTTTACAGCATCGGATTTTACTTCCATCACCAGTCACATCCACAACTGGGTGTTGTGTTTGCTTTGGCTCCGTCTCTTCATTCTTTCTGGAGTTATTTCTCCACTGATGTCCAGTAGCATATTGGGCACTTGCCGACCTTGGAAGTTCATCTTTCAGTGTCATATCTTTTTGCCTTTTCATACTGTTCGTGGGGTTCTCAAGGCAAGATTACTGAAGTGGTTTGCCATTCTCTTCTCCAGTGGACCACGTTTTGTCAGAACTCTCCACCATGATCCATCTGTCTTGGGTGGCCCTACATGGCATGGCTCATAGTTTCACTGAGTTAGACAAGGCTGTGGTCCATGTGATCAGTTTGGTTAGTGTTCTGTGATTGTGGTGGGTGGCCATTTCTTACTCTAGGGGATCTTCCTGACCCAGGGATTGAACTAAGACCCAGTGCAGTCAACTAAGTAGATTAGTTAATTTAAATAAATCACTGGTGTAGTCCTCAAAATATGGGAGGTATCATAGTCCTGGGAAATGTACAACCTTGCCATCAGATTGTTTGGGTGCTATCATGTACTGCCTGTGACCTTGAGCAAGTCACTTTACCTTTTAATGCGTCAATGTCCTCATCTAGAAAGTGAGGATAATAGTACAGCCACACCTTGGAGATACTGTGGGTTTGGTTCCAGATCACTGTGATAAAGCAAATATTGCAGTGAAGTGAGTCATATGAATTTTTTAGTTTACCAGTGCATATAAAAGTTATTTTTACCACTCCAGTATTCTTGCCTGGGAAATCCCATGGATGGAGGAGCCTAGTGGCCTACAGTCCACGGGGTCGCAAAGAGTCAGACACAACTGAGCGATTTCACTTTCACTATAGTCCCTTAAGTGTGCAATAGCATTATGTCTCAAATTAAAAAAATGTACATACTTTAATTTAAAAAGACTTTATTTTTAAAAATACTAACCAGCATCTGAGCCTCCATCAAGTTGTAATCTTTTTGCAGTAGTAACATCAAGATCACTGATGATGGATCACAATAACAAATATAATAATGAAAAATATGAAATATTTCAAGAATTATCAAAATGTGACACAGAGACATGAAGTGAGCAATTTGCTCTTAGAAAAATGGCACCAATAGACTTGCTCAATGCATGCTCTATGGCTTAGTTGTGTCCCACTATCTGAGATCCCATGGACTGTAACCCACCAGTGTCCTCTGTCCATGGAATTTTCCAGGCAAGAATCCTGGAGTGGGTTGCCATTTCTTACTCCAGGGGATCTTCCTGACCCAGAGATTGAACTCAAGTCTCTTCCGTCTCCTGCATTGGCAGGTGGATTCTTTATGACTGAGCCACCTGGGAAGCCCTTGCTCAATGAAGGGTGGTCAGAAACCTTCAATCTGCAAAAAACACAGTATCTGCAGGATTTCCCTGGTGGCTCAGTGGTTAAGACTCCACACTTCCATTGCAGGGCCTATGGGTTCAATCCCTGGTTGGGGGACTAAGATCCTACATGCAGAGCCACCAAAAAAAGAAAAAAACAAACAACCTCTCCCCCTAGTATCTGCAAAGTGCAGTAAAGTGAAGCACAATAAAACAAGGTCTGGTTTTCTCCAGATATATGCCCCAGTGTTCATTGCAATACTATGGAAGCAACATAGATGTCCACTGACAGAGGAATGGGTAAAGAAGATGTGGTACATATACACAACGGAATATCAGTCAGCCAGTGAAATAGTGCCATTTGCAGCAACATGGATGGATCTAGAGATTGTCATACTGAGTGAAGTAAGTAAGACACAGAAAGACAAATACCATATGATATCACTTGTATGTGGAATCTTAAAAAAGGCTACCAATGAAGTTATCTACAAAACATTAATAGAGTTACAGATGTAGAACATAAACATGGTTACTAGGGGTAAGAGAGAGGAGGGATAAATTGGAAGATTGGGATTGACAGATACACACTACTATATATAAAATAGATAACTAGTAAGGACCTACTGTATAGCACAGGGAACTCTACTCTGTAATGGCCTATATGGGAAAAGAATCTAAAAAAGAGTGGGTATATATATATAACTGATTCACTTGGTATACATCTGAAACTAACACAACATTGTAAATCAACTATACCCCAATTTTTAATTGAAAAATTAAAAAAAAAATGCAAAGTCTGCCTGTACCTGCTGTATAGAGTTCTTCAGAGGAAAAAAAAATGACGTCATAAAGGCAAACCCCTGGGGCTTCCCTGGTGGCTCAGTGGTAAAGAATTTGCCTGCCAATGCAGGAGACACGGGTTTGCTCCCTGATCTGGGGAGATCCCACCGTACCGAGGGGCAGCTAAGCCCATGCACCACAACTGCTGAGCCTGTGCTCTAGAGCCTGGGAGTCACAACTACTGAGACCACGTGTCCGAGCTACTGAAGCCTGCAAGCCCTAGAGCCCGTGCTCCACAACAAGAGAAACCACCGCAATGAGAAGCCTGCACACCACAACTAGAGAGCAGCCCTTGCTCACTGCAACTAGAGAAAAGCTTACACAGCAATGAAAACCCGGCACAGCCCAAAATAAACAAGTAATAATTTTTTTAAAAAAAAAAGCCCTTAATCAACTGTGCAGAGCATGATCAAGTAGGCGTTATCATTACACTCTGTGCGTGTGTGTTTCTGAGTCTAGAGGCTGAGGGATGGTGGGCAGTGGTTGGAGATCTTGGAACTCTTGCCTAGATCTGACAGGCTGCTGGAAGGAGCTGTAGGAGCTATCCAGCACTGGAGGCTCTGGGCAGCCCCATTGTATTTCTAAGGTACAACTGGAAGCAAGATCAACTCCCCTTATATCTAGAATGCTTTTAGGGCGCAGCAAGGCAATTGAGTTGAATTTGGTCTGCCAAATTGGTCTGCCATTCTCTGTGTCCTAAACTTTCTACAATTAGAGTTGCTGATAGCTTGGGCAAAAAACATGTGCTCAGTAGCAAATCTGTGCAGGGAAGTAGGGTGAGGCCCCATCACAAATGTTGACTTTGTTCTGTATTTGGCTGCGTCATTTATTTCCTAGGAGTCATATTGCTACTGCCAGTTACACAAGTTGTTGCTACTCACTCAGTTACTCATGGATGACAAGCTGGTTTCCTGTGAGAGGCACAGTTGGCAGTGTAGCCCACACTCTCAGCTGAGTGAGTTCTCATTCTAACCACTCCCCATCGTGTGGGGACCCCCTCTTCTCTGAAAAGCAAAGCATCATTTTGAAATAACTCTCCATATACTTCCTGTATGGATTTTAAAAGCCCATTTAATTGAGCTGTGTACTTGTTTTTTGTCACTCTAGTACCCGACAAGCTACCTGTTCTGATTTCATCATCACAGCAATGGCTTTGCTTTTGTGACTTCCTAATTAATTTTCCTTTGAATTTTCCTACATTTTGGATTTGCCTACTAATTAGATTTAATCCTGACTCCTGTAATTTCCATTCATCTGCTCATAGACATGTATATTTTCTTTATTGTCGACTCTGAGTTTTCTGATTGGTTTGCAATGTTTAGTATCCACATTGTTTTATTTCCAGTTAGCCAGATTGTTTCCATTAGCATAATTAACTATTATCATAACAAAAATCAGTTAGGTACCAGCATTCGTGAATTTAGGTCTTGTTTAGGTGGATTCTTTACCAGCTGAGCCACCAGGGAAGCCCAAGAATACTGGAGTTGGTAGCTTATCCCTTCTCCAGCAGATCTCCCCAACCCAGGAATGGAACTGGGGTCTCCTGCATTGCAGGTGGATTCTTTACCAGCTGAGCTACTAGGGAAGCCCTTGTTTAGAAAATAGTTGAGGTTAAAAGTTTTTGAATTTAGGAACATAGTGCAACATAATATTCTTCTGAAATGACACATAGACGTTTCCTGGTACAAACTAACTAAATCCAAGGGAGGACAGAGCCATATAGCTGAGGATGAGAGACCTTGAAACCTGAATGCTATTTGAGCCTGCCAAAATGATTCCTTCTCTAGTTTCATAGACCCCAACGCCACCTGGCGATCCAGCCCCATGTCCCTGGGCAGCTCCTCTTCCGGGTCCCGAAGCAGCCATCCCACCACCATTCATTCCACTTGCCTCCAGCCCACAACCCCCGCCAGCACCCCCTTTCAGCAGAAAGACCTATTTCCATTTTCATGAAGCAAAATTCAGGCCAACAGTGTAAACTTCAGCCTCAGCCTGACTGGCCCACAGATTCAACTCAAGTGCAATGGCGCCCCCTTTCTCTCTGTGGCGGGCATTGTATGTACTTCCCTGGACCCTCTTCATGACAGGACTCAGTGCCTAAGCCAACAGCTCTCAGCTGTCAGACTCCTCTGGGGACTGCCTCCACGGAAGAGAGCTGCGTTGGCCAAAGGCCAGCCAACTTCCTGGGGCAGCCTGTATCCAGTGACTGACTGATGAGGGGGTGTAAAGGCCCAGCCCCTGGTCTCAGCTCCTAGCTTTAAGCTCTCCCTCTCTCTCCATCTCTTCCCCTCAACGTGGAGATTTGAATAAATACCTTCAACAAAACCCTCCTTTGACACAGAGCTCCCTTGCAGCTTCAGTCGTTTCTTGCCCTTCAGTCTCAGCTGCTGGAATCAGCCCTCTGCAGTGTGGCTCCTGCCTCCATTACTCTGCTGAAATGTCTCTCCTTGTGTCCCTGCTCTCTTTTCTGGTACATCTGGCTCTGACAGCCATTCTCTCCTCCCTTCATTGCTAGGACACTTGGCTCGCCCTCATTTCCTTTTCATGTTTTAAGTGCCTGTGCACTAGCTCCAGAGTTCCATCCTTAGCCCTCTTCTCTTCTTATTCATAATTCTATTCCTCATCTCATTCATGAGCATGGCTTCAGCTCCCCTTACAAAGCATGCTAAGTTGCTTTGGTTGTGTCTGACTCTGTGTGACCCCATGGACTGTAGCCTGCCAGCCTCCTCTGTCCATGGGATTCTCCAGGCAAGAATACTGAAGTGGGTTGCCATGTCCTCCTCCAGGGGATCTTCCCCACCCCGGGATCAAACCCGAGTCTCTTATGTCTCCTGCATTGGTGCCACCTGGGAAGCCCTTTGTCATGATCTCTCCCTTATCACCTACTTTTGTACACCCACCACATTCTGTTGATTCTGTTTATTTCAGGGCTCTTAAATCCCTCCTTTATACCCTCCCTGACAATGTCCTCATTCAGGCTTTGAACCCACAGAATCCAGACAACTGCAGTGACCTCCTCAGGAGGCCCTTCACAGTCTGCCCATCTCTCTGCCAGAACCGTGTTGCTTAATAGTGCCTTGGATCACAGTGCTCCCCTATTCAGAATGCTCCAGTGACCACCCCCCACCCCCCCATTGCCTTAAGAATGAAGTAAAAACTCCTTTCAGGGACTTCCGTGGTGGCCCACTGGTTAAGACTACACAATCCCAACATAGGAGGCGTGGGTTCAATCCCTGGTCGGGAACCTGAGATACCACGTGCTGCATGGTGTGGCCAAAATATTAAAAAATAAAATAAGAATAATAAAAATAAGTTAAAAAAAACTCCTTTCACTGGCATCTCTCTGATCTGACTGCTGCCAGCCTGGCTTCATCACCCTACTCCCACTCCCATCTAGCACTTTTTATTCTATCACAACTGGACTCCTTGATGTGCTTTGAACATGCCTCACTCTTCCCATCTCAAAGCTTCCTTTGTACATGTCCTTCTCTCTGGAAAACTGCCTCATTACTCCCCAGTTACTCTTCCCTCCCCCATTCCCATTTATTCTTCGAGTGTCCTTGCAAACTTTCCTGACTCCCTGAGGCTGTCTTAGGCCCTCCTGCACCTTCCCTCCTCTTTATAGACATTCCCTATTCAGTGCCCCTCTTTCCATGTCTTTCTTTCTACCTGGCTGAGTTGCTGGAAGCCAACAGTCCCAGCCTGTGGTCCCAGTACTTGACACGGTATTTGGCAGTCGGCTGCCCCTCATTAAGGACTTCGGGGATGAATGAGTCAACAAGGCCTGAGTGTAGCAGAAGGAGGGAAGAGAAGCAGCTTGTGGGGTGGCAGACAGCAGATGCTCTGGTCCCACGATTCTGCTCTGAGCAGATACCATGTCTCTGGTCTCTGCTCAACGCACATTATCCCCAGATGCAATCTGCATTGGCCCAGAGGCCTGTGGGGTGGCTGTGATCTTGTTGCCTCTCTGCCTCAGAAAAGGAGCCCAAGTAAAGTCGAGTCTGCAGAGCTCTGCCTGGGGGCCAAGGCAGGCATAGAAGACCCTTTCCTGCTGCTCAGCGGCCATTCCCACCTGCACCTATGGTCACTGCAGGGCCACCCACCAAACCCTTGGCTGACTGTCTTCATGTAGAAAGAAGGGAATTCGAATCCTGACAGGGCTCACCACTGCTTTTGCGACAACTTTTGTATACAGCAGACAGAGCTTGCCACCCAGGTGCTGCAAAAGGATTCCAGCAATGCTGAGATGTTGGTGCTGTCAGCCTTTGGGCAGGGGGGTGGGGGGTGGCACTGGGTAGAGCCTGAGATGGCTCTTCCTTTTCATCCCAGGGTGCTAGACAAAAGTTCTCTGTGTGCTGCAACATGAAAAAGGTAGCTTCACATTGTTATTAATAAATCATATCTAATCCTTCTGGTCAAGTACCAAGAATTTCACAAGTGCCCCCCTGGGGCCTTGGCATCTTGAATTAACCCATCCATCTTCCCCCCAGTTAAAGCTTTGTCTCAGGTTTTCAGGTACAGTGGAGGGGACTTTGTTTATCCCTGTTTCACAGGTGAAGAAACTGAGGCATAGCGAGGTTGAGACCTACCCACAGTACTGGCATAGATGAATCAACCTGGTAGGGGTAGCTGGCTTCCCCCACACCAGGAGATGTGAGAGCACAGCCTGGCTGAGAGTCAAGCCCTCTAAGGCTGCCCAGCCAGCGCAGTACCTTTACACTCTGCCCACCAGAGGTCAGTAGGGTCTGTAGGAGCAGAGGGGGCACCTGAAGGTGGCTCCACGGCAGTGACAGGTGGAGCTCTTCTCCGTGAGAACAGCCTTGGCCACATGGCAGCTCCCTAAAAGGAAATCCTGCTACACAGCATTTCCGGGATGTGCCTCCTCCCCAGACAGATCAGAGGTTGTGCCAGGCCAGGGGTGTGCCTCTCCTGGGAAAGCTGTGGACGTTTCCAGGGGCAGCTGCCTTATTGTATGGCCAATCCTCAGGACACGATGAGCCAGTTGTGGCAGGTAGTGCCTGTAGGTGCAGGCTTCCCAGGTGGCTAAGAGGTTAAAAAAACCCACCTGCCAATGCAGGAGACATGGGTTCTATCTCTGGGTTGGGAAGATCCTGTGGAGAAGGAAATGGCAACCCACTCCAGTATTCTTGCCTGGAGAATCCCATGGACGGAGAAGCCTGGTGGGCTATAATCCATAGGGTTGCAAAGAGTCAGACACGACTGAGCCACTAAAAACTGCCTGTAGGTGGGGCATCTATCCTACATGCCCTCTGTCTGGAAGGCTGCAGTCATCTCCACAGGAATAACTGGAACCAAAAATATCACAAGGATGTGTCCACTGGGCCAGAACCTTCCTGGGTGAGGGACGCTGAGGGTGGGGGAGACTTGAAGAGCCATCTATATAAACATCCCCAGGATTTAGAATCAGGACCTCGGTTTGAATCCTGACATGTCCTCTTATTAATCATGACCTTGGGCAAGTTACTCACTCCCCTAAGCCTTACCTCTCATAATTAGTATCATGGGGAATAATAATACCTGCTTTTCAGGGTTGTCCTGACCACTTATTCATCCCCATTTGACAAATAGTGGAGGTCCTAGCAAGTCCCATCCTAGACTTGCTACCACAATCAGGGCACACGATGCTTAGATTTAATGCCTGGCACACTGTAAGTGCTGAATTAATGGTAAATTCTCTTTGAATGTCAGGCCATGAATTGGGACTCAAGAGAGCAGGCAGTTGGAGGCATTCTAAACAGAAGAGTAGCAGGAGAAAAACACTATTAGGGAAGGTTGCAGTGCAGAGGCAGGATTGAAAAAGGCCAGCCTTATCATTTTCATAGGGTTATTATGAACGTCATAAAGCACAGGCAGAGCAAGAGGCCAAGGGCTGGCTCATCAGGAGTTGAGCCCAGACTGCAGTTGGAGACCGGAAGTAGCAGGAGGGAGGAGGGGCTGGGAGGAATCCTCCTCTCTGCACCCTGGAAGCTGCTGGGCTTCATTTTCAGATCACCTTGCCTGTCTTTGGGCAGTGGTTTCAGCATGTGGGAAAAGGTGTGGGTATGTCTATACTGCATCGAGGACATGAGCCAGGGTGTTTGAAGGACACGAGAACACAAGGGTATAAAAATGCCACCCTGTGGGTGAGGCCCCATTCCTCTAACCCAGACGAGGGCATCATGAGATGCAAAGACCCCACCATCGTCCTTGAGTCCTTCAGTAAACTGTCAGCCATGAGTTTACCCAAGTCTTTCAGAAACTTGTCTTTTTCAGCCTCTCTCATCAACTGGGATGTTTTCCGCATGTTTGCTTCCTTCTAAAGAAATTATTTTCTTAAAAACACACCTCTCAGGACTTCCCTTGTTGTCTTGTGTTTGAGACTCGATGCTCCCAGTGCAGGGGGGTTCCATCCCCAGTTGGGGAATTAGGGTCCCACACGCCATGTGGCACAGCCATCCTCCCTTCCAAAAAATCAAAGCCAAACAAACAAAAAAACCACGCCTCTCCCAAACTTCACATGATGCCCTTTTTCTAGGGTATCAGCCTTTCCCTCTGCCCACCAGACTGCAGGTGTGTATGTCAGCAGTACAGAGCATGGCTGGAGGAAACCAAGGAGATCTTCTAGAAAAGCCCCGTTAGATAATTTTCTAAAAGCTGGCTTAAAACTCAACATTCAAAAAACTAAAATCATGGCATCCAGTACCATCACTTCATGGCAAATAGATGGGGAAACAGTGGAAACAGTGGCAGACTTTATTTTCTTGGACTCCAAAATCACTGCAGATGGTGATTGCAGCCATGAAATTAAAAGACGCTTGCTCCTTGGAAGAAAAGCTATGACCAGCATAGACAGCGTATTAAAAAGCAGAGACATTACTGTGCCAACAAAGGTCCATTTAGTCAAAGCTATGGTTGTTTTCAGTAGTCATGTATAGATGAGAGAGTTGGACTATAAAGAAAGTTGAGAGCTGAAGAATTGATGCTTTTGAACTGTTGTGTTGGAGAAGACTCTTGAGAGTCCCTTGGACTGCAAGGAGATCCAACCAGTCCATCTTAAAGGAAATCAGTCCTGAGTATTCACTGGAAGGACTGATGCTGAAGCTGAAGCTCCAATAATTTGGCCACCTGATGCAAAGAACTGACTCATTGGAAAAGACCCTGATGCTGGGAAAGACTGAAGGCAGGAGGAGAAGGGGACGACAGACGATGAGATTGTTGGATGGTATCACTGACTCAATGGACATGAGTTTGAGCAAGCTCTGGGAGTTGATGAAAGCCTGGCGTGCTGCAGTCCATGGGGTCACAAAGAGTCGGAAATGACTGAGCAACTGAACTGAACTGAACTGAGACAGACAGAGACATGAAGTGACTTGTTCCCAGCTACTAGGTGGTAGGTAAAACTGGAAATTTCCATAGACATCTGGTCAGAAGACTCACCTGTACTTTTCTTCCCAAGCCAAATGGTTTCCCATTTAGGCTGTATTTTTCTGGACTTCCCTCATTGCCTCTATTCTCTCCATCCCACCCCTCAATTTCTTTTCATTCTGTCTACTTGTTGGGTGCAGGTGCCAAGCTAGCCTAGGCCAATCAGGAGAGCTAGCAGGCAGGAAGTAGAGCAGTGGACCCTGGAGGAGGGCATAGCAACCCACTCCACTATTCTTGCCTGGAGAATCCCATGGACAGAGGAGCCTGGTGGGCTATGTTGGACATGATGGAAGTGACTTAGTATGCATGTAGGTGTTCTGTAACCGGGAAGTTCAGACACCAGTTGTTGCTCTTCCAACCTGGGAGAAAAGTCACCTCTGCCACCATCCCCTGCACCCCTCCCCGGCCCCCACTCCACCCCATGCCCTCCGAGGCCAACAGAAGTGCTAACTGGGAGCCATCTGCTCTTGGCATCAGTCTGAGAACATCCTGGGCAGCTGAGAGCGCAGTGCTGCCCTCCTGTGGTATAGGGGATGGGAACTGGCGAGGGTAACGATGCAGACACAAAGGCTCAATAGGCTCTGAAAGGGGAGGGTTCAAACAGATTTACAAAAGTCCCACTCCCTGCTGGGCACCCATGTCCCACCCAAACCACTTCCCCCCCCACACACATCTTCCAGCCGGTGCCTTCTGACCACACCATTCATGGGGTTTAGAGAAGAGGAGAGGCCTGCTGTGTAGTTTGCAGAGAGGCATGACTCTCTGGACTCCCACATCTTCGGGTCACTAGGACTGTTGTCCTTATGGTTCCACACCACCTATTAAGGAGACATTGTAAAACCATGCCTTATTCTATTAGCAGGCCCTGAGCTGAATGACCTGGGGAGTGTACCAAGTTGGAAGTTCTGGTGTGTGTGTCTGGGTTAAAATATTAAAACTTTCTGTTTCCAGGCCAAACTTTGCTCCCATGCTCCAGACCACACATTGTGGCCTCAATTCAAGCACCTCCTGGCCAGCCCCACTTGGCTGTCCCAGAGGCAACTCAAATTTGAAGGCCCAACCACACTAGACTCCTTTCTCTCCCCCTCAAACCCACAGTCTGTCCCTCCCGATGAGCCCTTTCTCGATAAAGGCACTGCTGCTCACCTATGTGGCCAAGCAGGAAACCTGGGCAACCTCTCATCCCACTTGTCCACATGTCTGGGCACCAAGTCAGGCCTCTTCCATTCTGCACGTTTTCACTTCATCAGCCTAGCCCTGCACACCCTGGCAAGACTTGAGGTCAGGCCACCATCACCTGGACATGCAGTCTCAGCCTCTTGATGTGTTTTCCTGCCTCCAGGTCCCCCACCATCCCTACCCACCCACCTCCATTCTCCACCCTATCCACAACCAGTGCTGAATGATGTGCCCAAGGCAACAGGAAGAAGGCCCTGCCTGACTGAATAGGTCTTTCTCTCGGAGTCTCAGGTACCCGAAGTTCCAGTCAATTCTGGGGACAGACGCTGACTTCACAGCTAGCTCATGCGTGAACAAAACCCAGTTTATATGATTTATCCTACTGACATAAGATTTTCCTGGACAGTAAGGACAGAACATGAAGTGGAAAGGAAGTTTTGACACCAATGAGGAAGTCGGGAGCATGCCCAGAATAGGGTGATGCACCTGTCCACAGAGCCAGAGGGCATTCCTGGGATTTGGGGAAGTGGCTTCCAGAAAATGGGTGGCCTGGGTCCTGCAGGGACCACTGGGAAGGAAGACTTCCCTGGCAACAGAGAGGTCTCAGGTGGGCAGCTCCTGCAGTGACTGGGGAGCTCCAGGTCTCTCTGGGGTGGAGTCACTGAAGATTTCCCAGAGGGAAGGTGCTCAGATCTTCCAAAATGTGGTCTGGAGCTTCCTTTCAGAAGAGAGGGAAGAACCGGGGAGAGGAAATTTAGGGTGAGGCTGGAAAAGCAGTTCCCATTCTCCCCCTGAGACTTCTGACCTGAGGAGGTGAGAGCCCCACGTTTCTGCTCTGGGTGGGTGGGGCCTGATTCTCAGAGTCTGAAGGAGGTGTCGCGCCTTTCTTTCCTGGTAAGTCTTCACAAAACACAAGGCTCTCTTCCCAACCCCCATCCTCTAGGTCTGCTGGAGAGACAGCCCCCTACAGCAAAAGCTCCGCCAGCCCCCCACTATAGTCCTGCAAGACCAGGTTGAAGCCCAAGCCCTCTTTGGCTGCTCAGACAGATTCAGGACACCACCCCGCCAGTCCTCCAGCAAGGTAACACCACTGGACTTCTTGGGAAGGGACCACCATTCTCATCTTTGTACCTCTTGGGTGAAGTGTCCCCTAAACATAACAGGTGCTCAGAAAATTAGCCCTATGCCTCCCTCTGCTCAGCCTACAGCATGCTGCCTTTTTCTCTCCATCCTTGAGCATCCTCTGAAGCCAAGCCCCTTCCCTGCCCTCTGTTGAGATTATATCTTTTTTTAAAAAAAAAGAAAAAGAAAAAGTTTTTTTGGCTGCACTGCATGGCATGTGGGATCCTAGTTACCTGACTAGGGATTGAACCTGTGCCCCCCTGCAGGGGAAGCATGGAGACTTTACCAGTAGACTACCAGGAAAGTCTCAAGAATATACATTTTTACCTTCCCTCCCAGCCCTGTTATACAGTGTATGTGACAATGATTCCAAATCTGTAACTACCAAGACCTACAAATTAGAAATCCAAGCATGAATCAACATTGTGGTGCGAGGTCTTTTTTAAAAAGTATTTCTGTTATGTGTATCTCATTGTCTTCCAATAAAGCCCAGATTCCCACTGTGGCACTCAAGTCACTTCAAGATTTGGCTGCTGCCAAATGGGGAGATGTTGGTCAAAGGGTATGAATTTCCAGGTATGAGTCAGTTCTGGGGATCTAATATATTGCCTGCTGACTATGGCTAATCATAGTGCATTACATACTTGAAAATTGTTAAGAAAATAGATCTTAAATGTTCTCAGCACAAAAACAAAATGGTAATTATGTGACATGATGAAGGCGTTAGCTAACACTAGTGATGGTAATCACTTTGCAATACGAAAGTGTACCAAACCATCATGTCCTATACCCTGGTCCTCTGTCTGTGACACCTGATTATAATTGTTTTATTATTTGGAAATAATTTCAAATTTTAAAATGTTGTGCAAATAAAAATAGCACTAGGAACACTTGTATACCCTTTACCCAGATTCACCTATTGTTAAAATTTTATCCTGTTTCCATTATCATTTGGCTTTTCTCTACACACACACTCTGTATGTACAGTTGACCCTTGCAAAACATAGGGTTAGGGGCGCTGACCATCTGAGCAGTCAAAAAATCTGAAAATCCATGTATAACTTAGAGTATCTGTATAACTTATACATATATGTGTTTCCTCTGTGTCTGCATTTCTACACCCAAGAATTGTGTAGTACAGTAGTATTGACTGTTGAAAAAAATCCCCATATAAATGAATCCATGCAGTTCAAACATATGTTGTTCATAGGCCAACTGTACATCTTCAAGGGCTGTCTCTGTTTCTGTCTGTCTCTCTCCATCTATCTCTATCCATATATACACACTTAATTATGTATATACAGTATATGGTCACACACCATACACATATATACATATTTGTATATCCATCTTTTACACACTCATACACACTTTTTCGGAGCCATTTGAGAGTAAGGAGTACACATCATGACCCTTTACGCCTCCACTTCAGTTTCTATCTCCCAAGCACAGAGGCATCCCCTCTGCCACAGCCATGGCCCAGCTCTCAGTTCATGAATTGAACACGGTCACAGTACTTGCTTCTACTGTCCGTATTTTTCTTTTGTCAGGTAACACACTGATGTCCTTCAGGACATTCCTCCCTGTCTAGTACCAGAATTACTCTAGGGTCGGGTATTGAACTGAGTTGCTCCTTCTTTAGCTTTCATTAAACTGGAACATTCCACAGCATTTTGGGGGTCTTTTATGACCCAGTGATTTCTGAAGACTACAGTTCCTTCTCCTGCTAGCACTTTTAACATAATGAATGCTCCTCATGTTGTTTCCTCATGAGTCGACTGGGGTCATGCCTCTCTGCTGGCATGCTGCTGTGGAGCTAATGTTCTTTCTGATGTGGAGGTACTCAGTGTACGTCTGTCTCTCATTGGTGATTTTAATTTTGATCACGAGTTCAAGGTGGTGCCTGATTTCTCTACTCTATTGTTTAGCCGCTCAGTCACGTCCGACTCTTTGCGACCCCATGGACTGCAGCATGCTGGGCTTCTCAGTCCATCACCAACTCCTGGAGTTTGCTCAAACTCATGTCCATCGAGTCAGTGACACTTGACTTTATACCTACTCTTCAATCTCTCCCTTGCCCATAATAAGCAGCCTGTGGGGAGACACTTTAAGATCATGCAAATATCCTGCTTCTCATTAAAATCTCCACTAAATTTAGCACCTATGGATGGTTTTTGTCCAATCTAATCTCTACAATGATTGCCGTAAAATGATGCATTTCCAGTTCCCACACTCCCTCCATCCACATTTACCAGGGTCAACTGTATTTTAAAATGTGTGTGTGGAGAAAGAGCCCAAATGATAAAGGAAACAGGACAAAATTTTAATTTTAAAATTTACCACTCTAGGGGACTTCACTAGTGGTCCAGTGGTTAAGACTCTGTGCTTCCACTCAGGGTGCACCAGTTCAGTCCCTGATCAGGGACCTAAGATCCCCACCATGCCACAGTTTGGCAAAAATAAATAAATAAATAAATAAATAAATTTAAAAATAAAATAAAATTTACCACTCTAACCATTTTGAGCCACTTTTGGTTCACCATACCTTCTAAGGGCTTCCCTGATAGCTCAGTTGGTAACAAATCCACCTGCAATGCAGGAGACTCAGGTTCAATTCCTGGGTCGGGAAGATCCCCTGGAGAAGGGATAGGCTACCCATGCCAGTATTCATGGGCTTCCCAGGTGGCTCAGATGATAAAGAATCCGTCTGCAATGTGGGAGACCTGGATTCGATCCCTGGGTTGGGAAGATCCCCTGGAGGAGGAAAAGGCTACCCACTCCAGTATTCTGGCCTGGAGAATTCCATGGACTGTATAGTCCATGAGGGCAAAAAGGGTCAGACATGACTGAGCGGCTTTCACTTTCACACCTGCTAAGGACTCTTGGCTAATTCCTATTCACCCTTCAGTCTGGGCTACCACAAATGGTGGTGTGCAACTGCAGGGGGCACCCCTTACATTGTAGCCATGCCCAGTGGCAGCCGTGGGTCTTGGTTTCTTGGAATTTCCTGTTGGAAGCTTTCCCAGATTCCCCAAGTGTCAATTAGGCAATCCTGCTCTTTGCTTCCAATGCTCTGTCTGCTGACCCCATCAGCATCCTTGTCACGTTATATTATCATTGTCTTCTTACTTCTCTGCTTCCCTCATTGGGAAACGATCTTGTCAAGGGTAGAACTTTCTCTTTCTCCTTCTCTGCTGTGCCCCACCCAGAAGATATATTCATCAAATGTCAAAGCAGTTAAAGAGGTGGGTCTCGTATTACAGCTAGTTACCTATATATATGGCTGGCTTCTCCGGTAGAGGACAAAGTCTTTAAGGGCAAGGACCACACTTAATTCATCTCTGTATCCTCTGCCCCTCCCCTTAGTACTTGGCACGGGGCCTCGTTTGTAACAGGTGTGGAAAGAACCTTTGTTGAATGAGTCCTCATGTGTATACTGGTCGTTAAGGAAACGCGTTTGTTCCCTTTCCACAGAACTGCACTGAACTCTGTGGGAAACGCCTGTAAACCACGTGCTGAGCCCTTTGTACCCCGCTCTTCTAGCCCAGCTGGGCCCAGCCCTGCCTGGTCACAAGGCACAGGGAACACAGGGGCCTGTGGTGGGGGTCACCAGGGTTCTTGTTACTGAGGCGGCTCTGAGAGTGACTGAGGGCTGTCAGGGACCCATCCTGAGGCCTGAAGCCTTCCCAGATGACAGTCCCTGGCTCCTCCCAGGGACCCTTCCCAGGAGCTCCTGGCTGAACTATACACAGTTGGCAAGCTGATCTTGGATGCCTTTCTGGTGCTAGACCATTTGGAAGGCACGCTGCTCTGTGGCTGGGTTGACGCAGAAGCAGGAGAGACCCAGTGAGACAGCCTAGGAGGAGCTGGGCTGACCACCCGTCCCTTTTGTCTGGAGCTTAGCCTGCCACTCAGGCAGAATGACCTCTGATGACTGCCCAGATCTGGACCTGGATTCCAGGCTTTCATCTTGCTCGGCAGCCCCTCAGAGTGGAGGCCCGTTGCCATAGCAGCACATACATCTTTGGGGAGGCTGAGCCATGCCCCCAGCTTGGCAACTAGAACAACTCTTCCCAGAAGGCACTGGCTGGGGAAGCTCTGGAGAATGCTCAGCTCAGCCCCCTAGAGGCAGAGTGGAGCCTCAAGAGCAGCCCCAGGCAGGAGTCAGCGTAGTGAGACAACTCCAGCTTTATGCTGAAATTTTAGCCTAGATATCAGCTGTTCTTTAGGTTTTCCTCTCTATGTAGGACAGCACTCAGTTTTTTCCCAGTAGGAAAAAAAATTGCACCCAGGGGCCCAAGATCAGCTAAGTGAAACTCTTGAAACTTACAGCTAGGGAATGGCTAAATTCAGGAAAATAGATATAACATGGGAACCACTAACATTAAAAGTTTTATTTTTTATTTCAAAAGCACTTATATAGCATTAACAGTGTGCCAGGGACTGTTTTAAATGCTTCACAATCTAACTCATTACATTCTCAAGACAATCTTTTAAAGTAAGTACAGTTATCATGCCCATTTTTACATTTGAAGAAAACCTAGGAGCAGAGAGGTTACATAACTTGCCTAAGGTCACACAGCTGATCAGTGGCAGAGTCAGGACTCCAGCCCAGGTAGTGTGACCCCAGACCCTGTTCTCTTTACCCTTCTGTCCTGCTGCCCCCCTGGGTTTGCAAACCTTGTAAGCACAGAGCAGGATAAGGAGTGGCCCTTCTCCCTCAGCACCCTCCTTTCTTCCTTGGGCACTTTCATTACATATCAAGTGGAGTCCAGCCTGTCCACTACTCACATGAGGAGGAGTGAGTGAGACAGCAAGAGTGTGAGAGAGAATGCGAATGAAGGCACTCTCTGAATGCTTGGATGCTTCTGGAAAAGCCAGCTCTGGCAGGGGCTGAGACATACCGCCATGGTTCCGAAACTCCTGCATTTTATTTTCTGAGCCAAAATTCTGAGCTGAATGTGCTTAGAGACTCCCCAGAGATGAGCATGGCATCTCTTTAACCCTAGCCTCAAGCAACAACCACCACCAAAGAGCAGCCAGAGCTAAGCTTTGGCTTGACACTAAACAGCAGGGAAGAAAGTGAGTGCACCAGGATGGTGTTTCTGAGCTTGCTGTTTACAGTCAGCAAGGCCCCAGTGACCTCTTCATAAAGCTTAGTCCTGAGAAAGCACAGTCAGAGGCCAAATGGGTAACATGTTGGTATGCCTGTGGGAACCTCAACTAGACAGAATGGACTCCCAGGGCATGGGTGAGGGCAACAAACTTTGGAGCAAACAATCCTGCAACCAACATACTTTTTTGCAGGCCTGTGTGTCTGGCCCTCTTCTAGGCACCGGGAATACAAATGTGAGTAAGAATGCTACCATTTGTGCTGACCTCTTGCATGCTCATGTCTACAAAGATGATCCCTGGTGGGCGGGGTGGGGGGGGGTACCGGTGGGATCTGGGGACAGAGATCACTTGGGGGTAGTTAGGGACCCGTGGTGGGAGGGTGACAGTGTTGCCACTGCAAACCCTTTCTGCCTTGTGAGTTTTGTCTCAGAGGCACATGTTACCTGTATATGACCTCTGCAAAAAATAAATAACATAAGAGTGAGAAACATGAAGATGAGTAAATAGGAAAGTCAACAGCAGGATAAGGGCTCACAAGGACATGTTCAAAGAGCTGTGGGTTGTGGGTAATGGAGGAACCAGGACAGAAAGACTGAATTTACCAATTTGTCCTCCTGGCTTGGGACACAGGCCAGGCTTTAGCCATGCCGGTTATTTTCAAGAGGTTTTTTTTACAATGTCCTCACTAAAGAAAAAAAAAAAAAGTGTGTTTTCTAGTCTTTTTTTTTTTTCTTCCCCCAAACATGTTCCATGAAGAAACTACAAACCTGACAAGAATGCGGAGGCAGGTGAGGCCTGCCCAAGACAGAAGGGATTTTGTCCTTTTGCAGCTTTGGCCTCCTCCTCCCTGTTTTGTGGACAAAGGTAACTGCGTGGTAAGAACCATTCACCTGGCAAACACACATGGCTCCCCAGCCAGGCCTGCCCCAGGCACGGAGAAGTGTCTCTCAACAGGCTGGGTGTCTGGCTGGTCGTCGGCCAATGCTGCCTGCTCACTGAGTCTCACCGGGCTGAGGAGCTGGCCCAAGCCTGAGAACAAGGGTCAAAAAAGCAGGTTCTGGTGGTTTTCAGGGTAACAAATGGACATCGTCAATTTTCTAGTGTGGAGTACGTTTTTTCTGGATTGTATGCTGACAGTTTTCAATCCTGGTCTGACTTTCCCTCACATGCCCCTCGCTACCTGCCAGCTTCCTTTCTCACTATGATCACTACCCTTACGGAACGCTCTTATGGGCCAGGCTCAGGCTAAGTGCTTTACATGTATTTTATTTCATGCAGTCCTCACAAACACCCAGTGAGGAAGGGACTGTGGCCCTCTTGGCTTTATAGATAAAGAGACTCAGCCTCAGAGAGACAAACAGCTAATAAGTGGTGGTGACCAGACAGTGGTTACAAGCCTATAACCACTGCGCTATTAAGGCTTTTAAGCACTCTGCGGTACTGCCTCTCATAAAGTTAATTTTAATATTAGCCTAATCCAACCCTATTTAGGAAGGGAAGTGTGCTGCCAAAAAATCACTTATGATATCCTAAAGTTAAATATAAAAGTTTTTCTGTGATTTCTTGTTTGGGGCTATTTAGGCCAAGGCTTTCCTCCAAGGGCCTAGGTACCCAAGGGTTATGTGGGTGCATACCATTTCGGTAGACAGGAAATGAGCCCAGCTCAGCTGGCCCTGAATCAGGGCCTGAAAAAAGATCTCTTTATAAGTTCAGCATGGAAATGAAAGCCTTTAGACCAGGCCCCAGGGACTAAAAAATGCCAAGAGCGTCTTTCTAGTTTATTGCCCCTGGGTTGGGGTGGGGAGGGTACTGCCTGGGGATGAGCATTTTGTAGCTGATCGCTGAGGCTTTTGTGGGTGAGAAGCCAACTTCTAGGTCCCATTGGGTCATCACCTTGGAACTGTAGATGCGCATTTAGGATTCAGAACAAAGAAACTTTCTGACTCCCTTATTCTGTATTCTTGGTTTAGTCCCACAGTGGGTACTCCTGCAGGCAGGCAGTCCCTGGGACTCTTCTCCTTCTTAGCTTGCTGTCCTGGTGGTTAATTCTGTGTAGACTAGGCTGAGGGATAGCTACTGAAACATTGTTTCTAGATGTGTCTGTTAGGGTGTCTCTGGAAGAGATTAGCCTTTGAATCAGTTGTAGAAATAAAAAAGGCAAACCTCCCCAGTGTAGGCGGGCATTATCCAATCTGTTGAAGGTCCCCCACCCTCCTACCAAAAAGGACAAAAGGCAGAAAAAAACAGTCAAATTTGCTCTTTTTGATTTGTCCATCTTCTACTGGGCTCAGACACGGATGCTCCTGATTCTTGGGCTTTTAGACTTGGACCTAGACTTATACCATTGACCTGGCTCTCAGGTCTTAAGACTCTTAACTGAGTTACATCACCAGTTTGCAGATGGAAGGTCTTGGGACTTCTTGGCCTCCATAATCAATCACATGAAGGTGAAAAAGTGTTAGTCGCTCAGTCGTGTCCAACTCTTTGTGACCTCATGGTCTGTAGCCCGCCAGGCTTCTCTCTCTATGGAATTCTCCAGGCAAGAATACTGGAGTGGGAAGCCATTCCTTCCTCAAGGGGATCTTCCTGACCCAGGGATTGAATCCGGGTCTCCTGCATGGCAGGCAGATTCTTTACCATCTGAGTCACCAGGGATCACATGAGCCAATGTCTATTATAATATATACACACATTCTGTTTCTCTGGAGAACCCAGACTAATAGACTTACTCTCATGGATTTGCATTCATCTTCTAACATGCTGAGGCTGGACACCAAAAGACTTTTCTAGCAATAGTCACTGGAGACACTCTTTCCCTCATATCTCTTCCCTGGCTTCTTCCTGCTGAGGTAAGGACTCAACTGCCTCCCAGGCCGGCCCGAGGGTCCTGCTGCACCAACCCCAGGGCAGCAGCCCTGTCCTTGCTAGCACAGACACAGTGGGCCAATCTGTGAACTCGCCCACCAAGTCTGAGGACATCCACTCTTTCCCTCTTCCTGGAATGCCCTCCCCACTCTGCTCTCACCACTCCTGCCTCTTCACCTTCAATGACTCACGGTAAAACCTACCTCCTATGCACCTGCCATTGTGTCTTCCAAGTTTTTTCTGTATTCAATATGTAGCCCATTGCTTTCTTATTACTATTAACAATAACAAAATCTTCAGGGGATTTCCCTAGTGGTCCAGTGGTTAAGAATCCATACTTCTACTGCAGGAGACATGGATTTGATCCTTGGTCAAAGAACTAAGATTTCATATGCTACGTGGTGCAGTAAAAAAAACTAACCAGACAAAAACAAAAGAAAACACAAAAATCCTAAGGACTTTAGCTAACATTCACTGAGAGCTGTTGTTAGACTTTCTTTCATTTACACATTATCTCATTGAAATCCCACAGCCACACTATAAGACAGGTGCAATAACAATTACTCTCCCCATTTTCCAGGTGAGGAAACTAAGACTCAGGGAAATTAAATATCTTGTCCTAGGACATAGAGCTAAGAAGTGGTAGACCTGGATCTGAACCTAGGTCTCTCGGATCCCAGAGCCATTCTTTGAACGAATGTGAGTTTACCTGTTCTCTTCCATTAGATTCAGTTCGTTAAGGGAGTCTTTTGTTTCTTCCGGATTTTTCCTCCAAACACCCAGTCCTGAGCTCTGCTTGGAGTGGGCAGTTGCCCAATTGATCTCAGTTTGCAGGAGCTCTGCTCTCACCATCACACCCCGCTGGGCATCAGCCTCGACTTCTATTTACCTCTGAGAGGGAGATGCAAACAGCAAGGCAGCCAGGAGCTAGAAGCAGGAGGCAGCGGCAAGTGTGACCAATGACCAATGATCCCCCTGAAGTCAGGCAATGGCTCCGTGGCTTCCTGCTGCTCACCTCGTGGCCACATCACACTGCACATCTCTGGCAGTGCAGCTAATGAGGCAGGGAAAATAAATGACACCTGACACTGACATCCTGTTCGTGCTTGTGCTTGTTTGGACAGCTGGGCTATCTATGCAGGAAGATCACCTTTTAATATCACTACATTTCAACGGCAACCAGACTCTGCCAGACATCATCTGCCCCCTTGTGGACTGTGCTCCTCTGACACTTGGGGAGAAGAGGAGAGGAAAACAGACGCAGTCTCTAAAATTCCTGGAAAAATAGCATTGTCTGAAAATCATGCAGGGCCTGGGAACTGGTGATGTTCACTGACCAGGGACAACAGAAGCCCTTCTGAGCCTTCTGGGTTCTTCTACTCTGACTGGGGCTCCCGACAGCACCTGGCTGCTCGCACTTTGCAGTAAAACCCACTTAGCAGGTCTCTGCATCTTTCTGACCTCATACCCGTCTCCCCTTTTAGTCTGCAGCCAGCTCTCAGCAGTCTCCTTTCAAAAATAAGTCCCCTTCCTGCTCCTTTTCCCATCATTCCGTTCTTCCCGTCTCCACTGCCCCCGCCCTAGCTTGTCCTAATCCCCTGCCAGTTAGAGCAGCCTCCACACCTGTACCTCCTCCCCTCCCGCCCTGCAGCCCTCGCCTCACCCCACTTTGCATAGGAGGTTCGCGCTGCCAACAGGGTTCAAGTTCAAAATCCCCAACCTTCCTCTTAGCCGAAATTACTGACTGATGGCCTATTGTATACAAAGTGCTCTTTAGAAATCTGTTCCAACCTCAGGGCTGGAATCACAATGGCTACCAACAGTTTCTGAGGGTTGCCACAGGCACTTTATACACATTCTGTCCTTGAATCTTCAGGACAATTCTGCGAGGTATTATTATCAGAATGGAAAATGAGTCTCAGAGATGTTAGACAAGTCAGTGTCCCTCTAATCTCCATTTGTCTCTCCCGACTTGTGAGGTGTGGGAAGCTTTGGTCTCCACTTGATAAATTCATTCATCTCCCTCCCTTTCTCCCCTCCCTTCCACCCCTCCAACTTTCCTCCCTCCCTTCCTCCCTTCCCTCCACACTTATCAAGATTCTACTACACTATGTGCCAAGGACTGTGCTAGTCACTGGGGATACAATAGTGAGCAAAAAACTACACTCTGGCACTTGCAGTTTGCAACCATTCATTCCTTCCTGCCTTGCACCTTTACTCAGGCCATTCCTCTGTCTAGATGGTCTTCCTTGTATTTCTTTACCAAAATCCAATCCAATCCTCAAAGCTGATCTCGAGTCTGAGTCTCGTGCCTGCTGGGGAGCCTTGCCTGACCATCCACCCATAGTGATTGCTGGTGTCATTCAACACTTACCATCTGAACAAGTCACTTGACACATGCAAGACCTTCTTGTATCCTTAACTTCCACATTTATGCATGGATCTTGTAACCCTGACTTTGTTGCAGGGAAGAAGCCAATTCTGACTCCATGTTGAAACTGTTTCTTTGACTTGCTTTTCATTGCTAATCATACAGAATGGTTAGCCTCAGAGAATCCTGCCCCTCTGCCTAACTGTTAAACTAAAGTGCCTTTGTTCAGAACCCTGTGCACCTGGCAGGAAGGAAGAAATTAACACATCCCCTGCCTGAGGCTTGCCATTCTAGGGATGTTTGCAAAATTAATGGCCTTTTTACTTTGTTTCCTCCCCTACCCTCATCTCTGATCTATCAAAGAACCTGGCATACAGACCCCCAAAAAGATGGTTATTTTGAGGCACTACCCTGCCATCTTCTCAGTCTGCCGGCTCTCCTTGCCTCAACACCTCATCTCTTGGATTCATTGGCCTGTCGTGCAGCGGGTTGAGTGAGCTTGGACTCTGTAACAACTTGACTGTTCATCTCATAATGGGAAACATTTTCACTCCTCAAGAAGCATTTATCCGAGCACCTACTATGTATTTTTAGCCGTGCAGAAAGTGATAAACCTTTGTGGAGCATCTTTGAATTAACAAAAAGTTTTCATAATTAATCATTTGATTGTCACAAAATGCTACCACTTCCATTTTATTTTTTGACTTAGAAATGGTAATTTAGATTACTTAATAAATATATTCTCCTCATGAAAGTGGAAATACTATAGGTCTGGCTACCATACTTGTTGACCACCCCTATGCCTTCCCATTCCAGATTCTCTTAGAGATACAGATGAAGAAGACACTGAGGCTCAGAGAAGTGACCAAGGTCACACAGCGAGTGTGTGGCGATTTTCTGACTCTAAATCTCTTGTTTCCATTTTTCCACGCTGCATCCCATGAGGAAAAGGACCCTGTTTACATATCTGTGTCCCGGGTGCTGTGCACGGTGCTCTGCACTGAAGCTGGGACTCAGCAGATATTTCCATTGTCAGTGGGCTTTCCCACACACCGGTTTCCTCTGCACAAGGCACTCACTGCATCTGGAGGAGGGCTATACCAGTCCCACCCGGTTAGTGAAGGCTCAGGTGTCAAGTGAGCACACGCAGACATCCTGCTAGGCGCCCCTTCTGCCGCCTCCGTGCTCTGACATCGAGGACCCCGACACTCTCCTGGGGAGTCATTACAGTGGGACTTCATGGAGGTGAGTCAAGTGTTCTCTGGGCACTCGCTCTGTGGCTACCAGTGTGCCAGGGGCCGCGTGTGGTGGTGAGGAGGGCTGATATTTCAACCCTTCTGATAGTGTTGTGGAGCCAAGACTTCCCAGGACACCAGACACACTTAGCGAGCCAGCCGGCACATATCCGAGTTCTAAATTATGCAAGCGTGGATGATGCTTTGGGGGATCAGGGGAGGAAGAGTATGGCCATAGTGGTCAGAGCAGGATACTTGGAGGAAGTGGGCTGGCCCAAGCTGGGTGAAGAGCAGCCGGCGTGGAGGGCGCCGCAACACCCGCCCCCCCAGCCCCCCACCCCAGCCCCGACCCAGGCAGCAGTGCCCGGCAGAGCAGAGACGCAGCGCGCCCTCTGCAGGCAGCTGCGAGGAGGCTACTGAGCCCGGAGAGGCGAGTTCGCCATTGGTCGCGGCGGCGGCTGCGCGGCGGGTCTCCCAGCCTGTATCTGTCAGCCAGCCTTGCATTTCCAGCAGCTTTCAGTCGCCATCAGGTCCACGACAGCCTCGTTTTCCCCTCAGGGCGTGCCCAGCCCTCCTGTCTCTTAGTTGCCTGCAGTCGCCTCCGTGGCAGGAGGGGACATCTCCCTCTGCTACTGCCTCCACTTCCCATCCGCCGCAAAAACTATTGTCGCCAACACGCCGAGAGCGCCCACTACAATGTTTCCCTTGAAAAATCCGGCACCTAAACGGACGAGGCTGGCGGTCTCCAGAGAACCCCGTGGTCATTTCACATCTAAGCACAAATTCTGTGCCCAGCTCAGTTCCAGGAGCATCCCAAGTACTAACTGATAGTACTTAGCACAATAGTTCTGTTCTTGACCCTAGTTTACCGCTGAGCAAGCTAAGGCACTGAGAACTTAGTACCTTGTCCACTTCCTGGCCTCACACCTGGAAAGAAGAAGAACCATCCTCTAATCACTACACCAAGGCGTCTCCTGACGCTGCAGACATCAGGTCCTTCCCCACCCAGGCGGATGGTTCCCTTCATACCCCTCTCCTTCCTCGGGACTCCCTGGTCATTTTCCAGGAACCACATCATCTCCTGGCCCTGACTTACGTGGGGGGCTGAGCTCTGCTTTCAGGGTTTTTAGCTGCAGGTGCTATTTATAAACATACGTGGCTTGCCTCAGTTATCCTCATCTGGAAAATGGTAATCACAGCACCTGCATCAAAAAGCAGCTGAAAGGATTAAATAAGAGAACCCACATACCACTGGAAGAGTGTCTGACCCACGATAAAAAGCTCAAGAAGTGACAATGGGTGAGCAATAAGAGACAGAATCCCTGGGGGCTTCCCACCCACTTTCAAAACAGGGAGCAAACCCACTTGCCTTCAGAGTAGATCAGAGGGTCACCTTCACTCTAGGGTTCTCTTCGGCTTTCTGTGGCCGGGGCTGTCTTGGAAGCTGGGAACATCAGGCCCAGGCACAGGAGTATGTCTGGTCTAATCAGCCCTAATATATCACGTGGGTGTGCAGTCAGTACAGCTTTGATGGCAGCGTCCTCAGGTGCCCCAGTAACATGCCTATTCCTCTCCCCTTGGAGTGGCCTGAGTCATGTTGTGTGACAGTCAGTGTTCAGCACTGTCACCATCACAACCAGATATCCATCAAGTATTTACTTGATGGAGGGATCCGTGTTTGGGGTTCATGATCGAATAGGCAGCATATATTCCCAGGAAGCTAGGGGCACTTGCTATGGAGTCATATCTATTTTTCACATAGATTTGGGGAAGGGGGGTTTCCAAGGCCCTGGCTCTAGCATGGATCACATAGCAGCAATACAGGAACATGGTGATTCCCCAATCCCTGCTGTATCCAGAGCCTCCCTCTAAGCCCAGGAGCTGGGCAAACAATAGATGCCAGTCAAGAAGGCCCAATGCAACATATTACTGCAGAGTTGTTCCCAGGGTGTAAGAAGCTGGATCCAGTCAAAATTTACTCCTGCAGATCAATAACCAAGGAACAAAGTTCACACGTTCATTCATCTCTCCCTCTAATGGACATTTACCACACAAAGTTTTCTGCTCCATGTTAGGAATGTTAAGAGGAACAAGACACAGTCCCTAATGGGGCCAGACAAATACTTAGTCATTATACAATGACACAAACATTAGAGTTCACTCACTTAATTATTTCTTGAATACCTACTATGTGCCAGGCACTATTCCAGGCACTGGGGATACAACCATGAATTGAGCATAAATAGACTACTTTAGCAGTTCAGAGGAAAGGGCAGCAAGCACTGGCTAGTGGAGTCTGGGAAGACTTGTGGAAAAAGGGGTGATCTCAACTGGGTCTTGAAGGACTGTGCATTGGCAGAGAGGTAGGGAAAGGCAGTTTGTGGGTGGGGTGGGGGGCGGGGTGGCGAGTAACTGGACAAAACTGCTCTCCATTTCAGTAAACAAAGAATGTTGCCTGCCATCAAGCCATCAGCCACTGCAGTTGCCACCCTCCCACATTAACATAGTGTGCCCTGGGGGAGGAATTCAGAATGGAGAAAAAGAAGATACCAACCCTAGATGCATATCTGAGGAAAAATTTCAATGAGCCCAGATTCTTGCATCTTCTATACATACAAAAGTGCTACAATCATTAACTTGAGATGTCTGTTTTTTTGTAATTAGCAGTAATCTTCTGATGTTTGACTATATATTTTTTTCCAGCAAAAACTCCATTGTATCCTGGCTTCTCCTTTGCCTTTCTGGAATATTTCCTAGGAGCTATGTGAGAGGCCATCTCCTTGAGTATGGTCCTCAAAAAGGTCCCTGAATAAAACAAACCTCACACCTTTTAGGTCGTGGTTTTTCTGCAGTAATAGTACATCAAATCTTAGAAATATGAGCATGAACACCTGGTGAGGGAATGGCAAATGGTTTGGTTTGGGACTTTGGAGCATGCACGGATGTAGCAGAACAAAAGGCACAAGTTACTGTCTCTCCATAGATGGTTCGATCAGCTAAAATAGACCAGCGCCCTGGTGTCAGCATTTTTCTGAGACCTGCACCCCACCCTTGGCAAGAGGTGAGGGGGCGCCAAACACCACCTGGTTATGGGGTTGTGTTAGCTGGGTTGAGCCTTACCCAATGGTCCAATAACACAATAGCCCCTGCCACAGGCAAGTAACCTTAGTAGGGGGCTCAGCATTCCTTGCTAAGAGCCTTCTTTTAAAAGGAGGGTCTGTCCTGAACAAGTTAAAGAAATGTGAATAAATCAAATGTAGCTTTAGGTTAAAGTAATTATTCTTGAACAATAATTCTTAAATTGGCTGGAATAGTAAATAACTCATATTCTAAAAATGAACTCTGTAAACAGTGCTTTCTTTGGTTATTACAATTTCTATTTAATATTTGTCAAGTGGTTGTCTGTGGTTGAAACTAGTCAGTTTTCATATTTTAATATATCATGACTCAAAATAAATAGTTGGACAGGCTCACCTTAAAGTTCTCTTTGAAAGTCAAGGACAGCTCAGAGTGCGTTACCTCACCTCTTAAAGCCTCAGTTTCATCAACTGTAAAATGGAGCTTATAATAATACCTACTTCTCAGGACTATTGAGAGAATCAGGAGAGTTAATCCAGGCAAAGTGAATAGCACAACATTGGCACACAGGAGGTCAAAAATAATTAGTTATGATCGTGCTTCTGTAGTTTTAGAGAAATCATAGTATTTGGTTGTATTGACTATTTAATCAGCAGAAGCAGGCTTAACAATCCAATCTGTCTAGCTCTAAAAATTCTGAAGAGTCACAGCCCTTGGTAGAAGATTTAAGAAATGATGTTGCAGCTGATACTGGTAAAAAAACACACACACACAAACACATATGTGTGTGTATAACTTTACTGTACATCTGAAACTAACACAACATGGTAAATCAGCAATATTTCAACAAAAGTTTTTTTTAAATGGGGACTTTCTTGCTTATCCAGTGGTCAAGAATCCATCTGCCAATGCAGGGAACACAGGTTTGATCCATGGTCGGGGAAGATCCCACATGGTGTGGGGCAACAAAGCCTGTGTGCCCCAACTACTGAAACCAGTGCACCCTAGAACCTGTGCTCCACAACGAGAAAAGCCACCATAATGAGAAGCCTGAGCACTGCAACCAGAGAGTAGCCCCTGCATGCCGCAACTAGAGAAAGTCCATGCACAGCAACAGAGATCCAGCCAAAAACAAATAAATAAATGAAAATGATATTGTAACCCAAACAAGAAAAGTTGACCTCCAATTTTCCTGGTAGACAGACTGAGGCACTAATCCATGATGAGCTCTGATGTGACCTAAGAGAGACAGGGAAGCATGGAGCTGAAGTGGGATTACAATTTCAGTGGCCAAACTCCCAGCTGTCTATCCTAACTGGCAAGCAGCATGCTTTTACCCAGAAGTCCAAGCCCCCGGCCTCTGACCTTCACTTCTAGGGTCAGCCCACTACAAGGCTCAGATTTTATAATAGAGGGACTCTTGACTCCTGAACTGAATTGCAAAAGTGAAAGGAGATCTTTTGCTTCCAAAGGTCTCAGTGTTGCCTCTCCCCAGCAGCTTCTTTCCCTAGGGAGTCACACCATAGACTTGGGTAATCAGGCAAGGACCTCATGGATTCCTTGAAATACTGTAAGAACAAAGGGAACCCTGGTGATCACATAGCACTCCTGGGCCAGCAGGGCAGTGGGGGTCTGGGTGTGAAGCAGGATGAATTTTTTTTGGCCTCTGCTCCCTTGAATAACCAGAATTGTAAAATAAGTGCTCTAACTTAAGAGTTCAGGATTACCAACATAACCACATGTTCCTATTCAGTGCATTCCCAGTGTTTTTTTCTTTACAACCTTTTCTTTCTTTGTGTGTGTGTGGGAGAGAGAGAGAGATTCACTTTCTATGGGACATGTGGCATTTTCTCGACTGTTTTAGAAATCCATAGGTCAGGGATAAGTCCATTACATCAGTCTCCCATGGATGAAACAAAACTCATTTAAGGCATTCCAATAAAACAGTAACAGTCGTTGTTATTGTTTAGTTGCTAAGTCGTGTCCGACTGTTTGTGACCCATGGACTGTAGCCCACCAGGCTCCTCTGTCCATGGGATTTCTCAGGGAAGAGTACTGGAGTGAGTTGCCATTTCCTTCTCCAGGGGATCTACCCAGAGATCAAACCCATGTCTTCTGCATTGGCAGGCAGATTCTTTACCACTGAGCTACCAGGGAAGCCCAGTAACAGTTGTAATAACAGCAAAATTGTGTAAAGCAGGTGTCCACATTGTTCTAAGCACTTTACACATATTAACCCTGTTAATCTTCATGAGGTAGGTACTGTTGTTATCTGTGTATGACAGATGGGGAAACTGAGGCAGAAAGCAGTTAGGTAAAAATTGGATAGTTGTCAAATGAGAAAGTTTGGTCTTTGAAAATGAGACCTCAGCAGAAACGAACAACATGGTGAAGCAACAATGTGTGTTGTGTGTGTGTTAGCTGCTTAGTTGTGTCTGACTCTTTGCTACCCCATGGAGTGTAGCTCTCCAGCCTCCTCTGTCCACGGAATTCTCTAGGCAAGAATGCTGGAGTGGGTTGCCATTTCCTTCTCCAGGGGATCTTTCCCATCCAGGGATCGAACCTCGGTCTCCTGCATTGCAGGCAGATTCTTTATCATCTGAGTCACCGAGGAAGCCCTCAAAGCAACTATACTTGAGTTAAAAAAAGAAAAGAAAAAAAGAAAATGAGACCTCCAGTCCAAAAGAGTCTTATGAGCAAGTCCTGGGCGAGAAGATGGGGAGCAGTAAGGAGACCAGGTGAGAAGGAAGTCCCAGACCTGGGTGATGCCTCTGCCTTCATGTACAGGGTTGCCTCCAAATTCCTTCATCTATTCCAGCTCCACCAGCAGGCATAGATGCAGGTTTTGTGGAGATATCAGTTTATATAATTATATTATTTGGGTGCCCCTTTTTAAAAAACATAAACATATCTTTTGAACATTTTACAAAACCCAATGACCAAATGAATATATTGCTGTGGCACCTCCGAGGGCTGGGAAGGGGTCCATGCAATGGGTGGCTTCAAGGCTGAAGCATCATTAGGTTCTTGGCAAGTCTCTCTCCATTAGGAGAGAGTACATTTGCTCCTCGCCCAGCAGGGCATTGGAAGCTCATTTAGACAAGCATTTCCCTTTGCACTCCCAAACACGAAACCCTAGGAAGCTGATCTGTCAATAGCGGTCAAGCAAAGACTTTGCCCTTGTTATGTCTTTATGGCCACAATCATCTCCGTTGTGGGAGTGAAAACATTAGAGATGGTAAAACGTGTCTTGTGATTAGATCCCAGAAGTTCCCTTAAATCTCAATAGTGCTAAATTTCCTCCCCTCATTACAAAAGTCACCCAAGGAAATGAAATCCCAGGATGGGGACCTCTCTTCAATTGACAGTCATGGATTAATACTTTTAGCCTGTAACTCAGTTGTGTCTCTGAAGAGGGTATAGCGAAAATACTGCCCAATCTGTCACTTGAACGCTGTTTATATTTGTTGCCGGGATACCAAAGGCTCTTTTAAGCCTTTGGCTAAGAAGAGCACCATGCATCTGAACTTGTTCACCTGCACTTAAACCAAATAAATGGCTGAAATGATGGGAAAGTGCCTCCAAAAATTTTGAGTGGAACACAAGGTACTTTTTTTGTGTCCAGAAATTGTAGCATCCAGTATTTGTTGTTCAAATAAATCTCCACTTGCATACCAAAGTGCATATTACAGATAATAAGATGAAGCTTTGAAAAGATGGATATTAACTATTTTGAGGTAAATCAGACCTCCTTTGACCCAAACTCCAAGCTGTAATTTTGTTGCTCAGCTTCTTGGTCTCGAAATTAATGTAAATCTTTACATTTGTAATTTTACTTGCCAACACCAACCCACCCACACAGTCTGCAAATGACTGTTCTGAGTCAGAGACTATTCACTTGCCACTGTGTTAGATATTTTAAAATGTTCTCGGGGAGGATTAAATCACCTAATCCCAGTCCTTTCACAGATTCTGCTTTATGTAAAAATGATGGAGCCAGAGAACATCTCAACTGGAAGGAACTTTAAAGGAGAAATTAAGGTTCTGATGTGAAAAGTGACTTGCCCCCAGGTCACTCAGCAACCAAAGCTAAAACTGCAAAGGAAAATATTGGCTTCCTTTTAAGGTTTTAATAAAGGATCACATTTAGAAATCCTTGCTCAGAATCCAGAAACTAACCCTTCCCCAACCTCCTGCCTCCAACAGCATCTGTTAAGTCCTGGTCCCCAGAGTCTGACACCGGTCTAAAAGAATCATGCCATTTTGAATCCAAGCCGTCAGAATAGGATTCAGATGAAAAACAAATCAACCACTCTCACAACAATATGCATTACAAATTTTTTGTCTGAATAGACAAGAAACTGTTCCTAATGGTTACTTTTGAAGACAGGGGTTAGGGATGGGACAGAGGAAATGCTTACTTTTCATTTTATATCTTTACTGTTAAACTTTGAGGACCATGTAGATATTAACTGTGTTAAAAACCCATAAAACAAATTAGAAATACTATGCTTACAAACCTCCTAGGAAAAAGGAAACGTACTGCAGGAACACGGACCCTTGAAAATCTAGTATCCGGCACGGCAGTACTTTAAAATTTTTTTGTACCTTAGTATTCGTAATAGCAGAGGAGGCTGAAAGGGCTCCCCCTGGGGTCTGAGGGCAGTGCCAGAACTCTTTCTACAGCTTTAAAACGCATTCAAATTGTGCAATAGACTCGCTAACATATCCACATCTCTTTTAATACACAAATAATGGCTTAAATGACTTACCGTCCACAACAACTGCCCCTGTGGGAAGACACCCCTGGTTTCTTTATCCGGCGGTCGGAGCACCCGGAGCACTGCCTCCAGTGACTGAGCCGAGTGGCCCCGGGAATGGAGAGCGAGGCTGTGTGCAAGCTGACCTGTATACTGTCTCTCTCACCTGGAATCGGGCTTCACGGATTCTGTTAGGCTTTGAATAGTAACAAAACAATGGCATAAATTAGGGGGTTGCTAAGATTGTGTACTATCAATGTTCACATGAGCATAATGGACATAATGAATTCTATAGCACTATCCTGCACAGCTTGGAGAGATTAAAACCACTTTGTCTTTAAATTAAATTTCAAAAATCATTGAACAACAAGAATAGAAAGAGCGAGGGGGGAAAAAAAAACCACACCTCATCTATGTCAGCCACCCAATTGTAGGAAGCACCACTTCTTTCTTTCTGATCATTAACGCTTGGTCCTAGGTTTATTTTAATAGCTGCCAGCTCAGTGAGTCCACATCTATTGTAATAACCATAAAGGGGGCTTGGGTTCTCTTGTATTATGGTTTTCAGCCCTAAGTGAAGAGCCTCTTATCCCCTTTCAGGATCAAATTCTCTGAAAAAAGACCCAATCTGAAGTTTATTTTATATAAATCCTACACAACATAGTATATCTAGGCTGTTGCAGAGAAAAGAGAAATGGGTTTGAGTTCATTCTTAAGTTGTTCTCTGCTTGGACAGATCTTCATTCCACAAAATGGATGTCTAATTATGAAAAAGTCACATCAGAGAGCTTACTAGATGCCGGGCACTACATTGATTGCTTTACATGCTTTATGTTATTTAACTCTCACTCCCAAGACCCCAAGGAACATAGCACTGTTATATCCCCATTTTACAGATGAGGAAACTGAGACCCAGGATAAGTGACTTGCCCAAGGCCATACAGTTAAGTAAGCAGCAGAGCTAGCTTACTTCAAATCCAGGTACTTCTGATTTTGGAGCCCCTGAAATCTTCAGTCTCTTAATAATTATCATAGTTACCACTTACAATGTTATGTATGTTCTATGGTAGATGTGGTGGTAGTGTTAATCACTCAGTCGTGTACAATTCTTTGTGACCCCATGGACTGTAGCCCGCCAGGCTCTGCTGTCCGTGGAATTCTCCAGGCAAGAATACTGGAGTGGGTTGCCATTTCCTTCTCCAGGGGATCTTCCTGACCCAGGGAGCAAAACAGAATCTCCTTCTTTAATCCTTGAAACAACTCTCAAAGGCAGGCATTATTAATATCATTTTATAGATGAGGAAACCTGGAGCTTGAAATTAACTTCCCCAATAGCACAGTTGTGGCATAATCCAGGCTTGATACCAGTAGTTTTGTGGGTTTTTTTTTTTTTTTTTAGCAACTTTAGTAAGATACCTTTTATTGTAGGTATCACTGAAGGTCAGGGATAAATCCATTATATATAAACATTGTGTATATTTAAGGTATATAACTTGATACGTGTACATTGTGTTGACTCAGGTGCTTGGCCAAGTGGCACATAACAAAAAACTCTAGGATCCTGTGGGAATAACGCCTGCCACGCAGACCCTATCTACGAGTGGCAGATAAACACGCTAGTGTGTCGCATTCCTCAGGAATTTTCACCTGTGCAAGTGGTTCTACTTTGACTGTTGTGGTTTGCCAGCCATGGTGCTTCCTACAAACCTCGTGTTCCAGGTAAAATCTCTGGATTTCTGAGGCTATAAGAGCTGCAGAAATTGCAAACATTCTCATGTGTATCGCAAGGAAGGACTTTTCCAAAAGAAACACATCCTCCATTAACTGGGCTGATTAAAATGCCAGCCAAAATGTAGACGCGGTTTCCTTTTTGGAAAGTGAGATTTGAGTTCGTGGCAGATCTCTCCATAATCTTTAACAGCACTGCCGTCTCAGCACTGCCTAACTATGCCAGTTCTAATCCTCTACTCTGAACAGGATTAAATTGACTTGCGACAGGTGAAGATGGAGGGGGGACGGCAACTGGACAAAAATTGGTAACTGTTACCACCTTATAGGCTTCCCTGATGGCTGACAGTAAAGAACCCACCTGCAATACAGGCCTGAGTTTGATCCCTGGGTCAGGAAGATCCCCTGAAGGGAATGGCTATCCACTCCAGTATTCTTGCCTGGAGAATTCCATGGACAGAGGAGCCTGGTGGGCCACAGTCCATGGGGTCAGAGTTGGACATGACTGAGGGACTAACACTAGCACCACCTTATAACACTTTTGTTTAAATGAAACTCATGGAATGAATTTCATCATGAAATGAGATGAAATTCAAGTGTAAAATTCAGCTAGTATTTCTTCATTAATAAGCACAAGATAGGAAAGGTGGGTCCGGAGTGCTTTTTAGAGAAAGCTCATCAGCTATGACTGTCCACAGGCAACGGACCAACAGTTTTTGGTTGCTCTGGGTCTGGAATGTCGATGGGTCACACAGCCAAGCTATTCTTTGCTAAGTGGATGGCTTAAGATTGGTTTTAGAAGAAAGCTGTCACCTCAGGATATACTGCAGCATTTATTAAACAGGCAGCATTTACTCAAATGTAGTCCTTACTAAATTATCAAATGTACTTTTAAATGAAAACAAACCACAAACAAACTATTCCAGGTATTTTTTATTTCTTCAAATTTATTTGCCAGGAGTGACTGAAATAAAAAATTAATTGGGTCCCATCGTCGTCATGGAAATGGCTTTAAGAGAAAACTGGTCAGGTGAATATTATTGCTTCCTATTTTCAACCAGTAAATAGTTGCCATTGATAAATAGACAGCTAACAGTCTGTCAGGAATGCTCAAGATATGTTATATAATACAACATGCCTAGTCACAGGAGAAAAACTAGGAAATAACTTAGGTGAACTTCTTGATTTCATCATACAGGACAAGCACAAAAGCCCCACCCATGCCTCTGAGAACATTGGACCACGCGCCTTTGAAAAAGGCTTTGGCTCCTTCGTCACGAGCAATCTTCCTCCAGCAGTCAAGCGTGCCTGTGTACATGATATCAGCTGCAAAGGACAAAGACAAAGGGTTGGTGACCCGAGGCTGATGAAAAGTCCTTATGTTTAACTAGACTAACCCAGCGCCCCACCTCTAAGAGTTACCGTCAGTTTTAAAAAATCCAACATTTACACATTAGTGTGGCCAATACTGCAATCTTAATATGGTGACTAAAGGACAACAGGGAGGTGCAGACAACCTGCTGGCCTTAACCTGACACCAGGCAAGCCCTCCTGGGCACAGGCACCCAAAAGCCCCGCTGAAAGGAGACTGTGCAGTGGATGCAGACCAATCAATCCCAGCTGGGATCTCAACAGACTGCCATTTTCAAAGGCAGGCATGGCTGGTCTGTGCCCATGTGCCCAGCCCACATCTGTATCTTCTGCTCCAGTGGAACTTACTTCCTTTGCGCCCTGACTGCATCATCATGCGGCGACGCACAGTGTCAAATGGATAGGAAGTCAACCCAGCAACTGCTGTGACTGACTGTGCAATCATCCAGCTGATGAAGATATGTGTGTTCTTGGGATCTGGAAGCATTCCTGAGAATAGGAGAGAGACACTTTTACCAGTAAGCAAAGTCTTCCTGTCTTGTTTTCCGTGTCTCCACCCGACCCCCAACATCTCCTCCGCACACCAAGGGCTGTATGGGGTGACCCTGGCTGCCTTCAGACAACCCTTTAAACCATCTCATATGGACAGTTCTGAAGCCCACGGGCAAACTTACCCTTGGCAGTGTCATAGATACCGAAGTAGGCAGCTCGGTAGATGATAATACCCTGCACAGACACGTTAAAGCCTTGGTACAGGCCTCTAATCCCGTCAGATTTGTAGATCTTAACCAGGCAGTCACCGAGGCCTCTGAATTCCCTTTCAGCTCCAGCTTTGCCCACGTCGGCTGCTAGACGGGTACGGGCAAAGTCGAGAGGGTACACGAAACACAGGGACGTGGCCCCGGCGGCACCACCTGATGCCAGATTCCCTGCAAAGTAGCGCCAAAACTGGGTCCTCTTGTCCACACCACCCAGGAAGATCTGCTTGTATTTATCTTTGAAGGCAAAGTTGAGAGCCTGGGTGGGGAAGTATCTGATCACATTGGCCAGGTTACCACGCCAGAAGGACAGGACTCCCTGCTCTTTGGGGATACGAACCACGCAGTCTATGATGCCCTTGTACTGCTTATCTGCAGTGATTTGCTTGCTGGCATGCTGCACCTGACGGAGAAGAAGGAGGCCAACAGAAAGAGTGATAATCACGAGAAAGGAAGAGAATATAGCATCTCAACGGACACCCTTTAAGGTTAGTTGGCTCCCGCCTGCCCCAAGTCTAGTCTTCTGTGTCCCACAGGTGGGTCCCTCCTAACCTTCTGACGCTGTCACAGACAGAAGCATTAAACCTCCACCCCTTTGGGTGAGGAGGTGCCACCCTCAAGCGGAGCCGTGACCTTTAGACCTGGGAGAAAGGTCACTATCTCAGACCCTGGTTCAGAGGCATTAGGGCGAGTCCCACGTCAGGCGCGGTCACCCTGGTGACCGTGGCCTTCGCCTCAGGTCCCCGGGAGCAGCTTCCCTTCCGCTCGGGTCCCCCTCTCCTGGAGGTGACCCGAGGGCCACCACCCGCCAGCCTGTGCGGGCGCGCCCTCTAGAGCCGGAGTAGCAGAGCGCGCCGCCAGGCCGCGGGGACGCGCCGGCGGCTGCGCGGGGGCGGACGCACAAGGGACACGCGCTTCCCGGCGCCGGCTTCCGGCCCGGCCGGTCTGAGCGCGGCTGCCGGCTGCGAGGCCGCTCCACCGGCCGCATGGCCTCCCCCAGGCTGTTATCTCCTTGCCACGACCCTGAGGTCCTCGGTACGGGCAGGTGTCCCTCTTTTCAGCGCCTTCGCCCTTGACCCCAAGGCCCGGGAGCCACTGACTCCCGGGCTGCCCCATCCGAGTTCGCTGCCTCTGGGATGCCCAGGCCCTGGTCTTCCTCCGCCCACCCTCCGCCCCCGACCCTTTCCGAGATCCTGAACTTCAGATCAGTAAAACACCTCTCTGAAGTCTGCCTTTTGGTCCTACCCCGCGGCCACCCCTGCTCCCACGCTGCCACTTCCCTGGGCAGATCCCGAGGGCTGGTTCCCCCCAGGCCCCGGACCACCGCTTCCCGCGCGGCCCCTCCCCCCACTTCCTGGTCACGCTCTCGGATCCCGAGACGTACCTGCAGCAGCAGCTTCACCCGCTCGATGGGCGCGACCGCGGTCTTGGAGATGGCCGCGGCCACTCCACCTGCCAGGAAGTCCTTGGCGAAGGACACGGCGGCATCTGTCATCTTGGAAGGAAAGAGTAAGCGAACGACTGAAAGATAGGCGAGGAACCGGCTTGGACTCCGGGGCTCTGGGGCGGAGCGAAGCAAATGGCTGATTTATATAGGGGGAGCCGGCGCCCGGGCGGCCGGCGTCGGGGGCGGGCGCAGAGCCCCGGCGCGCGGGGCGGCGGGGCCGCTGAGTGGCTGAGAGCGCGGAGGGAGGAGCCGTGGAGCCGGGCAGGGACCGCCCTCCGCGCCGCCCAGGCTTGCCAGCAGCACCTGACCCGGCCCGAGGAGGCGGCGGCGCCAGAGTACCTGACTCCGACGGGGGACCCCGGGGGGAGGCCCCGGGGTGCGGAGGGGGAGAGGTCACAGTGTGTCTGGACCAGAGTGAGGCGCGGTATTTAAGGGGACCCCAAAGAACCAATGAACAACACCCCCCCCCCCCCGCTACCCAAATTTGGTTGTCAAGAGAAATCATATTGAATGCAATATTTAAAAAATTCATATAGATAAACTGAGGCGCGCTGGTCGGTCGCCTGTTTTTGTAAATCAAGTTTACTTGGAGCCCCAAGGCTGGGGTGAGGGTGAGGCAAGTGAGGCAGGGCCCCGCCAGTGCAAGAAGAGAGCCTGTCTTTATTCAGAAATTTGAAACGTTCATCAAGGATTTTTGCATTCCTTTGGATTTTTTAAATGGTGCATTAAAAAGAATCACTCACTGATTCCTGAGTTGTTTGGTGTCGGCTAACATTTGGCGCCCGGTCAAGTGCCTCACTCTCCTCACCCTACGTCTGGCCCTGGCCTGGAACTTCACCGGTGAAGCGGGAAATTGGAGGAGCAGCAGAGCTGGGACACTGTCCGCGTGCCCCAGACCCGTGTTTGCAAATGCAGTTTAACGAAGATCTCGGGGGAATTGGCAGAGGAGCGTCCAAAAGGACTGGGCTAGAGGGTTGGGAAATTATTTGAGCCAGAAGCCAAAGCATAGAGGGTATATCATTAAGGTTAAGAGGTTGTGTGAACTAGATTGGTATTTGGGTTTCTGGGCCCAGGTAAAGCGCTCTTGCGTTGAGTGGATTGCTAATCTCCAGAAAAGTTTAGAGGAATCAACAGAACTAGATTACACCCATTGTTGTCAAGAGACAAGGGCTTGTTGAGTCCCTTAATCTCTGCACTGGGAAAACATTTGCCACACATGTCCTTAAAAACCTACTTGTTAGCTTGAATGCCCTTCCTCAGACTCAGAACGGAAGCTGAAGGTGTCCTCACCAATCCTATGTCTAAGTAATCACAGCCATGTTTACAAAAATAACTGTTGAAAACACCCACTGTAGCTGAGCCCTAGGTACCCAGCACACTGAAAACATAGATGGCATACCACTCAATTTCTTGCCCTCTCCCGCCTTCTCCAGATCTGCCTGTTAAAGGACCCAACTCTGAGATTCCTCTGGGCATGTCAGGATCTTCCTCTAAGTATACTTTGCAATTCATTAGTCTTTCCATGAACTTGAGCAATCCAAAGTGATGAGCACACACAGTACGTGTTCGGAGAAGAGAAATTTTCACTCCAGCTTTGTTGATCCTGAGGGCTATCTTTGACCAGTGTTCTGGAGAGGCCACTTGGTTCTCGCTAGTTGATTATAATAGAAATGCAGCTGGATACAGAAATGACCTTGCTGTGCAGTTTCAATGGTAGAGTGTGTTCTCTGAAAGTGATAGCCAATCCTCTACCTCTACTGGTGAGAGAATGAACAGTGAAAACAAAACATCGACGACAGCATTTTGTTTAGAGGGAGGTGGTTTTAGAATGCATTTCACTATACAATTCAAAACCTTTCTAGTCTGAACTCTTGACATTCTGATGAATAAATTTTTATTCAAATATTAATTACTCTGACCCAGCTCACTATCACTTATGTACCCTTTTCTTTTTTAACCTTTCCTTGGTCACATCTGCTACTTCCATTGAGCATGATGTGCCTGCCATATTCTACTGCAAAGCTCTTTTACTGTTTCAAGGATCTCCACATTTACTGTTCTGTTACATTTCACTCTCCACAAAAAGATGATCAAATAATTACGTAAAATTTGCCTCTTCTCAGTCTTTGGGTGCTTAAGTGTAATTTTACTGAAGGTGAAATACATTTAAGAGTGACTCCATGCCATGAATCCACTGTGAGCTGGAGCTCTCCTGGTTGCCTATGACCAGGTATACTTCAAGGAGTTGGATGTTCTCAAAAGTGTCAAGGTCATGAAAAAAAAAGAAAGACTAAGGAACTGTCACAGATTAAAGGAGACTAAGGAGAAAGACAGGTTAATACAATGTGTGATCCTGGATTGGATCCTGGACCAGAAAAAGGAAATGGTTGTACTATTGGTGAGATTTGGATATATAATCTGTAGATTAGTTAATAATATTCTACCAATAGTATTTTTAGTTACAACGGTTATGTAAGATGTTACCATTTGAAGAAGCTGAGTGCAGGATACATGGAAATTCTTTATACTGGTTTTTTTTTTGTGGGCAACATTTTTATTTCTGAAAGTTAAAAAAATTAAAAAGTCAAAAGAAAAAAAAAGAGGAAAAAGAAAAGAAACCAGGAGCAAGAGTCCAGGCAAACAGGGACTAATGTCAATGATAATGATGATGATGTTGACAATGATATAGACTAGTCAATTCATTCAAAAGAAATGCCTTCATTGAGACGTAGTGGGAGCTCTTAGTAACTACTATATTTCTGGAAGTTGTGTAGAATACACATAAAATTAAGGAAGAGAAAACAGAGCTAAGGCAGTGCCTACTGTCTCAGAAAAAACAAGGAAGAAGGTCAGAAATGATACTTAATGCCTCAGTTATCTATGTACTCACACACCCACTGTATGAGTAATAAAGTGAATGTAAAATGTCAATCAAGCAAGAAAAGACAATTTTATAGGTATTGTTCAAACTTGGTAGAATGGGACTTCTGACTGGCATCAGTAAAAAGAAGGGTAAACCTGGTTCAGAGAGATAACCATATAGGAGAGCAGAGTAGTAATATATCAAGAAAGTATAGCCAGTAATTCATTGGTAGGAGGGTGAAAAGCATTCCATGAAAATGAAAGGGAGAAATGAAAGTGATTGTCATTGTGGAAGCATACAAGAGACTGCCCATATAGATAAAAGCTATGAATAGTACTTCATGAAGTCGTCATCTTGGGGAGAAATGTTGATCAGAGACAAAAACCATCTGAGTATCTGCTACAAGTTTCATTATTCTGATAGCAACACACTGATAAATACTTGACTCTCTTGCTGATAATTATAGTTCTCAGAAAACTGAAGAAGCAATGAGGTAAATTGCTAAACTAGGCTTAATCCTGATAATAAGTAAGGAAGATCTCATTGTAAAGTGAAAGTGACAAGAATCTTAGGGAAACAGACCAAGACTGACTGGTCTGGATCTGTTAAACAAAGGAATGCTGGGCATAGTCAGATAGGTTAACTAACCTGTGTGAGTGTGAGAGTGTGTGTGTGTGTGTGTTTTAAAAGTCAAAAGGATCAAAGAAAAGATAAATATGATCTCTTGGTCAAACTCCAAATAGAAAGATAGCTCAGGAGGATGAAAGATTCCAAAGATAAAATTCAGATCCATACAATTTGCAAAAATTCCAATGAGAAATTAAGAAAGGAGAGATATCTAGTAAATTAAGCTGTCCTTCCAGATTCTTCTCTGATGAGCTCAAATTTTTAAAGTACATATATAGGTGGCAGAATGAAGGCTAGACTTCCAAGGACAAAGACCAAAGAGTATCACAAATCTCTAGGAACTGAGTCAGAAGGGCTAAAGTCCAGAATAAACTGAGGCTTATAAAATGGGAAGGACCACAGTAAAGGTTTCTAATGTTCTGTTTAGTGCAGGACATTTAAGGATAAGGAGCTAGAGCATGTGTGAAAAAGACCTGAGGGTCTTAGTTGACTGTAAGTTGGCAATGCCAAAAAATGCTAATGAGTCTTGAGATGGGTCAAGATGTTGGTCATGAACAGATCAGGGGACTTTCAGTCCCATTTGGGCCTCTGCTGTTGGCCCATAGAGCTTTGTGCTCACTTCTGGATGCCATTTTAAGAGGACGTTAACAAATTGGGACATGTTTAAAAAAGACAGTCAGGAAAGTGAAGTGTGTTCAAGTCATGTCATATGAGAAACGGCTGAATGAGTAAGAGAAATTTAACTGGGAAAGAGCTTCAGGTGAAGGAGGGCCATCATGATTCTCTTCCTAACTGAAGGACTGTCAGATGGAAGAGAATTAGACATCCTGTGTAGAATCAATAGCTGGTAGAAGTGTCATGAAGGTAGGCTTCAACTGAACAAGAAACAACTTTCTAAAACATGAGCTACTTGGGAATTCCCTGGCAGTCCAGTGGTTAGGACTTGGAAGTCTGACTGCCAAGGCCCCAGTTTCAATCCCTGGTTGGGGAACTAATATCCTGCAAGCTTGAGGCCAAAAACAAACAAACAACAAAAAACCAAACCACCAAACCAGTGTGATCGTGGAGGAGAAAACAGTTCTCCTCATTTGCTGGCCAGTCTTCCTGTCTTTAATCTCTCATTTCTATTTCAGCTTCTTGAACACTTTTGTTCACATCCAGTTTTCATCACATCACCTATGTTGCTCAAGAAACCAGTGACTCTCTTTTGCTTAGTGGATCAATCCTGAACTCTGCAGCTTAGCATTTGAAGCCCCTCCACCTCACCCAAGGGCTTTGTTTTTGGCCCCTTTGAACAGACTTAGAAAGTGTTTGATATGTTCCAGCCCTGGATAACTGCTTCAGATAAAACAAAATATCAATCTTATTGAGGTATAATTATATACAATGAAACTTACATTTTTAAAACTTTTAACACACATAAACACCTATGAAATTATCACTGCAGCTAAGATGGTGAACCTATCCATCACCACAGTTTTTCTAGAGCCCCATTGTAATCCCTCCCCAAGCAACCACTAATCTTTCTATCACTATAGATCAGTTTGCATTTCCTAGAATTTCATATGAATGGAATCATATAGTATGATACCATTCTTTTGGGGATGGGGGCATCTGGCTTCTCTCACTTAATATATATATGTGTGTGTATATATATATATATATATATATATATATACCCTGAGATTCACCCATGTGTTTCGTGTGTGTGTCAATAGTCAGTTCCTTTATATTGCTAAGTAGCTCCATTGTATGGCTATATAACATTTTGTTTAGCCATTCATCAGTTGATAAACATTTGGGTCATTTCCACTTTTTGCCTATTATGAATGATACTGCTATAAACATTCCTGTACAAGTTTTTGTATGGACATATGTTTTCATTTCTCTGGGGTAGATACCTAGGAGTGGAATTGCTAGGTCATATGGTTAACCCATGTTAAACCAGTTGAGGAATTTCCAGACTGTTTTCAAAATGATTGTACCAATAGCAGAGTACAAGAGTTCCAGCTCCTCCACATCTCGAGGCCTTTCCTTAGCTAATATCTCCTCAATGTCATTTCTTGTTGCTTCCCTCTCCCCCAGGGCTTCCCAGGTGGTGCTAGTGGTAAATAACTTGCCTGCCAATGCAGGAGACTTAAGAGTCGTGGGTTCGGTCCCTGGGTCAGGAAGATCTCCTGGAGGAGGGCATGGCAACCCACTCCAGTATTCTTGCCTGGAGAATCCTATGGATAGAAGAACCTGGTGGGCTATAGTCCATGGGGTCGCAAAAAGTGGGACACGACTGGAGTGACTTAGCACACACACCTCCTCCCCCAGGAGTTTCTTCCCATCTACTCCCTTGGTTGTCTCATTCAGTCTCTTGGCTTCACATGCCATCTATCTGCTGACCACACCCAAATTTCTACTTCCAGCCACCACTCCCGCCTGAGCTCCAGACTTGTCCTGTTTGGCCAGGACAGCCAGGTATGCTTTGTATCCTGACATAATTATCAATAATGTTCTGGTATATTAGTTTTCTATTGCTGCTGTAACAAATTATTGCAAAGTCAGTGGCTTAAGCAACACAAATTTATTATCTTAACAGTTATAGAGGTCAGAAGTCTCACACAGGTCTTACCTGGCTTAAATCAAGGTGTCTGGCAAGATTGCAATGCTTTCTGAAGGCTCTAGGGGAAAGTCCATTTCCTGGCTCATTCAAGTTATTGGCTGAATTCAATTCCTTGTGGTTGTAGGACTGAAATCTCCATTTCCTGGCTCTTGGACATCTTTGTATTCAAAGTCAGCCAAGTCCTTCTTGTGCCCCATTTCTTCTGCCTCATTTTGCAACCTGGAGTCTCTCTTCCACCTTCCTCTTTCATTTTATCTGGGCCTACCCGGATGCTAAGTGCTAAGTCGCTTCAGTCATTTTTGACTTTTTGCGACCCCATGGACTGTAGCCCACCAGGCTCCTCTGTCCATGGGATTTTCCAGGCAAGAATACTGGAGTGGGTTGCCATTTCCTTCTCCAGGGGATCATGTGGGTTTTTTTTTTTTTTTTTAACCACTAGCGCCACCTGGGAAGCCTGATAAACTATGATAATTTTTTCCATCTGAATATCCTTATCCTTAATCATGTAAGTCCCTTTTACTGTGTAAGGTAAATATTTACAGGTTCTTAGGTATTAGGGTATGGACACCCTTGATGGGGGGTTCATTATTCTGTCTACCACAATTGTTTTGGACAATTACATGAAAAGTCTATGGTCCAGCCAACTGCCTACTTGACTTCCCTACTCGGATGTCTCATGGGCATTTCAAATTTAACATGTCCAAAACAGAACTTTTAATTCCTTCTCCACCAAAACTTGGGCCCCCACCAGTCTTCCCCACCTTAGCAAATGGCAACATTATCTACCTTTTTAATAAGTCAAAAGTGAAAAACCTAGGTGCCATCCTTGAATTCTTTCTTTTATTCCCTACATTCAGTTGCTCAGCACATCCTGCTGATCCCAAACTGCAAAATCTGTCTTGAACCTATTCACTCCTCTCATCCTTATTGCCACCTTTCTAGTCCAAGCCATCACTTAAGTTTTTTTATTTTTTGTTTTTGGCTGTGTCACTTGCAGGATCTTAGTTCCTGGACCAGGGATTGAACCTGGGCCCATGGCAGTGAAAGCACCAAGTCTTAACGACTGGACTTCCAGGGAATTCCCCAAAAGTCATCATTTCTTACTTGGACTTTGTAGTAGCCTCTTAACTGGTTTTCCTGCTCACAGCCTTGCTTCCTTCCTAGCTATTATCCACATAGCAACCAGAGGGATATTTCAAAAATGAAAATTAATTATATAGCATCATCTCTGCATAAAAGCCTTCAATGACTCCCTGCTGCACTTAGAATTAAACTCACTTTACTCATTTATTTTAGAATTAAACATTTTACTATGGCCCAAGTGGCCACATATGACCTGGCCCTCTGTCCAACCACATCTCATCCGTTCTCACTCACCACACTGGCTGTGCTCACTTCTTTGTCATTCATCCAGCCTTTCCCACTACCAGTACCACTGTTGCACCTTCCGTTCTCCCTGCCAAGAATGCTCTTCTCTCTAGTTCCTTATGTGGTTGATTCATTTTTATTTTTCAGGTCTCATTTCAAATATCACCTCTCATAGTGGCTTTCTCTGGCTCCTTGATTAAAAATACTTCCCTTACCTCCCATGTAATTCTCTAATAAAGCACCCTGTTTATCCCCCTCATAACATTACAGTCTATACCTCACTTGTTGATTAGTTTTTTGACTGCCCCCCTCACTAGAACATGGGCAAGGACCTTAGCTGCCTGGTGTGCCATGATGCCCAGAGGGCAAGCTGTCATTGAACGAATGCACAAAGCCAGTCTTCGCACTCTGTTGCAGATACCTTTTGCTTCCTTCCACCTCTGTGATGCCACATATGCTACCTTCAGCCTGCAACATACTCTCCCCTCAACCTATTCTTCACCAACTATTATCCTTTCACTTCCTTCAAAATGTAATGTAAGACTCATTCCTTCCCAGGACTTCCCTGGTGGTCTAGTGGCTAAGACTCTGAGCTCCCAATGCAGGGGGCTCAGGTTTGACCTTGGTCAGGGAACTAGATCCCACATGCTGCAGCTAAGCATTTGCTTGGAGCAACTAAAGATGCCACATGCTGCAACAAAGATCGAAGATCCCACATATCACAACTAAGACCTGGAGCAGCCAAATAAATAATAACTATTGCAGGAGACTTGAGTTAGATCTCTGGGTCAGGAAGATCCCCTGGAGAAGGAAATGGCAACCCACTCCAGTATTCTTACCTGGGAAATCCCATGGACAGAGGAACCTGGCCAGGCTACAGCCCATGGGGTCGCAGAGTCAGACACAACTTAGTGACTAAACCACCACCACCATATAAAAAAAGACTCATTTTTTTTGTATACTTTAAATCACTGATTTCACTAAATGAATCAATTATGGAGCCCCTTGGTAATCTTGTTAATGGCTGCTGCTATATTATCATGCCCTTGCTTGTATTTGCTTTGTAATTATAGTCATTTCATATGTGTAGGTATGTTTTGTTGCTGAAGACTAGAAGTTACTCCTGGGTCAATATTGCATCACATATCTTTATAATCCTCCTAAAGTACTTAGCCCAGTTTGGTGGTGCCCATTGCAAACACTAAAGCAGAAAAGCAGAACGTTTCCTTCATACCTCTGGGAAAATACAAGAAGTTGGAAATTTGTTTTAGGAACAGTACTAGAGTTTTAAAAATATTTCTTTACAGCTTTCAGAAGTTTTTAAAAAGTTGTTCACCTCAAGGAAAATCAAGAGTAACTAACATCAACTATTCACTCTCGGTTAAGAATCTGTTAAACTCACCTGTCACCTCTAAACTCACCTGATGCGAAGAACTGATTTCTTGGAAAAGACCCTGATCTGGGAAAGATTGAAGGCAGAAGGGGATGACAGAGGATGAGATGGTTGGATGGCATCACTGACTCGATAGACATGAGTTTGAGCAAGCTCTGGGAGTTGGTGATGAACAGGGACGCCTGGCAAGCTGCAGTCCATGGGGTCGCAATTGACTGAGTCGGACAAAACTGAGGGACTGAACTGAACTGAAACCCTAACTGATTGGACTACAGATGAGATTTTCTTGTGTGTATTAACTTCTCTTCTCCATAAAACACAGTCTGCCTCAGTGGCTGGAAAAATGAATTATTTTGATATATTTCAATAGGACAAGTTTAAAGATTTTGAGAGTTTAAAGATTTTGGCCAGTATATATATAGCAATAGTTTTCTAACTCAAATTAGTAATAAATGACCAACACATAATTTTTCTTTGGAAAATAAATTTAATAGGGAAAAATACTTCCAACATACTGAAAGTCTTTCTGTGTGTGTATAAATTAACAACTTAATATTAGATATTGCTTTTTAATGCATAGATAGGCTATTCAAAAGATACAATTACATAAACTTGACATAGAATCCCCAAGGTGGAATAAACCTAAAATTTGATTTTAAAAAAATCTAGTAGACATGATTAGCCCAAAGTGCTTTTTTAGCTACATTGTCGGTCTGTGTGTGTGTCAAATGTTCTGTTTGATCCTTTCTAGGCAACTGGGACATGCTGTGAGAATAAGTTGACTAAATAATTTATTTTCTGGGTAGGCTTGCAAAGCAAGTTAAAAAGGCAGAGAATTCAGGACATTTGAACTATACATGACTAACTGAAAGAAGGTCTTCTAGGGCATAACAAAGCAGTCATGGTATAAACTACCTTCTAGAAACACAAGAAGGCTTCAAATTTAAATAAAGAAGGCTGGATCTACTATGACGGTGGTAACTTTTAAATGTTAAATGTTTTCATTTAGTTTCTGGTAAGGCATAATTTACATCATAGTGCGTGCACTCTGAAGACAGCCAGGATTGTGAGTTCTAGAATGACTGGATTGGGAAGTCTCAAGTGAATCTGGGTGAAACTAGGCTGCCATGGGTTAGTGTAAGCTGTGAGCCTGTGGCGGAGCTCCAGCATGCTGTCTGCCCAGTCACTTCAACAGCACGTTGCTCTGAGGGGTCATGGCCAGGCCCTTTCTTTGGTGTTGCATACACTGACTATTTGATGCTTTTGAACTGTGGTGTTGGAGAAGACTCTTGAGAGTCCCTTGGACTGCAAGGAGATCAAACCAGTCAATCCTAAAGAGAATGAGTCCTGGATATTCATTGGAAGGACTGATGTTGAAGCTGAAGTTCCAATACTTTGGCCACCTGATGCAAAGACCTGATGCTGGGAAAGACTGAAGGCGAGAGGAGAAGGGGATGACAGAGGATGAGATGGCTGGATGGCATCATCGACTTGATGGCCATGAGTTTGAGCAAGCTCTGGGAGTTGGTGATGGACAGGGAAGCCTGGCGTGCTGCAGTCCATGGGGTCGCAAAGAGTTGGACACGACTGAGTGACTATTTATATCCAGAGTGTAAACTGTACATTTCATTACTGCTAGTTTTTGTTATAAAATCACGGTGGTGCAGGTGTTCACAGGGCCATCACTCTGGAGCTCAGGTGTGGCCAAAACTTCTCATTTCCAAGAGCAGCAGACAGGAGCACCCTCTCGTCACTCCATGCGTGCACAATTCTGAGGCTCTGTTCCTCTCTGATTGCAACACGCCTTCAATCAGTGCACCTCTAGTTCCATTCAGTTTTAAAGAGTTGGTTTTTTAGACTTTAGTTGTCCAGTTTTGAAGAACTTATTTAATTCCCGTAACTCCTGGGGCTTTAAACTCTGATCCACCCCTGGGGTCAATTTATAGCTCAGAGGAGACATGATGTAACCATTTTGGTAAAGACAGATTCTCTTGCAGAACTCAAAGGTGCCAAACATAACTCCAAAATATGGAACTATCTGTAGAGAAAAAAAATGAAAATCATGTGAAAATCTTAAAACATCAATGCATCTGCAATCAATTTGGATCAGGGTAAACTGAGATAAAGGCTGTAAACAATACAACATGGTCATTCTTTTTGGAATCAGGGAAGATGGAAAAATGCAAGCCGGCCCAGTGAGGATTAGGGAGAGGAGTGGCAGAGCCATTGAAAGGCCTGCCCCGGGGAAGCCTGGGTGTGGGTTGATATGCATGTAGACAACCTAACACTGCCTGTCAACATACACTTGCCTTTTTGTGGCCATGCCATGCATGGTTTGTGGGATCTTAGTTCCCTGACCAAGGATTGAACTCAGCAGTGAAAATGCTCAGTCCTAACCACTGGACAGCTGGGAAATTCCTAACATAATCTTGTCTTGATTAGAATCATTTCTATGCCCACTAGTGCAAGGTTAGTCCACAGTTCTTAACCATTTTTTTTTAAGTCATGGAGTTCTTTTGGAAAATGGTGAAAGTTACAGATCCTTTCCTCAGAGAGACGCACAGATGCCCATATGGACACATTTTTTCATACAATTTTAGGATAGGGGGTTACAGTCCTTTTAGGAGTCTATGAACCTCCCTGTTGGGAAGCTTGACACTAAATGCTTAGCTCCTCTGGGATGGGATATCAGATGCCCCAAAACTGCACAGGGTCCCCACTCTTCAGGGCTGACAGCCAGCCTGCATTCACAGGCTCTGTGCTAGAGGAGGTGTTTCCAGGCAAACTAGAGGGAGTGGTAAAGGTGTAGAAAAGGGTGGCAGTGGCAGAGGCGGACAAGTGGGAGACTGACCATTCCTCTCACCTTCAGTAGGTTGGCTGCCAATCCATTCCAGAGCCCCAGGACCCCTTGGGCTTTCACTATCTGCCGGAAGCAGTCCACTGCTCCTGAGAAATGGACATCCACTCCTCCACCATGGGGAAGGTAGGGGCTCTGAGCCTGGTAGGAAAGAGAAGATGGGATGAGGTGATTTAGTCACTGGGAAATAATGGTTTTGTCAAGCAGCCAAGGTCTCAAGATTCAATGTCCTGGCCAAGATGATGAAGAATGGCCGCCACAGGACTCTATCTTTTCTGTAGGCTTAGAATGAGTATTAGTGTGCAGGAAAGCCATGACGCCCTATTCACATGTTTGGGGCTATTGTTCTTGGAAGGAAGCAGCTATTCTGGACTGACTCCACTTCATACTTAGCACTGCCTCTCAATCTATACCCTCTGGACATGGTAGACACCTCTCAGGCCTTTAATCTTTTTTTTTTTTTTTCATTTTCATTTGTCTTCTTTATTAGCTATAAGGATTTAACACATATGCTATACTCACAAACAGCTGCAAGCTGCCAAGGATACTGTTTTACATTAAACGGGTTGTAACAGAGACTTTAATCTTTTTTAAATGCCTTCTGTTTCCTTGTCGTAACTGATCCCTCCTCTGTGAAGCCCTCAAGTGGGGGCTGCTCATTTCCCCACCTCACAGATGTCCTGGGATGGGTAGTAGAGGGAAGGGCATTCTTCCAGCTCCTGCTTTCTGTTCCCAGACTCTGGCCACTCTCATGTCAAAAGCTCTCAGCTGGGGCTGGTGGCACTAAACCACACTCGTTGCTGTTTTCAGTGACTGGCCTCCTGGCCACTCTTCTACACTCACTGAGGCCTGTGACACCTAGTAGCTCCCCCTCTTCCACACTTACCACCATCATAGGGAACTTTAGCATCTACAGTCATCCCATCTCAGACCTTGTTTCTAGACATAGGCATCAGTGATCCTCACCTTGACACTCCTTTGACCACCCACTCCTTTGGTTACCCCATGGATTTCATCACCACTCCCAGTACCATTCTGGCTGACCACCAAAATGCCCCATCTCTGAAAGTAATTTTTTGTCCCTTAACAAAATAATTTTATGATCAAATGAAAGAACTTTTCAATATACCATCTACAGGCAGAATTGACACCACTCATCCAGTGTGAGGGGGACAGCCCTTTATAGCTGGCTTTCAGAAATGATGACACATTTACATCAAGCTATGCACCTACTTTGGTTCATTTCTGAGATGTCTAGTTGAGGTCAATATAGCATTTTATTATGATGGAACCAAGCTTTTCCATGTGGGAGAAGCAATAGAGTATATGAGTCAGAGAAGCATAAACCCTGGAGTCAAACAGGTTGGGTTCTAGTCCATGGCTACTCCACTTACTGGTCATGTGACCCTGAGTAACTCATCTAATCTTGTCAAGCCTCAGTTTCCTTATTTAGAAAATAGGAATAGTATCTGCTGTGAGAATGAATGAGATGTGCATGCAAAGTACTGGTGTCAGGCACATGGAAAGGATCAATAAATATGAGCTGAAAGTGAAAGTGTTAGTTGCTCAGTCATGTCCAAATCTCTACAGCCTTATGGACTATAGCCTGCTGGGCTCCTCTGTCCATGGAATTCTCCAGGCAAAAATACTGGAGTGGGTTGCCATTTCCTTTTCCAGGGGATCTTCCCAACCCAGGGATTGAACACGTGTCTCATGCACTGCAGGCAGATTATTTACCATCTGAACCACTGGGGAAGTCCTGCTATGATTATTCTGTACAAAGTATTCTAAATATCAGTGAAACCCCTAACCTGACTTATGAGTCCTCTGTCTCCACTTCAGAACTGCTTGGACCAGTGTCCTCATCCATCCTGCTCCCCCGCTCTCCGATGCCTATTAACCATAATCAGTTGGATCACTAACTGATCTAGTCACAAGCCCTCTCCCTTGTCTCCCATGCTATTAGTTCCCTGTTGGCTTCAGGGTCCTCCTTTTCTTGTCCTCCCAGCCCTTCTTTTTGTTCCTCGTCTTAAAATCCTTGCCCTTCGTCCTTCAGCTGATCTCCATCCCCCCTCCCCACCAACCTCTTCTCTGCACCAAGCTGCTGAACATGAATCCACAAAAGGACAGATCGAATCCACAAAAGGACAGATCGGCACTAGTGAGGCTTTGAGGTCTCTAGCCTCTGTGGGCCATCATACTGCAGGGCGAGCTCTGGAAGCATCATTTCCCATTCCTCCCAGTGGCTCTTCCCAACCTCACCACACACAACGCCCTGCACACCACACCATGTCCTCCGTCCCAGACGGAGTTTGTGTTATGCTGCAGTTTGTGGGGAAAACAGATCATCTTTCCTTCCTACTGGTGCCCTGGATCTCACACCTTTGAATTCTTTTTGGCCACCTTTCTCAAGAGACCTGATTTCCTCCCTTAGCAAATGAATAAACTCAAGTCCCTCCCATATGAAAAAACTCCTTCCTCCAATCTTTGTCTTTTAGACTCTGCCCAATCTCGCGTTCCCCAAGTAACATACAGTAAAATTACCTTGTTTGGGTGTAGTTAGTTACATGAGCATAGACACATGTATAGATGGGCTTCCCTGGTGGCTCAGTGATAAAGAATCTGCGTGTCAGTGCAGGAGACGCAGGTTCAATCCCTGAGTCAGATCCTCTGGAGGAGGAAATGGCAACCCACTCCAATATTCTTGCCTGGTAAATTCCATGGAGAGAGGAGCCTGGTAGGGTACAGTCCATGGGGTTGGAAGAGTCAGACACGACTGAGGACTGAGCATACATGGACGCACATGTGTAGATCTGTGTGACCACCCCTGTAATCAGGATATAGAACTGCTCCATTAGCCCCCAGGATTTTCCTGCTCCTTTATGATCACAGTCACCCCCACCCTAACCCAGGGCAACCACTGATCTGTTCTGTTCCTATAGTTTTGCTCCCTGAGAATGTCATATAAATGGAAATATAGAGCTTGTAACTGTTTTGAGATGGGCTTCTTTCACTCAGCATGATGCCTTTAAGAGTCATCCATGTTGTGTTCATCAATAGTTATTTTTTTTTAAACTGCTGAGTCATATTCCATTGTGCGGATGTATCATAATTTGCTTATCCATCTAGCTGTGGATGGACATGTCTTTCCCTTTCCATCTGCACTTCTTGAAATAGCTGTCTACTCTGGCTGACTCCACTTCCTTTCTTCCTACCTCCCCACTCTACCCACCTATTCTGCCATCTGTCTCGATTACCCTGCTGAACTGATTGTGGCCAGGCCTGTCTCCTTTCCTTGCTCTTTCATAGTTGGTATAATTACTTCTTTTCTTTATTGGTTGCTCCTACCCCCAACTAGAATTTCAGCTCTGTAGGAAAGGGATTTCTGTTCTCCATCAAGGCAAAGGGTGAACTTTGGGGTTAGGCCTTCCCCTTGAGGTATGATAACAACCAAGCACAGACCAGAGTATGAGAAAAGGAATGTGAAATGCCTAGAGTTACAGGAGCCAAAAATGGTCAGGGGTCTTTGGCCAATGTCTTTAAAGTGTTCATCTTAGCACTATTCCGACATGGCCTCTTTTCCTTCCTACCCCGTTGAGAAAGAACTGCAGTCAAAGAGATATTAAAGCCTCCTTTCCCTTAGAAAGAATCAGCCTAATTGCAAGGCTTGAAGCACCTCCTGCTACTGGAAGATTGAGATATTAAAAAGAGGAGATTGTGCTCATGTAGGAAATTAACTGTCTTATTCTGTTATGAGATAATATTATTGATTTATCTTCTGCTGGTTTCCAGTAAAATAGCAAAAAGCCCCCAGTCATGAGTCAAGGTAATAATTTTGCAACCTGGGGTCCCTTACCACCACTAAAATAAAAAAACACTAACCAAGTTACATGAATTATATAACGGGTTCAGTTATAGTCAATTTGTGATGAATCAGGGGCCATCTATGGTCAATCTTGGGACCTTAACAATCTTTTAGATGTCTTTCCTTCACTCCACCTTCAGTGTGGACTATTGCAATGGACTATTGCAGCAGCATCCTTAGTAGTCTCTTCGGGACAGAAAAAGTTTGAGACTTCTTGCCTTCTGTCTCTATAGAGCAGCCAGAGTGATTAAAAAAAAAATCTTTTTACTCACCTGCTTAAAATATTTTAATGACTTTATTAAAGCCACTGAGAATAAATATAAAATTTTCACTGCTGTCTGTAAGCTGTAGTGGTAATATTGTAATAAATATTTAACAACTGGTTCTGTGGGTGGAGGAAGCCCTGAGTTGTAGCATTTCTTCATTTCAATGTTGTAAATACTCCCACCATGGCAGATTGCAGGCTACCAACTGTGAGGTCAACCAGCACCCAAATTTGCTGCAATTTAATAATCAGCTCTCTTGAGCTGGTAGGAGATGGCTGAACACATGACGCGAAGGCTCAGGCTCTGCATGACCTGCCCCAGTACATATTTTCAGTTTCATCTTGTGCCACTACACTTCAACTGCACTGGCCTTCTTCCTGTTCTCCAGCCCCCTCTCTCCTTTGAGCCAGAGGATCATGTAACCGACTATCTACTTGACATCTCTCCAGTTAAATGTCTAATAAACACCACAAACTGTATATGTATTTTGACCTCTTTGCTCAGGCCCCAAATTGGAGTTACCCTTAAGTTCTCTTCACCCCTCATGTATACCACTCAAAACTCATCAGATACTGTCACTGCTTTGCTTCAAAACCTTCACCAACCCCCAATTTTCCAAAGGAAAACTTCCAGAAGGAGTGTTTTCCAAAGAAAACTTAACAGAATTCAATACTCTCTACAATTTGGCCCCCACCTATCTTCCCAGCATCATTTCCCAATATCACCCCATGATGGGTTAGCTTCATGTGTCAACTTGGCTAGGCCATGGTCAATACCCAGATATTTGGTTAAATACCAGTTGGGATGTTACTGTAAAGGTATTTTGTAGATGTGATTAACATTTAAGTCACTAGACTTTGTTAATTTGATAAATTAGGAGTTTGGGATTAATATATACACATTACTGTATATAAAATAAACAACAAAGACCTACTGCATAGCACAGAGAACTATACTCAATATTTTGTAATAACCTATGATAAAAAAGAATCTGAAAAATAATACAAATATGTGTGTGTGTGTGTGTGTGTGTATATATATAACTGAATCACTTTGCTGTACAGCTGAAACTAACACAACATTGTAAATCAACTATACTTCAATTTAAAAAAATCACTAGGCTTTTGGGTAAAGCAAATTACCCTTCATAATGTGGGCAGACCTCATCTAATTAGTTGAAGGCCTTTAGAGGGAAAAAGACTGATCGAGGTGCCCTGAGAAACAGTGAATTCTGCCTGCAGTCCACCTTTGGACTTGAACTGAAACATCTCCAGTCTTTTCTTTTCCTGTTTTGTGCTCCCTTAGGTACTAGTTAGACCTCTGCTGTGGGTCAGGCTACCTGGTATAAGTTATCTGGATGCAATCTCTGGGCTGGCAGTCAGCAAGCTCATGGGATCAGACACTAGGCAGTCCTCACTGTCCCAGCTCTTCAGGGTCTAATACCCTTCATTGCACATACCAGGCACTAATCAAATGTCAAACAAAATTCCCCTCAATGTCAGTGTCACTAGTAGCTTTCTCCAGTACAACTGTTTACCTGTGACCAGGCTCAAATAAGCCACATGTATGGCCAGGAAATAAAACAATGGCCAATATTTACAGAGTTATAGGTGTCAGGCATTACACTGAGCACTTGACATGGACTAGCTCATTTAATCTTCACAGAAGCCTCATGAAATAGGCAGTATTATCTTACTAACCCTGTTTTATGGATGGCAAAATGGAGCCCAAGAAAAGAGAAATTTTCAAAATCAGACTGCTTGAAACAAGTATCAACTTGAATCTGGGTCAGATTGAAGCTCTACCCCACTAAGCTACACTATTTCCAGTTAGATTACTACCTCAGCCCTCTGCAAACCTGTTACCACATATCAACCTTGAATATGGGTGCCACAGCACACACGCTGAATGAATTCTTTATGCTAGGACTGGAGCTCATGGTGGTGGTGTTGAGTCACTCAGTCGTGTCCGGCTCTTTGTGACCCTATGGACTGCAGTGTGCCAAGCTTCCCTGTCCTTCACTATCTCCTGGAGTTTGCTCATGGTGTGGTATGAATAAATGCTTCTACAAGGGTCACACTAAACAGATACCCAGAAAATGGATAACCAACAATGTCCTATTGTATAGTATATGGAACTCTGCTCAATATTATGTGGCAGCTTTGATGAGAGAGGAGTTTGGGGGAGAATGGATACATGTACATGTATGGCTGAGTCCCTTTGGTGTGCACCTGAAACTATCACAATATCATTAATCAGCTCTACTCCAATACAAAATAAAAACTTTTTTAATTAAAAAAAAAAAAAACAAATAGACACCCAGATTGCAAAAGCAAAATCATATTGCTGGTTGCCCCCTGGACTGAATGTCTGTGTGTCCCCAAAGTTCATATATTGGATCCCTAATCCCTACTGTGATGGTACTTAGAGGTGGCAGGTGATTAGGTTATGAGGGTGGAGCCCTCATCAATGGGATTAGTGCTCTTATAAGGGGACACACAATGTCCTCTCACTCCACCATGGGAGAAGACAGCAAGAAACTGGCTATTTGCAAACCAGGAAGTGGCTTCTCACCAGATACCAAACCTGCTGGCACCTTGATCTTGGACTTCCCAGTCTCTAGAACCATGAGACATAAGTGCTTGTCAAGTCACCTAATCTATAGTATTTCTGTTATAGCAGCTCGGACTAAGATATCCCCAGAGAAAGAAGGAATGGTATGGCCATATAGCCATGCTTCTCAACCTTTAGCTACATATTAGACTAAACATGGAAGCTTTTCAAAACCATCAATGATTGGGATCACCCCTGGAGACTGATTTAACTGACTTGGGGTGAGGTCTGGACATCAGCATTTTTGGCAAACTCCCCACATGAGTCTGATAGGCAGACAGGTTGAGTTTCACTGGTGTGGGCCCTTCATAGCACACAGTAGCTAAGGCTAAGACCTGAGCCCACCCCCCTGCTGCTGATAGTGAGAGTGCCTGGGCAGTGAGAGCACATGGGCACTGAGGCCAGACTGCTTAGATTGAGACCTCAGTTTGCCACTCACTAACCCTGGGACTTTGAGCAAATGCCTTGACCTACCCGAGCCTCAATTTCCTCATCTGTAAAATGGGATAATAATAATAATGCCTATCTTATAGGATTGTTGTCAAGATTAAATGAAATACATGTAAAGTGCTTAGAACAGCATTTGACAAATAGTAACGACCATTATCATTACTATAGAGTATTTCAGCTTGGAGAATAGGGAATTCCCTGGCAATCCAGTGGTTAGGACTCTGTGATTTTACTGCCAAGAGCTCAGGTTCGGTCCCTGGTTGGGGAACTAAGATGCCACAAGTTGTGCGGCATGGCCAAAACAGAAACCCCCCCAAACCTAAAAAGCCCCCCAAAATACCCAAACAACAGCAGCAGCAACAACAACAACAACAAAAACCAAAAAACCTCCCAAAGCTTGGAGAAGAGACAAGTATACTGAAGACTAAACCAACCCAGGAGCCTAGAATGCTAGACTGCCATTTGCCCAAACTGTATTTTACTACTAAAGAGATACAAAGCATATCAGGTTATTAGCCACAAGGCCCTGAACTTAAATTCTCCCTCCATACAAACCCAGGTGACTATCCTGTAGTGTCAAGTTCAGATCTGCCAGAATGGACATGCAGTGTTCTACAGCAGACATCACTTGAGAAAGCTGAGTCCTAGATCTGGCTCTGCCACCATTTGCATCGCCTTGACCAAGTTCTTGAATTCCTTGAACCTTCCTTTCCTCACATGTCAGGTTAAGGAGGCTGGAACTAAATGACCTTGAAGGCTCTTTCTTGCTCCTCTAATCCATGCTGCTGGTCCTACTCCACACTCCTTCCTGCCCCTAGGACTTCAAATCTGTGCTTCCCTTTGCCTAGCTAAGTCTTTCTCACCGATGAGACTAAACATTACTTCTGCAGGGAAGTCTTCCCAGACCTCCAGCCTAAGTCAGGAGCCCAGTAAACACTTTTGGTCACCCGGTACTTCTCTTTCATGGCATGTAATACAGTTTGTAATGATCTAGTGTATAGTGCTTCCCTGGTGGCTCAGATGGTAAAGAATCTGCCTGCAATGTGGGAGACCTGGGTCCGATCCCTGAGTTGGGAAGATCCCTTGGAGAAGGAAATGGCAACCCATTCCAGTATTCTTGCCTGGAGAATCCAATAGACAGAGGAGCCTGGAGACCTACAGTTCATGGGGTTGCAAAGAGTTAGACATGACTGAGCAACTAACATTTTCACTTTCAGTGTATAATTATTTCTTTCATGTCTCCCCACCCCCCATACCTCATAGACTAAATACCATGAGGGCAGTGACTATGTCTATCTTGTTTATGGTTTTGTTCCCAAAGGCTACCAATATGCTCAGTGCCCAGAATGTGCTTAATACATATTGAAGGAAAGAAGGATTGGATTTGCAGTCAATGGAAATGATAGGTAAACACTTCAAAGCAATGTGCTTGATTGTTTCTGTGATAAACTCCCCAGAGGTCTTCTACCAGAGGCAATGTTTTAGGTTTTTTATTCTTTCCATGAGTACTGAAATAATTAAATAATACTTGTGAAGATGTAAACTCATATTCCCTTGATTAGAGCAATCCTAATTCTAGGAATCTATCCTACAGATACATTTGCCCATGTGGGAAATGATGTATGTTACAAGGATTTTTGTTGCGGCATTGTTAATAACAGCAGCAAACTGGAAATAATCTGAATGTCTATCAAAGAGATAGTACATCATACTATGGAACACTATGTCACCATTTAAAAGTATGTGGCAGTTAAATCTGGACTGATAAGGTGCCATCTCCAAGATACATTTTAGGTGGAAAAAAAAACAGTGTAGAAGAGATATATGCATGCTGCTGATTTTCTAAAAACAAAAAGAATATAAATACGCATGTTTATGTATATCTTTGGATAGACCATCTTTGGAATGACTAGGTAAAAAACTGGAAACAATAGGGTTTTCTCTGCAGAGAACTGGAGGGGCCAAGGGACAAAGGTTGGGGAACACTAACTTTTTAATGGACACTATTTGTGCCTCTTGGGATTTTTGTTTCAAATGTGTATGTTCCCTATGCAAAAGGTAGAATGTTAATTGTAAAAGAGCATTAATCAAGACAATAAGAAGATAAACCACAGGCTAGGAGAATATCGGCAAAAGTCATATCTGATAAGGGACCGTTATCCAAACCATAGAAAGAACTCTTAAAACTCAACAATAAGAAACAACCCAATTACCACTACACATTAACTAGAATGGCCACAATCCAGAACACCGAGGGCAACAGATACTGGTGAGGATGTGGGACAACAGTAACTCTCATTCATTACTGGTGGGCATGCACAATGGTACAGTCACTCTGGAAGTCAGTTTGGTGGTTTCTTACAAAACTAAATATACTCATAGCATAAGAGCCAGCGATTGTGCTGATTAGATATTGGTTATTTACTTAAAGGAGGTTAAAAATCTATGCCCTCACAAAAACCTGCACATAGTTGTTTAAAGCAGCTTTATTCTTCATTTCCAAAGCTTAGAAGCAACAAGATGTCCTTCAGTGTGTGAATGAATAAATGATCTAGTATCAGGCAATGAAATATTATTAAACTGAGAAAGGTATGGGTTACCAAGCCATGAAAAGAGACAGAGGATATTTAAGACGTCATTATACATTTGCATAAATCCATAGAATGGACAACACCAAGAGTGAACCCTAAGGTAAACTTTGAACTTTGGGTGATTATGTTGTGTCACGGTAGGTATCAGTTGTAACAAGTGTTCCACTCTGGTGGGGGATGTTGATACTGGGGGAGGCTGTGCCTGTGTGGAAGCAGAGGGTCTGTAGAAAATCTCTGTATCTTCCTCTCCATTTTGCTGTAAACTAAAACTGCTCTAAAAAACCCAAAGTCTTCATTAAAAAAAAGAGTATTTAAAAGGAGAGACAGAGGAAAGAATACACAAAAAAAGAAGAAAAGAGTCTGCTAGTTGGCGCGAACAGGAGCTCATAACCTTTCACTTGTTATTTGGAAACAACTTCTAACTTCTGCAGTAATATAGGACACAACCTGAAGACCATACCATCCAGTTTCCAAGCTGTCTGAGAATGTATATTCGTGGAAGGCAGTTGGGCTAAGAGGCTTCTGTTTGTTAGCAAATCCCGAGGAGTGAAACAAGCCAAAAAAAAAAAAAAAAAACAATGGTATTAAAGTAAAAGGGCCTTTATGTCTTGTGAGCCACATGGCTCAAGTTTCTCTTGGCAGAGCTAGGTCCCCCCAAATTGTCCTCATACAGCTGAGAAACACCCTGGCTCCTTGGGCGGGGGGGTGGGGGGGTGTCCACGCAAGCGGGTATAGGCAGCTGCTCCCGGCTTGGCAGGCCTACAAGCCATCCCCCATAATGACCCACTCGGAAAGCCCACAGTGACATGGGGACAGTGAGGAAATGGACAGCAGGCTAGTATTTTGCTTGGGAAGAGAAGAGAAATAGTTCCCATGTACCAGCTGGGGGTGGAGGTGGGGAAATCAAAAGTGCAGCTGGACCAGACTCGAGAAAGCAATTGAGATGCAGGCATGGGAGCAGCGGAGGGAGGCCGTGGGAGTGTGTGCAGGGCAGAGCCAACTTTTAGTGTCACCTTCTAAAATTTTGTTTTTATTTTTTGGCCACACCCCACAGCTTGTGGAATCTTAATTTCCTGACCAGGGATTGAACCTGGGCCCTTGGCAGTGAAAGCACCAAGTCCTAACCACTGGACCATCAGGGGTGTCCCCAGTGTCATCTTGACAGGGAGTGAGACTGCGTAGGAAGCTTGCAGGAAAAGATTTGGCAGATGCCAGTTTTCAGCAGGCTGGGAATATACAGACACATGCAGTAGCTGCACCCAGTGGCCTCTGGGTAAACACCTGTTAAATTAACCCAACAAATGAATGATCCACTCCACTACCATCACTTCTCACCATTATCTATAGAGATGGGAAGATCTTTTGAGGTCTTGCGATGCTAGCTCATTTGTGTGTTTATAGTGATCATAGAAAACACATAAACACACCTGGCCTGGCTTTTGTAGCTCTAATCAGGCCTTTGATGCCTGAGTAGATTCTGAAGAGATGCTTCAAGAATAAAAATAGTACCTTAGCTTTATTGAGTATTTATCATGTGTCTGGCTCTGTGTCTGCATTAACCCCATTCAGTCTTCTCCACAGGAATATGAACCAGGCACTAGGCTTCTCCCCGTGTTTTTTTTTTTTTTTTTTTAAGATTTTTAAAAATTTATTAATTTTTTTAGTTTTATAAATGTTGAATTTTTTTCCCAATTATTTTTATTAGTTGGAGGCTAATTACTTTACAATATTGTAGTGGTTTTTGCCATACATTGACATGAATCAGCCATGGATTTACATGTGTTCCCCATCCTGATCCCCCCTCCCACCTCCCTCCCCATCCCATCCCTCTGGGTCATCCCAGTGCACCAGCCCTGAGCACTTGTCTCATGAATCCAACCTGGACTGGCGATCCCCATGTTTTACAGAGGAGGAAAGATGAGGTTCAGAGAGGCGATGTGGTTTACCCAAGTTCACACAAAGAGTAAGGGGCAGGGCTGGCATCTAAAGCCCACACTCTGGACCACAGAGCTAGTCTGCCAATGAAAGCTTTAAGATAAACACAGCTATCAAAAGCAAATGAGCAGGGGAACTTCCCTGGTAGCTCAGTGGTAAAGAATCTGTCTGCCAATGCAGGAGACACAGGTTTGATCCAGGAGGATCCCACATGCCGTGGGGCTTAGAAGCCTGTGCGCCCCCAACTATTGAGTCTGTGCTCTAGAGTGTGAGAGCTGCAACTAAAGAAAAAAAAAGCCCACGCAACAACAGAGACCCAGCACAGCCAAAAACAAGTAAATTATTAAAAAACAAACAACCACCTCCCCTAACAAATGAACCTGGTGTTCCAGTGGTTAAGACTCCCAATTCAGGAGGCATGGTTTCAATCCCTGGTGGGGGACTAAGATCCCATATGCCACATGGCGTGGCCAAAAACAAACAAACAAACAACAAAAAAAGAGACAAACAAACCTCCAAAACAAATGAATAACATCTATGTGAGGGAAAGGAGGTAAAAACTGGTGCTGCATTTCTAAAGCTGGCTTGATGCCAGCAGAGGGATTCACAAACCCCAGTGTGCATCTCCCCCTGACAGCGGGGCCTACAGATGAGTGCTCACAGCTGTGGGCCTTTCCTGGGACTCCCCTCCCTTCCCTGTCTCTCTTCACCCCAACCCTGGAGGCAGGGGGAAGGGGAGCTCCCGTTTTAGCTGCTGTTATTGTCCAACTGGAACTCAAAGAAGTCTGCTTAGTAGAGGCTGGCCATTTCGATTCCCAGACTTTATCTCTTGGAAGGAACAAGACAGTGCAGGTCAGGAGGAAAGGGCAGAGAGATTTTACAATGAGTGGAATTAGGAAGGCTCCTCCCTGCAGCCCCTGCCCCCCCCGCCGCCCCCACCCCATGCCTGCCCTATAGGGGATAGTCTTGTTTCCATGATCAACAACTGCCATCCCTAAAGTATTTAGGGCACTCTACACCTTTGGAAAAAACAAAGGGGAGACTTCTTTCCTTACACCTTAATGATGATATTCAAACAAAGCCACCTGGCTTGAGGGATGTCCAGACCTCTACCAGGATCCGAAAAATGTCCTTTTTTCCCCCCCTCAGAATGCCAAGGCAATGCTACTGACTGAGGCAGAAGCAGTCAGTTCCCAAAGGGCCCAGCCCCCAAAGCAAAATGATGGCAAGATGCAGTGAACTCAAGGTAACGTTCCCATCCTCTCCCATGACCCCGAGAGCTGAGAACCCAGCAGTGTTTGTATTTCTGGACCAGCGGGTGAGTTAACTGTGCTGAGGAAACAGAACTCTAGTCCTCCTGAGACTAGATGCCATGTCAATCAAGAAATGCTGAACTAGGCAGGACACCTGAAACTCATGTAGCACTTCCTGGCAGGTGTGATGAGAATAATCTACACTCTCTCATGCTGGGGCTTTGCACCTGCTCTGCCATGGGCTCGGTGAGCTGCTGGGGTTTTCTTCCCAGTCTGTCTGAGCGGCATGGCCAGTCTGAGGCGGCCAAAGGTCCATGGCTGCTGAATGTTCTCTGCTCCTCATTTCAATCTGCCGGTTTCAAGCCTTTCGTTGTCAGGCTGCCAGCGACCAAAGAAAGCCAGGGCGCCTGGTTTTCCAAAGATTTTTTTTCCCCTTCCAACTGAGTTAACCATTCCTTGGCCAAAGCCACTCTTGTGCCCGTTTCTGAGCTTGCGTGCTGTTTATTTTTTATTTTTCCAACTGAGGCCCAGCGTTCCCAAATCTCAAGATTAGATTTCATTCTCTGTCATCTTGAACTAAAAAAAAATGTAACTGATTACTTAGCATCTAGGAACAAGCCTCTGGAGCCCTGGTGAATAAAGCATGGGCCTGAAGGAAAGACCTGATTTCCTAGCCCCCGAGCCACTTGGTAGCTAAGTGAATGCTGGGCAAGTAACTTACCCTCTCTGTGCCTCATGCCTCATTTCCTCACCTAGAAACTAGGGATACTAACTATACTTACTTAATAGGGTGGATGAAGAGGATGGAATGGGATGATACACAGCCTGGTCCACATTACAAGATGAATAAATGGTAGTTATGATCACCTTATTGTCATTTCTTATTTCCAGGGGAAGACTTCCCTGTGGTTACCTCCTCCAGACATATTTTGTCCCCATCCTTATGCCAGATCTAGATCTGTTCCTTCATATCACGTTTACTGAAATCAACATGCAAGTACAAACACTATGATGCTGATTCATCAAGCACAAAGTGGTGGGAGGCTGTTGTGAAGAGAGGGTGTCCATCAAGACTGTTTTTCTCTGTCCTTTTAGCTTATTTACTTATCTTGAAATGGTGACAGGTGTTGGAGCTGAAATACACAGAACAGGAGAGCTAAGGCTGGGGGTGGGAGATAGTGCGTGATCAGAGCAAGGATTGCAGGCAGTTTGAGGCAGGGGACAAAGCTGATGTTTCCCTAGGTTAGCAGGCAGGAAAAGGCAGGCTGTTCTTACCTTCACACAGGGCAGGGATGAGCACACAGGCTTGGGGCTCACCCAGCAGCAGCTGAGGTTCAATTCTGTACTCACAAGGCAGTGGGAACTCAGAAGCCAGCCCTGAACTTTATTCATTTTAAAACAAGTATCAAGTGCCTGCAATATGAGGTTATGTGCTATGGGGACAAACAGATGTGTAAGACACACGTCTCAAAGGCAAGGAGCTCAGTCTGGAAGGAATCATGAACACAGAAGATTATGACACAAGGAAGCATGTGACATGGGCCTGCAAGCTATAGAGAGGAAGCTATGGGCAGTCAGAACCGGGAACCTCTTTCCTCTTGAGAAGGTGAGAGAAAGTTTCAGGAGGGAAGGGTGGAGGCGTGCAGCAATGGTGGAGAGATGGTAGAAGGTGGGGTACGTGGAGAAATGCTATGGAAACTAAACCAGCTGGACCAGAGTGTACACACAGGCTAAGTGTATTATTTAAAAGGGGTTGAAAAGTGAAAATCAAATTGTTAGTTGCTCAGTTGTGTCTGAATCTGCAACCCCATGGATGGTAGCCTGTCAGGTTCCTCTGTCCATGGGATTCTCCAGGCAAGAATACTGAGATGGGTTGCCATTTTCTTCTCCAGGGGATCTTTCCCACCCAGCAATTGAACCCAGGTCTCCTACATTGGCAGGCAGATTCTTTACCATCTGAACCACCAGGGAAGCCCTAAGAATGGATGGAGTGGGTAGCCATTTCCTTCTCCAGGAGATCTTGCCAGCCCAGGGATCGAACCTGGGTCTCCCCTATCACAGGCAGATTTTTTTTTTTTTTTTTACCATCTGAGCCACCAGGGAAGCCACTAAAAGGGGCTGTTCAACCATAAAGCTTCTGGAACAAAATATGCCCTTGGGGGTGGGGGTAGTGACAGTGAAGACAGCATCTGTAGTTATTGACAGAGCACACTTTTAGTTAACTTGGATTTTCCTACCCCCCAATGCCCTCCAAAGTGGTTTGGAACACCCTCATTTGTGGTTTTACAGAGGCAAAACACCTGTCTTGATCTATCACAATAGGACCGCTGTTTGAGGGGTAGGAAAGTGAACTCATTTATCAAATGAAATCAACAGATATGTGCTGTTTTAAGTCAAAAGAGTGCTTCCCAGGTGACTCAGCAGTAAAGAATCCACCTGCCAATGCAGGAGATACAGATTCGATCCCTGGGTTGGGAATATCACCTGGAGTAGGAAATGGCAACCCACTCTAGTGTTCTTGCCTGGAAAATCCCAAGGGCAAAAAGAGCCTGGTGGGCTACAGTCCATAGGGTCACCAAAGAGTTGGACATGAGTTAGCGACTAAACAACTTGAGAAGAGCCAGCCACCATGAGGCACATCTCAGGTGAGATGGAGGTGGATGCTCCAGGCAGAGGTGACAGGAATGTGAAATACACTTATTCTTCAGGGGGATGGAGGAGAGGGGTTAAGGAGATCATTTTGATTGAACTGGAGGCTGGAACAGGCAGAGGTTTAAAAAAAAAAGTCCTGTTTTGTTTAGCTCAGGCAAAATCTGACAACTTGTATTTGCCAACGTTGAAAGATTGGGGGATCTCACAAGAAAATCGGGATTTTAGGCTCCCTTGAAAAATGGGCCCACATTTCTAAATGGCATCTACCATTTGGAGAAGGGGAACTCACTGTAGCCTCCACTGGCCCACTTTGTTCCGTGCTGCGATTCGTATTTAGATGCTGATCACATTTTGTAAGCACAGTGCAGTTAGCTCTCCAGAATGCTTCTGAAAGCCAGGACGGCTCAGAGTGCATTTGCAAGCTTATTCTTTAGGAGGTGAGTGTTACGTTATTCGGGTTTCCCTACTTTCTCTTTTTTCCGTTACCTCCAAGTTCTTGCCAGCATCTGATTGTGCAACTCCTGATAGAGGGGGCCTCGGTGCAACGAGGGTGGCGAAGTTGGTAAGGGTGGCCTGCTGGGCCAAGCGGCCCAGCCTTTATTCTCAGGGCAATAATGGACATGACAAAGGCAGATCTTAAGAAAATTCATCTGGCAGAAGCCCATAGGCTGGGCTGGAGGAGGCGGAAATGAATATTGATCCTGGTGATGCAAGTTACTCAGTTACTGAGTGTGTGGACTTGGGCGGGCTACGGAACGTCTTAGTGCCTCACTTTTCTCCTCTGTAAAATGGGCTTGATAAGAATAGTACCAACCTGGCAGGTCTGTTGCCAGGATTAAAATGAAATAATGAGCATACAGCATGTAGCACAGTGCCTGGTTGGTACATCAGTGCCCAATGCTTATGATCATTTTTAGAATGAATCCTGAGATCAATTGGAAGATTACTGCAGTAGTTGATGTATGAGCTGGTAAGGTCCCAGAGGAGGGAAGGGACAGTGACAAAGACCAACACGGGAGTGTTAGGAATGAAGACCCAACTGGGTTCAAGGCTGACTGGGGGAGGGGGAAGAGAGACAACTTCTGGGTCTGCAGCCTGGGTAAGTGGGGAATGACCACACTGAAATGGAGAACCCTGGGAAGACAGTTTCAGGAGAGGGAGAGGTCAGTTTGATACATACTTCAAGGTGACCTGGAGAGGTGTCGGCCAAACGGCAGTGTCCAGCTAAGCGATGAGAAGTGCAGGAGCAGGGCTGGGGAAATATGGCTCAGGGCTGAGGATGTGGGTTATGAACATGAGGAACCCAGAGAGGGGAGAGGCACCCTGGAGGGAATGGATGAAGCTCTGTGCCCAGTTCAGCATCTCGGTTTGAACAGCTGGGGCCTCTCTTGACCCAGAGACAGTGCATATTCTGCTCAGTCAGCTGTGCCACTTGGATACCACCTTTGTCCTTCATCTTATGTGCTTTTAGTTCAAATGCTGACCGGGCCTAATCCTGCTTGCCTTGTGAGCCCTGATGGGGTCAAAGTCCCCTGTGCAGAAAGTGACAGGCTAACACTTGGTTTTATGTTTGATGAAATGAAGATGCCTAATATGGACTGTAGGGAGGGGGGGAGGTCAGGCAGAATTGTGGGGGACCCAGCTTGTGGCTGGCGCCTTCCTCCTGATCTTCTCAGAAGGCCCACCGTGTTCCAAAGCTCCACCTTCTCAGCTGCTCCCTGGATTTTCCCAGCAGTTCTCTCTCTCTTTTTCCACATAAACTGTTCAGAGAACCATTTGCTCAGGACTCCCCGGTCCTCATGGAGGCAAATCAATCTCCATCTACTTGTTTCCCTTCTACTTGTTCTCTCAATATACTAAGTGCTGTCAGCCTCTTCAGTCCCAAGCTCTGGGTTAGGTGTGAGAGAGACAACGGTGGCAAGGCTGGGTGGTGTACCTGGAAGAGCTTGAGTTGAAATGTGCTGAAGTGTGGCCAAGGGCATTTCAGGCACAGTGGTCTTGGGGGCCACGAGGGCACACAAGGTGGGGGGCACCTCATTGTATGTGTGCACAGGGCTGACTCACCCCCTTCCCACCAGCAGCCATCCCATCAGAACATGCACATGCATAATTTTATTTACCTCTCCAGTCTCTAGCATGCCAGCCAGGAGCCAGGGTAAGAGAAAGAAAAAGGAATAAAATGAGTGTAAGCACGGTGAAGGAAGGGCTCAGCTGGTTAAACAAGACTTCTGATTACTGTCATTAGTGCTCAAAAGACTTCCAACCCGACGTGGCATTAAACAGACAGATTGTGTGTGTATGTGTGTGTCTGGATAAAGCATATATATTAGAAGAACGAGACCTTCAGACAAAGTGGCCAGTCAGTGTGGGGGTGAGGAAATTTCCTGTCCAGCTGGTTATCTAATGGACACCTGACGTTGATTTGCTTCCTGATAGACAGTGTAAGGAGGAAAGCCAATGGAATGGAAATGTTACCATTAAGTGTGCTCGGGTCAGAGGAGCCTGGCTGCCCTGCAAAGCTCTCTCCTTATACATTCAGCTGGCAAACCTTGCCTGCTCCCCAGGGGGAGGTGGGGGGAGACTTAGGAATACTCTCTCTTCTTGGAGAAGTTGGATTGAGTACTTTGCAGGAACAAACAACCGCAATAGAATTTAGGGCTAGCCTGTTGTTTCTAGGTTCCTTATTCTCCAAACTGAAGATGTATTCTGAGCTGGGATCAGGAGGTTGTAAGCTGGACAGTGATCACCAGCGGCAAGGCTTCCATACCCTCAGGTAGTGCTTAGTTACGCTCCGTTACTGCAGCGACATCTAATGGTCAGAGAAAGCAATGCATATTTGCATTTAAAAGCAGCCTGTGGTTCTGCCTCGGGAGGTTAAATTTTTTTTAAAGTAGGTTGTCATATATGGAATTTAGAAAGATGGTAATGATGACCCTATACACGACACAGCAAGAGAGACACAGATATAAAGAACAGAATTTTGGACTCTGTGGGAGAAGGCGAGGGTGGGATGATTTGAGAGAATAGCATTGAAACATGTATATGACCATATGTGAAACAGATCGCCAGTCCAGGTTGGATGCATGAGACAAGTGCTCAGGGCTGGTGCACTGGGATGACCCAGAGGGATGGGGTGGGGAGGGAGGTGGGAGGGGGGATCGGGATGGGGAACACATGTAAATCCATGGCTGATTCGTGTCAATGTATGGCAAAAACCACTACAATATTGTAAAGTAATTAGCCTCCAATCAAAATAAATTAATTTAAAAAATAATGTAGGTTGGACAGGGTATTATTGTTTATTGTTGTTGCTGGTTAGTCGCTAAGTCGTGTCAAACTCTTTTACAATCCCATGGACTGTAGCCCACCAGGCTCCCCTGCCCTGTCCATGAGATTTCCCAGGCAAGAATACTAGAGCAGGTTATCATTTCCTTTTCCAGGGTATCTTCCAGATCCAGGAATTGAATCCGTGTCTCCTGCACTGCAGGTGGTCAGGGAAGCCCCATTATTGCTTATTAACTCCTGTAAAATAACATTTTGACTGCAACCCTAAGAATTCACTTCCTGAATCTTTAGATGACATTTTTATGTTGTCATTCATAACTGGATGTTAATCATATTTTATGAAAACCAAGCAATTGCCTCTTTGAATTTTTTTTTTACAACCATCACGACTTTGCACTATTTTAAAGCTTCTTGTTGGAGCTCTGTGTATGCATTATGAAGAAGGTTTCTATCGAAGGGAAAAGATGGTCAAATTTTCCTCCAAATACCCACTTCTGGGCTTCCCTGGTGGCTCATGGTAAAGAATCCACCTGCCAATACAGCACATGAGGGTTCAATCCCTGAGTTGGGAAGATCCCCTGGAGAAGGAAATGGCAAACCACTTCTTGCCTGGAAAATCCCATGGACAGAGGAGCCTGGCGGGCTACAGTCCATGGGGTCACAAAGAGTCAGACACGACTTAGCGACTAAATGACAACAACCCACCTCCACTATATAGTAAATTGCTGTGGTAAGTATATATTCTAGAGTAGAAGGTGGTGGTGGCTAGATTTCCCCATAAGAGGTCACTGTTCTAGCTCTTGGGTGAAGAAAGGAATGCTAAAAGTTTACAAAGAAGATTGAAACCTCTATTCCCATATTTAGATGTCATTGAATTTCATCTGAAACCCTTTGTGATACTGTGATTTATAATAAGAAATATATACTTGATCTTCGTCCCCATTTCTGGCACAGAGCTCCTATAATATTACCTTGACATTTCCTAAGTGATGAGAGCAATAAAGGTGCCTTGGTATTCATAACAAACCCCTTTCAGTCACACCTGAGTTTATGTTAATACAGTGACTTTTGGAAAGCATTGAAATGGATGGAGTCCGCTTGCCAGTAATCCAGTGAATAAACTAGTTTCCTGAGTTGTGTGAGCCACTCTAGCAAGTTAATCAGATTCAAGGACGGGGCTGTGTGAACCTCTAATTTATACTTCAGAAGCTCAGGTAACAACCTAGATTTGAGATTGAGAGGGTAACAGGCAGGAAGGCCAGGGGTCTCCAAATGGAGGAAATAGGCTGCAAATGTCAGACATTTTTCTCTCTCTTAAGCGGCAGGAGGAAGCGAACTAGCAACTAGCGATAGTTTTTTCCTTCTCTATACAAATTTAAAAGGAGGTTTCTCTTAAAATACTGTGTTGCCATAATGACACCTGGTTTCACCTGAAGCTAACTATTCTCAAACCTTGAGTTAACCAATAGTTTTCTTATGGAAATATTTGTCTTAAGCTATGTTAATGTGCTATGCATTTACCCCAGACTCTTATCTTCTGCCAAATGGCTCAGAACGTACTTGACAAACCAGTATGTTAAACTCAGATATTGTTCCCCTAATCTATGTAAACGAAACTATTTGTATGGTAATCTGCCCTTCTACAAGATTCAAGTCAATCATTTTATGGCCTGGGATGAATCATCTGGTGCCAAGATTATCCCCAAATACAATTTATGGATGAGGGGCCTGGTGCCATTCTGAGTTTTAAGACATTCCTTTCTTTTCATTAACAGACTGCTAGTGACTATATAACATCCAGCTGAATACTAGCAGGGGGGGTACTGTTTCTGCCCCCTTCTGATGCCTATGTCAGAAGCTTTCTCTATCTCCTTTATACTTTAATAAAACTTTATTACACAAAAGCTCTGAGTGATCCAGCCTCGTCTCTGGCCCCGGATTGAATTTGTCTCCTCTGGAGGCCAAGAATTCTGGCGTCTTATTGTTCAGCAACAACCTTTCAAGATCGGCATCTGAAGTGGGGGGTGGTCTTGTGGGACTGAGCCCTTAACCCAAGGAATCTGATGCTGTCTCTGAGAGTGTCTGAGTTGAGTAGAATTGTAGGACTCCCATGTGCCACTGGAGACTTGCTTGGTATGCGGGAAAAAGACCCACACACTGGAGTTGGTCCTAGAATCTAACCCCTTTTCACTGACTACCCCAAACCCTGGGTTTCCCAGGTGGTACTAGTGGTAAAGAATCTGCACACTGATGCAGGAGACACGAGAGACATGGGTTCAATCCCTGGGTCAGGAAGATTTCCTGGAGAAGGGAATGGCACCCCACTCTAGTATTCTTGCCTGGATAATTCCATGGACAGAGGAGCCTAGAGGGCTACAGTCCATGGGGTCTCAAAGAATCAGACACGACTGAGTGACTGAGCACACACATCCTAACCTCTAGGTCCTGGGTTTGGGAAGGCTTGCTCTAGGGACGAAGTGAGGTCACGAAACCTTGAACTCTGCATAAGGAACACTAAATTGTAAGAGGTTCCAGAAAGTGCTGGGTAGATGCCTCTGGCTTTACTATTTCAAAAAGTGATCCTCAAAGCATGGAAGCCAGTGATATAAGCAGCCTTAGTCTCATCCATCTTTTGATGGCCAACCAGCGAGAGCCCATTTTCACTCCTGACAGGAAAAGAAATTCTGAGGGCCAGGATATTAAAAAAATGAGTAAAAAGCTTGTAGTATACCATACTTCTTTACCACTCAACTTCACCCTGGATTTTTTAAAGAAGCTATCTTTTTTAGAAAGACCATACTTTGGCCACCTGATGTGAAGAACGGACTCATTGGAAAAGACCCCGATGCTGGGAAAGATTGAAGGCAGGAGGAGAAGGGGACGACAGAGGATGAGATGGTTGGATGGCATCGCTGACTCAATGGACATGAGTCTGAGCAAGCTCCAGGAGTTGGTGATGGACAGGGAAGCCTGGTGTGCTGCTGTTCATGGGGCTGCAAAGAGTCAGACCTGACTGAGTGACTGAACTGAGCTGAATAATTATCATATGAAGAAATCAATTTTTCTAAGAATTGACCATATGAAGTTGCCCTTTGGGTATGTCAAAAAAGGCTGTTGGCAGTGTCATATGGTTCAGTGTAAAAAAAGAAGACTGAAACTAAAGGGGAGACATACTGTATTCCTCAAAAAAGACAGAATATCTTATGTAAATTATTCCAAGTATGTAAGTTTAACATAAATCCAGTCATAATCACAAGGTAGTTCTAAAGTTCATCAGAAACAACAAATGACTGAGAATAATCAAGGGAAGGTTGAAAAGTGTTGAGTGGGTAGATGCCTTGCCAGACATTAAAAACTATTATAAAGCTTTAGGAATTGAAATAATGTGGCACTGGCACGAGGACAGGCTGACAAATCTACAGTTCAGGATACACAGCCCTGAGACAGACCCTATAACATATATACATCTAGGATGGGCTAAAAGTCACAGAACAAAGTAGTGGGGAAAAGAGATGATTTCAAAAATGGTGCTTAAACAATTGGTACATTATTTTTGTTTTTAAAGTCAGGTGATTACCTCACATCACATCACAAATAAATTCTAAATACATTAAAGTGATAAGTGTAACAATTACAATAAAAATATTTAAAGAAATATATCAGTGAATAGTCATATGATTGTGGGATGGGGTAGGTCTTTTACACAGAAGAGCAAAGTTAAAAACCCCAGAATAGTAACATGTATATATAATTGCATAAAAATTATAAAATATGTACAATAACAGCATAAATGGCATTAGAAGCCAAATGTCAAATGCATGCAGTAAACGACAAAGGGTTAATATCTTTAACATAAAGACTTCTTACCAATTAGTGAAACAAAAAAGCTAAATAGCCTAGAAAAATAGGCAATGGGTACAAACGGAAAATTGACAAAGAAATACTAATGACAAATTGATATATGAAAAACATGCAATTTGCTTGTAATCAGTGAAATTCAAATTAAAGCAACATGACAACATTTTTCAGCTATCAGGTTCACAAGGATTCAGAAAGTGAAATCACCCTACTCACTGCTGTTGCAGGCATCAACTAACAGCCTTTCTGGGGTGCAAACTTCATTAAGACCTTAGACTTATTTTTATTTTGTGGCCTGTATTTCTAGGAATACAGCTGAACAGTGTCATTATAGATGTGAAAAAAATACAAGGGCTTTCACTGCAGTATTATTGTACTGAAGAATTAGAAACAGCCTAAACAATTAAACATGGAGAAATTGTTATTTATGGTACGATGGAAGCAGAAATTGAAATTATACTGCCACAAACCAAGGCACACTTAGGGCTACCAGAAGCTGAGAGAGACAAGGAAGATTCCTCTCCTAGAGCCTTCGAAAGGGCCATGGCCCTGCCAACATCTTGGTAGTAAACTTCTAGGCTCCAAAACTTTGAGAGAATAAATCTGTTTTTAAAAAAATTATGGCACACCCAAAAGAAGCTGTGCTACATATATATACATATACATATATATAATGGAATATTACTCAGCCATAAAAAGGAATGAATTTGAGTCAGTGGTACTGAGATGGATGAACCTAGAGCCTGTCCTACAGAGTGAAGTAAGTCAAAAAGGGAAAAACAAATATTGTATATTAAAGCATACACATAGAATCTAGGAAAATGGTACTGATGAACCCAACTGCAGGGAAGGAATGAAGATACAGATGTAAAGAGCAGACTTATGGATGCAGCAGGGGAAGGAGAGGGTGGGACAAATTGAGAAAGTAGCACTGACATATGTACACTATCATGTGTAAGATAGCCAGCTAGTGGGAAGCTGCTGTGTAATACAGGGAGCCCAGCCTGGTGCTCTGTGATGACCTAGAGGAGTAGCGTGGGAGGGGGGAGGGAGGCTCTAGAGGAAGGGGACATATATATATATATTTATGATTCATTTGCGATGTTGTACAGCAGAAACCAACACAACATTGTAAAGCAATTATCCTCTAGTTAAAAAATATTAAAACGGAAAATAATTATGGCATATCCAAATGGTAGAATATTATGTGATAACTAGAAAAGATGTTCTTAATACTTGATGGCCTCAGGCAATATCCATTATATAATAAGTGATAAAAGCAGATAATTTTTCATTTATTATATAATTTTTACATACAGTAGGAATGCAATTTTATGAAAAAATAACTTTCCATATACATATATATTTATATTTATGCATACACATCTGCATATACATATGAACGCACAGAAGTAAAACTATTAATCACTATAACACATGGCTATTGGGCTTATAGGTAATTCTTTTCTTTGTCATGCTTTTCTGTATTTCCCAAGTTTTCTATAATGTATGTGCATTCCTTTTTTTTTTTTTATTGTGGTAAAACACACAAAACAGAAAATTTGACCATTTTAACCATTTTGAAGTGTATGTATTACATTATTCTTAAAATGAGGGATAACAGTTTTTATCAATAAGCATATACTAGGCAGGTTCTCAGCTTGCATCGACATGACAATTACAATAATGTGACAATTTCAAAAATTTGTTTGGACAAAGGACAAGAAAGGAACACAATCCAGAGAGATGAAAAGTTTGATGGACTGGAGCAGCAGAACTGGGTGTAACTGTGATGTGTGTTGTCCTGAAGGCAGCTTTTCTTTATAGGTTGAGATAAATACTTTCAGGCTTTTTGGTGCTGAGGAAAGTGAGGCCTGGCTCAGCCAAAAAAGGCACATGGAGAAGCTGGGGGCCACTGAGACAATAGAAGAAGTTATAGACATGAGGAAAAACAAATTCAGCCAGGGCTGATCATTTAAAATTGGATTCAACTGGCCCCAAATGAATATCTGAGCAGCTTTTCAGGATACATCAACTGTATAAATCCAGATTTGCCCAGAAAAGTCCAGGAATGCAGGTAAGACTTTTGATGTAGTCTGAGGGGAGGCTAGCAGAGAAGAAGCATGGTTCAGGGCAGATGCGAAGCCCCATTTGGTTTTGAGTTCACCCCCCAACTGTGTGAACCTGCCTTTAATCCTCATCCTTACTTGGACCACTCTGATTTTTCTTCGATCAGAATTGGCTGATTCTAGGCTTAGTTCCTCACTATGAGACCTTGACTATCAGGCTTTTGCCTCTGTGGTTTGTAGAGAAACTGAGTTTTCCTAGGTCACAATTAGGAAAATGCAGGGTCAAGCCCGCTAAGACACCGAACTCATTTCATATGCAGTTACTTCCTCAGCAGGGGAATCAGGGACTACTGGCCCCTTGTTAGTGACAGTTCCTGGCTTAGTTTGGTTCTTTCCAGGCTGTTTCGCTGAAGTAAGGACAGGCTGTTAAGGCCAGAGTGATCTGTCCTCACTGTGGAAGCCACCTAGATGGGGCAGTGGCAGCTATGAAGTGAGGGAAGAAAAGTGGGCCTCACCTGTAGTCTACTTCTCTGTAGACCTAAGAGAGCAGAGGGTGGGAATGGGGAGGCGGCATGGGTTCATGCCCATTGCCCTGAAGTTACAGCAGAAATGCCACGGAGTGGGGCTCTGCAGAGGGTTTGTATGAGCAGTCATGAGCATTTTGGATCCTGGTCTTGCTCAGTCTGTGTTCTTTGCTGTTGTTACCCACCCACAAACAAGGCAAGGTCCCCCCAAACACAACTCCTCACCTGCATCTTCCTCTTCACCGTGTCAAAGGGGAAGGAGAGGGTCTGGGTCACTGTGGCAGCCAGGCAGACATTGGTAAAGTTCTGGAGGAGAGAGAACCGATCTCGGGGTCCATTCCAGATTTTCTCCAGGTTCATGTAAACTAGAAGGGAGCCGGCAGAGAAAGGGAAAGCACCTGAAAAACAAGGCCAGGGAGGCTGTGATGGCTCAGGAGACACTGGTTTGAGAACATAAATGCCAGTAGGGAACCCTAGGGAAAGCAACAGGACCAGCCCTGGGCTTGTGAAAAATCACTCCAATGGAAGCAGCAGGCACTTTCTTGGGTAATGGTCACGTGGTATATTTTGATCGGGTTTGTGTCATTGATCACAATGCATCGAATGATTCCCTGAAGGTTTGTGTATTCTATGTCCATTTCACTTTTAAAAGAATCATAAACAAATATCGAACTCTAGTTAATAATATGCACGCTGAAAGGTTGAGGGGTGAAGTGTATTGATGTTTGCAATTTACATGAAAATCATCAAAAAATACATGACTGATGAATGGCTAGAGGGATGGATAGATAAATGATAAACCGAAACATTCATTGAAGGACCTGGTATATGCTGGGTATATGGGTGTTTCCAATTCTTTTTAAAAAAATTTATTTTATTTATGTATAGTTGATTTATAATGTTGTGTTAGCTTCTGATGTACAGCAAAGTCATTCAGTTATATAGTCTTTTCATATTTATTTCCATTATCGTTTATTACTGGATATTGAATATAGTTTCCTGTGCTATACAGTGAAAATGAAGTCGCTCAGTCATGTCCAACTTTTTGCGACCCCATGGACTGTGACCCACCAGGCCCCTCTGTCCATGGAATTTTTCAGGCAAGAATACTGGAGTGGGTTGCCATTTCCTTTTGTTTACCCAGGGTATTTCCAATTCTCTTAACATTTTGGGGTGTTTGAAATTTAAAAAAAATAGAGTGTTGGGGAAAAAAATCACTCCTATAAAAAAAATTAGTGGGAGGTACTTAATCAAGCTTTGGAGTTTAGTGGGTACTGATCTCCAGTAGAAGGTAATTTCTGTGAAAACTGAAGAGTGAGATCGTAGTAGTGAGGGAGGGAGGTTACTTGACCTTGCTTCTGGGAATGACGTGGCCATATCAGGGCCCAGTGGGCACCCTGCACTGTGTGGCAGCCTCACCTTTCTTTAAAAAAAACAAACTTATATTGGAGTAGAGTTGATTTACAATGTTGTGTTAGCTTCTGCCGTACAGCAAAGTAAATCAGTTATACATATACATATATCTACTCTTCCTTAGACTCTTTTTCCATATAGGACATTACAGAGTACTAAGTAGAGTTCCCTGTGCTATCCAGTAGGTCCTTATTAGTTATCTTTTTTTTAAAACTTTTTATTTTGTATTGGGGTATAGCTGATTAACGATGTGGTAATTTCAGGTGATCAGTGAAGGGACTTGACCATACATATATATGTATCCATTCTCCACCAAACTCCCCTCCCACCCAGCAGCCTCACCTTTCTAGGAAAAGATGGTGAGCAAGTAGTGCAGTAGTTGGCACTTTGAAGCTTCCAGAAAATTTTGGACCAATCTGAAGTTTACACAGGGACTAAATTTCTCCCTTAAGATGAGATTTAAAAGAGGAGCTAACACTAGTCGGGTTGCTCATCTTTAGAAAAATGTAGTATTTAAAAAATTTTTTTTTCTTTTTAATTTTTTTCCATTTATTTTTATTAGTAGAAAAATGTAGTATTTGTTTAATAAAAACAAAAATGACATACCAACACTATATTTTCATTCAGAAAACATGAAGCTAATGCTATGTGATGGGCCCTTTGCCAGGTGCCAGGAATACAAAGAGGAGTGAGCAGGCTAATTCCTGGAGATGCTCACCATCTAGTGGGAGAGACAGACAGATAATGAATCATAGTAGGGGGGCTAGGAGGGCTATACAAAGTGCTTTAGGTACACAAGGATCAGAGGGATCCATTTTGCCTGAGGGAATCAAGAAGGACTTCACAGAAGAAAGAACTTTTCAACTGGGTCTTCAGGAATGAACAGGAGTTCATCAGACACTGACAGAGCAAGCAGAGGGAACAGCATATACAGAGAGTGGTATTTCCAAGAAATGCCAGTATTTCTGGATGGCCAAAACAGGAGTGAAGGTAGAATGTGGCAGGAGATGAGGTAGGGATTGGCCAGCAGGGCCAGGTCTGAAGGTGCTAGTATGCCAGAAGGAATCTGGGTTTTCCCCTGTAGCTCCCAGGAGTCAATGAAGGCTTTTAAGGAGGGGCAGTGGGAAGAGGGTGATGAAATGATTAACTTGCACTTAGAAAGCTCACCACACCCCTGGCAGCAAGGTACAGGGTGGACTGGGGCAGGAGAGACCCAGGACTGGGACCAGGTAGGAGCCTCTCATGTCAGGAAAAATCATGAGAGTGTGACCTGGGGCAGAGAAGACGAGGATGGAGAAGGGGCAGACTTGAGAGTTTTAAAAGGTGAAATTGACAGCACTTGCGGCTGAAGTGGGCATGGGGTGAGAGGAGTCAAAGTTAAGATTATATGTTTCTTCTGGCTTAGGCCACTGGGTGAAAGAAAGGCGGTTTCATTCACAGGGACACAGGAAGGGAGCAGGCATGCAACTAATGAGGACATCAGGTTTAGTCCTGACTGATGTATCAAGGGAATATCAGGTGGGGGTGTCCAATTGCAGGCATTCATACTACCACTGAGAGCTGGTAGTAGTCAGTGGCTAAGAGAGAGGGCTCTGGGGTTGTATTGCTACATCTTCTGCTTTCTATCTATGTGGTCTTGGGCAAGTTGCTTAGCTTCCCTAAGCATCTATATCACCTGTAAAATGTGGCTTAAATGAGGAGCTGTATGCAAAACGTTTAGGACAGTGCCTGGCACACAAGAGCAATAGATGTTAGTCACTGTCATAATAGAGATGAGATTGGGAGTCATTAGAGTATAACGATGTTTGTTTAAGCCACTAACTTAGAGGAGGCCACCCAGGGAGGGAATGAAGAGTGAGAAGAAAACTCAGAAAGGAACCGGGGAATAGCGACAGGTAGAGGGCTGGCAGCATCAGATGAGCCAGACAAGAAAGAGCCAAAGAGAGGTAGGAAAAGACATCTAGAGACAGTGGGGTCCCAGAAGACAGGTTTCTAGAATAAAGGGTGATGGATCTCATCAAATACTGCAACAAAGGTCAGATAAAAGGCAAAAGTCTACTGGATTGGCAACTGGGGGTCCTGGTAACTTGTGCAGGTGTAGCCCTGGCAGAGGTTCCAAAGATCATAGAAGCTACAGTTGCTACCCTGGTTGTGCTCAAAAATGTATGGATGTACTCGGAGACTCCTTCCTGCTGTCATATGGGGAGTGTGTGGGACTCTTTTCCTATCAACTTGTGCTGAGCCACCTGCAGGCTGTCCTGCTCCCTCCCAGGCCAAAGTTAGGAAGGGGGTGTATGGCTATGGACTAGAACAAAGCTAATCAACTCTATATTGAATCCATATGACCTTGAACTCAAGAGATCATTCTGTCATTTTTGAAGCAGAAGATATTAAGAAGAGGTGGCAAGAATACACAGAATTATACAAAAAAGATCTTTATGATCCAGATAATCATATGGTATGATCACTCACCTAGAGTCAGACATCCTGGAATGTGAAGTCAAGTGGGCCTTAGAAAGCATCACTACGAACAAAGCTAGTGGAGGTGATGGAATTCCAGTTGAGCTATTTCAAATCCTGAAAGATGATGCTGTGAAAGTGCTGCACTCAATATGCCAGCAACTTTGGAAAACTCAGCAGTGGCCACGGGACTGGAAAAGGTCAGTTTTCATTCAAATCTTAAAGAAAGACAATCCCAAAGAATGTTCAAACTACCACACAATTGCACTCATCTCACACACTAGTAAAGTAATGCTCAAAATTCTCGAAGCCAGGATTCAATAGTACGTGAACCATGAACTTTCAGATGTTCAAGAGGAACCAGAGATCAAATTGCCAACATCTGTTGAATTATGTAAAAAGCAAGTGAGTTCCAGAAAAGCATATATTTCTCCTTTGTTGACTATGCCAAAGCCTTTGACTGTGTGGATCACAACAAACTGTGGAAAATTCTGAAAGAGATGGGAATACCAGATCATCTGACCTGCCTCTTGATAAATCTGTATGCAGGTCAGGAAGCAACAGTTAGAACTGGACATGGAACAACAGATTGGTTCCAAATAGGGAAAGGAGTATGTCAAGGCTGTACATTGTCACCCTGCCTATTTAACTTATATGCAGAGTACATCACGAGAAACATTGGGCTGGATGAAGCACAAGCTGGAATCAAGATTTCCAGGAGAAATATCAATAACCTCAGATATGCAGATGATACCATCCTTAAGGCAGAAAGCGAAGAAGAACTAAAGAGCCTCTTGATGAAAGTGAAAGAGGAGAGTGAAAAAATTGGCTTAAAGCTCAACATGCAGAAAACTAAGATCACGGCATCTGGTCCCATCACTTCATGGCAAATAGATGGGGAAACAGTGGAAACAGTGTCAGACTTTATTTTGGGGGGGGCTCCAAAATCACTGCAGATGGTGACTGCAGCCATGAAATTAAAAGACGCTTGATCCTTGGAAGAAAATTAAGACCAACTTAAAGAGCATATTAAAAAGCAGAGACATTACTTTGCTGACAAAGGTCCATCTAGTCAAAGCTATGGTTTTTCCAGTCGTTATGGATGGATGTGAGAGTTGGACTATAAAGAAAGCTAAGCACTGAAGAATTGATGCTTTTGTATTGTGGTGTTGGAGAAGACTCTTGAGAGTCCCTCGAACTGCAAGGAGATCCAACTAGTCCATCCTAAAGGAAATCAGTCCTGAATATTCATTGGAAGGACTGATGTTGAAGCTGAAATGCCAATACTTTGGCCATCTGATGGGAAGAACTGACTCATTGAAAAAGACCCTGATGCTGGGAAAGATTGAAGGAGGGAGAAGAAGGGGATGACAGAGGATGAGATGGTTGGATGGCATCACCGACTCAATGGACATGAGTTTGAATAGACTCCGGGTGTTGGTGATGGACAGGGAGGCCTGGCATGCTGCAGTCCATGGGGTCACAAAGAGTTGGACACAACTGAGTGACTGAACTGAACTGAATGGACCTTGAACTCAGTTAAATGGATTTAACGGGTTACAAAGATATACAATACATTCATATATATCCCTTGAACTCAGTAAAGTGGATTTCACTGGTTATCAACAAAGATATACAAATCATTTGTATAGATCCAAGAACACAGCCTTTTCTTGGACAAGGTGACAAGTTCCATCTTACCTAAAACAGTAAGGGAAACCCCTCGATAAAGGGCCAGGAATCCTTCCTGTTGATAAATAGTAGAAAATGCATGGAGGATCCCTCTGTAGGATGGTTCCAGCATGTTCTGCACAATTAACCGGGTTTTGATGAGGTCTGTAGGATATGTCACAATGGTGGAAACCATCCCTGCGAGACTCCCAGCCATGATGGAGCTCCACTGGGAAATATGGCCCAGGTCATCCGTGAACAGCACGACAAACCTGGGAGAAAACAGGGAGAAAGGCCCAAGGGAATCAGCTATGGATTGTGTTGGAGTGTTCAATGCTACTGATTGCAACATTTCCCCACGTTTGGAAATGCTTTACGAAGCAAAAATTACTATACTAATGTATTAAGATAAATGAGTAACACATTCAATTCTACTATATTTATATAATTCTACTTAGCTCTAAGGAAGAGATACCTAACCTTCTTATTTCTATCTACCCTAAGTCCATCCACTTCATCTTAAGCATTTTCCCCTTTTATTTGCATAACTGTCAACCCTGGCTTGCCTGTGGGGTGTAAAAGAACAGAAGTACTAAATACTGAACTGGAATGTGCTCCTTTGATTTGGTTGCAACTTCAATGAAATTGGTTGAAACAATGACTTTAAGCATTCCCAGTAATTGAGGTTTTTTGTTTTTGGCTGCCTCAGGCAGCATGTGGGATATTAGTTCCTCAACCAAGGGTTGAACCCGTGCCCCCTGCACTGGAAGCTCAGAATCTTAACCACTGGACCACCAGGGAAGTCCCTTGAGTTTTAAAAATATATTGGTTTAATAATTGTAAGAGAAGATGCATGACCCCACCAACTGTCAGAGACATTAATAAAAACAGTAACAAGATACCATTTCTCATCCAGCAGACTGGCAAAGATGAAAAAGTCTGATAGCATCAAGTGATGGTGAGAAAGTATGGAAACAGGAATGCTCACCCACTGCTGGGAGAGGTGTACATTGGCAGGTCACTTTGCAGTATCTAGTACAATTGGAAGAAAGCCTACTTTCATCCCAGCAATTCCATTTCTCAGTGCATATCCTAGAGAAACTCTTGTACATATGAAGACATAAGATGTACTTAGAGACTCCTTCCTGCAGTAAGATGGGGAGTGTGTGGGACTGTCTTCCTGTCAGCTGGGTGAGAAATGGTATTTTGTTACTGTTTTTATTTGTTATTTCTTTGACAGCGGGGTCATGCATCTTCTCTTACAATTATTAAAACAATATATTTTAAAAACTCAAGGGATTTCCCTGGTGATGCAGTGGTTAAGATTCTGAGCTTCCAATGCAGGGGACACAGGTTCAACCCCTGGCTGGGGACACTTATTATTAACACATTGTTTGTAAGTGAAATTGAATAATCTAAAGTCCATTGGTAGAGGAATGGATAAATTGTGGAAGTCATATAATGATACCATAGATTAATGCACTTGGAACTGTGTATTTACACGGATAAATCATAAAAGCATAAAGTTAAGTGAAAAAAGCAAGTTGCAGAATGACCTATAGTGTATGGTAACTATCTATGGTCATTTCTCTGTATCCACAGGTTTCAGAAACCCCAACAGGTACCAACATCTGTGGATGCTCAAGTCCCTCACATAAAATGGTGTATTATTTGCCTGAACTGAACTGAATTGAATACTTTAAGTCAGGGGCTTCCCTAGTGGCTCAAACGCTAAAGACTCTGCCTGCAATGCAGGAGACCCGGGTTTGATCCCTGGGTCAGGAAGATCCCCTGGAGAAGGGAATGGCAACCCACTCCAGTATCCTTAACTGGAGAATCCCATGGGCAGAGGAGCCTGGCGGGCTACAGTCCACGGGGTCACAAAGAGTTGGACACAACTGAAGCAACTTATCAGGTACACTGGCATACTTTAAATCATCTCTAGATTACTTATAATACTGAATACAGTGTAAATGCTATGTAAAAATTTGCTGGGGCATGGCAAATTCAAGTTTTGCTTTTTGGAACTTTCTGGAATTTTTCCCCCCGAATACAGTATTTCCAACCTGTGGTTGGTTGAATCCGTGGATGCAGAACCTGAAGATACAGAGGGCTGACTACATTTAAATCAAGAAACCCATCTACAAAACCATATTTTAAAGTAATTATGGATAGATATAGACATGTAAAAAAAGTATGAAATAGACCCCCAAGAAGGTGGAGAGCAGATGGGACTGAAAAAGAGAATGAAAGGGACTTTATCATTATCTGTAATATTTTATTTCTTGTACTAGGTCTTCCCTGGTGCCTCAATTGGTAAAGAGTCTGCCTGTAATGCAGGAGACCCAGGTTCAATCCCTGGGTCGGGAAGATACCCTGGAGAAGAAAATGGCAACCAACTCCAGTATTCTTGCCTGGAGAATCCCATGGACAGAAGAGCCTGGTGGGCTACAGTTCATGGGGTCACAATTAGCTTAAAAGATACTTCAAGTATTTTTTTTTTGTTTCTTGTATCTTTTAAGCTAATTCTCTTTTATGCTGTCAGTTCTGCACTGTGGGTATATGAGTGTTTGCGTTTCGCTGCAGTTTCACAATTTAGTCCCAAATGGTTTTGGGTGGACTTTTCTATAGGCAAACTAGAAAGCCACTCTGTTACAATCCCTCTTTCTGGAAGCAGTACATACCCAGTCATGAGGGCCTACGTTGGCAGAAATTGTTCTAAGAGGACTTTTACATGGTGCATGTTCCTGGGCCAGGAAGCAAAGGAATTTTATTCATTCTTGGGAACTGTGGAGAAAATAAACAAGGGCTTGGAAACCAGGAAAAGTAAGATTTTCTGTCAGAGAGTAGGTAGGGGGAGCGGGAGAGGTATAACAAGAATCTGAATAAAAGGAAGGTGAACAGAGCTAGCTAATAGTATTGTATCTTTTTAAAAATGTGAGCATCCTGAATACTTTGGCTTCCAAAGCTCCAGCAAAGATGTGTATTTCTCGCTTTTTCAGTTTGGCAGCAGGCCAGGGCCTCCTGACTGACGAATAAGTGTTCAGGTGAAACCGCTGAGAGAGTTCTAGATTAGCTCCTTTGCTCCCAAGTAAACACTTATCTATTAAAAACATCTCCTTCAAGCTGTAGGAAAGTCTGGACTTCATTTTGTCAGCCTCAATAGCCATTTGAGTGAACCAGCACGACCTTTTAAAGATACGGGTAAACCAAGTTGGTTCTCCCTAGTAGGCCGTCTGCCTTGGTTTCACTGCCTGCGCCCTTTTGAGTCCTTCCTCCCTCCTCTCTCCCCGGCCAGTCGAGTTAGAGGGGAACCTTAGCAGAGGGATGGGAGACAGAGGAAGTGGAAATGCTTGGCTAGAGGGGTGGTCTGCAGCAAGCTGGAACAATCTAGAAGAAGGAGGAGTTTGAAGGCCAAAAGAAACACCATTCATTCTCATTGCCTTCCCCTTATTCTCCATCCCAGAGCACCCGTGCATGCATTCATTCCCCAGTCACTTAATAACATCGCACACTGTGCAAGCTTTCAGCATAACATCATGAGAGTTCAACGGATCTACCAGAGAGATGTCTGATAGGGGCGGCCCGAGAGAAATTATGGTCTCTGAATGACTTGATGAACTAGGAAGAACCACCCTGCCTTCTGTCACTTTGCTTTATAAAGAGGGTCTTGCTAACAAATATACAAAATCAAAAAGAAGAACCAAGGAAAGCCCTTTTTCTCAGACTCTTACTAATACAGAGGCGAAGACTACAGATCGTTCCTCTTACAGAGTCAAAGCAGGGCAACCCTGATAGGCCATCAATGACGTCATCTGAATCCCCACATCTTAAGTGCTTGTCTGATTGGCTGGGGCAGCAGTGTTCCCCTTTCTGCTCTTCCTTGCACTCCCACACACTGCACAGAAGCTTTTCCAGTGAGACTGGATAAGCTGATGAACGGCAGTAACCCCTTCATTTCAGGCACACGGAGATTACACACACCCTTGATGTATGTAGTTAGAACTGCCAACACTTCAACCTAACACAAGTTGGCAGCTAAACACAAGCTCGTGAATTGGTTACACAATAAGGAAATGGTGTTGGTGATGAACAATTTCAGAGTTTCAGGGACCCAAAACGATGCTTATACAGCTAGACAAACAGCTGTAGCATAAAGTTGGGTGAGAGTCTACATCTGATAGCCATCCATTGTGTTAGGTTTTATTTGTTTAGTACAAGGACCTAGCTCCTCCCCTACTCTACTGAGTGGATTCTTTTCATTGTAAATCCAAGTAAGGAGATATGTCATCATTACAACATTAAGCAGAGCACTGGACTAAGCAGAAGACCTGGTTTCAAGCTCCAGCTCTGCCATTAATTGTGTTTGTGGACAAGTCACTGAACTACTGCATTTTCTTTTTTTAAATTTTTTATTTATTTAATTTTGACTGTGCTGGGTCTTCATTGCTGTGTGGGCTTTTCCTGAGTTGCAGCGAGTGGGGGCTACTCTCTAGCTGTGGTACATGGGCTTCTCATTTCGGTAGCTTCTCACTGCAGAGCACAGGCACTAGAACTCCCAGGCTCTAGAGCACAGGTTCAATAGTTGTGGCATGTGGGACCTTCCTGGACTAGGGATCAAACCTGTGTCTCCTGCATTGGCAGGTGGAATCTTTACAACTGAGCCACCAGGGAAGCCCCAAACCACTGCATTTTCTGAACATTCTGTATGTTTATGCTTTTTATTCAAACCCACAAGCAACTAACTGTTTTGCAAATTCATGGTCAGGAGGTAGAGATTAATCAGTATAATGATGGACCCAAGGTATTGTCTTAATGTAGGAAATCTGGCATCATGATTGATCAACCACTTTGCTGCCTATCACTGAAATATTTCCTTTTGATTTTCAGAAAGAAACTAACCTTTCAGGAAAACATTATTAGCAAACCTAGCCTGATTAGCTATCTGTTCTTCCTCTCCCACACAGCTCCTTTTCTCCATTCCCACTGTCATCAGTCCATTTCAGATGCCCCTTAGCCACCACATGGACTAGTGCAACCGGTTCCTAAATGGTCCTGCTACCCCCCAGCCTTGTTCCTCTTTAGCTGTCCTCTGCAGCTACCAGGTGACAATTCCTGTTGAATTGCTTTAATCACAGCACTCCATCAAAAATCCCCCCCCAGTTACCCTTGCATTCCAAGTAAAGTCCAAACTCCCTAATCTGCCCCTCCAAGATCTCATTCCAACCTGCTTTTCTGGTTGTATTTTCCATTACAGCCAGACACACACCTTATGCTCCAGTCATGCCGCATGCCTTCCCACCACTGTGCCTTTGCTTATGGCATTACCTGCAATATTTTTCTCCCCATCTTTGCCAGAAAACTCCTACTCATTCTCCAAAGATCAAACTCGGATGGTTTTTCTCCACTGAGACATCTTCACATCTCCTCCCTCATCGGAGCTCTGTGAATTTCTATAGCACTTTATCCTCGGCAGTCACATGCTATGGACACACTAGTTTTATTCTATTGCTCTGGAAGCTCTGGGACACAGGGACCATGCCCCTTTCATCCTTGCATCGTCCCCAGCATCATGCATACAGTGGGCACCTAATGAATGCTGACAGAAAGGCAGTATGAAGTAATAGGGCATGGGTATTAGAGTCGGAAAGCCAGGTGGTGGAATTCAGCTCTGTCACTGATGGGTGGTGTGGCCATTCTGAGCCCAACAGTGCATCTGTAAAGTGGGTATACTTCCTGCCCTGTGGACAGTACAGAGGAGGAGACAGGTGTAAATATCCAACGATTTACACACACACACACACAAATATCCAACGATTTACACACACACACAAATATCCAATGATTTACACACACACACACACAGAAATATCCAATGATTTACACACACACACACACACACACACACAAAATGGTAACTAGGTAGAGGTAATGGATGTTAATTAGCTTGATTGTGGCAATCATTTCACAATGTATACATATATCAAAGCATCAACTTGTACACCTTAAACATAGATAATTTTTTATGTCAATGATATCTCAAAAAAGCTCTTAAAAATCCAATGATATGCAGTCATCCCTCTGTATCCATGGGTTTCAGAACTAACTGCAGATTGAAAATATTCAGAAAAAAATTCCAGGAAGTTCCAAAAAAGCAAACCTTGAAGTTGCTGCACAGTAGCAACAATTTACATAGCATTTACATTAAATTTACAACTATTTCCATAGTATTTACATTGTATCAAGTAGTATAAGCAACCTAGAGATGATTTAAAGTATCCAGGAGGATTGTGCAGGTTACATGCAAATACTACTCCATTTCGTAGAAGAGACTCGAGCATCTGGGGCGGGGTGGGGTGGGGGGAGGGGGAGGGGTGGAGGTTATCCTGAAACCAATCCCCTCCCGGATATGGAGGGATGTCTGTATATATTGGAGAGGGTTAGCAGCAAAGCCACAGTACTTAAACCAGCCTTTGAAGTTCTGCTTCCCTCCCCGTGGTACACATTCCAAAGGAGGAGCTCCATACTTTGTGGACAATACAGTAAAGTGGGGAGAAACTGAATCATTAAAACTCAGAGGAGAAATGTTTACAGACTGCTGGCCAGATGTTGCTGAGGGCAAGGGGGCTGGGGAGGAAAGAGCCTTGACAGAAATGCCCCACCATCTCACTACTCTCCTTTCCCAGAGTAAGAGAGGCAACGCTATTCCCAGGCATAAGTGAAATGAGCGCTGGCCTGGAGGAATCAGTGATAAGGAAGATTCCACTGGGCTTGTCAGTAGTCGGATCAGACTTCCAGCTCTAGCTTCCCTGAGCCAAAGGCAAAATCCTTCGACTGTCAGTCTGCAAGGCAGACCTACAGTGTTCAAGACTGTGGACTGTGTCTCTCTAATTCTGAGCCAAGGCCAGGCTTCAGAGTTGGCTGCTGTTCCCAGTGAATGGGGAACCCGGGACCATCCCCCCAACTACAGAAACATCTTCTCTACCTGAAACCCCATCCCTACCACTTCATTCTTTTAGGCTGTGTTTCCAGTTAATATGCAAATATCTCTGAGTTCTTGAGGAAGCTTTAAGACTCATCAGGCTAATTTATATCTTTAGAAGTTTTTCTAAAAAGCAGCTGTTTTTGTGGGAGGTGTTAAAAGGAGGCCAGTGAGCAGTGAGGGTGGGGCAGCCTCTGTAGGACCCCAAAGGCCAGTTTCTTGGGGGAGAGGGTGGGGAGCCGAACTCCATGGCCTTTTGGTGGCAGTGGATTGGGCCCTCTGTCCCTAGCAAGTACTGTCTTCTGGGGGTTCTGGTCACACAGACACTCTTCCATACACGTATCTTCAGGGGTCTCTCTCCCAAGCCAGCCAAGGCAAAATTTCCAATTTGGTGGACAGTGGGAAGGGGGTTAGGAGCCATCTATCCGGAGATTTCTTCACTCTTTCCCCTCACATCTCCTTTCGCCCTCTTCCGCCTCCTCGCCCGTCCAGCCCTGTCAGCCTCTCTGGGCCAGAGCTGCATCCACCTCAAACTGCAGAAATCCCCGGAAAAGGTGAAGAAGAAAAGGTGGGGACTGCACTTTGGCAGTCGCCTTCTGGCCCAAGGGGCTCCCAGGAGATCCGGAAGGGGGCGGGGGCGCACCGCCGGCCCGATCCCCAGCACCCCGCGGCGTCGGGCCGCGGGATACCCGGCGGCGGCCCCCGGGCCCCGGCCCCGCCCACGCCCGGCTCTTACTTGCGGTAGGCGGCTAGCTGGACGGCGCTGCAGGGGAAGAGGCGCAGGCAGGCGACCGCGTTCCCCTTCCACAGGGCGCGGGGCCCCTCGACCCGCCACACGCGGAGCCCCGCGGCCCACGGCCCCCGGGCGCGGCCGCGCACGACGCCGACCTGGGCCAGTACGGTGGCGAGCTCCAGCGGCGCGGTGAGGCTGAGGCTGAGCGCCCCCGCCAGCCCGGCGCAGAGCAGCCGCTGGCTGCCCGTCAGCCGGCCGTCCCGCCGCCAAGTCGCCATCGCGCGTCCGCGGCCCGAGCCCCGGGCGCCCGGCCGATCGCGTGGCTCGGGCCTGGGGCTCCCGAGCTCCGGCGCAGGGGGCGGGCCAGGCTCCGCCCGGCGTAGGGCGGACCCGCGGACCGGACGGGAAGCCGGTCCGCGGCCGGGGCCGGGCCCGAGCGGGCCTCGGGCCGGGGCGGGGTTGAGGAGGCTGGTCCGGGGTTGAGGCCTTGGCCGCGCCGGTTTAGTGTCTGATTTTCGGCCAAGACGTTTCTGTTTGCAGTTGAGAAACACTCACCGCGTTCTTTCAAGGCCTAGGCCGCTGTATTTGTGTTCTGAATATTCAGAGCCGCACCCCCCGCCGCCCCGCCACATTTACACCCTTTCTCCCTTTCCAAGGTCCACCTTGCCCCCTTCCTTCTCTCGCCTCTGTTCTCATTCCTGCGACCTCTTTTTTTCTGCCCCTAGGAAAAGCTTTACAGATTTCTCAGGGCAGAAGGGAAAAACCTTCTATAACATACACACGATATCCAACACTTGACAAGTATCAGGCTTTTCGTACATTGTCTTATTTAATCCTCAAAACAGTCCTTAGTAGGTGTGTCCCCATTTAGTACTCTCAATTCGAGAGGCCGTTGGTATGGTACTTAGAGCTTCGACTCCAACCTGCGTTAGCATCTGAGCCCTGCAGTTTACCAGCTGTGTGACCTTGTGGAAGTCACTCAACCTCTCTGTGCCTCACTCGCTTCATCTATAGTTTTTTTCCTCTAGGGGTTGTTGTAAGTAGTAAATGAAAAATGATACAGGTAAGCACTACAGATGTGTTAACTATGATTAGATGTTGTTTTTACAGAAGAGGAAACCAAGACAGAGAGATTGACTTGTTCTAGGCACACAGTGGCTAAACGCCATCTGGCTTCAGGTCTCTTTTGTGACAACATTCCCTAATAGCTACACTAAACGTCCACTGGGACAGCAGAGTGTCTCTCGAGTAGAGACATCTTCGGTGGTTTTGTGAGCTAAGGGGACCACAGGGGCAAAGAAGACTTAGCAGTCAGTTACTTGGCCAGAGTGTAAGAAGGATTTTGATAAGTTTTTAAAAATTCAAAATTTCTCCCTGGTTTCTCTTCTTACAAAGCCGTTTCAGTAATAATAATGGAAAGGTAGTCCAGCAGTCTGTTAGTATAAGACATCCCAGTTGCTTTTAGGCTTGTATTGTTATTTTCTACATTTACTAACACATGATGATATAAAGATCCTTTTCTTAAAGGTGTTGCTGGGTTTTGATCAGGGGAACTTGTTCTACCTATTTATTAAACAGCAACAGACTGACAGACAGAATAGACTGTGTGGTTGCCCAGGGGGTTGGGGAGTGGGGGAGGGATGGCTTGGGAGTTTGGGATGGGCTTATGCAAACTATCATATAGAAAATGGATCGGGCTTTCCTGGTGGTCCCGTGGTTAGCAAGCTGCCTTGCAATGCAGAGGACAGCGGTTCGATCCCTGGTTCGGGAGGATCCCGCCTGTCGCGGGGCAACTGAGCCCGTGAGCCATGGCTGCTATGGAGCCACAGGCTCCCTAACAAGAGACGACACCGCAGTGAGAAGCCCGCACGCTGCAACTAGAGAGAAGCTGCTGCTCATCCCAACTGGAGAAAGCCCACATCCAGCAATTAAGACCCAACACAACTAAAAATAAATATTAAAAAAAAAAAAAAGAAAGAAAATGGATCAATAAGGTCCTACTGTAGAGTACAACGAACTATATTCAATATCCCAGATAAACAATCATGGAACAGAATATGAAAAAGAATGCATATGTATGTAACTGAATCCCTTTGCTGTACAACAAAAATAAACACAACATTGTGAATCAACTATACTTCAATTTAGAAAAAGGAAATGGAAAAAGAGGACTTGTTCTAGTTGTAGAAGCCTTGCTCTGCTCTCAGCCATTTGGGATGCTTATTTTTCTTGTTTTGTGAATTCTCCTGTCTTGCTGTAAGCTAATTTCATGGCTGTGGGAGGTTGAGGAAAGTAGGTTTATGACTCTGAAGACCAGAGGACATGAATTTCACAGGGTTTGAATTGGAATTTGGGGACTACAGTAAGGAAACCTTGAGTTACTAGTCCTGTCCTAAAGCACTTTGTTACAGGACTAGATTCTAAAGGTCCTTCAGGGAGCTCTGCCCTGGGAATGGAACAGTTGATGGAATCACCACATTGTGTGGAGTTTGGCTTGACTGGGTTGTACTGGTTTTGTTTGGATTTAAGGCAACTTATATGAGCATTTCAACTGCACCCACCTCGGGAACCAGGTATCCTTTTTTCTTGAGCACTGCTGTTCTTTCTGTTTTCAGCAAGAATAAGATGTTCTAGTGAGCCAGAGGCAAGAAGAATCATTTTAGTCTTCACAGCTGTGGGCCAGGAGAGATCATGAGTTGATGGTCTATTTTAACCTCGAAAGTAATTTTTCACAGTAGGTACCTTGCACAGTAAACTGAGTAACCGCAGAGTATTTTCTTTGCTGCCTTCTGTCTTTTCATGGCCATGTGCAAACAGAACAAGGTTTGTTCTTATTTTACTCAACTAGAGTCCCATTCATTTGCTAAGGCATGGGAACATTATGTAGATTAATCTTAAACATAAATCAGTCCTTGAGGGTGTCATATATTTGGATTGCCACTTGTAGACTTGTTAACCTCAGTGCCTCTTCATATTTGTTGAAAAGTCTGTGAAGAATATAGTAAGTTAAGGATCTCCCAACTTTGGAAAAGGCACATAATATATATATATTTTCGTTTATTATTTTTTCATTTATTTTTATTAGTTGGAGGCTAATTACTTTACAATATTGTAGTGGTTTTTGCCATACATTGACATGAATCAGCCATGGATTTACATGTGTTCCCCATCCTGAACAACCCCCCTCCCATCTCCCTCCCCATCCCATCCCTCTGGGTCATCCCAGTGCACCAGCCCGGAGCACTTGTCTCATGCATCCAACCTGGACTGGCAATCTGTTTCACACTTGATAATATACATGTTTTGATGCTGTTCTCTCAGATCATCCCACCCTCGCCTTCTCCCATAGAGTCCAAAAGTCTGTTCTATACATCTGTGTTTCTTTTTCTGTCTTGCATATAGGGTTATCGTTACCATCTTTCTAAATTCCATATATATGCATTAGTATACTGTATTGGTCTTTATCTTTCTGGCTTACTTCACTCTGTATAATGGGCTCCACTTTCATCCGTCTCATTAGAACTGATTCAAATGAATTCTTTTTAATGGCTGAGTAATATTCCATTGTGTATATGTACCACAGCTTTCTTATCCATTCGTCTGCATCTATGGGCATCTATGTTGCGTCCATGTCCTGGCTATTATAAACAGTGCTGCAATGAACATTGGGGTGCACATGTCTCTTTCAGATCTGGTTTCCTCGGTGTGTATGCCCAGGAGTGGGATTGCTGGGTCATATGGCAGTTTTATTTCCAGCTTTTTAAGGAATCTCCACATTGTTCTCCATAGTGGCTGTACTAATTTGCATTCCCACCAACAGTGTAAGCGGGTTCCCTTGGAAAAGGCACATAATATGAAACTGAGGTGCTGTATTAAAAATAAACGTATGATAACTAAAAAAAGGAGAAAAGAGGCAGTACGTGAAATAATCTTAGAAGTAGTATTGTAACTTGAGGAAAAAGGGTGGCTAGCTGATTCAGGCCAGTAGGCAGCCTCCTTCTCAGGTCCTTCTCAGCAGACCTTGGGAGATGCTCACGGTTTTGGATTCTTCAGCTCTCACTTTTTGTTTCTCTTCTCACAGAGTGAAATCTCTCAATACATTACCTTAGTTTAGCTTGCTGATGTTTCTAACATTATAATTGATCTTGCTGTATTTATGCCAATGTTGGTGGATTCCTGCTCTCTTAATTTGCATTTTATTCTTTAACCTTATGGGATTTTGTAAATTGCAAATGTAGAATATACCTGTCATACCAAGGAAGGCAGTACAGAAGTGTATTAAAAAACTGTCTCCCTGAACATCCTCTGAGGTAACATTAGAGAAGCCAACATTAAGAGCTTGATGTGTGTATGTGCACGCGCGCGCACACACACACACACATACACACACCTTTTCTGCAGTCAAATGCTCTAGCACTGAGCTATACCCTCTCTGCTGTGTGTATCTTTCCTCATCTTTTTTAAAAATGTTCAAACAAATATTCATTTGTATGAGTATTTCCCTTCTCTCTCTCCCTCCCTTCCTTCTAAACAAAAAAATGAGATAAAACCACTGGAAGTATGTAAAAAACCCTGATAATCATGTTGTAGCCACACGTTCTGGGAAACAAACTTACTCAGAAGGACAATGCAGATAGTGGAGTGCAGTTTATTATACCTGTGGGCCCAAGGCAGTGTCTCGTCTTAGCCAAGGACCCTGACCAGTTTTTCTGAAAACCCTGTATACCTTAAGTGTACGTGCCCAAACCCACCTCTCCAAATTCCCTGAAACTAGTCTGAACAAAGGAAAAGAAAGATACAATCAAAGTTAACCCGTGATTCATATGCCTTAAGCCTAGGTAGTTAACAGTGGACAATTATTGATAGGCCTGTGGTCATACCCCAATAAGCATAATAGAATTTATGATTCTATTCGGCTGCACAGATAATTAGGGTATTCTTTTAGGCACCAGAGAGTCTAGGTACGAGCCCTGGGGCTCTTCCATCCAGGGGGCCTGGTTTTCCAGTTGGTATGTTGTTTCCATAAATACTGGGCATACAGCTCAAAGTCCACAGTCCAACCCAAGATGGAGTTCTGCTTTTGAGATGGAGCCTGTTCTGTCTGTTTCCTCCTTCAATCAGATTATGTCTAGGGAAGAAAACTGGGAGTGGTGTGAACAGAGGTGGAATGGAGATCAACTTTTGACTATGTGCCCTTTTGTACTGCTTTTTTCCCCCCCTCTTTTCATTTTACCTTGGGTATGTCTTATCCATTAAAAAAAAAAAAAAAAAAAACAACTCTTGACCATCATCAATTTTCCCCAAAGCCTTTCCCATTAGGTGCAGTGTTTCCCGTTTTTCCCATTAGGTGCAGTGTTTCCCATTAGGTGACACTGGCCTTGCCTTCCTGGAGGTGTTGGCTTTGAAATGTTGAACAACTCTTGGTGAAGTTCTGAATGAAATAGAATACAATCTGCTTTCTATTTACATGGTAATTGCATTCCTAGGAAGTTCCATGTGCATAAACACTGTGCAAAAAATGTTTTGTCTTTATGAGTTAAGCAGAGTTAAGTTTTCAACTCTGATAATGAGAAACAGCTTTTCCACTTACATGGTGCCTGGTGGGATCTTTGAAAGTCATAAAGGATGCAGGACAGTCTGGTGCATTGCAGCTATGCAGCATCCCTGCCCTGCCCATTAAATGCCAATGGAGTCCTCCAGTCCCTGTGGGCCCCCTCCCCCCAAACTTCCAAAATGCAGTCTAGGAAGCAGCACCATTCCTTTTGAGAACCACTACTCTAGCTGCTCCCTCTGCTTGGAAAGTTCTTTCCTCAGATATTTGCAGAGCTTATTCCTTGTCATTCTGAGCTCAGCTTAAATGTTATCTCCTGTCAGAAGGCTGACCAGCCCACCATCTCCACACCCTCATTCACTCTGCCACATTGCCCCATTTCAATCCTCTGTGTGGCATTTTCCCTTATTTGCTATTTTTCTTTCTTGGTTTATCGTCTGTTTCCAGTTACCAGAATGTAAGTTCCATAAAGGAAGGGATCTTGTCTCTTGTTCACAACTGTGTTCCCTGTGCCTGGAACACTGGCTGGTGCATAGTTAGTGCTCAGTAAACATTAGACCAATGAAAGATGGAAGAAAGTGAAAGGCTGTTGCTGAACGATAAGACCCCGGGATTCTTGGCCTCCAGAGGAGACGAATTCGATCCGGGGCCAGAGACGAGGCTGGATCACTCAGAGCTTTTGTGTAATAAAGTTTTATTAAAGTATAAAGGAGATATAGAAAGCTTCTGACATAGGAATCAGAAGGGGGCGGAAAGAGTACCCCCCTGCTAGTCTTCAGCTAGATGTTATATATAGTCACTAGCAGTCTGTTAATGAAAAGAAAGGAATGTTTAAAAACTCAGAATGGCGCCTGTTGATTCATTCCAGGCCATAAAACGATTGACTTGAATCTTGTAGAAGAGCAGATTACCATACAAATAGTTTCATTTAAATAGATCAGGGGAACAATATCTGAGTATAACATACTGGTTTGTCAAGTAGATTCTGAGCCATTTGGCGGAACCTGACTTGAAGACAGAGTTTGGGGTAAATGCATAGCACATTAAGATAGCTTAAGACAAATATTTCTATAAGAAAAATGTATTGGTTAGCTCAAGGTTTGAGATTAGTTAGCTTCAGGTGAAACCAGGTGTCATGGCAACACAGTATTTTAAAAGAAACCTCCTTTTAAATTTGTATAGAGAAGGAAAAATGTCGCTAGTTTGTTTCCTCCTGCCACTTAAGAGAGAGAAAAATGTCTGACACTTGCAGCCTATTTCCTCCGTTTGGAGACCCCTGGCCTTCCTGCCTGTTACTGTCTCAGAAGGAAGAAAGGAAGGAAGAAAGGAAGGGAATTCTTTCTTCAGTTTTCCATGTTGGAAAAGATTAGCAGAACATAATGTCTTTACGAAATTACTTATTTAGATCTAACCCATGGTAAAAACTCAAAGATGAGCTAGATTCACAAGCTTGGTAGATTTATCAATTCCCAGTAAGTACTGTCAGTTTTGTCAGAAATTGGATGTTTGATATTTTAAATTTCCAGCCACACCTGTAATTCTAAAGTGAACTGTGATATCTAACAGAGACTCTTTGTACCCAATCTTCATTTTCACCATGTCTTGAGCAGCAGTTTTGGCAAGTGTGTCAACAGTGACTTCAGTAGCTCTGAACTTTGTGGTTAAATAGAACACTATAAAGTGTGGCTTCCACAGCTTTTTCATTTTTCTCCCTTGGCACACTGTATTTTAGCTTTAAGTGATGTTTGACTATCCTTCCATTCTGCTTCAAAATTTTTGATAATGTTGAAGACGCAGGGTTTCATATCAAAATGTGCAAGCCTTTTCCTTCTTTCATTTTCTCATTCGTTTATTCATTCCACAAATGTTTGCTGAATTGTTGCTGTATATCAGGAACTAGGTTGGGGATACATATTTTACATAGTGGAATTTAATTTGCTCCCATTACCAAGCCATGGTAATCCAAATTTCAGAGTGTGTGTGCTTTTTTTTTTTTTTAATGGTAGTCACATAATACTTTTAGTTTCTTTGTTGCTGGTTTGTTTAGTTTCTTTGTTTCTTTGTTATTTTTATAACACTAAGAGATGGTCCAGGTGATGAAATGATACATCTTTAATATCTATCTGAAGACCTAGGACTAAACTCATTACATTTTTTCTGGCTTTGTTGTATGGCATGTGGGATTTTAGTTCCCTGACCAGGGTTCAAACCCATGCCTCCTGCAGTGGAAACATAGAGCCCTCAGCACTGTACCACTGGGGAAGTCCCTAAACGCATCCCATTTTAATCACTAACTCCACCTCTACACTTTTTGTCATTTATGTACAGTAAAATTACCTTGTTTAGGTATAGAATTTGTTATATGAGTACTAATACATGTATAGATCTGTGTAACTAGCCCCAATCAGAATACAGAACTGCTTCATCTTCCCCCAGAATTCTCCTGTGCTGTCTGTCTGCAGTCAAAGCCTCCCTGACTCTCAACTCTGGCAACCACTGATCTGTTCCTATAGTTTTGCCCTTCGAGAATGTCATATAAATGAAAACATATGGTTATATAGGGGCTTCCAAGTGGCACTAGTGGTGAAGAACCCGGTTGCCAATGCAGGAGACATAAGAGACATGGGTTCGAACCCTGGGTCACAAAGATCCCCTGGAGGAGGGCATGGCAAAGTGACTTAGCACGCATGCACATGGTTGTATAACGTTTTGAGACCATCTTCTTTTACTTAGCATGATGCCTTTGAAATTCAACTGTTAGGTAGTTAGAATAGGGAAAAGGAGTCCAGAATGGCGGTGGCTAAAAGACCTGGAAGGGAAAAGCCTGCGAAAATAGAACAAAGGAAGGTCCGAGGAGGACCGGAGTCAGAACCTCAGGTAAAATAAACAACACTCCTGGCTGGCCCAATTTACATAAGACACGCCCAGGGACAGAGAAACATATAAAAAGAGGAGCCAAAGCCCTCTTCTCTCTCTCTCTCCCCCGCTCGATGGGGAGCTCTCCTCTTCACGTGTTTGGGTCGACGTGCCCTCACGCCTCAAATATGGATTTTCCTGCTATTTAAATAAATAGAGCTGTAACACTGAGCTGTAACACTGATTTATTTTAGAGTTATAACATGGTCTGTCCTCCGAGAGCTGTGACCTGCCAAGGGGCTTTAATGTCTGTCACTCCAAATTTTTGTTGTGACGAGACAAAGAACCGAGGAGCATACACTCGCCTGACACAATCATGTTGTTATGTTCATCAGTAGTTTCTTCCTTTTTATTGCTGAGTCATATTCCATTGTATGGATGTAACATAATTTGGTCATCCATTCATAGACATTTATGGTGATTCCAGTTTTTGGCTATTATGAATAGAGCTGCTACAAAACATTCGTGTACAGGTGCTTGTATGAAAATACCTCTTTTTGTTACATAAAAGGTGACTTTCTATAGATATAACATTGGTACTTGCTTTTTTCATCGTATACTATGTCTTAGGTGTTACTCCAACTCAGTTCATAGATGTCATTCTCACTCTTATTTACAGCTGCAAAATATTTATTTTTTATTTAGATAAAAATATTTATTTACAGTTGCATGGATGTACCACAGTTTATTTAGCCACACTCCTAGGAATGAGTGTTTAGGTGGTTTCCAGTAGTTTGCAACTATAAAAAATATTGGAATGAATAACCTTGTGCATGTGTATTTTTGTATTGTTGGGGGTTTATTTTTATCTACTGTTAAACTTTAAAATCCCATTTGTAATAACTGATCCATGGTGAGTGCTATGGAAAGCAAAACTAAAAAGAATGAAGCACAGGCCTAATTCCTAGTTAAAAAAAAAACTGTATATACCTTTACATACATCCTGTACTAAAGATTTGTCAGCTTCTGGAAATCATATGTTGATGTGTAAGTGAAAAGAATGCATGGACCTTCAAGATACAGGGCCCCATACCGCTGGTCTGGATTGTGAAGTGGCAGTGGTCCCTGGCAATGGGCAGATCAAGAAAAGAAACCAGGGTGCTGAGTGGTTGACCATGTGAATGTTGAAGTGACTGAGAATGATGGGAGAAGTTGGGACAAAGAGGACAGATAGTTCAGAACAAAAGCCTATATGGGGTTCTCAAGGCAAGAATACAGAAGTGGTTTACATTTCCTTTTCCAGTGGACCACTTTTTGTCAGAACTCTCCACCATGACCTATCCATCTTGGGTGGCCCTACATGGCATGGCTCATAGTTTCATTGAATTAGACAAGGCTGTGGTCCATGTGATCATAGCAAAGTAATGCTCAAAATTTTCCAAGCCAGGCTTCAACAGTACATGAACCATGAACTTCCAGATGTTCAAGCTGGAGTTAGAAAAGGCAGAGAAACGAGAGATCAAATTGCCAACATCCGTTGGATCATCAAAAAAGCAAGAGACCGCCAGAAAAGCATCTACTTATGCTTTATTGATTATACCAAAGCCTTTGACTGTGTGGATCACAACAAACTGTGGAAAATTCTTCAAGAGATGGGAATACCAGACCATCTGACCTGCCTCTTGAGAAATCTGTATGCAGGTCAGGAAGCAACAGTTAGAACTGGACATGGAACAACAGACTGGTTCCAAATTGGAAAAGGAGTACGTCAAGGCTGTATATTGTCACCCTGCTTATTTAACTTCTATGCAGAGTACATCATGAGAAACACTGGGCTGGATGAAGCACAAGCTGGAATCAAGATTGCTGGGAGAAATATCAATAACCTCAGATATGCAGATGACACCACCCTTATGGCAGAAAGTGAAGAAGAACTAAAGAGCCTCTTGATGAAAATGAAAGAGGAGAGTGAAAAAGTTGGCTTAAAACTCAACATTCAGAAAACTAAGATCATGGCATCTGGACTTCATGGCAAATAGATGGAGAAAGAATGGTGACAGTTAGAAACTTTACTTTTTTGGGCTCCAAAATCACTGCAGATGGTGACTGCAGCCATGAAATTAAAAGATACTTGATCCTTGAAAGAAAAGTTATGACCAACCTAGACAGCATATTAAAAAGCAGAGACATTACTATGCCAACAAATGTCCAGCTAGTCAAAGCTACGGTTTTTTCAGTAGTCATGGATGGATGTGAGAGTTGGACTATAAAGAAAGCTGAGCACCAAAGAATTTATGCTTTTGAACTGTGGTGTTGGAGAAGACTTTATTGTAGGTAACATTTAAGAGTTAAAATAAAGACCCTGATGCTGGGAAAGATTGAAGGCAGCAGGAGAAGGAGACAACAGAGGATGAGATGGTTGGATGGCATCACCGACTCGATGGACATGAGTTTGAGCAAGTCTGACAGTTGGTGATGGACAGGGGAGCCTGGCGTGCTGCAGTCCATGGGGTCACAAAGAGTCAGACACGACTGAGTGGCTGAACTGAACTGAACTGAAAGCCTATATGAATGAGGGCAATCACCAGGAAGGTGACAGAAGACTACCACCAGGGTGGGGAGAGGGTGAAATAACAAGAAGGTGTGAAAGGAGGAGGAGCCAGAGACTTCTCAAGAGTAGGAGGAACAAAAATCAGAAAGTGGCCTTGGGGTGCAAGGAGAGTTCCAGCTCTATCACTTGGCACTCTCTTAGGCATTTAGCTATGGGGAGATGAGAGAATAAACAGCCTGTGCTTTAGAGGCGTTATCAGACAGTGAAAGATTCAATTATATTAGGATGTGGAGGGAACGTCCTGAGGAGCAGTTCTAGGTTATTGGGACCTGTTGTTGTTTAGTCACTAAGTCGTGTCTGAATCTGTGCGACCCCATGGGCTGTGGTCTGCCAGGCTCCTCTGTCCATGGGATTCTCCAGGTAAGAATACTGGAGTGGGTTGCCATTTCCTCCTCCAGGAGATCTTCCCCACCCACGAATCAAACCTGCATCTCCTGCATTGGCAGGCAGGTTCTTTACCATTGAGCCACCAGAGAAGCCCCTCCTTGGACTTGGCCCATCACAGACTGGAAGTTTTAACCTTAATCCAATCCTAACATCCACTTAACCGTCATCTTCACCCTAACCTGCTGGTGAGATTCAGCTGTTGTCATGGAGTGTGTTCCTTTACTTCTAGAACTGCTGGATTGCTTCTTGGCCTTTTGGCTAAGATCAAGTGTAAATCAGCTGGTGCTGGCAACAGCAATGAAAATAGCAGCAACTGGCTACAATGAGCATTGTAGCCCTTTGCCCTTAGGGCACTAGTAGTGGTTTTCAGTGTCTCTCTGGATGTTCTTCAAGATTGAGCCTGAAGGCCTGGTTGGAGGGTCACAGGGCTCAGCTCCTGCAAATTTGGCATAAACAGTTCTGGTGTTAAGTGTCTTCAACCAGAGTCTAGCCACATCTCCCACAGTATTGCCATGCTACTGCTATTTTTCATGTAATTTGCATGAAGTTTGTTGCATTTCAAAGATGTCAAAGGGAAAAACTGACTAGTCAGCCAGATTTCACAGGACAGTAGTACCTTGGTAGGGGGTCCCTGCTATCTATTCCTTAGCTTTGTGGATCCAGAAATTAGGTGTTATCAGTGTACCCTGTGGTAAGCTCCTTCCAGGGGGCTGACTCTTTTTAAAAAATTATTTATTTTTGGTTGTGCTGGGTCTTTGTTGCTGTGTGCAGGCTTTTCTCTAGTTGCAGCGAGCAAGGGTTACTCTCTAGTTGAGGTGCGAGGGCTTCTCATTGTGGTGGCTTCTCTTGTTTCAGAGCAGGGACTCTAGGGCAGGCAGGCTCAGTAGTCGTGGAGTGTGTGTTCAGCAGTTGCAGCTCGTGGGCTCTAAAGCTCAGGCTCAATAGTTGTAACAGGCTTAGTTGCCCTGAGGCAAGTGGAATTTTCCTGGACCAGGGATTGAACCCTCATTTCCTGCATTGGCAGGTGGCTTCTTAACCACTGGACCACCAGGGAAGTCCCCGGGGACTGACTCTTGATAACTACTGGTCACTCCTTCTCAGTCTCCTTTGCTGGTTCTTCTTCATCTCCACAGTCTCTAAATATTGGAGTGCTCTAGGCTCAGTCCTTGAGTCTCTTCTCTGTTAAACTAATTTCCATGGTGATCTCATCTAGTCTTGTGGCTTTAAATACCATTTCTGTCCTGATGACTCTCAAATAGGTATCTCCAGCTTGGAATCCCCCCTTGAACTCTATATTCTCATAGCCCAATGCCTCTTTAATAGCTCTACTTGGACATCTAATGGGCATCTCAAGCCTATAAACGAAACCCCTGGTCTTCCCCACCAAATCCGTTCCTCCCCTTGTTGTCCCCATGTCATTAAATGGAAACTTTTTGTTGTTGTTTTATTTTGTAACTCAGGCTAAAAATCTTATATCTGACACTCACTTTTCTCTTTAAAATTTATTCTCTCTCCCTTCCATTATTGGAATTTCCTCCTAACAGGCCCACCACTGTCCCCTTCCCTGCTTTCTTTCTTTTTTTTTTTTTTTTGTATAGTGTTTTTTATTTTTTTATTTTATTTTTTTCCATTTATTTTTATTAGTTGGAGGCTAATTACTTTACAATATTGTAGTGGTTTTTGCCATACATTGACATGAATCAGCCATGGATTTACATGTATTCCCCATCCCGATCCCCCCTCCCACCTCCCTCTCCACCCGATCCCTCTGGGTCTTCCCATTGCACCAGCCCCGAGCACTTGTCTCATGCATCCAACCTGGGCTGGTGATCTGTTTCACCCTTGATTATATACATGTTTCCATGCTGTTCTCTCTAAACATCCCACCCCCGCCTTCTCCCACAGAGTCCAAAAGTCTGTTCTGTACATCTGTGTCTCTTTTTCTGTTTTGCATATAGGGTTATCGTTACCATCTTTCTAAATTCCATATATATGCGTTAGTATACTGTATTGGTCTTTATCTTTCTGGCTTACTCCACTCTGTATAATGGGCTCCACTTTCATCCATCTCATTAGAACTGATTCAAATGAATTCTTTTTAATGGCTGAGTAATATTCCATGGTGTATATGTACCACAGCTTTCTTATCCATTCATCTGCTGATGGACATCTAGGTTGCTTCCATGTCCTGGCTATTATAAACAGTGCTGCAATGAACATTGGGGTGCACCTGTCTCTTTCAGATCTGGTTTCCTTGGTGTGTATGCCCAGGAGTGGTATTGCTGGGCCATATGGCAGTTCTATTTCCAGTTTTTAAAGAAATCTCCACACTGTTCTCCATAGCGGCTGTACTAGTTTGCATTCCCACTAACAGTGTAAGAGGGTTCACTTTTCTCCACACCCTCTTCAGCATTTATTGCTTGAAGACATTTGGATAGTAGCCATCCTGACTGGCATGTAATGGTACCTCATTGTGGTTTTACAGCAGGATCCTCTATGACCAACCTCCCAGAATATTGGAAATAAAAGCAAAAATAAACAAATGGGGCCTAATTAAACTTAAAAGCTTTTGCACAACAAAGGAAACTATAAGCAAGGTGAAAAGACAGCCCTCAGATTGGGAGAAAATAATAGCAAATGAAACAACAGACAAAGGATTAATCTCAAAAATATACAACCAACTCCTGCAGCTCAATTCCAGAAAAATAAATGACCCAATTAAAAAATGGGCCAAAGAACTAAACAGACATTTCTCCAAAGAAGACATACAGATGGCTAACAAACACATGAAAAGATGCTCAAAATCACTCATTATCAGAGAAATGCAAATCAAAACCCTGCTTTCTTTTTGTCTATAGGGTTTATCACTATCTGACATACTATGTATTTTCCTTTAAAACCTGTCTTCCTTTAGCCCACTAGAATGTAAACTCCACGAGGGCAGGAGTTTTGTTTATTTTGTATACTTCTAAATTTGTGGCAATTAAAACAGTGTTGTGGCACAGAGTAGGTAAGTAAAGTGAAAGAAAGTGAAGTCGCTCAGTCGTGTCCGACTCTTAGCGACCCTGTGGACTGCAGCCTACCAAGCTCCTCGGTCCATGGGATTTTCCAGACAAGAGTACTGGAGTGGGTTGCCATTGCCTTCTCTGAGTATGATCGTCCCTGGCTATCAAACAACCCTGTTGCGGGGTTTGGAGCATCTTTTCTCTCAAAGATGGTTGTAATATTGGCAGCTGAGTAGAGAAAAGGACTGAAAGCCTGAGGTAAAGTTTTCAGCCCCAGGAAGGGCTGGTCCAGGACTCAGGATATGTTCCATTTTTTATTCCACCACTGAGCTGCTGTGGGGCATTAAGAAAGAGGCCTCACAATTCCTGGACCTCCTCTTCTGAAACACAGAAATTTGTCCCATTCTGTTATTAGAATGTGTCAAGGACAAGTGGGACCACTTAAAATAGGTGTCTGCTACATTCAAGGAAAGGTGGCTTTGACAAAGGTAAGTCCATGTCTCTGTTGTCCCTCTACCTTCTTCGGCTGAGGTCTGGGCTTTCTTCTTTATTGGAGTGGCCAAATCATCTCCCAGGACCTTGCTATCTGGGGGCAGAAAGTATTGACTAAAGGCTTCAAGCTTTATTCCTGCAATTGCAGCTCCTATCTGACCCCTTGAGAACAGACAGTTGGAGACAAGGGGAGATTGGGGTGGGGTAGCAGGGGGATGCTCTGTTTCACACTCTTCCAACCTGACACCACCAAGACTGGGATGGTGACAAGACCTGGACTCAGCGTGCAGAGAAGCTGAGCCCTGCGGACAAGAAGCAGATAGACTGCACCAGGCCTCTTAATGAACCCAGCACCAGCTTCAGATAAACTGTCACCACTTACCCCTCCCAGGCCTCCCTTCTCCAGGAAACACTCACTGCTTTGCATCAGCAGCGGGCTTGCAGGAGCAGGGGCCCCAGTGCCTGTTGCTCTCCAGAGAAGTTCTGGAGTCGAGACTTTCGGGAACTCTCATTAGACATGTATTTGATTTCCGTTAGCTCCAGCTGAATCCAACTCTCCAGGCCCAAAGAGGCGCTGGAAATTAGCAACTGTTGTGAAAATACATGTAAAAACCACCAAGGGAATGTTAATTTTAAAATGTGTATTCCAGGACCTCAGGAACATATTTGCAGACAAGTTCCTTAAAGAGGTAATTAAGGTAAAATGAGATCATTAGAGTGGCCCCAATTCAATATGGCTAGTGTCCTCATATGAAGAGGCGATTAGAACTTGAGAAGACCATGTGAAGACAAGGAGATGACAGCATTTACAAGCCAACAAGAGAGACTGTAGAAGAAAGTAACCCTGCCAACACTTTGATCTTTGATTTCTACTCTCCTAAATTTAAGAACTTTAATTTCTGTTGTTTAAGCAAACAAAAAACAATGTGTTTTGCTTTCTTGTATTTTTTTTTACTACTCTCTTTTCATTTCTCTTTTGAATCATAAATTCTTTCTAGCCATAGAAGAGGTATGTACATTACAAGCAGGTAAATTCTGTTTAGAAATGTTGAGAACTCCATCCCAGATAAGTTGGGTGATAGCAAAGATAAGACTAAAATCTGAAAGTCTTGCTTCTCATCAGGAATATTTCATTATAATATTTGCTCCAATAATTGCCTGATTTTATGCTTTGTTTTGGCCTTTGCAGACCTGGCCATGCAGGTTCTGAGAAATGCATCATCTCTTTGTAGGTAGTGGGACAAGCAGACTCAAGTTCATTTCTTCTCTGTTGCACGCTACTAGGATAACCCCTTGTAGTTTCTCAGCCTTGAGACCAAAGAAAGAACCTAAGAACAGCAACAGAAACATCAATGATTTATTGGGTAGGGGAATTTTACCCAAAAGGTCCTGGAGTGACAGACACCCTATCATGTGTGGCAGATGGTGGGCAGTAGGTTAGTAAGCACTCACTAAATGTTTGTTGAATATATGAGTGAATGAACCAACTCATAAGATACTGATATATCTGATATATACTGATGTATCAGTATTAGCAGAATGTCTGTCTCTTAATTGGCTGTGAGAAGTATGACTGCTAAGCAGATCTGAATACTCACTTTAGATATTCAGGGTACCCTCTTCCCTTTAGGGGAGTCTTAATGGGAGACGGCAATGGCAACCCACTCCAGTACTCTTGCCTGGAATATCCCATGGACAAAGGAGCCTGGTAGGCTGCAGTCCACAGGGTCGCTAAGTCTGACACGACTTCACTTTCACTTTCACTAACGGGCTATCACATTACAGTGAGAAGTTAGGGAAATATTAGGATACTCTTTACAGGTTCAGTTCAGTTTAGTTCAGTTCAGTCCCTCAGTCATGTCCGACTCTTTGTGACCCCATGAACCGCAGCACATCAGGTCTCCTTGTCCATCACCAACTCCCGGAGTTTACCCAAACTCATGTCCATTGAGTCAGTGATGCCATCTAACCATCTAACCCTCTGTCATCCCCTTCTCCTCCTGCCTTCAATCTTTCCCAACATCAGGGTCTTTTCAAATGAGTCAGCTCTTCGCATCAGGTGGCCAAAATACTGGAGTTTCAGCTTTAACGTCAGTCCTTCCAATGAACACCCAGGAAAGATTTCCCTTAGGATGGACTGGTTGGATCTCCTTGCAGTCCAAGGGACTCTCAAGAGTCTTCTCCAACACCGCAGTTCAAAAGCATCAATTCTTCTGCGCTCAGCCCTTTTTATAGTCCAACTCTCACATCCATACGTGACCACTGGAAAAACCATAGCCTTGACTAGATGGACCTTTGTTGACAAAGTAATGTCTCTGCTTTTTAATATGCTGTATAGGTTGGTCATAACTTTCCTTCCAAGGAGTAAGCATCTTTTAATTTCATGGTTGCAGTCACCATCTGCAGTGATTTTGGAGCCCAGAAAAATAAAGTCAGCCACTGTTTCCACTGTTTCCCCATCTATTTGCCATGAAGTGTTGGGACCGGATGCCATGATCTTAGTTTTCTGAATGTTGAGCTTTAAGCCAACTTTTTCACTCTCCTCTTTCACTTTCATCAAGAGGCTCTTTAGTTCTTCTTCACTTTCTGCCATAAAGGTGGTGTCATCTGCATATCTGAGGTTATTGATATTTCTCCCAGCAATCTTGATTCCAGCTTGTGCTTCATCCAGCCCAGTGTTTCTCATGATGTACTCTGCATATAGGTTAAATAAGCAGGGTGACAATATACAGCCTTCATGTACTCCTTTCCCAATTTGGAACCAGTCTGTTGTTCCATGTCCAGTTCTAACTGTTGCTTCCTGACCTGCAAACAGGTTTCTCAAGAGGCAGGTCAAGTGGTCTGGTATTCCCATCTTTTTCAGAATTTTCCACAGTTTATTGTGATCCACACAGTCAAAGGCTTTGGCATAGTCAATAAAGCAGAAATAGATGTTTTTCTGGAACTCTCTTGGTTTTTTTTGATGATCCAGTGAATGTTGGCAATTTGATCTCTGGTTCCTCTACCTTTTCTAAAACCAGCTTGAACATCTGGAATTTCATGGTTCACATATTGCTAAAGCCTGGCTTGGAGAATTTTGAGCATTACTTTACTAGTGTGTGAGGTGAGTGCAATTGTGCTGTAGTTTGAGCATTCTTTGGCATTGCCTTTCTTTGGAATTGGAATGAAAACTGACCTTTTCCAGTCCTGTGGCCACTGCTGCATTTCTCAAATTTGCTGGCATATTGAGTGTAGCACTTGCATAGCATCATATTTTAGGTGTGATCAACCCATCTTCATTGTAGGAATATGCATTCCTGTTGTTGTTCAGTCACCCAGTTGTGTCCTACTCTTTGCAACCCCATAGACTGCAGCTCGCCAGGCCTTCCTGTCCTTCACCATCTCCCGGAGTTTGCCCAAGTTCATGTCCATTGCATCGGTGATGCCATCCAGCTATATGATTCTCTGATGCCCTCTTCTCCTTCTGCCCTCAGTCTTTCCCAGCATCAGGGAATTTTCCTGTGAGTTAGCTGTTTGCATCAGATGACCTAAGTATTGGAGCTTCAGCTTCAGCATCAGTCCTTCCAACAAGTATTCAGGGTTGATTTCCCTTAAGATTTACTGGTTTGATCTCCTTACTGTCCAAGGGACTTTCAGAAGTCTTCTCCAGCACCACAGTTTGAAGGCATCAATTCTTTGATGTTCTGCCTTCTTTACAGTCCAGCTCTCACAACTGTACATGACCACTGGGAAGACCATAGCCTTGACTGTATGGAACTCTGTCAACTGAGTAATGTCTCTGCTTTTCAATACACTGTCTAGGTTTGTCATAGCTTTCTTACCAAGAAGCAATCGTCTTCTGATTTCATGGCTGCAGTCAACATTTGCAGTGATCTTAGAGCCCAAGGAGAGGAAATCTGTCACTACTTCCACCTTTTCCCCTCTATTTGACATGAAGTAATGGGGCCAGATGCTATAATCTTAGTGTTTTTTTTAATATTTAGTTTTAAGCTGCCTCTTTCATTCTAGTCCTTCATCCTAATCAAGAGGCTCTTTAGTTCCTCTTTGCTTTCTGCCGTTAGAGGGATATCATCTGCATATCTGAGGTTGTTGAATGTTTCACCTGCCTATCTTGATTTCAGCTTGTAACTCATCCAGCCTGGCATTTCTCATGATGTGCTCAGTGTATAGGTTAAACATACAGGGTGACAGCAGACAGCTCTATTGTATTCCTTTCTCAATCTTTAATGAATCAGTTGTTCCATAAAGGGTTCTAACTGTTGCTTCTTGACCCACATACAGGCTTCTCAGAAGACATGTAAGATGGTGTGGTATTCCCATGTCTTTAACAGCTTTCCACAGTTCCTTATGATCCACATAGTCAAAGGCTTTAGCATAGTCAATGAAACGGAGGTAGATGCTTTTTCTGGAATTCCCTTGCTTTCTCTATAATCCAGTGAATGTTGGCGATTTGATCTCTGGTTCCTCTTCCTTTTCTAAACCCAGATTGGATGGACATCTGGAAGTTCTTGGTTCTCATAACGCTGAAACCTAGCAGCATGCAAGTTTTTAAGCCTGACTTTTACTAGCATGGGAGGTGAGTGTAATTGTCCCATGGTTGGCACATTCCTTAGTACTACCCTTCTTGGGAATTGGGATGAGCATTGACTTTTTCTAGTCCTGTGGCCACTGTTGGGTCTTCCAGATTTGCTGACATATTGAATGCAACACCTTGATGGCATCATCCTTTAGGATTTTGAATAGTTCTACTGGAATTCCATCACATCCACTAGCTTTATTAGCAGCAGTGCATCCTAGGGCCCACTTGTCTTCGCACTCCAGAATGTCTGGCTCTGGGTGACTGACCACACCATCATAATAATCTGGTTTATTAGGATCATTTTCATATAATTCTTCCATGTATTCTTTCCATCTCTTCTTGCTCTCCTCAGTGTCTACTAGGTCTCTACCATGTTGTCCCTTATTGTGCCCATCTTTGGCTGAAATGTTCCCTTGATATTTCCAATTTTCCTGAAGAGACCTCTAGTCTTTCCCCTTCTGTTTTTTTCTTCTGGTTTTACACACTGTTCATTGATGAAGGCCTTCTTGTCCCTCTGTTCTACTCTTTGGAACTCTGTGTTTAGTTGGATATACCTTCCCCTTTCTCCCTTGCTTTTTGCTTCTCTTCTTTCTTCAGCTATTTGTGAAGGTTCCTCAGATAACCCCTTTGCCTTCTTGCTTTTCTTTTTCTTTGGGATGGTTTTGTTCACTACCTCCTGTACAATATTACGGACCTCTGTCCATAGTTCTTCAGGCACACTGTTAACTAGCTCAAATCCCTTGAATCTATTCATTACCTCCACTGCATATTCATAGGGGATTTGATTTTGGTCATACCTGGCTGGCCTAATGGTTTTCCCCACTTTTTTTAGTTTAAGCCTGAATTTTGCTATGAGAAGGTGATGATCTGAGCCACAGTCAACTCCAGGTCTTATTTTTCCTGACTGTATACAGTTTCTCCATCTTTGGCTACAGGGAATGCAATCAATTTGATTTCAGTATTGATGATTTGGTGATGTCCATGTGTAAACTCGTCTCTTGTGTTGTTGGAAAAGTGTGTTTGCTATGATGAGTGAATTCTCTTGGCAGAATTCAGTTAGCCTTTGCCCTGCTTCATTTTGTTCTCCTAGGGCAAACTTGCCTGTTACTCCAGGTATCTCTTGACTTCCTACTTTTGCAAACCAATCCCCAGTGATGAATAGAACATGTTTATAGTGTTAGTTCTAGGAGGTCTTCTAGGTCTTCACAGAACTGATCAATTTCAGTTTCTTCAGCATCTGTGGTAAGGACATAGACTTGACAAACTGAGATCATTCTGTCATTGTGGAGGTTGCACCCAAGTAGTTCATATTGGGATTCTTTTGCTTATTATGAGGTCTACTCCATTTCTTGTATGGGATTCTTGCCCACAGTAGTAGATATAATGGTCTTCTGAATTTGCCCATTCCCATCCATTTTAGTTCACTGATTCCTAAAATGTTGATGTTTATTCTCAATGTCATTAAGTTAGTATAAATTTGAAGTAGAGCTAATAAGGTAATATGTATATGGAAAGTACTAGTGTAGTCACTAAGAAAACAAAATTTAAAATATATCATTAAACCAAACCAAATGCTACACTGAAAACATTCATTTACAAACAAAGGCAATAAAGATGAAAAGAAGGAACAAAAAAACATGAATTTTAGGAAAAACAAAAAGTAAAACTGCAGTGATAAATTTGATCATGTTAATAATGATATAAAGTATGAATGAATTAAACAATCTTATAAAAAAGCAGACATTTTGAGACTAGAAGATTTAAAAAAATAAAAATCCAACTATATGATATCTATGGGAAACATCATTTAGAGTCAAAGATATAGATTCTAAGTGAACTAACTGAAAAATATACATCATGCAAACATCAACCAAAGAGAGAATTGGCTATACTGTACTAATGTCAACCAAAAAGGATTTTTATTAAAAACTGTTGCTAGGGATAAAGAAGGACATTTTTTAGTGATTAAAAGGGGACCCTATTAGGAAGACATAACAATTATATGCACCTAACAAGACAATCCAAAAATGCATGGAGGAAAAGAAGATGATAGAATTGAAGAGAGAAATAGACAATTCAACAATAATTGTTAGACTTTAATAATTCACTTTCAATAAAGGATAGAAAGACTAGGCAGGTGATCAACTATGAATAGAAAACTTGAATGCTTATTATATAAACCAGCTGGACCTGACAGACATCTATAGTGCAATCTATCCAATGGAGGATATGCATTCTTCTTAAGAGTGCATGAAAGATTCTCCAGGACAACCTATATGCTAGTACATAAGACAAACCTAAACAAATATTAAACGGTTCAAATCATATCAAGTACATCCTCTAAATATAATGAAGTTAGAAAACAAAAAAATTTGAGGAACAAATATGTGAAAATTAAGCAACATACTCTGAAATAATCAAAGGGTCAGAGAAAGAACCACAAGAGAAGGTAGAAAATACAGTTGACCCTTGGACAATGCAAGGCTTAGGGCACCAACCTTTTCTGCCATTGAAAATTCATATATAAGTTATAGTTGGCCCTCCATCTATGTGGTTCTTCCACATCCGTGATTTCACCTCTGCAGATTCAATCAGCTGCAGATTGTATAGTGCTGTAGCATTTACTATTGAAAAAAATCTTTGTATAAGTAGACCAGCACAGTTCACACTCCTGTTGTTCAAGGGTCAACTGTACTTTGAGAAGAATGAAAATAAAAACACACCACACCTAAGTTAGTGGATGTAGCAAACTAAATTCAAATTAAGCAGACATAGTAAACAATATATATTAGAGCAAAATAGATGAAATAGAGAGTAGAAAAGCCACAGAGATAATCAACAAATGAAAATTTGGTTATTTAGAAAGGTAAATAAATTGATACAACTTTATTGATAATGATCAACAAAGGAAGAAAGCTCAAATTACTAAAATTAGGAATGAAAAAGGAAAATTTTCTACCAACTTTTGAGAAATAAATATAATTATAAGAGAGTATCATGGCACAAATCAGAAAATTTAGATGAAATGGACAAATTTATAGAAATGTACAAATGACTGAAATTGACTCAAGAAGAAGTTAAACATCTGAATAGCAGAGAGATAGAATTAGTAATTTTTAAACTTCTTGCCCAACCCACCTCACAAAAGCACCCCCATCCTACCTAGACCCAGATAGCCTCCTTGGTGAATTCTACCAAATATTTAAACAAAAAGGCATGCCAATTCTCCACACATGCATTATAAATGTATCCATAGAAGTGGAAAGGAACATTTCCCAGCTCATTCTGTGAGGCAGTATTACTCGGATGCCAAGACTAGAGATCAGTTATTTTGTAGAATTCGCCTCAATTTTGGTTCATCCTGTATTTGCTCATGATGAATTTCATGTTTTGTATCTTTGACAGAAAAATAATGGAAATGATACTGTGTCCATATCATCTCATTCTATCAGGTGGTTCATGATTTCAATGTGTCCCAATATTGATGATGTTCACTTGGATCACTTGATTAAAGTGGTTGCTGTCAAGCTTCTCCACTGTCAAGTTACTCTTCCCTATCTTGTAATTGAAACATTTTTTGTTTTTTAAAGTATGTAAATATTTTATTCCTCATCACACTTTAGATTTATTAATTTATATGTATTTTATTAATAGTTTCTTATTTTGCTAAATGAATCATGATGTGTCACTATCATTTATTTTGTTGTTCACATTATTCCAGTCTTGGACCATGGGAACCTCTTTAAGCTGGCCTCTCTGTCCTTTTGACATCTCCCCATCATTTTTTGAACAATTTGATGTTTTTGGTATAAGATATTCCAGGCTCATCTTGTACTTTCCCTGCCCTAGCCATGGAATTAACAATTTCTACAAGAAGTCCCAAATATTTTTAGTGGAAAGTGGAATTTGGAGTCCAATATATGAACTCTATATGTATTCATTATTTTCCAGTTCCTCTCATTGGACAGAGTCTTGGAAGTGTACATGTGCGTGTGCATACCTGTGTGTTTATCCTCCCTACAAAGAAAGCTCAGGCTCTGACCTCACAAAGTGCTGGATTGTCCTCATGTGAATGCCTCTTTCAACATATTCAGACTCTGACACGCACTCCAGGCAACGCTTTTATGAACATACCCCCTTTACCCTGCTTGGGCTTTGATACTCTGCACTGGGACACCCTCATATGCAGATACTCTCCTTGTTCCACTCGGCCTCTAACTGCCCACGTGGAGCCGGCCCACCTCCATGCATGGATGCCCTCCTCACCTTGCTTGGCCTCTGACTTCCTGCACAAATCTGCCTCCTCTTTGTGGATTTCCTCTTCTCCGGACTTAGGCCTTTACTCTGCATGCCTGGCCAGCCTCCTATTTAATATCCTCCAGACTAAACTGACTCTCATGGCAAGCTGCTCTTCTCTGTGGCTACCTCTTAATCCCACTTTGGCACTGACTGCCCGCGACACTTCTAGCATGAATATCCTATTTTCCCTGCTCAGGTATGACATCTCATACTACACACCTCCCCTCCCTGCTCTTGTGGATCTTACCACTTCACCCTTTATGAGTTCTGACTTCCCATACTAGGCTACTCTGATTGCATGGATATCCTCTCCACCCCTCCTTCACCTCTAACATCTCACCCTGGCCCACTATGGCTCCATGCCCCCCTGTCATGGATGCCTGTCTGGATTGATCTCCTCTAATTGCTTTATGATGACTTACTCAACAAGAGACAGTAGGAGAAGGGGGGGTGTCTTGAATTTAATTTTGAAGGACAAGTGGGCATTGCCAATCAAAGATAGATAAAGCACATTTCAGGTAGGGAACTTATATGTGAATTATGGGATATATAAAAAGAATTCTTCAAGTTTATACTTTTTCCAGAAGGTCGCTATGTAATTGAATCACAATTTGTTGAACAAACTTTCTTCTCCCAGTGTCAAATGACACCGTCTACCTTTATCATATTCTTAATGTGTATGTGTGTCCATTTGGGCTACTATAACAAAGTACCAGGCACAGAAGGGCTCGTGAACAACAGAAATTTACTTCTCACAGTTCTGAAGGCTAGAGGTACAAGATCAGGTACCAGAATGGCCAGATGAAGGCCCTTTTCTGAGTTGCAGACTTCTCTCCTATAGGAAGTCTCCTGCATATGAATGAGTTCCATTTTGAAAGTGTGCTTGTAAGCCCAATTTGTACGTAAGTCCAAAAAAGTTAGCCTTAGTACTCAACTAACAGAATTGGCTATATACTACGGCTTTTACACTTGCTGGGACATCCTGGGCTAGAAATAGAGACTGTGCTAATGTACTCTGTGCAGTACTGTGTGCAACCACTTGTAGAGGATGCATGCATGTGACAATGTCCACCAGGCACGTGAACTAAATTGCGTGATTGGACAGGGGAATGCAAGTTCTAAGCTTTGAAAGTTTGCAATTGAAGATTCCTATGTAAGGGACTTACTGTATTCTGACATAGCAAAAGGAGCTAGGGAGCTCCGTGAGTTCTCACTGTAAGAGCATTAATCCTCATTCTTGAGGGCTCCACCCTCATGATCTAATTATCTCCCAAAGGCCCACCTTCTAATATCATCACACTGGACATTAGGTTTTCAGCATGAATTTTGGGGGAAACACATTCAGACAAGAGCTCTGTGTGTATGTGTGTGTGTGTGTGTAGTTGAGTTGATTTCTGTACTCTCTTCTTACCTAGTGAACGCTAAGTCTAACCATGTACCAGTACTAGTCATATACCAGTACTTCGCTATGTAACTATGTAGTCTTAACCATATGCTTTAAAAGCTAGTAAGGACTGCCTTCCATGCTCATTAGTCTTCTTTTTCAGAAATGTCCCGCCTCTTGTTACATGTATATTTTTCCACATATATTTTAGAATTAGCTTATTTCCCACACCAATCATATTAGTATTTTTGTTGAGATCTTATCACAATTATAGAATAATTTGAGGAAAATTGATATCTGTATAAAATTTTTCATACCCCCCCAAAATAGATATCTTTCCATTTTGTTGGACATTACATCGTGTTTTTCAGTAGCACTTCAGAATTTTCTTAAAATAGCTATTGCATATTTCTTTTAAAATATATTCTTAAATAATTATCTGTTTGTAGCTATTATAAATGGTGTCTTCCATTATAAATGTAATTGGTTGTTAGTGTATAGGAACACTGTTTCATATATTTTTGATCCAGCCATCTAGCTCAATTCCCTTAAGGTACAGCTGTCCCTTGATATCTGTGGGAGATTAGTTCTAGGACACCACTGCCAACCATCAGATACCCAAATCCACAGATGCTCAAGTCCCTTATAAAAAGTAGTGTAGCATTTTAGTGTTTACATATAAACTACACACGTCTTCCCATATACTTTAAATCATCTCTAGATTACTTATAATAACTAATACAATGTAAATGATTTATAAATAGTTGTAAATACAATGTAAATGCTATGTAAGTAGTTGCCAGCACATGGTAAATTTGAATTTTGCTTTTTGGAACTTTCTGGAGTTTTTAAAATAAATATTTTAAATCCAGAGTTCGTTGAATCCTTGGGTGTGAAACCCATGGATAGGAAAGCCTGGCTGTATATAGTACTTTTCTCTTGGAGTCTCCAGATATATAATTATGTCATCAGCAAATAATGTTAATGTTGCCTCTATTGCTCTATGTTTTAAAAATAAACTTTAAAAAATCTTAGAACAATTTTAGATTTACAAAAAAGCAAAGGTAGTTTCCATATATCAGAAAGTTCCTAAAAATCACACATATTGCTATTAACTAGAGTGCTTACTATATTTCTAAGATTTTTTTCTACTAAGATTTTCTTTGTACCCAATGTCCTTTTTCTGTTCCAGGAACCCATCCCAGATCCCACATTGCATGTAGTAGCCATGTCTCTTGAGGCTGTTCTTGGATGTGACGATTTCTCAGACTTCCCTTATTTTTTATGACCTTGATAGTTTTGAGGAGTACTAGTCAAGTATTTTATAAAATGTTCCTCAACTTGGATTTGTCTGATGTTTTTCCTATTAGCCTGGGACTATGGATCTGGGGGGAGGAAGACTGCAGAGGTGGAGTGTCCCTTTCATCGTGTGATACTGTCAACATGCCTTATACCTGTTAATGATGTTGACCACCTGGCTGAAGTAGTGTTTGTCAGGTTATTCCACTGTCAAGTTACTCTTTTTCTCTCTTTCCATATTGTTGTATTTTTTTGGAAGGAAGTCACTATGTGTAACTCACTCTTAAGGAATAGGGAGTTATATACTCCATCTCCCTGAGAGCAAAATTACCTGTGTCACCTATCTGAAATTCTTCTGCATGGAAAATTGGTCTATTCTCTCACATGTATCCAATTGTTTATTTATATCAGTTTTGACCCATAGATATTTATTTTTTACTTTGGGGTATAGTACCAAAAGGTTACTTACTTAATTTATTACTTTGCTCATCTTGTTACAGCTTTGGCCATTGGGAGCTCATTCCTGTCTTCTTTGATGTAACCCCATTACCAAGGGGCTTTTTTATTTTTAGCACTTCCTTTTTGACACAATAAGATCCTCCAGGCTCCAATATTTCCTCTCTGAGCCCTACAATCAGTAATTTCTCCAAGAAGCCTGGTTCCTTTATTGGAAAATGGTATAAGGAACCAAGATCTGTGCTTATTTCTACGTTTGTTTCTTTCAGATTTTGGGAGAATCATTTCTCTGAGACCCTTTCAGCTAATAAGACAAAGAAATATATGTATGTATACTCATGTGCCATTTATTTAACTGTTCAATTCAAGTATACGTGTATAAATGTATCAGGATTGTTAACCTATACCCATACTAAAAAGAACACTATCAACTAGATTACAGTGCTTTTATCTTTTGCTTTTAGTCTTGCAAACTAGATTTCTAAAGTTATTTAAGTCAGGGAATCTTAGTGAGGTGGTTTCATACAGTTGTAATGTAATTAGATTGTTTAGTCAAATTCTGCATTCCATTCTTGATGTCAAAATGTTTTTTTAATATGCATACATTGATTCACTTTTTGTGCTGTAAGGTTCTATGGGTTTTGACAAACATGTAGTGTCATGTATTTACCATAACATCATACAGAATAGTTTCACTGCCCTAAAACATCCTCTATGCCTGGAGAAGTATTCTTGCCTGGGAAATCCCAAGGACAGAGGAGCCTGGAGGGCTACAGTCCATGGGGTCTTAAAGAGTCAAACATGACTTAGCGACTGAGCACAGTCATTTTTAGGAACAGTGTAGGCCACACAAAATACATCAGTGGCTCCTAGATTGTGGCCTCTGGTTTAATATCTTTCTTTCCCACTTGGCTGTCTGCTCCACAGGGGCACATGCCCATGGGTCTGCTCTGCTTAGCACAGTGTCTGGATTTAACAAATGGGAAAATAAAAATAGAAGACTGAACCACCCTCCCAGTAGAGCATCAGGTTCAGAAAGAATACACTGGCTAGGAGATGTCATTCTGTCACTCCCCACCTCTTTTTCAATTGCCCGCTGGAAATGTCACCATTTCCCTTTAGGCCCTACTCCCAGTTGACCCCGGCAAGCCTCCTTCTCCTCTGCCCTCAAGTCATCACAATGGCCACACGGGTTCTGGCTGGGGCGGGGCCCTCTATGTTGTTACCAAGGGCCCAACCCTGCTTGGTCCTCAGTCTCCCAGGTACTAGGGCAGACCAGCACACCAGGGGCCATTTCCTCTTGGCTCATCATGTGGCCCCTCAAATGGTTCCTGTGCTTAACCATGGGTGTTACCTGTGTTGTTTACTTCTCAAAGAAAGCCAAAGAACTCCAGGGGAAGGTGCTCTGTGAAGGACACTTTATAATTTGGCAGAGCTTCCCTGGTGGCTCAGAGGTTAAAGCGTCTGCCTGCAATGCGGGAGACCTGGGTTCAATCCCTGGGTCGGGAAGATCCCCTGGAGAAGGAAATGGCAACCCACTCCAGTATTCTTGCTTGGAGAATCCCATGGATGGAGGAGCCTGGTAGGCTACCAGTCCACGGGGTCGCAAAGAGTCGGACACGACTGAGCAACTTCACTTCACCAGAGTATGCCCAAGACTGGCTTGAGATCACATTGCTCTGGCTTTTCTTCATTATGCTGATGTACGTGACAGTGAAGTTGGCAGGAGAGAGTGGCGAGAGTAATGTGCAGACTCCTCCTTCCCATCAGGGCGATTCATTTGGCTCTCCGAGAAAGAAAAAGAAAAAGCCTTCCCCCGACAAAGACTATATGTTCGATACCTTAACCCTGCTCAAGATGGACCTTGTGAAATTTGTGTCCAGGGTGCATAATCTATAACTCACCATGGCAACCGGAGATAACCTCAACCCTCCCAATGTTGAGGTTCCTGCAGACGCACACAGTAACATTACAGTATATGAGCTATGGAGCAATGAAGACTCTGATTGAGTGGATTTGTGTGTCAAAGTAGGAGAGGAATTGTTGAGCATTGACATACTGTATCCAAACTAATAAAACTATTCTGAAGCGAAAGAAAAAAGTCTCTGATATTTTTTATTTGCTCTAAGTTTTACCTTTTCCAGAATGTCATATAATTGGCATCATGCAGTGTATAACCTTTTCCAGACTAGCTTATTTACTTAATAACATTCATTCAGGTTTCATACATTTCTTTTTGTGATCTGATAGCTCATTTCTTTTTATTCTTGAATAATATTCTGTTATATTGATGTACCATAGTTTGTTTATCCATTCAGCTATTAAAGGACATTTCCTCCACCCAGCTCATCCATAGGACAGAAACTCTACTCCAGACATTGTAAGCTGAGAATACTAGCCTCAATAATCTTCAAACCAGGTTTCCTGTAGAGCTGAGATTCCATACTGGGAGAGACAAACCAAGAAGACCAGCAATGCCCCATCTCCTCCTGCCCCCTAGCCTAGAGTCTTGCTTTTATGGGAATGGCATTGATAGAATAAAAGTTCCTGTCCCATCTCTGGAGTAGTAGCACAGAGATTCTGCAGAGGGTGAGAGTCAGGCCATACGAACAGAGGTGCGGAGCTCTCCTGAAGAGACTAACTTTATTTGGAATAGAGACTGAGGACGTTCAAGTTTAAGGATGCTGTAAAGAAGTGCAGGTTTTGCCGCTGAGCAAACAATAAAAAAAGTGGAAGAGGAGATGGAACTGTATAGGAGTAAGATTTCCATATCTCACTGTCATTGTTGTTGTTCAGTTACCCAGTCATCTCTGACTCTTTGCGACCACATGGACTACAGCACACCAGGCCTCCCTGTCGCTCACCATCTCCTGGAGTTTGCCCAAGTTCATGTCCGTGTTCATGGCATCAGTGATGTCATCCAGCCATCTCATCCTCTGACACCCTCTTCTTCTGCCCTCAATCTTTCCCAGCATCAGGGACTTTTCCAATGAGTCGGCTGTTTGCATCAGATTACCAAAATACTGGAGCTTCAGCATCATCATCAGTCCTTCCAGTGAATATTCAGGGTTGATCTTCCTTAAGATTGATTGGTTTGATCTTGTTATCCAAGGGACTTTCAGAAGTCTTCTCCAGCACACAGTTCGAAGGCATCAACTCTTTGGCCTTCCTATAACACCATAATATTCATGGAAGGTGCTTTGGAATCACCCATGCATTGGGCTCTTTGGCTCTCTTTTTTCTAGTTTCCATGTAGAGGAAACAAAGGTAACTTCTAAATTTTGGACTTATAAATGGATAGAGGGGCTTCCCTGGTGGTCCAGTGGTAAAGAATCTGCATACCAAAGCAGGAGATGCAGGAGACCTGGGTTCGATCCCTGGGTTGGGAAGATCCTCTGGAGTAGGAAATGGCAACCCACTCCAGTATTTTTGCCTGGAAAATTCCATGGACAGAGGAGTCTGGTGGGCTGCATATAGTCCATGGGGTCACAAAGAGTTGGACACTGAGCACATTTGCAAGGAAGGAGGAAATGGGTAGATAGTGAGGCAATTAACAGAGATAGGGAAGGATATCATGAGAATAATTTAGACTAGAATTAATGTATAAGGATATAGTATGAAGGATGTTAAAGTGAGAAGGGAAAGTGTTAGTCGCTCAGTTGTGTCCGACTCTTTGCAACCCCATGAACTGTAGCCCACCAGGCTCCTCTGTTCATGGAATTCTCCAGGCAAGAATACTGGAGTGGGTAGCCATTCCCTTCTCCAGGGGATTCCTGACCCAGGGATTGAACCTGGGCCTCCTGCAATGCAGGCAGATTATCTATCCTCTGAGCTACCAGATGAAGAATGTTAAAACTGTAGTAAATCCAACTGGAGGGCTTGTTTGAGTATTCAAACTGTTACACCAAAAGCAAAGTCTACTATGGCAGAGACTGTACACCAGTATTCATGTGCTCCTCTATATTTTCCTGTGGTTTTCCATTTAGCCAAGTGGGGTCATGTGGTTTGATATGACCAATGGAAGTGGATGATGGGATTGATAACTGCCACTTCAGGCCTGGCCCATACAATAGCCCTCATAATTTTTCATGTTGAAACTCTCTGATGTTGATGCAGCTGGAAGCAAAGGAATTGAGATGGCATAGCATGATGCAAAAAACCTGGATCCCTGAGTTCACCACTTCAGTTCAGTTCACTCGCTCAATTGTGTCCAACTCTTTGTGACCCCATGAACCGCAGCACACCAGGCCTCCCTGTCCATCACCAACTCCTGGAGTTCACCCAAACTTATGTCCATTGTGTCAGTGATGCCATCCAACCATCTCATCCTCTGTCGTCCCCTTCTCCTCCTGCCCTCAATCCCTCCCAGCATCAGGCTCTTTTCAAATGAGTCAGCTCTTCGCATCAGGTGGCCAAAGATTTGGAGTTTCAGCTTCAATATCAGTCCTTCCAATGAATACCCAGGACTGATCTCCTTTCACCACTTAGAGGAAACCTATCTAGATCTCATAGGACTTTGTGTGAGTGAGAAAAAAATCTCTGTATTAAGCCAGTGAAATTTCAGGGTTTGTTTATTATTACAGCAGAGTCTAATCTACCTTGACTAACATGTCTGTCTACACACCGTTATCCATAGGAATACTCTCTCCACTGGAGCTACACATGGAGATTCAAGAGAAGCACTTAACGCTTGTCAGTTAAGGATTTTTTTCCTGAGTTTTATGACTTTTGCTTAAGAAAGTCACTGACTTTCATAAGGAAAAGTCATCATTTGATTATTTGAGTTTAAAGAAAAATCTGTGTCTTTCTGGGGAAAAAAACCCCTCAATTTGAATGATTATAAGCATGGCTCAGACTGACTTTGAACAACCCAAATTTATGCTTTTATGATAAGCTTCATCATTGTGGTACCATGCAAGAGAAACCGAATGCAGTGATGGGAAAAACTGTAGCTGTAGCACATAGGCTTTTGATGGAGATTGTGAGTTTGGTATAGTAAATGATTTTCATTGTCTGAATTATCTAGCTGTGAAGTAAACTGAGGAACTTGCTGAAAATATATTGATCATAACGGAGAGACTCTTGAAATGCTTGATTAAGTGTCTCCTGCAGAATTTCTCAAAGTGGATGGCGGTGGTGAATGGTTAATTGCGTTAATTTGGGTCCTCTGGGAAGCAGCTGCTAATATGGAGTTAGGAATGCAAGATGTTAATTGGAGATAAAGCCTGTGAAAGATAAAAGGGCAGGGAACAAGACTAAGCTAACAGGCCATAATGTGGATCTAACACATATGAAAGGGTCGAGAGAGGGAGGGGAATTGGACAGTGATGCCTTAGGCTACAAGACAGATGTGACAAAGTCTTGGTCAACCCAATGGAGAGTTCTGGAGGAAAGATTGCCTGTTAGAAGAGTCCGAAGTTGGACAGAAATGGCCAGGCCCTAGTATCACCGCTATTCCAGGTTGTTGGCTGGAATCTTCCAAGGGAAAGTATGGCTCTGTCAAGAATACTGCAGCTGATCTTGGAAGATGCTGCAGTTTAAGCCTGTCAGCTAACTTCACTCCCTACAGATATATGGCAAATTCTTTCTTGAAAGGTGATCTAAACCATGCACTTCCATGCCTGCCCAGCCTTCCCTTTGCATTGCATTGATTCATTTCTCCAAACCTGCACAATGTTCCTGTGAGCCTCTATATCTGAGAGGAAACAGAGAAGAAGAGTCTAGACCGACCTTGCCTCAACTGTCTCAGGGCTTCCACTGGTTCTCATCTTCTCCCTTCTCCATTATCCATTCATATTGATTTTCTGTCTTCTGGATCTATCAATTACTAACAAAAAGATGTTGAAGTTTCGAATTCTGATAGTTGGGTATATCTATTTTTCCTTTCAGTTTGTCAGTTTTTATTTCTTTCTTTTTGGCTGAAATCTTAGTTTCCTGACCAAGGATCGAACCCATGGCCCCTGCAGTGGAAACATGGAATCCTAACCATTTGACCACCAGGGAAGTCCCTGGTTTTGTCCGTTTTGGTCTCACTTATTTTGATTCCGTGCTGTCAGGTACATATACATTAAGGATTGTTATGTCTTCCTGAGAATTGACCACTTTATCATTATGTAATGCTCCTCTTTATTCTTGATAGTATTCATTGTTCTGAAGCCTCCTTTGTCTGATAAAAATGTAGCTACCCTAGTTTTCTTTTGGTTAGTGTTTTTTTGGTATATTTCTATCTCTTTTTTTTTTTAACCTACCTGTCTTTGTAATGGGGTCTTTTTAAAATCCACTCTGACAATTTCTGTCTTCTAATTGGTGCATTTAGACCATTTATGTTTAAAGTGATTATTGATATAGTTAGATTAATATCTATCACCTTTCTTTTTTTTTAAATGTTTTATTTTATTTAATTTTTTAAAATTAGTTGCAGGCTAATTACTTCACAACATTTCAGTGGGTTTTGTCATACATTGATATGAATCAGCCATAGATTTACACGTATTCCCCATCCCGATCCCCCCTCCCACCTCCCTCTCCACCCGATTCCTCTGGGTCTTCCCAGTGCACCAGGCCCGAGCACTTGTCTCATGCATCCCACCTGGGCTGGTGATCTGTTTCACCATAGATAGTATACATGCTGTTCTTTTGAAACATCCCACCCTCACCTTCTCCCACAGAGTTCAAAAGTCTGTTCTGTATTTCTGTGTCTCTTTTTCTGTTTTGTATATAGGGTTATCGTTACCATCTTTCTAAATTCCATATATATGTGTTAGTATGCTGTAATGTTCTTTATCTTTCTGGCTTACTTCACTCTGTATAATGGGCTCCAGTTTCATCCATCTCATTAGAACTGATTCAAATGAATTCTTTTTAACGGCTGAGTAATATTCCATTGTGTATATGTACCACAGCTTTCTTATCCATTCGTCTGCTGATGGGCATCTAGGTTGCTTCCATGTCCTGGCTATTATAAACAGTGCTGCAATGAACATTGGGGTGCACGTGTCTCTTTCAGATCTGGTTTCCTCGGTGTGTATGCCCAGAAGTGGGATTGCTGGGTCATATGGCAGTTCTATTTCCAGTTTTTTAAGAAATCTCCACACTGTTCTCCACAGTGGCTGTACTAGTTTGCATTCCCACCAACAGTGTAAGAGGGTTCCCTTTTCTCCACACCCTCTCCAGCATTTATTGCTTGTAGACTTTTGGATAGCAGCCATCCTGACTGATGTCTAATGGTACCTCATTGTGGCATTGATTTGCATTTCTCTGATAATGAGTGATGTTGAGCATCTTTTCATGTGTTTGTTAGCCATCTGTATGTCTTCTTTGGAGAAATGTCTGTTTAGTTCTTTGGCCCATTTTTTGATTGGGTCATTTATTTTTTTGGAATTGAGCTTCAGGAGTTGCTTGTATATTTTTGAGATTAATCCTTTGTGTGTTTCTTCATTTGCTATTATTTTCTCCCAATCTGAGGGCTGTCTTTTCACCTTACTTATAGTTTCCTTTGTAGTGCAAAAGCTTTTAAGTTTCATTAGGTCCCATTTGTTTAGTTTTGCTTTTATTTCCAATATTCTGGGAGGTGGATCATAGAGGATCTTGCTGTGATTTATGTCGGAGAGTGTTTTGCCTATGTTCTCCTCTAGGAGTTTTATAGTTTCTGGTCTTACATTTAGATCTTTAATCCATTTTGAGTTTATTTTTGTGTATGGTGTTAGAAAGTGTTTTAGTTTCATTCTTTTACAAGTGGTTGACCAGTTTTCCCAGCACCACTTGTTAAAGAGTTTGTCTTTTTTCCATTGTATATCCTTGCCTCCTTTGTCAAAGATAAGGTGTCCATAGGTTCGTGGATTTATCTCTGGGCTTTCTATTCTGTTCCATTGATCTATATTTCTGTCTTTGTGCCAGTACCATACTGTCTTGATGACTGTGGCTTTGTAGTAGAGTCTGAAGTCAGGCAGGTTGATTCCTCCAGTTCCATTCTTCTTTCTCAAGATTACTTTGGCTATTCGAGGTCTTTTGTATTTCCATACAAATTGTGAAATTCTTTGGTCTAGTTCTATGAAAAATACCGTTGGTAGCTTGATAGGGATTGCATTGAATCTATAGATTGCTTTGGGTAGAATAGCCATTTTGACAATATTGATTCTTCCAATCCATGAGCATGGTATGTTTCTCCATCTGTTTGTGTCCTCTTTGATTTCTTTCATCAGTGTTTTATAGTTTTCTATTTATAGGTCTTTTGTTTCTTTAGGTAGATATACTCCTAAGTATTTTATTCTTTTTGTTGCAATGGTGAATGGTATTGTTTCCTTAATTTCTCTTTCTGCTTTTTCATTGTTAGTATATAGGAATGCAAGGGATTTCTGTGTGTTAATTTTATATCCTGCAACTGTACTATAGTCATTGATTAGCTCTAGTAATTTTCTGGAAGAGTCTTTAGGGTTTTCTATGTAGAGGATCATGTCATCTGCAAACAGTGAGAGTTTCACTTCTTCTTTTCCTATCTGGATTCCTTTTACTTCTTTTTCTGCTCTGATTGCTGTGGCCAAAACTTCCAACACTATGTTGAATAGTAGTGGTGAGAGTGGGCACCCTTGTCTTGTTCCTGATTTCAGGGGAAATGCTTTCAATTTTTCACCATTGAGGGTGATGCTTGCTGTGGGTTTGTCATATATAGCTTTTATTATGTTGAAGTATGTTCCTTCTATTCCTGCTGTTTGGAGAGTTTTAATCATAAATGAGTGTTGAATTTTGTCAAAGGCTTTCACCTTTCTAACTGTTATCTATTTGTTGCATTTGTTCTGTTTCCTCCCCAACCTCATTTTCTGTCTTCTATGATTTTAATTGAGCTTTTTATGTGATTCCATTTTATTTTCTTTCTTAGTATACCAGTTCTAATGTGCATTTCTTCACCTTTTTACCCCTCTATTAGTTTCATGATTATAATTGTTGCCCTAGAGTTATAATATACATTTTAAACTAATATAAGTCCATCTTCAAATAATACCATATTGCCTTATGTGTAATACAGGTGGTTATATGAATAACAGAGTATTTTTGATTTATATCTCCCATCCCTCTGGTGTCCAAAGGCATTGCTGGCAGCTTATAGTTCAACGGGACTCTTGCTATGCCCCTGGTAAGAGTGTGTCCTCTGGGTACCAGTACCTCTTACACTGCAGAGCTCAAAATTATGGGGGACTGAAAACACAATGTCTCCCTGTGTGCATGTGTGCTCAGCCACTTCAGTAATAAGTCCAACTCTTTGTAACCCCATGGACTGTACACTTCAAGGCTCCTCTGTCCATGGGATTCTCCAGGCAAGAACACTGGAGTAGGTTGCTGTACCCTTCTCCAGGGGATCTTCCCCAGGGATTGATTCTGCATCTGACTGCATCTCTTGCATTGCAGGTGGATTCTTCACCCACTGAGCTACCTGGGAAGCCTAATGTCTCCCTACTAGGAGGTTATTGGGAATGACTGTGTATGTGGTCACTTCTACTTCCTTTCCTTGGTTCCTTCACCCATGTATTTTTCCTCTGGGGGTATGGAGCCTCATAAAGGTATTGGATTTAGCATTTACATTGTATACTGGAGGATGGTACCACATCCTTGTAGAGTATTGCTTCTGAGCTGGTGCTTCAGCTGCACTTTTAGCAGGCCATTCCATTGCTCTATGAGGTCAGCATCTTCTGAATGGTGTGGAAGGTAACATGCCAGGGGGTCCTGTGGTCATGGACACACTCCCACACTTTTCTTGAAGCAAGTCCTTGGTTAGTTACTATTCCATGGTGTGAATGGTCAGGTACTCCTTAAGTCCCTGGATAAAGTGGTGCTGGCTGAGGATTTATGGGCAGGTAAGGCAAAACCACACCCAGAGTAAATTTCCATTTCTCTCAGTGAATTTCTGGTCTTTCCTAAATAGAAGAGGCCCTGTTACCCCTTTTGCTAATTATAAGCCCAGTTCTGGGCTTGCCCTCCCTACTGTTGGCCCTGGCCTACAGAGGAGAGCCACATGAACTCCTGAAAGGTTGTTGCTGAGCTATGAAAGTTGCCAGGATTCTTGGCCTCCAGAGGAGAAGAAATCAATCTGGGGCCAATGACAAGGCTTGATTGCTCAGAGCTCTTGTATAATAAAGTTTTATTAAAGTATAAGCTGGAATCAACATTGCTGGGAGAAATGTCAATAACCTCAGACATGCAGATGACACCACCCTTATGGCAGAAAGTGAAGAGGAACTAAAGAGCCTCTTGATGAAAGTGAAAGAGGAGAGTGAAAAAGTTGGCTTAAAGTTCAACATTCAGAAACTAAGATCATGGCATCTGGTCCCATCACTTCATGGGAAATAGATGGGAAAACAGTGTCAGACTTTATTTTTTTGGGCTCCAAAATCACTGCAGATGGTGATTGCAGCCATGAAATGAAAAGATGCTTACTCCTTGGAAGGAAAGTTATGACCAACCTAGATAGCATATTAAAAAGCAGAGACATTACTTTGCCAACAAAGGTCCATCTAGTCAAGGCTATGGTTTTTCCAGTGGTCATGTATGGGTGGGAGAGTTGGACTGTGAAGAAAGCTGAGCACCGAAGAATTGATGCTTTTGAACTGTGGTGTTGGAGAAGACTCTTGAGAGTCCCTTGGACTGCAAGGAGATCCAACAAGTCCATCCTAAGGGAGATCAGCCCTGGGTGTTCATTGGAAGGACTGATGCTGAAGCTGAAACTCCAGTACTTTGGCCACCTGATGCGAAGAGTTGACTCATTGGAAAAGACCCTGAAGCTGGAAGGGATTGGGGGCATGAGGAGAAGGGGACAACAAAGGATGAGATGGTTGGATGGCATCACCGACTTGATGGACATGAGTTTGGTAAACTCCGGGAGTTTGTGATGGACAGGGAGGCCTGGCGTGCTGTGATTCATGGGGTCGCAAAGAATCGGACACGATGGAGCAACTGAACTGAAAAGAGATAGAGAAAGCTTGTGACATAGACATCAGAAGAGGGCAGAAAGAGTGCCCCCCTGCTAGTCTTTAGCAGGAAGTTATATACCTACTAGCAGGCTGCTAAGTAGAGAAAGGAAAAGTTTCAAAACTCAGAGAGTGGCACCAGGCCCCTCACCCACAACATGCATTTTGAGATAACATTGGCACAAAGTGAGTCATCCCGGGCCATAAAACGATTGACATGAATCTTGAAGAAAGGCAGGTTTCCAAGCAAATACATAGTCTCATTAACATAGCTTAAGAGAACATTTCCATAAGAAAAGTGCATTGGTTAGATCAAGGTTTGAGGAAAGTTAAGTTCAGGTGGAACCAGGTGTTGTCATGGCAATACAGAATTTTAAAAGAAACCTCTTTTTAATTTTGTATAGAGAAGGGGAAAAAAATCTGACATTTGTAGTTTTTTCCTCCTGCCGCTTAAGAGATAGATTAAAAAAAAGTCTGACACTTGCAGCCTGTTTCCTCTGTTTGGGAACCCCTAGCCTTCCTGCCTCTTACCTGTTCACTTCTCAGTGATGCTGGTGCTCTCACCAGCACATTCCACATGGCCTTGATGAACAGTGTGTTCCCTGAGCTGTTCTGGACAGTATAATCCTTCAGTGGGTATTCTGACCTCAGATAACACATCCTTTCCAGCCTGCCCACCTCCCTGAGCCTTCTCATCACTGTCTGTTGTGGCAACTGAAGCATTTTTAATTTATTAATTTCAGGCAAAGTTAAAATCAATGAACATGTTTTCCATGCTTCTAGGATCCAACCTTCTATATGTGTTTATATCATCTTTCAGGGTCCTTGCCAGGGTGTTAAACCCTGTATTCCAGAAGAAAACTCCTATATTTATAAACTATCTTTTATCCAAATTTGTGTTCTGCCTCCCTATTTATTACCTGGAACCCCTTACTAGAGAGACACTTTAGGTCTCTGGGTATTAATGTCCAGTGATCCTCTAAATGTCTCCCCTTTCCCTAGCATAGAGTCACCCAAGTCAATGGCCACACATCCCTTCAGGGAAGGACTGGGACTATTATTATGGTATGTAATTGCCATGGTGATGCATTGTTTTTCCTCCTGGGGGCCTAGCCACTTCTTCAGCCAGGGGGTTCTGGGTCTGAAAACTGACTCAGGTCCAGGAACTGGGTAGAGCATCATGGCGTTTTATTGGGGTGTTAACTCCTGGCCTCTTTTCTATTGATGTTTTTTAAAAATCGTATTATTAAACAACATCCTTATTTTCTGTCTGTCTGTTTGCATCCGTGCATGCTAAGTCACTTCAGTTGTGCCCGACTCTTTGTGACCCTATGGACTGTAGCACCTCCCCCACCCTGTCGGGGCTCCTCTGTTCATGAGATTCACCAGGCAAGATTATTGGAGTGGGTTGCCATGCCCTCCTTCAGGGGATCTTCCCAACCCAGGGATTGAACCTGCATTTCTTACGTCTTCTGCATTGGCAGGTGGGTTCTTTACTGCTAGCACCACCTGGGAAGCCCCGTCAGTCTGTTTACCCTTGGGCTATTCACTTAGTTTTCAGTTGTTAATTGCCCTCAGCAATTTTATTATTCCTCCATAGGGTTTCAAAGCAATTTATTAATAATAACAGCCAGCCAATTCCACTGTCCTTGTAAACAACATTACCCACATCTTTTCATTGCATCTGCCAGAGCATTTTCTCTCACCAGAGCATTCTGTCAACTCACTACTAGTGAAAATTTTAGCAGTTGGGCCACCATCTTGTGCCAGGGACTATCCTAGGCCCACATGCCAGCTGGGATGAGGACCTCATTTCATTTCACTTAGTAAGTGATCCAGTCCCAAAGCCCCACCTTACCTCTGCTTTCTCAGATCAATCCTAGTACCAGTTGTTGCCAGTTCAGGTCTCTGGGAAGCAGATATGAGAGTTTGGAGTGCAAGAGGTTTATTGGGGGTACTAGCTGTGAAATACGAGAGGGGAAGAAACAGGATTGGGCAGGAAATGCCGCAGACCATAGTGCAGACACTTGTGAACAGAGAGAAGCTAAATAGGAGAATTGAGAAGGGTGAGTCTCAGATTACAAGGCAGATCTGACAAAATCGAATCTCAAAATGTTAGAATGCTCCAGGATTCAGTCCTTGGTCCAAGTCTTTTCTCTTGCTTCGCTTACTCCCTTGATAATCTCTTCCATTTCCATGGCTTTAAATACCACCTCTACTGATGACTCAAAAAACAAGAAAAAATCAAGCCCAGACCTTCCCCTGAGCTCCCAACTTGAATATTCAATTGATGTCTCCACTTGAAAACTTGGTGTATTTCAAATTCAACAGGTCCAAAATGGAACGCTTGATTCTGACCCTAATCCAATCTATTTTTCCTAGGGTCTTCCTCACCTCAGTAAATAGCTCTCACTGTTCACCCAGTTTCCATGCCATTTTTGTCTCCTCTTCCTTATTTCCCAGCGTATCTATTTCTTAATAAGTTCTGCTATCCCTTCTGTTATTCAGATATGCCAAGGTGTTTCCATATGCAGTTCCCTCTATCAGAAGTGATCTTTCTCTGTCAGGGAGATCCTTCTACTTCACTCTCAGCTTAAAGCTTCTCTCTCCAGAGAGGACTATTGCAAACACTCTCTTATACTCCTTGTTGTTCAGTCACTCAGTCATGTTCAATTCTTTGCGACCCCATGAACTGCAGTACACCAGGCTTCCCTATCCTTCACTATCTCCTGGAGTTTGCTCAGACTCATCTCCATTGAGTCGATGAATGCCATCCAGCCAGCTCATCCTCTGTCACCCCCTTCTCATCCTGCCCTCAATCTTTCCCAGCATCAGGGTCTTTTCCAATGTGTCAGCTCTTCACATCAAGTGGCCAAAGTATTGGAGTATACTCTCTCATAGTGCCCTATATTTCCTTTGTATCATTTTTTGTCCTTATATATTTATTTGTTTTATGTCTTTCTCCCTCACTAGCATGTAAGCACCATCATGAGAGGAGCCAACCTGTTATGTTCCCTACTGTATCCCCAGTAAGTGCCATATAGCAAGTGTGTAATATTTATCAGATGAAGAAATGGATTAAAAATATTTCCAACAATTTGTTGTCTTCTGTTACTGAATAAAATCATTAAAAAACAACTGTGGATTGGGGAAATAGAGAAGTGTCCTTAAGGACATCCAGCTCCAGTAATATGGTGGACATGGTCAAAGCTTCTCAACTGCATTGATGGTATTAATATCATTAACAACAGCAGTAACAAAGCACCCGAGTGCAGACATTTATTGTCTTATAGTCCTAGAGGCTAGAAGGCTGAGATCAGGTGTCAGCAGGTTTGGTTTCTTCTGAGGGCCGTGAGACAGGATTGCCTCTATCTCAGCTTCTGGCAGTTTGTTGGCAATCTTTGGTGTTCCTTGGCTTGGAGGTACATTGCTCCAGTCTCTGCCTTAATCCTTACATGATGTTTTTCCTCAGTCTCATTCTGTGTGTCCAAATTCCACCCCCCACCCCTTTTAAAGGATACCCATTATATTAGACTAGGACCCATCCTAATGACCTCATTTTAAACTTGATTACCTCTGTAAAGGCCCTACTTCCAAATAAGGTCACATTCGGAGGTACTGGGGGTTAAGATTTCAACAAACCTTTTGAGGGGCTATAATTCAACCCTTAACTCCAACCCTTTTGAGGAGGGGGATGAAAATATAAGAATTGCTACTTTTATCTTTAAACCAGGAAGTAAGATATTGATTTTTAACCTGTGGATTAACATCATGAGCATGCTGACATAGTCTTATGCCTGACAATGGGTGTCAGACATAGGATACAAAGTAAGTATCTTGAAATAAGAATGGGAGTTCCACAACACAGAGGGTTTGGCAGTGGTGTCATACTCATTCTTTTCCTTCTAGTGTATTGCAAGGTTTTGCCATTCACTATGTCAAATTAAGTGAATTCATGAATAACATGATCTTGTTTTAATTTAACCCTTGCAAAATGTAAAAATAGATTTAAATGATTTCTCTACAAGCAAAATAAATACCCCTCTGCTCAACCTCCCCACAAACCCAGCTATAGATTAAAAATAACACTAATACTTCAAGCACAAATAAATAGCAAAAAAGAAAAAATAGAATATGTGGAAAGCACAAATCAAAGTGATAAAAGGAAATCCAATAAACTAGCAATGACAAGTGTAAACAGATGAAATGTACAAGTTAAACAACATATACTGAAAAATTGTATTTTTTTGTATTTATTTTTATTTGGCTGTGATGGGTCTTAGTTGTGGCATGCAGGATCTTTAGTTGCAGATTCTAGTTCCCTGACCAGGGATCAAACACAGGCCCCCTGCCTTAGGAGCATGGAGTCTTAGCCACTGGGCCACCAGGAAATTCCTGACAAATTGTATTTTTAAAGATCTAACTATGCTGTTTATAAGAGATATACCTACAATATAAAGACACAGAAAGTTTGAAATAAAAAGACAGAAGAAAATATGCCCAGAAAATTATAACCAAAAGAAAACTGGTACCATGTTAATATCAGACAAAAATAAACTTCAAGGTAGAAAACATTAGGCATAAATATGATCACTATATTATGATGAAAGGAACAATCCATCAGGAAGATATTAAAATTGTAAACCTGAAATGGATTAAGGACCTAAATGTGAGACCAGACACTATAGAACTCCTAGAGGAAAATATAGGCAGAACACTCCCTGACATATATCATAGCAATATCATTTTCGATCTGTCTCCCAGAATAATAGAAATAAAAACAAAAATAAACAAATGGGATCTACTTAAACCCAAAAGCTTTTTGCACAGCAAAGGAAACAATAAACAAAATGAAAAGACAACCCACAGGTGGGGAGAAAATATTTGCAAATGATGTGACTGATAAGGGATTAGTCTCCGAAATCTGCAAATGGCTTATGATGCTTAATATCATCAAAACAAACAACCACTCAAAAAATGGGTGGGAGACCTGAATAGACATTTCTTCAAAGAAGATATATAGATGGCCAATAGGTACGTGAAAAGATGTTTAACATCGCTAGCTATTAGAGAAATGCAAATCAAAAGTATGAGATATCACCTCACACAGGTCAGAATGCCCATCATGAAAAAATATCCAGAAACAACAAATGCTGGAGAGGGTGTGGAGAGAAGGGAACCTTGCTACACTGTTGGTGGGAATGTAAATTGGTACAGCCACTGTGGAGAACAGTATGGAGGTTCCTTAGAAAACTAAAAAGAGAGCTGCCATATGACCCTGCAATCCCACTCTTGGGCATATGTCCAGAGAAAACCATGATCTGAAAGGATACAAGCACTGCAATGTTCATTGCAGCACTGTTTACAATAGCCAAGACATGGAAACAAACTAAACTAAACGTCCATCAACAGAGGTATTGATAGAGAAGATGTGATACATATATATAATAAAATTTTATGCAACCATTGAAAAATAAAATAATGCCACTTGCAGCAACATGGATGGACTTAGAGATTATCATACTGAGTGAAGCAAGCCAGGGAAGGAGAAGTATCATATGACATCTGTTATATGTGGAATCTATAAAGAAATGGTACAAATGAACTTGCAAAACAGAAAGAGACTCACAGATTTAGAGAATAAACTTATGGTTGCCAGGGGGAAGGATGCAGGGAAGGGATAGTCAGGGAGTTTGGGGTGGACATGTACACACTGCTATATTTAAAATGGATAACCAACAAGGACCTACTGGTCCTTGGGACCTACTGGTTCCACAGGGAACCCTGCTCAATATTATGTGGCAGCCTGGATGGGCGGGGAGTTTGGGGAGAATGGATACACATATATGTATGGCTGAGTCCCTTTGATGTTCACCAGAAACTAGCACAACATTCTTAACTGGCTATGCTAAGTCACTTCAGTTGTGTCCGACTCTCTGTGACCCTACAGACTATATCTCACCAGGCTCCTCTACCCATGGCATTCTCCAGGCAAGAATACTGGAGTGGGTTGGCATACTCCTTTGCCAGGGGATCTTCCCAACCTAGGAAGTGAACTTGCATCTCTTATGTCTCCTGCATTGACAGGCAGGTTCTTTACCACTAGTGCACCTGGGAAGCTCAGTTGGCTATGACCCGTTACAAAAGAAAAAGTTAAAGAAAGTCAAAGCCTGTATGTAATCTAATTTTATTGTTGTGAAAAAGCAAAAATGGACAAAATTACAAAGAGAAAAGGAAAAGTACACACAAATAGGAGAAACTTTAACATACTTCTGTTTGTATTTGAGAGATTATGCAGACAAGAAATTAGCAGTGTATAAAAGATTTAAAAATGCAATTAAATTAAAAGGCTCTTTCTCCTGGACATATATAGAACCTTACATTTGTCAATTAGGTAACATATATTCTTTTCAAGAAATATAATAGTTTAAAAATTGATCATTAAAAAAAATTGACGATTAACTTGCAAACTAAATAACAAACACCAAAGAATATTTATCATGGAAATCAGTCTTTGATCATAGTGAAATTATATAAAAATGATAAACAAGAGGATAATTTTAAAGCCACAGATACTTGGATATTTATAATCACATATCATATGGGTCAGAGAAGAAATTGTACTGGAAACTAGAAAATATTTAGAACTGAATGATAATAAAAATGCAAAATATCAGAGCTTGTGAGGGTGCAACTAAGGTGGTCCTGAGAGGAAAACATATAGCTTCAAATTCTTATATTAGAAAAGGTGAAAGGCTAAAAAGTAACCCAAGAAGTTAGAAAGAAAACAAGAAAGTAGAAGGAAAGAATTTCAAAATAGTAAGACCAGCAATTAATGAAATAGAACACCAAGCCAAATCAAGAGGAACAGCAAAATAAAACTCCAGTATTTTTTATATGAATATAAAGATGACAAATATACATGCTGGATGTGCCAGATTAGGGCTTGATCTCACATGCTTAACTGTTACATTAACAGGTAATTATTCTTGTTAAAGTTTGTATTTTTTCTCATGTAACTTTATTCAAAAATGTTATTGATTAAATAGAGAATTAAATGACTCAGCCTTCATAAGTCTATCTTGTAAATGCATTTACAAATGAGAAATAAATGAACACCTGGTTGTTTGAAAAATATGAATAAAACACACAATTCTCTAGCTAGGTGAATAAAACATAATTATCTGGAAAAAAGGAGAGAAGGCACAAGTAATGAAAATGAATGGGGTGTAAAGTAATTGACACAGTAGATAGGATATTGAAACAACAATAAGAGATCTTTATGAACAGCTTTATGCCAGTGAATTTGAAAACTTAAATGAAATGGACAACTTTGTATAAAACTATCAATATAATTTGCCATAATTGACTCAGGAAGAAATGGGAAAACTGAGCAGACTTATGATTATTAATGAGATTGAAACAGTCATTAAAATCTATCAAGCAACCAACAAAGAAGCACATACACAAATCACCACAGTCCCAGGAAATAGCTGGTTGTATAGGTGAGTTCCAACGCACATACAAGGAGCAAATCATCTCAATACTATATAGACTGTGGCAGTAAATACTCTCCAACTCATTTTATAAGGCTAGCATAATCTCGATACCAAACCAGACAAGGCTATTGAGAAAGGAAAATTACAGGTTAACTTCACTTATGAATATACATGCAAAAATCCAAAACAAACTACTAGAAATCAGAAGCAATGATGTATTAAAAATGCATTATGGCCAAGTTGCATTTATCTCAGGAGTATGAATGTTTTAAGATCAGAAAAATCTACTAAATCACCACTATTGTAGAATAAAGGGGCAAGACTAGCACTTCTATTCAACCTTGTACTGTGGGTCCCAGTCAGTATCATAATAAAAAGAAAATAAATAAAAAATGTCAAAGGTGAAACAAAGATTATTAACAGGTGATGTGATAGTCTATATAGAAAATACAAGAGACTATGAGAGAGGAGAGTGAAAAAGTTGGCTTAAAACTCAACATTCAGAAAACTAAGATCATGACGTCCAGTCTTATCAGTTCATGGCAAATAGATGGGGAAACAATGGAAACAGTGAGAGACTTTATTTTGGGGGGCTCCAAAATCACTGCAGATGGTGACTGCAGTCATGAAATTAAAAAATGCAAAAAAAAAAAACAAAAACAAAAACAAACAAACAAACAAAAAAAGCTTGCTCCTTGGAAGAAAAGCTATGACTAACCTAGACAGCATATTAAAAAGCAGAGACGTTAGCATATTAAAAAGCAGAGATATTACTTTGCCAACAAAGGTCCGTCTAGTCAAGGCTATGGTTTTTCCAGTAGTCATGTATGGATGTGAGAGTTGGACTATAAAGAAAGCTGAGTGCCAAAGAATTGATGCTTTTGAACTGTGGTATCGGAGAAGACTCTTGAGAGTCCCTCGAACTGCAAGGAGATCCAACCAGTCCATTCTAAAGGAAATCAGTCCTGAATATTGATTGGAAGGACTGATGCTGAAGCTGAAACTCCAATGCTTTGGCCACCTGATGCGAAGAACTGACTCATTTGAAAAGACCCTGATGCTGGGAAAGATTGAAGGCAGGAGGAGAAGGGGACAACAGAAGAGATGATTGGATGGCATCACCGACTCGATGGACATGAGTTTGAGTAAGCTCTGGGAGTTGGTGATGGACAGGGAAGCCTGGTATGCTGCAGTCCACGGGGTCACAAGGTCAGACATGACTGAGTGACTGAACTGAACTGATGCAAGCTATTGAAACAAGTAAGAATAGTTAGCAAGGTTTGAGGATATAAGAACAATTATAAAAAACTCAATAGTGCAGCAGTTAGAGCTTACCGTAACAACAAAAACTAAAAGACACTCAGGAATAAATCTAACAAAAGATGTGTGAGACCTCTGTGGAGAAAAATAGAAATCTTTATTGAATGACATTAAAGAAAACCTAAGTTAATGGAGGGACATAACCATGCTCATGTACAGGAAAACGTAGTGAGCAATTGTGTCAAGTCTCCCTAAATTTGCTTACAGGTTTAATTAAATTCTAATTAAAATTCTAAATAGGTACAGGAAGAGCAAAGACAATATTAAGCAGCACAAAATACCCTACCAGATGTCAACACTTCTTATAAGCTATAGTAATTAGGATAGTGCAGAGAAGAAATACATCAGTGGAATATTACAGAGAACCCAGAAACAGACCCATGCATAAATGGAAACTTGATACATAATAGTGCGGAAAGGAAGAATTATTTAACAGATGTTACTGGAACCATTTGTTAACCATATGAAAAAAAGTTAAATTAGATCCCAATTGCACATTGTATACAAAAACAGACTCAAAGAGGTTTAATGACTTAAATGTGACAAGTACTTTTAAACTTTTGGATGATGATAATACAGGCAAATACCTTTATGATCTTGTGGTAGGGAAGAATTTCTTAAAATGCAGAAATAAACCATAAGTAAAAACTTGAAAAAATTTTCTACATTGAAATTTAAGCATTTGTGTATAAAGAAATAATCATGAACAAAATGAACAACAACAACAAAAACCAAGCCACAGACTAGGAAACGATATTTGCTATATGCTTACTCCTGCCTCAGACCACTGGCACCTGATCATCCTCTGCCTGGAACAAACGTCATCCAAGTACAGGTTTCACTCTCTCCATCAATTCAGTAATGCCTCTGTTCCCATATCACCTCCTCAGAGAGGCCTTGCTGTCCACCCTATTGAAAATAATACCTCTGTCGCTTCATCTTCTTCCTCTGTTTTCTCTTCATAGCACTTATTACTACCTGATACTCTATGTCTATTTGCTCACTTATTTATTACTCATCTCTCTACTCCTTGAGAGCAGTGACTTTGTTTTGCTGTCATATTTCTCAGCACTCAAACAATGTCTAGCACATGGTGTATACTAATACATACTCTTTGAGTGGATAATAAATGAATACAGATGGTAAGGGATTAGTATTCAGAATATGTAAAGAACTACAATGAGAAAACTTAGAACACATGGCTCAATAGAAAAATTATTTAGGTCTATGAATAGGCAGGTCATAGAACAGGACACCTGAAGGGACAATAAGAATATGGAAAGAGATTTAATATCATTTGTGATCAGGGAAAGGCAAAATTAAACGATGACTTCACACAAGAGACTAGCAAAAATTAGAAGTCTGATATTGCCTATAGGGAAACTTAGTGAGTAATGGTGTCAAGTCTCCCTAAATCCGCTGAGAGATTTAATTAAATTCTAATTAAATGATTTTAAATAGATTGTCAAGAAGGAGTCAAGGAAAAAGGAACTCTGTTCACTGTTAGTTGGAGCATAAATTGGCACAACCATTCTGGAGAAGAATTTGGAAATATGTAATAATCATATATATGCACTTACCCTAAGACCCAGAAATTCTACTTCCAAGTAAACATGCTAGAGATACTTTTTAATATGAGTCAAGTGACTACACAAGAATGTTTATAGTAGCATTGTTTTAATAGCAAACAACTGGATATAAACAAAATGTATACCACCAGTAGACTAGACAAACCATGGTGTAGTCATAAAATGGGATGGTCTATAGCAATAAAAAATTGCTATAACTATAATGTATAGTTATAAACAAATTATAGCTGGCCCTCCATAACTGAGGATTCTGCATTCACAGATTCAACCAACCTTGGATTGAAAATATTCAAAATGAAATTTCAGAAAATTCCAAAAAGCAAAACTTGAATTTGCTGCACACTAGCAACTATTTGCAAAGTACTTACATTGTATTTACAGTTATTTATATAGCATTTGAAGACTTCCCTGGTGGCTCAATGGGTAAAGAATCTGCCTGCAATGCAGGAGTCTCAGGAGCTGCGGGTTCAATCCCTGGGTCTGGAAGATCCCCTGGAGAAGGAAATGGCAACCCACTCCAGTATTCTTATTTGGAGAATCCCTTGCACAGAGGAGCCTGATGGGCTCTAGTCCATAGGGTCGCAAAGAGTTGGATATGACTGAAGCGACTGAGCACACACATACACATAGCATTTACAATATATTAGGTATTATGGACTTAAATGATTTGAAGTACAGGGGAGGATATGTGTAGGTTATATACAAATACTGCTCTATTTTATATAAAACACTTGAGCATCCATGGATTTTGATATGTATTGGAGGTCCTGGAACCAATTCCCTATGGATACGGAAGAATAACTGTATACACACATCATTGTGGGTGGATCTCATAAACACAGAGAGCAAAAGAAGCAAATTGCAGCATACATGTTGTATAATTCCATTTATGTAAAGTTTCAAAATATGATAAACTGTGCTGTATGTTGTCTATGAATAGATGGACATGTGGTCAAAGGGTAGTGGTTCGCTCTGAAGTGGGAGGGAGTGGTGTGGGATTAGGAGAGGGTACAACAGGGGGCTTCAACTGTCTGTGGTTTGTTACTTTAATAAGAAGCAAATAAATTAAAATTTGATGAAGATGTGTGGGTAGTGATAATATGATGACATGACATGAATAATAACTTCAGTATTCCCTTAGTATGTGCTTGAAATGATTCATTTGAAGAAATTACCATTAGCTCAGTATCATCTGTGTTTGGGTACCTGTGAGTTAAATGCTTAATCAGTTTGCTAATGCTACTATTTTCCCACCTTCATGGCCTCCTCTTTCTGTTTATACTATCCAGCTTCAGAGTTATTTGCTGAATGGGGAATCACACAGTTCTTGAACTTGAACCTCAGCTTCATTTGGGACAGGAGTCAAGCAACTTTTTCTGTTCGGGCCTAGCTTGTAAATATTTCCAGTTTTGTGGAAAAAGCAATGGACAGCAGTGGGGTAGGCTGAATTCTAAGATGACCCTCAAGCTTCCTGGCCCTAATGTACATACACTTTATCCCAGTTTTTCAGCTAAACACTGATCTAGGCACTGCTGTGAAGGGATTCTGGATATGTAATTCAGGTCCCAAATCAGCTGACTTTCAGACTATCCCTGGTAGGCTTAACCTAATCAGATAAGAGAAGAGACTCAATTGTGAGGGAGAGTCCCTGTTGTTGGCTTTGGAGGTAGGAGGGCCATGTGACAAGGAATGTGGGTAACCTGTAGGAACTGAGAGCAGCCTCAGTTTTGCAGCTGTAAGGGACAGTTCTGTCAACAACCACTTGACAGAAGACTTTGAGCCTCAGATGAGGCTGCCGCCCTAGCCAATCCCTTCATTTCAGCCTCAGGAGACCCTGAATGGGAACCAACTAAGTCCTGCCCAGACTTCTGACCTACAGAAACCATGAGGTTATCAGATGGTGTTGTTTAAAGCCACTAAGTTTGTGAGACTTTGTTATACAACCATACAAAATGAATGTAAGTAGCCAGAGAAAATGCACAAATGAATGAGCATGGGAGGTTGTTCCAATTTCATATAATTTTCATGTGTCACAAAATATTTTTCTTTAGTTTTTTCCCCACCATTTACATATACAAAAGTCATTCCTAAAAAAAAAAAAAAAGTCATTCCTAGCTCATGGGTTATATACAAACCAATGGTGGGGTGAATTTTGGCTTATGGGTTATACTTGGCAATCCCTGATCTAGGAATTGGTGTGTTTTTAAATCAAACCCTCTGAACTTTTGATAATGTTTCAGATCTCATAAGAATATGGAAATGTCTAAAACATTCTCTTCTTCAAGATTTGAAATCTGTTACCATTTATTTTCGTCACATAGCATCATAAGTATGACAGCTTTTCTCAAACATATGATAACGTTTTACAACAATTTTCTCTAATGGCCTAAGTCTCTTCTAAATATCAAATCTGAACTAGAAAAGCATTTCACTTATACATCAATTTCTAACACTCAAATAGGTTCAAAGGAACATTGCCAGCAATTTAATGAAAATATTGTGGTTATTTATTTATTTTATATCCCCAAGGAAGTCTTTATTTTTTTTTGATTGTGTGATTCTAATTAGTTGAGAAACATGCATGGCCTTTCTTGAGACATGTTAATTAGTATGGATGTTGCTATAACAATCTTCTAGTAATTTACATTTTCTGAATATCTGGTATATCATGCATTCATTTTTATCATTTAATGAAATTACTAAATCAGGAATTTAGAATGCTGTGCTTAAGCTTTCTTTAATTAGAAATAGAAATAGGAAAGTGGGCAGGACCCTTGAAACAGTGGTTTTAACGAAGTGGTTTGATAGCACAAGATAGACATGCTTGGGAGAACTTTCTGGAGTAGTTTCCTTGGGCTGCTGCAACAGAGTACCACAAACTGGGCAGCTTAAAGCAACATGAATTTATTCTCACAGTTCTGGAGGCTAGAAGTCTGAAGTCAAGTTGTCAGCAGGGCCACACTCCTTCTGAAACCTGTAAGGAAGAATCCTTCCTTCCCTCTCTCTCTAGCTTCTGTCTTTTGCTGGCAGTTGACAGCTGGTTGGTGTTCTTGGTTTATAGATGCATGAATCCAATCTCTGCCTCTATCACTGCATGGCTGCCTTCTCCCTGTGTGTTTCTTTCCATCTTTCTTTCTTCAACAAAAGCATGTATTAAAACATCTTATTGGAAATGTTAAAAAATGAATGCACTCTAAACTTCATGGTTTCCTTGAGGTTATAATTTTCAGCTACTTTTAGTACCATTTCAGAGAAAACACATATGGACTAAGACCACCTTCCAGACACCCTGATTAAATACAGTATATTTAACAACCAACAGCTCTACTTTCAACTCAGCAACCTAAACCCAAGAAATGAAGTGGAGCAGGACTCTATAATCCTTCCCCCTACCCCCATATTCTCTGCTTGCCCTTTTGTCTGTGGAAAAACTTTAGCCAAAGAATAAGTTTAATCAGAGAAGTGAGAAAATGTAGAAACAAAAATAGTCAAAGGAGACCAAATAATAGTTTAGTCATTAAACATAGCCAAAGACCTTTAGTTCCTCCTTAAGATCTGTAGATAATATTCTGAGGCACCTCTTGTAGATATTGAAACCCTCACCAGGTGGATTAAGTTAACTACATGATCACCAGACTGTAGCCGTGACATAAGCTGCCACAAGCTGCCACAATTCTGAGAACTGGCCTCAAAGAAATGGAAACAAACCAACCCTGAAACTGAAGATTAGCTGTACCTACATCTGATACGAAGAGCTGACTCATTGGAAAAGACCCTGATGCTGGGAAAGATTGAGGGCAGGAGGAGAAGGGGGCGACAGAGGATGAGATGGTTGGATGGCGTCACTGACTCAATGGATATAAATTTGAGGAGACTCCAGGAGACGGTGAAGGACAGGGAAGCCTGGTGTGTTGCAGTTCATGGGATTGCAAAGAGTAGGACACGACTTGGTGACTGAATAACAAGAGTCTCACAGCTTGCAAGTGGCCAGGCTTAGATGCAAACATAGGCAGAGGCTACATTCTTAACTACTTGGCTACTTTGTACCTCCCTTCTGAACATCAACCTTTCCCCACCACCATATGCTTGCATACTTTCTAGACTTTGCCCAAGGGCCCTTCTGGAGGTCCTCCTTAAACCCACCTTCCCAGCATGGGCCCTGCATTTCAGAAACATCCCCTGGACTCTGCCTGTTGTCATGATGAGGTGATAAAGAAACCAGCTGATGGTATGAGCAGGGCCTCCAGAGGCCTAGGATCCATTTCTCAAATTCGAGGACTCAGAAACTTTGTCTTGTTGGCATCCTCAGGAATGTTCGGGTCTGGGTCAGAATTCCCTTGTGTAAATCTACAAGGGGTTGATTGCTAATCCAGAATACCAATTTGGGAACTTACACTGAGAAATATGCCTGCCAGGCATTGCAAATATTGCCAAGAGAGTTGGTTGGAAAGGGACAGCTGCTCAGGCAATGGCTTGCCAGGGGTCCTTTGATGAGATTCTCCTGTCCACAATGTGGGTCCTGGTCCCCCTTCCAAAAAGAGGCCAGGGCACATGGGGTGGGTGGGAGTGCTGGCACAGGTTTGACTTCTGGTAGTAGGGTCCCAGGATCTGGGTTGTCTCAGGAGTTTTCTGCAGCCTGAGGCAGAGAGCCAGGCATCACGTGGAGAAGAGCAAGGTTCTGGCAGGAGAGCCCAAACCGTGCATTAAGTCCAAAGGCTGTGGGAGGACAGGAAGGGGAATGTGAGGAGGGAGTTAGGTAGCTCAGAGGGACTGGGCCGGAGAGCTGAGAGGAGATGTGATGTCAAATGCCTGGCTCAGTGTGACTCTTGCCTCCGACTCTTTGGATCTGGGCATGTGTGAGGTCATCCTGGTGATCAGACCTCAGCTCTTTCCTATGGTCTTTGACTTGACCCCGTCTTCAGGTGCCTGGCAGCCTCTGCTAGAAGCCTCACACTCAGGTTCTGGGCACATAAAATCCAGTCCTCCCCAGGAAGGGAAGTTTCAGATGCTTAGCCACAAATCTGGGGTTTCTGAGGTCTGCACAGCTGCCCTGGCCAGACTCTGCCACTCTCTCTTCCCTGAATCTGTGATGATGCAGAAGAAAAATGCAAGTTCCAAGGGTGGGTTTCCACTCTGGCAGCCCCCAAAGCACAAGGAAGAGGAGAGTCAATTTCATAGTCGGTTCCAAGAGCCAGAAAGGCTTTAGGCAAAAGTTTCATGAGAAACATGTTAGAATTTTTCAAAGTTGCTTGCTTCTGGCATCATTAGATACAATTTTTTCACCTTTGTCATGTTCAGACTCACTGTTGGACAGTCTTGTGATAGGCATTAACTTCTTATTTTATTGGTGCCGTTCATCATCCACACTTGGTCCAGGCCATGTTAATTGCTGCTGTGGCTCAGTCATTTTGTCTGACAGCTGCCTTCAGCCATCACCAGGTGAGTGAGCTGCTTTGGATCACAGCAGGTGCCTGGAACATAACAGGAAGTTTAATATATGTTGAATGAATGAGGAAATGAACACGTGATGGAATGAATCGCTGAAGATTCATTTATAAACTTTGCTTGTGGTCCAATATGCCTAAATATCACAAGAAAGCAGGTTGTAACTGCTCTTAAAGTAAAGTTTTGGGCATCTCTTGAAAAAAAAAATGACAGGTACTACACAAATATATTCTCATCAAAAAAGTTTCAAACATTCCAGGGGCTTCCCTGGTGGTCTAGTGGTTAAGAATCCACCTGCCAATGTAGGGGCCACGGGTTCATTCTCTGGTCCTTGATGATCCCACATGCCACGGAGCAACTAAGCCGGTACACAACTACTGAGCCCATGCATCACAACTACTGAAACTTGCATGCCTAGAGCCTGTGCTCTGTAGCAAGAGAGGCCACCGCAACAAGAAGCTTGCGAACCGCAACCAAGAGTAGCCACCACTCACTGCGACTAGAGGAAAGCCTGCATGCAGCAATGAAGACGCAGCACAGCCAAATAAATAATCTTTTTTAAAAATAGATTCAAACATTCCAGAAGTATACAGAAGAAAAGTTCCTGTTACTTTCCCTGCCACTATCTGAATCTCAGTCCCCCCATTAGAGGTAACCACTGTTATCAGTTCAGTGGGCATAATTCCCACCTACTTTCCATATATTTACATATATGTGATGCATTGGTGTTCTTATAAGCATATGACTTTCCTCCTTTTTATAAATGGGATTCCATTATGTCTATTGTTTCACAACTTGTTTTTTGGATTTAGCAACATATTTTGAGCATGTTTCCACATCAGGACATCTACTTCATTATTTTTTATGACTGCTTAGTACTCTATCTTTTATCTTTAAGGATCATCCTAAAAGAGGACACTGTTAAAGTGCTGCACTCAGTATGCCAGCAAATTTGGAAAACTCAGCAGTGGCCACAGGACTGGAAAAGGTCAGTTTTCATTCCAATCCTAAAGAAAGGCAATACAAAAGAATGTTCAAACTACCACACAATTGCACTCATCTCACATGCTAGCAAAGTAATGCTCAAAATTCTCCAAGCCAGGCTTTAACAGTAGTGATCCAAAAACTTTCAGATGTTCAAGCTGGATTTAGAAAAGGTAGAAGAACCAGAGGTCAAATTGCCAATATCTGCTGGATCCACAGAAAGAGCAATAGAGTTCCAGAAAAACATCTACTTCTGCTTTCTTGACTATGCCAAAGCCTTTGACTTTGTGGATCACAAAAAACAGGAAAATTCTTAAAGAGATGGGAATACCAGATCACCTGAGCGGCCTCCTGAGAAATCTGTATGCAGGTCAACAAGTAGCAGTTAGAACGGGACATGGAACAGCAGTCTGTTTCCAAATTGAGAAAGGAGTACGTCAAGGCTGTATGTTGTCACCCTGCTTATTTAACTTATATGCAGAGTACATCATGCGAAATCCTGGGCTGGATGAAGCACAAGATGGAATCAAGATTGCCGGGAGGAATATCAATAACTTCAGATATGCATATGACACCACCCTTATGGCAGAAAGTGAAGAGGAGCTAAGGAGTCTCTTGATAAAAGTGAAAGAGGAGAGTGAAAAAGTTGGCTTAAAACTCAACATTCAGAAAACTAAGATCATGGCATCTGGTCCCATCACTTCATGGCAAATAGATGGGGAAGCAATGGAAACAGTGAGAGACTTTGTTTTTGTTTTCTTGGGCTCCAAAATCATTGCAGACGGTGACTACAACCATGAAATTTAAAAGACTCTTGCTCCTTGGCAAAAAAGCTATGACAAACCCAGACAGTATATTAAAAAGCAGAGATATTACTTTGCTGACAAAGGTCCATCTAGGCAAAGCTGTGATTTTTCCAGTAGTCAGGTATGGATGTGAGAGTTGGACCATAAAGAAAGCTGAGCACCGAAGAATTGATGCTTTTGTACTGTGGTGTTGGAGAAGACTCTTGAGAGTCCCTTGGACTGCCAAGAGGTCCAACCAGTCTATCCTAAAGGAAATCAGTCCTGAATATTTATTGGAAGGACAGATGCTGAAGCTGAAGCTCCAATACTTTGGCCACCTAATGTGAAGAACTGACTCATTTGAAAAGACCCTGATGCTGGGCAAGATTGAAGACAGGAGGAGAAGGGGATGACAGAGGATGAGATGGTTGGATGGCATCACCAACTCGATGGACATGAGTTTGAGCAAGCTCTGACAGTTGATGATGGACAGGGAAGCCTGGTGTGTTACAGTCCATGGGTTGGCAAAGAGTCGGACACGACTGAGTGACTGAACTGAATGGAACTAGAACTCCATAACACTGATATACTATATTTTAGCTAGTCTTATTTGGTAAGTATTTCAGTGGTTCACAGTTTGTGTCTAATATAAACATTGCTGTAATAAATATCCTTGCTATTTATATATATTGCATATGGTTTAATATCTAGTAAGACAAGTCCCCTCTGTCCCATCATTCTTCCCTTTCAGCAGTTTTCTGGTTACTCTTCCTTGTTTGTTTTTCCATATGAACGTTAGATAAGCTTCTCCAGCCCCCAAAGTAAGCAGTTTTACTGCGTGCGGGTGTACTACATCACTTCAGTCATGTCCAACTCTTCGAGACGCTATGAACTGCAGTCCTCCAGGGTCCTTGGTACATGGGATTCTCCATGCAAGAATACTGGAGTGGCTTGCCATACCCTCCTCCAGGGGATCTTCCTGACCCAGGGATTGAACTCTCATCTCCTGCAGCTCCTATATTGACAGGCGGGTTCTTTACCACTGAGCCTCCAGGGAAGCCCTGCAGTTTTCCTGGGATCATGTTAAATCTGTAAGTGAAGTTAAGAAAGAATGGGCAAAAAAAAAAAAAAAAAAGGAAAGAATGGGCATGTTTTGATGTTGTCTTCAAATCTGAAAACATGGTATGCCTTTCTATTTAACGTTTTGTCTAAGATGTCTAAAAATATTTTATTAAAAAATTGCGAAGTTAATGAATGTCTGTTGCAGACAGTTTAAACCACTTCAGTTCAGTTCAGTCGCTCAGCCATGTCCAACTCTTTGCGACCCCATGAACTGTAGCACGCCAGGCCTTCCTGTCCATCACCAACTCCCAGAGTTTACCTAAACCCATGTCCATCGAGTCGGTGATGCCATCCAACCATCTCATCCTTTGTCGTCCTCTTCTGCTCCTTTCCTCAGTCTTTCCCAGCATCAGGGTCCTTTCCAATATGTTAGCTCTTCGCATCAGGTGGCCAAAGTATTGGAGTTTCAGCTTCAACATCAGTCCTTCCAATGAACACGCAGGACTGATCTCCTTGAAGATAGACTGGTTGGACCTCCTTGCTGTCCAAGGGACTCTCAAGAGTCTTCTCCAACACCACAGTTCAAAAGCATCAATTCTTTGGCACTCAGCTTTCTTCACAGTCCAACTCTCACATCCATACATGACCACTGGAAAAACCATAGCCTTGACTAGACGGACCTTTGTTGGCAAAGTAATCTCTGCTTTTTAATACGCTGTCTAGGTTGGTCATAATTTTCATTCCAAGGAGTAAGAATCTTTTAATTTCATGGCTGCAATCACCATCTGCAGTGATTTTGGAGCCCCAAAAAATAAAGTCAGCCACTGTTTCCACTGTTTCCCCATCTATTTCCCATGAAGTGATGGGATCAGATGCCATGATCTTAGTTTTCTGAATGTTAAGCTTTAAGCCAACTTTTTCACTCTCCTCTTTCACTTTCTTCAAGAGGCTCCTTAGTTCTTCTTCACTTTCTGCATTAAGGGTGGTGTCATATGCATATTTGAGGTTATTGATATTTCTCCTGGCAGTGTTGATTCCAGCTTGTGCTTCCTCAGCCCAGCATTTCTCATGATGTACTCTGCATATAAGTTAAATAAGCAGGGTGACAATATACAGCCTTGATGTACTCCTTTTCCTATTTGAAACCAGTCTGTTGTTCCATGTCCAGTTCTAACTGTTGCTTCCTGACCTGCATACAGGTTTCTCAAGAGGCAGATCAGGTGGTCTGGTATTCCCATCTCCCTCAGAATTTTCCACAGTTTATTGTGATCCACACAGTCAAAGGCTTTGGTATAGTCAATAAAGCAGAAATAGATGTTTTTCTGGAACTCTCTTGCTTTTTCGATGATCCAGTGGATACTGGCAATTTGATCTCTGGTTCCTCTGCCTTTTCTAAAACCAGCTTGAACATCTGGAAGTTCACAGTTCACGTATTGCTGAAGCCTGGCTTGGAGAATTTTAAGGATTACTTTACTAGTGTGTGAGATGAGTGCAATTGTGCGGTAGTTGAGCATTCTTTGGGATTGCCTTTCTTTGGGATTGGAATGAAAACTGATGTTTTCCAGTCCCGTTGCCACTGCTGAGTTTTCCAAATTTGCTGGCATATTGAGTGCAGCCCTTTCACAGCATCATCTTTCAGGATTTGAAATAGCTCAACTGGAATTTCATCACCCCCACTAGCTTTGTTAGTAGTAATGCTTTCTAAGGCCCACTTGACTTCACATTCCAGGATGTCTGGCTCTAGGTGAGTGATCACACCATTGTGATTATCTGGGTCATGAAGATCTTTTTTGTACAGTTCTTCTGTGTATTCTTGACACCTCTTCTTTTTTTTTTTTTTTTAAATCTTTTTTTTTTTATTAGTTGGAGGCCAATCACTTCACAACATTTCAGTGGGTTTTGTCATACATTGATATGAATCAGCCATGGATTTACACGTATTCCCCATCCCGATCCCCGCTTCCACCTCCCTCTCCACCCGATTCCCCCGAGTCCTCCCAGTGCACCAGGCTGGAGCACTTGTCTCATGCATCCCACCTGGGCTGGTGATCTGTTTCACCATAGATAGTATACATGCTGTTCTTTTGAAATATCCCACCCTCACATTCTCCCACAGAGTTCAAAAGTCTGTTCTGTATTTCTGTGTCTCTTTTTCTGTTTTGCATATAGGGTTATCGTTACCATCTTTCTAAATTCCATATATATGTGAAAGTATGCTGTAATGTTCTTTATCTTTCTGGCTTACTTCACTCTGTATAATGGGCTCCAGCTTCATCCATCTCATTAGGACTGGTTCAAATGAATTCTTTTTAACAGCTGAGTAATATTCCATGGTGTATATGTACCACAGCTTCCTTATCCATTCATCTGCTGATGGGCATCTAGGTTGTTTCCATGTCCTGGCTATTATAAACAGTGCTGCGATGAACATTGGGGTGCACGTGTCTCTTTCAGATCTGGTTTCCTCAGTGTGTATGCCCAGAAGTGGGATTGCTGGGTCATATGGCAGTTCTATTTCCAGTTTTTTAAGAAATCTCCACACTGTTTTCCATAGTGGCTGTACTAGTTTGCATTCCCACCAACAGTGTAAGAGGGTTCCCTTTTCTCCACACCCTCTCCAGCATTTATTGCTTGTAGACTTTTGGATAGCAGCCATCCTGACTGGCGTGTAATGGTACCTCATTGTTGACACCTCTTCTTAACATCTTCTGCTTCTGTTAGGTCCATACCATTTTTGTCCTTTATTGTGCCCATCTTTGCATGAAATGTTCCCTTGGTATCTCTAATTTTCTTGAAGAGATCTCTAGTCTTTCCCATTATATTATTTTCCTCTATTTCTTTGCTTTGTTTGCTGAGGAAGTCTTTCTTATCTCTCCTGGCTATTCTTTGGAACTCTGCATTCAAATGGGTATATCTTGCCTTTTCTCCTTTGCTTTTCACTTCCCTTTTCTCACAGCTATATGTAAGACCTCCTCAGACAGCCATTTTGCTTTTTTGCATTTCTTTTTCTTGGGGATGGTCTTGATTCCTGTCTGCTGTACAATGTCACGAACCTCCATCCATAGTTCATCAGGCACTCTGTCTATCAGATCTAGTCCCTTAAATCTATTTCTCACTTCCACTGTATAAACATAAGGAATTTGATTTAGGTCATACTTGAATGGTCTGGTGGTTTTCTCCACTTTCTTCAATTTCAGTCTGAATTAGAACTGTATAAAGTAAAAGTTAAAAGCTTTGGTCCCCAGCATCTGCCCCATTCCCACTGCCCATAGGTAACCACTGGTACTAGGTCATGGTGTTTTAGCCTCCCCTCCCTCCACTTGTTTTTTTTTTTTTTTTTTTTACTGGAGTATAATTGCTTTACAATATCTTGTTGGTTCTTAACAGATGAATGGATACAGAAATTGTGGTACATATATGCAATGGAATATCACTCAACTATAAAAAAGAATGCATTTGAATAGGTCCTAATGAAGTGGATGAACCTAGAGCCTATTACACAGACTGAAGTAAGTACCTCCTCTTTTTAAAACTTTTTATTTTGTATTGGAGTATAGCTGGTTAACAATATAATAGTTTCAGGTGTATAGCAAATGGATTCAGTTATATATATAATTCAGATTCTTTTCCTTTATAGGTTATTACAAAATACTGAGTGCTGTTCCCTGTGCTATACAGTAAATCCTTGTTGCTTATCTATTTTATGTATAGTAGTTTGTATCTGTTAATCCTATACTCCTAATTTATCCCCCACCCCTCACTTTCCCCTTTAACTATGTAAGATCATGCTTTTCCTGTGATCTGAAATTTGCCTTTTCCACTTTAAATATCTCTGGAGTAACTCTTTGTGTCAGCATATACAGTGCTGCCTCAATCATGTTTTTAGACATGTGGACTTCTTTTTTAAAATTTTTATATATTTATTTTTGGCTGTATTGGGTCTTTGTTGCTGTGTGCAGACCTTTTCTAGTTGTGATGAGCAGGGGCTACTCTTTGCTATGGTGTGCAGGCTTCTCATTGTGGTGGCTTCTCTTGTTCTGGAGCACAAACTCTAGGGCACTTGGGCTTCAGTAGTTGTGGCACACAAGCTCAGCAGTTGTGGTGCATGGGCTTTATTGCTCCACAGCATGTGGAATCCTCCCAGACCAGAGATTGAACTCATGTCCCCTGCATTGGCAGGTAGATTCTTACCCACTGTGCCACCAGGGAAGTCCCTGATTCAATCTTTTTTAATTTCTGCAGCACATTACACTCTGTGGATATACTATATATGTGTGTATATATATGTGTGTGTGTGTGTGTTTCTAATTCAATGCTCTGTGATAGGTATTTGGGTATGTTCATATTTTATAAATCATTTTATAATAAACATAAATAGTGTTACATGAATTATGTAAACAGTTTTGTAGGGTAAATTGCTAGTAGTGGAATTGCTGGTGTCAAAAGTTTTTGTGTGTTTAGAACTTTGATTGATGTTGCCAAACTACATTCCCAAACCTTTAACCAATGGTAAAAGAGAGAGTGTGATTTTTCAAAACCTTGTCAACACTAGGGTTATGAATCTTTTAAATATTTGCTGATCTATAATTTTCATCTATTTCTGAAGTAACAGGTTGAGCATCTTTGCATTTGTTTGTTGGCTGTTTATAATCGGTTTTTTGTTCTTTACCAATTTGTCTACTTTTCTTTTGTCTTCTCTTACTGACTTATAGCAGTTCTTTGTATATTACTAATGTTAGTCCTTTGCTTTTTACATTTTTTGCACAGATTTCCCCCAATTTTGTGCCTTTTGGCTGTGTTGATGATGTTTTGGCTGTTTACATGCTTTAAAATTGTTTACAGCCAAATGTTTAACTACTTTTTCCTTTTTGATTTCTGGATTCCAAGGTTGTAAAAATATTCTTATATTGTATTTTACTCCTGGTGTTTTATTTTTAAATTGAAATCTTAACTCCATCTGGAATGTATTTTTGTGTAGGAGGTGAGATAAGGATCTCGCTTCATGTGTTTCTAAATGACTAATGAATTAAGGATTTTTAGCTGCTAGTAAAGGAGCTAACTTTAACTATGAGAATATGGTGTATTTTCCTGAAACCTGAGTTCTGGGATGGAGTTTATTTATCCAAAAGGACCAGAATCTGGGAAGGGAAAGGTGTCAGGAATGCAAAGAGTACTAGTTTCTTTCCATCTCTCATCTCTGATGCTCTCTGAGTGTTGGCTTAGTTCTTCTCTCTCTGTGAACTGTTTTTTTTTTGTCCTACTACTGAGTCCTATGGTGGAGCTAGCCATACCAAAGCTCAACAACTAAGGTTTTAGGTCTCCTCCCTTCTAGACACCAGCACTTCAGACTGGAAGAGACTCTGATTAGTTCAGCTTGGGTCAGGGGTTCACCTTTGATCTGATCAGGGACAAGGATTACTTAATGCAAACATGGTTGTCGTGAACTCAATCCTGAAATCACATGGTCTGTGATGGGGAAGTTAGAGGATGGGCATTCTCTAGGTGGAATCATTGTAGATGGATTTGGGCAGCCATGTCTACTGCACCTTGTGTCCCAGTGCCTTATTTGAACGATACATTTTCTCCCTTTCTTTTGCATTCTCCTGGATAACTATTTCGGTAGGTGCCCAATATGCTACTGGAGATCAGTGGAGAAATAACTCCAGAAAGAATGAAGGGATAGAGCCAAAGCAAAAACAATACCCAGTTGTGGATGGGACTGGTGATAGAAGCAAGATCCAATGCTGTAAAGAGCAATATTGCATAGGAACCTGGATTGTTAGGTCCATGAATCAAGGCAAAGTGGAAGTGGTCAAACAGGAGATGGCAAGAGTTAACATTGACATTCTAGGAATCAGCGAACTAAAATGGACTGGAATGGGTGAATTTAACTCAGATGACCATTATATCTACTACTGTGGGCAGGAATCCCTTAGAAGAAATGGAGTAGCCATCATGGTCAACAAAAGAATCCGAAATGCAGTACTTGGATGCAATCTCAAAAACGACAGAATGATCTCTGTTCGTTTCCAAGACAAACCACGCATTATCACGGTAATCCACACCTATGCTCGAACCAGTAACGCTGAAGAAGCCGAAGTTGAATGGTTCTATGAAGACCCACAAGACCTTTTATTTTTTATTTTTATTTTTTCACAACTGATTCTTCTCACTTTATTATTCTTTTTCAAGATTATTTTTTTTTAGGTCTCAATTTTTATTTTATTTTTTTCATTTATTTTTATTAGTTGGAGGCTAATTACTTTACAATATTGTAGTGGGTTTTGTCATACATTGATATGAATCAGCCATGGAGTTACATGTATTCCCCATCCCGATTCCCTCTCCCACCTCCCTCTCCACCTGATTGCTCTGGGTCTTCCCAGTGCACCAGGCCCGAGCACTTGCCTCATGAATCCCACCTGGGCTGGTGATCTGTTTCACTATAGATAATATGCATGCTGTTCTTTCAAAACATCCCACCCTCGCCTTCTCCCACAGAGTCCAAAAGTCTGTTCTGTACATCTGTGTCTCTTTTTCTGTTTTGCATATAGGGTTATCATTACCATCTTTCTAAATTCCATATATATGTGTTAGTATGCTGTAATGTTCTTTATCTTTCTGGCTTACTTCACTCTGTATAATGGGCTCCAGTTTCATCCATCTCATTAGAACTGATTCAAATGAATTCTTTTTAACAGCTGAGTAATATTCCATGGTGTATATGTACCACAGCTTTCTTATCCATTCGTCTGCTGATGGGCATCTAGGTTGCTTCCATGTCCTGGCTATTATAAACAGTGCTGCGATGAACATTGAGGTGCACATGTCTCTTTCAGATCTGGTTTCCTCGGTGTGTATGCCCAGAAGTGGGATTGCTGGGTCATATGGCAGTTCTATTTCCAGTTTTTTAAGAAATCTCCACACTGTTTTCCATAGTGGCTGTACTAGTTTGCATTCCCACCAACAGTGTAAGAGGGTTCCCTTTTCTCCACACCCTCTCCAGCATTTATTGCTTGTAGACTTTTGGATAGCAGCCATCCTGACTGATGTGTAATGGTACCTCATTGTGGCATTGATTTGCATTTCTCTAATAATGAGTGCTGTTGAGCATCTTTTCATGTGTTTGTTAGCCATCTGTATGTCTTCTTTGGAGAAATGTCTGTTTAGTTCTTTGACCCATTTTTTGATTGGGTCATTTATTTTTCTGGAATTGAGCTTCAGGAGTTGCTTGTATATTTTTGAGATTATACAAGACCTTTTAGAACTAACACCCAAAAAAGATGTCCTTTGCATTATAGGGGACTGGAATGCAAAAGTAGGAAGTCAAGAAACACCTGGAGTAACAGGGAAATTTGGCCTTGGAGTACAGAATGAAGCAGAGCAAAGGCTAATAGAGTTTTGCCAAGAGAACGCACTGGTCATAGCAAACACCCTCTTCCAAAAACACAAGAGAAGACTCTACACATGGACATCACCAGATGGCCAACACCAAAATCAGATTGATTATATTCTTTGCAGCCAAAGATGGAGAAGCTCTATACAGTCAGCAAAAACAAGACCGGGAGCTGACTGTGGCTCAGATCATGAACTCCTTATTGCCAAATTCAGACTTAAACTGAAGAAAATAGGGATAACCACTAGACCATTCAGGTATGACCTAAATCAAATCCCTTGTGAATATACAGTGGAAGTGAGAAATAGATTTAAGGGACTAGATCTGATAGACAGAGAGCCTGATGAACTATGGACGGAGGTTCGTGACATTGTACAGGAGACAGGGATCAAGACCATCCCCACGGAAAAGAAATGCAAAAAAGCAAAATGGCTGTCTGAGGAGGCCTTACAAATAGCTGTGAAAAGAAGAGAAGCAAAAAGCAAAGGAGGAAAGGAAAGATATTCCCATTTGAATGCAGAGTTCCAAAGAATAGCCAGGAGAGATAAGAAAGACTTCCTCAGGGATCAACGCAAAGAAATAGAGGAAAACAACAGAATGGGAAAGACTAGAGATCTCTTCAAGAAAATTAGAGATACCAAGGGAACATTTCATGCAAAAATGGGCACAATAAAGGACAGAAATGGTAAGGACCTAACAGAAGCAGAAGATATTAAGAAGAGGTGACAGGAATACACAGAAGAACTGTGCAAAAAAGATCTTCATGACCCAGATAATCACAATGGTGTGATCACTCACCTAGAGCCAGACATCCTGGAATATGAAGTTAAGTGGGCCTTAGAAAGCATCACTATAAACAAAGCTAGTGGAGGTGATGAAATTCCAGTCGAGGTATTTCAAATCCTGAAAGATGATGCTGTGAAAGTGCTGCACTCAATATGCCAGCAAATTTGGAAAACTCAACAGTGGCCACAGGACTGGAAAAGGTCAGTTTTCATTCCAATCCCAAAGAAAGGCAATCCCAAAGAATGCTTTAGCAATTCAACCCTGCTCACCTGCCACTGTGAATATAGCAGGAAATAGTTATCCAGTTCAGTTCAGTCGCTCAGTTGTGTCCGACTCTTTGCAACCCCATGAATCACAGCACGCCAGGCCTCCCTGTCCATCACACACTCCCGGAGTTTACTCAAACTCATGCCCATCGAGTCGGTGATGCCATCCAGCCATCTCATCCTCTGTCATCGCCTTCTCCTCCTGCCCCCAATCCCTCCCAGCATCAGGATCTTTTCCAATGGGTCAACTCTTCGCATCAGGTGGCCAAAGTATTGGAGTTTCAGCTTCAGCATCACTCCTTCCAATGAACACCCAGGACTCATCTCCTTTAGGATGGACTGGTTGGATCTCCTTGCTGTCCAAGGGACTTTCAACAGTCTTCTCCAACACCACAGTTCAAAAGCATCAATTCTTCGGCGCTCAGCTTTCTTCACAGTCCAACTCTCACATCCATACATGACCACTGGAAAAACCATAGCCTTGACTAGACAGACCTTTGTTGGCAAAGTAATGTCTGCTTTTTAATATGCTATCTAGGTTGGTCATAACTTTCCTTCCAAGGAGTAAGCGTCTTTTAATTTCATGGCTGCAGTCGCCATCTGCAATGATTTTGGAGCCCCCAAAAATAAAGTCTGACACTGTTTCCACTGTCTCCCCATCGATTTCCCATGAGGTGATGGGACCAGATGCCATGATCTTAGTTTTCTGAATGTTAAGCTTTAAGCCAACTTTTTCACTCTAATCTTTCACTTTCATCAAGAGGCTTTTTAGTTCCTCTTCACTTTCTGCCATAAGGGTGGTGTCATCTGCATATCTGAGGTTATTGATATTTCTCCCGGCAATCTTGATTCCAGCTTGTGCTTCCTCCAGCCCAGCGTTTCTCGTGATGTACTCTGCATATAAGTTAAATCAGCAGGGTGACAATATACAGCCTTGACATACTCCTTTTCCTATTTGGAACCAGTCTGTTGTTCCATGTCTGGTTCTAACTGTTGCTTCCTGACCTGCATACAGGTTTCTCAAGAGGCAGGTCAGGTGGTCTGGTATTCCCATCTCCCTCAGAATTTTCCACAGTTTATTGTGATCCACACAGTCAAAGACTTTGGCATAGTCAATAAAGCAGAAGTAGATGTTTTTCTGGAACTCTCTTGCTGATGATCCAGCGGATATTGGCAATTTGATCTCTGGTTCCTCTGCCTTTTCTAAAACCAGCTGGAACATCTTGAAGTCTGACTCTGTGCAATGCTATGGACTGCAGCCCACCAGGCTCCTCTGCCCATGGGATTCTCCAGGCAAGAATACTCAAGTGGGTTGCCATACTCTCAACCCAGGGATTGAACCTGTGTCTCTTATGTCTCCTGTATTTGCAGGTGGGTTCTTTAACCACTAGTGCCACCTGGGAAGCCCTAAGACCTGGAACAGGTCTTAACAAAGACCTGTTTTTTAACAGGTATTTTATATATATAATGATTATATAATTAAATATATATATATATATAAATATATATTTATATATACATTTAATATATATTAATATAATAATAATATATTATATAATTTAAATATATATTAATATTTTATTATATTATATTAACAATATATTGATATATAATAATATATTTATTACATTAATAATAATATATTTATTATATCAATATTAATATATAATAATTTATATATAAATATATATTTATATATTTAATATATATTTATATTATATTAATATATATTAATATAATATAATAATATAATAACAATATATATAATATAATATTATATATAAAAATATTTATATATAAATATATATTTATATATTTATATATTCAATATAAATATAATTAAATAATAATTAAATATATAATATTTAACCTGTATTTCTTAACAAAGAAATAAATAAATTTTACAAAATACACAATGTGCCCAAACCTTGTTGCATTTCCTCAGACCCCTTGTTACACAGCAACATCATTAATCAGTATGTTTCATGCTTTGATGAGGGGTCAGTTCCATGCAGGAGCTTTAGTACAACAGGTCAGGCTAATTCTAGACCTACACAGCACACACACCTTTTCTTCTTTTAAGCCTCTGCACCCCGTCTTTCATCATCTCTTCTTGATTCCTATGTCACTGAAAAGATAGGAGCAATCAAAAGAGAACTTCCACAAGCCCTCACCATCACACTTGCCCTCTTACCTGCAGCTGTATCTCTGTTCACTGCTGTGCTTCCTGTTGCTAGAAACCAACTGTCCACGACTCTCTGTGTAGCCCATCCCATGTGTGTGCACTAGATTCCATCTCTTTTCTTCTGCTTGAGGACCTCACCCCAGCAGCTTCCCCCTCTCTCTGCCTCATCGGCTTTTCTCTCCACAGCATTATTCCTATCCGCATCCAAAGATGCTATTTCTACTCCCCATCTTCAAACTTCATCTTGAACTCACTTCCTCCTGTAGTCCCACAGTCTCTGCTCCACTCTAAAACAAAGTTCCTTAAAAAGTTGCCTGTTCTTGCAGTCTCTAATTCCTTTCCTCCCACTCTCTCTTGAACCCACTCCAGCTATTCTTTCATGCTCACCACTTGGCTACAACTGCTGTTATAGCTACTTTCCTGTTGCTAAATACAACCACCTGTGGGTGATATTTACATCATTGATGATTTCTCCACCTTGAAGCATTTTCTCCACTTGGCTCCCAGGATACACATTTTCCTGATTTTCTTCCACATCTCTTGACTTGTTTTTTCAGTATCCTGTACCAGTTTTCCTTTAGTACTCCTTCCCATGCCATCCCTCCACATCTGACCTCTTAACATTGGGCCAGTTCTTAGATTTTTCTCTGTCTTAATTTACTCCCACAGTGAGCTCATCTAGTTTCATGACTTTCAATACCACCTATATGCTAATGACCTCAAATTTATATTTCCAGCCCTGACCTCTCCCATGAAATCCAGACCTGTATAGCCAGTCGACTATATCCCTCCACTTGGACGCCCAAAAAAAGACCACTCAAAGTCAACATGTCCAAAACCCAACTCCAAATTTTCCTCAAAATTGTCAACCCCTAAAGTTTCCCCCATAACACTAAATGGAAATTCAACCTCTCAGTAGCTTAGGCTAAAATCCTGGGAGTCATTAAAAAACAACAACAAACTTTTATTTTATATTGGAGTATAACCAGTTAACAATGTTGTGATAGTTTCAGGTGGACAGCAAAGGGACTCAGCCATACATACACATGTATACATTCTCCCCCAAATTCCCCTTCTGGGAGTCATTTTTGACGCCCCTCTTTTATTCACATCTGTTAGCAAATCCTGTTGACTCTACCATGAAAATACATCCAAAATCCACCACTTTCCTCCACGTCCATTGCTCATACCCTAATCCAAGCCTTTTTGAAGCTACCTCTTCTCTGGCTTATCACAATAACTGTTCTCCTTGCATCTTCCCTTTCCAATTTTTTAAGAAAAGATATTTATTTATTTGGCTCTGCTGGGTCTTAGGTGTGGCACATGGGAATTCTAGTTGTGATGTGAACTTTTAGTTATGGCATGCGGGACCTAGTTCCATAAGCAAGGATTGAGCCTGGGCCCCCTGCATTGGGAACACAGAGTCTTAGCCACTTGATCACCAGGGAAGTTCCTTGCTCCCCTACAATCTGTTCTCAACACAGCAGACTGAATGGTTCTTTGAGAATAGGAGACATCATATCACTTCTCTGCTCAAAATCCTCCAATGGCTTTTCATCTCTTTCTACAGAAAAGATGTGTGTGTGTTAAGTCGCTTCAGTTGTGTCCAACTCTTTGAGACCCTGTGGACTATAGTCTATCAGGCTTCTCTGTCCATAGGATTCTCCAGACAAGAATACTGGAGTGGGTTACCATGCCTTCCTCTAGGGGATCTTCCTGACCCAGGGATTGAACCCGAGTCTCCTGCATTGGCAGATGTGTTCTTTATCACTAGTGCCACCTGGCTTTCCTGGTGGCTCAGATGCTAAAGAATCTGCCTGCAATGCTGAAGACCTGTGTTTGATCCCTGGGTTGGGAAGATCCCCTGTAGAAGGAAATGGCAACCCTCTCCAGTATTCTGACCTGGAGAATTCCATGGACAGAGGAGCCTGGAAGGCTGCAGTCCATGGGGTCACAAAGAGTCAGACATGATTGAGTGAATAACGCTTTCAACACTTTCCACATAAAATATAAAGTCATAGTGTCTTACAAGGTCCTGTATGATCTGTTACAGGCCGCCCCCCCCCAAATATATTACATCATATTCTATGGTTCTCCTCCCAGCCCTGCCATGCAACCTGACCCTTGATCTATGCTCACTCCACTCCAGTCACAATAACTCTCTTGCTGTCGCTTTAGCATGCCAACCATTCTCCTCAGCCACTTGGGACATTTGCCCGCACTATTCTTTCCAAACCAGAGGTTTTCAGTTGGGGGCCATTTTGCTACCCAGGTGACTTTTCTCAATGTTTACAGACATTTCTTGTTTTTTTTTTTTTTTTTACTTTATTGACTATCTATTTTTTTATTGGGGTATAGCCAGTTAACAAGCAGTGTTGTGATAGTTTCAGGTGAACAGTGAAGGGACTCAGCCATATATACACATCTACCCGTTCAGCTATACATATACATCTATCCATTCTATCCCAAACACCCCTCCCATCCAGGTTGCCATAACATTGAGCAGAAGATGGCAGGTACAGTTAGTTCAGTTCAGTCGCTCAGTTGTGTTCGACTCTTTGCAATCCTGTGGACTGCAGCTCGCCAGGCCTCCCTGTTCATCACTAACTCCCGGAGTTTATTCAAACTTATGTCCACTGAATCAGTGATGCCATCCAACCATGTTATTCTCTGTTGTCCCCTTCTCCTCCCACCTTCAATCTTTCCCAGCATCTGGGTCTTTTCCAATGAGTCAGTTCTTCACATCAGGTGGCCAAAGATTTGGAGGTTCAGCTTCAGCATCAGTCCTTCCAATGAACACCCAGGACTGATCTCCTTTAGGATGGACTGGTTGGATCTCCTTGCAGTCCAAGGGACTCTCAAGAGTCTTCTCCAACACCACAGTTCAAAAGCATCAATTCTTTGGCACTCAGCTTTCTCTAAGTCCAACTCTCACATTCATACATGACTACTGGAAAAACTATAGTTTTGACTAGATGGACCTTTGTTGACAAAGTAATGTCTCTGCTTTTTAATAAGCTGTCTAGGTTGGTCATAACTTTTCTTCCAAGGAGCAAGAGCCTTTTAATTTCATGGTTGCAGTCACCATCTGCAATGATTTTGGAGCCCCCCAAAATAAAATCTGTCATTGTTTCTATTGTTTCCCCATCTATTTGCCATGAACTGATAGGACCAGATGCCATGATCTTAGTTTTCTGAATGTTGAGTTTTAAGCCAACATTTTCACTCTCCTCTTTGACTTTCATCAAGAGGCTCTTTAGTTCTTCTTCGATTTCTGCCATAAAGGTGGTGTCATATGCATATCTGAGGTTATTGATATTTCTCTCAGTAATCTTGATTCCAGCTTGTGCTTCATCCAGCTTGGCATATCTCATGATGTACTCTGTATATAAGTTAAATAAGCAGGGTGACAATATACAGCCTTGACATACTCCTTTCCCTTTTTGGAACCAGTCTGTTGTTCCATGTCCAGTTCTAACTGCTACTTCTTGACCTGCATACAGATTTCTCAGGAGGTAGGTCAGGTTGTCTGGTATTCCCATCTCTTTCAGAATTTTCCACAGTTTATTGTGATCCACACAGTCAAAGGCTTTGGCATAGTCAAGAAAGCAGAAGTAAATGTTTTTCTGGAACTCTCTTGCTTTCTCGATGATCCAGCGGATGTTGGCAATTTGATCTCTGGTTCCTCTGCCTTTTCTAAATCCAACTTGAACATCTGGAAGTTCATGGTTCATGTACTGTTGAAGCCTGGCTTGGAGAATTTTGAGCATTACTTTACTAGTGTGTGAGATGAGTGCAATTGTGTGGTAGTTTGAACATTCTTTGGGATTGTCTTTCTTTAAGATTTGAATGAAAACTGACCTTTTCCAGTCCCGTGGCCACTGCTGAGTTTTCCAAAGTTGCTGGCATATTGAGTGCAGCACTTTCACAGCATCATCTTTCAGGATTTGAAATACCTCGACTGGATTTCCATCACCCCCACTAGCTTTGTTCATAGTGATGCTTCCTAAGGCCCACTTGACTTCACATTCCAGGATGTCTGGCTCTAGGTGAGTGATCACACCATTGTGATTATCTGGGTCATAAACATCTTTTTTGTATAGTTCTTTTGTGTATTGTTGCCACCTCTTCTTAATATCTTCTACTTATTTTAGGTCCCTACCATTTCTGTCCTTTATTGTGCCCATCTTTGCATGAAATGTTCCCTTGGTTTCTCTAATTTTCTTGACAAGATCTCTAGTCTTTCCCATTCTGTTGTTTTCCTCTATTTCTTTGCATTGATCACTGAGGAAGGCTTTCTTATCTCTCCTTGCTAGTCTTTGGAACTCTGCATTCAAATTGATATATTTTTCCTTTTCTTCTTTGCCTTTTGCTTCTCTTCTTTTCAGCTATTCGTAAGGCCTCCTCAGACAACCATTTTGCCTTTTTGCATTTCTTTCCTTGTGGATAATCTTTATCCCTGTCTCCTGTACAATGTCACAAACTTCTGTCCATAGTTCTTCAGGCACTCTATCAGATCTAATCCCTTGAATCTATTTGTCACTTCCACTGTATAATCATAAGGGATTTGATTTAGGTCATACCTGAATAGTCTAGTTGTTTCCCCTACTTTCTTCAATTTAAGTCTGAATTTGGCAATAAAGAGTTTGATCTGAGCCACAGTCAGCTCCCAGTCTTGTTTTTGCTGACTGTATAGACTGTATAGAGCTTCTCCATCTTTGGCTGCAAAGAATATAATCAATCTCATTTCAGTATTGACCATCTGGTGATGTCCATGTGTAGGGTTGTCTCTTGTATTGTTGAAGAGGGTGTTTGTGATGACCAGTGAGTTCTCTTGGCAAAACTCTATTAGCCTTTGCCCTGCTTCATTCTGTACTCCAAGGCCAAATTTCTCCAGGATGGCAGGTTAGTGCCTCAAAATAATCATCTTTGGGGTCTGGATGCCAGGTTCTTTTATAGATTAGAGATGGTGAGGGGGAGGTGAGGAAGCAAAGTGAAAAGGCTATTCATCTTGCAAACATCTTCTAGAATGGCAAGCCTCAGGCACGGGATGTGTTAATTTCTTCCTGCCATCTATAGGTGGACAGAGAGTTCTGAACAAAGACACTCTAGTTTACAGTCAGGCATTGGTAGCTCAGTGGGTAAAGAATCTGCCCAAAGTGCAGGAGACCCGGGTTTAATCCCTGGGTTGGGAAGATCCCCTGAAGAAGGATGTGGCGAGCCACTTCAGTATTCTTGCCTGGAGAATTCCATGGACAGAGGAGCCTGGAGGGCTACAGTCCATGGGATCGCAAGAATAGAACATGATGTAATGCCTAAACCACCAGAGGGAGAGGGTCCTTTTAAGCAAGCTATTATGTATGATTATATTAACAAAAATAACGAAAAGCAAGTCAAAGAAACAGTTTCCAACATGGAGTCAAAACTGGCTTCTTCTCTGCAACAATTCCTCACTATCAAAGCCGGTTCCACAATCTTATGGAAAAAATGGGTGATGACTGTTCTGCTTAGTCAGGTGGGTCTTTCTGGGAGTGTCTGCCATCATTATCAGTGTTTCAAATGTTGTGATTTGTTTTCTTTTTGTTCCTCTTTTGGAAAGTGTCTGTTTTACACCTGTAGACTTAGATATGCTGAACTTCAAATTCACGAGACAGCATCTCAAGTGAACAAATTTAGCGCTTTTCTATGTATGGAATGATGCAAGAGTCAGGGCTCATTGATATTATTTCCTTGGTATGTACCTCAGCCATCTGGGGCCTGTAATCCTGCATTCTCAGTTTCCTCAGGGTTCACCATAAGGAGTGGCTGGAGTGGCTGCAGTTTGATGACTGTTATGTGGTGTTGATTAAAAAATATGATCACAACCTGAAAGTAGAGAGTTATTTTATTTGGTGAGAATGTTTAGGACTCTAAGCCCAGGAGACAACATCTCAGTAGCTCTGAGAAACCTGCCCCAAGGAAGCAAGTGGGGGAGTCAAGGTATATACAAGTTTGCAACAAAAGGAGCAGGTACTCTGAAAACTAAAGATCAGGTATCAAGTTAAGGAATTTAGCATTCCATGTATGGGAAGATGGAAGGCTCTTGCTCACTGAATTCACTCCTTTCATATGTACCTCAGCTATCTGGGGCCAATCCTATTTCCTTGTTCACCTTGCTTCTTACATTCCCCCAGCTCCTCAGCAATCACCATGGTTGATGGCAGCATCCTCTGGATCGCAGTTTTGGGAGCCCTCATTCATATTTGGAGGCCAGAAATTGCTGATGACTGTGACATTTCTTGTTTATTAATATGGCAGGACATATTTTCACTTTATGATGGCAGGTATTTCCCTTCCTTGGGGCTCACTGACTCACATTGAAGGGCTGCAATCACTTCTTACCCTCTTGGTCATGAATGACCATTGTCTGGGAAACATTTCATGATCAACTTTTGTCCCACGGTCCTGGGAGGCTCATCCCAGTTAAGCCAAAAATTCTTGCTATGTCACTCCAGGTCTTAAGTTTTGGACCAGGTCCCATCAATAATTAAAAATTCTCTGGAATCTGTCTACAATAATCCAGGAGACATTTTCCCTTGTTGCTTCTTCTCATACCTAGAATCACACTATTACAATTATTTTACGTTAAAAATGTGATTTTTCTCAAAATGTTTAGCCATAGAACTTTTATTGGAGGCCTGAATACACACCGGTTACTGCAAGAGACAACAATCTTATAAATTAAACAAGATATAAGTAATGCAGACAATGACATAGAGCAGCAGGGAGATGCAAAGCACAATTTGAAAACAAAGAACAAATTTAAACAATGATTAGTGTAACTACTTGTAATCCAACTGCAGTAATCAAGTGACCAAAGGAACCATAACTGATTTAATGAGCTAACTACAGTTTCATTGCACAGAGCATACACACTGATGCATGGCCTAATCTTTGACACCAGCATATGTTACTGCCAGGATCAACCAGGTAGAGAGAAAAGGATATATGTTCCAAAAGGCATAATCTACCAAACTCCTGGAAGTCATAATTAATTGAAGAAGTTTTTCTTATATATGGAAAACCCAGATTTAAACCAGTAATCCTTTGAAATAGAAACCATAAAAATTGCAACCATATTTACCAGTTTATTCAGTTCTATGTAAATTAATCCCTTTTGTTAACAGCTTTATGAAGTCATCACGTTTCTTTTTTTTTTTTTTTTGAAACAGCTTTTTATTAAACAGAAAAGCGTAACTGCAACACAATTTTAAATGTTTGAAAATTAGGTCACAAAGAGATGCAAAATGTTTGCAGTATGACTATTATATATTCAAATAGCTAAAGTCATCAAATCTTACACCAATACAAACATAAGATTATTTCATGATTAGCCTAAATTTAATAACTATAAGCTATATTAGTGGATTTCTTTTCCTATTTAACATTTTAATTAACACTACTGATTTCCTTACCAAATGGAACCTACTCAACTAAATTTTAAAAAACGGTTAAATGACTAAAATTCTGCAAACCAGTAGTTGGGTTGCAGAGATGTCTGGGAGAAGTAGATAAAATGCTGAGAAATCATCAATTAGTTTACATGTAAAACTCTCCCATCTTATTCATGACTCTGATACTAATCCACTCTTAATGGACTTTGCCAAGTTGATCTGCTGGGTACTACAAATAAACCTGAGACCAAACTCTATTCTCTTCCAGGTGTGGTTTACATAAGGTTAGCCAAACTTAACTCATTTTTAAAAATATTCCTTCCAAAATCCAATCTGTGCCAGAGAGAACATAAATCTGGAGTAGAAACATTTGCAGTGGTTACAGGTACTTACCAAGTACTTTTCCCATCCTATTTCTATTTTTCCTCAAAAATTTCTATTTCAAACACACACACAACCAGAACTCATCTTTTCAGATACCAAGTGGGTTATTTTGTGCAAAGGAAGTTTTCAGTAAAAAATCTTCCCCATACCATAATTCGAAGAAAAATCTTCATTTTTATAGCCTCCATTTTCAATTAATGAAAGAGAAAACTACTATCCTTACTACTAAACATAATAAATTAAGCCCTAACTGAGAAAGTTTTGGTTAAGTTTCAACAGTTAGAGTTCAGACTACTCTCCTAGATGATTAGCTACTGAAATTACTTTTTACAAATGTGAAACCAATTTTTTCCTTAGGGGAAGGAAAAACAGCAAGAAAGCAAATGGAAAAGAGGCACACGATGGTAGACAGGGTACATAAAGCTGTGCATTCAGTACATGATTTTGGTTACTTTTTCACAACACATTAGTTATTTGCTTGTATCTCTATGCCTACAATATAAGACAATGTTAACCCTATAGATCAAAACAAATTTGATAAAACATTCATTTTCAAGTTTCATAAATATATGCATTTCTAATTATAAAGTCTCTACATTTGCACATTTTCACAGACTAACATAATACACAAACTCATGGAAGTCTTCTGTTATGCTCTTAATTTTGCCTAGATCTGACATTATCTTCATAAATACTCAGTGAAGCCACAAACAAAAGTACTATAACTTTTGGGATCTATCCAAGTTTTAAAGAAAAAAAAGATCAGCAGCAATTCCATAAGACATAAGAGATATCAATCCCTTATTTTCTTTTGCTTTTTGTGTCAGTTGTTTGAAAAACACTAGAAGCTGACATGAGATTTTCTATATATTGTCCGAGAACTTGGTTTTCTGATTTTAGCTTCAGATTTTCTTCCTTAACTGCATCTACTCTTGCAGACAGATTGGATATAGGCAGTCAGTTTCCAAACAATTCATCATTTTGTACTTTTGCATTAGCAAGAAATTCAAAAGAGCAGGCCCTTCAAATGTGTGTTGGAGTTCCAACACTTGATTAATAAGTCGTGTTTTTTCCTCCAGTTCCACCTGATTTTCAGCATCAACTGCATCCATGTCAGCATTCATCATCTTCGGTAACAAACTTCTGTGCCTTGGATACAAAATTCTTGATGAATGGTCAAATGCCCAGGCGCTCTTCCCGGGTCCCCGATGCGCCGGCCGGCGTCCAGCCCTCCCCGCCCTGCAGAGGCTCTCAGCAGTATCGAGGCCGCAATTCCAGCCGCCCGAGGCCGGGCCCTTCGAGGTCCACGACTACCCTCACCTGCCTTCTGAGGCGCCGGCAGGGGGAGGGTTCCTCATCACGTTTCTTATTAGAATTTTTCAGTTTTTTTTTTTTACTCAGTTCAGTATTATGTTATGAAAATCAGAAACTTCTAAAGTCCTTTTTATAAATCTTGAAGAGTAGACATTTTGCAAAGGCTTTAGAGTGAAACCATGTTGGTTATCCATTTTAAATATATTAAGTGTGCACATGACCTTCCCAAACTCCCTAACTAACCCTCCCTAACAACTATCCCCCACAGCAACCATGAGTTCGTTCTCTAAGTCTTTACAGATATTTCTGATTGTCACAACCGGGAGGAGGGTAGCTACTGGCATCCAGTGGGTAGAGGCCAGGGATCCTGCTAAACACCCTATGATACACACGACAGCCTCTCCTACAGCAAAGAATTATCTGGCCCAAACTCAACAGTGTCCATGTTCAGAAACCTCACCCTATCTGATCTACTCTTTCCCTGGGTGTCTACATGGCTCATGCTCCTGGTCTTTGCTGAAATGTCACCCTCTCAGAGATGACTGCTTTATTTAAAATTGCAGTCCCTCCACCTCCCATCTCTCTTTCCTGCATGAGTTTTCTCAATAGCACTGATCCCTGTCTGATATATTATATATTTTACTTATTGCTTTTTTGTTTTTTTCCACAAGAATTTAAGCTACATTCAAGGTAGAAATTTTGAGTGTTGCAGGTCTACATCAGATATGACTCAGGAAATAATTGTTGAATTAACAGATGCCAACTTTATCATATAGGACTATGGTCTCCCATATATTTAAGTCTATTTCTATACTCCATTCTTATCTGTTAAACTGCCAATTCCTGTCAACTCCTGTTTCACACTCTTTTAATCACTTTTTGTGATATACTTCACTATCTGGCAGGATTAATCCTCACTTATTACCCTTCTTTCCCAGATTTTAATGTATTTTATGATGATTTTTGTCACGCTCTCCATCTCTCCCTTCAGAGAATTCACTTCTAGAATTTTGGTTGGGTGTGTGTTGGATTTCTAGAAAGAACTGAAATGTTTGGGAGAACTAAAGTTGTTCTAATGTTCAGTCTACCTATTTAAGAATAAAATATATCTCCATTTATTAAAGTCTTATTTTATGTTCCACAAGGGTTTTCTTTGTATAAGTTCTTCTGCTCATTTCTTATTTATTTCTAGATATTTTATGGGTTTTACTACTATTGTGAATGGGGTAATTTCTTCTATTGTAAATTCTCACTGGTTGTAGATTTTATATGATAACCTCAAAGCCAGCCATCCAGGATAATAAGTATGAGGGAAAAAATTTAAATAGAGAACATTCTTTTTCCTAGTTTTGCTTCCTTAATGAGAAGGATTTAAGTCTCTGTTTCTGCACTGTAATATTTTAACAGCCTCACAGTTTTTTATAATCTGAAAGAGATTTTGTAAACTTTTTTTTTGCAATAATTGAGTCTGGATGCTTTATTTGGTTTTCCCAACTTTGGACACTTACTGAATTCAAAATGTACCTCTGAAACACCTGCACTACTTTGGGAAAGAAACAAGATTGAGGAATCTTTCTTCTATAGATGGTTAAGAGCAAGTTTTTTGAGTTGACTTGTTAATTATTAAGAAAATTACTGTAAAAATTCAGCTCACTGAAACTCTTTTGTTTCAGCTTTTAGGTTTAAAGAAAGTTCAAATTGCAGTATTCAGATACTGTGGAAGCCACTTGATTTAAAGGGCTAGTTGTGATTTCTAGCCCATGAAGGCAAAAACCTCTTACTTAAAGAGCTTGAAAAAGCATGATTAAAAAAAATTTTGGAACAGAAGCATTTTATTTCAAGTGTGCTTTATACATGAAATGAACCAAAATCCATTCAAACTTTCAAAATTGCATTGCTACTATTTTATGCAAATTGCATGCTGAAAATATCATATGTATTTTATAAAAGGGATGAAAAAGTCTAATAGGCTGCTTTACTTGTGTTCGTTCTTGTATTTGTTCTTGTGTTTGTTAGAGAAAGCATGTGGTCCCATTAGCCTCTGGGTTTTGTGAGGCCAAACACACAGAAGCATTCACTGAGTACACAGAAGTCTCAATTAGGCAGTAGGAGTCTTTGCCAACAATGTAAAGAGACACATCTTGATTAAAGTTGGGGCTGGGAAGGGGCAATTTTGTCCCCATTGCAGATGTCTGATTAGCTATGAAAGAGAACGTGTTCTGTCTAAGCGTTGGGTTAATAATCTTAAAATCTATTTCTTCAGCTCTTGTTAAAAAACGATCAGATGTGACATTGATGGGAAACACCAATAAATGAAAACAATGAAAGCTTGGGACACATTACAAAGGAAAAACAAACAAAACCCAAGCTCTATAAAAAAACCATAAATAATTTCAAAAATGTTTAATTTTATATCAGAGTATAGTTGATTTACAATGTTGTGTTAGTTTCAGGTGTTCTCATACCTATAGAAATATCTCATTCTTTTTCAAATTCTTTTCCCATTTAGGTTATTACAGAATACTGAGCAGAGTTCCCTGTTATCTGTTTTAAATATAGCAGTGTGTACATGTTAATCCACCTTCCAATCTATTCCTCCACCACCTGCCTATCCCCTTGTAACCATAAGGTCATTCGCTAAGTCTGTGAATGTTTCTGTTTTATAAATAAGTTCATTTGTATATTTTTCTTAGATTTTTCTTATATCATATGATATAAACTATATCATATGATATTTGTCTTTCTCTGTCTGACTTACTTCACCTAGCACAGTAACCTCCAGGTCCATCCATGTTGCTGCAAATGGCATTATCTCATTCCCTTCAAAGGATGAATGATATTCCACTGCACATATGTACCACATCTTCTTTATCCATTCATCTGTCAATGGACGGTTAACACCATAAATAATTTTGCAAGTCAAACACATTTTGGGGAGAAAATATTTGCAACATATATGATATGTTTCTAACAAATTGAATAAAATAAAAGAAGATATGCTCAAATGAAAAATTGGCAGAGGCCCCAGTTGTAATACAAAAGAAGGAATGCAAATGAAAATGAATATGAAAGGCTGTTCTTCTTTACTGATGATCAAAGACATGCAAATTAAAATAACATTGCTATTAAAAAAACGGGGTGGCAAAGATTAAAAGATTATTAGTATCCAGTGCTTTGTTTATTTATTTATTTTCTATTTTTTTCCATTTATTTTTATTAGTTGGAGGCTAATTACTTTACAATATTGTAGTGGTTTTTGCCATACATTGACATAAATCAGTGCTTTGAAAGGTGTGGGGAAAGAGTAGTTCTCTCATGTTACTGATGAGAAAGTCACTTGAGGGCAATTTGACAGTCTGTGTTAAAATTGAAAGTGTGCATGCAATCAGCCCTCCATATCTGAGGGGGTTCTGCATCTGAGGATTCAACCAACTGCAGATAGAAAATATTTGGGAAAAAAATTCCACAAAGTTCTGAAAAGCAAAACTTGAACTTCCCATGCTCTGGCCACTATTTACATTTTGTTGGGTACTAGGAGTAATCTACAGATGATTGAACATATACAGGAAGATGTGCCTAGGTTATATGCAAATACTACACCATTTTATTAAGGGACTTGAGCATGCCTGGATTTTGGTACACAAGGGAGTCCTGGAACCATCCCCTGTGGATACCAAGGGACTAATGTAGTCTTTAGCAGTTTCAGAATTCAGAATCTTAGAGACATATTTTGCATGTGCACAAGAATGTATATTCAAAGATATTTGTGGTGGGATTGTTTATAATCACCAAGATTAACAGCCTGGATGTCCATCCAAAGGGAACTGGAGGAATAAATTATAGTGATCCTTACACAAAATAAGTTTTTAAAATAATGAAATAGATCTATATGTGTTAATAGGAAACAATCCCAAGAACTTTTTACTGGGAAAAGGCATTTCTAAAACATGCAAGTATGACTACTGTCTCTAGTTCTACTCCTTCCATACTTTGACTCAGTCCAGCCAACTCTTTGCAAGTTCTCTGTTACCTTGACCTCAACGAAGCTGATGTTTAATCTTACGTCTCATTTTCAATTCTCAGCCAGCACATTACTGGAAATAGCTGATCATTCCTTCCACTTGGAAACACTTTTTTCACTTGACTTCTGGGACCTCACACTCTCCTGGTTTCTTTCAGTCCCATTGACTCCTTTCCCAGTCTCCTTTATTTATCCTTTTCCTCTCCCCAACTTCCCAGCAATAGTTTCCCAGGACTCTGCCCTGCTCCACCTCTTCTCTCTCACTCTCTCTCCTCACTCCATATCCAATCTCATGGCTTTAAATATATCTCATGTGCTGTTGTCACTCTGATTTACTTCTTAAGCTGACCCTCTCCCGTGGATTCCAGACTCATATATCCAACTGCCTACTCCATCTTTCCTCGACCTAATAGACATCTTACACTTCTGTCCAAAAACAAACTTCTGATTTTCACCCGAAAAATTCCATTCTCTTAAGCTTCCATATCTCAGTAAATGACAACTCCACTCACCTGGCTGCTCAGGGTCAAAACCTGGGCACCATTCTCGACTCCTCTCTCTCACTCCACATCAAGTACTACAGTTACTCTGAGGCTGATTAAGCTTAAGTGTCAGAGTTCCTCACTTACGGGAGCTTCTTACAAGGCCCCAACAATGGGATGACATGGCTGCCAGCTTTTGTAAACTTTGCAGAAGTGAAATATTTTAATTGCCATCAGTTAACATAGCTGTCTCATTACACTCCAGCTTCCCCTCTGCTGTCCTTCCTCTTGTCTTGGGGTTGGTATTGGGTGGCTGTGGACACTTTGTGGTCATAGAAAGGGGAAGTTGAATTGGGTTTATGCTTCTTTGGGGTTTGATTAGATATTTTTACTTGACTTGCAGTCACTTCTGTATCACTGCTAACCATCTTGTCATAGGAATGGCATCCAGGAATACTCTTTGCTCACACTATGCTGACTAATGGTGTGGAGCCAAAGATCATATCTTGGTACTAATGTGTCCTGCAGCACCAGCACTGGAAATATGTGTAGTTGAGAAAAAATAAGGTTGGGAATGTACAGAGCAGAAACCAGTCTGTGGAAAATTCTTCCGCTCACTGGACATGTAAAACTATATATAGAGGATTCAGAATGGGAGTTTCCTGCTGTCAGTAATGTGACAGAATACTCAATAAAGTGGCATATGCAAGTCTGAATGCACCATCCATTCTTTTAATTGCGGCCAGAGTAGTTAACATGAGCCCTGCCCTCTTAACACATTTTAAATTGTTTAACACATTTTCGTTGACTCTAGGTACAGTGTTGGACAGCAGATCTCTAGAAATGATTCATCTTGTATAGCTGAAACTTTATGCTCATTGAAGAGTAAACTCCCTCTTACTTCCTCTCCCCAGCCCCCGGCAACCACCATTCTACTCTTTGCTTCTGAGTTTGACTATTTTAGATACCTCATATAAGTTGAACCATGCAATACTTATCTTTTTGTGATTGGTTTATTTCACTTAGCATAATGTCCTTAAAGCTTTTTCATGTTGTGTCATGTGAAAGGTTTTCCTTCTTTTTAAGTCCGAATAACATTCCATTGTGTGTGCATGTATTCTTTCTATCACATTTTGTTTACCCATTCATGTCAATGGACATTTAGGTTGTTTCTATATCTTAGCTATGGTAAATAATGCTGCAATAAACATAAGACTGCATATATCTCTTTGAGAGCTTGAGTTCAGTTCTTTTGGATATATATCTAGAAGTGGGATTGCTGGATCATGAGGTAGTTCTATTTTTAATTTTTTGAGGAAACTCCATAGTGTTTTGATAGTGACTACAGCAAGTTTTTGTGGGAATCTTGTGAAATAGAACATATCAGAAATTCTATTTTTGCAGAGAACCAGCCTGTAGCAGTACTACAAATTGTGATTTTTTTAATGAATTTGCATATTTTATGCATCTTAACATATTGGATCATATTTTAGTGTATCTGACTCATCTTGCTCTGATGAAATCTGGCAGTTTCTGATGAAAATGGTACATGAAAGTATCACAGACACGGTTGCTAGCCTGAAGAAACAAATTTTCTTGTCACAAAAAGCCAAAACATGTTAATCAATAACTGGAACCCACTTGCCAATACAGGAGACGTAAGAGACACAGGTTTGATCCTTGGATCGGAAAGATCCCCTGGAGAAGGGCATTGGCAACTCACTCTGGTATTCTTGCCTGGAGAATCCCCATGGACAGAGAAGCCTGGCAAGCTACAGTCCATAGGGTCACACAGAGTTGGACACGACTGAAGTGACTTAGCATGCATGCACTCAATATATGGGATATTGAGTGATTAGGTTAAACGATTGCATAACTCAGTGTGGTGCTGTGTCAATGTTTAAGTGCATTCAAATTGCTCATATAAATGCCTAATTTTCAGGTCAGTTTTGTATTTTTTTTCTGTGAAAACATTTGCATTTTATTTTTCTTTTGTGATTTCAAGATGACTTTTTTTCATTTATTTTTATTAGTTGGAGGCTAATTACTTTACAATATTGTAGTGGTTTTTGCCATACATTGACATGACTCAGCCATGGATTTACATGTGTTCCCCATCCCAATCCCCCCTCCCTCCCCTTTTTGGGAATTTATGATGAACAAGAATTTAAATATGATGGGAAGTTAATATGTAAGAAAGAAAGGAGACTAGCCTCACAAAACTTGTCTTATTATTAACACAATGGCAATTAAAAGGTCTATCAATGATAAAAGGAAATAAAAGTATTGATAATAAAATATAAATAAATTTTTAAAAAATTTTATATTGGATTATACTTGACTTGTGTTCTGTTAGCTTCAGGTGTACAGTAAAGTGGTTTGGTTACACATACACATATATCTATTCTTTTTCAGATTCTTTTCCCTTATAAGTTATTACAGAATATTGAGTATAGTTCCCTGTGCTCTACAGTAGGTCCTTGTTGTTTATCTATTTTATATATAGTAGTGTATGTATGTTAATCCCAACCTCCTAATTTTTCCTTCTTGCCACCTCTGTGTGGTAGGAAGGATAAATAACTGTAAGTTTACTGTAAATTTGTTTTGTAAGTCTGTGAGTATGTTTCTGTTTTGTAAATAAATTCATTTGTATCACTGTTTAGATTCCACATATAAGTGATATCATATGATTTTTGTCTTTCTCTGTCATAGTTTATTTAGTATGGTAATTTCTAGGTCCATCCATGTTGTTGCAAATGGCATTATTTCATTTTTTATGGCTGAGTAATATTCCATTATATATATGTACCTCATCTTCTTTATCCATCCTTCTGTCAGTGGACAGAGAAGGCAATGGCACCCCACTCCAGTACTCATGCCTGGAAAATCCCATGGACGGAGGAGCCTGGTAGGCTGCAGTCCATAGGGTCGCTAGGAGTCGGACACAACTGAGCGAAATCACTTTCGCTTTTTACTTTCCTGCATTGGAGAAGGAAATGGCAACCCACTCCAGTGTTCTTGCCTGGAGAATCCCAGGGATGGAGAAGCCTGGTGGGCTGCCGTCTATGGGGTCACACAGAGTCGAACACAACTGAAGCAACTTAGCAGCAGCAGCAGCAGCTGTCAATGGACATTTAGTTAGCCTCCATGTCTTCACTATTGTCAATTCACTGCTATAAACACTGGGGTGTATGTATCTTTTTGAATTATGACTCTCTTTGAGTATATGCCTAGGAGTGAGATTGCAGGGTCATACGGTAGTTCTAATTTTGGCTTTTTAAGGAACCTCCATACTGTTCTCCATAGTGACTGCACCAACTTACGTTCCCACCAACAGTGTAGGAGGATTCCCTTTTCTCCATACCTTCACCAGTAATTTAGACACTCTTTTTCCTAGAAAAGGAAATGGCAACCCACTCCAGTATTCTTGCCTGGAAAATTCCATGGACAGAGAAGCCTGGTGGGGTCCATGGGGTTGCAGAGTCGGTCACGACTGAGTGACTGAGCACATCTCTAGCATTTATTGTTTGTAGATTTTTTAAAATAGAAATTTTGATCAACTGTGCTGGAAGAGAAAATTATCTTTCTATTATTTATATTAAATATTATGAAATTATCATATGAACAGGTGAATAAATAGTATACAACTATACTATTATATACTAATAGTATCAGTTCAGTTCAGTTCAGTTGCTCAGTCATGTCTGACACTTTGTGACCCCATGGACTGCAGCACGCCAGGCCTCCCTGTCCATCACCAACTCCCAGAGTTTATTCAAACTCGTGTCCATTAAGTCAGTGATGCCATCCAACCATGTCATCCTTTGTTGTCCCCTTCTCCTCCTGCCTTCAATCTTTCCCAGCATCAGGGTCTTTTCCAATGAGTCAGTTCTTTGCATCAGGTGGCCAAAGTATTGGAGGTTCAGCTTCAGCATCAGTCCTTCCAATGAATATTCAGGACTGATTTCCTTTAGGATGGACTGGTTGGATCTCCTTGCAGTCCAAGGGACTCTCAAGAGTCTTCTCCAACACCACAGTTCAAAATAGTATACAATAGATATACTAATATACTAGTATACTAGAATACTAGTATACTAATAATAAACAACTATACTAACAATTTATATATATAGTAAAAGACTTTGTAGGGGTGTATTAGGAAGTTAATATTAGGTTATTTTCTAAATTGTCTGATGTTTGTAGTATTTGTCAGCTTTTATAAATTTGTAAGATATTGTGATTTCTTTTCTCATTATAAATAAATATTCATTTTGTACCTAATTTTGTATCCTTATGAACAGAGAACCATCCCCCCACAAACTGTACAAGCTTCAGGCCTCTCAAAGCCTAGATTGACCTCTGCCTACATCCAGCCCTTCAGCAAATACTGTTGGCTCCACCATCCATATATGTACACAATCTGAGCACGTCTCCCCATCTTCATTGCCACCACTCTGGTCTCAGCCACCATCATTTACCACCTGGGTGACTGCACTAGCCTCCTAATTTTCCTCCCTGCTTCTTGCCTTGCCTACTTTCAGTTCAGTCCCAATGCAGCAACCAGAGTAATGTTTTTTAAGCTGAAGCCATATCAGGTCCTTCCTCTGCTCAAAATGCTCCAATGATTTCTATCCTCACTCAGAGTAAAATCCAAAGTCCTCTTTATGGTCTTCAGAGACCTGTGCAATCGGGATCCTCCACACCTCTCTGACCTCCTCTCCTGCTCCTCTCCCTTCACTTCCTCTCTTCCAGTCAACCCGGCTTTTCTGTTGTTCCTTGAACTTGCCAAACCTACTTCTGTCTTGAGATCTTGGCCTTGGCTATTCCTTCTACATGGCTTACTCCTATTTTGCTGAAAGTTTTCACTTTTGTCTCAATTTCAAAGGATTTGTTAACAAAATAAGTCATTTGTTATATACAAATAAATGATATAGATATTTATTAGAGAATTATCTACCTTACTTTCAACATACTAATGTTAAAAGAAAAGAGAACTAGAAAAAGCAGAGAATACATCAACAAATTGGGTTTTGACCAATATCCACACTTAAACAGTGCTGGGAAGTCCTGTGTCACAGCACATCTGGGATCTCAATTGGGAAAGGGTCCTAAGCAGCACATCTGCTCCGTGGGTGAGACTTCAAAGACTGCAGTTCTGGGTTCCTGCTTATAATCCCAGGACTGAAGCAAACTGATTTCATCATCAATCTGTGACCAAATTGCAAGCCTGGTTTTATGTTAATGCTGTGTATTTTGTCTTGTAAAACTTGGAATGCTGCTAATCCTGGAGCTTGGTTGGCCAGGCCCCCTCCAGGGTCTCAACAATCTCAAGATTTCTTCCCCATCTTATCTATGGTGCTGTAAGTCTTGCACTCACAACAGGCAGTCACTCCCAGTCAGGGCCTGCTCTGCTTTGTCTCTGAAGCCTCAGTTCAGTTCAGTCCCTCCGTCGTGTCTGACTCTTTGTGACCCCGTAGACTGCAGCATGCCATGCTTCCCTGTCCATCACCAACTTCCGGATGCCTAAACAAGACTATTTATGCCTAAAACAAGACTATTTATTAAATAAAATTTAATCTGTTTAATTTCTGAAGCCTAAACAAGACTATTTATTTAATTTCCATAACAGTTCCCTCATTTCTTTCAGGTCTCTGCTTCAGTGTCACTTGATCAGTGAGGTCGCCTTTATATATAATTACAACCTCCCCATGACTCATAATCACCTTTCTTTGCCTTATTTTTCTCTTTGTCTTTTATCACCATCTGATATGGAACATATTCCCCTGCTTTTTAAAATTTATTTTCTTTCTTTCCCATTAGAAGTAAGTTCCACAAGGGGAAAGATCTTGTTTTGCTCATTAATGTGTCCTCAGTGCCTACACATGTGCTTGGCACACAGCAAGCATTCAGGAATTATCTGTTGGATGAATGAATGATGAATCCTATATGCCAGCTTAAGCAGTGGGATTAGAGGGTGGTTTTCCCTTTCTTCTTTTATTTAAAAATTATTTACTTTTTAAATTGTAAAAATATTCACAACATACAATTTATGCTATCAACCATTTTAAATGTACACTTGATTGGCATTAAGTACATTCACGTATGTGCATGTATACTTAGCCACTTCAGTTGTGTCCAGCTCTTCTTGACCCCACGGACTGTAGTCCACCAGGCTCCTCTGTCCATGGGATTCGCCAGGCAAGAATACTGGAGTGGGTTGCCATGCCCTCCTCCAAGGAATCTTCCTGACCCAGGGATCAAACCCATGTTTCCTGTGTCTCCTGCATTGCAGGTGGATTCTTTACCACTGAGCCACCAGGGAAGCCCAAGTACATTCACACTGCTATGCAACTATCAACACCCCCGTCTACAGAACATTTTTCATCTTGTGAAACTGAAACTCTGAACCTCCTTTCCTCTTTATATATTAGGTTAATGCCTGAATTTCTTGCACAAATATTTATCATAATGATGTTAAAAGGCCATTTCCATTTTCAGAACAGACTAATAAGAAATTTACATTCATTTTATAGAAAGATGATTGAAAAATGACTGTGTTCCTATTCCCTGAGCAGATTAAGGGTGAAGCTGTCCAGCTTTAAAAATGACTCATTATTGTGTTCCCCCGGGAGCCTGAATATTCAGGACCAGTTGTTTTCCTTATTAATATGTGAATTTAATATTTTACCATAAGAAATAGGATACCAAAGGAACAGTAAATATTTAACTACTTATGATATTATTTTAATCTAACATTTCTTCTTTTAGCTAGAGTTTAATTGAAGGAGAAGGGGACAACAGAGGATAAGATGATTGGATGGCATCACCGACTTGATGGACATAAGTTCGAGCAAGCTCTGGGAGTTGGTGATGGACAGGGAAGCCTGGTGTGCTGCAGTCTGTGGGGTCTCAAAGAGTCAGGCACAACTGAGTGACTGAACTGAACTGAACTGACAGCTTAATTATCAGTATTATCAAAGTTAAGTCTCAATTTGGCAATAATGAGTTCATGATTTGAGCCACAGTCAGCTCCAACTCTTGTTTTTGCTGACTGTATAGAGCTTCTCCATCTTTGGCTGCAAATAATATAATGAATCTGATTTCGGTGTCAACCATCTGGTGATGTCCATGTGTAGAGTCTTCTCTTGTGTTGTTGGAAGAGGGTGTTTGCTAAGACCAGTGCATTCTCTTAGCAAAACTCTGTTAGCCTTTGACCTGCTTTGTTTTATACTCCAAGGGCAAATTTGCCTGTTACTCCAGGTATCTCCTGACTTCCTACTTTTGAATTCCAGTCCCCTATAATGTAAAGGATATCATCTTTGGGTATTAGTTCTAGAAGGTCTTGTAGGTTTTCATAGAACCATTCAACTTCTGCTTCTTCAGCATTACTGGTTGGGGCATAGACTTGGATTACTGTGATATTGAATGGTTTGCCTTGGAAACAGAGATCATTCTGTCGTTTTTGAGATTGTATCCAACTACTGCATTTCAGACTCTTCTGTTTACTATGATGGTTACTCCATTTCTTCTAAAGGATTCTTGCCCACAGTAGTAGATATAATGGTCATCTGAGTTAAATTCACCCATTCCAGTCCATTTTAGTTCACTGATTCCTAAAATGTCAATGTTCACTCTTGCCATCTCCTGTTTGACCACTTTCAATTTGCCATGATTCATGGACCTAACATTCCAGATTCCTATGCAATATTGCTCTTCACAGCATCAGACTTTACTTCTATCACCAGTCACATCCACAGCTGGGTGTTGTTTTTGCTTTGGCCCCATCTCTTCATTCTTTCTGGAGTTATTTCTCCACTGATCTCCCATAGCATATTGGGCATCTACCGACCTGGGGAGTTCCTCTTTCAGTGTCCTATCTTTTTGCCTTTTCATGCTGTTCATGGTTTCAAGGGAAGAATACTGAAGTGGTTTGCCATTCCCTTTTCCAGTGGACCACGTTTTGTCAGAACTCTCTACCATGACCCATCTGTCTTGGGTGGCCCTACACGCTGTGGGTCATAGTTTCATTGAGTTAGACAAGGCTGTGGTTCATGTGATCAGTTTGATGAGTTTTCAGTGATTGTGGTTTTCATTCTGTCTGCCCTCTGAGGGATAAGGATGAGACGCTTAAGGAAGCTTCCTGATGGGAGAGACTGACTGAAGCGGAAACTGGATCTTGTTCTGATGGGCTGGGCCATGCTCAGTGCTGTTCAGTTCAGTTGCTCATTCATGTCCAACACTTTGTGACCCCATGGACTGCAGCACACCAAGCCTCCCTGTCCATCACCAACTCCCGGAGTTTACTCAAACTCATGTCCATTGAGTCAGTGATGCCACCCAACCATGTCATCCTCTGTTGTCCCCTTCTCCTCCTGCCTTCAATCTTTCCCAGCATCAGGGTCTTTTCCAATGAGTCAGTTCTTTGCATCAGGTGGCCAAAGTATTGGAGTTTCAGCTTCAGCATCAGTCCTTCCAATGAATATTCAGGACTGATTTCCTTTAAGATGGACTGGTTGCATCTCCTGGCAGTCCAAGGGACTCTCAAGAGTCTTCTCAAACACCAGAGTTCAAAAGCACAATATTCTTCAGCACTCAGGTTTCTTTATAGTCCAACTCTCACATCCACTCTCTCACTCCTGGAAAAACCATAGCTTTGATTGGATGGACCTTTGTTGGCAAAGTAATGTCTCTTCTTTTTAATAAGCTGTCTAGGTTGGTCATAGCTTTTCTTCCAAGGAACAAGCATCTTTTAATTTCTTGGCTGCCGTCACCATCTGCAGTGATTTTGGAACCCCCCAAAAATAAAATCTGTCACTGTTTCCACTGTTTCCCCATCTATTTGCCATGAAGTGATAAGACCAGATGCCATGATCTTAGTTTCCTGAATGCTGAAAAACAAAAGTCTGAAATACAGTACTTGGATGCAATCTCAAAAATGACAGAATGATCTCTGTTCATTTCCAAGGCAAACCATTCAATATCACAGTAATCCAAAGCTATGCCCTGACCAATAATGCTGAAGAAGATGAAGTTGAATGGTTCTGTGAAGACCTACAAGACCTCTAGAACTAACACCCAAAGAAGATGTCCTTTTCATTATAGGGGACTGGAATGCAAAAAGGGCCATGCTCAATAAATCTTTAATTCAATTTTCTGTTGTTGGACGTGGCTGTGTTCCCTCCCTGTTGTTTGACCTGAGGCCAAACTATGGTGGAGGTAATGAAGATAATGGCAACCTCCTTCAAAAGGTCCTGTGCACGCACTGCCACACTCAGTGTCCCTGACCCTGCAGCAGGCCACCATCAACCCATGCCTGCGCTGGAGACTCCTAGACACTCACAGGTAAATCTGGGTCAGTCTCTTGTGGGGTATTGCTCTTTCTCTTGGGCCCTGGTGTGCACAACGTTCTGTTTTTGCCCTCCAAGAGTCTGTTTCCCCAGTCCAGTGTATGTTCTTAAATTGAAGAAGGTAAAAAAAAAAAATTAGACCATTCAGGTATGACCTAAATGAAATCCTTTACACTTATACAGTGGAAATGACAAATAGATTCAAGGGATTAGATCTGATGGACAGAGTGCCTGAAGAACTATGGATGGAGATTTGTGACATTGTACAAGAGACAGTGATCTCGACCACCCCCAAGTAAAAGAAATGTGAGAAGGAAAAATGGTTGTCTGAGTAGGCCTTACGAATAGCTGAGAAAAGAAGAGAAGCTAAAGGTAAAGGAGAAAAGGAAAGATATACCCATTTGAATGCAGAGTTCCAAAGAATAGCAAGGAGAGATAAGAAAGCCTTCCTCAGGGATCACTGCAAAGAAATAGAGGAAAACAACAGAATGGGAAAGACTAGAGATCTTGTCAAGAAAGTTAGAGATACCAAGGGAACATTTCATGCAAAGATGGGCACAATAAAGGACAGAAATAGTAGGGACCTAACAGAAGCAGAAGATATTAAGAAGAGGTGGCAACAATACACAGAGGAACCATACAAAAAAGATGTTTACGTCCCAGATAATCACAATGGTGTGATCACTCACTTAGAGCCAGACATCCTGGAATGCGAAGTCAAGTGGGACTTAGGAAGCATCGCTGTGAACAAAGCTAGTGGAGGTGATGGAATTCCAGTTGAGATATTTAATATCCTAAAAGATGATGCTGTGAAAGTGCTGTACTCAGCATGCCAGCAAATTTGGAAAACTCAGCAGTGGCCACAGGACTGGATAAGGTCAGTTTTCATTCTAATCCCAAAGATAGGCAATGCCAAAGAATGTTCAGACCATCACACAATTGCATTCATCTCACAGGCCAGGAAAGTAATACTCAAAATTCTCCAAGACAGGCTTCAACAGTACGTCAACCATGAACTTCCAAATGTTCAAGATGGATTTAGAAAAGGCAGAGGAATCAGAGATCAAATTGCCAACACCTGTTGAATCATACAAAAAGCAAGAGAGTTCCAGAAAAACATTTACTTCTGCTTTATTGACTATGCCAAAGCCTTTGACTGTGTGGATCACAAAAAACTGTGGAAAATTCTTAAAAAGATGGGAATACCAGACCACCAGACCTGCCTCCTGAGAAATCTGTATGCAGATGAAGAAGCAACAGTTAGAACTGGACATGGAACAACAGACTGGTTCCAAATAGGGAAAGGAGTATGTCAAGGCTGTATATTGTCACCCTGCTTGTTTAACTTATATGCAGAGTACATCATGTGAAATGCCAGGCTGGAGGAAGCACAAGCTGGAATCAAGATTGCCGGGAGAAATATCAATAACCTCAGATATGCAGATGACACCATCCTTATGGCAGAAAGTGAAGAAGAACTAAAGAGCCTCTTGGTGAAAGTGAAAAAGAAGAGTCAAAAAGTTGGCTTAAAGCTCAACATTCAGAAAACTAAGATCATGGCATCTGGTCCCATCACTTCATGGCAAATAGATGGGGAAACAGTGGAAACAGTGGCTGACTTTCTTTTTGGGGGCTCCAAAATCACTGTAGATGGTGATTGCAGCCATGAAATTAAAAGACGCTTACTCCTTGAAAGGAAAGTTATGACCAACCTATACAGCATATTAAAAGGCAGAGAGATTACTTTGCCAGCAAAGGTCCATCTAGTCAAGGCTATGGTTTTTCCAGTGTTCATGTATGGATGTGAGAGTTGGACTGTGAAGAAAGCTGAGCGCGGAAGAATTGATGTTTTTTGAACTGTGATGTTGGAGAAGACTCTTGAGAGTCCCTTGGACTGCAAGGAGATCCAACCAGTCCATACTCAAGGAGATCAGTCCTGGGTGTTCATTGGAAGGACTGATGTTGAAGCTGAAACTCCAACTTTGGCCACCTGATGCAAAGAGCTGACTCATTGGAAAAGACCCTGATGCTGGGAAAGATTGAGGGCAAGAGAAGGGGACGACAGAGGATGAGAGGATTGGATGGCATCACCAACTCAGTGGACATGAGTTTGAGTAAGCTCTGGGAGTTGGTGATGGACAGTGAAGCCTGGCATGCTGCAGTCCATGAAATTGTGAAGAGTCAGATACGACTGAGTGACTGAACTGAACTGACTGATTATCCCAGTTATGCAACATCACTCATGCAAGAGAGAGGAGGGAGAAAAGTCGCATGGATTGAGAGCCTACTGGGTGTCAAGGGTCTTGTCGGTACATCCAGTGACCTGTGCTTCCTCAGACCCCACTCACTTGTCCATACTCTCATGCCAGGCTGAATTGAATCATCTGCATTTTGTGAAATTGCGCTCGACAGGGCCACCTGTTACTTCCTTGTTACTAAATTCTGATATATACTTGCTTTTCAGTCCTTGTTAGTTTGAACTCCTAGTAGCAGTCAGCACAGATGACCACACACTTCTTATCAGAACTCCTTTTAGTTCATTATCAAAGCTTTCTGATTCTACTTCCTTTGTAAAAGAATTTTGGCTGCACCCCACATGTGGGACCTTAGTTCCCTCCCTAGGGATTGAACCCAAGCCTCCTGCACTGGAAGGTAGTGTCTTAACCACTGGACCACCAGGGAAGTCCTTGATTCTACTTCCTAAATAAAAATCTTTCCACTTCTCTCCATATCCATTGTCACCACCCAAAGTAGTCTGAGACATCATTGTCTCTCACCTGAACTACTTCAGTAGCTTCTTAACTGCTCTCTTTGCCTCTGGTCTTCACCCCCTTACCCGGCTCCCCCACCCCTGTCACCATCATCACAGGGATCCATTTTCTAGATACAACTGCCAATGGTATCTCTGAATTATGATAATATCACTCCCTTGGTTATAACTCCTCAATGAATTTTCCTTGCTTGGGACTTCCTTACTCTGGTCTACAGATCTCTTCCCCCTTTGGCTCCCACTTACCTTTCCTGACTCCAGATTGAACCACTTTCCTTTTTGACCATACTCTTAGGGACTTTCGAATTCTTTGAATAAGCCACACATCTTTCACCTCTCACCTTGGCATTTGCCTTCCCTCTGCCTGGGCTACTCTTGATTCATTTATTTATCCATTCAACAGATATTTATTGAGTGCCTACTAAGTGCTAGACACTAGTCAAAGTATTGAGGGTATTTGTTGTTGTTTAGTTGCTTAGTCCTGTCCGACTCTCTTGTGGCCCCATGGACAGGCTCTTCTGTCCATGGGATTTCCCAGGCAAGAATACTGAAATGGGTTGACATTTCCTTCTTCAGGAGATATTCCTGAGCCAGGGATTGAACCTGCATCTCTTGCACTGGCAGGTGGATTCTTTACCAGGGAGCCACCATAGCAATGAGTAAATTAAGATTCCTGTGCTTGTTAGCAGGTTGCATTCTAGAAGGAAGCGAGAGATTAAAAAGAATAAGTAAAATCAATAAGTAAGCCACCTAGTGTTTTAGGAAGGGATAAGCACTATGGGAAAAAAGAAGTAGAGAGCAAAGTAAGAGATCAAGATGGAGAGAAGGGTGAGTAAGTGAAATTTTTCATGGCAAAATCAAAGTAAGCCTCACTGAGACAGTCGTACTTAAAGACTTAAAGGAAGTGAGAGAAAAAGCCACGTGGATGTCTGAATGAAGAACTTTTGTTGGGGGGTGGCAGGGGTACCTGGTGGGATGTCTTTGGGGAACAGCAAGAAGCATGGTATGGGTGGAGTGGAGCAAGTGCAGGGAAGTGTGATTGGAGATGACTGCAAACAAGCTGCTGGAGGCTAGATCATGAAGGGGCAGGTAGGCTGCTTTATGGAGGTTGGTTTTTCTCTGATTAAGATATGAAGCTGTTGGAAGGTTTTGAGCAGAATAGGTACCTAATCTAATTAATTGCATGAAAAGATCCTTCTGTCTGCTATGTGGAGAATAGACTGTAGGGGGTGGAGTATGATAGGAATGAAGCAGGGAGACTGTCAGCAGGCAGCTGCAGTAAGGCAAGTGAGCGAAGGTGGCGGCTTAGCTCAGGGGAGTAGCAGCAGTCAAGGTGGTGAGAAGGGGTTGGATTATGAACATATTTTGACAGTACAGTCATCTGGATTTGCTGGTTGGGTATAACATATAAGCAGGGCTGTAGTCTATATGTAAGACTTGAAGCTGTTAAGATTTGTGGGATTTTTTTTTAAGAGTACAACATTAGGTAGAAAAGTGAGTATGTATTTAAGGTGAGAAAAAAATCACAATGATCAGTCAGGCTTTGTCAAGACAAGGTGGGTGGGTCAGATACTCTGAGACTTATGTGATTTGGTATGCAGGGATTCATCAAGAGAACATCACACACACTGCTTACAGTCCTGCTACAGGTGTTGCCTTACAAACAGGTATTCTGGTTGATTTTACTTGAAAGTGAAGGTGTTAGTCTCTCAGTCGTGTCTGACTCTTTGTGACCCTATGAACTGCAGCCTGCCAGGCTCCTCTGTCCATGGAATTTTCTAGGCAAGAATACTGGAGTGGGTTGTCATTTCCTTCTCCAGGGGATCTTCCTGACCCAGGGATCAAACCCAAGTCTCCTGCATTGCAGGGAGATTTTTTTTTTTTTCCATCTGAGCTACCAGGGAAGCCCATTTTGCTTAATGGACCAGAAAAAAAAAAAAAAAAAAAAGAACAGCCTGCACTTGAAATTGCGTATGCTACATTGTCCAGTATATTTTTAACAAGAGAGAAATTTCATTTTTATTTAGGCATCAATAAGAACCAAACTCTCTGCAAACAGCTGCATAATTTGGGAGAATTCTACATAGACTAGAATCTGGCTCTGTACATTTCAAACCTTCTGTCACTTCTACGATCTGTTTACTTCCCATGCCAAGTGCCATAGGACAGATTCCCATCACAATATGACTTCTGGTCCTCCACTGTCTTGTCATGACCCCAGGAAGTGAATGCAAACAACATGAACGTATCTCTCCAAAGCCCAGCTAAATGTGTCTGCATCTTAACTTCCACTAAACAGGATCCCCAAATTGTCCATGGTCACTCAACTACCATGCAACACAAGGGGAAATGTGATGGAAGGAAAGTTGGAGTGGAAAGAGACAGTGGTCTCAACTGACTGCAGTTAAAATATCTTTCCCAATCATACAAAAATCTATGACAATGTGAGCACATGCCTATGGACCTGTCCAGGACCTTGGAATGTGAGGGTCCTTGAAACTAAAACTTTATCAGCTTCAAGAAAAGATGGCACTGGCTATGAGGGGTATGATGGCACTGGATATGGGATGTGACAGGAAGAGAAACATTTAGGATGATTCTAAGGTTTTGGGGCTGAGGTCAGCAGGATGAAGTTGCCCTTGCTGATGTGGCAAAGATGGGAGGAGCTGGTTGGGCAAATAGTGGGGGGGGGGGGGGGGGTAGAGGTGGGGGAGACAGAGAGACAGGGCTGTATTAGGGTTGAGATGCCAAAAAATGATACACATGAACTTCTATACAGAACAAATATAAAACCACAGACATAGAAGACACACTTACGATTACTAAAGGGGAAAGGTGGGGAGGGATAAATTAGGAGTTTGGGATCAGCATATACACACTACTATATATAAAATATATAATCAACAAGGTCCTACTGTATAGCACAGGGGCTTCCCAGGTGGCTGACTGGTAAAGAATATGCCTGCTAGTGCAGGAGACATGGGTTCAATTCCTGAGTCGGGAAGATCCCCTGGAGGAGGAAATGGTGACCTGCTCCAGTAGTCTTGCCTAGAGAATCCCATGAACAGAGGAGCTTGGCGGGCTACAGTCCATGGGGTCACAAAGAGTCAGACAGGACTGAGCAGGCACATATGCCTGTATAGCACAGGGAACACTACTCAATATCCTGCAATAACCTATAATGGAAAGGTATCTGAAACAGAGTACATATATATGTTTCTGAATCACTTTGCTGTATACTTGAAATTAATAGAACATTGTAAATCAACTATACTTCAATTTTAAAAAGTAAGAAAAGAAAATATTATGCAAAAAAGAGACTGAGATGCCTATTAAACAGCCAAGCAGAGAAGTCAAGTGGCAGTTTTCACCATTCCTTTTGTGACTTACTCCTGCTCATCTCTCACAGCTCAGCTAAGCATTCTGTTAGGTAGTTAGAATAGGAAAAAAGAGTCCAGAATGGCAGTGGCTGAAAGATAAAGAAGAGGAAAAGCCCATGAAAATAGAACAAAGGAAGGTTTGAGGACCAGAGTGAAAACCTCAGGTGAAACAACAACCCTCCTAGCTATCCCAGTTTACATAGGGCAGGCTCAGGAGAGGAGAAAAAACATATAAAAAGAGGAGCCAGAATTAAGCCACTGGCTTCTCTTCTCTTCGTGTCTTTTGGGGTGGCCTGCCCTCATGCCTCTAGGATGTATTTTCCTTCACTTGCCAAATAAAACTGAGCTGTAACACCAATCCATCCATCGTTTCAAATTTTTGCTGCAACAAGACAGAACCGAGGAAATTACAAACTCCCCCGACAGTTCCCTCCTCATCTCAGACTGGCTTGAAGGTTAAGTCTCCTGTTACACATTCTGTAGTCCCCGTACCTCTCTTCTTGCCATCCCTGTGATTACATTTTTAATGGTTGTCTCTCCTGCATTGCACTAGACAAAACTGAGACTGTGTATTCCGTCTTGCTACTGTGCCTACTGTGTACCACAGAGGCTGGTGCTGAGTAGGTCTTAAGAATTGTTGGTTGAATAAATGAAGAGAGGTCAAGTAACTTTTCCAACTCACAAGGAGACCACAGAGCTAAGATGGATGGTGGCATACTTTTTCAACTTAAAAAAAAAAGCCAAGACAAACACATGTATAGGAAAATGCATGATATACCAATGAACTGTCACCAGTTGAATACACTTAGGTAACTAGCACTTGGGCCAATAAACAGCAAAGAGACAGCATCCTAGAACCCCTCACACTCCTCTTCTGAACCACACTCCCCCTTCTTCCCTCAGGTGACCACCACTGTGATTTCTTTTTTTTCTTAATTGTATTCATTTACTTTTAGCTGCACCAGGTCTTTGTTGCTGTGTATGGGCTTTCTCTAGTTGTGGCGAGCAGGGGCTACTCTCTAATTGTGGTGCATGGGCTTCTCATTGCAGTGACTTTTCTTGCTACAGAGCATAGGCTGAAGAGCGCTAGCCTCAATAGTTGTGGCTCCTGAGCTTAGTTGCCCCAAGGCATGTGGAATCTTCCAGGACTAGGGATAGAACCTCTGTCTCCTGCATTGGCAGGTGGATTCTTAACCACTGAACCACCGGGGAAACCCCCATCCTGATTTCCAACACCATTAATTAGGTTTTCTTGTTTCAGAACTTTATATAAATGGTCTATCCAGTATCTAAGCTTTTGTGTCTGTGTGTATGAAATTTATAAATGGTGTTGTGAGTAGCAGTAGTTGCTCATTTTCATTGCTGTATAGCAATTCTCGAAATTTTTGGTCTTGGAACCTGTTTCCATTTATAAAAACTATTGAGGAACCTAAAGAACTTGTGTTTCTGTGAGTTGTATCTAAGATATTTACTGTATAGGAAATTAAACTGAGAAATTTAAAAAAATTAATTCATTAAAAAATATCAAATTCATTACATGTAAATATATGTAACACATTTTAATGAAAACAATTGTATTTTCTAGAACAAAAAAGAGGGAGAAATGTGGCAGTGAGTATGAATGAGAGTCTGGTCAAATATGTCAGAATACTGACACTGCATGCTGCTGGGAGGGCCTGGGTTCCAGAGGTCTTGGCCAAACCCCAGAGGCCACAGGAATGGTGATGGAGCAGAAGGATGGCACAGCACTAGGATGGGGACCACGCACAGTTTTGTCATCTTTTGAGTTCTGCACATCAATTAGCAATAGATACAAATAAGCCAACCTAGGAGACATGACATTAGTATGTTGCAAAGCACCCAGTACATTTGGTAAATGTGTAAATGTATGATGTAAGGAATAAAGTTGATCCAGTTTGGGTAGGAAGTGAAGAAGATGGGAAAGTTCTGTCTAGGCAAGTAGAGATGGGAATGTTGGCAGAAGATAATATCTGTTTGCTTGGGAGGCAGAAGACATACTTGTCAGGGTGAAAGGAAAACCCCTTGGCATGATTTTCATGGCCCCAGTTGGCTTTTCAGGCCCCATCTGTCACTCTGATGCTCCAGCCATTTCTTTCCTCAGATAGGTGCAAACACATGCATCCATGTTGTCCATTCTTCACGCTACTTCTTTTACCTGCAGTGGCATCCTTCTTCCTTTCTTTACTACTAGGTAAACTGGTGACCCTCGGGACCCACCTGACATACCACCTCTTAAGCACCTTCCCAGGCACCAAACTACTTCCCTTACCTCCCCACTCCAGCTAATATCCGCTCTCTCATGCTCCCATAACACTTTGTGCTCATCTCTGTCTTAGAACTTGACAATCTTTTGTCATCATCATCCAAGTGTCTGTCTTCCCCTCTAGACCATGAACTAGGATAAGCCATGGGTCTTAGGTACTGATGAGTCCCTACCCTCTAGTACAGCTCCAGGCAGTCAGTGATACTTGCTTCTCTATCTACAACAATGTCTCCCTATGAGGCATTGCACACAGGAGTGCAGTACATATTTACTGATTTATCTGTGATGGGTAGAGCGGGCTGGTCTGAACCTTTCAGAGAACTTCAGGTCATGTTCATTTACTTTGTCAGTGGCTGGTTAATTAACCTTCCATTGTCAAGTTGACCCAGGAGCTGGATAGATGAGAAACAGTCCTTGTTTAAAGGTTGATTAAAGGTCAGGAGATCCCTTTGGAAAACATTTTGACAGTTTCTAGAAATGTTACACATACACCTACCATATTCACTCTTAAGTTATTTACCCAAGAGAAATTAAAATCTATGTACATACAAAGACTTGTACAAGAATGTCCACAGCAGCTTTATTTATAATAGACCAAACCTAGGAACAGCCCAAATGTCCATCAATAGGTGAATGGATAAATTGTGATGTATCCATACAATGGAATACTACATGCAACAATATGCTAAGTAAAAGAAGCTAGACCAAAAGAGTATGTACTATATGATTCTATTCACATAAAATTCTAGAAAACTCAAACTAATCTCTACTAACAAAGCAACTCAGGCAATAAAGAATCTGCCTGCAATACAGGAGACTTGGGTTTGATCCCTGGCTCTGGAAGATACCCTGGAGAAGGGAATGGCAACCCATTCCAGTATTCTTGCCTATGAATCCCATGAAAAGTGGAGCCTGGCGGGCTGTAGTCTGTGGGGTCGCAAAGAGTTTGAGCAACTAACACACACAACAAAACAGATTAGTGGTTGCCTCTGGATGGTGTGGGAAGGAGAGAGAGGCCCAAAAGAGAGATTACACAGAGGCATGAGCTAACTTTTGGGGTTTTAAAAAATGCTCATTATCTTGATTATGGTGCTGGGTTCATAGGTGTTGACATATGTCAAGACTTAACAAATTATACTTTAAATAAGTGCAGTTTATTGTGTGTCGGTTATTCTTGGATGCCATTGCTTTAGAAAAATCCCATTAATCTATCTTGCACTTTGAAGCAATCTTTTGCCCATGCTTGATTTTGCAACATTCTCTATTGGTCATTTGCAAAATATTGTTTCACTGGAGTGTGCAGACTTTCCAAATATTGGCACATTTTACTATACATTATCAAAAAAAAATCATATTTGTTACTATTAGCACAGGTCACATCAGCAAAGTCTTTAACCATTTGGGAAGCTGTCAAACTCATGGTGGTAGATGAAGAAAGTGAAAGTGTTAGTTGCTCGGTCATGTCTGACTCTTTTGCTATCCCATGGACTGTAGCCCTCCAGGCTCCCTTCTCCATGACATTTCCCAAGCAAGACTACTGGAGTGTGTTGCCATTCCCTTCTCCAGGGGATCTTCCTGACCCAGGGATGGAGTCTGGGTTTCCCATGTTGCAGCCAGATTCATTACTGTCTGAGCCACCAGGAAAGTCCCCACAGTGGTGGATAGATTTCCCCAAATTTGAATTTTTTAAAAAGTAATTTCCATTTTATTATCTTTTCAGGGAACAGTATTTCTTCAGTCTTTAAGGACTTAGCTCACTACATGGGCTTTGGTGGAGGCTGTGGGGCAGCAACCACAGGTCTAAATCGGGATGGAGGTGTTGGGTCCTTTTGGGCTTCCTGAATTCCCAACTGCCTTGCTCTGAATGGCACAACTCATGCAATAATGTAGTTTCACATACAGCTTGGGAAGCACTTAGGTGTCAAAAACACTTGCTTTAGAAATGTCCCTGATGGCTGTGGCATCTATGATGTTCCAAATGACAAACTTCTTAATGGCCTTATCCTTGGGCACATATTGGGCACAGTTGGTACAGTGAATAGGTTGTATGTGGCCATGGCCCTTTTGGGCACTACCACAGTTCCTTCTGTCCTTGGTCATCTTGGAAATGAGGAGTTGAGAGACAAAATTGGAATTTTTATTTGAAAGCTCCATTGTCTCCATTGTTATCACTGGTAGCAAACACTGTCAGTTAAGTGACAGACTCACTTCACTCATTTTCAAGGAGCTATCTGTCAAAAGCCTCAGTATGAATAATTATAGTCTGTCTGTAGGTCTTCTTCTCAAGCAAAAATTGTGCTCCATGAAAAAAGTGTCTAATTCAGCTCACAAAAAGAAGTACTTTTCCTTCAGGCAATGATTGCACATTGATATGTAACAGATGTGCTTTATGTGTGCTCCCTATTTCATCATGGGGAAAATTTTGTAACTGTATTCAATGGTTGAAATTTAATACAATTAATTTTTATACTGTTTCATCAAGGGCTTTGTTTACTGGGAGTGTGTGGGGGTGAAGAACACAGTGAATAGTGATACAGTTGGTATTGCTGCCTTAACATGTGCTAAGGCACCAGCAATTTTTTAAATCTAGCTTTGCTTTTGCACCATTAGTGCAAATGTCCATGTAGTGAAAAAGGAAAATATCTTTTTAGTCTTATTGTGAAAAGAGTTTTGACCTTCAGGACCCCCCATAAGAGTTTTGGGGATTCCCCAGGGGTCCACAGACCACAGTTTTTAGAAGAGCTATTGTACAGTATTTTAGTGTAGGAATATGCCACAACTTACTTATCTTTACTGTTGTTAGACATTTGTAATGTTCTGTTTTGAGCTATTACAAATAGAAGTGACAAGAACAACTTTGCCCATGTCTCTTGGGGCACGTGTGCATGCATTTGCATTGGATGTGCTAAAGGGTAGAGCTGCTGGGTCAAAAGGCTGTGCATGCTCAAGTCTGGTTAATTATGCTGAATAATTTTCCAAAGTGGGATGCATTACCTCACACTCCCACCAGCAGTATCTGAGCCTTAGTGGGTCTGAATTCAGATGCATGTAATTTCAAAGCCCTAAATAAAATTAGTAGTTGCTTTGTCTTAAATAAAGTTAATAGTTGTTGATGGCAAAAATTCAAACAGTATAAAGTTTAAAGTGAAAAGTACTGTAGGACTTCCCTGGTGGTCCAGTGGTTAAGACTCCACCTCTCAATGCGAGGGGCACAGGTTCAATCCCTGGTTGGAAAACTAAGATCCCACATGCCACAGGGCCAAAAATTAAAAAAAAAATTAAAAAAAAAGTAAAAGTACCAACAGAAATACGAACACTACTATATAAACAAAGATATATGTATAAGGATGTTAGCAGTAGCTCAGTTTGCAGTGGCAAAAAAAAAAAAAAAAAGAAATAGAATCAATTCCAATCAGTCTTTAATAGCATAGAAATCTGGTGCATCTATATCACTGCCTATTGCCCATTAACAATGAAGAATTAGGTCTATAGCAACAGATTTAGAGAGATTCTTCAAAGTATTGTTAAATGGAAAAGATAGGATGCTGGGAAGTATATGTAATATGATCTCATTAAAAAAAACAAATGTAGTGCTCGCTTCAGCAGCACATATACTAAAAAACAAATATAACAGCCTATATGTATACAAATAGGTTTGTATGGAACATAACAGAAAATGCTGATGGCCACATGCCAAGCTGTTAATTATGTGTAGGACTAGGGACAAGAAAAAGTGTGAAAGGAGGTGTCCAAGATAAAAATCAGCATGTTTGAGATCCCATTGTTTTAAAAGTGTGTGTGACTAACAATGAGAAAACAGAAAGAGAAATTAAGAAAACAATTCCATTCACCATTGCAATGAAAAGAATAAAATACTTAGGAATATATCTATCTAAAGAAACAAAAGACCTATATATAGAAAACTATAAAACACCGATGAAAGAAATCAAAGAGGACACAAATAGATGGAGAAATATACCATGTTCATGGATTGGAAGAATCAATATAGTGAAAATGAATATACTACCCAAGGCAATATGTAGATTCAATGCAATCCCTATCAAGCTACCAACAGTATTTTTCACAGAACTAGAACAAATAATTTCACAATTTGTATGGAAATACAAAAAACGTCAAATAGCCAAGGCAATCTTGAGAAAGAAGAATGGAACTGGAGGAATCAACCTGCCTGACTTCAGACTCTACTACAAAGCCACAGTCATCAAGACAGTATGGTACTGGCACAAAGACAGAAATATAGATCAATGGAACAAAATAGAAAGCCCAGAGATAAATCCACGCACCTATGGACACCTTATCTTTGACAAAGGAGGCAAGAATATACAATGGAGAAAAGACAATCTCTTTAACAAGTGGTGCTGGGAAAACTGGTCAACCACTTGTAAAAGAATGAAACTAAAACACTTTCTAACACCATACACAAAAATAAACTCAAAATGGATTAAAGATCTAAATGTAAGACCAGAAACTATAAAACTCTTAGAGGAAGACATAGGCAAAACACTCTCTGACATAAATCACAGCAGGATCCTCTATGATGCGCCTCCCAGAGTAATGGAAATAAAAGCAAAACTAAACAAATGGGACCTAATTAAACTTAAAAGCTTTTGCACAACGAAGGAAACTATAAGCTAGGTGAAAAGACAGCCTTCAGAATGGGAGAAAATAATAGCAAATGAAGAAACACACAAAGGATTAATCTCAAAAATATACAAGCAACTCCTGAAGCTCAATTCCAGAATAAATGACCCAATCAAAAAATGGGCCAAAGAACTAAACAGACATTTCTCCAAAGAAGACATACAGATGGCTAACAAACACATGAAAAGATGCTCAACAGCACTCATTATCAGAGAAATGCAAATCAAAACCACAATGAGGTACCATCTCACACCAGTCAGAATGGCTGCTATCCAAAAGCCTACAAACAATAAATGCTGGAGAGGGTGTGGAGAAAATGGAACCCTCTTACACTGTTGATGGGAATGCAAACTAGTACAGCCACTGTGGAGAACAGTGTGGAGATTTCTTAAAAAACTGGAAATAGAACTGCCATATGACCCAGCAATCCCACTGCTGGGCATATACACCAAATTGAAAGAGACACGTGTACCCCAATGTTCACTGCAGCACTGTTTATAATAGCCAGGACATGGAAGCAACCTAGATGTCCACCAGCAGATGAATGGATAAGAAAGCTGTGGTACATATACACAATGGAATATTACTCAGCCATTAAAAAGAATACATTTGAATCAGTTCTAATGAGGTGGATGAAACTGGAGCCTATTGTATAGAGTGAAGTAAGTCAGAAAGAAAAACACAAATACAGTATACTAATGCATATATATGGAATTTAGAAATATGGTAATGATAACCCTACATGTGAGACAGCAAAAGAGACACAGATGTATAGAACAGTCTTTTGGACTCTGGGAGAAGGCCAGGGTGGGATGATTTGAGAGAATATCATCGAAACATGTATATTATCATATGTGAAACAGGTCACCAGCCCAGGTTCGATGCATGAGACAGGGTACTCAGGGCTGGTGCACTGGGATGACCCAGAGGGAAGGGATGGGGAGGGAGGTGGGGGGGATTCAGGATGGGGAACACATGTACACCCATGGCTGATTCATGTCAATGTATGTAAAAAACCACTACAATATTGTAAAATAATTAGCCTCCAATTAAAGTAAATAAATTAATAAAATCAATAAATATAAAGAGTGTTTCCCTGGTGGAGAAAAAATAAAAAAATAAAAGTGTGTGTGAGTGTATGTGTGAGTGTGTGTATGCATAGGGACAGGTAGGGAAGTACAGTCATCAAAATGTAATGTGTGATTTTCTCTGGGTGGTGAGATTTTTTTTCAGTAATTGTTTTGGTTTTCTTTCTTAACATTTTACTTATCACTAGAATTTTAAAAGAATAAAGGTATGTTACTGGGGGCAAAAATGGATCTTTCAATAGATGGTACTGGATATATTGACTATGTATCTGGAAAAATATAAAAATAGATTCAACCTTCATACCATACACAGGAATAAACTCCAAATGGAACAAAAATCCAGATACAAGATATGAAAGCATACAAATAGTGAAAGAAAATGTGAGCCAATTCTCCTTTAACCTTGATGTGAGGAAAAGCTCTTTAACAATGACTCAAAACTAGAGGCAATAAAAGAAAAAAAATCAATAAATTTGACTATATAAAAAATTACATCGCAAAAAGCCCCATCATAATCAATGTAAAATAACCCATAAACTAGAAGCAAATATTTGCAACATGTATCACACATAAAGGGCTAAATTTATGGCTATATAAAGAATTTTTAAAAACTGATGGATAAAGCTAAAAAGCCTGATAGAAAAGTGGAGAAATACATGGATAGACAATTCTCTCTCCCTCTGTCTCTCTCTGTCTCTCAATCCCTCTCTTCCTCTTTCCCTCTCTCTGTGTAAATGGTCCTTTATCCTTCAAATCTCACATATAAGTGTGTAAATGCATATTAAAGTGACACCAGGATGTCATTTCTCCCCATTAGTTTGGTGAAAATTAAAAAGTATGACAATATATTCTATTGGCAAGTCCATGCTTACATAAATAAAAAGTTGGATTCATACATGAAAGAGAAGGGAAATCTCTGCCTGAGAGTAGCATTCCAATGAATAAATGCAGAAGGAATGAGGAAAATAGAAACTTACCTTTTGGCAAATATCACAGTAATTGTCTTATGCAAGAATCATCACTGAATGCTAAGATTAGTGGGCCAAGTATGGTGAGAAACAAGACATTTACATAGTCTAGAACTGTCTCCCCACAAGAAATCTCTTAATGAATTACAAAAGAAAAAGCAGTAATTTCACAGTAGAGAAACCCAGCAGACACCCCTTAACCAAATGGTCAAAGTGAACATCACCCGGAATGAGAATATTGACATGACATCATGTGCCCCCTAATATGATGCACTGAGAAGGGCCAGCCATCGCCTCTGTGGTTTTCTTCCCTAAAATATATAACCCAAATTTAACCATGAGAAAATATCAGGCAAACCCAAATAGAGAACCATTCTGCAAAAATAACTGGCCATGACTCTTCAAAAGTGTCAAGATCATGAAAAACAAAGAAAGAGGGAGGGGTTGTCCCAGATTGGAGGAGAGTAATAAAAAATGATTAAAGTGAAAGTTGCTCAGTCCTGTCTGACTCTTTGTGACCCATAGAGTACTCCATGAAATTCTCCAGGCCAGAATACTGGAGTGGGCAGCCATTTTCTTCTCCAGAGAATCTTCCCAACCCAGGGATTGAACCCAGGTCTCCCACATTGCAGGCAGATTCTTTACCAGCTGTGCCACCAGGGAAGCCCAGAATAAAATGATAACTGAATACAAAGTAGGAGCCTGGATTGAATCTTGGACCACCAAAAAAGCAGTAGTGGGGCATGAGGTCTGTGGATTAGTAAAAAATATATTGATGTTAACTTCTTACTTTTGATAATTGATCATGGATCTTTAAGATGTTAATGTTTGTTGAAGGTAGGGGACAGGTATCAGGGAATTCTTCATTCTTGCTTTGTACCTTTTATATAAATCTGAGATTATTTAAAAATAAAGAGTTAAAATATGAAAAAACTAATAAACATGTATTGCTTATATAATCAGAAAAAGAGCAAAAAAGTCCTATTTTTATTGTGAAAACAAGCCAAAATAGAAATAAGCCCTCAAAATTGAAAGGTAAAATCTCCTTTCCCTTCACTCTTATCCCCATCTCCATTCCCTGGAGTTAACCATTGTTACCATTTTCTCGGGCTTCCCTGGTGGCTTAGCTGGTAAAGAATCCACGTGCAATGTGAGAGACCTGGGTTCAATCCCTGGGTTGGGAAGATCCTCTGGAGAAGGAAATGGCTGCCCACTCCAGTATTCTGGCCTGGAGAATTTCATGGACTATACCATGGGGTCAGAAAGAGTCAGACATTACTAAGTGACTTTCACTTTCACCATTTTCTTATTTATCCTTCTATAAAATTTGCTTTATATAGAAGCATATGGTGTGTGTATATCTTTTAAACACACACACACACACACACACACCCACCCTTAAACACAGGAGATCAGATTATTTACACTATTCTGCTCTTGCTTTTTTTTCTTTCATTGAACAGTATATTTTGACCACATCAGCATTCATGTAGATGGTTTACAGATGGATCTCTTTCTTTCTTTCATCATTTCATTGAATCTTGGTTAGTCGGCCAGTCCTTATTGATTGGCATTCAGATTGGCTCTTGTTTTTCACTATTACGATATAGTGAACACCCTTATCCATGCATCTTCATGCAGACGCACAAGGTGATCACAAGAAGGAAGCTTTTCTTAGCTTGGGGTTGGAATCACCTTCCTGTTGTGTATTCCTATCAGATGGTGAGCAAATCCGCAGTAGGCCAGAGTGGACTCTGGTCCCCTGTGGAAATATGAGCTTAACTTGGAAAGCAGTGGGGTGCCTGGACCACTGCCCCCCATCCCCTGTATCAGAGGGCACATTCTAGTGACCTGAGCACATATGGCATGGGGAAGTGTGTTTTTTTCCCTGAACAGGAAGACAAATCCTCACTGTCCAGCTCTGCATTTTCATTTTTGTCATCACCCCACATTTCTGGCATTCCAACGTTTACATGACAAACACTTATATCCTATTTAATACATCCAGTCACTGTTTTAAATGTTTTACAAATATTAACTCATTTAATCCTCATAACAATTTCATGCATCAAGTACTGTTGTGATCCCCATTTTTCAGATGAGAAAACTGAGGCACAGAGATATAAATAACACACTCAAAAATACCAGTCAGTAGCTCCAATGTCACTGCATTCTTCTTCCTTAATGAGTCAGCTTTCTTCTAGTGTATGGGTCACAAAGTAGGGTATTAGACTCATGCTTCTCCCCCGAGTCATTCATTTGTTTGGCAGCAGCTTTTCTCTGTGGCTTTCCTGGGTCAGCATTTGGTTTGCTGCTGGTCTTCTCCAGGAATCCAGGGCTTGTTGTTGTTCAGTCACTCAGTCGTGTCTGACTCTTTGCAATCCCATGGACTGCAGCAAGCCAGGTTTCCCTGTCCTTCACTGTCTCCAAGAGTTTGCTCAAATTTATGTCCATTGAGTCAGTGATGCCATCCAATCATCTCATCCTCTGTTGTCCCCATCTCTTCCTGCCCTCAATCTTTCCCAGCATCAGGGTCTTTTCATTTTTTTTTCATTTATTTGTATTAGTTGGAGGCTAATTAATTTACAATATTGTAGTGGTTTTTGCCATACATTGACATGAATCAGCCATGGATTTACATGTGTTCCCCATCCTGATCCCCCCTCCCACCTCCCTCCCCATCCCTTCCCTCTGGGTCTTCCCAGTGCACCAACCCTGAGCACTTGTCTCATGCATCCCACTGTTTATAATAGCCAGGACATGGAAGCAACCTAGATGCCCATCAGCATATGAATGGATAAGAAAGCTATGGTACATCAGGGTCTTTTCAAATGAATCAGTTCTTCGCATCAGGTGGCCAAGGTATTGGAGTTTCAGATTCAGCATCAGTCCTTCCAATGAATATTCAGGACTGATTTCCTTTAGGATGGACTAGTTGGATCTCCTTGCTGTCCAAGAGACTCTCAAAGCCTTCTCCAACACAGTTCAAAAGCATAAATTCTTCGGTGTTCAGCCTTCTTTACATTCTTCGGTGTTCAGCCTTCTTTACGACTTAGCATACCTGCATGCATTGGAGAAGGAAATGGCAACCCACTCCAGTATTCCTGCCTGGAGAATCCCAGGGACAGAGGAGCCTGGCAGGCTGCTGTCCATGGGGTCGCACAGAGTCAGACACGACTAAAGCGACTTAGCAGCAGCAGAGTAGCAGCCTTCTTTATGAACGAACTCTCACATCCTACATGACTACTGGAAAAACCATAGCTTTGACTAGATGGAACTTTGACAGCAAAGTAATGTCTCTGCTTTTTAGTATGCTATCTAAGTTGGTCATAGCTTTTCTTCCAAGGAGCAAGTGTCTTTTAACTTCATGGCTGCAGTCACCATGTGCAGTGATTTTGGAGCCCAAGAAAACAAAGTCTATCACTATAATCTTCTTTAAAGAGTCAACAGACGCTAGGGGGTGGTGAGGCCACACATTCTTATTCCACCCTGCCCATTTATCCTCCCCCAACATCACCACCAAGATTATTCCAATTTTGAGAAAGAATTGGGGATACTGAAGGGAATTTCAATGTACAAGAATTTTTTTTAAGTGTTTAAAGACCTCAGAGAAAGTCACCAGAAAGTTAGGTCCATCACAGGAACATCTTCGTGCCCTTAGTTCCTTGAATTCAGCCTTTATCTTCCTGTTTCTCTTTCAAATTACCAACAGATGCTCTGCCTACTCCACTACTCACAGAGCTCTGTCTTGCCCCAGGTTCCATCGCCCTCCCCTAGCAACACATTGGCCCAAGTCTTAGTTATTCAGCCTTGCATGTTGTTCTGGGTCTTCCAACAGGACAGGTTCAGGTGGACTTTGGCACTCCAAGGGTCATCCTGTTCCACTGCCCCCACCAGTGGGAGTCACAGAGACACACACTCTCTTCTTTTCCCTCATTTCCAATGGGAAACAGTTGGATGAAACATTGATTATATATGAATATATTCATCTCTTCAGGGCAAACAATAGATTCTCAGAGATAATGCAGTATAAAGCCATATGGAAGAAATGAAACCCATTCTGAACTTCCTCAGCTCAAAGAAGAGAGATAACACTTCCCATGATTGTGCAGAACAGCACCCTTTTTCCTGTATTTCCCTTCTCATTTTCAGGGCACAAAGAATAGACTCACATCAGAATAATAATAATGGTGACTAAGATCTAGAGAGCATTACTATAGGCCAGGCTGTAGATGTTCTCATTTAAGGCTCATGACAACCATGTGATGCAAAATGATTATATTTCTCATCACAAAGATGAGGAAACAAGCACAGTCCTTGCTGAAGTTCACACAGCTGATAAGTGGGAGACAAGGATTTAGAGCTGGGCAGTCAAGCGTCCAGAGCCTGTGTGTTTTCTGTGAAACCACGTGCTTTTTTGTAATTCAAGTTGGAAGTGGTAGAGCTGAGAGTCAAACCAAGACAATTTGACTCAGAAACCTGAGCTCCCAGAAACCCACGGTCCTTGCAAGGGCAGCTGCTTACCTAACCTACACCAAGCACTGACTTATTGGAAAGGCCCTGGTGCTGGGTCTTGAAGGCAGGAGAAGGGGACGACAGAGGATGAGATGGTTGGATGGCATCACCAACTTGATGAACATGAGTTTGAGCAAGCTCCAGGAGTTGCTAATGGACAGGGAAGCCTGGCATGCTGCAGTCCAGGGGGTCACAGAGTCGGACATGACTGAGCAGCTGAACTGACTGACTGACACCAAGCACTAGCTTTGGAATTAATGATTGACATTGCTTTAAATTGCCAGATGATGCCCTTTCCTCCCACTTTCCATGAGCAGAATGGAAGCAGTATAAATGTTTATGCTCCTCTAGTAGGAGCCACTCATAATGAACATACTTTTGACACTATCAAGATTTAGGGAAGGTGAAATGCTGCTAGGGTTTTCATTGTTTTGCTTTGCTTCAGCACTTGTTCCTATGGTTCTAAGCAGAGTATCTGTAATTTGTCTTGGGGCAAACTCACCCCTCCCCTAGGAGATACCACTTTACTGAGGCTTCTTTGTCATACGACTATTAGTTATTCCTGAACCAATGCTCTTTCCTTTTCTCCTTTGCCTTTCACTTCTCTTCTTTTCTCAGCTATTTGTAAGGCCTCCTCAGACAGCCATTTTGCATTTCTTTTTCTTGGGGATGGTCTTGATCATTGCCCTCTGTACAATGTCACAAACCTCCATTCATAGTTCTTCAGGCACTCTGTCTATCAGATCTAATCCCTTGAATCTATTTGTCACTTCCACTGTATAATCATAAGGGATTTGATTTAGATCATACCTAAATGGTCTAGTGGTTTTCCCCACTTTCTTCAATTTAAGTCTGAATTTGGCAATAAGGAGTTCATGATATGAGCCACAGTCAGATCCCAGTCTTGTTTTTGCTGACTGTATAGAGCTTCTTCATCTTAGGCAACAAAGAACATAAACAATCTGATTTTGGTATTGACCATCTGGGGATGTCCGTGTGTAGAGCCTTCTCTTGTGTTGTTGGAAGAGGGTGTTTGCTATGGCCAGTGCATTCTCTTGGCAAAACTCTGTTAGCCTTTGGCCTGCTTCATTCTGTACTCCAAGGCCAAATTTGCCTGTTACTCCAGGTATCTCCTGACTTCCTACTTTTGAATTCCAATCCTTTATAATGAAAAAGGCATCATTTTTCGGTATTAGTTCTAGAAGGTCCTGTAGGTCTTCATAGAACCACTCAACTTCAGCTTCCTCAGCAATACTGGTCGGGGCATAGGCTTGGATTACCATGATATTGAATGGTTTCCTTGGAAACGAACAGAGATCATTCTGTCATTTTTGAGATTGCATCCAAGTACTGCATTTCAGACTCTTTTGTTGACTATGATGGCTACTCCATTTCTTCTACGGGATTCCTGCCCACAGTAGTAGATATAATGGTAATCTGAGTTAAATTTAGCCATTCCAGTCCATTTTAGTTCACTGATTATTAAAATTTTGATGTTCACTCTTGCCATCTCCTGTTTGCTTCCAATTTACCTTGATTCATGGACCTAACATTCCAGGTTCCTATGCAATATTGTTCTTTACAGCATCAGACTTTACTTCCATCACCAGTCACATCCACAACTGGATATTGTTTTCACTTTGACTCTGTCTCTTCATTCTTTCTGGAGTTATTTCTCCACTGATCTCCCATAGCATATTGGGCACCAACTGATCTGGGGAGTTCATCTTTCAGTGTCCTATCATTTTGCCTTTTCATGCTGTTCATGGGGTTCTCAAGGCAAGAATACTGAAGTGGTTTTGCCATTTCCTCTCCAGTGGACCATGTTTTGTCAGACCTCTCCACCATGACCCATCTGTCTTGGGTGGCCCTAAATGGAATAGCTCATACCTGCCCCCGAGGTCAGGGGCTGTGGCTGAGAGGAGCAACCCCACGTCCAAGGAGTGGCGACTGCATGGGTGCAGGAGGACTGAGAGGAGCTACTCCACGTTCAAGGTCAGTAGGGGGCCGTGAGGAGAAACCCCTCCTCCAAGGTAAGGAGCAGTGGCTGTGTTTTGCTGGAGCAGCTGTAAAGAGACACCCCATGTAAAAGAACCCCAAGTAAGATAGTGGGTGTTGTGAGAGGGCATCAAAGGGCAGACACACTGAAACTATAATCACAGAAAACTAGCTAATCTGATCACACGGACCACAGCCTTGTCTTAACTCAATGAAACTAAGCCATGCCGTGTGGGGTCACCCAAGATGGACAGGTCATGGTGGAGAGGTCTGACAGAATGTGGTCCACTGGAGAAGGGAATGGCAAACCACTTCAGTATTCTTGCCTTGAGAACCCCATGAACAGTATGAAAAGGCAAAATGATAGGATACTGAAAGAGGAACTCCCCAGGTCGGGAGTAGCATCTCCAATATGCTACTGGAGATCAGTGGAGAAATAACTCCAGAAAGAATGAAGGGATGGAGCCAAAGCAAAAACAATACCCAGTTGTGGATGGGACTGGTGATAGATGCAAGGTCCGATGCTGTAAAGAGCAATATTGCATAGGAACCTGGAATGTTAGGTCCATGAATCATGGCAAATTGGAAGTGGTCAAACAGGAGATGGCAAGAGTAAATGTTGACATTCTAGGAATCAGCGAACTAAAATGGACAGGAATGGATGAATTTAAATCAGATGACCATTATATCTACTATTGTGGGCAGGAATCCCTTAGAAGAAATGGAGTTGCCATCATGGTCAACAAAAGAATTCGAAATGCAGTACTTGGATGCAATCTCAAAAATGACAGAATGATCTCTGTTCATTTACAAGGCAAACCATTGAATATCATGGTAATCCAAGAATATGCCCCAACCAGTAATGCTGAAGAAGCTGAAGTTGAACGGTGCTATGAAGATTTACAAGACCTTTTAGAACTAACACCCAAAAATGATGTCTTTTTCATTATAGGGGACTGGAATGCAAAAGGAGGAAGTCAAGAAACATCTGGAGTAACAGGCAAATTTGGCCTTGGAGTATGGAATGAAGCAGGGCAAAGGCTAATAGAGTTCTGCCAAGAGAATGCACTGGTCATAGCAAAAACCCTCTTCCAAAAACACAAGAGAAGACTCTACACATGGACATCACCAGATGGTCAACACCGAAATCAGACTGATTATATTCTTTGCAGCCAAAGATGGAGAAGCTCTATACAGTCAGCAAAAACAAGACCGGGAGCTGATTGGCTCAGATCATGCACTCCTTATTGCCAAATTCAGACTTAAATTGAAGAAAGTAGGGAAAAGCACTTGACCATTCAGGTATGACCTAAATCAAATCCCTTATGACTATACAGTGGAAGTGAGAAATAGATTTAAGGGACTAGATCTGATAGACAGAGTGCCTGATGAACTATGGATGGAGGTTTGTAACATTGTACAGGAGACAGAGATCAAGACCATCCCCATGGAAAAGAAATGCAAAAAGGCAAAATGGTTGTCTGAGGAGGCCTTACAAATAGCTGTGAAAAGAAGAGAAGCAAAAAACAAAGGAGAAAAGGAAAGATATTCCCATTTGAATGCAGAGTTCCAAAGAATAGCAAGGAGAGATAAGAAAGCCTTCCTCAGCGATCAATGCAAAGAAATAGAGGAAAACAACAGAATGGGAAAGACTAGAGATCTCTTCAAGAAAATTAGAGATACCAAGGGAATATTCCAAGCAAAGATGGGCTCAATAAAGGACAGAAATGGTATGGACCTAACAGAAGCAGAAGATATTAAGAAGAGGTGTCAAGAATACACAGAAGAACTGTACAAAAAAGATCTTCATGACCCAGATAATCACGATGGTGTGATCACTCACCTAGAGCCAGATCCTGGAATGTGAAGTCAAGTGGGCCTTAGAAAGCATCACTACGAACAAAGCTAGTGGAGGTGATGAAATTTCAGTTGAGCTATTTCAAATCTGGAAAGATGATGCTGTGAAAGTGCTGCACTCAATATGCCAGCAAATTTGGAAAACTCAGCAGTGGCCACAGGACTGGAAAAGGTCAGTTTTCATTCCAATCCCAAAGAAAGGCAATCCCAAAGAATGCTCAAACTACCGCACAATTGCACTCATCTCATATGCTCACAAAGTAATGCTCAAAATTCTCCAAGCCGGGCTTCAGCAATACATGAACCATGAACTTCCAGATGTTCCAGCTGGTTGTAGAAAAGGCAGAGGAACCAGAGATCAAATTGCCAACATCTGCTGGATCATTGAAAAAGCAAGAAAGTTCCAGAAAAACATCTATTTCTGCTTTATTGACTATGCCAAAGCCTTTGAATGTGTGCATCACAATAAACTGTGGAAAATTCTGAAAGAGATGGGAATACCAGACCACTTGACCTGCCTCTTGAGAAACCTATATGCAAGTCAGGAAGCAACAGTTAGAACTGAACATGGAACAACAGACTGGTTCCAAATAGGAAAAGGCTATATATTGTCACCCTGCTTGTTTAACGTATATGCAGAATACATCATGAGAAATGCTGGGCTGGAAGAAGCACAAGCTGGAATCAAGATTGCCGGGAGAAATATCAATAACCTCCGATATGCATATGACACCACCCTTATGGCAGAAAGTGAAGAGGAACTAAAAAGCCTCTTGATGAAAGTGAAAGAGGAGAGTGAAAAAGTTGGCTTAAAGTTCAACATTCAGAAAACTAAGATCATGGCATCTGATCCCATCACTTCATGGCAAATAGATGGGGAAACAGTGGAAACAGTGTCAGTCTTTATTGGGGGGGGGGGGCGCCAAAATCACTGCAGATGGTGATTGCAGCCATGAAATTAAAAGAGGTGTACTCCTTGGAAGGAAAGTTATGACCAACCTAGATAGCATATTAAAAAGCAGAGACATTACTTTGCCAACAAATGTCCATCTAGTCAAGGCTATGGTTTTTCCAGTGGTCATGTATGGATGTGAGAGTTGGACTGTGAAGAAAGCTGAGCGCCGAAGAATTGATGCTTTTGAACTGTGGTGTTGGAGAAGACTCTTGAGAGTCCCTTGCACTGCAAGGAGTTCCAACCAGTCCATCCTAAAGGAAATTGGTCCTAGTTGTTCATTGGAAGGACTGATGCTGAAGCTGAAACTCCAATACTTTGGCCACCTAATGCGAAGAGCTGACTCATTGGAAAAGACCCTGATTCTGGGAGGGATTGGGGGCAGGAGGAGAAGGAGATGACAGAGGATGAGATGGCTGGATGGCATCACTGACTCGATGGACATGAGTTTGAGTAAACCCCGGGAGTTGGTGATGGACAGGGAGGCCTGGCGTGCTGCGATTCATGGGATCACAGAGTCAGACACGACTGAGTGACTGAACTGAACTATACTGAATGAAATAAGGAAGGAAATAAACCCTGAATATTCATTGAATGGACTGAAGCTGAAACTCTAATACTTTGGCCACTTGATGCAAACAGAGAACTCATTGGAAAAGACCCTGATCTGGGAAAGTTTGAGGGCAGGAGAAGAGGGCATCAGAGGATGAGAAGGCTGGATGACATCACCGATAAAATGGACATGAACTTGGACAAACTCTGGGAGCTGGTGAGGACAGGAAAGCCTGGCATGCTGCAGTCTGTGGAGTCGCAAAGTGTCAGACATGAACCGCTGACTGAACAACAGGAACAGCAATGAAATAATGGATCTAGACAATCCTCATTAATGGCTGTTACCATCACAAGAAGAGAGACAACCAGATATTACATATTTTTGATGAAAGCACACAGCATCACCTATGAAACTCTCTTGCCAAAAAATTAATCAATGTATCATGTATCATCAATGAATCTCTACATCTAACTACCAGTTTTCTTGGAAGATACTACTGGGATATAATCAACAAAATCTATAAATAGTGGAAAACTCTCCAGTAAAAACCAGCCAACATCTGCAAGAACAAGTTCCAGTAGAAAAAAATAATTGGTGGAGGGACCTATAGATTCAAAGAGACTTAAAAGATACACCAACCAATTGCACTATGTGATCTTCTCTAGATGTTGATAGGAACAAAAAATACCTATAAAAATTTATGAACCTATCAAGGATATTTGAATACTGACTGAATGTTTGATGAATATTTGTTAATATTTAGGTGTGATAAAATGTTGTGACTATGCTTTTAAAAAGAGTCATTTTAGCTAACTATACTGGAATAATGATGTTTATTGTTTGCTTCAATATCCAGAGGAGGTGAAGTAAATGTGGGTATAGATGCAATGAGATTGGCCTTGAATTGATAGTCACTCAAACTAGGGGCTCATCAGGTTCTTGAGATTATCACTCTACTTTTGTATATGCCTGAAGCTTTTCATAATAAAAAGTTGGAGGTAAAAAAATCTAAATTTCCTGCAAAGTCAGGAAAACCTGAATTTGAATTCTGCTATAATTCTGTGACCTGGACTACATTTTTAACCTCTCTGTGGCTTTGTTTCCTCATTTATAGTAATGGTCCCCACATTACAGAGTGGTGGTGAGGATTTCATGGGGTTGTGTCTATAAATCCCTTCCAACACTCCCTGACCTAGAGTCCACTCAATAAAAGCTAGTTCTTATTACTGTGATTTGCTTATTTATTTTGATGGTCTTATCTAGAGGGTGAGAGGGTAAAAGGCAGGAAGGCCAGGGGTCTCCAAACGGAGGAAATAGGCTGCAAGTGCCAGACATTTTTATCTCTCTTAAACGGCAGGATATTTTTTTTCTACCGGAGGCGTCCCTCCCTGCTCTAGATGGGGATGTAGACAGACTTTACACCAAGAGCTTTTCCTTCCTGGTTGGACTTAGTCTGTCCCTTACCGACGCAGGTGTCACACTCGTCCCTCCCGGTTCTACCACCGAGACGGGGTGGGGATGCACCAGGGGTAGACCTGATGGTATCCCTGACTGATGTCCAGCTCTTCACCTCGCTCGCCTCTGATGCCACCCGGGGTGCAATCAGAGTAACCTTCCAGAATGCTTCCCAAACTAAGACCTCTGGGGGAAACATTCATCCCCTGAGTGCCTGTGCACAACCCTGAGCATATTCCTGACTGCAATAAGACCTGCACGAACTTTAAACTGAGATGTTCCTTCCAAGCGTCATCACACCGGTATAAGAGCCTCCTCTGGTCCACTAAGAGCCAGTGTTACCAAAGGAAAAAAAAGCCATTGCAGTTCCAATCTGAGTAACCTTTAACCTCAGAGATGCTCTTGGAGTTAGAGCTCCATCTAGCTTCCCAACTTTCTATGCCTATCGAGGCTAGGCGCTTCCTGGCTACCAATCCCAGTTTGAGACCTAGACCACAGAAGAGTAGCAACATAGATCACAAGCCCCTTGAAAGCCTATGATCCAATAGATTAGGTTAGTACTTCTAATTGCCAAGGAGTTATGAAATGGTCAAAGAGACCGAAAAGATTGACCGAGAAAGGAGAGTTCGGTCCACACGCTTTGCCCATTTCTGATCGGTTCTGATTGGTTGCCTCTTGGCACTGGCAGGTCGGTATAAACCCCCGACAGGTTTCTGCCATAAGCCTTATGAGGTCGCCGCGGAACCGCAGAGCAGGGCTCCTCACTTGCTTCACGCAGGGCATTTCATTCATTCACACAAGCACACCGTGGAGTTAGTAAAGTACAGCGGAAAACGTGTTCACTAGGAGAACAAAGAACTAGAGCTCCAAGCATCCTTACCTTGTCCTGAAGGATCCCGGACGAGCCCCCAAGATGAAAGGTTGTTGCTGAACGATAAGATGCCGGGATTCTTGGCATCCGGAAGAGACGAATTCAATCCGGGGCCAGAGACGAGGCTGGATCGCTCAGAGCTTTTGTCTAATAAAGTTTTATTAAAGTATAAAGGAGATAGAGAAACCTATCTGACGTAGGCATCAGAAGGGGGCAGAAAGAATACCCCCCCTCCTAGTCTTTAGCTGTAAGTTATATAGTCACAGTCTGTTAATGAAAAGAAAGTATATGTGCTGCTGAAGCGAGCACGAATGAAAAGAAAGTAATGTCTTAGAATTTAGAATGGCACCAGATAATTCATCCTTGGCCATAAAACGATTGACTTGAATCTAGTACAAGGGCAGATTACCAACAAATAGTTTCATTTACATAGATTAGGGGAACAATATCTGAGTAAGTAGGTTAGGCCATTTGGCGGAATTTAGAGTCTGGGGTAAATGCATAGCACATTAACATAGCTTAAGACAAATATTTCCATAAGAAAAAGAAATGTATTGGTTAACTCAAGGTCTGAGAATAGTTAGCTTCAGGTGAAACCAGGTGTCATGGCAACACAACATTTTAAGAGAAACCTCCTTTTAAATTTGTATAGAGAAGAAAAAAAATATTGCTGGTTTGTTTCCTCCTGCCGCTTAAGAGACTTAAAAATGTCTGGCACTTGCAGCGTATTTCCTCTGTTTGGAGACCCCTGGCCTTCCTGCCTGTTACCCTCTCATTACTCAATAAAGGGTAGTTCTTATTACTGTGATTTGTTTATTCATTTTGATGGTCTTATCTAGAGGGGATGACCTGTTGCTGGTCCTAGGTGGATACTGCCAGGCATGCGTGCATGCTCAGTTGCTCAGTCATGTTGGAGTCTTTGGGATCCCCTTGGACTGTAGCCCACCAGGCTCCTCTGTCCATGGGCTTCTCCACCTAAGAATACTGGAGTGAGTTGTCAATGCCCTTTGCAAGGGGCTTTTCCAGACCCAGGAGCCAAACCCCCTTCTCTTGTGGCTCCTGCTTTGCATGCAGACTCTTTACTGCTGAGCCACCAGGGAAGCCCCAGCCTGTAGCTTGCCCTGATTGGCTGAAAGCTAACCTGCACTTTCCCGTGACTGGCTGGCTCCTAGGCTGTAGTTTGCCTTGACTGGCAAGCTCCTAGCCTATGGTTTGTCCTGATTGACTGACTCCTAGCCTGTAGTTTGCCCTGTTTGGCTCACTCCTTGCCTCTACATTGCCTCGATTGGCTGACTACTAGCCTGTACTTTGCTCTGATTGGCTGACTCATAGCCTGTACTTCACCCTAATTGGCTGATTCCTATACTGTAGTTTACCCTGATTGGCTGACAACTATCCTGTTCTGTACTGTGATTGGCTGACTCCTAGCCTGTAGATTAATTGAGGAAAGTAGGGAAAATGACTAGGCCAGTCAGATAGGATCTAAATAAAAACCCCTTATGATTATACATTGGAGCTTAAGATAGATGCAGGGGATTAGATCTGGTAGACTGAGTGCCTGAAGATCTATGGACAGAGATACCTAACATTGTGCAGGAGGCAGTGACCAAAACCACGCTAAAGAAAAAGAAACACAAGAAGGCAAAATCATTGATTGAGGAGGCTTTACAAGTAGCTGAGGAAAGAAGATAAGCAAAAAGTAAGCGAGAAAGGGAAAGCTATACCTAACTGAATGCAGAGTTCCAGAGAATAGCAAGGAGAGATAAGAAGCCCTTAAATGAACAATGGAAAGAAGTAGAGGAAAATAGTAGATTGGGGAAGACTAGAAATCTCTTTAAGAAAATTGGAAATATCAAGGGAATGTTTCATGCCGGATGGGCATAATAAAAGGCAGAAAAAGTAAGGGCCTAACAGAAGCAGAAGAGATTAAGAAGAGGTGGCAAGGATACACAGAAGAATTATACAAAAAACGTCTTAATGACCGGGATAACCACAATGGCCTTGTCACTCACCTAGTCAAGTGGGCCTTAGGAAGCATTACTACAAAGAAAGCTAGTGGAGCTGATCAAATTCCAGCAGAGTTATTTCAATTCCTAAAACATGATGCTGTGAAAGTGATGCACTCACTATGTCAGCAAATTCGGAAAAAATCGGTGGCCACAAACTGGAAAAGGTCAATTTTCATTCCAATCACAAAGAAGGCCAATGCCAAGGAATGTTCAAAACAAGTAAGTGTTAGTCACTCAGTCGTGCCCAACTCTTTGCGACCCCATGGACTGCAGCCCACCAGGCACCTCTGTCCATGAGATTTTCCAGGCAAGGATACTGGAGTGGGTTGCCATTTCCTTCTCCAGGGGATCTCCCCAAACTAGCAGACAATTGTGCTGATTTCACAGACTAACAAGGTTATGCTCAAAATCCTTCAACCTAGGCTTTAGCAGTACATGAATGGAGAATTTCCAGGTGTACAAGCTGGGTTCAAAGAGACAGAGGAACTAGAGATCAAATTGCCAACAGTCATTAGACCATGGAGAAAGCAAGGGAGTTCCAGAAACACATCTGCTTCTCCTGTATTGACTACACCTAAGCCTTGAATGTGTGGATCACAGTAAACTGTGGAAAATTCTTAAAGTAATGGGAATACCAGACCACCTTACCTGTCTCCCGAGAAATCTGTATGTGGGTCAAGAATCAATAGTTAGAACATTACATGAAACAACTGACTGGTTCAAAATTGGGAAAGGACTATGACAAGGCTGTATGCTGTCATCCTGCTACTTTAACTTCTATGCAGAGTACATCATGTGAAATGCCAGGCTGGATGAATCACAAGCTGGAATCAAGATTGCCAGGAGAAATATCAACAACCTCAGGTATGCAGATGTTGCTACTCTAATGGCAGAAAGTGAAAAGGAACTAAAGAGTCTCTTGACGAGGGTAAAAGAGGAGAGTGAAAAACGTGGCTTGAAACTCAACATCAAAAAACTAAAATTATGTCCTCTGGTCCCACCACTTCATGGCAAATATAAGGGGGAAAGTGGAGAAGTAGTGACAGATTTTATTTTCTTGGGCTCCAAAATCACCGTGGATGGTGACTGCAGCCATGAAATTAAAAGACATTTGCTCCTTGGAAGAAAAGCTATGAGTAACCCAGACAGCATATTAAAAATAAGAGACATCACTTTACTGTCAAAGGTCCCTATGGTCAAAGCTATGGTTTTTCCAGTAATCATGTATGGATGCGAGAGTTGCACCATAAAGAAGGCTGAGCACTGAAGAATTGATGCTTTTGAACTGTGGTGCTGGTGAAGACATTTGAGAGTCCCTTGGACTCCTTGCAAGGAGATAAAACCTGTCAGTCCTCAAGGAAATCAACCCTGAATAGGCGTTGGAAGGACTAATGCTGAAGCTGAAGCCTCAATACTTTGGCCACCAGATGGAATGAGGTGACTGATTGGAAAAGACCCTGATTCTGGGAAAGATTGTAAGCAAAAGTAGAAGGGGGTGACAGTGGATGAGATGGTTAGATAGCTTCACCGACTCAGTGGACATAAGTTTGAGCAAACTCCGGGAGATGGTGAAGGACAGGGAAGCCTGGCATGCTGCAGTCCATGGGGTTGCAAAGAGTTGGATAGGACTTAGTGACTGAACAACAACAAACAAATAAAGAACCACTACTTGTCTTGCCCAACACTTGGAAAAGGGAGGTGTTACCACTTAAAACTGGCAGCCTTCTGTCAAACATAATCTTTCTTGTTCTCTCATAGTCCTGGTCTCTACTGGCTAATCTGTTAAATTCCCATTGCATATTAATAATTGATAATTGTTTAATGTCATGATTTCCAGAGATACTTGCATTTTAACAAGAAATTCCAATAGAATGCCACCAACCCAGTGACATTATTTCCTGATGGAATTGTGAGCCATGTGACATTGTAGATAAAAAAGAAAGTATTTGAGGACTAGAGACCATTCCTCTGTACTCCACATATTATACCTTTTTTAAAATTAATGTCCAAGCAATGGAAATCTGTGGGGAACATGGGTTACAGTGGCCGACTAGTCTAGCTTCCTGGGACTAATGGGGTTCCTGGGACATAGAATTTCCTGAGAACGTTCTGGTTAAAGCAGAATCAGTTGGTTTACCCCAAATGTCAAATGTATTAATAGGACCCAAGTGTAATAGGGCAACTTGAGGGTGTTGTATCCAGCGGAGATTTTGCTTGACCCCTCAGCCTGAAGACATCTCTGTAACAGTTTTGTGGGCAGGGCTTGCAGGATAACAGAGTTAAGGCAGGGAATCAGGACTGTAGTGAGAGAAATGTTGACATTTCATGTATGATGTCTTGTCTTCTGAAATATAAACTCCTTAGGAAGAAGAGCAGAGTTTTTACTCTTTTTCATTTTTCACAACACCTTAACAGGATGCTAGAAAGTAGTCATTTATACAATAACCAAATTTTGCAAAGGTACCCCTGGACCCCTCTTCATTCACATCCACACGATACTTGTTGGGAGACTGAATACAGAGTTTACATCTTCCCTTCCAAATTCAGGGATGGCTTGGGCATGATAGAGTGATGGGCATCAGATTTACCTTCTGGCTGTGAGCATACATAAGTAAACAAAATATATGGAACAATTATTTTCAGGCATCAGATGAGTGAGAACTGCTAGAACTAAGCTCAACACTCTTTAAAGGATGATAACAAATTCTAGAAAGATCAAATACTGTCAATTCTCATTATTCATGGATTCCATATTTACAAATTCATCTACGGGCTGAAATTTATCTGTAACCCCCCAAATCAACACTCTTGTGGTACTTTTGAAGTCATTCAGGAACATGCACAGAGTGGCAAAAATTTCAATTCCCAGGAGTGCACATTCCCAGCTGAGGTCAAGCAAAGCAATGCCTTCTTGTTTCAGCTCTCATGCTGTGAAAAAAAAAAAAAAAGTGTCGTTTCTGTGGTCTGTTTACTGCCACATTTTTATTGGTGATTTTGCTATTTAAAATGACCCTCAAGGCTGTGCTGAAGTGCTATCTAGTGTTCCCAAGTGCAAGAAGGCTTGACGTGCCTTACAGAGAAAGTACATGTGTTGGTATATTAAATAAGTTATCTTTAAATAGAAACACATAAAACAGGGTTACTTATTGATCCATTGATGACCATGTTTTGACCAGACGCTAGTAGGACCTTAACCTTGTATTTGCCCTAGAGGCACTGGTTCAGGCTTCATTAATTCAGTGTGCATGGTGACTCCATAGAACATAACTACAGAACTTTCGGTAATGAGAACCAATTGTAATTCATCCCCAGCAGACTTGTTCCATAAGAATTATTAAAGGAAATTCTTCAGACTTAAGGGAAATTATACCAGCTGGAAATTCAGAGCTACGTGAAGGAATGAAAATCACTGGACATGGTTAATGTCTGGGTAAACATAAAAGACTCATTTTTCATTTCTTAATGTACTGAAAAGACAATTGACTATTTTAAACAAAAAGAATAACAGTGTCTGGTGGGATTTGTAATCTATTTAGAAGTAGAAAACAAGATTACAATGGGAAGGAAAGGAGTAAAGGGAAGTGTGCTGTTAAAAGGCTCTTACATTTTATGTGAACTGGTACAGTATTAATTCAAAGTACACTGTGATAAGTTATGGATTCCTACTGTGGTGTTCAGAGCAACTACTAAAACATAAAATAAGACATATGGCTAAAAAGCCAAAACAGGATACTAAAAATACTCAGGAAATGTTAAGGAAGGGAGAAAAGGAGGGAAAAAAGAGAAATCATAGGACAAATATGAAGAAATCCCAAGATGGGAGATTTAGAAACAACCATATCAATAATTACAAGGACTGTAGTAAACGCTCCAAATAAAAACTAGATGTTGTCAGATTGTCAATAAATAAATAAATAGCCTTCCCTATAAGAAAGGGAAACCCAGTTTAATAGTTTAAATACTAGGGTAAAAGTAGAAACACAGAGAATTCCCTTGAGGTCCAGTGGTTAGGATGCAGCACTTACACTGCAGGGAGCCTGAAAGATCCTGAAAGCTGCATGGTGCTGCCAAGAAAAAAAAAAAAGTAAAAGGACAGAAAAATATATACTACACAAACACAAAGCTTAAGAAATCTAGTGATTATATTAACATCAGATAAAACAGACTTTAAGATAAGGAGTATTACTGGAAATAGGGAAGGATATTTCATAATGATGAAAGGCTCAATTCATAAGAAGTCATCATTCTGAATATGTGTGTACCTAATAACAGAGCTGTGAAATATGTGAAGCAAAACCTGGTAGAATTTAAAGGAGAAATAAACAAATCCACAATTATATTTGAAGACTTTAGCACTGCTCTCTCAGTCATCAATAGAAAAAGTAGATGGTCATTAAGACACCATCAAACAACTTGTCCTGATTAACATTTATAGCTCTCTCCCTCCAACGACAGCAGAAGACATAGTCTTTTCAAGTGGATAAGGGACATTCAGCATGGGAAACCATGCTGGACCATGATGAAAGTATCAATAAATTTATAAAGATGAATATAGTACAGAGCATGTTCACCGACCACAGTAGAAAAGGAATTACAGTAGAAATCAATAACTGGAAAGATAACTGGGAAATTCCCTGAATGTTTGGAAATTAAACAAATGCAAGGACTTCCCTGACAGTCCAGTGGCTAAGACTTCACCTTCCAATGCATTGGATGCAGATTCGATCCCTGGTCACGGAGCTAAGATCCAACATGCTGCAGGGCCAAAAACTCAAAACATAAAACAGAAACAATATTGTATAAATTCAATAAAGAAATTAGAAAAGGTCCACATCAAAAAAGCTTAAAAAATTCAGTGATAACTGGGCACTTCAGGTTGACTTAACTGGAGGCCAGTCACTGCTAAAGTATACAATCTCCCCTTCTTTCTCCCCCAAACACCTAACAGTGTCTTTTTATATCCACCCGTATATGAATATATATATGAATATGTGAAGTCTTTTACTCTGTGAAGTGAAGTGAAAGTTTCTCAGTCATGTCCAACTCTTTGTGACCCCATGGACTATACAGTCTATGGAATTCTCCAGGCCAAAATACTGGAGTGGGTAGTCTTTCCCTTCTCCAGGGGATCTTCCCAACCCAGGGATCAAACCTAGGTCTCCCACATTGCATTCTTTGCCAGCTGAGCCACAAGGGAAGACCTTTTGCTCTGTAAACATGAGGAAAGATAAGAGTTTTTGGTGATGAAGAGGGCTAGACAAAGGCAAGAGGAGTTCTAAGGGGATAAAATGGCATGGATTCCTTTTCTAGACCTTTCACTTCAGTGCTTAAGCAAATGAGAACCAAGAGTTTCTGGACTTGCTTGTGGGAGACTTTGAGAGACTGAAAGAAAGCAGGGCTGTTTTGAGGCCCAGGTAACAGAGAATGGCACGGAGTTGTGGAGGATACCCATCTAATCCAGAACCACTTGGGCACCCCAAGGCTTGCAAGCTCTGGGAGGAGCTACAGTAAGCCCTGGTAGCATGGACATTGGTATCTCATCAAAGATGCCAAGCTGCCAGATTGCTCTAAATAGCCTTGCAAGCAGGGGGCATGAGAAGTGGAAGCTGGAACAGTATAGGAACAAGCAAAGAAACCAAGGTGGGACTCCCAGAAACAAATGGGCTGGGGTGGGACACTTGAAAGTGGTGTGTGGTCTCCCAGGTCTGTGCTTACCTAAGAAAGCATGTATCACTCACTGGGAGCCAAACATGGAATAGTCTGTTTTTCTGGAATAAGTAACAAGATCCTTCAGGGGCCAGTCTTAGGGACTTTTTTGAAAATCTAGGTTTGTTTGAGGGTCTGTGCAGAAAGAGAGGGATGTAACCATTCTTGAGTGCTCTGGACCCTGGACTGCAACAGATTTCTCTGTGCAGATAATCACTGCACCTTGTAGATTCTTGATGAAGAGAGATCCTTTACCTTCAGTTCTTAGCAGGTTAAATTTGGGAAGGAGCCCCACAAGGTCACTGATAAGTGCAGGAGGCTGGCATAGACCTGCATAAACTGTTCAGAAGACTCAACACTGGATGTAGACCTGGGGCTTTTAAAGACTGGCAAGATCATCATAAACAGCATTTCACAGTAAGGTTAAGGGCAGGAAGACAATCAAGAAAGTGATATAGGGACTTCCCCGGTGGTCCAGTGGTTAAGACTCCACACTCCCAATACAGGAAGCCAGGGTTCAATCCCTGGTCAGGGAATGAGATCCCACATGCCACAACTAAGTGTTCACATGCCACAACTAAGACTTGTCTCAGCCAAATCAATCAATCAATCAAACAAAATTTAAAAAAGAAAAAGATACAATTGAAAGTGATACAGTGATGGATGATAAAGACAGAGGAGAGCTCCTTTATGTTTACTTTGTACCTATCTTTTCTATCAAGGAGAATTTTTCATACTGAAAAGTCTAACCCAGGGTTTTTCAAACTTTAACATTCATGTGCATCACTTCAGGATTTTGTTAAAATGGAGATTCTGATTCAGTGGGTCTGGGTGGGGCCCACGATCCTGTGCTTCTGACGAGCTCCCAGGTGATGCTGATGCAACCGGACTTCCAACTCCACTTTGGTTGTTTTTTTTTTTTAATAGTATTTACCAATTTCTTTTTTAATTTTTTAAATTAACCTTTTTATGTTGTGTTGGGGTATAGTCGATGAACAATGTTGTGATAGTTTCAGGGGATCAGTGAAGGGACTCAGCCATACATATACATGTAGCCATTCTCCCCCTAACTCCCCTCCCATCCAGGTTGCCACATATCATCAAGCAAAATTCCACGTGCTAGAGAGTAGGCCCTTGTTGGTTATCTATTTTAAATATAGCAGTGTGTACATGTCCATCCCAAACTCCTTAGCTATCCCTTCCCCCAACCCCACTTTGAATAGAAAGAATCTAAACCAAATATTGATAAAGGAAGAGAAGTCCAGGATGGGTAAAATGGTTATCAAAAGAGAATCTCATTGCTTTAAGCAAGGTCAACTTTCCAGTCGGGGCAAATTACATCTCTCCGAGTATTTGGAGTGCTTGCAAATCAGATCCCTAAACCACTCTTGAAGATGGAAAGATTGAAGGCAGGAGGAGAAGAGGATGACAGAGGATGAGCTGGTTGGATGGCATCACTGACTCGGTGGACATGAGTTTGAACAAGCTCTGGGAACTGGTGATGGACAGGGAAGCTTGGTGTGCTGTGGTCCATGGGGTCACAAGGAGTTGGACACAATTGAGCTACTGAACTGAACTGAAACCACTCTTGTGGATACTTTTATTTACTAGGAGAGGTGCTAGAGGCCTAGAGGCAGGCAAATGTGATCATAGGTTTCAAAAAAGGAAACAAGAGAGGAAGTGTAATGGACAGATCAGTAAGCTTGATATTGATTCCAAGAGGTAATCTAAAATGGTCTATTTGAAAAGGATGATTTGTTTTCACTGGATGGACCCAGTTTCATGGTCTTTGCTGGTTTTAGCAGAATGATAGCTCTGGGCAGCAAGTGAAATGTAGAAAAGCACTGGCTGAGGAGTTCCCAGACATTTGTGCAAAGCAGCATAATAATGACCAGCTGTGAAGGCAATGAGGGGGATTAGTAACTGGTTGATCCGGCTGCCTGGAGGGCCCTGATTAATGATTAATAGTCCCTGAAGGATAGCCTCCAGGCCTGTGATAAAAGCTTCATCCTATACCTGGTCTGTAATTTTATTACACACTGACTTACATCACCGGTTCTCAAATGTTAGGGTACACCAGAATCTCTTGAGGGCAGGGGATGCTTGTTAAAATGTTGATTCCAAGTCTCCAGCCGTGGGCTCTGATTTGGCAGGTCTGAATGCATTTTTTTTTTTTTTTTTGATATTTGTTTTCCTTTTTTAAAAATTTTTATTTATTTTTAAATTGAAGGATAATTGCTTTACAGAATTTTGTTGTTTTTTGTCAAACCTCAACATGAATCAGCCATAGGTATACATATACCTCCTCCCCTTTGAACCTCCCTCCCATCTCCCTCCCCATCCCACCCCTCTAGGTTGATACAGAGCCCCTGTTTGAATTTCCTGAGCCATACAGCAAATTTCTGTTGGCTATCTATTTTACATATGGTAATGTAAATTTCCATGTTACTCTTTTCCATACATCTCACCCTCTCCTCCCCTCTTCCCATGTCCATAAGTCCATTCTCTCTGTTTCTCCATTGCTGCCCTGTAAATAAATTCTTCAGTACCATTTTTCTAGATTCCATATATATGTGTTAGAATATGATATTAATCTTTCTCTTTCTGACTTACTTCACTCTGTATAATAGGTTCTAGGTTCATCCACCTCATTAGAATTGACTCAAAAGCGTTCCTTTGTATGACTAATATTCCATTGTGTATATGTGCCACAACTTCTTTATCCATTCATCTGTCAATGGACATCTAGGTTGCTTCTATGTTCTAGCTATTGTAAATAGTGCTGCAATGAACAATGGGATACATGTGTCTATTTCAATTTTGTTTTCTTCGAGGTATATGCCTAGGAGTGGGATTGCTGGGTCATATGGTGGTTTTATTCCTAGTTTTTTTTAAGGAATCTCCATACCGCCTTCCATAGTGGCTATATAAGTTTACATTTCCACCAACAGTTTAAGAGCGTTCCCTTTTCTCCACACCCTCTCCAGCATTTATTGTTTGTAGGCTTTTTGATGATGGCCATTATGACCAATGTGAAGTGATATCTCATTGTAGTTTTGATTTGCATTTCTCTAATAATGAGCGATGTTGAGCATCTTTTCATGTGTTTGTTAGCCATCTGTATGTCTTCTTTGGAGAAATGTCTGTTTAGGGCTTTCCCCCACTTTTTGATTGAGTTGTTGGTTTTTCTGGTATTGAGTTGTATGATCTGCTTGTATATTTTGGAGATTAATCCTTTCTCAGTTGTTTCATTTGCTATTATTTTCTCCTATTCTGAAGGTTGTCTTTTCATCTTGCTTATAGTTTCCTTTGCTGTGCAAAAGCTTTTAAGTTTAATCAGGTCCCACTTGTTTACTTTTGTTTTTATTTCCATTACTCTAGAAGGTGGATCATAGAGGATCTTGCTTTGATTTATGTCATCAAGTGTTCTACCTATGTTTTCCTCTAAGAGTTTTATAGTTTCTGGTCTTAAATCCATTTTGAGTTTATCTTTGTGTATAGTGTTAGGAAGTGTTCTAATGTCATTCTTTTACATGTAGCTGTCCAGTTTTCCCAGCACCATTTATTGAAAAGGCTATCTTTGCCCCATTGTATATTCTTGCCTCCTTTGTTAAAAATAAGGCACCCATAGGTGCATGGGTTTATTTCTGGGCTTTCTATCTTGTTTCATGGGGCTATTTTTCTGTTTTTGTGCCAGTACCATACTGTCCTGATGACTGTAGCTTCATAATATAATCTGAAGTCAGGAAGGTTGATTCCTCCAGCTCCAATCTTCTTTCCCAAGACTGCTTTGGCTATTTGGGATCTTTTGTATTTCCATATGAATTGTGAAATTTTCTGTTCTAGTTCCGTGAAAAATTTCATTGGTAATTTGATAGAGGTCACATTGAATCTGTAGATTGCATTTGGTAGTAGAGTCATTTTCAAAATATTGATTCTTCCTACCCAAGAACATGGAATATCTCTCCATCTGTTTATGTTATCTTTGATTTATTTCATTAGTGTCTTATAATTTTCTGTGTACAGTTCTTTTGTCTCCTTAGGTAAGTTTATTCCTAGATATTTTATTCTTTTGTTGCAATGGTGAATGGGATTGATTCCTTAATTTCTCTTTCTGATTTTTCATTGTTAGTACACAGAAATGCAAGTGATTTCTGTGTATTGATTCTGTATCCTGCAACTTTGCTAAATTCACTGATTAGCTCTAGTAATTTTTTGATACTATCTTTAGGGTTTTCTGTGTACAGTATCATGTCATCTGCAGACAGTGAAAGCTTTACTTCTTCTTTTCCTATCTGGATTCCTTTTATTTCCTTTTCTTCTCTGATTGCTGTAGCTAGGACTTCCAAAACTATGTTGAATAGTAGTGGTGAAAATGGACACCCTTGTCTTGTTCCTGATCTTAGGGAGAATGCTTTCAGTTTTTCACCATTGAGAATAATGTTTGCTGTAGGCTTATCATATATGGCCTTTACTATGTTGAGGTAGGTTCATTCTATGCCCATTTTTTGAAGAGTTTTAATCATAAATGGGTGCTGAATTTTGTCAAAGGTTTTTTCTGACTCTATTGAGATGATCATATGGTTTTTATCTTCAATTTGTTAATATGGTGTATCACATTGATTGATTTGTGTATATTGAAGAATCCTTGCATCCCTGGAATAAACCCAACTTGATCATGGTATGTAAGCTTTTTGATGTATTGCTGAATCCTGTTTGCTAAAATTTTGTTGAGGATTTTTGCATCTATGTTCATCAGTGATATTGGCCTGTAGTTTTCTTTTTTGGGTGTTGTCTTTGTCTGGTTTTGGTATCAGGGTGATGGTGGTCTCATAGAATGAGTTTGAAAGTATTCCTTCCTCTGCAATGTTTTGAAATAGTTTAGAAGGATAGGCATTAGCTCTTCTCTAAATGTTTGATAGAATTCTCCTGTGAAGCCATCTGATTCTGGGCTTTTGTTTTATGGGAGATTTTTGATCACAGCTTCAATTTCAGTGCTTGTAATTGGGTTGTTCATAATTTCTACTTCTTCCTGGTTCAGCCTTGGAAGATTGAACTTTTCCAAGAATCTGTCCATTTCTTCTAGGTTATCCATTTTATTGCCATATAGTTGTTCATAATAGTCTCTTAAAATCCTTTGTATTTCTGCATTGTTTGTTGTAACCTCTCCTTTTTCATTTCTAATTTTGTTGATTTGATTCTTCTCTCTTTTTTACTTGATGAGTCTGGCTAAAGGTTTGTCAATTTTGTTTATCTTCTCAAAGAACCAGCTTTCAGTTTTATTAATCTTTACTATTGTTTTTTTTCATTTCTTTTTCATTTATTTCTGCTCAAATCTTTATGATTTCTTTCCTTCTACTAATTTTGGTTGTTTTTGTTCTTCTTTTTCCAGTTGTTTCAGGTGTAAAGTTAGGTTGTCTATTCAATGTTTTTCCTGTTTCTTGTATTGCTATGAACTTACCTCTTAAAACAGCTTTTGCTGCATCCCATAGGTTTTGAGTTGTCATATTTTCATTGTCATTTGTTTCTAGAGATTTTTTTTATTTCCCTTTTGATTTCTTCAGTAACCTGTTGGTTGTTTAGAAACATATTATTTAATCTCCGTGAGTTTGTGTTTTTTACAGTTTTTTTTTTCCTTGTAACTGATACCTAGTCTCATTGCATTGTGGTCAGAGAAGATGCTTACATAATTTCAATTTTCTTAAATTTACTGAGGTTTCATTTGTGACCCAAGGTGTGGTCTATCCTGGAGAATGTTCCACGTGCACTTGAGAAGAAGGTATATTCTGCATTTGGATGAAATGTCCTGAAGATATCAATGAGATCCATCTCATCTAATGTATCATTTACTTGTGTTTCCTTATCAATTTTTTGTTTTGATGATCTGTCCATTGGTGTGAGTGGGGTGTTAAAGTCTTCTACTATTACTGTGTTACTGTCAATTTCTCCGTTTATGTCTGTTAGTGTTGTCTTGTGTATTGAGGTGCTCTTATGTTGGGTGCATAGATATTTACAATTGTTATGTCTTCCTCTTGGATTGATCCCTTGATCATTATGTAGTGTCCTTCCTTGTCCCTTGTCATACTCTTATTTTAAGGTCTACTTTGTCTGATATGAGGATTGCTACTCTAGCTTTCTTTTGCTTCCCATTTTCATGAAATATATTTTTCCATCCTCTCACTTTCAGTCTATATGTGTCTTTAGGTCTGAAGTGGGTTTCTTGTAGACAGCATATATATGGGTCTTGTTATTGTATCCATTCAGCCAGTCTGTGTCTTTTGGTTGGAGCATTTAATCTGTTTTCATTTAAAGTAATCATTGATATATATGTTCCCATTGGCATTTTCTTGACTGTTTGGGGTTGATTTTCTAGATATTTTTCTTCTCTTGTATTTATTGGCTATATAAGTCCCTTTAATATTTATTGTAAAGCTGGTTTGGTGGTATAGAATTATCTTAACTTTTGCTTGTCTGTAAAGCTTTTTATTTCTTCATCAATTTTGAATGAGATCCTTGCTGGGTACAGTAATCTTGGTTGTAGATTTTTCCCCTTCAGTACTTTAAATATATCCTGCCATTCCCTTCTGGCCTGCAGAGTTTCTGCTGAAAGATCAGCTGTTAAGTGTATGGGGTTTCCCTTGTATGTTATTTGTTGCTTTTCCCTTTCTGCTTTTAATATTCTTTATTTGTGTTCAGTCTTTGTTAGTTTGCTTAGTATGTGTCTTAGCATGTTTCTCCTTGGGTTTACCCTGTATGGGATTCTTTGCACCTCTTGAACTTGATTGACTATTTCCTTTTCATTGTTGGGAAAATTTTCAACTATATCATCTTCAAAAATTTTCTCATACCCTTTCTTTTTCTCTTCTTCTTCTGGGACCCCTATAATTCGAATGTTGGTGCATTTGATATGGTCCCAGAGGTCTCTGAGACTATCCTCAACTCTTTTCATTCTTTTTACTTTAGTCTTCTCTTCAGAAGTTATTTCCACCATTTTATCTTCCAGCTCACTGATTCGTTCTTCTGCTTCAGACATTCTGCTATTGATTCCTTCTAGAATTTTTTTTCTTCTAGAATATTTTTAATTTCAGTAGTTGTGTTGTTTGTCTCTGTATGTTTATTTTTTAATTCTTCTAGGTCTTTGTTAATTGATTCTTGCATTTTCTCCATTCTGTTTTCAATCATCTTTACTATCATTATTCTGAATTCTTTTTCAGGTAGTTTGCCTATTTCTTCATTTATTTGGACTTTTGTGTTTCTAGTTTGTTCCTTCATTTGTGTAGTATTTCTCTGTCTTTTCATTATTTATTCATTTTTTTTAACTTACTGTGTTTGGGGTCTCCTTTTCCCAGGCTTAAAGGTTGAATTCTTTCTTCCTTTTTGTTTCTGCCCTCCTAAGGTTGGTCCAGTGGTCTGTGTAAGCTATGTATAGGATGAGATTTGTGTTGAGTTCTTTTTGTTTGTTTCTCCTCTGATAGGCAAGGCTGGTAATCCTGGCAAGATGGTAATCCTGTCTGCTAATGATTTGTATTTTTGTTTTGTTTTTTTGTTTAGATGAGGGGCCCTGCACAGGGTGCTACTGGTGGTTGGATGATGCCAGGTCTTGTATTCAAGCGGTTTCCTTTATGTGAGTTCTCACTATTTGATACTCCCTAGTGTTAGTTCTCTGGTAGTCTAGCATCGTGGAGTCAATGCTCCCACTCCAAAGGCTCAGGGCTTGATCTTTAATGAAGCCACTTTTTTCAGAGAACTCCCAATTCCTTCAAATTCCATCAGTCTGGTTACCAAATACTTTCTCCTGGCTTCTGCTGGTGGCCAGCCATCCCTTGGCTTAAGGCAGAATAACTCAAATCTCTGCCTCAGGATTCACATGGTGTTCCTCCTGGTTTGTGTCCACATTTTCCTCTTCCTCTCTCAGTCGGCCTGAATGTATTTTTAATAAGCATCTCAAGGTGATCCTGAAGAAGGTGCTCTGTGGAGCTCAATTTGAACAAACAAAAACCCTAATGAATAGGAATGAACACAAGCAGCTCAAAATACTCTTTTTAAAGTGTGTATTTGGAGTTTCTCAGTGGACCAAAGGATAGTAAAGCCAAGAGTAGTATTTCTTTAGAGAGAGATCCCTGGGTCCTGAGACTGCCTTTTTTCTTGATTATGAGTGAGACTGAGAAAGTGTTTTTACCTTTGTTCTATATTATTTGAAATTTAAAAAAAAAAATGCCCAGGACTTCTGCTTTCTAGAAGGTGGAATACACATTCTTTTTGCTATTTCTCTGGTGCAATACAACTAAAAACTCTTGACATTCTATATGAAACAACCATATGAAGACTTGGAAAGGTGGAGAGAAGAAGAGCCCATCTAGGGATTTTAGGACCCAAGGAATGAGTTGGTGGTGAGTTCTGTGGGTTTCCTTTTTGCCTCATAGAGTCTAGACTTGGACTTGAAGAAGGTGGCAACCCAGAACTGGTAACGAATGCAGACATAAAAGCCCCAAGAAAAGCCTGCTTTCTTTAGCCAAAGACCAGAAAAGACAGCCTAGAATGACAGAAAATGTTTAGACAAAAACTGCTTTACTTCAGCTAAGCACTACAGAAAAAAAAAAAAAAAAAAACAACAACAACAACAAAAAAACGTGGCCGCACCCCGATCCGCATCAGCAAAGACCAAGTGGGAAGCTGAGATTTCCATCTCACCATGTTGTAATGAAGCACCCAAGCCGCCTGTCAGGGAGGCATCTGAGGAGGCGTGGAGGAGAGTGAAGACCTCAGTGCTGCCCAGCAGTAATGAGGCCACCTCCTCTCATGGTGTCACTAGAAACCACGTGGATGCCAGTTACAAAGCATCGATACCTCTAGGCCAGGGAGGTATCAGCAGAGCCTGAGTGGGGACATCGGGCTTGGAGCCCCACTCAGCAGCCCTCCAAGGTGTGAAAGGAAGCTCAGGGGTAACCTGGGCTTTTACCACTACCTGGTGGGACTATGACAGCATCTCCTCTTCCCCTGACAAATGTGTCAGAGGAAGCCAGCTAAGACAGAGCATTTACATAGGATCCAGAGTCTCATAATACTCCAAATGTCAAGGTTTTAATAAAAAAATCACTCATCAGACCAAGAACCAGGAAGATTTCAAACAGGCTGAAAAAAAAAATCAATAGACATTGTACTACTTTCTCAGGGTGGCCAAAACATAATACTAAAAACTGCATTGCTTAAAAACAAAAGAAACTTAGGGTCTCAGTTTTGGAGCCTAGAAATAAAAAAATCAAGGTGTTGGCAGGGCCATTCTCCTGTTCAACCCATAGGTTTATTTCAATCACCCTATATTTAATAAACAATTGAATTTATCATGTAAAAACTCTCAGGAAATCTTCAGGCCGAGGTAGCTGCTATAATGTTACAAAGGGTCCGAGAGGACTTAGCAACTGAACAACAATAGCACGCACTACACTGTCTTGATAGCTGACAACTAGCCTGTACTTTGCCCAGATTGGCTAACTCCTAGACTGTATGTTGATGTGATTGGCTGACTCCTAGCCTGTACTTGGTCCAAATTGGCAGATTCCTAGCCTGTACATTGCCCTGATTGGCTGACAACTAGCCCATACTTTGCCATCATTGGCTAACTCCTAGACTGTATGTTGATGTGATTGGCTGACTGCTAGCCTGTATTTGGTCCTGATTGGCTGACTGTTAGAAGGTAGTTTACCCTGATTGGCTAACTATGACCCTGTACTTTGCCCTGATTGGCTGTGTACTAGGCTGTAGTTTGCCTGGATTGGCTGACTCCTAACCTATAGCTTGCTCAGATTGGCTGACTCCTAACCAGTTGTTTGCCCTGATAGGCTGACTCCTAGCCTGTAGTTTGCTCTAATTGGCTGACGGTTAGCCTATACTTTGCCATGATTGGCTGACTTCTAGGCTGTACTTGGCCCTGATACATTGACTCCTAGTCTGTACTTTGCCCTGAGTGGATGACTCCTAGCCTGTACTTTGCTGTGATTGGTTAGATGCTAGCCTGTATTTTGTCCTGACACAGCCAGTACTTTGCCCTATTGGCTTACTCCCAGACTGTAGCTTGCCCTGATTGGCTGGCTCATAGTCTGTACTTTGACCTCATTGGCTGACTCCTATCTGGTGCTTTGCACTGATTAGCTAACTCATAGCATGTACTTTGCCCTGATTGGTTGATTCCTAGCCTGTACTTTCTCATGATTGGCTGAGTCCATGCCAGTCGTTTTCCATGATTGGCTGACTCCTGGCCCTCTGATTGGATGACTCTTAGCCTGTAGTTTGCCCTAATTGGCTGACTCCTAGTTGGTACATTACCCTGATTGTAGGACTCCTAGCTTGTAGTTTGCCCTGATTGACTGACTGCTAACCTAAAATTTGCCCTGATTAGCCGACTTCTAGCCAGTACTTTGCACTGATTGACTTTTAGCCTGTACATTGCACTGGTTGGCTGATTCCTAGCCTGTTCTTTACCCTGATTAGCAGACTCCTAACTGGTGCTTTGCTCTGATTGGCTGACCACTAACCTATACTTTGCTGTGATTGTCTGACTCCCAGCCTGTACTTAGCCCACATTGGCTTTGTGCTAGCCTGTATACTGCTCCGATTGTCTTACTCCTGGCCTATACTTTGCCCTGATTGGCTGACTCCTAGCCTGAACTTTGCACTGATTGACTGACTTGAAGCTTGTACTTTGCTCTAATTGGCTGACTCCTAGCCTGTACTTTAATTGAAGATAGTAGGGAAAACCACTAGGCCAGTCAGGTATGGTGTAAGTCAAATCCCTTATAATTATACATTGGATCTTAAGAATAGATTTAGGGGATTAGATCTGGTAGACAGAGTGCCTGAAGAACTCTGGACAGAGGTTTGTAACATTTTATAGGAGGCAGTGACTAAAACCATCCCAAAGAAAAAGACACTCAAGAAGGCAGAGTTGTTGTCTGAGGAGGCTTTACAAATAGCTGAGGAAAGAAGAGAAGCAAAAAGCAAGGGAGAAAGGAAAAGATATACCCAACTGAATGCAGAGTTCCAGAGAATAGCAAGGAGCTATAAGAAGACCTTTAATGAACAATGCAAAGAAGTAGAGGGAAAAATCAAATAGGAAAGAGAAGAGATCTCTTCAATAAAATTGGAGATATCAAGGGAATATTTCATACAAGGATGGGCACAGTAAAAAAACAGAAACAGTATGGGCCCAACAGAAGCAGAAGATATTAAGAAGAGGTGGCAAAAATACACAGAAGTACTGTACAAAAGAGGTCATAATGACATGGATAACCACGATGGTATGGTCACTCACCTAGAGCCAGACATCCTGGAGTGTGAAGTCAAGTGGGCCTTAGGAAGCATTACTACAAACAAAGCTAGTGGAGATGATGGAATTCCAACAGAGTTATTTCAAATCCTAAAAGATGATGCTGTTTAAGTGCTGTACTCAATATGTCAGCAAATTTGGAAAACTCAGCAGTGACCACAGGACTGGAAAACATGTTTTCATTCCAATCTCAAAGAAAGGCAATGCCAAAGAATGTTCAAACTACCAGACAGTTGCACTCATTTCACATACTAACAAGGTTAAGCTCAAAGTCTTTCAAGCTAGGGTTCAGCAGTACATGAATGGAAAACTTCCAGATGATACAATCTGGGCTTCAAAGAGGCAGAGGAACCAGCGATCAAATTGCCAACAGTCATTGGATCATGGAGAAAGCATGGGAGTTCCAGAAAAACATCTACTTCTGCTTCACTGACTGCCCTAAAGCCTTTGATTGTGTGGATCACAATAAACTGTGGAAAATTCTTAAAGAGATGGGAATACAGACCACCTTACCTGTCTCCTGAGAAACCTGTATGTGGGCCAAGAAGCAACAGTTAGAACCTTGCATGGATCAACTGACTGGTTCAAAATTGGGAATGGAGTACAACAAAGTTGTATATTGTCACTCTGCTTACTTAACTTATATGCAGGGTACATCATGTGAAATGGCAGGCTGAATGAATCACAAGTTGGAATCAAGATTGCCAGGAGAAATATCAATAACCTCAGGTATGCATATGACACCACCCTTATGGCAGAAAGCAAAGAGGAACTGAAGGGCCTCTTGATGAAGGTGGAAAAGGAGAATGGAAAAGCTGGCTTAACATTCAAAACACTAAGATCATGGCATCCAGTCCCAACACTTCATGGCAAATAGAAGGGGACAAAGTGGAGAAGCAGTGACAGATTTTATTTTCTTGGGCTCCAAAATCACTGTGGATGGTTACTGCAGCCATGAAATTAAAAGACGCTTGCTCCTTGGAAGGAAAGCTATGACAAACCTAGATAGTGTATTAAAAAGCAGAGACATCACTCTGCCAACAAAGGTCCACATTGTCAAAGTTATGGTTTTTCCAGGAGTCATGTACACATGAGAGTTGGTCCATAAAGATGGCTGAGTGCTGAAGAATTGATGCTTTTGAATTGTGGTGCTGGAAAAGACTCTTGAGAGTCCCTTGGATAGTAAGGAGATCGAACCAATCAATCCTAAAGGAAATCAATCCTGAATATTCATTGGAAAGACCGATGCTGAAGCTGAAGCTCCAATACCTTGGCCACTTGATGTGACGATCTGACTCACTGGAAAAGATCCTGATGCTGGGAAATAACTGAGGGCAAAAGGAGGTGCAGCAGAGAATGAAATGGTTAGACAGCATCAACAAATCAATGGACATGAATTAGAGCAAACTCTGGGAGACGGTGAAGGACTGGAAAGCTTAGTGTGCTGCAGTACATGGGGCTGCAAAGAGTCAGACAGGACTTAGCGACTGAATAACAGTTAAAGAACCACTCCTTGTCTTGCCCAACCCTTGGGAAAGGGAAGTGTTACTGCCTATTTAACCTAGCAGCCTTCTGTAAACCTGTTGTGCTCTCTGTCAAAATTATTTCCTGTTCTCTCACATTCTTGCTCTCTACTAGCTGATCTGTTAATTTCCCATTACATACTAATAACTGATAATTGTTTAATGTCATGATTTCCAGAAACACTTGCATTTTAACAGGAAATTCCAATAGATAGAACTAGGAGAATAGAATTACTCCTCAAACCCAGAGTAATTCTGTCTTCCAGAAAGTAAAAGAAGAGGGAAAACTTCTCACTTTGTTTTATGAAGATAGTATTTACTTGATGTCAAACCAAACAAAAATATCACATACTAAACAAAAAACTATACACCAATAACCCTCATAAATATAGATGCAAGGGTCCTTAATAAATATTATTAAATAGATTTCCACAGTGTATTAAAATAATCATGTGCCATGACCAAGTGGGGTTTATTCCAGGGATGCAAGGCTAATTCAATATTCAACAATTAATGTATGTAATCCACCATATCCACAGAAGAAAATTTGCATGATCATCTCAACTGATGCAGAAAAAGTGCTTTTTTTTTTTTTAAATAAAGTGCAATACTCATTCAGAATAAAAACTCTTACTTCACTAGGAATAGAGGGGGGACCTCTTTAACTCGATAAAGAACATCTACAGAAAACTCCTGGAACTGTTACCTCACATGGCGAAAGAGACATTGTAGATGTTACTACGTTAGGAATCCTGAGATGGGAAGATTATCCCGGATTATCCAACATAATCCAGGGGCCCTTTTATTTACTTATTTGACTCTGTCGGGTCCTAGTTGCATCATGCGGGATCTTTCATTGCAGTGCACGGACTCCCTAGTTGTGGCATGCACGGGCTCAGTAGTTGCTTTGTGGCATGTGGGATCCTAGTTACCTAACCAGGGATCGAACCCACATCCCCTACATTGCAAGGTGGATTCTTAACCAGTGGACCACCAGGGAAGTCCCCATCACAGGGGTCCTTATAAGAGGGAGACAAGTGGGTCAGAGTCAGAAAAGGAGATGTGATGATGGAAGCGGAGGTTGCAGTGATGTGCTCTGAAGACAGGGTAAAGGGTCACAAGCTAAGGAATGTGAATACTTCTGGAAGCTGGAAAAGACAAGGAAACAGATTCTCTCCTAGAGCCTTGAGAAGGAGTGCTGCCCTACAGGCATTCTGACTGTAGGACTTCTGACCTCCAGAACTGTAAGAAAAAATACATCTGTGTTGCTTTAAGCCACAAAATTTGTGGTAATTTGTCAGAATAGTGATGGGTAACAAAGGCAGAGAGGATGGTGTTTGCTGGTGCAAGTTTGAAAGGTGCTTTGCAAAGCCCTTGCTTGGCTCCTGCCTGGCTGGTTGATTCCCGGAAGATGGGAGGGATGCAGGTCCGAATTCACAACATATTTTCTATCTTTTTATGGCTCTTAGGTTGTGTTTCTCTGGATAAAGTTAGTTATCCTCCTCTTAGATGTGTGCTACTTGTGGGCAAGTTGAGTCAGCACACCACACAGGAGGGCCTTGCCTGCTTAACAGGCAGGCGGTACTAATGCTTTGGAATCGTATAATATGTTGTGTGTGCATGCTCAGTCAGTCAGTCTTGTCCCACTTTTTGTGACCCCCATGGACTGTAGCACAAGAGGCTCCTCTGTCCATGGGATTCTCCAGGCAAGAATACTGGAGTGGGTTGCCAATCCCTTCTTCAGGGGTCTTCCTGAGTCAGGATCAAACCCGGGTCTCCTGTCTCTTGTATTGGCACGCGGGTTCTTAACCACTAGCACCACCTGGGGAGCCCTATAATACATTGGGATTTCTAAAAAGTTTTTGCATGTGATGCAAGCATCAACACAAATGGAAACTCTGAGAGTGGGAATTGTAGGAAGTCTTCAGAGGAAGCTGTAAAAGTGACACTGAGTGAAGAAGGAGAATCCTTCCCAATTTGAGAAGGGCCAACTGCCAGGGAAAGGAAATGAGCTCTCCTTCCCCTGGAAAAATTGGTGAAGGCTCACAACCTTTAAATCTTGTCTGGAAAACAAGCCACTGTGTTAAGATTTGGTATTATTCTCCCTATCATGATTTCTCATCTCTCTACTTGGGAGAGGCCATTACTATCCACCATCCACAGACACCTTTCCTTGTGGCATCTTCCATAATGCCTGGTGCTGGGCTTTCCATTTATATTCACTGTACAGATATATAAGAAAATTTTAGTTTTTAAATTTGTTGTTTTTCCTCTTTTGCTTTTAGTCAGATGTACCTCAGGATGCTTCCCTGATGGCTCAGATGGTAAAGAATCCACCTGCAATGCAGGAGACCTGGTTTCAAACCCTGGATCGGGAAGATACCCTGGAGGAAGGCATGACAACCCACTCCAGTATTCTCCCCTGGAGAATCCCATAGACAGAGGAGCCTCATGGGCTACAGTCCATGGGGTCACAAAGAGTCGGACACGAATGAGCAACTAAAACTTTCAGTTTCACCTCAGGATGAAAAAGATGGCTTCAGCCCTCACTGTCAGGGTATCCCTGAGTGTAAGCTCAGTTCAGTTCAGTTCAGTCACTCAGTCGTGTCCGACTCTTTGCCACCCCATGAATCGCAGCACGCCAGGCCTCCCTGTCCATAACAAACTCCCGGGGTTTACTCAAACTCAAGTCCATCGAGTCGATGATGCCATCCAGCCATCTAATCCTCTGTCATCCCCTTCTCCTCCTGTCCCCAATCCCTCCCAGCATCAGGGTCTTTTCCAATGAGTCAGCTCTTCACATCAGGCAGCCAAAGTATTGGAGTTTCAGCTTCAACATCAGTCCTTCCAATGAACACCCAGGACTGATCTCCTTTAGGATGGACTGGTTGGATCTCCTTGCAGTGCAAGGGACTCTCAAGAGTCTTCTCCAACACCACGGTTCAAAAGCATAAATTTTTCGGCCCTCAGCTTTCTTCACAGTTCACCTCTCACATCCATACATGACCACTGGAAAAACCATAGCCTTGACTAGACAGACCTTTGTTGGCAAAGTAATGTGTCTGCTTTTTAATATGCTATCTAGGTTGGTCATAACTTTCCTTCCAAGGAGTAAGCGTCTTTTAATTTCATGGCTGCAGTCACCATCTGCAGTGATTTTGGAGCCCCCCCCCAAAATAAAGTCTGACACTGTTTCCACTGATTCTCCATCTATTTCCCATGAAGTGATGGGACCAGATGCCATGATCTTAGTTTTCTGAGTGTTGAGCTTTAAGCCAACTTTTTCACTCTCCTCTTTCACTTTCCTCAAGAGGTTTTTTTAAGTTCCTCTTCACTCTCTGCCATGAGTGTGGTGTCATATGCATATCTGAGGTTATTGATATTTCTCCCGGCAATCTTGATTCCAGCTTGTGCTTCTTCCAGCCCAGCATTTCTCATGATGTACTCTGCATATAAGTTAAATCAGCAGGGTGACAATATACAGCCTTGATGTACTCCTTTTCCTATTTGAAACCAGTCTGTTGTTCCATGTCCAGTTCTAACTGTTGCTTACTGACCTGCATACAGGTTTCTCAAGAGGCAGGTCAGGTGATCTGGTATTCCCATCTCCTTCAGAATTTTCCACAGTTTATTGTGATCCACACAGTCAAAGGCTTTGGCATAGTCAATAAAGCAGAAATAGATGATTTTCTGGAACTCTCTTGCTTTTTTGATGATCCAGCGGATATTGGCAATTTGATCTCTTGTTCCTCTGACTTTTCTACAACCAGCTGGAACATCTGGAAGTTCATGGTTCATGTATTGCTGAACCCTGGCTTGGAGAATTTCGAGCATTGCTTTGTGAGCATATGAGATGAGTGCAATTGTGCGGTAGTTTGAGCATTCTTTGGGATTGCCTTTCTTTGGAATTGGAATGAAAACTGACCTTTTCCAGTCCTGTGGCCACTGCTGAGTTTTCCAAATTTGCTGGCATATTGAGTGCAGCACTTTCACAGCATCATCTTTCCAGATTTGAAATAGCTCAACTGGAATTCCATCACCTCCACTAGCTTTGTTCATAGTGATGCTTTCTAAGGCCCACTTGACTTCACATTCCAGGATGTCTGGCTCTAGGTGAGTGATCATACCATCGTGATTATCTGGGTCATGAAGATCTTTTTTGTACAGTTCTTCTGTGTATTCTTGCCACCTCTTCTTAATATCTACTGCTTCTATTAGGTCCATACCACTTCTGTCCTTTATTGTGCCCATCTTTGCATGAAATGTTCCCTCGGTATCTCTAATTTTCTTGAAGAGATCTCTGGTCCTTCCCATTCTGTTGTTTTCCTATATTTCTTTGCATTGACCGCTGAGGAAGGCTTATTATCTCTCCTTGCTATCCTTTGGAACCCTGCATTCAAATGGGAATATTTTTCCTTCTCTCCTTTGCTTTTCGCTTCTCTTCTTTTCACAGCTATTTGTAAGGCCTCCTCAGACAGCCATTTTGCTTTTTTGCATTTCTTTTCCATGGGGATGGTCTTAATCCCTGTCTCCTGTACAATGTCACGAACCTCCGTCCATAGTTCATCAGGCACTCTGTCTATCAGATCTAGTCCCTTAAATCTATTTCTCACTTCTACTGTATAATCATAAGGGATTTGATTTAGGTCATACCTGAATGGTCTAGTGGTTATCCCTACTCTCTTCAGTTTAAGTCTGATTTTGGCAATAAGGAGTTCACGATCTGAGCCACAGTCAGCTCCCGGTCTTGTTTTTGCTGACTGTATAGAGCTTCTCCATCTTTGGCTGCAAAGAATATAATCAGTCTGATTTCGGTGTTGACCATCTGGTGATGTTCATGTGTAGAGTCTTCTCTTGTGTTTTTGGAAGAGGGTTTTTGCTATGACCAGTGCATTCTCTTGGCGAAACTCTATTAGCCTTTGCCCTGCTTCATTCCGTACTCCAAGGCCAAATTTCCCTGTTACTCCAGGTGTTTCTTGACTTCCTCCTTTTGCATTCCAGTCCCCTATAATGAAAAGGACATCATTTTTGGGTTTTAGTTCTAGAAGGTCTTGTAGGTCTTCACAGAACCATTCAACTTCAGCTTCTTCAGCATTACTGGTTGGGGCATAGGCTTGGATTACCGTGATATTGAATGGTTTGCCTTGGAAACGAACAGAGATCATTCTGTCATTTTTGAGATTGCATTCAAGTGCTGCATTTCGGATCTTTTGTTGACCATGATGGCAACTCCATTTCTTCTAAGGGATTCCTGCCCACAGTAGTAGATATAATGGTCATCTGAGTTAAATTCACTCATTCTTGTCCATTTTAGTTTGCTGATTCCTAGAATGTCGACGTTCACTCTTGCCATCTCCTGTTTGACCACTTCCAATTTGCCTTGATTCATGGACCTAACATTCCAGGTTCCTATGCAATATTGCTCTTTACAGTGTCAGACCTTGCTTCTATCACCAGTCACATCCACAAATGGATATTCTTTTTGCTTTGGGTCCATCCCTTTGTTCTTTTTGGAGTTATTTCTCCTCTGATCTCCAGTAGCATATTGGGCACCTACCGACCTGGGGAGTTCCTCTTTCAGTACCCTATCATTTTGCCTTTTCATACTGTTCATGGGGTTCTCAAGGCAAGAATACTGAAGTGGTTTGCCATTCCCTTCTTCAGTGGACCACATTCTGTCAGACCTCTCCACCATGACCTGTCCATCTTGGGTGACCCCACACGGCATGGCTTAGTTTCATTGAGTTAGACAAGGCTGTGGTCCGTGTGATCAGATTAGCTAGTTTTCTGTGATTATGGTTTCAGTGTGTCTGCCCTCTGATGCCCTCTCGTAACACCTACCATCTTACTTAGGTTCCTCTTACCTTGGACGTGGGGTATCTCTTCTCGGCTACTCCAGCAAAGCGCAGCCGCTGCTCCTTACCCTGGACAAAAGGTATCTTCTCACGGCCGCCCCTCCAGACCTTGAACGTGGAGTAGCTCCTCTCGGCCCTCCTGCACCTGCGCAGCCGCCGCTCCTTGGATGTGGGTAAGCTAGTCCTAAGCTATCTGGGTTTCATTCACAACAGGGTTTAAGGAGTGAAGCTGGTGAGTCTTCTGAAGTGGCTTGTCCCTGGAAGTTCATACCAGTCAACAAAATCCTTGGCCTGTATGCCCACTTCCCCCCGCCCCCCACTCCCCGCACCAGACTGCTCCTCCCACAGTCCCTTCCCATCTCAATAAACAGTTGTTGTTTAGTTGCTAAGTTGTATCTGACTCTTTTGCGACCCCATGGACGTAACCCACTGGGCTCCTCTGTCCATGGGATTCTCCAGGCAGGAATACTGGAGTGGGTTGCCTCTCCTGTGGGTTGCCATTTCCTTCTCAGTGGATCTTCCTGACCCAAGGATCGAACCTGCATCTTCTGCATTGGCAGGCGGGTTCTTTACTGTGCAGCCACCAGGGAAGTCCATCTCAGTAAACAGCAAGTCCAATTTTCCAGCTTCTCATGCAAAGGCTTTTTCTCTCACATCAGACATCTAAATAATCAGCAAACCCTGTTGACTCTACCTGCAACATATATTCAGAATCTAACCACTTCTTGTATCCCTCCTCTACCACCTGGATCAAAGCCACCATCACCTTTCTCCTTAATCATTGCATTAGTCTTCCACTTGGTCTTCCTTTTTCCATGCTTGCCTCCCCCCCGCTCCTTTTTTTTATTTTCCAACACAGCTGCCACAATAACCCTCTTAAAAGTTAAAAAAAAAAAAAAAAAAGGTCGTCACATCTTGTCACTCTTCTTCTTATAATGCCAATGGTTCCCCATCTCTTTCTGAAGACAAGGTAAAGTCATGACCCCCAAGCCTCTGCACATATAGTCTGACTGCCAGATCCCTCTCTGACCTTGTTATCCACTTCTCTCCCCCTCCCTTCCTCAGTCCCAGCCCCTGGGCCTCCTCCCTCCTCATTGGACATAATAGACTTTTACCACCTGGTCCCTTGCTCTCTCTGCTACCATGCTCTCCTGCCGCCCGCCCCCCCCCCCGCCCCCCCGCCATGTATCTGCATGGCTCTTGTCTCATATCCTTCAGCTCTTTGCTTAAATATTTCCTTCTTAAGGAGTCCTTTTCTGGCCACCATTTCTATAATCACAATATCCCTTCCAACACCCCCATCTCCCCACTCCTTTTCCCTGTTTAATTTTCTTCCATAGCTCTATTCACCATTTCCATAGTATCTCTATCTATCTTTATATAGATTTATATTGTATAATATAATTATATATTGAGTATATTTTGTTATAGAAAGTATAATTTGTTAATTGTCTGCCTCATCCCCACCAAAGGTAAGTTTTCAAGGGCCGAGATTTTTCTCTGTTTGGTCATTGATGAATCCCCTCCCCATGCTTTGAACAGTACCTGTCATATAGTAAAGGCTAATAAATATTTGTTGGATGGATAAATTAATGAATTTTATATATTCCCCACAATCCAATCCCCCACTTACTATTCTCTCACCCAATTCTAGCATCACAAATTTCCACCCCTTTCATTGAGATAGGAATTCACATTGCATCTTAAGAACTGATGTCCCTGAAGATTAACCACTCCCCCCAGTAAAGGAGGAAGTTATCATTTTTGGCATATATCTTGGTTGGGGGTCAGGTGGACCTAGGTATGAGTACTGGCTCTGCCTCTTGGTAGCTGCGTATAAGACCCAAAGCAAGTTGCTTCACTTCTCCAAGCCCCAGCTTCCCCATGGAGAGTGAGACTATTGTCTGCCATCATAGGGTTGCTGGGAGGCCTGAAAGTAGGCATGTATTGCTTATGCCAAGAGCAGTGCCCACCACAAAGGTAGGATCATACTATACACACTGCTCTGCAATTTGCAGTCCCTGCAGAAACCAGTCTTGTACATATACCCTTACATACTGGTTCTTTATATACCTTTAATCACTATAGGATAGATTTCCAAAGTGGGGTTGCTGACCCCAGTGATATGTGCTTTAAAAATAGTAAATAAAGGGATTCAGATTATTTTCCAAAAACAGTTGTTAACAATTCAGACTCCTGCCAGCAGTGTCTGAGGATACTTCTTTCCCCACACCCTTACTAGTACCAGACTTTATCAGTCTTTTTAATTTCTGCCCATCTGATTAGGGGGAAAGTGTTTCTTGTGTTGATTTCCTTTATTTCCTTTATCACCTACCAAGTTGAACATCTTTTCATATGTATATTATTCATTTGTATCCCCTATTCTGTGATTCCTTTTCCTTTGTCCAGCCGTCTTTTAAGTTATTTATATTTTTCTTTTTTTTCTTTTGAACAGCTGCTTATTTATTTTGGGTTGCTCTAGGCCTTCACTGCTGCGTGTGGGCTTTTTCTTGATGCAGTGAGCAGGGGTTACTCTTTGTTGGGGTGCATGGGCTTCTCATTGCAGTGGCTTCTCTTGTTGCAAAGTATGGGCTCTAGGTGCGCCGGCCTCAGTAGTTGGGGAACAGGGGCTCATTAGTTGTGGCTCAGGGTCTCTAGAGCACAGGCTCAGTAATTGTGGCACAGGGGCTTTAGTTGCCCTCAGCATGTGGATTTTTCCTGGACCAGGGATCAAACCCGTGTCCCTTGCATTGGCAGGCAAATTCCTATCCACTGTGCCACCAGGGCAGCCCTGTATTTTCTTATAAATTTATAATTTGGGGATATGGAGAGTGACTGCTAATAGGTACAAGTTTCTCTTGGGGGGGTTTAAAATGTTCTAAAATTAGGTTACAGTGATCATTCCACAGTTTTGTAAATACACTAAAAAGCTTTGAATATATACACTTTAAACCAGTGAATTTTATGGTATATAAATTATATCTCAGTAAAGAAAATAAAAATGGACAAAATATTTGAAAACGTGACTTTAATGGCTGCATAAAATTCTCTTTTATGAACTTCACTGGTGGTCCAGTGGCTGGGACTCTGCACTCCCAATGCAGGGGGCCCGGGTTTGATCCCTGGTCAGGGAACTAGATTCTACATGCTGCAACTAAAACCTGGTGCAGCCAAATAAATAAATATTTTAAAAATCTTATAGTCATCTCTAAGACACACCTGGGAAAACATTTTAAAAAATGAACAAAATATTTGAAAACATGACTTCAATGGATGCATAAAATTCTCTTTTATGGAATTATCATATTTTATTTAATCACTTCTAATTACTTCTAATTATTTCAAAGATTTCACTCGTAAAAATTCTGATGAATATCTTTATACGTAAAAATCTGCTTTTTCTTAGGATATATTTTTAGATGAGAATTATGGGGGGAAAGCATGATTTCTAATAAAAATTAGAAAAAACAGTTGACAGTGATTCCATGTCAATCTGAACACTTTGGAGTTTTCCTCTGAAGTTCAGAATGCCATATTCAGTACCTCAGAACTGTTGTTGGCAAGGTCCCTCCTACTATGGTGACAATTGCCACTATCATTGAAGTTAGAAAACAATGTGTTTTGGTCATAAAAATATATAAAGTGTACTTCTTGCTTTATTACCAATAGCTTAATTGTTATAAACTGATTGCTAGAAAAACAAAATGAGAAGCAAAATTGCTTTCTCTGGCTCAAATCCATGGGGAATAGAGTCTAATTTTAGCGTAATTTTTGACAAAAACAGCAGTGACTTTGTTGGCTTCATTTACTACTGTTTCATACCACCTTCACGTCTTGTTAACATATACTGGAGAAAATGCAATAATAATAATAATAGATACTCTTGACTAGTGATTATAAGGTCCTTCTCTGGACAGAAAAGAAACTATCTTGGTTGATCATGCTAAATTAGAAGAAAGAAATTCACCCAGAAGAACCATGAAGGAAAGAGCTTATATTTCCTACCTGTTCTCTAGGCCCACCCTCAACCCAAGCCCTTCCTCCATCATCAGATCTTTAGATTTAGCTGGACAAATTGATTGATGGTAGTTGGTGTATTGATTTCCAGGACATTACCAACACTTAAGAGAAGAGGCTCTGTCCCATAATTTGAAGTTTTGGGGGCTACGGGCAAGAATCCTGGATTTTAGCCCTGACTCTACTATTTACCTGTTATATGACTTTAGACAAACTTTCCCATCTCTAGTTGATTTCTAAGGGTCCTACCAACTCTGATATGCTCTGGTTTTAAGGAACAATAGAATTAGATCTCTTTCATTAAGGAGTAGGGCAGGAAACAAATTTGGGAGTTGAAGTCAGAAGAAAGAAATCGAGGGACTTCTCTGGCAGTCCAGTGGTTAAGACTCCATGCTTACAATGCAGGGGACATGGATTCAATCCCTGAGCAGAGAACCAGGATCCCACAGGCCACGTACAGTGGCCAAAAAATAAAATATTTTTTAAAAAAGAAGAAAGAAATTGAGTCATATCAGAAATCTAATATGATGTAGGATATCTTATGTTACATTCTTCAGGTCATCATCAAAAAATATACATGAAAAACATTATTAAAAAATATAACTCTTTACATTTACTAAAAATCACATAACCATAGGCATACAATGCTGGATTTTGTAATATGTAAACTATACCTTGTAATATGTAAACAATACATATTTGTATTTAGTAAAAATCATGTAAATCACATTAACTAAATGTGATTTATTAAATCACATTTACTAAAAATCACTTAATCATAGGCATACAATGCTGGATTTTGTATTATGTAAATAATCCTTTGTAATACATAAACAATACTTTGGCCACCTGATACGAAGAAAGGACTGATTGGGAAAAAACCCTGATGCTGGGAAAGATTGAAGGAAGGAGGAGAAGGGGATGACAGAGGATGAGATGGTTGGATGGCATCACCGACTCAATGGACATGAGTTTGAGCAAGCTCTGGGAGTTGATGATGGACAGGGAAGCCTGGCGTGCTGCAGTCATGAGGTCACAAAGAGTTGGACATGATTGAGTGACTGAACGGAACTGAACTGAAACTATACCTTGATAAAGTCTTAAAAATACATATTTGATTGTAATTTTATCTCCAAATAATCATGAATAGGGTCTTCCCAGGTGGCTTAGCAGTAAAGAATCTGCCTGCCAAGCAGGAGACATGGGTTTGCTCCCTGGGTGGGGAAGATCCCCTGGAGAAGGAAATGGCAACCCACTCCACTATTCTTGCCTGGGAAATCCCATGGACAGAGGAGCTTGGCGTGCTACAGTGTACATGGGATTGCAAAAGAGTCGGGCACAATTTAGCGACTAAATAACAACAATAATCATGGATAGGGTGTATGAAATCATGTGATTTGAGAATCTGCTCATTTACTTGCATGCGTGAACATGAGTGAGAGCCAAGGAACATGTTGATAGTCTTGGGAGTTTTGTTGGCACAGAGAAGCTGCTGGGCTCTGGGGAGACTGAGGGAGCTAAAATGTCATTGTCACAAGGGAGGCAACTATTGATTTCACTGACAAACCCTGTAATTATGGAACACAGTACCTAGTTACATTAATTAGAAGAGAGTGAGAGTGGAGTTGGAGGCCCTGCTGGCAGGAGAGAGGGAAAGTGTAGATCAGTCTTCTCTAAGGTGTGTCTAGAGTGTGCAGGGAGTGGAGAGAGGGGAAGCTGGAAAGTAGGTTGAGCAGAAACCAGTTTGAAGTTCTCCATGAGAAAGGCACAAAATTTACTACCTGAATTGCATGTATATTAAATAAAGTCATATATTTAAAAATATTTTTAAAATGTAAAGCACTGTATAACTAAAAATATTTTTAACAGGTAATACAGGTATATGGTAAAAAATTCAGATGGTATAAACAAATGGTATAAAGAGATAGTGAAAAGGAAGTCTCCATCCCATCCTTGTCACTCATTTGTCTTTCCCAGGAACATTCATCATTTCTAATTTTTGTGTATCACTCTGGAGATATTCTATTATCCTATGCATATATAAATATATCACAAATGATAGGGTACTATTGACACTGTTTTTTCCCTTTTTATCTGTTTTAATTTAGCAATATAGCTTGGAAATCACTCCTTATATTGATTTGTCTTATTCTTTTCTCAACATCTATATAGTACTTCCTTATACTGCAGTTTATTTAACCAGTCCCTTATGAAGAACATTTAATTTGTTTCAATGACATCTGGTTTATTTTCTTAAAGTTCACCACCAAACAGCAAAACCAATCCCCAACATGGTGTTACTGATGAACATTTTGGATTTTTCTCTCTTTGCTTTCTGTTTAATATACCAATTTTTTAATTTGTATTTTTCAGTAATAATCTTGGTGTACCCAAGACATTAAAAAAAACCTGTATTGTAATGATGCAATAAGGAGCTGCAGGTAAATCCCAGGACAAATCACTTCCAAACAACTGAAAACCAGGCCAGATTGAGTCTGCCATGCTGGGCAGAGGTTCCTACCAATTCAGGATCCACTTTGGAAGCAGAGCTCAGTCTTCAGGAACACTTCTTTGAAGGAGAAGAACTCAGAGAGCTAGTACAATGGTGTAGAAAGATCTCAGGGTCTGGAGTCAGAAGAATTGAGTTCCACTCCCAGTTTTGCCACTAACTAGCTGTATGTCCTTGGGTAAGTCACATGGTGGGAGGTTCAGTTCTTCCCCATGTGTTAAGTAGGGGCAGAAATTTCAAGCCCATAATGCTGTTGTAAGGATGGGATGAATTAACTGCATTTCATAAGTGCTCTATTAATTTTATTATATAATATATACTATATAATAATATTTATAATTATGTGTTATACTTTATAATATATATTATAACTACATACAATATATTATTTAATGTATATAATGTAATATATAATGTACAATGTATTATAATTATATATGAATACATACTATATTATTATATAGTATACATTAATTAATTGTATTATATATATTATATATGTTATAATATATGAAGTCAATATGATAATATAATATACAATATAATATATAAGATATAATGTAATATATAATGTTTTGTTTATAACTAATTATAATATATATGAATACTTATTTATATTATATTATATTATAAGCAACAGTTAGAACCAGACATGGAACAATGGTTAAAAATTGGGCAAGGAGTACATCAAGGCTGTATAGTCTCACCCTGCTTGTTTAACTTATATGCAGAGTACATTATGCGCAATGCCAGGCTGGAATCAATATTGCTGGGAGAAATATCAATAACCTCAGATATGCCGAGGACAGCACCCTTATGGCAGAAAGGGAAGATGAACTAAAGAGCCTCTTGATGAAGTGAAAGAAGAGAGTGAAAAATCTGGCTTAAAACTCAATGTTCAAAAAACGAAGATCATGACATCTGATCCCATCAATTCATGGCAAATAGATGGGAAAAAAATGGAAACAGTGGCAGATTTTATTTTCTTGGGCTCCAAAATCTGCAGATGGTGACTGCAGCCATGAAATTAAAAGATGCTTGCTCCTTGGAAGAAAAACTGTGACAAACCTAGACAGTGTATTAAAAAGCAGAGACATCACTTTGTTGACAAAGGTCCATATAGTCAAAGCTATGATTTTTCCAGGAGTCATGTACGGATGTGAGTTTGGACCATAAAGAATGCTGTGCATGAGTGCGTGCTAAGTCGCTTCAGTTGTGTCTGACTCTGCAACCCTATGGACGGTAGCCTACCAGCCTCCTCTGTCCATAGGATTCTCCAGGCAAGAATACTGGAATGGATTGCCATACCCTCCTCCAGGGAATCTTCCTGACTCAGGGATCCAACCCTTGTCTCAGGCATCTCCTGCCTTAGCAGGCAGGTTCTTTACCACTAGTGCCACCTGGCTAAGTGTGGTAGAACTCATGCTTTCGAACTGTGGTGCTGGAGACGACTCTTTAAGAGTCCCTTGGACAGGGACCACAGCTTTGTCTAACTCAATGAAACTATTGAGCCATACCATGTAGGGCCACCCAAGATGGATGGGTCATAGTGGAGAGTTCTGACAAAACATGCTCCACTGGAGAAGGGAACGGCAAACCACTTCAGAATACTTGCTTTGAGAACCCCATGAACAGTCAGTTCATCTCTCAGTTGTGTCTGACTCTTTGCCACCCCATGAACTGTAGCACACCAGGCTTTCCTGTCCATCACCAACACCCGGAGCATGCTCAAACTCATGTCCATCGAGTCAGTGATGCCATCCAACCATCTCATCCTGTCTTCCCCTTCTCCTCCTGCCTTCAATCTTTCCCAACATCAGGGTCTTTCCCAAGGAGTCAGTTCTTTGCATTAGGTGACCAAAGTAATGGCGCTTCAGGTACAGCATCAGTCCTTCCAAACAATATTTAGGACTGATTTCCTTTAGGATGGACTGGTTGGATCTTCTTGCAGTCCAAGGGACTCAAGAGTCTTCTCCAAAAAAAAAAAAAAAAAAAAAAAAAAGAGTCTTCTCCAAAACCACAGTTCAAAAGCATCAATTCTTTGGCACTCAACTTTCTTTATAGTCCAACTCTCACATCCATACATGACTACTGGAAAAACCATAGCTTTGACTAGACTGATCTTTGTTGGCAAAGTAATGTCTCTGCTTTTAATATGCTGCCTATGTTTGTCATAGCCTTTCTTCCAAGGAGCAAGCATCTCTTAATTTCATGGCTGCAGTCACCATCTGCAGTGATTTTGGAGCACTCAAAAAAGTCTGTCACTGTTTCCATTGTTTCCTCATCTATTTGCCATGAAGTGATGGGACTGCATGCCGCGATCTTAGTTTTCTGAATGTTGAGTTTTAAGCCAGATTTTTCACTCTCCTCTTTCACTTTCATCAAGAGGCTCTTTAGTTCTTCTTTGCTTTCTACCATAAGTGTGGTGTCATCCTCATATCTGAGGTTGTTGATATCTCTCCTGGCAATCTTGATTCCAGCTTGTGCTTCATCCAGCCCTGCATTTCTCATGATGTACTCTGCATATTAGTTAAATAATCAGGGTGACAATATACAGCCTTAATGTACTCCTTTCCCAATTTGGACCAGTCTGTTATTTCATGTGCAGTTCTAACTGTTGCTTCTTGACCTGCATACAGATTTCTCAGGAGGCAGGTAGGTGGTCTGGTATTCCCATATTTTTCAGAATTTTCCACAGTTTGTTGTGATACACACAGTCAAGGGTTTTGGCATAGTCAATAAAGGAGAAGTAGATGTTTTTCTGGAACTCTCTTGCTTTCTTGATGATCCAACGAATGTTGGCAATCTGATCTCTGGTTCCTCTGGCTTTTATAAACCCAGTGTGAACATCTGGAACTTCACGGTTCATGTACTATTGAAGCCTGGCTTGGAGAATTTTGAGTATTACTTTCCTAATGTGTGAGATGAGTGCAATTGTGAGGTAGTTTGAACATTCTTTGGCACTGCCTTTCTTTGGGATTGGAATGAAAACTGACCATTTCCAGTCCTGTGGCCACTGCTGATTTGCCATAAACAGTATGAAAAGGCTAAAAGATATGACAATGAAAGATGAACTCCCCAGGTCAGTAGGTGCCCAATATCTTACTGGAGAAAAGTGGAGAAACAACACCAGAAAGAAAGAAGAGACGGAGCCAAAGTGAAAACAACGCCCAGTTGTGGATGTGGTGATGGAAGCAAAATCCGATGCTGTAAAGAACAGTATTGCATAGGAACCTGGAATGGAATGCTATGTCCATGAATCAATGTAAATTGGAAGTGGTCAAACAGGAGATGGCAAGAGTGAACATCAACATTTTAGGAATCAGTGAACTAAAATGAACCAGAATGGTTGAATTTAATCCAGATGACCATTTTATCTAGTACTGTGAGCAAGAATCCCTTAGAAGAAATGGAGTAGCCATCATAGTCAACAAAAGAGTCTGAAATGAAGTACTTGGATGCAATCTCAAAAATGACAGAACGATCTCTGCCCATTTCCAAGGCAAACCATTCAATATCACAGTAATCCAAGTCCATACCCCAACCACTAATGTGAAAGAAGCTGAAGTTGAACGGTTCTGAGATGACCTACAAGACCTAGAACTAACACCAAAAAAAAGGATGTCCTTTTCATCATAGGGGACTGGAATGCAAAAGTAGGAAGTCAAGAGTCAAAGAGTAAAAAAAAAAAAAAAAGAAGAGTCAAAGAGTTTAACAGGCAAGTTTGGCCTTGGAGTACAAAATGAAGCAGGGAAAAGGCTAGCAGAGTTTTGCCAAGAGAATGCACTGATCATAGCAAACACCGTCTTCCAACAACACAAGAGATGACTCTACACATGGACATCACCAGATGGTCAATACTGAAATCAGATTGATTATATTCTTTGCAGCTGAAGATGGAGAAGCTCTATACAGTCAGCAAAAACAAGACCAGGAGCTGACTGTGGCTCAGATCAAGAACTCCTTATTGCCAAATTCAGACTTAAGTTGAAGAAAGTATGGGAAACCACTAGACCATTCAGGTATGATCTAAACCAAATCCCTTAAAATTATACAGTGGAAGTGACAAATAGATTCAAGGGATTAGATTTTATAAAGTGGCTGAAGAACTATGGATGGAGGTTTGTGACACTGGACAGGAAACAGTGACCAAGACTATCCCCAAGAAAAAGAATTGCGAGAAGGCAAAATGGGTGTCTGAGGAGGCCTTACAAATAGCTGAGAGAAGAAGAGCAGCTAAAGGCAAAGGAGAAAAGGAAAGATATACCTATCTGAATGCAGAGTTCCAAAGAATAGCAAGGAGAGATAAGAAGTGATCAATGATTCCTCAATGATCAATGCAAAGAAATAGAGAAAAACAATAGAATGGGAAAGACTAGAGATATCTTCAAGAGAATTAGACATACCAAGGGAACATTTCGTGCAAAGATGGGCATGGTATGGACCTAACAGAAGTGGAAGATATTATGAAGAGGTAGCAAGAATACACAGAAGAACTATACAAAAAAGATCTTAATGACCCAGATAACCACAATAGTGTGGTCATTCACCTAGAGCCAGACATCCTGGAGTGCAAAGTCAAGTGGGCCTTAGGAAGAATCACTAGGAACAAAGCTAGTGGAGGTGATGGAATTCCAGTTGAGCTATTTCAAATCCTAAAGGATGATGCTGTGAAAGTGTTGCACTCAATAAACCAGAAAATTTGGAAAACTCGGCAGTGGCCACAGGACTGGAAAAACATCAGCTTTCATTCCAATCCCAAAGAAAGGCAATGCCAAAGAATGTTCAAGCCACCACACAATTGCACTCATCTCACACACTCACAAAGTAATGCTCAAAATTCTCCAAGTGAGGCTTTAACAGTATGTGAGCTGAGAACTTCTAGATGTTCAAGCTGGATTTAGAAAAGGCAGAGGAATCAGAGATCAAATTGCCAATATCTGTTGGATCATAGAAAAAGCAAGAGAGTTCCAGAAAAACATCTACTTCTCCTTTATTGACTATGCCAAAGCCTTTGGCTGTGTGGATCACAACAAACTGTGGAAAATTCTTCAAGAGACGGCAATACCTGACTACCTTACCTGCCTCCTGAGAAATCCTTATGCAGGTCAAGAAGCAACAGTTAGAATCAGACATAAAACAACAGACTGGTTCCAAATTGGGAAAGGAGTATGTAAAGCCTACATACTGTCACCCTGTTTATGTAACTTATATGCAGAGTACATCATGCGAAATGCTTGGCTGGATGAAGCATAAGCTGGAATCAAGATTGCCAGGAGAAATATCAACAACCTCAGATATGCAGATGACACTACCCTTATGGCAGAAAGCAAAGAAGAACTAAAGAGCCTCTTGATGAAAGTAAAACAGGAGAGTGAAAAGCTGGCTTAAAACTCAACATTCAAAAAACAAAGATTATGGCATCCAGTCCCATTACTTCATGGCAAATAGATGGAGAAAGAAGGGAAACAGTGAGAAACTTTATTTTGGGGGGCTCCAAAATCACTGCAGATGGTGACTGCAGCCATGAAATAAAAGACTCTTGCTCTTTGGAAGAAAAGCTATGACCAACCTAGACAGTGTATTAAAAAGCAGAGACATTATTTTGCCAACAAAATCCATCTAGTCAAAGCTATGGTTTTTCCAGTAGTCATGTATGGATGTGAGAATTGGATCATAATGAAAACTGAGTGCCAAGGAATTGATGCTTTTGAACTGTGGTGTTGGAGAAGACTCTTGAGAGTCCCTTGTGCTGCAAGGAGATCCAACCAGTCCATCCTAAAGGAAATCAGTCCTGAATGTTGTTTGGAAGGACTGATGCTGTAGCTGAAGCTCCAATACTTTGGCCACCTGATGTGAAGAACTGACTCATTGGAAAAGACCCTGGTGCTGGGAAATATTGAGGGTAAGAGGAAAAGGGGGTGACAGAGGATAAGATGGTTGGATGACATCACCAACTCAAAGGACATGAGTTGGAACAAACTCCTAGATGTAGTGAAGGACAGGGAAGCCTGTCGTGCTGTTGTCCATGGGGTCATGAAGAGTTGAATATGACTTAGGAACTAAACAACAATATATTATATATAATATTATATAAATTATATACATGCATTAATGCAAATAATGTTATATAATTATTAAAATAACAATATAATATTAATCAATATACACTATAATGTAATTAATTAAAATATGGTATATAATACAGATGATTATAGGTTATAGATTATAACTATTATATATATTATATATATAGTATATATACTATATGTATATAGTATATATAGTATAATATAGTATAATATATGATAATTATGTATATTATATGTTATACAATATAATTTTAACATATGTTATATATAATTATATTTTGTGATATATTAAAAATTATATTATAATGTATTTAATGTCATTATATAATATATATCATGTTTTAAGTTACATATGTAATATAGCATAGTAGATTATATACTATATATCACATATATTATATATTATAATATTATATATGTCACATGTCATATGTATTATATCATAATTATGTATTATACATAAAGTATATGTGTAATATATATAACACTATATATTATACAATGTATCATATATTATATATTGATAACAATTATAGTAATAATACATATTAATTCAACAAATTTCTTTAAGAAACAGAGTCATAAAACCAGAATAGCTAGAGCTCCTGGTAGAGGAAATGTATATATGTGCACAAATTTCAACCTAAATGCTAAAAGAAGGGCTGAGGAAGACATAGCTCCTTCTTGACTTGATATGTCCTAATTCAGGACTTAACAAAGGGTATCCTTTTTGCAAAAGTTCCTGTAGATCTACAATTTAAATGTACGTTCTTGTCACCAAATTGGATAGCATACTGCTGTTCTTTATAAACAGATACTTTTTCTTTCCTCCTTTACAGTTTTCTGCATCATAACTCACTGACCAAAGATTGAAGCCCATAACTGTCAGTAAGCATGAAAGAGGGTTTGCATTTTAAGGGGAAAATACTCTCTATTTGGGTGCTTCCTTGGTGTTAAAGAATCCACTTGCTAATGCAGGAGATGCAGGTTCAGTCCCTGGGTCAGGAAGATCCCCTGGAGAAGAATACATTCCAGTATTCTTGCCTGGGAAATCCCATGGACAGAGGAACCTGGCAGGCTATAGTCCATGGGGTCATAAAAGAGTCATAAACGACTTAGGGACTTAAAACAACAATAACAAGCTCTCTATTTAGACATGCTGGTTCAGAGAAACCCAGCAGATGGTTTTAAGAATTGAACCATTTGACATTTCATTGGGATGAGACCTAGAAATAGTACTAGAAAGAAAAAACCAATGAGCATTCTATGAGATGAGGAAAGGACAGGGTGAAGGAGAGAGACTAGAGTATAAATTGATGTAAGATTTTTGGAGGATAACTTGACAATATATATGTTAAAAATCAAACTGCACACATTGGAAAAGGTCAGTTTTCACTCCAACCCCAAAGAAGGGCAAACCTGTCATGCTGCAGTCCATGGGGTCACAAAGAGTCAGATAGGACTGAGCGACTAAACAACAACTGTCCTTTTGCCTAACCTTCCTGAAAAATCCAGTCCTAAAGCCATTAGGTGAGATGCAGCAAGGTAGACATCCATGGTGGGGAGTGTTGTGGGGTGCAGACTGGGGTCTTGGAGATCCAACAGGGTGAGGACGTGTCCCTGCAGAGGGTAGATCTGAGTCTAAACAAGTGGATGCAGGTATTGTCATGGAGGAGCAGCCTGATGTGAGGAGTCAGAACCTGAGAGGGATGAAGAGGAAATCTGTGTAGGGGAGCAGCTGGTAATGGAGAATGAGAGGCCCCAAGCAAGGGAAGCAGACATAGTATCAGGAGAGTGACAATGGAAATGGGAGATTGGTTACTGTGCTAGTTACCTATTTCTGCATAACAGTTTACTCCCAAACTCAGTGACTTAGAACAACAAACATTTATTTTTTAATTTTAATTTTTTAAGTTATTTAGTTTTGGCTGTGTGGGATATGGGGATCTTTGTTCCCCTGCTGCTGCTGCTGCTGCTGCTGCTAAGTCGCTTCAGTTGTGTTCGACTCTGTGCGACCCTATAGACGGCAGCCCACCAGGTCGGCCGTCCCTGTGATTCTCCAGGCAAGAATATTGGAGTGCACTGCCGTTTGCTTCTCTAATGCATGGAAGTCAAAAGTGAAAGTGAAGTCGCTCAGTTGTGTCCGACTCTTGGCAACCCCATGGACTGCAGCCTACCAGGCTCCTCTGCCCATGGGATTTTCCAGGCATGAGTACTGGAGTGGGGTGCCATTGCCTTCTCCATTGTTCCCCTACCAGGGTTCAAACCTGTGCCCCCTGCAGTGGAAGCATGAAGTCTTAACTACTGGATTGTCAGGGAACTCCCAACAAATATTTATCATATCAGTTTTGTGTGTCAGGAATCTGGGCACAGCCTAGCTGGGTTCTTCTGACTCAGAGGCTCACAAAGCTCCCATCTGAAGTTTCAACTGAGGGAGAATCTGATTCCAGGTACATTCATGTTACTGTTACCAGGATTTAGTTCCTCATGGGCTGTTGACTGAGGGCCTCAGTTCCTCCATGCTTGTTGGTTAGAAGCCTCCCTCAGCTCCTTGCCATATGGGCCTCTTTATAGGGCAGTTAGGTTCTCTGAAAGGAAGAGAAAGAGAGAGAAAGAAAGAGAGAGAAAATTAGAGAGAAGTCAGAGTCTTCTTGTAACCTAATCTTAGAAGTGACATCTCATAATTTTTGCCATATTCTATCATTAGTAGTGATTAACTAGACTGAGCTCACATCCAAGGGGAAGTGATTACACAAGTGAATGAATACCACTGGGCAGGGATTCTTGAGGGCCATCTTAGAGAAAAATATCCATTCTATCCAAAGTGACCTATAGATTCAATACAATCCCTATTAACACCCCAATGGCATTTTTTTTATAGAAATAGTAAAGCAATCCTAAAATTCATATGAAACCACAAGGGATCTTGAATACCCAAGGCAATCTTGAGGAAGAAGGAAAAAGCTGGAGGCATCCTACGTCTTGATTTCAAAACACATTACAAAGGGACAGTAATTAAAACAGTATGGTACTGGCATAAAAATAGACATATACACCAGGGGAACAAAATTGAGAGTCCAACAATATATCAACATACATATAGTCAACAAGAGTACACAATGAGGAAAGGATGGTCTCTTTGACAAACGGTGTTAGGACACAGGGAATATAGCTAATATTTTGTAATAACTTAAGGGAAAAAAATAAAAAAAAATCTTATAAACATCAAAAAACAAAATATAGCAGTAAAAAATAAAAATTAAAACATTGAAAACAACAAAATAAAAACCCAAATGGTGTTGGGAAAATGAGACATGCAAAAGAATGAAATTGGGCCCTTGTTTTATAGCATACACAAAATCAACTAAAAATGGATTAAAGATTTAAGTGTAAGACCAGAAACAGCAATTCTTAAAAAAAAGAAAAAAAAGACATAGGGGAAAAGTTTCATGACATGGGTCTTGGCAGTCATGTCATGGATATGACATCAAAAGCGTAAGGAACAAAAGCAAAAATAGACAAATGAGACTACATCAAACTAAAAAGCTTCACCACAGCAAAGAGTCAAAAGACAACCTATGGAATGGGAGAAAATATTTGCAAACCATATATCTGGTAAGGGGTTAATATACAAAATATATGAGAAACTCCTACAACTCAACAGCAAAAAAAAAAAAAAAAAAAAAATCAAATAATCAAATTATAAAGCAGACAAAGGACTTAAATAGACATTTCTTCAAGGAATATATACAGGCTGTTAAGGCGTGAAACAACAGAGGGTGGCGCTGGCGGCGCTGGCATCGGGGGCTCGGCTGGGGTGCCAGCTGAAAGGGCTGGGGCCGACGCGCGGACAATGGACAGTGGCCGGGCGCTCGTGGAGCCGATGAGAGGCGGTGGAGGCCGAGGCGGATGTGCCCTGTGTTCGTGGGCGAGCATGTGACTCACACCGACCGAATCTTCGTGCGGAGTTTCAGCTTCTCCCGGGCGCTGGGTGTGCCCTCTTCGTGCTGGCCAGCGATGGACCCCAGCCCCGTGCCGCAGGATCCAGGCCGTGCCCTACCGCCTGGAGCTGGGCCAAATGATTTCATCTGCTGCCTGTGGTTATGGATTCACGTGGCTGTCTTCTAAAACCAAGGATATTATGAAAGTTTGGGGTATGAGGCTCAACAAGATTCTCAGCTCAGATTTCAAAGGAGCTGGAAAGATAAAATGAGCGGATAAGAGTCTGTTTTGGAGCTCTCGCCTGTGCCACTGCTGCTGGACAGGCCTCAGGAGATGCGGGTGCTGCAGGTCTCCTGTGGTCGAGCCTGCTTGCTTGTCCTGACAGATGGTGAAGGAGTCTTCAGCATGGGGAATAATTCTTATGGGCAGTGTGGAAGAAAGGTGGTCGAAAAAGAAATTTATAGCGAAAGTCACAAAGTCCATAGGATGCAGGACTTCTATGGACAGGTGGTCCCGGTCGCCTGTAGTCAGGACCATAGTCTGTTCCTGATAGATAAAGAAGTGTATTCTTGTGGCCGGGTCACAGGTGTGCAAACAGGTCTGGGTCACTATGATATCACCAGCACGCCCACAAGCTGGGCGGAGAACTTGCCAGAGTGAACGTCGTCCAGGTGGATACCTATGGGGACTGCTACCTGGTTGTGTTGGCCGGTGGGGGCCTCTTCAGGTGGGGGAACTCTGAGTACCTTCAGCTGGCCTCTGTCACTGACTCCAGACAGGTGAACGTCCCCATGGTGCTTGCCCTTCTCAGGAGTGGCGTGGTTGAAGCAGGCTGTGTGTGGGGGGACAGGCTGCGCTGTATTAAACAGAGAAGGACACGTTTTCGTTTGGGGCTATAGAATTCTTGGGAAGGGACCAAACCTTCTGGAAACCGCTCTTTCAGAAATGATTCCACCCACTCTCTTTGGCCTGACGGAGTTCAACCCAGGAGTCCAGGTTTCCCGCATTCGCTGCAGACTCAGCCACTTTGCTGCCGTGACCAACAGAGGAGAGCTATTTGTGTGAGGCAAGAACATCCAAGGGTGCCTGGGTGGAAGACCAGTACTTCCCATGGCGGGTGACTATTCCTGGGGAGCCCGTGGACGTGGTGTGTGGTGTGGATCACATGGTGACTCTGGTCAAGTCCCTCATCTGAACCTCTTCCTCGATCCTTTGGAGCCTCAGGACCACTTGGCCTGCTCAGCAAGGGCAGCCGCGGGGCTCTGAATGGGGCCGAGAGTGTCAGGGTCCTCCATGCAGCCTGGAGGTGGGTGACCAGAAGTGCCGGAGTTGGTCCCTGCCCTTCCAGCCCAGGGTGAGGCGTGCTGTGCAGATGCTGCCCTTATCTACCAAACCCAGAGCTGAGTGGCCCTGGCAGGTCGAGGATGATCAGCTTATCTTGGCTCCTTCCAGGGGATACACGGTGGCTTCTGGTGTCACATCTGGTCTTCAGAGATCTTATTCACTCAGCCATCTCTGCGTGCTGCTGGCATACAGTGGACAGCCCTGCGTGGGGGTCCTTCCTGGAAATGCCAGTGGGCGCCAGCCTGGGACCCTGTGGACCCACAGCAGTCACACGCATTGTAGCCCTTCTTACTGCCTGGCTCAGAAGACTTGAGAGGCCCCCTCGGGAAGAAGAGTGAGGCCGGATTTTTATGGGCCAAGGGTTTTGAACACAACTGGTGAAAGCTTGGCTGGAGTGCTTGCCTTGGAGAAGGAAAACTTAGAAATGGTGAAAAACATATGCCTTAGTAATGTAATGTGTCCTTTTCTTTAACAGCATCTTTTAAGTCTGTTTTGGAATAAAGTCTGTTTTCTGCCTTTTCTTTTTTTTTAATGAATATATACAAATATATGAAAAACTGTTCAACATAACTAATCATGTGCTGTGCTGTGCTTGATTGCTCAGTTGTGTCCAACTCTTGGCGATCCCATGAACTATAGCCTGCCAGGCTCCTCTGTCCATGGGGATTCTCCAGGCAAGAATACTGGAGTGGGTTGCCATGCCCTCCTCCAGGGGATCTTCTCCACCCAGGACTCAAACTGGGGTCTTCTGCATTGCTGTAACTCTCCCGCTGAACTACCTGGGAAGCCCAACTAATCATGATGGAACTGCAAATCAAAATTACCTCACATCTGTTAGGATGGCTATTATCAAAAAGATAACAGATAAGAAGTGTTGGCCTGAATGTAGAGAAATTGGAATCCTTGTGCTCTTTTGATGGAATGTGCAGTCATTATGGAAAACAGTATGGAGTGTCCTCAAAAAAAAAATAATATTAAGTGCCATATGATCCTGCAGTACCCCCTTCTGGCTTTGTATCCAAAAGAATTGAAATTGAGATCTCAAAGAGGTGTCTATTTTCCCATGTTCACTGCAGCATCATTTATAATAGCCAAGATATAGAACAAATGGTAAAGACACTGCCTGCAATGCAGGAGACCTGGGTGCAATCCCTGGGTTGGGAAGATCCCTTGGAGAAGGAAATGGCAACCCACTCCAGTATTCTCGCCTGGGAAATCCCATGGACAGAGGAACCTGGCATGCTAGAGTCCATGGGGTCACAAGGAGTCCGACATGACTGAATGACTAACTCTTTCATTTTCAAGTTGTAGAAATGGCATAAGTATTGATTGATAGAAGAAGGGATAAAGAAAATGTTGCACACATATGCATATACACACATATACAATGGAATATTATTCAGCCTTAAAATATAATGAAATCTGCCATATGCAACAGCATGGATAAATCCTGAGAACATTATGGTAAGTGAAATAAGCCAGTCACAGGACAAATACTGCATGTTTCTACTTAGATGAGTATCTAAAGTAGTCAGCAGGCAACCCACTCCAATATTCTTTCCTAGAGAATCCCCATGGGCAGAGGAGTCTGGTGGGCTACAATCTGTAGGGTCGCAAAAAGTCAGACACCACTGAAGTGACTTAATGTAGCATGGTGCTTAGGAGGTCATCTAGATCTTTGTTTGAATCAGGCAGGCTTAATTTTAATTAGCTATTGCACCTTGAGCAAATTACCCTTTCTATGCCTCAGTTTCCTCTCTAAAATGGGGGTAATCATGCTTGTCTCACAAGGTATACCGAGAAGTAAATAAAATTTTGGCTGTCAAGCAATGTAACAGTGCTTGGCACATGATAAGCAGCCAATAAATGGTAGTTATTATTAAAAATGAAAAAGAAACCTCCCAGTTCAATTGCATAAGGGTAATTGATAAAGTGAGAAAATGTGTTCAGAATAATAGAAAGTTTCCTCATTATCATAAATTGTTACAAATATGGGAAGGGAGAAAGCTAGAATGAATTTTATGGTGTTGCTTGGAATATAGCAGAGTGAACTCATGGCCAGAGAGATAGAGATAGAGATATAAAATCTGTGAGTATTGTGTGTGTTTGTAAGCATGTGAATAAAAGTATGTAAAAGAAGCTTCTAGAGAGTCAGGGAGCAGCAACACAACAATAGCATTATCTATACCTAGTGCCCAGATTTGGCTTCCAAATATTATTTTCCATGAAAGAGAACCAAGGCGTCTCAGAACAATGGCTGGTTTCAGGACTGGATAAATGAAAGTATAAGATGAACCTGGACTATCTTGTACCAGAAAATAAGGAAGTGTACAAAGAATGATAAGGACACATCGAAGGGACACAAAAGCCAGCTTGAAGGGGTCCCCAGTCGTCAGATCAAGGATCACTTGGGCATCAAACTAAGCAATGATAGTAATGGATTATAACCCATTGAATAAAATAAGAAGACATAAGTCTATACTGATATAAATAAACAGATGAATAAATTGACAGTTTGATGAGAAGTGGAAGATTTGCACAGTCTCAAAGGACTTCCCCACAAAAAATTAATTACAAAGAATAATTACAGCGAAGAAGCCTGGCACATATCACTTTAGCCAAGCGATCAGAGTGAATGTCACCAGTAACAGGATACACTGAAATCACGCTCCACCTGACAGAATGAAGCGTACAGTGTCACTTCTGTCATAGGCCTGACAAAGATGTGTAACCTGAATCTAATCATGAGCAAACATCAGGCAAACCCAAATTGGGGGACATTCTTCAAAACAACCGGCTCGGAGTTTTAAAAAATTCCCAGGTCTTATATGTAAAACAGATAGCTAGTGGGAAGTTGCTGTATAACACAGCTCAACCTTGTGCTCTGTGACTACCAAGAAGGGTGGGATCGGGGGAGTGGAAGTGAGGTTCAAGAGGGAGGGAGTATATGTATACTTATGGCTGATTGATGTTGTTGTATGGCAGAAACCAACACAATACTGTAAAGCAGTTATCCTCCAATTAAAAACAAAATTTTAAAAAGTGCCAAGGTCTTAAAAGTCAATGAAAGACCAAGGAACTCTTCCACAATGAAGGAGATGGAGGAGACGTGACAACTAAAAGCACCATACGAGTCTGAACTGGATTCTTTTGCCATCACGGACCCATTGGGGACAACTGATGAAACTTGAATGGGACCTGAGGATTCGATGTTAGTATTCTATTAATGTGAATTTCCTGATGATGGTGGTGGTATCATAGCTAGATAGGAAAATATCCTTGTTGGTTAAAAAAATATACACAATATGATTCAGGGATGATGGGGCATAGGCTGGTGACTTACTCTCAGATGGTTCAGGAGGAAAAATCCAGGACATTCTGTATTGTATTTCCAACTTTCCTGTAAGTTTGTGATTGCTTCCAAAAAATAATAATAAATAATGAAAAGACTGTCATGATCATGAAAGGCAAAAACAGTCTTAGGAACTTTTGGAGGCCAGGTGGAAATGATAAATGCAATGTCTGATCCTGAATTATATCCTGGAACCACCCCCCCCCCAACTCCTGCCAGTTCTTTTTGATACAGAAATACTATTTGTACAATAGGAGAACTATGAATATTTTCTGTAGGCTAGATAATACTATTTTATCAATATTAATTATCTGATTTTAATAGTTGCACTGTACTTATGTAAGAGAAATATTTTGTTTTGTTCTGAGAGATACATGCTCAAATATTTAGGGTTAAAGGAACATCATGGCTAAAATTTACCCCCAAGTGGTTTAGAAAAAAGAGAAATATGCATATATATTGAAAGGAAGTGATAAATTAATAGACTATTAACAATAGAGGAAGATGGATGAAAGGAACATGGATGTTCCTGCAACTTTTTTGGTAAGTTTGAAATTATTTTATAATAAAAAGTTACCCCAAAAGCACATACACCTTTTTTTTTTTTTACTATTTTAAATCAAAAGCATTAATATATTCACTGAAAGAGACCAGTTGAAACTTTTGAAATCTGCACCTCCCCCTCAAAAAATAGCACATACACTTTATCCTGGCAATTCCTTTGCTAAAAGTACCTCACATGTATATAAAGATATGTGGGTGTTCATTGCAGCATTATTTGAAATACCTGAAGACCAGGGTCAAACTGTCCATTGATAGAGGTTTATTCACATTACAAAGCACTATGTAACTGTTAGAAATAAGGAGGAAATCACCTTACATACATTAGAAGAACTACTGTTAAAAAAACAGGAAATAATAACTATTGGTGAACATGTAGAGAAACTGGAACCCTTGTACAGTGTTGTTGAGAATGTACAGTCGCTCAGCTGTTAGGGAAAATAATATAAAGATTCCTCAAGAAAATTAAAAATAGAATTATCATGTGATCCAGTAACCCCACTGCCAGATATGTATCCAAAAGAAGTGAAAGCAAGTTCTCAAAGAGATGTTTGTACATCCACGTTAACAGCAGCACTATTCACAATAACCAGGAGGTGGAAGCCACCCAAATGGCCACTGACACATGAATGGATAAGCAAAATGTGACATATACATACAGCGGAATATTATTCAGCCTTAAAAAAGAAGGAAATCTTGTCACATACTGCACAATGGATGCAGCTTGAGGGCATTTTGCTAAGGGAAATAAGCCAGTCACAAAAAGTACTGTATGATCCCACTTCTATGAGGTATCTAAATTCATACAAACAGAAAGTAGAATGGCTGTTATCAGGGGCTGGGGGAAGGAGAAAGAGGAGTTGTTGAATGGATATAAAAGTTCAGATTTGCAAGATGAAAAAGCTGTTGAGATCTGTTTCACAAACAATGTTGATCTACTTAACACTATTGAACTATACACTTAAAAATGGTTGAGCTGATACATTTTACATCGTGTCTTTTGTGTGTGCTGTGTGCTCAGTTGCTTCCGTCCTGTCTGACTCTTCATGACCCCATGGACTGTAGCCCACCAGGCTCCCCTGTCCGTGGGATTTTCCAGGCAAGAATACTGGAGTGGGTTGCAATACCCTCCTTCAGGGGATATTGCCGACCCAGGGATCGAACCTGGGTCTCCTGCATCTCTGCATTGCAGGCAGATTCTTTACCTCTGAGCCACTGGGGAAGCCCTATGTGTCTTTTAACCACAATAAAAAAGGAGTAAATCTAGATGTTCTGCTATGGAAACATCTCCAAAAAAGATCATTAAGTTAAAAAATAAGGTGAAAATAACATGAATACTCTGATTCTGTGTGTGCCTGCCCATATGTGTGTGTGTGTGACTGAAAAAGAGGATGTATGTTTGCCTTTGCCCTTAAAAATTCTGGAAGGCTACATAAGAAGCTGTTGACAGTGAGTGAGGCTGAGGGTTAAAGAGGGAAAACTATTTCTACTTTTTCATTTTACTTTTTAAAGTCTTCTGTACTGTTTTTTTTTTTCACCACTTGCACACTTATATTTACAGTAAATGTTTAGCATTTTTTACTGGAGCATAGTCACATTTAACACTTTAAATAATGGCAAGTAATGGGCCCAGGCATTGCTCTAAGCACTTACATGGAGTAGCTTATTTAATCTGGAAAATAACTCTATGAAGTAGGTCCTTTATTAGTATTATTGCCGTTTTATAGAGGGGGAAATGGAGTCTCAGAGGGGTTGAATCCCACCATTTTAACCACTACTCTATGCCTCTATGCTGTCTATAAAAAGGAGTCATTCTTCCTCCTTTTGTTAAAGACACACTATATATACACATACATATATTATATATTATCTTTAACAAACACAATACACACTCATTAAGGGTAAAAAAAAAAAAGCTAATGTGAAGGGGAAAATCTAATCCTGGATTCTGCCAGCTAAAGACCAGCCTATTAACCTTTTGGTGTATGGCCATCCAGTCTTCAGCATATGGACCATTTCCTAGCCTAGTTGAGATTATATTGTACATAAAATTTTGTATTCTGCCTTTCTTCCACTCCATATAATGTTATTTTCCCTTTAAACATCTCAAGTCCTCTTATAAATAGTCATAGTGAGTGTTTTTAGAGCTGGTAATGAGGGCCCCAGATTTACGTTAGGGAAAAAGAGCAATAAAATCTTTGGAAAAGAAAAGCACGGAAAATAGTTGGGAAGAAAAAAGTGTGAGTCTGCAGTTACTAAGAAATGGCTTCCGTTTACTTGTTCATGAGTGTGAAAGTCTAGATTCTATTTTTTTCTTCTTTCTGGATCTTTATTATATTTTTATCTATTCATACTTGGAAAGTTTGGTTGGGGTCAGTATGCCTAAGTGACTGTGTCTGGGAAACAGGCTGACATTTTGGAAATTTTTCCAGGAATCCAATTTTAGGAAAACTGGAAAACCAAAAGTAGATTATTGCAGTCTTAAGCTACTAAGAGAAAAGGCTATAATGATGGTGAATCCTAAAGTATTATTACAATATTAGACCCAAAGTACTGAGACTGTCTAACCCAATTCCCCTTTATTTTACAGGTAGAGAAGCCAAGCCCCAGAGAAGTAAAATCAACCATCTAGGCCACACAGCTATTAAGGGCAGAGTCTGCACTAAATTTAGGTCTCCTATTTCCTAGGCCACTGTTTTATGAAACTTCCAAAACCCTTTAAAATCAATTAATTAATCCTTGTAAGAACTCAGGGAAGTAGGTTAGTGTTATTTATTCTGACTTTAGAGCTATTTACTGGAAAAGTGATTAGGTGTCTGGAAGCCCAAAGTGATTCTACTGTAATTAAACAGGTTTTTAATCACTCCAAAAAGAACAAACTATTAAGTAGGCTTATCATCTTAAGAATTAGCTTTCAGTTTCTTGCACAACCAGTTTAAAGATCATCACTTTCACCTGGCATCTTAAATTCCTTTTATATTAGGTGTAAAGCCTGTATTTTGGGGGTAAGATTAAGCAAATGCATAGCCCTTAGATTGGCTGCTTCTCGGTGCCCCTCTAGTCCTCAGCGAATGAAGGAGTGGGGGAGGGGGAGGGTGTCACCAGTGGACTTGCATAAATTATTAGAATGCATCTATTTGCCTGTTGGTTTTCCTTCCAAATGACTTCCTTCGGCTGCAATTTCTTATCGGCCCTTTTGCTGTGTGGAATAAGCAGCGGACACAATAGATTTCTTTATGTAATTTATTGCAGTAATTATTGTCTGAATATGATAAAATTGTTTGCCAAAGCCGACTTTAATTAAAGTTTGCAGAGAAGATTCTTTAATCATGAAAGGAAACAAGTTGGAATGTTGAGTTCACAATTGGAATCCCAGTGGTTGTATTATAGCTTAGCAAGTAAGTGAGTTTGGAGTTCAGGGCCCCTTGTCTTTCCTTTCTCAGATTGTCTTGCTTCTAGTATTCACTGCTCTCATGCTGCCTGCTTCGGCATTCCACCAGAGCCTGTCCTTTCCAAAATGTACCTCTGGTGCCAAAATTATTTCCTGCCACTGTGAAAATGCCCAGGCCCCCAGTTCCTTGATCTCACTAGCAGGAGATGGGGGATTAGAGACAGGGCTGAAAGAAACCTTGGAAAGCAAATTATTTGAATTTATTGATTGGGAAACCGAAGCTAGAGTGGCATGGTTACTTGCTGAAAGTTAATAGCAGAGCTGGAGTTCGAATTCATTAAGGAGTGATTTAACCAAGATGAACCTTCGCTTCCTCCCCTGTGAAATGGAAATCAGGATATTTACTGAGGTTATACTATGAGGATCAAATATGACAAAATAAATGAAAATGCTTTGAAAACTCCTGTTCATGTTGGTTGTTCTTGTTCAGTTGCTAAGTCCTGTCTGACTCTGTGACCCCGTGGACTGCAGCACACCAGGCTTCCCTGTCCTTCACTATCTCCTGGAGTTTGCTTAATTTTTTAAATTAAGCTCTGCTGCTTACCTTATGCTAAGGGTTAATAACTAATAAATGTTAGCATTTGGATCTTCCAAAAGGGACCTGCATTTTGAAAGAGAGGATCCCAAGGACACATCTAAGCCTGGAGGGAAAAAATGGACAGAGAAGCATTCTGGGTGCCCCTCAAAGCACTTAGCCAGGCAAAGCCATATATTTAGGAGTAAGAACAAAACCTGTTTTCAGAGGCCAGGGAGCTAAGAACTTTGTAAAGAACCTGAAAAACTGCCCACACAGTCATTCTAGCATCTAGGGTGGGGTTTGATTACATTAGCTTAAAAGGCCCCTTTAATACTGAAGTTCTATAATTGTGTGATTCCAAGTGATTCATTTTTATAACGTATAGCTTTTCTTCAGACACCATAATTCAAAAAAATAACATGAATCCCAATGTTCATTGCAGTGCTGTTTACAATAGCCAAAACATGGAAGCAACCTAAATGTCCATCAACAGATGAATGGATTAAAAAGATGTGGTGTATATATATATATACACACATACACACACATATATACAGATACACACACACACACACATAATGGAACATTATTACTTGGCCATAAAAAAGAATGAAATAACGCCAATTGCAGTAACATGGATGGACCTAGAGATTATTATATTAAGTGAAGTAAGTCAAAGACAAATATTATATGATATAACTTATACGTGAAATCTAAAGAAATAATACAAATGAAATTATTTACAAGACAGAAAAAGATAGACATAGAAAAGAAACTTATGGTTACCAAAGGGTAAAGGGTGGAGGGATAAAGTAGGAGTTTGAGATGAATAGATACATACTCCTATATATAAAATAAACAAGGACTTACTGTGTAGCACAGGGGACTATATTCAACATATTGTAATAACCTATAATGGAAAAGAAAGTAACACAATATTATAAATCAACTTCAATTAAAAAAAAAAAGACATCAGAGTGTTGCAGGTCAGGATTAGGAGTGTGGGAAGCAGGTTATTCTAGACTTTGTACCAAAGGCAAAGAAGTGTTGGAGACCATGGATCATTTGAAAAACAACAGGGAGTTTTTGACCTGAAGTGTACAGTATTCTGTGGTGGAGGTGGAACCACTGGAAATGAGGCTGAGGCCAGATCCCCAAGGATTTGATATATGCTTTGCCATGGGTTTTGGATCTTATCCTGAAAGCAAAGGAGAGCAGAAAAGAAGTGAAAAAGGATTTGAAGCTGGGATGGGCTTTGAAGTTAGAGTGTGGTGGTATGATTATATTTGTGTTTAAGGACAACTCTGACTTCTGGTGTAAAATGGATGAGGAGAGGAGCTTTGAGGGGCCAGCCAGGAGGGTGCAAGGCTAGAGGCAAGGGGCCCCTAGAGGTTAGGAAGCTCTTTGGCAGTTGTGCAAACAGCATGGGAACCAGAGCAAGGCAGTTAGGTAGCAAGCAGGAATGTAGAGATATTTAGGACAGAATGAGCAGGCAAAGAGGCCTCCATAGAAGAGAATGAAATTTAAAAAAAAAGAAGAGTGAAATTAGCACCCCCCCCAATCAAAACCTGATGACATTTACCAGCTAATGAAGTAGAAAACAGTCTTGTGATAGCAGCAGAAGTGAGATATAACCCCCGGGGTGAGTTGACAATAAATCTAATATGCATCAACCATGTGAAATGGCAGTCAAGAAAGCAAATGCCATCCTTAAGAAGCTAGAGAAGAAGAATCTAGTGTCTGGACAAGGGACAAGACAGTGCAGAAGGGTCTGTGCCCTGGGGTTGCAGGGGATGGGAGGGAGGTTAGACCCAGTCCCAACCTTCTACTTTTGAAAGATATAAAGGAATTGGCTTAAACTGAAAGCAGAGCCTTGAACCTGGGTCTCTGGAGCAGACTCTGCTACTGCTGCTACTGCTAAGTCACTTCAGTCATGTCCGACTCTGTGCGACCCCATAGACGGCAGCCCACCAGGCTCCCCCATCCCTGGGATTCTCCAGGCAAGAATACTGGAGTGGGTTGCCATTTCCTTCTCCAATGCATGAAAGTGAAAAGTGAAAGTGAAGTCGCTCAGTTGTGTCCGACTCTTAGCGACCCCATGGACTGCAGCCTACCAGGCTCCTCTGTCCATGGGATTTTCCAGGCAAGAGTACTGGAGTGGGGTGCCATTGCCTTCTCCGGGAGCAGACTCTAGTCTGGTAGAATTGTGGGACCAGATTTGTCTTCAAATTGTTGGACCACCATTGGGAAGAGAGGCAAATTTGGTTTTGTGTGGTTACCAGGGGGCCGGTTTCACTTAGCCTCAAGCTATGAGGCAGAGACACAAGCAGCGGTCTGTCGGGCTAGTGGGTTCTTGTCACTGCAAGTTGTTCAGGCTAGAGGGCAGGGACCCTGTATGTGGGAAAAGAAAACCAAAAACCCAAAGCCAAACCAACCAGTGCGAGGGTAGAGTCAGTCGATGACCTTCGAGGTCCCTGCTGACCCTGTGATGTGTAAGTTCTGGCCAAGCGGATGCACATTTCTCAGCAGTCTTGCCTCAGGGATGAATGAGGTGCAAGGTACCTCTCCCGATCGCTTTCTTATATTACTTTATTCAAAGCAACTGGCTCGCGTGGCGGTCTGCAGACCAGGTGAGTTGCAGGTTCTAAATCGCTGTAACTCGTTCAGGGGTGGGGGGTTGGGGGAGCCCGGGCAAAGCCTTGCAATCCTCAGGAGCAACCGCACCGTGGGATAAACTTTGGCTCTGGCTCTGCCGCACGAGAGGGGCGGGGTTACTTGAATTGATTCTCAGGAGAAGGCGATTGGCCCCCGGGGAATCCAAGGGGCGGGACTAGTCTATTGTTGCCATTGGTCCTGAGGGCAAGTTGAGGGATGGCAGCGAGGGGGGCGGAGTCCACGAGGGAAGGCAATTGGCTAGGCTAAAGCCCACCAAGGGGAGCGGGCTGGCAGGCGGGCGAGCCTGAAGCCGGGAGTCCGCAGCCAGTAGCCGGGAGGCGGCTGCGCGAGCTAGCCGGGGCCTCGGCGGGGCGAGGGGCGCACGGGGCGTTGGCACCGGGACGCGCGCTTGCGTCGCCGACTTGGATGCGGCGGGGACGCTTCTGCGCCCCGTGCGCTCGACGCGAGCCATTCAACAGCTGGCCTCGCGGGCTACAATCGTAGGGAGCGACTGGGAGCTTTGCCGGTCGAGACTGCGGCGATTGGAAAGACGCGGCGGCAGTAGCGGCAGCCGGGGTACGCCAGCAGAGACTCGGGTGGAGACGCAGCAGCACCCCAGGATCCCGGTAAATGCCCTCTGCTCTGCTTGCAGAGCGGCAGCCACGTCCCGCTGCGTATCGGCGGGCCGGCCGGCCTGGCCTACGGGAGCTGGGTGCCTGTAGACAGGGCCACGCGGGACCCACGGCGGGGATTGGGGAGGGGATGCTCAGGAGGCCTGGGTCGCTCCGCCTGCCCCTGCAGAGTCAGGTTTTCCAGAGATGCGCCGGGGCTCTTCCCCTGGTCCTCTCCTTTCACCCTAGACCTTGCCGCACCTCCCCCGACCCTGGCGCCGCACTAGGGTCGGCTCTGGCACCCACGCCAGAGCTCTCTTCGGCCGCCGAGGTCACTCGAAGCATTCCCCTGGGGTACGCTGACAGTGGCGTCTCGCTAATGGGAACTAAAGGTGCCCTCTCCGGTACCGTCCACAGGCCAAAGGCCGGGTGCTCAGCTTCCCCCCCGCCGCGCCCGCCCCGGCTCCGGTGCACTCCTCCAATTAATCAGCAGCCGGGCACCGCCGCCCCCGCCCCCCTGTGACCCGGTCCTGGGCTTCAGGGATTTGTCAAGAGTCTCGCTTGAGGTTTCCAGCGCGGGTGGAATAAAACTGTCCGCAATCTGACTGGTGCGACAGGGCCCACCCATGGCACGGGGTTCTGAATTTGGGTTGGGGGCCGCGGGGCCAGGGCAGAGCAGCTTGGAGAGGCCCAGGCCGTAGGAGAAACCGCTGTCCCCGAACGCGGAGAAGTCAGGTAGTCTTGGTGCGTGGGACTCGCCTCTTCTTTACACGTGGTCTCCTGCACTTGGAGATTTTCTTTAAAGCCAACCGTTACTGGAGAACTTTTGAATGTTGCTAACTCCGAGGAGTGAGTTTTATTGGAACACTGGATTCCAGCATGAGGACTGGTCACCCTTTTGACTTTTCCATTTTCTCCTGCATCTTGTCTAGATTGGGACTAAGGTCTCAAAGATCAGGCCCATTTTGCTGTGTTCTCTCCTACCTGCCTCGATGTAACTTTGGAGCGTCATTCTGTTGAGAGAGCAAACTTAACGCTCGGACAGGGCTCTGTCTTCATGACAGAGTAGAAAACTACTCTTTGGGATAGTATAGTTGGGGTCTCTCCAGTTCTGTTTTTTTCTGTTTGCTTTTGAAAGAATGTGGCATTCCAATAGTCACATTTTTCTGTGCCCCGTTTCTCTGTTTGGGTGGGAGGAGTCACTCAAAGCATTGAGTATCTTGAAGTGTGGAATAACATGCATGAAATTATTTTTACCTTGACTTTTGCTAAGCCCAGAGAAAAGTAGCAAGTGGAATAGGCCTGCTGGCACGGGTGTCAGGGGATCCCAGCTATGGTGTAGATCAGAGCACGCCTGCAGGTGGAGAAACAGGGCCGAGGTCCGGAACCAGCGAAGACCATCTTGGCTCCTGTGACGTTGCCTGGGCTTTCCATGTGTGGGCGCCTGCGCCAAGTCTCTTCAGCCTGTCCAACTCTTTGCGACCCCATGGACTATAGTGCACCAGGCTCCTCTGTCCATGGGATTCTCCAGGCAAGAATACTGGAGTCGGTTGCCATGCCCTCCTCCAGGCCTTTCCGTGTAGTCCTAGCCAAAGAGCACACCTGCAGTGTGGCCCTTTTTTCTGGGTTCCCTGCCATACACTCATGTGAAGAGCGTGGCTTCATGTGTCATCTTCAGCATCAGAAAGAAAAGTGAGGTGCAGAGATTTGGGAATGTGAAGCTAACTCATAGTGGTGGCAGTGGTGGTGGTGGTGGTGGTGGTGGTGTGTGTCTGTGTATGCACGCGTGTGTGAGGGAGAGAAACTTGTTTCAAATGCTAAAGCGGCTCTGCCACCGAGCCTGGCTATGGGTTTGTCTTCCTAGCCTGCATTCCTACTTTTGCTAGAGAGAGGGATTTTGGCTGAGCTGTTTCAGAGCCAGGCTAGTGTTACTTGTGTAATTCTCTTAGTGGCTGTGTTGGGCCTGTATCAGTTCTATGTTATAGCCAGCATGCTCCTGAAGCTGTAAGATGCTATGTATTAATAGCAAGTCAGAGGCTGAGGTAGACCAATGCCTGAGGCACAGTCTGAGCAGATGTGGACCGCATGGAATTCAGTGGTGCTTTGCTCAGAAGAGACACCATAAGGCTGGACCATTTAACAGCAGAAGAAGGCCAGTCATAATAATAATATGCATTCACCTTAATTGAGCGTTTATGAGCATTAAATACTTGCATCATTTTTCATAAACTTGACAATTCTGTAAGGGAGGCATTATTATCTTTTGAAGCTCAGAGAGGTTAGGTAAATCACCCTGCTGGTCAGTGGCAGAGGTGGGATTTGAACCCGGGTCTGGTTGACACTAGCCCTTGAGCTTGGAAACAGTTTACCATTTCATGTCACAGAGGAGGTTTCAGAAACCAGGTGGGATGTGAGCAAGGCTTGGAAGGGTGGGGTTTATGTAGGGAGAGAGGACATTTAGAGAGAGGGGTTTGAAGGAACTCGAGGGAGACTGGCCTGGCTAGAATGTGGGATGGACACAGGGCATGATTAAATACAGAGCTGGTGGGGGTGGGGTTGTGTTCTGAAGAGTCTTGAAAGGAACTTGGGACTTGATGCAGTAAGAATGAGGGCAAGGTTGAGAATTTTTGAGCAAAGACAAGCAGGTCAAAGCCAGTCCTCATTCCTTAGTGTGCCCTACCTGGGTCCCCAGACCTGTCCCTGCCTCACTCTTTCTTGAGAACCTTGCCCAGCTGTCAGTATATTTAACTTTTGTTTTAAAATTTCCTGAAACTTTGGAGAGCACCGGGTACATGCGACCAAGCAGAAGGAGCAAGCTGGGAGTCTGGGGTCAAGTTCAGCCCTAGATGGGTGTGCTTCAGCCTGTACAATATTTTTTTTTAAGCAATTGAATTAGGGGCCAACATTGAAAAACCAAAGAGCCCAATAAAAATCCAGATTTCCAGCTTCTTTCTTCTTTCAAAATTTAAAAAATTTTTTAATTTAATTTTTTTAACACCATTTTGTATTGGGATATGGCCAATTAACAATGTTGTGATAGTTTCAGGTGAACAGAGAGCTTCTCTTAAAATGCCAGAAGACTTGGCCTGGGTTTTGCCTGTGGAAGACAGAACCATGCAGTGCTGACTCCTTGGCTGGGGTCACATCCCCCACGTCCTGGGACACACCTGACCTGGTGGGCCCCAGACCCCTACTCAAGGGCAGCAATCCCTCATGGAGGAAGATGCTAATTTAGGATTAGCTCCTTGTCTTATTGTGTAATTAGGGAATTGTCAGACCTGCAGAAGAACCGACTCTGAAATGTGAATATTCTTAACATGCAGAAGTGCTGTGGCCCTGTCTGGGGAAGGGTTACTGACCAGGAACTGAGCGGCATCCTGATGTGGCACCTTTCCTCTGGGCTGGGATTTCGAAGCCTGCTCTGATGCGATCCCAAAGAGACGTTCTGGCAGGCCTTGCTTGGACTCAGGTTTTGTTCCTGAGAATCTGGGTCAAAATGATGAAAAGAGTTCAGAGGGAAGAACCAACTCAGAGATGGTGATCTAAAAAGCAACATGTTAAAAAGGTGAATCTGGAAGTCACTGAAGACCCTATATATGTTCTAAGGGGACAGGTACGAGTCACTTCTATGCTGGTGTTTGGGGTGAGAGGTCTTCTTGGTGCAGGTCTGTACAGGCTCTGCAAGACACTTAGCAACTCTGGCCCTCTGCTCACCCAGTGACACCAGTATCTGTCCCTGCGTCAGTTGTTGTGACAACTACAGTCAACAGTAACTACGCCTGTCCCTCCACTCCTGAAGGGCACAGTGCTAACACATTTGAAAACCACTGAGGTCTATTCCCAGGAATTCTAACATCCATTTCCCGAGGAAGAGTGTTAAACCCATTATCACTTCTCTGTGGCCCAGAGTATATCCTGTGCTTCCCACGGTGCTCACCATTTGCTTCTTCAGATTGCAGTGGTCTTAATTTCTTTCTCTTTCTAGACACAGTTCTTTGAGGGTAACTCATCACTGTAGCTTCCAAAGTGTCTTAAACACTTAACTGGAGTAGCTGCTTATAGGTGCACTTAACTGATCTCCTCATTCACTGATTAATATTAGTAGCTCTGGGGGCCTTGAAAGAACAAGCAAGTCTGTTTTAGCATTTCACTATTCATCTCCAGGTGCTATTATTTGTATTTTCAACATGGGAATAACACTTTTTCTTTTAAAAAATTGAAGTATAGTTGATTTATAATGTGTTAGTTTCTGGTGTACAGCAAATTGATTCAGTTTTACAAATATATATGTGCATGTGTAATATTTTTCAGATTCTTTTCCATTATAGGTCATTAGAAGATGTTGAATGTAGTTCCCTGTGTTGTACAGTAAATCTGTGTTGTTTATTTATATAGTGGTGTGTATCTGTTAATCCCGAGCTCCTAATTTGTCCCTCCCCCTGGCTTTCCCCTTTGTTAATGGTAAGTTTGTTTACAACATCCGTGAGTCTGTTTTGAATGTAGTTGATGAGCAAATTCTTTGCTTCAGGAAAGACTTAGTATTGTTAAATCCCTACCACATGTCAGGCTCTGTTCAAGGCTCTGAAGAGAAAATGATGAACAAGACACATGCAGTCCCTCCCTACTCTCATGGAACTTCCAAACTGGGGATGGGGGTGGGGTGGGGCAGATAAAAAACAGTTTAACTAGTCCACGTGATCATTTCAGGATAAGATGGGTTGCTACAATACAACCTGACGGGGGTGGGAGCAGCCCTGTTTAAGACAGTGTTCCCTGAGTTGAATCTGAAAAGTGGGAAGGAGCCAGCCATGAGAAGAGCTTGGAGGAGAGTGCTGCAGCCAGAAACCAGCATGGGGGCAAAGGCTCTGTGAGGGGTGAACAGTCAGCAAGGCCAGTGTGGCTGAAACAGAGAGGACAGGGCAGTAGGGGAGAAGGGTAATGGGGTGAAAGAGGTGGGTAGGGGTTGGATTTAAAGGGAAGCAGTTTAGATTTGGTACAAAGCATGCTGGGGAGCCACGGGAGGATTTTGAACAGAGGAGAAATGCCATCTGAGTTAGGATTTTAAAAAAATCATCTTGACTGTTGTGTAGCTTAAACTCTATGGGGGCAAGGACGGAAGGAGAGAGACCAGCAGGGGGCTTTTGGAGTCATCCAGGTTAGAGATGATGGTGGCGTGAACATGGGGGAATAGTTGTGAAGATGGAGATGGATTTGGAATGCTTGATCAAGGAATGGAGTGGAAATGATCTTGCTGCAGTATTGAATCTGAAAGGAGAGGAGGAAGAATGCCTGGTTCTGAGCCTGAGCACCTGAGTGAAGGGCACTTCTATTTAGGGAGATGAGTTACTGGGTTGTGGGGGTGGGGGGTAGTCTGAGGTAGGGAGCAGGTTTGAGGGGAGGAAAATTAAGGTTGAGGTGCAAATGGGACATTTAGCTTGGAGACATTGAATGGGTGGTTGAATATCAGTGTTAGGGTTGGCTGGAGCTCCAGCCTATAGAAAAATTAAATGCAAGTTAGAGCCACTTTAAGTTGCTATTATATAATGGCAACTAACTAACAAAGGTAGTGAAAATCAGGACTGTGAGGATTCAACCATCCCTCCCCTCCACCTTTCGCCCCTGGCAACCTCAAGTTTATTCTCGGTCTGTGAGTATGTTTCTGCTTTGTAAATAAGTTCATTTGTACATCCCTTCTAGCTTCAGAATATAAACGATATTATATGATATTTGTCTGACTTCACTCAGTATGACAATCTCTAGTCCATCCATGTTGCTGCTAATGAATAGTCGGGGAGTTTGAGATTGTCATGTACACAGTGCTATATTTAGAGAGGGTAACCAACAAGGACCTACTGTATAGCATGGGGAAGTCTACTCAATGTTACATAGCAATCTAAGTGGGGAAAGAACTTGAGAAAGGATAAATATTGGGTTGGCCAAAAAAGTTTATTTGGATTTTTCTAAAACCTGAACAAACTTTCTGGCCAACCCAATACATGTATATTTGTGACTGGGTCCCTTTGCTGTGCTCCTGAAGCTAGCACAACATTGCTAATCAACTAAACTCCAATATAAAATAAAAAGTGAAAGAGAAACCCAATAAGGATCCAGCGTGAGCAGGGCTGCAAGAAGATCAGGCATGTTAACACTGCTGCTGGCATGATCAATTGATTTTATATTTCAGGAGAACAACTTGACAATATGTAATGAGCCATGCAAATGTTTTCCTAGCCTTTGACATGGGAACATATTTTGAGGAAACAGTTTTTTAAAAGATTTGTACAAAGATTTCCATTAGTGGTGCTTGTTTTCATACTAGTAGTACAGAGCGGTAGTGGTGCTCTTGTGGAAAAGAAAAAAGACAGCACAGATCCCAAGAGAGGGGGACTATCTAACCAAATATATAGTAACTTTCAAGAGTTTCTATAGACTTTCTCTTTATATAGAATTTCTCTCTATATAGAATTTGCTATAGGCACAAAAAGTGAGAAATGTGTTGACTATGTCAATTCTGGAATTGTGATTCAACAGGTGCAAACCCAGATTGTGAAGGCCCATAAATACAACTGTGTAAACCTCACATGCTATTCATGCTGAAAATCATAAATATACAGTTGTCCTGTTTTTTCAAGCCACTGCATCTGCTTTTGACTTTGTCCTCCTTTCTCCCTGGCAGTGTTTGGTGATCAGGGTGCACCATGAAGAATTCACATGAATTGGGACTTCTCCAGTCTTTCCTCCCTTTATCACATTTTTGCCAGAAGGTATGGAAAGTATCTTCTGCAGGATGTGTATTCAAATAAGTTTCCCTTGGGATTTTAAAAAGGCTGTGAAATACTGTGGCTCTCACAGACTGCTTAGGAGTGCAAAGCATGGTCCCATGTAAAGGTCGCTTTTTCCCTGTAGGTGGCGACTCATGGGCAGAAATCTTGCTGGTAATTTTCAGGTTGTGAAGATAAAACCCGAGAAGCAAAACACTGGTGACTTGATGATATGCAAATATTGTTTCTCACAAATAATACTCTGACTCTTCAATGAGTGAGGCAGAAGTACAGAAGATACTCCAACCACATTCCATTAAATCTCTGATAGCTTTTTTCCCCTAATGTGAAGAAAAGAAAGCAATGTGTCTACTTCAGTAGCATCATAGTAAGTTAATACAAGGTTTAAGGTGCTATTCCTAGCCGGAAGTGTCTAGAGAGAGATATTTTGTAACAAAAATGTTCTTGGTGTTGGAAAAGGGGGCAAAAGATCAAAAGATTTGTCAGAGGGGTCTTCCAACTGCCCTGTGCATATTTTAAATAATAGCTCCCTCCCTTGCAACCATGGACTGACTCATACTAACAGAGTTGCTTAAATGTATTTGTACTGAGAGGCCTAACAGAAACCTTTCTTTAGGTTAATTTAGTGACTGAGCACACACACACATTTTTTTAATGGAAGTATTGTTGATTTACTATATTGTGTTAGTTTCAGGTGTATAACATAGTGATTCAGTATTTTTGCAGATTCTCTTCCATTATAGGTTATTCCAAGATATCAGGTATAATTCCCTGTGCTATATAGCAAATCCTTGTTACATATCTATTTTATGTAGTTTGTTGATCCCATGCCTCAAATTTGTCCCTCCTCACTCCTTCCCCACTTTGGCAACCATAAATTTATTTTCTATGTCTGAGTCTGTTTTGTATATATACTTATTTGTATTATTTTTTAGATTCCACATATAAATGATATTATACAGTATTAGTATTTGTCTGACTTCTTTCCCTAAACATAGTATTCTCTAGGTCTGTCTAGAGAATTGCTGTAAATGTCAATATTTCATTCTTTTTATGGCTGAGTAGTTGGGTTAATTTATTTTTATTACTCTCAGAAACACTTTGCTTTCACCAACATTATCACATAAAGGAAACATTCATTATGATCTTTTAAAAGAGGGAAACACAAACAGGAAATTAAGTTGCCCAAACAGGTGAGTTAACACGAATCCAGTTTTCTTCATTTAAAGATCAAAATTTCCTGTACTAAACCGTACTTTAGAGCAGATTTTCTTTGTGCTGGTAGAAGAGATTCTCTCTCAGTAAGACTGCAGTATATCATGGTCACAAATTGGTCATTGCTGTGGGTCTCCAAAAAGTCACTTCTTTTATGCCCTGAAAGCCCCCAGAGCCACAATAAGCCCTTTAGGACCATCTTAATTTAAGAATTTAGTCATTTGGTGGATCCTAGATTGGTTATCTTCCTCTTATTGCAACACTGTGTGCTGCTCATTTTAATGACGTGATTTAAAGATTTTTAAGATCAGAGCATATGGTCAGTCTCTGTTTTTAAATTGTTGCTCAGGGAACTTCCCTGGTGGTCCAGTGACAGACTGCATTCCCAATATAGGAGGCCTGGGCTTGATCCCTGGTCAGGGAACTAGATCCCACCTGCCACGAGTGAGGTCGTATATCGCAGCTAAGACCTGGCATAGCCCAATAGACAAATATTTTAAAAAATTATAGTTCGGGTTAATGATGTATCAAAACACCTGAACATTCATCCATGACCTCTTGACTGAAAAACCATGGAACTCCTCTATTTGGTCAAGACTTACTGGAATTCTGTACTAGTTGAGAAATTGGAAATTGACTAGGTTGATTTGACCCAAATGCATTTTGACTGCCCTGCTGACAAATGAATATGTCAATATAACTTTATACATCTTAAATGCTTTCAAAATGACTTAACTTTAAGGTTCAAAGGCCTAAAGAAAAAAGCCAGCAAAGGACTACTTTGAAAGAGGATATTGAGTTGTGCAGATGACCTTATTTTTTTTTCACTTTTTAAAAAATGTGCCTCATTCAAATAGCCTTGCTAGCACTCTGACAGCAAGTATTTATGAGAGTGAGAAAAAGGGAGAGAAAATGAATGAGGCATACTTTGCTCATGACTCAGGTTCTTTTAATGTCATGGTTCTGATCTAAAACACCTGAGGTGTAGCAGAGGCCTCCCTCTAGTATCTTCTGAAATGAGAGAAGGTATTGGAGGAACTTTGCTTGCAGACCCCATAGAATGTATTGATTTCCCACTGCAGGTTCAAACAACTGTTTTAGGGAATATCTCAAAACTGATTACTTTTCTCTAGTGTCTTATTCTGCTGCTATTTAGTCAGCTTTGCTACTAGCTATAGAGGCAGGAAGATGGGGCGGACCCATGACTAGAGAAAGCAGCCACAGTTCTCTGAGAAGCTGCTAGAAATGTTCTGGTGTTGAGAACTGGTTGAGTGAAATGCTTTGGTAGAGCTGTGTACACAAGATACTGCTGGAATGTGCACTGTGTAAACATATTGAATAACTCTAATTTTTGAAGGTTAGAGGAGTTCTCATTTGCCTCTGCAAAGGCGTTCAAGAATGAGTGATCTCAGTGGTGTTGCTTTTCATAACAAGGCTAGAAGAGAGATATGTGTATGTGTGAGGGAGCTAGGAGGCCATGGTAGAATGTATTAGAGCATGGGAATAGTTTAAAATCTTGATTAAAATTCAATTTTTGAATCATTGATGAAGGCCATACTTATGACGTTCCTTGCCATCAGGGCTCAGCTTCTATTAGGCATATGACAGGGATTAGTAAAAATGATGGGGAAATTGTTAATGAATTGTACCATTACTATCAATTGAAGCACAGACATATTAAAAGGGAATTTAGCATAATACTCTCAAGGTCTTTTCATGCTGTCACAGATGACAAGATTTCATCTCTTATATAGAGTATTATGCTATGTAAAATAAGTCAGAGAAAGACAGATACCAAAAGATCTCACTCACCTGTGGAATATAAAACACAAGCAAACAAACACCTAAAATTAATTAGCAAACCAAGCAAAACAAACACATAGATATAGAGAACAGAGTAGTGGTTACCAGAGGGAAAGGTGTAGGGGAGAGGGTGAAATTATAAAGGGGGTCAACTGTATGGTGTTGAATGGAAACTAAATTTCTGGTGGTAAGCACACTGTAGAGTACTCAGTAGTGGACATATAATTTATATGCATGCAGTTTATATAATGTTATAAATCCCTTTACTTCAATTATTTAAAAAGTGTATTTAGAGGGCATATTCAGTTCAGTTCAGTCACTCAGTCATGTCCGACTCTTTGTGACCCCATGGACTGCAGCACACCAGGCCTCCCTGTCCATCACCAACTCCCGGAGTTTACACAAACTCATGTCCGTTGAGTTGGTGATGCCATCCAGCCATCTCATCCTCTGTCATCCCCTTATCCTCCTGCCCTCAATCTTTCCCAGCATCAGGGTCTTTTCCAATGAGTCAGCTCTCCGCATCAGGTGCCAAAGTACTGGAGTTTCAGCTTCAACATCAATCCTTCCAATGGACACTCAGGACTGATCTCCTTTAGGACGGACTGGTTGGATCTCCTTGCAGTCCAAGGGACTCTCAAGAGTCTACTCTGACACCACAGTTCAAAAGCATCAATTCTTCGGCGCTCAGCTTTCTTCACAGTCCAACTCTCACATCCTTACATGACCACTGGGAAAACCATAGCCTTGACTAGATGGACCTTTGTTGGCAAAGTAATGTCTCTGCTTTTTAATATGCTGTCTAGGTTGGTCATAACTTTCCTTCCAAGGAGTAAGCGTCTTTTAATTTCATGGGTGCAGTCACCACCTGCAGTGATTTTGGAGGGCAAATTAGGTTGTTCTAAAGAATCAGTTTTAAATCATATCCTGGTAACTTGATCTCAGTGATTTTGCCTCTTTGAGTAGATACATTTTTATTAATGGACTTCCCAGGTGGCTCAGTGGTAAAGAATCCACCTGCCAGTGCAAGACACAGGTTCAGTCTCTGAGTCAGAAAGATCCCCTGGAGGAGGAAATGGCAACACACTCTAGTATTCTTGCCTGGAAAATCCCATGGACAGAGGAGCCTGGTGGGCTATAGTCCATGCGGTCACAAAAAAGTCAGACACAACTGAGCAACTAAGCATGCATGCATTTTTATTAATAAATATAAATATGCATAAAATGTGTAACTATACTAAATAATATATGTAATTTAAAGTAGATTTCCTTTCTAAATTGAAGGATATTTGATTTACAATATTGCATTAGTTTCAGGTATGCAGCAAAGTGATTCAGTTATATATGTATGTAACTGATTCTTTTCCATTGTAGGTTATTATATGATATTGAATATAGTTCCCCATGCTGTACAGTAGGTCCTAGTTGTTTATCTTTTATATAGAACACTATGTATCTGTTTATCCCCAAATCCTAATTTATCCATCCCCCACCCTTCCGCTTTGGTAACCATAAGTTTGTTTTCTATGTCTGAGTCTGTTTCTGTTTTGTAAATAAGTTCACGTGTATCATCTTTTTTAGATTCCACATAGAAATGATATCATATGATATTTGTCTTTGATTTACTTCACTTTGTATGATAAACTCTAGTTCCATCCATGTTGCTGCAAAAGGCATTATTTCATATATATGTGTTCCTAAGCCATAAAAAACGTATATGAAATAATGCCATTTGCAGCAACATGGATGGAACTAGAGATTATCATTCATATATATGTGTGTGTGTGTGTGTGTGTGTGTGTGTGTATGTAATCTTCTTTATCTATTCAGCTGCCAATGGACACTAAGGTTGTTTCCATGTCTTTGCTATTGTAAATAATTCTGCTATGAACATTGGGGTGCGTGTATCCTTTTGAATTAGAGTTTTTGTTTTTTCCGGAAATATGCCCACAAGTGGGATTGCAGGTTCATGTAGTAACTCTATTTTAGTTTTTTAAGAAACCTCAATACTGTTCTCCATAGTGGCTGCAGCAGTTTACATTTCCATGTACAGTGTAGGAGGGTTCCCTTTTCTCCACACCCTCTTCAGCATTTATTTGTAGACTTTTTGATGATGGCCATTCTGGCTGGTGTGAGATGATACCTCATTGTAGTTTTGATCTGCATTTCTCTAATAATTAGTGATGTTGAGCAGCAGATTGCTTTTTTATTTTTAAAAATTAGTTTATTTTATTTGGAGGACAGTTTTTTTACAATATTGTGATGGTTTTTGCCATATATCAACATAAATCGGCCATAGGTATACATGGACTCAGTGGCAGATCACTTTTGAACATGTTAAAACAGGGATTATATGGGGAAAAAGGGCATAGACCTTTTAAAACCTATTTTCAGGCACAAGGTAGGGCCTTGTACAGTTTTAACTAGATTCAAGGATTGGCACGTTTAAGCTTAGAGTTGAGAAAGTGTCCTGTGTGGAAGTTTCTGGCCTCTCTGGATAACTAAGAGGATGCAGCCACCCCAGGCCCTCCTTTTCTCACTGCAGCCTTCAGATGGGGCACCAGCCTCGGTCTCTGCTCGGTGTTCCTTAGTTGCTGAGGCCATCTTGCTCTCCACTGTGGTCATCTGACTTGTGACCTCTGCTGTAGAATTTACTGCTTATTTTAGAGTCAGTGTGAGAATGAAGCGATAGCCAGGTTTTTTTTTTAATGTTAAAAAATACGGGTATCAAGCACTATAAAATACCATCTGATCCATTTCCCTTCAAATTTTAGGAGAGCATTTATTATACCTCAGGAAAGCAGAAAGATCTGGCTAAAATATAGAAACAATGGAAATCGCCCTTGTGAAGGATATGAGGCATACGTTTAATGTCAAGAAGTTGATTTTTAGTAGTCTTTGTGAGTTTAATCTTAAGTAGAAGGAAAAATAGAAAATTTACATACAATCCATTTATATCAATCGTGATTTTAAATGAGTAACCAAAAAATGCCTCTGTTAACAGTGTAAATCACCAAAACATTTTATTAAAACCACTTTGCAAAAAAACTCATCACTCAATTTCTAAACTTCATTCCTGTGTATACATAGTTTTGACAAAATTGTAGCTAAAATGACACCGCAATAAGCAGCTTTGAATGTGTTCTCTTCTTATTTTTAATTCTTTCTTAGGTTGAGTTCCTAGAGCAGGTTGCTGGTTCAAAGGGGATGAGCATTTTTATGGTTCTTGGTCCGTTTTGCCAAGTTATTCTAAAAAAAGATGTAATTAATTTTTCATTCTGGTAGCTCAGCTGGTGAAGAATCTGCCTTCAATGCAGGAGACCCTGGTTTGATTCCTGGGTCCAGAAGATCCCCTGGAAAAGGGATAGGCTACCCATTCCAGTATTCTTGGGCTTTCCTGGTGACTCAGATGGTAAAGAATCAACCTGCAATGTGGGAGACCTGGGTTTGATCCCTGGGTCAGGAAGATCCCCTGGAGGAGGGCATAGCAACCCACTCCAGTATTCTTGCCTGGAGAATCCCCATGGACAGAGGAGCCTGGCGGGCTACAGTCCATGGGGTCACAGTGAGTTGGACACGACTAAATGACTGAGCACAGCACAGCAGCAAGATATGAAGGTGCCTAGTTTTTCTTTCTTCCCCAAACTCTCCCATGAGTGGGCTTTTGTAATTTTTTAGTTATTTGCATAAAAAGTACTCAGTGCGATTGTGTATCTCGAAATTAACTAAAATTTAGATGTTTGTATCGTTAGCTACTTTTGTATAATAAGCCATCCGAAAACTTAGTGGTTTAAACAAAAACCATTTCTTATTTCTCACGAGTCTGTAGTTTCTCAGGACTGTTCTGCTCATCTGTGATGGCTGCAGCTGATCTTGATGGGGATTGCTCTGATGTGAGCCGTCAGTTGGTGGGTTGGCTGGGAGCTGGCTGGTCTAGGATGGCTGATGAGCCATCACAAGTAGGCTCTTTCCCATGTGGCCTTTTTCAAACAGGCTAGCCCAGGATTCTCCACATGCTATGGAAATGTTCCAGGAGAGTGAGGGCCACTTGACACCTTGTCTGAGAGCTGGCACTTGAACACTTCTGTCACATTCTATTAGGGGGAAAAAAAGGCAAACTCACGTTCAAGATCTGGGGAAAAATAAACTCTATCTATTGATAGCAACAACTCTCAGTTCAGTTAAGTTGCTCAGTCATGTCCAACTCTTTGAGACCCCATGGACTGCAGCACACCAGGCCTCCCTGTCCATCACCAACTCCCGGAGTATACTCAAACTCATGTCCATTGAGTCAGTGATGCCATCCAACCATCTCATCCGCTGTTGTCCCCTTCTCCTCCCGCCTTCAGTCTTTCCCAGCATCAGGGTCTTTTCCAATGAGTCAGCTGTTCGCATTAGGGAGCCAAAGTATTGGAGCTTCAGCTTCGGCATCAGTCCTTCCAATGAACACTCAGGACTGATCTCCTTTAGGATGGACTGGTTGGATCTCCTTGCTGTCCAAGCAACTCTCAAGAGTCTTCTCCAACACCACAGTACAAAAGCATCAATTCTTTGGCACTCAGCTTTCTTTATAGTCCCAACTCTCACATCCATACATGACTACTGGAAAAACCATAGCTTTAACTAGACAGACCTTTGTTGGCAAAGTAATGTCTCTGCTTTTTAATAAGCTGTCTAGGTTGGTCATAACTTTTCTTCCAAGGAACAATCATCTTTTAATTTCATGGGTGCAGTCATCATCTGCAGTGATTTTGGAGCCCAAAAAAGTAGTTTCTCACTGTTACCATTCTTTCTCCATCTACTTGCCATGAAGTGATGGGACCGGATGCCTTGATCTTAGTTTTGTGACTGTTGAGTTTTAAGCCAACTTTTTCACTCTCCTTCTTCACTTTCATCAAGAGGCTCTTTAGTTCTTCTTCACTTTCTGCCATAAGGGTGATATCATCTTCATATCTGAGATTATTGATATTTCTCCCGGCAATCTTGATTCTGGCTTGTGCTTTATGCAGTCCTGCATTTCTCATGATGTACTCTGCATATAAGTTAAATAAGCAGGGTGACAATATACAGCCTTGACGTACTCCTTTCCCAATTTGGAACCAGTCTGTTGTTCCATGTCCAGTTCTAACTGTTGCTTCTTGACCTGCATACAGATTTCTCAAGAGGCAGGTCAAGTGGTCTGGTATTCCCATTCCTTTAAGAATTTTCCACAGTTTGTTGTGATCCACACAGTCAAAGGCTTTGGCATAGTCAATAAAGGAGAAGTAGATGTTTTTCTGGAACTCTCTTATTTTTCTAGATCTAACGGATGTTGGCAATTTGATCTCTGGTTCTTCTGCCTTTTCTAAATCCAGCTTGAACATCTGGAAGTTCACGTACTGTTGAAGGCTGGCTTGGAAAATTTTGAGCATTACTTTGCTAGTGTGTGAGATGAGTGCAGTTGTGTGGTAGTTTGCGCATTCTTTGGCATTGCCTTTCTTTGGGATTGGAATGAAAACTGACCTTTTCCAGTCCTGTGGCCACTGCTGAGTTTTCCAAATTTGCTGAGCATCATCTTTTAGGATTTGAAATAGTTCAGCTGGAGTTCCATCACCTTCACTAGCTTTGTTCGTAGTGATGCTTCCTAAGGCCCACTTGACTTCACATTCCAGGATGTCTGGCTCTAGGTGAGTGATCACACCGTCATGATTACCTGGGTCATGATGATCTTTTTTGTATAGTTCTTCTGTGTATTGTTGCCACCTCTGCCTAATATCTTCTGCTTCTGTTAGGTCCATACCATTTTTGTTCTTATTGTTCCCATCTTTGCATGAAAAGTTCCCTTGGTATCTCTCATTTTCTTGAAGAGATCTCTAGCCTTTTCCATTCTATTTTCCTCTGTTTCTTTGCACTGATCACTGAGGAAGTCTTTCTTATCTCTCCTTGCTATTCTTTGGAACTCTGCATTCAAATGTGTATATCATTTCTTTTCTTCTTTGCCTTTCACTTCTCTTCTCTTCATAACTGTTTGTAAGGCCTCCTCAGACAACCATTATTCCTTTTTTTTAATGTTTTTTTTTTTTCTTTATTTATTTATTTATTTATTTTTTCAGTGGGTTTTGTCATACATTGATATGAATCAGCCGTAGATTTACATGTATTCCCCATCCCTATCCCCCCTCCCACCTCCCTCTCCACCCGATTCCTCTGGGTCTTCCCAGTGCACCAGGCCCGAGCACTTGTCTCATGCATCCCTATATGCAAAACAGAAAAAGAGACACAGAAGTACAGAACAGACTTTTGAACTCTGTGGGAGAAGGAGAGGGTGGGATGTTTCGAAAGAACAGCATGTATATTATCTATGGTGAAACAGATCACCAGCCCAGGTGGGATCCATTATTCCTTTTTGCATTATTTTTCTTGGAGATGGTCTTGATCACTGCCTCCTGTACAATGTCACCAACCTCCATCTCTAAGTCATGTTACAAAGCATGTGGATACAGGGAGGGGTGGAAAATCAGCATCATTTTTGCAGCTGTTAGACTGCAGTAGTCAGTATTGTCCTTCAAACTCCCATCTTTCAAAGCTCTATACCTGTTCCAGTGATGTACCCAGTTATTTCAAAAAAAGAGCCTTTCTCAGAATTTAAGCCAATTAAGAAAATCACTTTGTTCTTTCTAGCCATCCATTTTATACATCATTCTTGAGTCTAGTTTATTTTTGATGATTTTGAAATATCAAATCCACAATAAAACAATTTCAAAATTGACCTCCATCAAGACTATTTAAAAGAATATAGCCCAGACTTTGAAATCAAGCAAAGCATTCTAAAATGTTTAAAACAACGGCAGTATCCTTGGAGTACTGGAGACCCTGACAAACTGGTTACCTTGAAGTGATTAGCTATTTTGTGTATATTTTTTCTGGAACATTTGTTAAAGCCTTGCTTTAAAAATATACCTATTGACTACAGATAAATTTGGGGGTTCAGTGTATCTTAATTGAATATCAACCTCCTTTTTCTCCTTAAGGAGTTTAGTGTTGACTTATTTGGGTTGCAAATTGCAGCAAACTGACTGGATTTTGTCTTCATTTCACTCTCTAGATAATGTTTTTGGAGAAGGAGCACATGTTTATTCTCATATCATCCCAGTTCAGTATTGCTGTCATAAGGATTTGTAGAACCTAATGTTTTAGATATTACTTTTAGTAAAGTGTAAAGTGTTAGTCGCTCAGTTGTGTCTGACTCTTTGCAACCCCGTGGACTGTAGTCTGCCAGGCTCCTCTGTCCATGGGATTCTCCAGGCAAGAATACTGGCGTGGGTGGCCATGCCATCCTCCTCCAGGGGATCTTCCTGACCCAAGGATTGAACCTGCGTCTCTTATGTCTCCTGCATTGGCAGGTGGGTTCTTTACCACTAGTGCCACCTGGGAAGCTCAGACACTGCGTTTAGTGGCTTTTAAAAAACCAGTGTATACAAACTTTGTCCTCTAAAGGGAGTTGACTTGAGTGGTCTTTCAGGAACAGTGATAAAAGAATTCTGTGCCTATAAAGTTAACCAAAATTTAGCAGTAAATCTTGCCTGAGAGTTTCCATCATCTGGCCATACATGTTTGGATTTAAATCTCCTTGAAGTTAACATTAATGAGAAACTCAGGTGATACAGACTCTGAATACATGCATTACATTAGAAAAGAAAATTCCTTTATTGAGAAGTGCTATTTGGAGTCAGCAAAGAGGAGCAGAAATCCCTAATTGCCAGTATCAGTGATCTTATGTTGGGACAGCCTAAGAGAGCTTGTTCACATGAAATGCCAGCAAGCACTCGTGTTTGGACATTTTTCTATTCCCAAAGTAGAGGGTAGATTCTCCTTGTCATTCACTAGAAGAGGCTGTTTTCTCTTCCCTTGATCTAAAAGTTCAATTTAGTGAAGGTCAACAGCCTGGAGAAATGAGAATAGATTATGTCTGCGTAAGACTTCGAAACCAACCTGGACGAAGGATGTTACATCAGTTGCCTGGGTTAGAACTGTCAGCTGGTGCATGTCCATGCATGTGCTACATGTATTTTCTCGTGGCCCTGTTTCTGTGTCATCCCCAGCAGGTTTTTCTGCGACTTTATATTTCAGCTCAATTATACAACAGACTAGAGATTTGAAATCTTGGAGTGTTAATGTATTGTTGTTCAGTCGCTAAGTCACATCCAACTCTCTGTGACCCCATGAACTGCAGCACTCCAGGCTTTCCTGTCCTTCACTATCTCCCAGAATTTGTTCAAACTCATTTCCATTGAGTCAGTGATGCCACCCAATCATCTCATCCTCTGTTGCCTCCTTCTCCTGCCCTCAATCTTTCCCAGCATCAGGGTCTTTTCTAGTGAGTTGGCTCTTTGCATCAGGTGGCCAAAGTATTGGAGCTTCAGCATCAGTCCTTCCAATGAATATTCAGGGTTGATTTCCTAGGATTTCAGTAGGATTGACTGGTTTGATCTCCTTGCAGTCAGAGGGACTCTCGAAGAGTTTTCTCCAGCACCACAGTTCGAAAGCATCAATTTTTTGGCGCTCAGCCTTCTTTATGGTCCAACTCTCACATCCATATGTGAGTACTGGAAAAATCATAGCTTTGACAAGATGGACCTTTGTTGGCAAAGTGGTGTCTCTGCTTTTTAATATTCTGTCTAGGTTGGTCATAGCTTTTCTTCCAAGGAGCAAGCGTCATTTAATTTCATGGTTGCAGTCACTGACTGCAGTGATTTTGGAGCCCAAGAAAATGAAATTTGCCACTGTTTCCACTTTTTCCCCATCTGTTTGCCATGAAGTGATGGAACCAGGTGCCATGATCTTAGTTTTTTGAATGTTGAGTTTTAAGCCACTTTCTCACTCTCCTCTTTCACCCTCACCAAGAGGCTTTTTAGTTATTTTTTGCTTTCTGCCATTAGAATGATATCATCTGCATATCTGAGATTGTTGATATTTCTCCTAGCAATCTTGATTCCAGCTTGTGAGTCATCCAGCATGGCATTTCCCATGATGTGCTCTGCATATAAGTTAAATAAACAGGGTGACACTTTTCCAATTTTGAACCACTCCGTTGATCCATGTCCAGTTGTAAATGTTGCTTCTGTCCTGCATACAGTCTTCTCAGGAGACAGGTATGGTTGTCTGGTATTCCCATCACTTTAACAATTTTCTGTGGTTTGTTGTGATCCACATAGTCAAAGGCTTTAGTGCAGTCAATGAAGCAGGAGTAGTTTTTTTTTTTTTGGAATTACCTTGCTTTTTCTGTGATCCAACAGATTTTGGCAATTTGATCTCTGGTTCCTCCTCTGCCTTTTCTAAATCCAGCTTGTATATCTGGAAGTTCTTAGTTCACATACTGTTAAAGCCTAGCTTGAAGGATTTGGGGCATAGTCTTGCTAGCATGTGAAATGAGCACAATTGTAAACTAGTTTGAACATCCTTTGGCATTGCCTTTCTTTGTGATTGGAATGAAAACTGACCTTTTCCAATCCTGTGGTCACTGCTGAGTTTTCCAAATTTGATGGCATATTGAGTGCAGCACTTTAATAGTATTATCTTTTAGGATATTAAATAACTCAGTTGGAATTTCATCACCTCCCCTAGCTTTGTTCATAGCAATGCTTCCTAAGACCCTCTTGACTTCACACTCCAGACTGTCTGGCTCTAGTGACCACACCATTGTGGTTAACTGGGTCATTAGGAACTTTTTTGTACAGTTCTTCTGTGTATTCTTGCCACCTCTTCTTAATCTCTTCTGCTTCTGTTATATCCTTGCTCTTTCTGTCCTTTATCTTGCCTCTCTTGTATGAAATATTCCCTTAGTATCTCTAATTTTCTTGAAGAGATCTCTAGTCTTTCCCATTCTATTGTTTTCCTATATTTCTTTGCATTCACTTAAGAAGCCTTTCTTATCTCTGCTTACTATTTTCTGGAACTCTGGATTTAGTTGGAACTCTGCACATCTTTCCCATTCTCCTTTGCCTTTTCCTTCTCTTCTTTTCTCAGCTATTTGTAAGACCTCCTGTATGGGCAAGCCATTTAATTTTCCTGAATCCACTGAATGTCTCTATCTACAAAACAGGCTTGAAAATACTTACTCACAGGTTGCTTCAGGAACCAAATGAGATAAAGTAGGATAAACGATAGCCACAGCTTATAGTGATTGAGAACTTGTTGTGTGCGGGGCACTCTTCTAAGGACTCCGCCCATTTACTCCTTCCTAAAATCCTATTGTTTCTATTTTACAGTTAAGGAAACTGAGACACAGTCTATAGAAACTCTCTGAAACCTCTAAAACACATTAAACAAATGTTAGCTCTCACCTTAATTCTCCTGGTAGTGTATATTTCCCTATCAGTTTGACCTAAATCCGACAAATGCTAGCACCATTCAAAAGCTGAACCTGTGTTTCCCTCCCTTGGTACCCTAACAGATCCTTTTTACCATCTCAGGTTTCCTGTGGATACCATGACGGTCACGGTGGTGTATGATAACTCAGAGGCCACAGAACTGTGCGCAGCTCAGCACCTCTACCTCAAGCCCATAGCAAAGCTGATGATCAATGTGTTGCTCCCTGAGAGCCCGGAACCCTCGAGACCCGTCTCTAACTGGGAAGTTCTGGACCAACTGAAGAGCCTGATTTGTCCTGACCAGTTCACCACTGTGCGGCTCGCCAAAAGCACCAGGGACTTCATCCGATTTGAGGGGGAGGCGGAAACGCGAAGCTTGGTTCAAATCCTGAAGGCCAAGTTGCATGGGAAGATCATCAAGCTAAACGGCTTGGAAACAGACTTAAAAGTCATGGTGACAGATGCCCAGGGAGAGTGGGAGCACTTCCCCAAGGAAAATGGGGCCACTCTGATGGGTGATGGGTCTGAAGAGCAGGACCACGATAAGAGCCCCAATTCCATATACTTCGAAGGCCTGCCCTGCAAGTGGTTTGCTCCCAAAGGTTCCAGTGGAGAGAAGCCGTGTGAAGAGATCCTTCGGGTGGTCTTTGAAAGCTTTGGGAAGATCAAGAATGTAGATATCCCGATGCTCGACCCCTACCGAGAGGTCATAACCAGTGGGAGCTTTGGGGGGTTCAACTTTGGCTTGCAGACGTTCGAGGCATTTATACAGTACCAAGAGTCAACTGACTTCTTAAAGGCCATGGAGTCCCTCCGCGGGATGAAGCTGATGCTTAAAGGAGATGATGGGAAAGCTCTGGCATGTAACATCAAGGTAAGGAGCAGCCAGGGTATTATAAAAAATTTTTTTTCCCCATGGTTCAAGTGGTCTTGAGTAAAAGCTAGAAGGAAGCCTCTGGAACAGATTTCCTTAGACCACCCTGGAGGCTCTGATCAAGAGCTTATGTAAAGATTTATGTTGTCATTAATAAATGGGTGTTTTCTGGGGACCAAGTATCATCATGATTGGGGCATTCTCCTACTGTCAGCCATGCTGCCAGCTGTGGCTTGAAGTGATGGTTGTTATAGTTCGGGGCTCTGCCCAGCTCCTTGGGGGACATTAAAGGATTCTTCATGGTCCTTATGGAACCATCTCATATGCTTCTTCTGTTTGACAAGTTGCTGGGAAAGGGCAACATGCAGCTTGAAACAAGAAAGGCAGTTTATTCCCTCTTTGCTATTGGGGTCACAGTTTACTATACTTTAATGATGACTGTCAGGTAAATTCTAAAACATAAGCCCAACAAACCTGGCTCCTTTCCTTTCAAAGTCATTCTGTCTATCTAGCATGAAGACAGCTTCATGACTGTCTGAATGCCTGGTCATCTTGTTCTTGAAACCTTAATGCAGCTAAACCCTTTTTCTCTAAATCAGTCTTTAGTGTGAATTTGAACTTTCAGCTTCAGTAGCTTCAGGTGTGTGTGTGTGTGTGTGTGTGTGTGTGTGTGTGTGTGTATGTTGTGTGTGAGGCTACTTGGGTTAAAATATATGTTTGAAAATTATGAGCTATTCAGTCTGACAAAAGATCTAGCAAATCCTATAACAACCACCCACATACCACTGCAGCTTAAAAAATAAAGCATTACCAGTGGAATGAGAACATGTTCCCCTTTGTGTACCATCCTCAGTCAAGGCTGCTCACTCCCCTCAAAGGTAACTGTGATGGTGAATTTGGTGGTTGTCTCTCATGCATATTTAAATAGCTACTTCTGCATCCTTATATTTTTTAGGCAAATTTATTTGTAGTGCCTCAATCTGGCTTTTACTTACTTTTGAGATTTGCAAAGTTGTTTAATAATCACTATAGTCAGATCTTGTATCTCTTTTGGTCAATTTTCCTACATCTTTGCTCCCCCCACCCCATTTCTGGGCTGGTTTTGTCTCTGCTGATTTAAAAAATATTATTAATATCTCAGTTAATCAGTATAACAAACCAGAAGCAATATACTCACATACCTTAGAACTTGTGTCCATAAGGGCACAATGATGCTGCATATGGCTGTCAGGTGAGTTCCTCAAAGGTTCTGCCAAAGAAAGTTCTAGAAACCCCACAAGAACAGTTTGAGAGATGACTGAGAGTCAGTGTAACTATCTGGGTATTGGGATGCATCGAAGGCATTTTTAATTCACTTGGTTTGGCATTGCCAGCTACAGATTAGTTTTAGCTCTCTGGTCTGGGACATATTCAGCCAGCGGGCAAACTTTTCTAATGATACTTTGAATTGTTTGAGAGCAGGTTATGTTTGATACAACAAAACACTTCAGCGAAGGAGCTATAAAGAAGAGAAATCAAGAAAGACTGAAATTACAAGAGTTGGAGGAAGAGAGGAAAAAAGCAAAGAAAAGAGAAGAGGAAGAGGCTGAAAGGTGAGGAGACCAAGTTCAACAAAGAGCGTTGTTGTTGTTTTTTGTCTATTTTTAAACTTTTGGTTATGGATTTATCTCTTCAGGTGAATGGGTTCACTTAATAGATAGCATGATGGGGGGAGCAGGAATTGGTGCCCATTAGAAAATTGCTGTCTTTCCGTTACACTGTTACAAAACCAAAAGGAGAAAGCAGTGAAAAACAAGATACTTTAAAAGTATGCTTTTCAGGAGGAACAAGTAATGAGGAATAGTAGGACCAACCAGATTAGGTTGTCTAGGAGTTAATAATCATTAAAAAAAAAAAGGCCAGGTACTTTTAGCATGAAAATTCTAGCCTGCCAACTTACAAGTTTCACCAGTTTACCTAAATTTACCAAATATTACTTTGCCTATCCATTGAAATTTTGGGGAAAATTCTTTTCTGTTTTGGAAAAGATTTTCTTTCATAAGATGATCCATAATCAAACTAACCCAGAAAGATCTGTTGAGACCATTTTTCTTGTTGGCTCAAGTTCTTTCTGTGAATTTAAGGAGCCTCTGTATTTACTTCTTTGAGCTTACCATTGTTTCCCAGTTTAGGAGCTTGAGACTAGAAAGGGCCATTGGATTGTCAAGGGTTTGCCAAGAAGGGACAACTGGACCAGAACTACAGGGCTCCCCAAACCAGTTTTGCCTTCTTCCTGGCTCCTCCCCTTGCAGGTTTATTCTTCTAGCCTTTTATGCAAATTTAGGAGTTTAAGAGTAGTTTTCCATGTGCCTCTCAACGTTTTTTGGTTGGCGGAGTGCTAGGAGTTACTTAAGGTCATGGCTGTGAAACTTGGCCAGAAGCTGATCCCAGTAAAGGTAATGATTCCTCCCAAATTTCCAGATCGATCATGCAGTTGAGCTCATCCTCCAGTTTGGGGCTTGGTCATCTCTCAGGCAATTGTCCTCCCCTGCCCTTACCCCACCCCCACCCCCACCCCCATCCCCATGCTTCTATGAGAGCCTAACCAAAACATCTTAAATATTCAGAAAACAGCAGAAAAATAAGCCCAGATTCTTCTAAACCAGCCTGTTTTTATGATAATGTACTGGGTGGCTCAGATGGTAAAGAATCTGCCTGCAATGTGGGAGACCCAGGTGCAATCCCTGGGTTGGGAAGATCCCCTGGAGAAAGGAATTACCTGCTCCAGTATTCTTGCCTAGAGAATTCCATGGACAGAGGAGCCTAGCAGACTACAGTTCATGGGGTCACAGAGTGTCAGACATGACTGAGTGACTAACACTTCACTGTGTTAAGGAATGTGCACCAAAGACCAGTTCTCACCTTTAAGATTTTCTGAATGCCTTGACTTACTTTCATTTGTGTCTGTGTGACCAGCTCAGGGGAGGTTTTGATCTCAAGAGAAATGGAATCATCCCTGCAAAAGCTAGATCCCATAGTCCCTGCTTTTGGTTTGAGAAAGTTGGAGGGTTGGGGGGGGGGGGGTTGAGGCCCCTCCTTTGAATTCAGTAGTCTTCTTTGTTTATTTTTTAAATACACTCTCTCTGCATGAGGTCTCCTGTACATGTTTCTAACTGACCAACTTAGTTACGCATCTCTCCCCTTGACTGATAGTCACAGTGTCTTTTGTCTAATGTCGAGCCCTGGGGTGTTGTAGCTGGAGATTTTGGGGAACTCCTGCCAGGGAGGAGGTAGTAGGGAGGAGAGTAACCTGTTTGCCCAATAAACACCTTCTGAAGGCTTCACTCTCTTAATCATTCTCCAGAAAAAGAAAAGAGGAGAGGAAGGTCCAGGAAAAGAGGAGAAAGGCCAGAGTCAAGAGACGCACCCAGAAGGAAAGGGACAGGCACCGGCAAAGGAGACAGAAGGACAGCGCCAAAGTGGAGGCCCAACCAGGGTCCAACTCTTCCGAGGACCTGGAGAAGAGGAAGATCCCACTGACCCAGAGGCAGCTGGAGGCCCTCTACCTGATGCGGGCACTCCTGAGGAAAATTGTAGTAAGGCTCTTGCCCCTTGTTCTTTGGTTTGGGTAGCTAGTGACCTCTCTGAGTCATCATGGCCTTTACTTTGAAACAGCAGCCTATTGTTTAACCAGTGGCTGTGGAAGACTTACTGTATTTGTTGAGGTTTGTTTTCAATAGGCTGGTCTCTAACAACCACAATTTTGCCTTGACCAAAGGGATACTCAGATTCTCTGAAGGGGTTGGTCTCACCTCCACCATCTGGCGTGCACGCACACACAGACACTTTGTTTCTCAACTTTGAGATGATCTAATTTAGAGCAGTGTACCTTGTGCACCTACTCTTCTAAGCTCCTACTGGAGGTAACAGAAAACGCCAGGAGGAGGGATGTGGACTTTGTAATCCTTCATTACCTTTCACTGGCCATTCATCAGTGACAAGACTGGATGGGAAAGGAGGCCCTTGAACAGACATGTTAGTCTAGTCTTCAACTGTTTGCTAAGGAATATCTCACATCACAGGCCAGTTGTTTGGAGAGTTTCAGTTGGGGAAGTTTTTGTTCTCCCACTTACTGACCTCCTAAAGATAACCAGACTCAGCAGATGCCCCAGAGTAAAGACCAAAGCGTTCATTTGAAAAGCCACATTCAGCGTTCTTAAACACCAAGAGTGAATAGCATTCATTTTCGGTAGATTTGATTTTAGGTATATTTGCCATCTCACCTGTTTTTTTTTTTTCTAATTGGTATGGCCCATCAAACTGCATTGAAATCAGGATCAGAAAAACCTCCATTTATTTTGACAATAAGGCGAGCTGGATCTTTTTTAGTTTGCCTTAATGACTGCCAAAAGTGACTTCTTTTGAAGAATTCCTCTCTTTCAATGTGTGTGGTACCAAATTTGAATCCCAAGTCCTGGGTAAGCTCTGAGCCCTGATTTGTGCTGAGTGTCAGTGGGAGCTCAGTACAAGCTCTCCCAGCAGGGTAGGGGCCATAGGCCACACCTTTCACCTGCCCTGCAGTCATGGACAGCAGAGAACACCATTGTCACAGCCATATTTTCTACTTGCTATCTTGTTTCCAACCGAGGTGGGCAAGTCAGAGGCATGCTCACTTGTAATCCATAGGAAGAAGCCGGAATAAAACCCAAAAAGGCAGTTTGGCTTTTACAAAGCCAACTGACCCTTTAAGACACATATTTCACCCACCAGTCTTTTCTTGTTCTAGGACTGTAGCCCCAGGGAGCACTATAGAACATTTCTTATTCCTCTTCATGTTCCCACCCTCGAGCACAATACCTGGAACAGTAAGTAGACCCATCAATTTGTGAACAAAGGAAAAAAGGATTATGTGCTTTTAAAGGTATGTAAACCGGGGTGCCTTTTAACATAAGGACAGGCACAGACCTAGTCAAAGCAGCTCCTATTAGATGGAAACATTTAATTTTGTACCTCCTGTTTCTTCAGTGTGCTATTATTCCTAATTTGGATCTACCCTAGGTGTAGTTAGAAACCTCTTCAGAACAGTGCTATATAGCCCAGTTTTCTTTGAGATTTTTAACCTGTTGAGCTTTTCATGTGAGATTTTTAACCTTTATCTTTGAAGGAGTCTGAAGAATTTTACCCACGGAAGGCGAATGTTGCAGGCTCCAAAGCTCATCATGCTCCAGAGACTGTGTCAGGAACTCTGAAGAAAGAAGAACCAAACACTCAGTATCTTCAAAATCAGGAGGAAATGCTAAGATACCACGTTTCCAAGTCAGATTACAAACGTAAACGAAAAATGAAGAAAAGGGCTAGAGCTCACTTACGTAAATCTTCCCACCACCTTGGGGGGAAAAAAATAAGATATTCAGCAAGAAAAGAGAGAGCTGGAAAATCATTAACTGATGAATATAATAACAGTTTGAGCTGTGACCAGAATTCCTTGCAAATTATAATGACTCAAAGTCAATATCTTGAGAAAGAAGACCAGCATGGTTCTAATACCTCCTATTCTTCCAGATTCCTTGAGAGAGACCATAGCAGGAAACAGAAGATCTATGAAACAGATGAATTTATTGACTATCTTTTAAACCATTATCAAACTCCAGAATATGCCCGCATCTGCCTAGAACCAAGTCACATAACAAGCACATGTCAGTGGAAGAGAACTGTCCTTGTGAAAGGAAATAGCTTTCAAATCAATTTGAGAAAACATAAGCATCACTCAACCAGTTTGAGCCAAATGCAACATCTAGATAGGAGAGAACAAGTACAAGAAGATGATTTCTGGACAAATCTTTCTTGGGATCCTGAGCATATATCACAAAAGAAAAGAAAAACGGATTATGCTGAAGAATGTACAAAGAAGTTTAAGCATCATTTTAAGGACACAGCCAGTAAAGCTGGTGATTGCCTGTCCCCAGCTGATGAAAAGAGCCATCTTTTGGAAAAGACTCATGCTTACCAAGTCCAGGATCCCGTATCCACAAGTCAAAGCCAAGTTTCCTCATCTAAGAGGTCAGCAGACTTTGATTTGAAGTTGAGAGATTTCTTAGAGGAAATTAGCAGTGATTCTGAATGTCTCAGTGATAATCTTAGTGTAAACAAAGAGAAGAAAAAGAAGTCTGTGGCCACGTATGATAGCTGCCCAGAAAAGGGATGTCTTGATGCTGATGAAATCATCACTTGTGATACAGAAATTATGTCAAGTCAGCAGGCCTTGTATGCAGAGGGGAAACATGATGGGGAGGAAAAATACTCTGAACACAAGCTTAGGAAACCAGGCAGGAGGTCCACTTATGAACTGAGATGTTCGTGGCTTGAGGGTAAAAACAATTCCATTAGAAATGAGAACAGCAACAGCAAAGAGAAGGAAATACTGGCCCCCCAGTACTTATTTGATGAAAGCCACCACCACAAGTCCAGTGCCAGTGATCAGTTAGACTCTGTCATAGGAAAGAGGAGGCAGTTTAGTGACAGTGCATTTGACCACAGAGTTAACTATAGGCTCTTTCAAGTGCCAGTAACATCATCAAAAAGTGCAAATGCTTCATATTTGTGGGGTTTTCCCAAAAGAAGAGAGATACCTTGGAGGTCAGAATATAACTGGGATGCAGGAAAGATGAAAAGACGTGAGTATTCTGGAGATTTCATGCTGAATTCTGGTAGTTACTACATTAGACATAACAGTCTGGAGCGCATTGACTATAGAAGCTATTTAAGAAACAACTTCACCAGTTCTTTTTATTTTCAAACGTTTTGAAGGTTTCTTAGATCAGGAAACCCTTATTCACAGTAAAAATCTGCAAAAAGAAAATTTAAAACCAAATGTAGCTATGTAGTTAGCAACTACAGAGCAAGAGAGCAAACACTTAGGAGCTTGAGCAAGGTCAAATGCAAAACCTTGCTTCTCTTGCCAAAGTATAAAGCATAGATTAAAGTGTGTGTGTGTGTGTGTGTGTGTGTGTGTGTGGCAGATGTGTTGACAAACTGGAAACACCAAAATCCCAATTCGAAAACTTGGTGAAACAATGTGCTTGCAAAACTTTCTTATCTAAGGACAGACATTTCTACAGCTCAATTGCAGCTTTAATTTGGTGCCACCGAAGGAGCAAATTAACATCGAGAGGAGTTAAGATAGCCCTCTATGGCTCTTCAGCTGTCGTAACATTATCATTTAACATCATTTATCTTCAAAGGGATGGCAGTGAATGCATAAGGATCTTTCTACTTGTTCTTTGATTTGGTTGGAACACCATGTGCAGCAACAAACTTTCCTGACTTTTATCTAGAAATACCTATAGATAAAAGAAGAGAGATGACACCTAGAACATATACTGGACTTATTCATGACATTAGAGGGTTCCCTGAGCATCCACCAGAAGGAAATTAATCTTACTAATATGTTCACAGGACTCAAAGAGCTGTCCTTTTAGAAACAAAGCCTTGGAAGAAGAATCTAAAAGGTGCTCAGATTGTCTTTTGAGGCTGACACAGAGAGTGGACCATTAGCAGAGTTGTTTTTTTTGGAAGAACCCCATGTCATTTCATCATAGAAAAGCAACAGGATTGAAGTGATACAACTTGGGATTTGCCAAAGGAAATATTGAATGATCCTGGGGCACCAAAAATGGCACTTGGGAAGAGAGGACGTGAGAGTATTCCATTTCAGGTTATGTAATCCTTTCACTCAGGGTTGGGTGACATCAGTTTGTAAAAAGTCACTGAATATCCCCAAACTGACTTTTATAAAATAGTAACAAGTGCCTCCTCAATCCTCAATAATGCCATGGAGTTAGGAAGAGTCAAGGGTAAAGCCCATACTTTTCTAGCGGGGGGAAAATTGTATGTGTGCAGAATTTGTAAACTCTTAACATAAGCAATTTATCTTTTTACCTACTGGTTTTGGACTCCTTGAATATGTTTTTAAATTGAGATATTTTATAGATTCGTAAAGACATACATCTTAATGCAGTGCATGTTCTATCGAAAGCTCGGCTGACTCATTCTGCCTTATATTGGATTTAGGAACTCAGGGGGGGCAGTAGATGACTTTTTTTCTTCCAACAAAACTATAGCTGACATGGCAATTGAAGACCTCAATGAGATTAGGCTGCCTGCAGCGGGAAAATGTGTTTTAATCCACAAAGTAGTGGAAGGCAACATTTTCATATTACATGATTCATTTCAAACAGTCCTAACTTGATAGTCCATAGAAAAGGACCAGCTGGTCAAGCCAAAGTAGGACACCAGTCAGTGTGGCTGCCCAGAATAATAAGGCATGATGTGTGCTTGTAATTAGACTCTTGAGCAACCTGATATCTGAAATGCCTAGAAAATCTTCAAATCATTCATTTATTTGTTGGCTCTCTTGTATTCAATTCTACTTGCAAGCCAGTGACTCTGCCATCAGAGTCACACAAGCCATCAACTAGGCTTGGCTTGTCCAATCTGAAAAATCACTCCTAGGACGAGTGCCTTTTCCTCCTCTAGGACTAGCAATGACTATTAATGTTCAGAGTACTATTGTCTGGAGTAGCCTTTAAATTATAACAGCTTGTATTTTGTCTGACAACCTGCAGCAAGCAGGTATTATTCTTTTCCAATGAGACCTAACCTCCCTATTTTTTTCATGTTTCATGCCCTTGGAACAAAGAACATTATGCGTTTGTAATGGAAAGCAGCTATGCTTGTTTTGGAAAAAAGAAAGAAAAAACAACTCAATCTCTTCTGTCATTTGATAATTTTTCTTTGCAGAGATTTTAGGCATGAAAACAATTTGCTGCTCAGTAACCAGACATAAAAAAATACATTGCAGAATACAGCATGTGCAATTAAAAATTTTTTTTGTATAATTGGTGCTAAGTCACTTCTATGTAATATTTTGGTCTAAATACCATCCTGGGACCCAGGAGAAAGTAAAAATACTGGTTTTGTGTTTACTTTCTATACAACCTTGGGTTTTTATGTCTTGTGGTAATGCATTCTAGATTTGAGTAAATCTCTTTTTTTGGTGTGTGTAGGCCTTCAACAAGGATGAGAACAATTTCTCCTGAACATTTCAAATGGATGGAATGATTTAGAACTGAAAATGTGATACTTTCTGTTAATTAACACTGTTATTCTTTGTTGTGCTGTTATTTAAGTGGTGCAAAAGTTTTCTCATATCTTTTTCCTATGTCCAATGAAGGGCCAGAACTTTAATCTGTGTCTTTTTAAATAGGTGTTTTCATGTTTTTCCTTGTATGCGTTACTAATAGTGCTTTAAGAATTAGCTCAAAGTCTGTTAATGTGTTTTTGTTACATTTGTTTGAATTCCTCAGGTAGAAAGCCATTGTAACCTGATAATTTTGAACTTAAGAACCAAATAAATGTATTTTCATTTGTTGTAAGACTGTTCAAAATGTTCACTTTTAAATGTTGATAATTCCACTTTGTGGGGGAGGGGTGAGATTTCTACCTGTAGTATGCTGCTTTGCACTAACATTGCTGCTCCTTTTTGTCATTTGCATTGGTAGAGAAATAATACATGTTTGATTTTCAGATATATTAAAAATAAAGTTGTCATAGTATAGAGTCTTTGTTCATTGACCACATGTGCTGGATAGAATATCACACACCTGCAGTAATATTTTCTTTGAAAATATGTCTGGTTTCACTACTGTTTTGAGGCAACTTCTCCCTTTATAATGCCAGTTAATGGCAATTGACTGTCAGAGCTCATGAAAATGCAGTTGTATTTTCATTTTGGATAAATGAAAATCATGATATTTTGACTTAAGACTAGTCTCCCTTCAGCAAAGGTTTTATCAGTTCTTTATAGGTAGCAAAACAGATTCCACAGAATTTCACCTCAGCCCTTAGGGCTTTGCAGGTGGTGCAGTGCTAAAGAATCCATTTGCCAATGCAGGAGACATGGGTTCGATCCCTGGGTTGGGAAGATCCCCTGGAGGAAGAAGTGGCAGCCCACTCCAGGATTCTTGCCAGGAAAATTCCATGGACAGAGGAGCCTGGTGGGCTACAGTCCATGGGGTTGCAGGGTTGGATACAACTGAGCATGTGCGCGTGCGCGCGCATGCACACACACACACACACACACACACACACACTCTTCAGACCTTGGGGAAAGTGTAGAAGTTACCCCATTTCCAAAAACGTGTGGGTGTGGGATGGGGAGTCCAGTCATAGATGTGAGGGGCTTCAGTGATCAGTCTTTGATCCTGAAAGAGTTAACTGTATTTTCACATGAAATGTTCAGCAAATTTCTTCTAAATATCTGTAACAAAGGCGGACTGGTACCTTAGAGGGCAACTGGGCACTTTAGAGCTTCTTTTTGTTCAAAGAGCTCTTTCTGAGACAGCAAAGGCTGTTTTTGCTCATTCTGGATTGAGGGTTTGCATGAAGTGTGGCCCTCTGAGGTAAGGTGAACATGATATTGTGTAGAGAAGCCACAGAGATGCTGCAAGCATGTAGCAAATGCTGCTTCTGACCCTCAGATGTTGGGACTGAGAACACGGTGTCTAGGCAGGGGCTGGAAGAAAGCAGGGGAGGAGGAAAGAGCTGTTCACCTGGGCCCCTCCCTGGTTGGCATGGCTGATGCCGTGGCTGTAACCACCACTCCGCCATCTTCTCAAACGGTGCCTTTTACATAATACGGCTTACAACTGTGTGAGCTGGATTTAAGTTTCTAGAGGAAAGTCCTGCCTGATAGTAATATCCCTTTACCTGTAATCAATACAATGTTTAGTTCTGAATGGGGGGAATCCGGCTTTCTGGGGTTGAAGCTTTTAACCAGGCTCTGGATGTTTTCCTCTTGGCATCAGACAAACCTGTTTGAGTAAAAGGAGTAGCCTAATCTCAGGCTGCAAAGGTGGCCCAGTTTCTCTCTCCCTCCCCTTCCCCCAAAGCATACGGCCTAACAGGTTGCTTGGCACAAAACAGGCAGCTCAAATATTTGTTGGATGAAAACTAATGCAGGAAAAGGACACATTTTAAAACAACAAAAACAGGCAATATGGTTTGAGAACATAAAAGCTGGAAAGCTCTGAGCCCTCTCTGGTTCAGGGAGTACCTCCCTTGTAAGAAGAGTCTGTGAATTTTCACATGAAAATGGCAAAACACTAATCTTCAGAGTAATAGGTTGTATGTTTATACAACCGACTGCATATGTAAGTCTCATATCCTTCTTTTGGCATGAAGTGAATCAACTTTGCTACCATAAGGTTCCTGAACACTTTCCTAATCCAATGATAAAGTAAAAACAAAACCTGCCTTGGCACTCAGTAAGTCTTCACTAGAGTGAGTGAGTGAGTTAGTTCAGTCCCTCAGTCGTGTCCGACTCTTTGCGACCCCATGAATCGCAGCACGCCAGGCCTCCCTGTCCATCACCAACTCCCAGAGTTCACTCAAACTCATGCCCATCGAGTCGGTAATGCCATCCAACCATCTCGTCCTCTGTCGTCCCCTTCTCCTCCTGCCCCCAATCCCTCCCAGCATCAGGGTCTTTCCCAATGAGTCAACTCTTCGCATGAGGTGGCCAAAGTATTGGAGTTTCAGCTTCAGCATCAGTCCCTCCAATGAATACCCGAGTGGCTCCTTAGTAAACTTGCTATAGAATTCAAGGCAGAAGTCTGCCTCTGAGTTTATTAAATTCTGACTTAAAAAAGTAAATTCGATTCATTATTTTAACAGGATAAGCTGGTACTTGGTTTTTGGTGTGCAGCCTCTATGAAGTTGTACCCCTTTCCTTGTCTCTTTTGGAAGACAAAAAACGTCACTCAGAACTGAAACTCTTGAATCTGCTTCCTCAGATTAAGGTTTAAAAGTAATAAGGCAATCCACCACACTATACTGGGTAAAACCATTTTATTAACTGACCAAAGCACTTCATTTTGTTTTCTGATTTGAGGTAAAACCATTAAACACAGTTCACAAGAAAATACAATGACTATTCAACTACAACTACAAGAGTTTGAAACCTCACTAGTTATTCATATAATACTTTTACAAATTCATACAACTGTACAGTCTACTTAAGCTAAGTTTATTGTTAACCAAGACCAATATCAAAGACCAAGACACTTGACTACAACTCTTGCAGTGGCTATAGTTTTGTAACAACAGAGGAATAACTGTTAGGTTATGAATACACTTGAAAAACCACTTGGCCAGTAATGTGTACGATTTCCTCATTCTTCAGGGGTGTGTGTGAAGGCTCTTAGAGAGCAATCTGCTCCTGTCCTACACGGCCCCCTCGCATGTCCAATCATGTGAAATAACCAAGAACACAGGGATGGGGAAAATAGTCCTACAATCTTATTCATGTGTTTTCGTTTTTTAGGCAAGCCAGCTGATTTTCGTCAAAGCTTGCTTTGGAATGTTGAGATCCTATTTTCAGCCTCATTGGAGATTACTGTTAAGTGAGAGCGTCTGAGTGTTCCAAAGAGCACAGGACAATGATGCTGTCCCCAAACAGAGAAAGTAGGTTACCTGTGACTGAGTCCAGCTTTGAGATTTCATTTTGTACTGGACTGCTCTCTTTAATCAATACCAAAGCCTTTGGAACACTGCATATTTGCTTTAGAGGTAGAGAAAACAGAAATCATGCAGTTAGGTCAATTGAGAAATAAAGGATTTTCTATCTTTAGAGAATATCATGACTCAAAGTCCATTCTGTGTTCCTTGACGCCTGAAGGACTTCACACATTTAACGTTTAAACCTGTTTGGGGGGAATACCCATGTCTTACCTGTCTCTCAGGAAACACAAGTTCCAATTCAGCCTGCACTGACTACAGATAGAAGAGAAACAGTAATAACATTTGTCTTACAGCACTGCGGTTCACTTTCTGGATCTGGATTTGTGACACACAAACATATCATGCATTCTAAGACAGAGTTAGCTTTATCAGTGTCACTAGTGATGTTAATTAAAAAAATGTACAGCAAGTTCAAAACTTTTCTAAATATTGAAATCACCATGTTTTAAAGACAGACTGGAATGTTACAAATGATTCTGCAAAATACAAAAATAGATATGCTTCCGCTGAAGGCCTTAATCATTCTTCCGAGTGCTCTCATCTTTTGGCTCCTCCTCGTCTGAGTACACCGTGGGCTCCTCCCCGTCCTTCAGCAGTTTGCCCACATGATGGTACTTGACTGGAAGGAAAGAAGATGCCAAAACTGGTCATTCTCACGCTTTGGAGAAAACCACTACCATATTTCCTTTGAAAGCACTTACGAGAAGCCTATAAGCAACACACACACTTGATCTTAGCCAAAAGGCCGACACAAAAACATGTTAGGCTTCTTGAAGGCAGTTTATACCATAGTCCCAGCCAAGTCCCAGGGAGTTAGTTATGTTCAGCAGACAGAAGTATAGAATGGGGAGTGATGCCCGACAGTGTGTGGGCAAGGTAATGTCAAAGTGGGTTGTTTGTGTGGGGGAATGTTCAGCAGAGCAAGGGCTTGGTATGAGTTAGTTGGAAGGGTTGCAGGACACTTCATGGGAGAAAGATATGCTTTGGAAGATGTGTAGAAGGACTTGGGGAAGGAGGGGTTTCCACAAAGTGCCAATGCCACACACAAAGGCATGCAGGTGAGACCAAACGTATCTGGGGAGCAATAAAGGGACCAAGTTGGCAGGAGGAGACTGGGAGCAGCGCCAGCCAAACAGGGTGGGGAAACCTTACGAAAGATGTGGAAAGGCAGCCTGAAGAGTCTGAACTTATCCCATAGATGGCAAAGGGCACTGAAAGTGTACAACAAAGGAATGACAAGGTAAAATAGTGCTGTGGTAACAACGGTTTCACTGTGTATAGAGGGCAGGGCAGATTAGTCAGGAGAGTCCAGGGATAGGGTGACTAGGAGGCCAGCTGACAGATCCCTATGGGGAGAAACGAGAGCCAGGAGGAAGGCAGTGTCCATGGGGGTGAAAACGGAAGGATATGAGACCCATTAAAGGCAACTGTAAACAGGAGTTAAGGAAGTGAACACTGGAGACTCCATGGACCGAAATGGGGACTTTGTGACCGGAGCATGTGACTGGAGACTGACAAAAGGGACTGGAGAACTGCAATTAGTGTTGGCAACATGCAGGTCTCTGTAAACGTTTGAGACAGAAGGTTCAGTGGAATGGTGGGGGCAGAAACCATATTGTAGAGAGCAAGGAGGGATGGAACAGTGGTTAGGGGCAGCCATGATTATTAGATGCTTGTCTGACAGTGAGAGGAAGGAATGATAATAGTCTCAGAGGATAAAGGGGAGAGCAGGAGACAGAAATTTCCCTCAACTCGGGGGAAGAAAGATAGACGTGGTTAAAGGCAGTGGTAAAGGAAATAGGAGAACATTGGAGATTTTGGATAACGCAGGTTTAAGAGGGCAACCAGAATGTAAGAGACTCGAGGAGGGATTGAGTCAGCAGATGACCACCATATTGGCTGTATTACTGGGCCAAGTTAGTGTAGGGTTAATTATCTCAGTGTCAGAGGTCAAGAGAACTCCTCTTTCTGAATATGGGTAGGAATTAAAGGAGTAACCAACCTGTTTAACCAGGTAACTGGAGCTACTTTGCTGTGAAATAATCATCAGGAACAATTAGAATTGCCTATTTGAACATATTATAAAGGTCCCTAGGGTGCTGATGACTCTGCAAGACAAATAAAAGCTGGGTGGCACCTGAGGAACCTGCCTCAAGGGGAAACCACGCCAGTTTTGAGTGTAGCTCAAGTGTCACAACAGTATTTGGGACTAGCCTTAGTTTAAGGGGTTGGGGGAACCATGGTTTTTTACCCCCATTGATGAAGTTAAGCCCTATAAAATAGAGCTTTGTAAATTATGAATTACAACTCATTGGTTTCATATAGAACAATCTATTGTTACAAAGGCATCCTGAAGATGCAAAAAATGAGGGACCGTTAGATAGCTGAATTATGTTTTCAGAGTACAAAGACTTGCCTCTGGACTTGAAAGTTATACTTAGTCGGCTTGGGATCCAAACTCTAAAGGTAGAGTTACACCTGGCTAATTATTAATCCAGAACTCTCTCTGAGGTGAGCATTACTCTCAAAGAAAATGGTTGAATTTAGCAAAAAAAAAAAAAAACAGAACAGTAAATATAAAACAACATTTACAATGAAAAATGACCCTCAAGGAAATGGTCACTGTCTTTACATACTGTTTCAAAGCTTGGAAAGATTATTCTTCAAATTCTTAGCAGTGAAATATTGCTAAAGTGATCATTAAACACTTAGGTTGGACAAAAGCCAATTTCCCAATTCTTAGATTTGAACTTGACCTCCAGCCTTACTTCCCCCCAAAGCCCTTGGTCCATAGCATAAGCCAGGAAACAAGTGTCTCCTTTTTGCTTTCTTTTTAAAAAACGTAGACACCATTGTTGCCAGGCAGATGATAAGCATCATTTGTAGATGAGGCCTATAGTTAGGCTCAGTTAGATTCAAAGAGAAGCTGTTTTGTACAATACAAGTCTCTCATTCTTTAACAGCAATGTGGGCTGCTTTTAAACAGCAAGTTCTACAAGTAAGGGCTTATGAAAATCCTTCTGTAGCCAAGATGGCCACTCTCCTTTCCCCTGCACACCAACTCTTAGTGGGAAAGTCTATGCAAACCTCAGGAATTTCAAAAACAGAAACCCAGGTTTCCACAGAGAACTAGCTAGATATTGGGATGCAGTCATGGCAAGTGACTCAGCACTGCTACAATTACTTCAAGCCATGAACTTGATCTGTCCAAGATTCAGGAGCCTATCAAAATGCTCCACAGTCACAGGCTGCTTAGTAATAACTATTGTACTGCTGTGAATCCCATTATTGGTAGAAATCTGACCCTGGCAAAATTAAAAAAAAAAAAAACCACTTACAAGTGAACTGAGAGTCCCAGTCACTCAGGGTCTCCTGCTGGGCAGGAGTGAGGTCAGAAAGGTCATCGTACTCATCCTTCAGTGCTTCCTTATCCAGGCAAAAGGTGGCAAGGCCTCTGGATGCATCTCTTCCAGCAAAGACTCCATACGGCCCCTCTTTAAAAACAAAACCAAACCAAAGACCAATTGTCTATTAGTCAATTTCTCTGTGGCTCAAACACAGAAAATGGCTTCCTTACCAATGAGCATGAAGAGCCCATATTTGAATATCGAATTCCATTTGGAAACCATAAGTGATTGACGTGGATCCTTTTTTCATTACCAGTGAATACTGAAAGACCTGTTGTCATTAAACTTTTAAATACCTAAAACTAAATCAAAATGCTATACCGTAGCATTCATTTCTTGTGATTGCAAATAGCTAATAAAAAAGCCATAAATGATTATCTCCCGGGGGGAGGGTGTTAGTAGGGAATGATCCAAGATATAGTTCATGGGTCAGAATTCAACTTCTGGACATTGAACCTGGAACCTGGCTCTGTTCTAGGGACTCGGGCTGCACCAGTGAAAGTTATGGTTTCTGAAGATAAGAAATGTGTGTGCATGCTAAGTCACTCAGTCGTGTCCAACTCTGTGTGACCCTATGGACTGCAGCTTGTCAGGCTCCTCTGTCCATGGAATTCTCCAGGCAAGAATACTGGAGTGGGTTGCCACGCCCTCCTCCAGGGAATCTTCCTGACCCAGGGATTGAACCCACATCTCTTATGCCTCCTTCATTGGCAGGTGGGTTCTTTACCACTAGCGCCACCTGGGAAGATAAGAAACACTAGAGTGTAAACAGAAATATTTTACACATGTATGCTGATACAATTTAATGAGCCAAGAGTGTCTCACAGAGATCTTTGGTTGTGAGACTAGACTGTGTTGAACATTAATGTATGGCCTCTGCAGGAGAAATCATTTTATGAGTATCAGTGGTTTAGAAATCTATCCACAGGTTACATAATCTTCACTGTCAGTAAGGAAATGATGGCATGGAATCAGGTCTGTCAGCTGTTTTGGGTGGGTTTGAAGACCCTGAAAATTCTATAAAATATCTGACTGCTATTATACATAATGATACTAAATTTTTATCTAAGAGAACAGTGAATCATTCTGTATGTACTTCAAGTGAATTTTTCGACTTAAATATTGCACCAGTAAATGAAAAGAATCCAGTGTACTTTAAACAATGTGCTGTTTCCCCAAAGGCAGACCAAGTAGCAAGTCAGATATGAAGAAGTTTGCAGGTAACTACCACACCAAGTATGAGGACAGATCACATTTCAATATGGCCTGGCCACCCGAAACCTCAATCCACTAGGACAATTTTATTTTTACCAATTAGACGAAATTTATGATCAACTTTTAAAGGCACATAAGATTCCGAAGAAAAATGGTTGTTTTTCATCACCATTACATACTACTATTTCCACTAGAGAAGGTAAACAGGCCAAATAGACAGGTTTGGATCTCACCATTTTAGAACTTATGGTTATGGAATACTGAAAACACTCTGAGGGGAGCATTAAAAATCTTTGGAGAATATATACATTACCCACCAGAATGTATAGTCACTAGAATGTAAGCTCCATGAGCAGAGATGTAGGCCTGTTTTGTTCACTACTATATTCCCAGCACCCACAAAGGTGCCGTGCATACAACATCATTAAAAATAATGAATAATTTTCAGGAATCCTTTATAACACAAAGTATAATTTCCACGTGATGTTACACATTCATGGACTCATGCAGGTAGAGACTGAGATCTCACAACGGGCCATCCTTATCACTTTAAAGAGGAACAACTAAGGCCTAGAGAGAACAGTGCTTTGCCCCAGGTCACACAGGTGGTCAGTGATCCAACAAGGCAGAGAACCCAGGCTGCCTGACTCCCAGTTTCGAGCTCTGTACACAGGCCTACATTCCTCTCAATGACTTTGCAAACTACAATCATATGACGAAGCTCCAGGCATGTTTCAACTGCTTTATGGGGCGGCTTGGTCATAACAGATATTTACATGATTATGTTTACTGATAAAGCCTTTAGGGGCGCCACTGTAAGTGACAAATACTATAGGTATGGTTTTCAAATTATTTTGATAGTTACATGTTCATAGGAAGTAGGTCTTCTAAATCCTCCCCAAAGAAAAACTGTGGCTTTAATACATCTGATGTTGATGAGTTTGAGGGGGAGAGTAAAACCAACCAGGAGTGGGGATGAAGGCAGATTGCTGCCTTCTACGCTCTTCCTCCTCTCCCTGAACCCCCTGATTTTAGACGCATCCATACTGGCAGAGCTAAAACCCCTTCCTCCTCTGATCCAAACATGCTGCAAAGCAGAACTTTCCGAACCGGGAGACGTCCCAAATTTGCCTGGGGGTGGGCGTGTTAAAATGCAGATTTCTGGATCGCCCCTTTCCCCCACTCTTGGGGGAGACTAGGCCGGGAATCTGTATTGTACCTCAAGTGCATCAGGTGATTCTGATCTGCAACCAAGCCTGGAAAAGCCTCATTTCTAAGGCCCTACCAAGCCTGTCCCTCTCCAACAGCTCCTCAGTCAAGCAGCCCTCATTCCCCTCTGGTTGGCTTTTCCACGAAATCCCCACACCCAGCAGCCTTCCTAGCCCTACCCCTTTTGTTTCTCAGGATCCTCCCACTTCTCCCTCCCTCCATTTTTTTTTTTTTGGCTTCTAGTTCCTTCTCTCCTGCTATGGAGTGTAATACTGTATTACCTTCTGGTCTTGCCACATTCCTATCGACCGCTACATTCAGCCTTCTACATCCAGTCCCCTTCCCCCTATGGAGCTTCCCCTGTTCACCTCCCTGCTTTCCCCGTCTGCCACACACATACCAAACACATACCACTCACATACCTGACACATGCCACATTGCTAGCGCACGCGTGTGCACGCACACACACAGAAGCCTGACATGCCACATACGCATCACACAGAGAGCACACACATCACTCACTGCCACGCACAGTGCTCCAACCTGCTGCTAATCCCGTTTCCCATTTCCTTCTCCCACACCTCCCCATTCCTCATGGCTACTCCTGGCGTCATCGGCCTTCCCGGCCCCTCCAAGGCTGGACCTCCCGACCTTCTTTCGCCCTCCCTCCCATCATGTTTCCCTCGAGACACTCATTTCCTTTCCCCAGCCCGACATCATCCCCTCCTTCCAGGAACTCTCGAACCCCAGACCTTCGAAACTCCCCCAACACTGCGCTCTGCGGTGCCACCCCCCGCCCTCCGCCTTCCAGACTGGCGATCTCACCCCACCATCCACCCCCGGCTTAAGCATTTCAGTCTTCTTCCTCCACCCCATGCCGGGGCTGGCGGTGCGGACCGGGAATCTGCGATCCCGCCGGCTCGCAGCCTTTCTAGGGCGCCTCTGGCTCCCTGCCAGCCCGGGGAGCCTCCCTGCCCCGCCCTCCCAAGCTGGACACCATTCCAGCCCCTCCCCGGGCGCCCCGCTCCCTCCTCGCCTCTCCGGGACCCAGCCCCGTGCCGGGGCCCCTTCTTTTGTCTTTGCGGCCCCCCGGCCAGCCGCCGTACCAGGCCCGTAGAACTTGCGGCCTTTGGTGACGTCGAACACCTTGCCATTGATGGCCATGAGTATACGCGGGTCCTGTACGCCATCGAAGCGCCGCAGCTCGGCAGGGGTGAAGTCGCGCCGCTTAAGGCGGGGCAGCGGGGGCGGCTCGTCGTCGTCGCTGTCGCTGGCCGCCGGCTGGTCCCCGCGCACGATCTTGTAGAGCAGAAAGATGCAGAGGCCGAGGAGCAGCAGGTTGAGCGGCGACGTGAAAATCTCATGCAGCAGCCCGCCGCTCTCGAGCTCGCTCGGGTCTGCGCCGGTCGCCGCCACATCCTCGGCAGCCATGATCGCTGGAGCAAAGGTTGGGCCGGGACAGGCAGGGATCCGGAACTCGCTTTCTCCTCCCTCTCCGCGAGCTACTGGAGCGCGGGGCCCGGCTGACCAAGACTACCCAGCGGAGGAGGCGGAGCCAGGCGGGGCGGAGACGGAGGCGGACAGGCGGGGCCTCTCAGCCCCGCCTCCCCGCGGCCGCGGAGGCTCCTGGCTCGGCTCAGTCGGGCCCCGCCCAGCTCAGGCCCCCCACCTTGCCTCCGTTTGGTGGTGGCTCCCCTCCCCCAGCCGAATCCTACCTCCTCCGCCGCCGAGATTGTGGAACACACCCCTCAGCAATACCTGCAAGGCCTGGCCGCAGCCTCACGCCATCCCCACGCCAGCCTCTAGCTAACTGCGACGCATCACGCAGCCCCCCTCCTTACCCCCAGTTGTTCATCGCACACCTACCCGCTTGGCTTTGCCGGGCTCTGTATAAGGTCCCCTCAGCGATGCGAACCTGATGCGAACCAAACACTAACTCCATTTCTCTTGCTTTAAGCTTCTCCCAGCCTTCCATTCAGAAGACTCATCTTTCCCCGGCCAACCCTCGGGATCACGAGGCTCTCTTAGGAGACAGGAAACTCACTCCTTAAACTCCTTTCCCACCCTAGAGACCCAGACTAACCATTTTCACCTGGCTCCCCTTGGCGGCCTTTCTCCAGTCCTCCTCCCACCAGATGCTGTGGGGCAGACACACCTCGGGATAAGGTCAAATCAGTGCCCGGGCCTCATCTGATAACTCGCAATGTCTGGTGAAACGGATTGGATCATTTGATTTGTTTTTGGAACACTAAATCCTTTTTGCAATCACTGATTTGCTCAATCCCAGGGCATCAGCGGGCAATACTCTGTTGCACTTTTTTGGGTTGTTGTTATTGTTTGTTTGGTTGGGTTTTTTGGCTCAGAATAATGACCAAAGTTTCTTTGTTTGGCAGCATTCTTCTATTTGAACTTGGTCGAGCTATTCTTGGCAGTCACAATAACCCTGTGCCAGAGCCGAGATGAAGGTGGGAGTTTGGAAGGATCCTAGATTTGGGCCCTTGTTTCCGCGGTATTTCATCCGGCCTTTGATGTGCTAACCGGCTGCACAGGAGCAGCCTCATGGAGGAAGCACTGTCTGTACCCTTCAGAGTCCTGATATGGCTGCCCTCTTTATGGTGGCAGGGGGAGGGGAGCGGAAGAAAGGGTAGAGAGAAGGGGAAAAAATAATTAAAGCCAAGCCATGTACACATCTGCAACCCAGAGCAGTACTTTTCCATCAAGAGTTCTGTTCTCTGGCACAAAATTTACTCCCCCTCCCAACACGCAGGAGACTGGAGAGAATTGGCTTCTTACCTCAGAATTCTAAAAATTTCAGGCACAAATTGCTTCCATCCCTTCCCCCCCCCCACCCCATCTTCTTAAATCATTTGTGTGTGTGCTCAGCCACTCAGTCTTGTCCCACTCTTTGTGACCGTATGGACTGTAGCCCACCAGGCTCTTCTGTCCATGGAATTTTCCAGGCAAGAATCCTGGAGTGGGTTGTTATTTCCTTCTCCATAAATCATGCAAAAGTGCATATGAACCGAACAATCTTTAAGTGGGCCCACACACTTTTATTCACAAATCTAAATTTAGGATTAGCTGAAATGGCCTTTCCAGATCTTTTGTCAAACCTCTTCAGTTTAATCTGGGAAAACAGGCTCAAACTGGGGGCACTGGGCTGTAGTTAGAATCAGATTGTCTTTTTTAAAAAAAAAAAACAAAAAAAAAATCTGTGTATGGCCAAGACAGTTAAAAAAAAAAGTTGTGAAAAATATTTACATTTGCAACTAATATGACAGACAAAGATTCATATCTTTTAAGAGCTCATTTTGATTGACAAGAAAACCGTAAGAGACTAGTTAGTGAATGGGCAAAAACCAAAGTAAAGAGTTCACAGAAGAAGGAATACCAGTGGTGAATAAGCATATGAAAAATGTTCAGTCTCAACAGCAATGACAAATGAAGATAATTCTCTCACCTACTACTTTCCTACAGAAAGGATAAAAGAAAAAAAGGTGGGGGGGCGGGGGTTATATACAATATTGGTCAGAGACTTTTGTACACTGCTGGGGAGAGTAGAAATTGGTATAACCTTTGGTTATCTGTAAAAATATTTGCTATCCATTGATACCCTACTTCTGGAAATCTACTCTTTGGTTCATTAAATCCACCGGTAGGGATCTAGCCCTAGGAAACATTTAGAAATGCAAATGAAGATTTCGTTACTAAGATGCTCATCAAAGAATCATTTGTAATGTGGGAAAACTGGAAACAACCTTAATGTTCAGCTTTAAGAAATAGCTGATTACTCCACTCGGATTGTGACGAAACCATAAAATTGTGTGTGATGCAGCCATACAGATATTATCATGACACAGGAAAATGGTTGTGTTTTATTCTTAAGAGAGAAAAACAGGATACAAAACTATATACAACGTGAACTCAACTACGTAAAAAAATGTATAAAAGGAAGCCTGAAAGGAAGCATGCTAAAATGTTAACTGTTGTGATTGTTTCTTCTTTATACTATTCTATATTTTCCAGAATGAACACATGTCCCTTTTAGCCTCAGGGGGAAAAATGGTTTATTATTTCTTGTCTGAAAAAAAATGTAGAATGTAATACATGTTCACTACAACACACTTTGACAATATATAAGTAACAAATGAAACTCATTTCTCCCTCTCTCAGCTTCCCAAACAATCTTGAAATTCAGCCCACCCATTAGCAGTTTGGTCTGTATTCCTGCAGAGATATGAGACACACACAAACACATACACAGATTTTGTTTTACAAAACTAGGGATATTTTAATAATAAATAATTCTTCAGGCTTTTTTTCTGAGAGGTACAAAGTAAAAAATACCAACAAGCCACTAGCTCCCACCCAGATAAACCGTGTTTGAAATTTTTAAAGGGCATGTTTGTTTAAGGTTACAAAATTCAAACTATACCAAGATACAAAAGGTAACTTCAATCCCCTCTCCTCACCTCTGGTTCTCTCTCCTCAAAGGTAGCCACTATTAAAAGTGGGGAAAATATCAGACAGAGAAAGACAAATACTGTGTGATATTGCTGATATGTGGAATCTATAAAAGAAAACAAAACTGAACTTGAAAAACAGATTATGGAAAGATGGTTACCAGGGGCTGGGAGTAGGGCAGTAGGAGAGATGTTCAAGGATACACATTTGCAAATAAGTCCTAGAGATCTAATGCAGTACAGTGATTGTAGACAACAAAATCATATTATAAGCATTAAATTTGCTTAGAGCCTGGATCTTAATTTTTCTCACCACTAGAAGAAATGAAAATTATGTGAGGTGCCAGAGGTGTTAGCTAACATGACAATGGTAATCTGTAACAATATCAATGTATGAGGTCAATATGTTGTACACCAGAACTTACATGATGTTATATATCAATTATATCTCAGTAAAAAGTTGGGGAAATGTTTTTATGGAGGGCTAGGGGGGTTTATGGGCTTCCCTGGTGGCTCAGCTGGTAAAGAATCTGCTTGCCAATGCAGGAGATGCGGGGTTTGATCTCTGGGTTGGGAAGATCCCTTGGAGAAGAGAATGGCAACCCTCTCTAGTATTCTGGCTGGGGAAATCCCATGGACAGAGGAGCTTGGTGGGCTATAGTCCATGGGGCCTCAAAGAGTCAGACATGACTGAGTGACTCACTCTCTCTCTCTCTCTCTCTCTCTCTCTCTCTCTCTCTCTCTCTCTCTCTCTCTCTCACACACACACACACACACACAGATGGGGTTATAATTTTCACTTGTCACAGTCCAGTGCCCTTCCTGCTATATACCTCTATAGCAGGGTATACCCTTGGAGGGATAATGGATTAAAGGTAGTCTTGCTTCATACAGAGTTTAGAAAATGCCATTGAAAACCTCAAGAAGTGATCCAGATTGAAAATGTAAATGCTTTCAAAGCAGAGTTGATGTTCAATAAAATGGGCTGTTGGGCAAACACTGGGATGTTGAGATTGAAAGCAAGCCTCCTACCATTCTAGTTCATGTCGCAACTCTCAGTGGAAAGGTCTCGTTCAGAGTGGCAATTCTCAAAGTTCTCTGGAAAGAAGCCAGGTGCTCTTGACTAAACAGCCCTCTCCAGCCCGTGAGAGTTGCAGTATATATAATGTTTGGCTTCAAATCAATGTCTAAAGCCTTTGTATTTGACCTGAGGACTACTTATTTCCCAAGATATATGTGAAGTCTTTTAATGTTTCCAAGCTTCTTGTCTCCTTTAAATTATTTTCAAAGGTTTTAAAGAACGTTTAAAGAAGAATAGGACAATTGGCTGATTAGCTAGAAAATGTGTGGGAAGGAATTCAACCTCACTAGTAATCAAATACATACACAGGAATGCAGTGACAACATATCATTTTTCATCACTCAAGTTATCAGAGCGTTCTTTATGCCTTTGGCTACTTGAAGCTTTTTGAGAATGGTAATACTTGGTATTGGCAAGCGTGTAGCGAGATACTCACTCAGACACAATGCTGGCCAGAGTGAAATGGCTAGGATGAAAGATTCATCTTGTTCAACAGCATATTTCATGTCTGTCATGTAGTAGGTGATCAATAAATATTCAGTGAGTTAAGGTATATTATAAGTGGACATAGACTTTCTAGTGGTCTACAGTGACTGCAGCCATGAAATTGAAAGATGCTTACTCTTTGGAAGAAAAGCTATGACAAATCTAGACACCGTATTAAAAAGCAGAGATATTACTTTGCCTACAAAGGTCCGTATAGCCAAAGCTATGGTTTTTCCAGTAGTCATATACGGATGTGGTGAAGGTGAAAGTTGCTCAGTCGCGTCCGACTCTTTGCTACCCTATAAACTGTAGCCTACCAGGCTCCGCAGTCCATGAAATTCTCTAGGCAAGAATACTGGAGTGGGTAGCCCTTACCTTCTCCAGGGGATTTTCCCGACCCAGGGATCAAATCCGGGTCTCCTGCATTGCAGGCAGATTCTTTACCATCTGAATCACCAGGGAAGGCCCATGGATGTGAGAGCTGGACAATAAAAAAGGTTGAGTGCTGAAGAACTGATGCTTTTGAACTGTGGTGCTGGAGAAGACTCTTGAGAGTCCCTTGGACAGCAGTCAAACCAGACAATCATAAAGGAAATCAGTCCTGAATATTGATTGGGAGGACTGATACTGAAGCTGAAGCTCCAACACTTTGGCCACCTGATGCAAAGAGCTGACTCATTGGAAAAGACCCTGATGCTGGGAAAGATTGAGAGTGGAGGAGAAGGGGATGATAGAGGATGAGATGGTTGGATGGCATCACCAACTCAATGGACATGAATTTGAGCAAGCTCCGGGAGATGGTGATGGACAGGGAAACCTGGCGTGCTGCGATCCATTGGGTCACAAAGAGTTGGACACAACCGAACGACAGAACAGCAGCAACAACAAGACTTTCTAGAAAGCAGTCCTGGCAATATGCAATAAGCACTTCAAGTTATTTGTACCCTGTGACCAAAGACTTTAACTTCTAGAATTTTTTCCTAGGAAAGTACTCAGAGATATGAGTAGAGATTTGTACAGAAAAATCACAAAGCCTGATACATGGTAGAAAAGATGCTGGAAACCATGTAAGTATCCAAAATGCTCTCCATCTCACTCACAATAAAAGCCCAAAGTCCTTACAGCCACCTACAAGGCCTTCCAAGGTTTGTTCCACCTCACCCTGCCTTTATTCCAGGACTTTAGGACCTCATGCCACTTCCTTCCCAGGTCACTCTGCTCCAACCACAGTGGCCAGCTTGCTGGCCCTCGAACAATCAGGTGTATTCCAATTCCTCCATACTTATGACTCCTTTTGCTGGAGTGTTCTTCCCCACATAGAAATCATTTCCTCACTGCTTTCAAATCTCAAAACAGCCTCCCTCAACTCACTTTCCCTCTTCTCAGATTTATTTTTCTCCATCAAAGTATTGTTTGCTCACTTTTTTGTTTATCTCCTCCAAAGTGACTCTGAGTTACATGAGAACAGAGCTTTTCTTTATTTCCTTCACTGCTGTATCCCCCTGTGCTTAGACTAGTGGTTGGAATATGGTAGGAGCTCAATACATATTTGTGACCTTGATTTATTTTTTTAAATTTTTCAATTGAAGTATAGTTGATTTACAGTGTTGTGCTAATTTCTGCTACTGTACAGCAAAGTGACTCAGTTATACACATATATATGTTATTTTTAAATATTCTTTCCCATTATCCCAGGAGATTGGATATAGTTCCTTGTGCTTTCCAGTAGGACCTTGTTGTTTATCCATTCTAAATATATTAGTTTGCATCAAATAACCCCAAATTTTCAGTCCATCCCTCTCCCTTCCCCCTCCCCCTTGGCAACCACAAGACTGTTCTATATGTCCATGAGTCTGTTTCTGTTTTGCAGATAGGTCCCTTTGTGCCATATTTTATCATATGGTATTTGTCTTACTTTCTTCACCTAGTATGATAATCACTAGTTGTATCCATGTTGCTGCAAATAGCATTATTTCGTCCTTTTTAATGGCTGAGTAGTATTGTTGCGGGGAGGAAGCCAATTCTGACTCCATGTTGGAAACTGTTTCTTTGACTTGCTTTCGTTGCTTTTGTTATTCATAATCATACTTAATGAACTGCCTCAGAGGACCCTGCCTCTCTGCCTGATTGTAAACGTGTCCTTGTTCAACTCATGAGATCATTTTGCTTTTTAGAAGTATCCTACTGGTTGGATGTTTGAGGATTCATTGGAGGGGCAAATGCTGGAGCAGGGACACCAGTAAGGAGACTAGTGGCTGAAGGACACGGGGGTGTAAGTCAAGCTTGTGATAGTGTGGACACACATGCGAGGATGAAGAGGATCAATGTAAAGGGGTTGCATGGCACCAAGCTTAGGATTCCTCCTCTACTTCTCCCGTTCTCTCTACATCACATTCCAAACCTTTGCTTCGGTGTGTGGACAGATACTCTATCATCCACAATGAGGAGGTATGCAGAGGGGAGAGAAAATCTGAAGAAAGGGCCTTATCCTCAGATGGGGGCTGTGTCTTAATATGTGGTTTATGGACCAGCGGTGTTGGCATCAGCTGGAAGCTCATCAGAAACACATGATTTTGGGCAGTATGCCAGACCTACTGAACCAGAATCTCCATTTTAACAAGAGCCCCACGTGAGTCACCTGCACATTAATGTCTGAAAAGCACAGGCAGATATATTTATAATAGATAACCAACAAGGGCTTATTGTATAGCATAGGGAACACTGCTCAATATTCCATAATAACCTAAATGGGAAAAGATTTGGAAAAAGAATTGTTGTTCACTCACTCAGTCATGTCCGACTCTTTGCAACCCCATGGACTGCAGCATACCAGGCTTCCCTGTCCTTCACCATCTCCTGGAGCTTGCTCAAACTCATGTCCATGGAGTTGGGGATGCCATCCAACCATCTCGTCCTCTCTCATCCCCTTCTCCTGCCTTCAATCTTTCCCAGCATCAGGGTCTTTTCTAATGAGTCAGCTCTTCACATCAGGTGGCCAGAGTATTGGAGCTTCAGCTTCAACATCAGTCCTTCCAATGAATGTTCAGGATTGATTTCCTTTAGGATGGACTGGTTGGATCTCCTTGCAGTCCAAGGGACTCTCAAGAGTCTTCTCCAACACCACAGTACAAAAGCATCAATTTTTCGGCACTCAGACTTCTTTATGGTCTCTCACATCCATACATGACTACTGGAAAAACCATAGCTTTGAAAAAGAGTAGATACCTGTGTAGGTATAACTGAATCACTGTTCTGTACATCTGAAACTAGCACAACATTGTTAATCAACTATGCTTCAATATAAAATTAAAAAAAATTTTAAGTACAGAAGAAAACCACAGATAGAAGGAATGAACATTCAGGTGGAGATATCCAATAATGTGTCCATTGCAGTACTGGGGCGTGGGGCTAGAGGTCTTGACTGGAGAGATAAAGGTAGGAGGAATCAGGTTGTGAGTGGCGGTTGCAATAAATCACTGGTATTGAATCAGATCACCAGGGAGAACAGGGCAGAGGTGCTGCCAGGGCTCCATGCACAATGTGCTAAGCCAAGGCCGAAAATGATCAGCCCTGGTGACTAGAACTGGCTCCAGTGCATGCATATTTGACCCTCACATTTATGTTACCTTAAAAAATATTAGATGTAAACACTTAACCAAGAGATTTTTTACATAAAACCTGGATTTCTGAATTCTCTTAAAAAGTTGGACAACCTGGCATTAGATCCATGTGTGACAACAATTGGCAGTTGATGGCAGCTACCTCCCTCAGAGGGCACCCCTACAGGAGGCTCACTCCTCGGGACTGTGTCCCCATCGCTGAGACCAGATATCAGCTGTCTTTTAGCATATTTGCTCTGATTTTCTTAATTATGAAGAGGATAGTCAAATTTTTTTTTTTTGCCCCCATGACTCCATTGAAAGTGGAAGCTGAAAGATAAAGAAGAGGGGAAGAGGGTCACTGTTTCTAAAAAAAAAAGAGAGAGTGAGAACATGCTTGTTTGTGAATTCCAGCACGTACTGCATTTTCACATATCCACCATCCTCGAGTGACTCATTCAAATTACTTGCCTGGCATCCATAGGTTGTTAACCAGTTGTAGGGAGAAGATGAAGGCCAAGGGACTTCCCTGGTGGTCCAGTGGCTAAGACTCCATGCTCCCAATGCTGGGAGCCTGATCAGGGACCTCGATCCCACGTGCAGCAACTAAGACCCGGTGCAGCCGAAAGAAAGAAAATGAAGGCCAAGATAGAATCTAGGGGGACGACTGCCATTGTAGGGAGAGGTTGGGGAAGAAGGACCCACCAAGAAGATTGAGATTAAAAACTCCCAGTGATGGACAGACGACTGGGACAGTGTGGTGTGACAGAAGCTAGGGGAGGGGAGAGGGTTCCCCAGGAGGGGAGAGGTTCACAGTGCTGCAGAGGGATGGAGAGACAGCAAGACTAAAGAGTGAACTGGACTACGTCACTTGGAAGTCCCAGGTTACCTTTGCCAGAGTACTGTGAGTGTGGGTGTTGTGGGAAGGGCTGGAGCCTCATTCCAGTGACCTAGGGTGTGAGTGAGATGTGGGGATTGAGGAGATCCACCTCTCCAACCATAAGCTTGAGGAGCTTGACTAAAGGGAAGGGGGTGGAGGACAGAGGGCAGTCAGATTTCTTGGTTGGATTTGTTTTTTTTTTTTTTCTGAGAGCTGTGATGGACTCAGGCTGTAGTCACGGAGGTAGTAGGTGTTTAGAGGTTGAAAAATACAGGAGAGGGGATGTTAATCAATGCTGTGGCAGGAAGTGAGACAGAAGAGGAAGAAATCCAAGGGGACAGGGGCAGGGATGGGAGGAAGGGACTGTGCGTCATCCTTTAGAGAGAGATGAGGGGACCTCAGGGCCGAGGGACTTCACACCTGACAGCCTCAGTGTTTTCCATGAAGCAGGAGGCAAGGTCAGCTGCATGAGGAGTTAAGTGGGGAGGGGGGAGGTGAAGAGCAGGGATGTGAATGTGAGCCAAGGTTAATATTTTCACCGTTCCCTCCATAGGGGCTTTTAGAAACAGGAAGAAACAGGAGACACAGAGGCATTATGTTGCCTAGGAAACTCAGTGGTTTGCTAAAGCAACAGCAGGTTGTTTTTAATCTCATTAACCCCTTCGCATCCATTGTCACCTAAAAGAGAACTGGTGAGTAGGATTAGAAACAGAGAGAATTCTGCTTCACAGAGAACACAGTGGGCATCCTCTATAGCTAAGGGAATGCAGAGAGACAGGATGAGCCCTGGGACCAGAGACTCCACTAAGCTGGGAGGAATCATCAAGTGGCAGACAGTAAGGTGTCAAAGCCAAATTTCCTTTATTTTCTTGTGTTTGTGTGTGTCCACTCACACACACACACACACACACACACACACACACTCCATACCTCTGCATGCATGATCCCACTATCCCACCCACCAGAAATGTATAGAGTTAAATGTGGAAATTATCCCTTCTTTGATTTTTTTTTTCTGTGCGGGAGCATAATCTGTCACCTGTTTTCTCTGCTGGAGCTTCATCATGGGGTAAAATTTATTTTTCTCTCCCTTACCCCACAAAGGGTGGCCAAGGCTTGTGATATGGAGGTCTGGGCTTTACTTGCCCCAGGAGGAGAGTGAAGAGGCATTTGCTTTCAAAAGTCTAGGTAATTGAGAGCTTGGAGCTGGATTGTCTGAGAGTGGATTGTCTGAGGGCTCTGAGGTGGTGGGGGGCGGGGGGGGACGTGAGTGTGGACCAGCCCTGGAGAGTGCTAGGTTCCCGGAGCCTGGCCACACACAGGGCCCTGATGCAGTCTTAGAGTATCTAGGATCTAGGCCCTGGACCCTTCACCCCTTCAGAAGCCTTTTCCTGCAGGTTCAGCTGTCCTCCCCAAGGTGATGCAGCTTCATCTCTCTTGGTGGCTTGGGCTTCCCTGGCGGCTCAGTTGGTAAAGAATCCGCCTGCCATGCGGGAGACCTGGGTTTGATTCCTGGGTTGGGAAGATCCCCTGGAGAGGAGAATGGCTACCCACTCCAGTATTCTGGCCTGGAGAATTCCATGGACTGTATAGTCCATGGGGCCGCAAAGAGTCAGACACGACTGAGCGACTTTCACTTTCAGCATCCACATGGTGCAGAGCCATCCTGTGCCTCTTCTTCTCCTTCCTTGATGTTCTTCAGATCCAACTGCCTTTTCCTCTACACCACATCAGCCACCCTCTCTCTTGGTCACACACTAGACCCTTTCGAAAGCACAACCCTGATTAAACTCAATCATCCCCTTTCTCCCTTTGTTGTTGTTGTTTAGTCGCTAGGTTGTGTCTGACTCTTTGCCATCCTATGGACTGTAGCCCACCACACTCTTCTGTCCATGTAAGGATACAAGGATACAAGATTGGCATATAAATCTCAATTTTATTTTTATATAATAGCAATAAACAATCAAAAATTGAAATACATAAGCTATCATTTATAATAGCATCAAAACATGAAGTATTTAGGAACAAAAAGGCATGCATATGATTCCATCAATATAAGTCTCCAGAAATTGCAATCTGATCTCTAATAGCAGGAAGCAGATCAACAGCTGCCTGGGGCTGGGGGATAGGGAGGGGCTCACTTGAAAATTTCTGACTGTAATTCACAAATGGACAACGCAGTCCAACAATTATGCTCCACAGCCACAGCCCGTCCTTTCTCCCACTCTCATTCTCTGGGAGCTCTCTCTCACACTGTCTCCACTCCTCAAGCCTCCCGTTTCCCTCTGTATTCTGATTCTCCACTGATAATCTTGCATCATATTTCATTAAGAAAATAGAACCCCCTTCCCACATCTCTATCTACATTCTCTTCCCTCTTGGTGCAGCGAAGAGTGTCCTTCCTCCTATCAAGGACCTTCCCCTTGAACTCTACTTGCCTCACATGTGTTCTCAAGACCTTGGCTCCTACAGTTATCTACCCCCTCTGTCTTGCATATTCATACCATCTTCTCAACTGGATCATATCTGTGTGCAAATAAACATACTCTGATGGTTCTTCTCTTATATTGGGTTGGCCAAAAAGTTTGTAAGATGTTATGGAAAAATCCAAACGACCTTTTGGCCAACCCAATAAAACCCCTTCCCTTGACCCCAGCTGTTCCTTCTAGCTACTGGCCCATTTATCTCCTCCCTGGATCTCCAAAAGTATAAGTGTTTTCTGTATGCATACACTACACCCTTGCTTCCGGTTCCCTCCTCCACCCACCCTGTTGGGCTTTGGCCCCCACTGCTCCTTCAAAACCATTCTTGTCTACGCTCCCAATCCCAGGGACATGTTTGTAATCTTGATTTACTCTCTCAACAGCATTTGATAGAATTGATCCCTGCTCCTCAGGATGCTTTCTTGATTTACTTGGTTTCTGGGATACACACACACTGATGGTTTTTCTCCTTTCTCATTGGCTACTCTAGTATAGATTTCTTTATTTAGGAGAAAAGAGCAGCATCGTGGATCAAACAGACTTAGTAATCAAAAACTTTGGTTGCCTATACAGGCATAAATTAAGACTGCTGTGTTTTAGCATATGGTTATCTCCAAATGGCTTGGCATTTTATTTTTCCAGTAATGCTGTCATAAAATACTGATGTACCAAGATGCCTTTGCAGTGGTAGTAGATATACTGCTCCTTTCTACACCATCAGAGTAAATGTCAAATAATTTAATGAAACTGGTTTAGGGCTCTGTCATAACTGTTTAATTCAAAGGGAAAAGGGAAACAATAAAATATAAATTTATGGGGACACAGTGTCAATTAAGTTATCACGTGAATGGGTGACATTTTTTTTTAAGTACAAAATTTTGAAACATACATCCAAATCTTAGAAAATGTGCTGCCTAAAGGAGTGATTTTTCTCACCTATAAAATGGTAATTGTGAAGCTGATCACATAGGGGTTCAGTCTTTTTTTTTTTTCCTTTACCATTTCTACCTCTTTTACCAGATTTTTTTAGTGAAAAAGAGATTTAAATCTTTATTTCCATCAACTTCTATTTGAAATGTTGCATTTCCTTTCACCGTTAATGTCTCTTACCCAATTTTTAAATGTAAGCATGCCCCAGGTATGTCCAGGGCCAGCGTCTGTTCTCACTCTCTCCCTAGATGATTTCATCCATCATCCAGTCCTACGACTTAAAATGTGGTTCATAGACTTATGACTCACATATTTAAACTATTTACTTTGCTCTTATCTCAGCCTCCAGACTCTTCTATACACTTAGGCATACCTGACGTCAGTAGGCATCAAAATCTTTCCATATCCCAAACCTTTCTCTTTCATCCTTGTATCAGTCAGAGTTCAGCAGTAAAAAGCAGAAACTGTTCAGTTATTTTGAAGAAGAGACTTAACACAGGGCATTAAGCACTTGCAAAATCACAAGAAGAGGTGGAGGAACAGGGCTGCAGAAATGGCTTGTAGGACTCAATAACTACATATGCCCACCAGGGGTGCTGAGACCTCTGCATGAGTCAGGGAAGGGGACATCAGGAAGCCTCTACCAGGACTATTGTCCTCAAGAATACGACCCCGTAGCTGCAATCCAGGGAAGCTGAGCCATTGCCACCACCACCATAGACTGCTTCCTAACATCCAAGAACTTTGCTGAGACATGGGAACTTGTAGGTTCCCTGAACTTGAAGGTTGCCATTGTTGCAACTGTCTGTTGACCATCATTACTCTTTCTGTCTCCTCAAATTCACATGCAAGCACACACACAAGCTAATATTTTGTGTGTGCAAGGTACCACTCTATGCTTTATCATTATATTATTGTCATTTCACAGAGGAGTAAACAAGGATTAAGAAAGTTGCCAAAGATTAGATAGCTAGTGAGTTGTCTCTGCAATTATCTGTGCCGCTTTTATCTCTGAATATTCCTTTGTCAGAGTTTCCCATGTAAACAAAATATTTCATAAGCATAATTTTAATGACTGCATAAGATACCATCTTATGTATCAATCATAATTTATTTTACCATTCCCCTATTTGTATGTTTAGGCTTATTTCCAATTTTTCTTTATGAACCATAACTTCTCAATAACTATCATAACTAGTGGTAACTATGTATATAAATTATTTTGCCTGTTTCTGATCATTTCCTTAAGATAAACTCCTTAATGTTCAACTCCTGGGTCAAAGGCTATGATGAGTTCTAAGAATAGAATTATTGAGTCAGAGGTTGTGAATATTTTTTAATGCACTTGATGTGATGGTTGATTTTGTGTGTCAGCTTGACTGGGCCAAGGGGTGCCCAGATTAAACATGTGGGCATGTGTGCACAAAGATGTGTCTGGATGAGACTGAATTTGAATCAGTGGACTCCCCACAGCAAATTGCCTTCCCCAATCAGGGGGCATTATCCAGTTCATTGAGGAATAGAATAAAAAGCAGAGGAAGGAAGGATTCACCCCATCCTCACCCCTTCCTGCCTACCTGAGCTGAAACATTGGTTCTTAGGACTTTGGACTCAGACTGAAATTACACTACTGGCTCTCCAGGGTCTCCAGCTTGTGGAAGGTAGATTGTGGGACTTCTCAGTCTCCATAATCACATGAACCAATTCCTATCATAAATTGCTTATATACACATTGATTCAGTTTCTCTGGAGACCCATGACTGATACACTGGAGTATATTAATGCATTTGCCTACTGGCAGTATATAACAGTATTTGTCTCCCCCCCACCCAAACTAGGCATGATTGTCTTATCTAGTTTTTGCTCTAAGTATGCAATATTTGCAAACTTATATTAAAAATGCATTCTTTTTTTTTTTTTTGCTGAAACTAAAATTTAACTGGGTGTCCTGTATTTTATCTGTCATCCCTCCCTGAGGTGGCTATCCAAACCCTATTCTTTTTTGAGGTAATCTTTCATTGTGAATCTGGAGGGCAAGGCCTTACCTCCCTTCATGGAAACCAAGGAAAGCATGTGATGCCTCTTCACATACCCAGGGCAGCTAGGGCACTGACAAGGGACTCAGGCTCTCAACAAAGACTTTGAATCCTCAGACATTTATACAAGAAGTGGAAGTTTTGAATTCATTCATAAAAACTGCATCTAGCAGAGGCCCCGACAGCCACTGTGGGAACAGCAGAGTGCAGAGGTGTGGTGATGGTATCTAGAAGCAGCGGAGGTAGTTGTCGCCAGTAGTGGTGTGCTAGCCAAGCTGGTCCCGTGGCCTGAACTTATCTGCAGTCCCCATCGCCCAGCCTCCCTGGCTTCCCATCCGTTTCCCCAGCCTGGTTCATCTGCCTTCCTGTTGATTCTGTGAAACGCCCAATCATTGGCTTAATTCACTCAGTCAGTTGCTATTGTTTGCGGTCAACAATTCTGTTATGAGTACAGCCCAAATAGACTAGGGAAAGACTGAAATCAAAATATTTAAAAAAATTTGTATTCCTAAAAATAGTTCTACTTTTCACCCCCTTTTAGATAATTTTCTCAACCAAATGACTGCTGCTTGAAGGATAGATGTGGAATTTCCCCATATAAACACTAGATGGTGCTATGAAGTGATATAGTCTTGATTGTGGTGAGTGCCCAAATAACTAGGTTTAAGACAGGAACTGGAGAAGGAAATGGCAACACACTCCAGTATTCTTTCCTGGAGAATCCCCATGGACAGATGAGCCTGACAGGCTACAGTCCATGGGGTTGCAAAGAGCTGGACACGACTGAGCAATTACACACACAAGCACAGCACAAGACAGTAACACCATGCCCAAGGGCACTGCCAACAGGAATAGCTAACACTAACTGAGTACCTAACATGTGCTAGAAACTGTTCTGTTTTCTAAAATGAACTCATTCTTTGCGGCCAACTAAGCAGGTATGTTCATTACCCATTCTTCGCAGAAGAAGAAACCAAAGCATGTTCAGGTTAAGTAACTTGTTCAAGATCAGAAAATTAGTTAGTGTTCAAAAAGTAAGATTTGAACCCAAGAAATCGGGCCCTGGAGCCTGTAGTCTTAACCCATTTGCTCTCCTAACCCTCATAACTATGCTCTAGCTTTCATTCACTGATTGCCTACTCCGAGTCAGATTCTGGGCCAGGCATTTTGCATAATGAAGTCCTTACTGCCATTTTACAGAAGAGGGAACTGAGGTTCAGAGGGGCTAAGTAACGGGTTCATGTTCCCCAGATAGAGACAAATCCAAGAGCTTTTATACATGTAATTCCATGATGTGGATAATAAAATTAAAGTAAATTAAATAAAAAATAATTTATCCTTCAAGAGAGTAATTTCATTTTGGAGAGAAGGAAAAATAGACTTTGAAAGTGGTGGGCATGGTAAACTATTCATTTCAGCTCTTCAGGCAATTATGGCCACAATCTTCTTCCCTCTTCAGATCTCTCCCTCTACGAGGTAAAGAATGTATGAAAGCTAAAGGCTGAATTGGAGCCTGGCTTATTTAGACTTTTGCTTTGTTCATTATGAGGATGCTGTCTAATGATCCAAGTAGGTGAATTAGGCAGCCCCCAATTCATAAAATTTATGTGTGCTCTGGGAGGGAACCAGTCCTCCTCACAAAATGTAATACTTATCTGAAAAGAAAGCTAATATAAATAGCTAAGAAAAAGTGTGAGTCAGAGGAATAATGCTATCAAAATATATTATAAAACCACAGCATTAAATAAAATAAAATTTTGTTTGTCAATGTAGCCTCATTGTGCTCGTTGAATTCTTTTATAAGTAAGCATCATAAAATTTGAGTGAAAAAGAAATGTATCCTAATAAAATAAATTTTATATTTTTTAAAAAACCCAAAAGAACCCCACAGCACTTAAAATTGCCATCCTCAAAGGCCAGACCAATTTATTGTTCTCATCAGTGCATGAAAGTGCTTTATAATGTTGGGGTAGTGATTTTTAAAACATCTTTGCTGATTTGATGGGAGAGAAACACCCTCTTATTTTTAGCTGTCACTTTGAAATTTCAAGTGGGGTCAAAACTTGTTAATATTTCACTACACATTTGTATTTCTTCACATGTGATTCAACTATTCAGTTCGTTGTCTGTTTATTTGTCTTTGCTCACTGATCATGGTGCAAGAGGAGACAAATCAACAAAACAGAATAGACAGCCCCCCCAAAAAACACAACAAAAGTAGGTGTGTGTATGTATATATGGATGCATACATATGTATGAATTTATAAGATAAAGGAAAGATCACAGATCAATGGGAAATAGAAGAATCAGTCAGTAAAGAGTGCTGGGATGCTTTGCAATTTGGGAAGAAGTAATCACATCACACACTGAAATAAATTCTGCATGTATAAAAGATACATTTTTTATAAGGGGGAAAATAAGATTATCCATCTGATTCCTGAATGGGGAAATGCTTTTAGGCATACATGGGATAGAAGAGCTCTTAAAGTAAGAAAGTGATTGGTATGCTACATAAAAATTAAGCCTTCTGGACACCAAGAAACAGCATAAACAAATCTAAAGGCAACCCTGCCCCTGAAAATCCTTGCGGTAAATATTGAAGATAGTGGATAAAGAGACAATGCAAATCATAGGAAAGACACTAAAAGAACAAAGACAAGTGAATAAGCGGACAAAGAACTGAATAGTTGAATTGCATGTGAAGAAATACAAATGTGTAGTGAAATATTATGGAGAAGAAAATGGCAACCCACTCCAGTATTCTCGCCTGGAGAATCCTGTGGACAGAGGAGTCTGGTGGGCTGCTGTCCATAGGGTCACACAGAGTCAGACACAATGGAAGCGACTTAGCAGCAGCAGCAGTGAAATATTAACAAGTGTTTACCCCACTTGAAATTTCAAAGTGACAGCTAAAAATAAGATGGCGTTTCTCTCCCATTAAATCAACAAAGATGTTTTAAAAATCACAACCCGTAACATTATAAAGCACTTTCATGCACTGATGAGAACAACAAATTGGTCTGGCCTTTGAGGATGGCAATTTGGCAAGGTGCATTAAGAACCTTAAGAAGAGTTCAGGCTTTTTTTCCCGAAACTCCTTATCTAGAACTTTATCTTAAGAAACTAGTAATACAAGTAGAGATTTTGTACAAAGACATTCATTTCAGCTCCGAATAACCTGAGGAGAACCATTAAGAGAATAGTTAAATAGATCATGGGATAGCCACACAATAGAATACTTTGCAGTGAAAAAAAAAAAAAGAATAACTATTAAAAAAATAAATAAATAAATAATACAAAATTCATTTTTATTGGTGAAAAAAAATGATATTTTTAAAGGAATTTTAATGACATAGAAAAATATGCAATAATAAATTAGATAATCTAGATGACATGGACAAACTCTCACAAACACACATATTACCAAAAATTGACTCAAGAAAAAACAGAAAAGTTGAACAGACCAATAACAAGTAAAGAGATTAAATATGCATGTGCGTGTGCTTACTTGCTCAGTCATGTCCAGTTCTTCACAATCCTTTGGACTATAGCCGGCTAGGCTCTTCTGTCCGTGGGATTTTTCAGCAAGAATACTGGAGTGTGTATTTCCTGTTCCAAAAGAGATTGAATCAGTGATCAAAAACCTCCTCTTATCACACAGGCCACTCCTGTTCCCTATCTGTAACTTTTATATAGAATCATTTTTCAATAAAATGAATTATAGATAATTAGGTTTCAGATTCTGGACCAAGGCAACACTGACGATGGAAGAAGTTCATCTTCACTTTGCTCTTCACATGCTTTTGGATCATCTCAAGGGCACTATTTTCTCTTTCCAGTGGCCTCCTGTTATCATCACCTTCCCCTTTAGCAAAGTCTTCTGTAAGACAAAGAGCAAGATACTCAATTGTACTTGATGGATAATACACACTATTACCAGGGATATTTGCATGTTGACAAAGGCCAAAACCTTAACCAACAGAATGAATCCCTGAGTGAACTGGCATTCAAGACCATTCCCTACCTCCTCCCACTAGTCTTCTATTTCTTACTACCCCATATGTGAGCTGAGCAATGGGAACAGTCTCTTGCTCTTCCAGCCAAATGGATATACTACCTGGATTTCCCCAAGTGCCTCACACACACTCAGGTTTCTCAGGATTTCCCTTCCATTTGGACGCCTTCTTGTCCACCTACTCAACTCCTACCCACCATCTGGGGCCACCTGCATCGCACACCCCTCTTGAATTCTTCTTTCATTTATTCATTAATTCAAAGATTCTCTTGAACACCTGCCACCATCCTGGTGGTGTTCCAGGTACAGGAGATATACTGGTGGTGAAAACACACATGGGCTCTGACCTCACAGAGCTTAGTTTCTTGGGGAAGACTGATCCCAAGCAAATATACAAATATATGTATAATTATCATGTGTACTGTGTGCACTGGAGAAAAAGAATAGGGTGCAGTGAGAGAGGAATGAGGTCAGGGGAAGCAGCTTCCTTGAGTGGCCCAGCTGACCCTGACCCGTTCCTAATTGAAACCCCAAAAGCCTTACTGAGTGAACCACTCACTCAAAAATGTCTCTGGCATCATTTTAGGTGCCAGGCCCTGGGCAATAATAATACAAAGTACCACTGACTGAGCAATTACCATATGCCAGGCACTGTGCGTGTCTGCACTTGCTATACCCTCCCATTTAATGCTTAAAATGACTCTATGAGAGAAGTACTGTTATTATTCCCATTGTACAGATGAGGTGACTGAGTCACAGAGTGGGTCAGTTACTTTCCTAAGGCCATTCATTTCGTTAGTGACAAAGCTGGGATTCCAACTTAGACTGTCTGAATCCTGAGTTCACCCACATAACCACAACACTGTACTCTGTAAGACGTGTGTGTGTGTGTGTGTGTGTGTGTGTGTGTATTTGTGGAAGGTGCATAGTTGAAGAGATGGGTCTGGTCGGGAGTCTGCCATGCAGGCACTGACCATATCTTGCCATAGCCTGGTCCTATCCTTGGTGCACAGGAGGAAGGGAGGGAAATCCAGTCTGCTGAAGTGGGGGGGAGTGGTGAGGGGCATGGATGATCAGAATCACAGGATGCAGTGACAGGATTTGAGCTGGATCTTGGCTGACTTTGGAATTTGTCCATAGAAAAGGGGAAGAAGAGAGGCCTTGAGAACAGCCTGTTCAAAGGCACAGCGATGGAAAGAACACAGAATGTTTGAAGCCCAGGCAGTCTGCTCTTGACCCTGCTCAGGGGCCAGGGTCGTGGCAGGGGAGGGGGAGGCTGGGGGTGCTGTCTTGTCTCCTTCCTTCCATGTTTGGAAATACACATTCTCTTTTTCCAGGGAAGATGCCCTTTTCTTCATTTGGGAGGCAAAGCTGGGCATTGAAGATGCATGGAGACAGGTGGCTACATGCCACCCCTCTACTTTCCACAGAGTGAAAGATGCAGGAAGCATGATAAAACAGCTGAAGGCGCATTCAATCTTCTACGTAATAGGAGAGATGAGTTAAGATTCTCTTGGTTCTTGGACAGTATAAAAATTGAAAATTTATCCTCAAGCTAGAGAATGAAATCTTAGCAGTCACAAACAATCTATGCTGCCCTTCAGTTCTCTCAGATCCCTTTGGTGACTTTATCCTAAACAGCCGACACAAGTTTTGTTAACAGAACTATCCCAGGTTTTTGGGAATCTACCACCTGGTACCCTGCAGAGTCCCTGGAAGAGTGCTGAACACAGACTATGTGCCTCAGTTTCCTCCTTTACAAGATGAGCACAGTAATAGCCCCTACCTCAGAGAGTCAACCGGAGGATTAAATGAGATATTGGATGGAAAGAAAGTTCTTAGCAAAGAGCCTGGCTCACTGTAAGCCCCTCCCCCCATGAATGTTAATATCATATTGAGATTTGCTGATTGTGTGTGGGCTTTTCATCTGGCTTTGCTTTGGTTTTGTAACGGTAAGCTGGGAAAATGGGTATTTGATGCGGTCAAGGAGTCTTTCTGTTCCCGTTACTCCCAAACACAGGCAACATCTAAGGTCAACACCCTGGGGTTATTCTGACTATTATGCACTTAAGAAACGTTTCTAACCAGTCACCAAAACAAGACCATTTCCCTTGGCTTACTTCTGAATCCAGATCATGGGCTTTTTGCTCCATGGAAATCATCCTGTATAAACTTGAAACTGACTCTGCCAGTTTCAGTTTCTTGCCTCCTGCCCCTTTTTCCTTGGCCTCTGGGAAGTATCCCACTGACTCCCAAGTCTGGTCTCAGCATTGACCCCTTCCTGGCTGCTCTTCTAAGTTTATATACTTCATTGGCTATGGTTCTGAAAACCATAAGATGGCCACCTTGGAAAGACTCTTAGGTAACAATTACTCACACTCCACTCCTTCATTTTACAAAGGAAATGTACCAGAGAAGGGGGAGGGGTGTGATTTAGTCAGATCACACATTGAGTCTGGTGAAACACGACTATGAACTGTCCCACAAAGGCGTTTCAGGACTCTCAGCCTGACCCAGGAGCAGAGCTAGCCTGCCATGTTGTCACCATGCCTCTCCCTTTTCACGGGAGTATCTTGGCACCCAGTAAACACTGCTCTGGAGGGCAATTGCAAAGCCAGGAGAAGATAGCCCGATGACCCATCTTATTCTTTTTTTTTAAAATGTCTTCACTGTCTCCTATAGCACCTGGGATCTTAGTTCCCCAACCAGGGATAGAACCTGCATCCCCTGCATTGGAAGGGGAATCTCAACCACTGGACCACCAGGGAAATCCCAGCAGTCTTGTTCTTCTAGGTGCCATGTTGCATGGCAGGCATTCAGTAAACATTTGTTGAGCTGAATTTTGTACATCTCTGAGGGCAAATATTCACTGTAGTGTGGATGAGGATGTACGCTGACTGTGCATTAAAAACAGCCTTGATAGCATATTCAGAATGGGGAGGGGAACCAAATGTCAGCCAGATATTAAGGGAAAACAGGTCCCTAGATTCCCAGGGAGATGGGGTGAACACAGTTCATCCTTATGGCAAGATTCCTCTGCAGTATTGCCCAGGCAAATGAAACCTGAGGTTTCCTGAAATGTACATACTAATCATTTCCATAAGGTTCCTTGGGCTTTGGTTTTGTTTTGGTAGGTTTCGTTTAAGCCTTTTTGTTTGTTTGTTTGTTTTTCCCAGTAGTCTCATCATCAGAGAAAACAATCCTCTACCCATCCATTTTTATTCCCTCCCTAGGGTTTCTTAGTTTTAGCAAAGGAGCATTTAAAAAACATAAAGGCAATTGCTAAATAGTAAGAATGCCAACTCCTAAGGGCAATTTGACAGTGAAAATGCAGTTATCCCTCATGTTTATGGGCTTCATATGCTTTGTATATGACATGAATACAGACATCTATCTTACCATTTTTTTTGAAATAACAGCTTGATTGAGATGTAATTCACATCTCATAACGTTCATTCCTTTAAAGTATATAATTCAGAGTTTTTTTAAAAAATATATTCAGAGTACTTCCACCATCACCACTATCTAATTCCAGAACATTTTATCACTCCGAAAGGAGATCTTGTACCCATTAGCAGTCACTCTTTATTCCTTCCTCCCCCAGCCCCTGGCAACCACTAATCTACTTTCCATCTTCATGGACTGGCCTAGTCTGGACATTTGATACAAATGGAATTAGACAACATGTACCCTTTCTGGTCTTGATGTCACGTACTCATGATGAGCTCTCTCTGTTAGCCTCTGAGCACTTTTATCTGTGTCATCCTCTAGCCAAAAAGCCCAAGAAAAGATGCTGCTCAGGCCATCATAACAGGGCAGTTAGGAATGTACCTAGAATAACAAGGACTTGAAAAGTTGGTATCACGAAGAGCATTCTTTCTCTCTCCCAATCCAGGGAGACCGGGGATGATGGAACCATGGGGCTGGCCCCTGCGCCAGTGCTCACCAGGCAGTGTGGTAGAGCAGAGCCCTTCCAAATCCTTCACCAAGTGTCAGGGGGCAGCCCCAGTTCAGAAAATGAGGCAAACTGAACTGCTCAGAACCTTTGTTACCAGGCAGCACAAAGGAACACAAACCTAAAATCTAATTGATAGTAAAAGTATCACATGACTCATCTTCATCACGATGGCAATCCAGACAGCCCTTAAATTAAATTAAATTAAATCCAGACAGTCACCATTAAATGACACATATTCTACTTCTCCCACTCTCTTTTTAGTCTGGTTTCTTCTGCTGAATACATTGGAAGATAAGAAAACTGGGGAACTGGCCCTGTGTTGATCTGCCCTATCTCAGTATCCTCTAAGGCTTGGCAACCTTTCCACTTGTATTCCTTTCATTTACAGGAATCAGTCTCAAGCAACCTACTTCAGTACAAGGTTTTGCTTCAGTTTGATGTCTTCCTGTCCCAAGGACACAGCTGGAATGTACCATCCTATTTTTGCCCTCCAAACTGAGCTCCCTTCCTTCTTCTCTTAAAGGCAGTATCACAGCTCCAAGTCTTCTGGCCGGAAGCCCTATGATCACCTTTAACTTATCCCTTTCCTCTGTACCCACCAAAGCACCAGGTCTAAGAATATGTCACCTTGATTACAGTCTTTACTGGACTCTCTGCCTCTAGTCCTGCCTTTTTCCACACCAGACTCCTCCTAAATGACTCTTGTGAAACATTAATTTAACCATATCATGATCATGCTCATAAGCTGTTAAAGATCTCCTGCCCTATTTCTTACCCTAGTGGTCAAGTGGGAAGCTCAACTCAATGGATTCAGTATCAGCTTCCACCTGGAGGTAAGGCCCCCCATCTGGTCTCTCCTGTTGCTTCCTCCCTGCTCATATACCTTAGAGCTCATGAATTTAACTGTCAGTACTCCTTACACACACACACACACACACACACACACACACACACACACACTCCTTGTGTGTCCAAGTTTCGTGTAGTTCCTCCTACCAAAAAAAGTACAAGCAACTCACCTGTTGAGGACTCAATGCCAAGTGCTACAATTTCATCATCTCATTTAATCTTCTAAACAAGTCCATGGTAGCAAATGGTTATCCTTATATTACAGAGAAAGAAACTTGGCCACTGAGAGGTTAAGAGAATTGATCAAGCACCAGAGTTGGCACTGGAGCCTATATCTTCTCTGACTCCAAAGACATTTAATCACCAGGTTACTGAGGACCAACAATATTGTGGTCAAACTTCTCCTCCTGGCATTCAAGGCTTTCCAGAAATCAGTCACATGAACCCCCAGGACACCTCCATCTGCTCTAGCTATTTGTTTTGAATGGGTTGTCGTCTAACAAAGAAGTTCCCTAGGGCTAGTGACAAAGGCTTTACACATCTTGGAGTCCTTCACAGGGCCTGGACCAAGGTACAAAGCATTAATTCTTGTGGAGGAGAATCAAAGTGCTTAAAATGCACTCCAAGCAATAGCAAGCCATGCAGAGCTATGCGTTGCAAAGGAAAGACTTGTTCTGTGACCTCTGGTGATGAATGACAAGCAAACCCTTCTGTGTTTGCAGGAACAAACTAGAAACGCTGAGAAAAAAATCCCAATCCAAACTTGAAGAGGACATAATAAAGAATGAAGCATTGACATATATAAACTACCATGTGTAAAATGGGGCTTCCCAGGTGGCTCAGTGGTAAAGAATCCACTTGCCAATGCAGGAGATGCACGAGACAAGGGTTCGATACAAAGAGTCAGACATGACTAGGCGACTAACACTTTCGCCGTCATTTTCAATCTTTTATCAGATATGTGATTTGCAAATATTTTTTCCCATTCTGTGGGTTTCCTTTTTTATTCTATTGATAGCGTTGTTTAACTCACTTTTTAAAATCTTCGTGAAAAAAAAATTAAAAAAATAAAATCTTCGTGAAACCTAATTTGTCTATTGTTTTCTTTTATTACCTGTGCCTTTGGTGTCATATCCAAGGAATCATTGCCAAATCCAATGTAATGAAATGTTTGTCTTATGCTTTCTTCTAAGAGTTGTTTGTTTGTTTGTTTTGTATTAGGTATTACATTTATGTCCTTGATCTGTTGTGAGTTCATTTTCATATGTGGTACTTGGTAAGGGTCTGGCTTCATTCTTTTGCATATAGATATCTAGTTTCCCAGCACCATTAGTTAAAAAGATTGTCCTTTCCCTCACTGAATGGTTTAGGCGCCCTTGTCAAAAACCCTATATACAAGGGTTTATTTGTGAGCTCTCTATTCTATTCCATTAGTCTTTATGCCACTACCACGATGTTTTAATTACTGTAGTTTCTAAAATGAGCTTTGAAATCAGGAAGTATGTCTTCCAGTTTTTTCTTTTTCAAGACTGTCTTTGCTATTTGGAGTCCCTTAAGGGTCTGCCTATTGTCTTTCGCCATTGGATATAACATCTTGGTCACTCAAGAAGATGGAGGGCGGGTGGTTAGAAAAATAAAGCTTTCTGCCATCTGAAGGGGAAGAGGAACATATAGATTGCCACTTTCTCTAATCCAAAAATTCTTAGGGTAAGACTGAGATACTTAGTCACTCAGTCGTGTCTGACTCTTTGAGACCCCATGGACTGTAGCCCACCAGGCTCCTCTATTCACAGGGTTCTGCAGGGAAGAATACTGGAGTGGGTTGCCATTCCCTTCTCCAGGGAATATTCCCAACCCAGGGATCAAACTCACATCTCCTGCATTGCAGGAAGATTCTCTACCATCTGAGCCACCAGGGAAACCTAATAATTGGGTAGTTGCAAACTCTTTGGGTAGTTGCAAACACCCCCAAATTGAAGGATAACTGTGGGTCCATTCCAGGGGCATTTTTTTTCTGGGAAGAAAGTACAAGACTATTTTATCAAATTTTCAAAGGTATCTGGAACCAATGATGGTTAAGAACCACTGCCTTTTATTGCTTTCTCATCGGGTTTCCATCTCCCCTTCCTGTACCTGGCTCTTTGGGAGCCCATATCTTTTTTCCAGCCATACTTGGGAGGAGGAAGAGGAGTGGGAAGATCTGATTAAAAGTTGGGGTGCTCCATGCACCCCTCACAATTCCTCACACTTTTGCCCCCACCTCACTACTTCCAGGGAAAATTTCTGCTGGGAATGTGGGTCTGGGAGCTTGTGGGGCCTATGCTTAGAGAGGAGGAGAAGGCAGAGTGCTCCTTGGGGCTGGAGCAAACAAACAGTATATGCTAGGAGGAAATCAGGGCCATTACTCAGGATGCCCCAGAGAAGAAAGGAAGGAAGGAAGATGCTCTATTTGATCCTTTGGCTTTGACCTTCCAGGATACCTGCACCCCAGAGAATAGTGCTCAGATGAGCATAGGCATTGGACTGGGCAGGACCATCCCAAGATGGAGGCTCAGGCAAGTTGAAGAGCATCCAGGCTTCCTTCATTCCCACATGCCCTATGGGAGCTGCCAGCATTCTGAAGGCCTTCCCACCAGGCTCCTCCAGGTCCACAGAGCCATAAGGAAGGCCTTAGGAAAAGCTGTGTTAGAAATGATTATAAGAGAACCTCCAGTGTAATACTTTCCCTACTTGTACTCCCTTCCCCCAATCACTACTCTCTTAGAGGCCAACCAATCTCTACCTCCTGTTCTGTGGGTGGAAGAGACTTAATCAGCTAAATGCATCTAATCCCAAGTGCTTTTTCTCAGGGAACATGGAACTTTAGGTCAGTGAAACCATTACATTCTGCACTTGTGTGGGAGAGACTTGGGGTCAAGGAGAACTTTTCTCCTGGGTGCCCTTAAATCAGATTTTCAACATCCTCTACTCAGTTCCCACAGCAGTGGATTTTAAGTGAAGGCTGCATTTCATTTCCCCAAATCTAGTTAAATATACAGATGCCTGAGGCAAAATCAGCAAGGGTACAGAAGAATTCAACATATCAACCAACTTTATCTAGTTGACATATATAGAACATTCCACCTACTCCCACAATATATATATATTTTTTCTAGTGTACATAGAACATGCACCAAGATGGACTGTATCTTGGGCTAGAAACACACCTCAATAAATTTAAAAGAATTTAAATCATGTAGAGTAATTTCTCTGATGACAGTGGAATCAAGCTAGAAATCAATAACAGAAAGGTAAGAGGAAAATTTTGAAATACTAAACAACTAAATTTGTTAACAGATTTGTTAACTAAACAACAGATTTCTAAGTAATCCATGGGTCAGAGAAGTAGATTCAAGGAAATTAGAAAATGTTTTGAGCTGAATGAAATAAAAGTACAACAAACTAAAAATTGTGGGATGCAGCTAAAGCAGTGCTGACAGGGAAACTTACATTACATTACATGCTTATATAAGAAAAGAAGGGTCTTCCCAGGTAGTGCTAGTGGTAAAGAACCCGACTGCCAATGCAAGAGATGTAAAAGATGCAGGTTTGATCCTTGGGTTGGGAAGATCACCTGGAGGAGGGCATGGCAACCCACTCCAGTATTCTTGCCTAGGAAATCCCATGCACAGAGGAGCCTGGTGGGCTACAGTCCATGGGGTCGCAAAGAGTTGGACTGAAGTGACTTAGCACACACGCATGCATAAGAAAAGAAGAAAGGTCTCAGTGATCTAATCTTCCTCAAGAAACTACAAAATGAAGAGCAAAATAAACCCAAAGCAAGGAGAAATAAGGAAATATAAAAGAACAGAAATCAATTAAATTGAAAACAAAAGGCAATGACAGCAAAAGTAGATTCTTTGAAAAGATCAATGGAAATGACAATCCTCAAGTAATACTGACAAAGGAAAGAAAGAAGACAAATTAGTAATATCAGGAATGAAGCAGAATACCCATACAGGCACTGTAAACATCAATGGAATAATAAGGGAATAACTCCAATAATTCTATCAAAAATTTGACAATTCAGATGAAATGCTCCAGTTCCTTGAAAACCACAGACTACCAAAACTCACCCAAGAAGAATTAACCTGAATAGGTAATTGAAAGTAATTAAGGTAATTGAATTACTAAAACATTCCACCAAAAATAGCCCTGTCCAAGATGGCTTCCTTGGTGAATTCTACCAAACATTTAAAGGAGATATAATGCAAGTTCCACCTAGTTTCTTTCATAAAACAGAAGAGGAAGGAAATACGTCTCAACTCATTTTATGAGGCCAGCATCAGCCTGATACCAAAACCTGACAAAGATGTGACAGATACAGAATGAAGGGATAAAATAGATGATTAAGCAGTTAATCCCACTAGGGGATTGTAAGTAGAAAAACATGGGGGACCCCTGTTAGTTAACTCAAGAAAGCAGGTTTGCTTAACTACAGAACCAAGCAAGCTTGCTTAGCAACAAAACTATGCAACAGAAGCACAGGACATGCTCCAAAACAATAAAACAATGGTGGCATGAGACCCACATCCTGTCCAGTGAGCTCAGTAAGTTAATGAGCCCTAAGACATGTTCTCTGCACACATAAAGACAATAATTTGTGGGCTTAGCTTGACCATGTAGGGACAAGAAAACTCCTCTGCCCAACCTGGAGGAGGAGCCGATGATGGAAGCATGACATCTACTCAAGAAAGACAAAGAAGTTCTTCTCCCCCTCTCCACTTTTCCTTTGATTATAAAACCATAGCCCAATAAGTTCTTAGATCATGGCATTTCTTGCCCGCCTGCTTGTAAACCTCACAAGCATCCTATTCTAATAAATCACTTATCTACCACTTTGCTCTTGCTGAATTCTTCTCTGCACTGAGACATAAAGGACTATGGTACTGGAGCTCTTCAGAGTCCTGGAAATGACACCATGTATTGGTTTCATATGGTCCAAAAATCAAGCAATCAAACTACAGGCCAATATTCCTCATGAATGTAGACCCAACAGTTTTCAACAACATATTTGTAGATGGAATTCAGCAACATATAAAAAGAATATGTCACAACCAAGAGGAATCACCTGAAAATGTAATGTAAGGCATATTCTAATTTGAAAAGCAGCCAATGTAATCAACCACATTAACAGTCTAAAGAAGAAAATATAGATGCCTAGGCCTCAGTATAGATGCCTTGGTTCAGACCAAATGAATCAGCACTTTTATGAGCAGGAGCAGGCAATCTGCATTTTAACAAGTCCCCTAGGTGTTTCTTGGGGTGTCTCAATACCCACAACCTTTCAGAATAAAGAATTCCCCTCTTAGCTTGGCATAAAAGGCCCTCTGTGAGCAAGCCCCTGCCTGCCACTCTGCCTTCATCTTTTATGTCTCCCCTCCTGAAGCTGAAGAAATGTTCAACAACTTGGGGTAACCACTACCTTCCACATACAGATTTTCCTATTCCAGCCATCTGCTCTAGACTCCTCTCTGGCCTTAGCCTAGTGCAATCTTTGCCTTGCTGATTCCCATTCTTTTTTCATAACTTATAGCTCAAACATCACCTTCTCTGGGGCCCCTTCCCTGGGCCAGGCACCCTTCTTGGGGTTCCCACAGTCTCCTTGGACTTTCCTCTCTCAGATCCCTGGCCAAATTGTATTGGGATTTTCTGTTACTTGTTGCCTTACCCTGCTCTTTAATTCAAGGCCAACCCAGAATAGGTGCCAAGTACTTTGTACTTAGATAGCTGGGAGGCAAGGGCTCCCTCCTACAATTGTAGGACAAAGGGAGTGAAACAATGGGCACCTCTGAAAACTCCTCAAAGGCCAAGGGCCCAGTGACAGACAGATACCCGAGACCCTCCTCCATTGTAGGAGGCTAATTGAGGGTTTGTTCTGAGCCTCAGTCTTCCAACTGTGCTTTGGTTTTGTGCAGCCCTTTCACCCATGTGGAGGCAGCAATACACCCAGGGTCAAGACTACAGGTGACTGTCCATTATCAAGTTTAAAGGATGGGGGAGGGGGAGGTGAAAGTGATTAGAAGTGCAAACCACTGAGCACTCTGGACTTAAAACAGTGATTTTCAAATGGATGGTTTTGCCCCCCAGGAACACTTGCCAAAGTCTGGAGACTATTTTGATGGTTACATGAGGGTGGGGCGGGGAGAGGAGGCACTACTGACATCTAGTGGGTAGAAAGCAAGGATGCTGCTAAACATGCTGTAATGCTCAGGACACACTTTCCCAACCCTCAGATAATTATCCAGCCTGAAATGTCAACAATGCAAGTTTGAGAAACCCTTGATCAGAGAGGACTGAGAGGTGGGGCTCAGAACAACCCTGAACGGTGCAGAAATATCATCATCATTCTCAAATTACTTGTCTGCCAAAAAGGCCTGAATAACTGTGTTGATTCTCGAGCCTTTGCTTCTGGGATCAACTGAAGAACCCGGAAGGCAGTTGGTCTCATTGTTTCTGAATAATTAGAAGATGAAGGCCCCCTACAATAGTAAGAAGTCCGATTCATAGACTATTTAAAAATAAGTTATTTTCAAGTAAAACAGTAACCTCAACTAAAGCCTGACAGGATGTGACTAAGTAGAGGTTAACCTTGACCTTTGTTAATGAATAGATAAGGTAAAGCAATTAGCACAAAATTGCATGCAAATGATGCGCCTACCAGACTAGTTGAAATGTCTCCAGCCATTTTTATTCAGATGATTAATTTCAAAGCTTACCATTTTTTAAAGCATTGGGGCTGCCTATACTGTGTACTGTGGATTATGGCTCTTTCAATTAACGAGATTTCACTCTGCTGTTCAGAGATTCAACCAAGGTTTCACTAATCTTAAGTAAAGAGTTTAAAATTAAGATCAAATTATGTAGGAAAAAAGCTGTGTGTGAGATACATTTATTTCTACATTTATATATTTCTTTCTATATCCATCTGTCTCTCTCTCTCTCTTTCTCTCTCCCCATCTCTCTCTCTCTCTGTCTCTCTCTCACACACACACACACACACACACACACACACACACACTTGTAAGGAATAGTGCATAGTATGGGGAACCATGGCCACCTCAAGAAGAGGGTGTTAGAAAGTATTTACAGGATATGGGCTTCTGTTCTGTGATTTGGGGAGAGTTTAAGGTTTGCTCTAGATTGGGTGCTATCAGGAAGCAGGGTCACTTCAATGACTGGATATTTCAATAATTTTATCCAGAAGAAGGGCAGACCAGAGAGATGCTAAAGCTATAATTGATAAACAAGCAGCAGCCACTCATATTAGACAGAAGAGGAAGATGTTTGGTCATTTCTGTGGATTGGACAATGGTCATGTTTTGCCTGGGGTCAGACATGATTAATGAGTGGTCATATTTCTGCCTTGGTCCATTACTGTCACTGAGCGGCATTGTCTGATGGTACTGTTCATGAGATTATTTATATTCAACAGGAGAATAGCAAGTCCTAGCTGTGAGTGCTGGATGACCTGGGATACTTCTTCCTTTCTTGATGTATTATGTTATATTAATATTATATCCCATCCTATCTTACCATATCTTATAGTAATATTATTCAGTATATATATATATATATAATATATATTTCTATATTATATTATATATATTAAAATATATATTTATATATAATATGGGCTTCCCAGCTGGCTCAGATGGTAAAGAATCTACCTGCAATGCGGGAGACCTGGGTTCGATCCCTGGGTCGGGAAGATCCCCTGGAGAAGGGAATGGCAACCCACTCCAGTATTCTTGCCTGGAGAATCCCATGGACAGAGGAGCCTGGTTGGCTATAGTCTATGGGGTTGTAAAGAGTTGGACATGACTTAGCAACTGAACAACAACAATATTTTACATATATGTGTATATATAATAGATAAAATACATTATATAGTGTATATATAATATATAAAATATATACTGAAATGAAAGTGTTAGTTGTTCAGTTGTGTCTGACTCTTTGCAACCCCATGGACTGCAGCATGCCAGGCTTCCCTGTCCTTCACTATCTCCCAGAGTTTCCTCAAACTCATGTCCATTGAGTTGATGCCATCCAAACATCTTATCCTCTGCCACCCCCTTCTCCTCGTGCCCTCAATCATTCTCAGCATCAGGGTCTTTTTCAACTAGCTGGCTCTTTGCATCAGGTGACCAAAGTATTGGCGCTTAAGCTTCAGCACCAGTCCTTCCAATGCATTTTCAGGGTTGATTTCCTTTAGGATTGACTGGTTTGATCTCCTTGAAGGCCAAGGGACTTTCAAGAGTCTTCTTCAGCACCACAGTTCAAAAGCATCAATTCTTTAGCACTCAGCCTTCTTTATGGTCCAACTCTCACACCCATACATGACTACTGGAGAAACCACAGCACTATACAGACCTTTGTTGGCAAAGTGATGTCTCTTTTTTAATACACTATTCTAGGTTTCTCATAGCTTTCCTTCCAAGAAGCGAACATCTTTTAACTCCATGGCTGTAGTCACCATCCACAGTGAATTTGAAGCCCAAGAAAATAAAATATATCACTGCTTCTTCTCTTTTTCCTCTTCTATTTGCCATGAAGTGATGGGACCAGATGCCATGATCTTACTTTTTTGGAATGTTGAATTTTAAGCCCGCTTTTTCACTCTCCTCTTTCACCTCATCAAGAGGCTCTTTAGCTCTTCTTCACTTTCTGCCATTAGAGTGGTATCACCTGCATATCTGAGGTTGTTGATATTTCTCCTGGAAATCTTGATTCTAGCTTGTGGCTTATCCAGCCTGGCATTTAACATAATGTACTCTGGCATATAAGTTAAATAAACAGGATGACAACATATAGCCTTGTCATACTCCTTTCCCAATTTGGAACCAGTCCATTGTTCCATGTCCAGTTCTATTGCTTCTTGACCTGCATACAGGTTTCTCAGTAGACAGGTAAGGTGGTCTGGTATTCCTATCTCTTGAAGAATTTCCCACAGTTTGTTGTGATCCACACAGTTGAAGGCTTTCATGTAGTCACTGAAGCAGATGTTTTTCTGGAATTCCCTTGCTTTCTCTGTGATCCAGTGAATGCTGGCAATTTGATCTCTGGTCTCTCTGCCTTTTCGAAACCCAGCTTGTACATCTGGAGGTTCTCAGTTCACATACTGCTGAAGCCTAACTTGAAGGATTTTGAGTGTAAACTTGCTAGCCTGTGAAATGAGCGCAATTGCACAGTAGTTTGAACATTCTTTGGCATTGCCCTTCTTTGGGATTGGAATGAAAGCTGACCTTTTCCAGTCCTGTAGCCACTGCTGAGTTTTCCAAATTTGGTGACATATTGAATGCAGAACTTTAACAACATCATCTTTTAGGATTTGAAATAGCTCAGCTTGAACTCCATCACCTCCACTAGCTTTATATGTGCCCTGCCACATCCACAGGCTCTGCCTCTACAGATTCAAGTGACTGTGGATGGAAAATATTCAGGAAAAAATTCCAGAAAGTTCCGAAAGGAAAAACTGGAATTTGCCAGGATCCAGGCAACTATTTACATAGAATTTATGTTGTATTAGGTATTATCGACAATCTAAAGATGATTGACAGTATGCAGGAGGATGTGTATAGGTTATTTGCAAACACTGTGGCATCATATAAAGGACTTGAACATCCTTTGGTTTTGGCATCCGCAGCAGGTACTGGAACCAGTCCCCTACTGGTACCAAGGGACAACCTTGGTACCCATAACCTATATTCCCATAACCTAGAATCAACTAGTATTAACTTAGTGTTCTTCCTTCTGGTCATGTATTCAGTGCTTAGATTTTCATTGGTTGGTTTTCTTTGTTTAAAGACTGTACACATGTTCTTTGGCTACTTTAGGAGACATGGTTTCCCCTCTGAGACATCCACAAAGTTAGGACACTCACTAGCACATCAGCACCATGATTCTTCAGGCCTGCCCTCATCCCAGTATGGTCTCTTTCCCTTCCAACCTGCCCACCTCTCTATCTCCACAGCCACCAAAAGCTTTCTCCTGCTTCAGATTCACTGTGAGAACACCATAGCATACGACCTCTGCTGGCGGTGACGGGGAGGTGCATTTTGGCAGCTGAGGGCACATGGCTACTCTACCTGCTTGCTCGCCCCCCATACAGAAGAGACCCTAAACTAAAGGAAGGATGGAAGTCCAGAGTTAGCAAATTGAGAGGGGCACTCTGACACTACACCACTCAGATTTTAGACCACTTAGGTTTCCGGTTGAGGGTTTGGGGATGCCCAACTTGATGGAGCAGGAATTTTGAAACCAAACACGTGATGGAATTGGGGTCCTGATCACCCCATGGCTCTTTATCTGATCTCCATCTTACAGCCAGTCTCAAGGGAATTGGGAACCTGACAGCCGTGGGTGAACATGTGCTGAGTCCTGAGGATGGAGTGATCTGGTGAAGGCCCCTTTATTTATTTATTTTAGTTTATTTACTTTTTAATTAAAGAATAATCGCTTTACAGAAGTTTGCTGTTTTCTGTCAAACCTCAACATGAATCAGCCATAGGTATACATATATCCCCTCCTCTTGAACCTCCCTCCCACCCCCCTCCCCATCCCACCCCTCTAGGTTGATACAGAGCCCCTGTTTGAGTTCCTTGAGACATACAGCAAATTCCCGTTGGCTAGCTATTGTGCATATGGTAACGTAAGTTTTCATGTTACTCTCTCCATACATCTCACCCTCTCCTCCCCTCTCCCCGTGTCCATAAGTCTGTTCTCCATGTCTTTTTCTCCATTGCTGCCCTGCAAATAAATTCTTCGGTACCATCTTTCTAGATTCTGTATGTATGCAATAGTATACAATATTTATCTTTCTCTTTCTGCCTTACTTCACTCTGTGTAATAGGCTCTAGGTTCATCCACCTCATTAGAACTGACTCAAATGCGTTCCTTTTTTATGGCTAATTAATATTCCATTGTGTATATGTACCACAATTTCTTTATCCATTCATCTGTCAATGGACATCTAGGTTTCTTCCATGTTCTAGCTATTGTAAATAGTACTTCAGTGAACATTGGGGTACATGTGTCTTTTTCAGTTTTGGTTTCCTCAGGGTATGTGCCTAGGAGTGGGATTGCTGGGTTATATGGTGGCTTTATTCCTAGTTTTTTAAGGAATCCCCATACCGTCTTCCATAGTGGCTATATCAATTTACATTCTCACCAACAAGTGCAAGAAGGGTCCCTTTTCTCCACACTCTCTCCAGCATTTATTGTTTGTAGACTTTTTTATGATGGCCATTCTGATCGATGTGAGGTAATATCTTGTAGTTTTGATTTGCTTTTCTCTAACAGTGAGCAATGTTGAGCATCTTTTTATGTGTTTGTTAGCCATCTGTATGTCTTCTTTGGAGAAATGTCTGTGTAGGTTTTTTTCCCGCTTTTTGATTGGGTTGTTGGTTTTACTGATATTGAGTTGTATGATCTGCTTGTATATTTTGAAAATTAATCCTTTCTCAGTTGTTTCATTTGCTATTATTTCCTCCTATTCTGAGGGTTGTCTTTTCACCTTGCTTATAGTTTCCTTTGCTGTGCAAAAGCTTTTAAGTTTAATTAGGTCCCTTTAAAAGGGACTTTTCTCTGGGACACCTTCCCTGACCCCTCCTATTATAGTCTCTTTCAAAGAAGTTCTTTGGGATGAGATGAGACCTGGAATGTTAATCTGGGTGTATAAGCTTCTTGGCCTTTCTGAAGCTGTTTCTATATCTTTAAAGAGGTGCTAAAAATAGTCTCCTCTTTGTAAGATTTGTTGTGAAAATGAGAGAAAACATCTACATAGTTCTGATATGTAGTTATATACTTAAAATGTGGTGGCCTAGCCTGCTCACTCAGCCTCAGTGCAATGATCTCTCAGAAATGAGAAAGAAGGGCAAGGAATGGGCCCTGACAAGCTGAGATGTCCTCAAAGGCTGAGAAGGGAAGACTTCTTCCTGTTCTTACCCCTTGCCTCAACTGAGAGCTGGCAGAATCTCCCCCCATCAAAATCTACTCTTAGGTAAGATTAGGGCTGTAACAGGGAGTCTGGCCTTAAGCTGGAAGACTGAAACTCTAAGGGGGAAACACCAAGCATCAGGCAGTGGATGGGAGAAGAACAGATGGAGAGGATTTGCTTCAGTGCCCCCTGAAATCCAGCCCACTCTACACACGAGAAAAAAGGCAGTTTTGGTCAGGAAGTGTTATTAAAGAAGTCACATGGTCCTAGTAGGACACAGTCATTTCCACTGACATGCCACCACAGGGGCTTCCAAACACTAAGACTGGGCTGACTGTTCCTCCTCAGACTTTCGGTTAAGGCTAATGATTCGTAAACAAGCTCATAACTGCAGGCTGGTCTTTCAGTGACCTTGAAGGATACTCCTTCTATAATCCCAACTTCTAATTTGCTTAATTTGTACTTCTAATAATAATGAAAAAGCCATCATGGACTCCCTTCCCCTCTCTGCCCTCCTCCTGTCCCTTCTACCTAATCCAGCCTAAGGCTGTGATCCCTTCATGGGACTGTGGCAAAGGGGCTTGCATAACTCAATGAAGCTACGAGCCATACTGTGTAGAGCCACTCAAGATGGATGGTCATAGTGGAGAGTTCTGACAAAACGTGGTCCACTGGATGAGGGAATGGCAAACCACCCCAATATTCTTGCCATGAGAACCCCATGAACAGTATGAAAAGGCAAAAAGGTATGACACCCGAAGATGAGCCCCCTAGGTTGGAAGGTGTCCAATATGCTACTGCAGAAGAGCAGAGGGCAATTACTAATAGCTCCAGACAGAATGAAACAGCTGGGACAAAGTGGAAACGACACTCAGGTGTGGAAGTGTCTGGTGATGAAAGTAAATTCCAATGCTATGAAGAACAATATTGCATAGGAACCTGGAATGTTAGGTCCATGAATCAAGGTAAACTGAATGTGGTCAAACAAGAGATGGTAAGACTGAACATCAACATTTTAGGGATCAGTGAACTGAAACGGATAGGAATGGGTGAATTTAATTTGGATGACCATTATATCTACTACTGTGAGCAAGAATCCTTTAGAAGAAATGGAGTAGCCCTCATAGTCAACAGAAGAGTCCAAAATGCAGTATTTGAATGCAGTCTAAAAAATGACAGAATGATCTCGGTTTGTTTCCAAGGCAAACCATTCAACATCACGGTAATCTATGTCCCAACCACTGATGCTGAAGAAGCTGAAGTTGACCAGTTTTATGAAGACTTACAAGAACTTCTAGAACTAACACCAAAAAAAGACATCCTTTTCATCATAGGGGATTGAAATGCAAAAGTAGGAAGTCAAGAGATACCTGGAGTAACAGGCAAGTTTGACCTTGGAGTACAAAATGAAGCAAGACAAAGGCTAACAGAGTTTTGTCAAGAGAACACCTTGGTCATAGCAAACATCCTCTTCTAACAACACAAGAGATGACTTTACATGTAGATATCACCAAATGGTTAATACTGAAATCAGATTAATTATATTCTTTGCAGCCAAAGATGGAGAAACTCTTTACAGTGAGCAAAAACAAGACCTGGAGCTGACTGTGGCTCAGATCATCAGCTCCTTATTGCAAAATTCAGACTTAAATGGAAGAAAGTAGGGAAAACCACTAGGCCATTCAGGTGTGACCTAAATCAAATCCCTTATGATTACACAGTGGAGGTGACAAGTAGATTCAAGGGATTAGATCTGATAGACAGAGTGCCTGAAGAACTATGGACTGAGGTTTGTAACACTGTACAGGAGGTGGGACCAAAACCATTCCAAAGAAAAAGAAATGCAAGAAGGCAAAATGATTGTCTGAGGAGGCTTTACAAATAGCTGAGGAAAGAAGAGAAGTGATTACAGCATACTGACACATGTATATGGAATTTAGAAAGGTGATAACGATAACCCTATATGCAGAACAGAAAAAGAGACACAGAAATACAGAACAGACTTTTGAACTTTGTGGGAGAATGTGAGGGTGGGATATTTCAAAAGAACAGCATGTATACTATCTATGGTGAAACAGATCACCAGCCCAGGAGGGATGCACGAGACAAGTGCTCCGGCCTGGTGCACTGGGAAGACCCGGAGGAATCGGGTGGAGAGGGAGGTGAGAGGGGGGATCGGGATTGGGAATACATGTAAATCCATGGCTGATTCATATCAATGTATGACAAAACCCACTGGAAAAAAATAATAATAATAAAAATAAATAAATAAATAAAAAAAATTTAAAAAAAATAAAAAAAAAAATAAAAAAAAAAAAAAGAAAAAAAGAAAGAAGAGAAGTGAAAGGCAAGGGAGAAAGGGAAAGATATACCCAACTGAATGCAGAATTCCAGAGAATAGCAAGGAGAAATAAGAAGGCCTTCTTCAATGAACAATACAAAGAAAGAGAGGAAAACAATAAAATGGTAACGACTAGAGATCTCTTTAAAAAAAAACTGGAGATATCAAGGGAACATTTCATGCAAACATGGGCATGATAAAGAACAGAAACAGTAAGGACCCATCAGAAGCAGAAGAGATTAAGAAGAGGTGGCAAGAATACACAGAAGAACTATACAGAAAAGGTCTTAATGACCCAAATAACCACAACGGTGTGATCACTCACCTAGAGCCAGACATCCTGGAGTGTGAAGTGGGCCTTAGGAAGCATTACTACAAACAAAGCTAGTGGAGGTGATGGAATTCCAGCTGAGCTATTTCAAATCCTAAAAGATGATGTTGTTAAAGTGCTGCATTCAATTTGTTAGCAAATTTGGAAAACTCAGCAGTGGTTATAGGACTGGAAAAAGTCAGTTTTCATTCCAATCCCAAAGAATAGCAGTGCCAAAGAATATTCAGACTACTGTACAGTTACACTCATTTCACATGCTAGCAAGGTTATGCTCAAAATTTTCAAAGCCAGGCTTCAATAGTATCTGAACTGAGAACTTCCAGATGTACAAGCTGAGTTTAGAAAAGGCAGAGAGACCAGAGATTAAATTGCCAGCATTCACTGGATCACAGAGAAAGCAAGGGAATTCCAGAAAAACACCTACTTCTTCAGCGACTACACGAAAGCCTTTGACTCTGTGGATCACAACAAACTGTGGGAAATTCTTCAAGAGATAGGAATACCAGACCACCTTACCTGTCTACTGAGAAACCTGTATGCAGGTCAAGTAGCAACAGCTAGAACTGGACATGGAACAATGGACTGGTTTCAAATTGGGAAAGGAGTAATGACAAGGCTGTATATTGTCACCCTATTTATTTAACTTATATGCCAGAGTACATTATGTGAAATGCCAGGCTGGATGAGCTACAAGCTAGAATCAAGATTGCTAGGAGAAATATCAATAACCTCAGATATGCAGGTGATACCACTCTAATGGCAGAAAGTGAAGAAGAGCTAAAGAGCCTCTAGATGAGGTGAAAGAGGAGAGTGAAAAAGCGGGCTTAAAATTCAACATTCCAAAAAGTAAGATCATGGCATCTGGTCCCATTACTTCATGGCAAATAGAAGGGGAAAAACTGGAGAAGCAGTGATATATTTTATTTTCTTGGGCTTCAAAATCACTGCAGACGTTGACTACAGCCATGAAATCAAAAGATGGTTGCTCCTTGGAAGGAAAGTTATGATAAACCTAGACAACATGTTAAAAAGCAAAGATGTCACTTTCATGACAAAGGTCCATATAGTCATATATCTACTACTGTGGGCAGGAATCCCTTAGAAGAAATGGAGTAGCCATGATGGTCAACAAAAGAGTCTGAAATGCAGTACTTGGATGCAATCTCAAAAACGACAGAATTATCTCTGTTCATTTCCAAGGCAAACCATTCAATACCATGGTAATGCAAGCCTATGCCCCAACCAGTAATGCTGAAGAAGCTGAAGATGAATGGTTCTATGAAGACCTATAAGACCTTCTAGAACTAACACCCAAAAAAGATGTCCTTTTCATTATAGGGGACTGGAATGCAAAAGGAGGAAGTCAAGAAACACCTGGAGTAACAGGCAAATTTGGCCTTGGAGTACAGAATGAAGCAGAGCAAAGGCTAATAGAGTTTTGCCAAGAGAACACACTGGTCATAGCAAACACCCTCTTCCAACAACACAAGAGAAGACTCTTCACATGAACATCACCAGATGGTCAACACCGAAATCAGACTGATTATATTCTTTGCAGCCAAAGATGGAGAAGCTCTATACAGTCAGCAAAAAGAAGACCAGGAGCTGACTGTGGGCTCAGATCATGAACTCCTTATTGCCAAATTCAGACTTAAACTGAAGAGAGTAGGGATAACCACTAGACCATTCAGGTATGACCTAAATCAAATCCCTTATGACTATACAGTGGAAGTGAGAAATAGATTTAAGGGACTAGATCTGGTAGACAGAGTGCCTGATGGACTATGGATGGAGGTTCATGACATTGTACAGGAGACAGGGATCAAGACCATCCCCATGGAAAAGAAATGCAAAAAGGCAAAATGATTGTCTGAGGAGGCCTTACAAATAGCTGTGAAAGGAAGAGAAGTGAAAAGCAAAGGAGAAAAGGAAAGATATTCCCATTTGAATGCAGAGTTCCAAAGAATAGCCAGGAGAGATAAGAGAGCCTTCTTCAGCGATCAATGCAAAGAAATAGAGGAAAACAACAGAATGGGAAAGACTAGAGATCTCTTCAAGAAAATTAGAGATACCAAGGGAACATTTCATGCAAAAATGGGATCAATAAAGGACAGAAATGGTATGGACCTAACAGAAAAAGAAGATATTAAAAAGAGGTGGCAAGAATACACAGAAGAACTGTACAAAAAAGATCTTCATGACCCAGATAATCACAATGGTGTGATCACTCACCTAGAGCCAGACATCCTGGAATGTGAAGTCAAGTGGGCCTTAGAAAGCATCACTACGAACAAAGCTAGTGGAGGTGATGGAATTCCAGTTGAGCTATTTCAAATCCTGAAAGATGATGCTGTGAAAGTGCTGCACTCAATATGCCAGCAAAGTTGGAAAACTTAGCAGTGGCTACAGAACTGGAAAAGGTCAGTTTTCATTCCAATCCCAAAGAAAGGCAATCCCAAAGAATGCTCAAACTACCGCACAATTGCACTCATCTCACACGCTAGTAAAGTAATGCTTAAAATTCTCCAAGCCAGGCTTCAGCAATACATGAACCAAGAACTTCCAGATGTTCAAGCTGGCTTTAGAAAAGGCAGAAGAACCAGAGATTAAATTGCCAATATCCTCTGGATCATCAAAAAAGCAAGAGAGTTCCAGAAAAACATCTATTTCTGCTTTATTGACTATGCCAAAGCCTTCGACTGTGTGGATCACAATAAACTGTGGAAAATTCTGAAAGAGATGGGAATCCCAGACCACCTGACCTGCCTCTTGAGAAACCTGTATGCAGGTCAGGAAGCAACAGTTAGAACTGGATATGGAACAACAGACTGGTTCCAAATAGGAAAAGGAGTATGTCAAGGCTGTATATTGTCACCCTGCTTATTTAACTTATATGCAGAGTACATCATGAGAAATGCTGGGCTGGAGGAAGCACAAGCTGGAATCAAGATTGTCGGGAGAAATATCAATAACCTCAGATATGCAGATGACACCATGCTTATGGCAGAAAGTGAAGAGGAACTAAAAAGTCTCTTGATGAAAGTGAAAGAGGAGAGTGAAAAAGTTGGCTTAAAGCTTAACATTCAGAAAACTAAGATCATGGCATCTGGTCCCATCACCTCATGGGAAATCGATGGGGAGACAGTGGAAACAGTGTCAGACTATTGTTTTGGGCTCCAAAATCACTGCAGATGGTGACTGCAGCCGTGAAATTAAAAGACGCTTACGCCTTGGAAGGAAAGTTATGACCAACTTAGATAGCATATTAAAAAACAGAGAGATTACTTTGCCAACAAAGGTCCGTCTGGTCAAGGCTATGGTTTTTCCAGTCGTCATGTATGGATGTGAGAGTTGGACTGTGAAGAAAGCTGAGCGCCAAAAAATTGATGCTTTTGAACCGTGGTGTTGGAGAAGACTCTTGAGAGTCCCTTGGACTGCAAGGAGACCCAACCAGTCCATCCTAAAGGAGATCAGTCCTGAATATTCATTGGAAGGACTGATGCTGAAGCTGAAACTCCAGTACTTTGGCCACCTCATGCGAAGAGTTGACTCATTGGAAAAGACCCTGATGGTGGGAGGGATTGGGGGCAGGAGGAGAAGGGGACAACAGAGGATGAGATGGCTGGATGGCATCACCGACTCGATGGGCATGAGTTTGAGTAAACTCCCGGAGTTGGTGATGGACAGGGAGGCCTGGCGTGCTGTGATTCATGGGGTTGCAAAGAGTCGGACACGACTGAGTGGCTGAACTGAACTGAACTGATGGTTTCTCCAGTAGTCATGTATGGTTGTGAAAGTTGGAACATAAAGATGGCTGAGTGCTAACGAATTGATGCTTTAGAACTGTGGTGCTGAAGAAGACTCTTGAGAGTCCCTTGGACTGCAAGGAGATCAAACCAGTCAGTCCTAAAAGAGATCAACCCTAAAAATTCATTGGAATGACTGGTGCTGAAGCTTAAGCTCTAATACTTTGGCCACCTGATGCCAGCTCACTGGAAAATACCCTGATGCTGGGAAAGATCAAGGGCAGGAGGAGAAGGGGACAACAGAGGATAAGGATGGCATCACCAAGTCAATGGACATGAGTTTGAGCAAACTCTGAGAGATGATAGTGAAGGACAGGGAAGACTGGCATGCTGCAGTCCATGGTGTCACAAAGAGTTGGACATGACTCAGCTACTGAACAACAACAAAATCTCCCAGACTGAGAATGCCACCTGAGACACAGGCTGTTTTATTTCCCTATCGCAGAGCTGAGCTGGAGGCTCCCTGAAGACAGGGCCCAATATGTGGTTTTAACATTTCATCAAATGCTTCTACATGCCAGGCACTGTGATTTGTCTCTCTCTCTCTTTTTTTTCCAAATTAAAAAATATTCACAGAAAGTTGTGAAGATACTACAGCGAGTTCTTATGTATTTTTTGCCCACTTAGTCCCGACGGTTAAATCTTTCGTTCCTCTAGTAGAATAACAAAATTGGGAAATGGACACTGGTGCAATGTCTGTATGAGTTCAATGTCATTTCATGACAGGTGTAACCACTGCCTTGGTTAAGATCCAGAACTATTCCACCAGCACAAAAATCCCCCTCTAGCTACTTCTGTACAGTCACTTGCTTTCACTTCCCCTCTGCCTTCACTCCTAACCCCTGGAAATGACTCATCTGTGCTCCAACTCTGTACTTTTGTCACTTCAAGAAAGTTACACACATGGAATCAGATTGTGTGTAGCCTTTAGAGGTTGGTTTTTTCCATTCAGCATAATGCCTTTGATATCCATCCAAGTCATTGCATGTCTCTATAGTTTCTGTTCATTTTTTTTTCCATTGGTAGCTAGTGCTTTTGGTATCATGTTTAAGAACTCTATCAAGTCCCTGGTTCTGAAGCTTTTCTCCTGTGTGTTCTCACTCTCCACTCTAGAGAATGGGGGAAACAAACCCTCCCTTCCCCCAAGTTCCACAGCTGATCTATCATGATGTCAAAGATGATCCCACATCCTAACTGGGCCTGGTCCATGGCCACCACTCTGCATGTTCACCGCCTGCATCATAGGAGACTTTCGTCATCACCTCCCACCTGAATGCCTGGAGCAGCTTTCCAACTGTCTCCCCATTTTTACCCTTGGCTGCCCCCCAAACTCAAGGCAAACTTGATTCTGTGTCCTGCCAGAAGCCCTTAAGTAGCTTCCCAAAGCTTTTGGTGAAGTGAAAAGTGAAAGTGTTAGTTGTTCAGTCACGTCCAGGTCTTTGCAACCCCATGGACTGAATCCCGCCAGGCCCCTCTGTCCATGGAATTCTCCAGGCAAGAATACTGGAGTGGGTTGCCATTTCCTTCTCCAGGGGATCTTCCCTACCCAGGGATTGAACCTGGGTCTCCTACATTGCAGGTGGATTCTTTATCATCTGAGCCACAGAGAAGCCCGAAGTTCTTAGGCTGCACCCTAAATCTTGTGGTCCATGAGGCCCCTCTTTGCCAATCTCCCAGAACTCACAGAGCCTCTCTTCCCACTTCCCTCAGCCCCAACCTCTGGCCAGCTTTCTGTTCTTTGAAAGAACATGCCATCTGGCCTCTGGGCTCGCATGTGCAGTGTCCTCTCCCACCTCTCCACCTGGCCAAATTCTTCTCATTCTTCACGTTTCAGCTTTAAATATCACCTCTGTAAAGGCTTCCTAGACCCCTCCACTGAATGAGGGCCTCCCTATCAAAGTATTTAGCACAATCGTAATTAATTAGTTATTCACGAAAGAAATTAATCTCTGTCATGTCTACTGATTAGACTCTAAGCTCCCAAGGAAGCCATGGATATCCAGTTCACCCTTGAATTTCCAGCTCCCGGAGAAGTGTCAGCTCTTAGCGGCTGTTTGGCAGATTCTTCTTGAGTACACACATGAAGGAAAGTTGAAGCTGCTGGTCCTGAGTTACTGTAACTTTAAAAGACAGGGAGGGACTTGGAGCTATTGGGAGGCAGGGATGACTGAATAACACACTGGCTGAACAGCTGGTTGTTCGAGAGGCCTCCTCACTGTAACCTCAGCCCCCTCTTTCTTCCCTCTTCCAGCCTCCCTTTACGGGTGAGAGGCCCCGAGAAGGGAGAAGGTTTTTATGAGGTGCTAGGGACCCATTTTTTGAGACTTATATGTCTGCAAAATGTTGGCAGTTTCTTCAGGACACTTAGATTTCAGGTTTGGCAGCGCTAACTGGAAAGCGTCCTAGGATCTTTAGGAGGTGGGGCGTGGCTTCTGGGTAAGAGAGGCCTCTTTTACTTACCCTATCCAAACAAGTCCCCCTCCTCTCTGCTCCCCCATGAGGCTGTAAGTTCCAGAAGCGCAGAGAGCCTGCCCTGTTCACCACTGTGCCTCCAGGGCCCAGCGTGTGATAGGCTCATCATAAATATTTATTAAGTGAAGGAATGGGGAATGAATGAATGAACAAATGAATGGTTAGCTGAATTGCTGAAGGGACCACAAGTTGCCTGGAAGCCAAAACTGACTGACCTGATTATATGCTCTTGTCCTCCTGTCTTTCTTGGGACCTCTGCCTTGTTCTCTCATCCCAGGCTGAGGGCATCCAGAGGGTGGGAGCAGAGGCCCCCCAGGCCATCCTCGGGGAGGGTTGGCCCTGAACGGTTCAAGGCTCCTTGCTGCAGCTCCCCCCTCCCCCGACTCCCCCATTCAGCCCTTCCTGGCCTCAGAGTTGCTCATGGCTTTCCAAGTTGGCAACTTGCAAATGGATGAACTAATTCCAGCAAATAGTTTCTGATTCCCTCCCTCCCAAGCAGCACGTGCATTTTCATAGCTCAGTTTTATCACTGGAGACCTGGGGGTAGGGGCAACTGTGGAGAGATGTGGCACTTGGGAAAGTGTCCAGACCGTCCCTCCCCCTGGCAGAGTGGGAGGTGGGTGCTGCTACCCACCCCTCCCCCGCAAGAAAGTAAGAAGAAAACACCCTCCCCACCTCATCCCAGCTGGAGGAGGTGACTGGGAAGGCCCTGGAGAGCCACCTGTGGGAGGCGCCCTCTTGGGAGAGACCCAAACCCCAAACTTGTTTCTCTGCCTTTAAATAGGTCACTGAAATGTCAGAGCTGGGAGAGAGGGAAGCGGCCTCCCTGGGCAGCACCCCTCAGGGACAGGCCAGGCTGGCAGCAGCTCCTGAGGCTCAGCTTGGAATTTGTGTGGAAAGGCCTGGCAAGGCCTTGCGCCATTCCCTCAGGAGAGGCTCCAGGTTGGGGCGAGGAGGGGCTGCATTTCCTTAGTCTTACCTGTTACATTTGGACATCTCTGTGCTGTGGAACATGTCCAGCCCAGAAGCCTGGCCCCAGCTGGGGCACTGACTCATTCTCTGTGTGAACCTTGCACAGGTCTCAGCCCTGTCTGGCTTTAGAGTTTACAAATGTAGAACGAGCATGCTTCCTGCCCTGTGTGCTTCCAGAAGGCGATGGGAAGCAAAGGTGATAACAGAATGGAAAGTCCGTGGTCAGAGTAAGAAGCTTTTCTTCTCTCCCATCGCTGCTGGTTCCCTGAACTGGCTGCTGGCCTGTTCCATAGGCCCGGGCGGGCTCTCTTACCTTGGCGTCTCAGAGAGAAGTTTCGCCCAGGGCAGGGGGCTCTCTACATGGGATGCTACAGAGGGCCCTTCAAAGTCTCACCTTTGTCCTGGTGAGCTCTGAACCTTCCTTCTCCCCAACTGGAGCTAACCCCTGGCTTGAGACATTCTTTCACTATCAGCATGAATGTGCCTGTGAGAGCTCAATAGCCCAGTCGTGTCTGACTCTTTGCAACCCCATGGACTGTAGCCCACCAGGCTCCTCTGTCCATGGAATTCTCCAGGCAACAGTACTGGACTGGATTGCCATTACCTTCTCCAGGGGGTCCTCCTGCAACCCAGGGATTGAACTCATGTTTCCTGCATTGCCAGGCAGTCACTAGTGTCACCTGGGAAGCCTTGTCAGCATGAACAAGCACGGACAAAATACCTGCTGGAGCAGTGACTCAGGCTAAGCCATGGCCCCCTCCTCTGGTCAGTAGCAATGAGGACAGGAAAGGAGAGAAACAGGGGGGAAGATCTTCCTTTTTGTGTACTGCTTTACAACTTACCAAGTGTTTCACATTTTCATTTAATCTTCAAATTTTATTTACAGTGATGAAATGGAATTTCAGAGAGGCTAAGCAATTTGTCCAAGGTCACAAAGCATACTAGAGACCGGGCTTCAAAGTATTTTGATTTTAAATTCAAGGCAGTTTGTCTATAAAAAGTTGCTCTTCTATCATCCCCAGGAAGCCCTTGTTGAGATATAATGGGAGACAGATTATTTCAGGGCCTTGACTGTCCACTAACACCTCAGCATGGATTACTATAGCAGGGCCCACGAGAAGGGGACAAATAGAGCAACAGAAGGAACTTTTCTTTTTAAATGGCATTTAAAAAAAATTTTTGAGCTAGGTTGACACGCCCCTGCAAGAAATAATACCAAGATCCCATTTACTCTTTACCCAGTTTCTCCCAATGGTAACACATTGCAAAAACTACAGGATAATGTCACAACCAGGGTATGGCATTAATACTGTCAAAAGATACAGACTATTTCCACTGCCACAAGGATCCCTGATATTGCCCCTTTATAGCCACAGCCACTTCTATCCCACCTCAACCCCCTCCTCATTCCCTGGCAACCACTTACCTGTTCTTCATTTCTATAATTCTGTCATTTCAAGAATGTTACCTGAATAAAATTATACAGTAGGTGTAACCTTTAGAGATTGACTTTTTTTTTTTCACTCAGTATGATTCTCAAGAGATTTGTTCAAGTTGTTGCACATATCAAGACTTGATTCTTTTTATGTCTGGGTAGTAATCCAAGGTATGGATTTTCAGTTTGCTTTGCCATTCACCTGCTGGAGGACATCTAGGCTGATTCCAGATTTTGGCTATTAAAAATAAAGCTGCTATCAATACTCATGTACAAGTGTTTGTGTGACTGTAAGTTTTCATCTTTCCAGGACAGATGCCCAACAGTGTAAGAACTGGGTCATATAGTAGCTGCATGTTTATCTTTTAAAGAAACTGCCAAACTGCTTTCCAGAGTAGCCAAACCATTTTATAGCCCCACCAGCAGTATGGGAAAGTCACTCAGTCATGTCCAACTCTCTGTAACCCCACTGGACTGTAGCCCACCAGGCTCTTCTGTCCATGGAACTCTCCAGGCAAGAATACTGGAATAGGTAGCTATTACCTTCTCCAAGGAATCATCCTGGCTCAGGGATCCAACTCAGGTCTCCTGTATTACAGGCAGAGTCTTTACCATCTGAGCCACCAGGGGATGACAGAGGATGAGATGGTGGGATGGCATCACAGACGCAATGGACAAGAGTTTGCACAAACTCCAGGAGATGGTGAAGGACAGGGAAGCCAGGCATGCTGCAGTCCATGGGGTCGCAAATGAGTCAGACACGACTTAATGACTAAACAACAACATGCAACATATGAATGACTCTATTTCTCTAAATCCTCACCATCATTTGGTGTTGTCACTATTTTCTTTCATTTTAAACTTTCTGATGGGTATGTCACTGTGGTTTTAGTTTTCATTTCCCAAATAATGGCTAGTGATATTGGGAAAGTTTTAATGTACTTGTTGGCTATCTGTATATCCTTTTGGGTGAAATACCTGTTCATGTCATTTTGGCCATTTTAATTGGATTGTTGTGTTTTTTTTTCTGAAGTTGAGTTTGAGAGTTCTTTATATATTCTCGACACTAGTCCTTTGTTGGACATGTGCTTTGCAAATATTTTCTGCCAGTCCGTAGCTCGTCTTTCCATCCTTTTAACAGGGCCTTTCACAGACTAAAAGTTGTTACTTTGATGAAGTCCATCTTACCATTTTTTAAATGGATCATGCTCTTGGTATCAAGTCTAAGAACTTTTGCCTCACCCTAGATCCTGAAGATTTTCTTCTATTGGTTTTCCTAAAAGTTTTTTAATTTTACATTTTATACTTAAATCCATCATCCATTTTGAGTTAACTTCTTTGGGGGGGGGGGACTGTTAATATCTACTTGCTCCAGCATAATTGCAACTTTATCAACAATCAGTTGACCCTGTTTGTGTGACTAGTTCTAGATTCTCTACTGTGTTCATTAATCTATATGTATATTACTCTGATTCCATCCACTTGTTATTTTTCTCTGCCTTTCCATATAAATTTTAGAATAAGCTTGCTGGATTTTGCATTAAACATATACATAATTTGGAGGAGATATGACATTTTTATTCTTTTAAATCTTCTAATTCATGAACACCCCTATATCTCTCCATTTATTTAGACCTTCAATTTCTTTCATCAGTGTTTTGAAGTTTTCAGCAAAGAAATGCTGTATATATTTTGTTGGATTCATACTTAAGTATTTAAATTTTTGAGCAATTGTAAATGGAATTGTATTTAAAAATTTTTGTGTCCTTGCATTCATTACTAATATAAGGGATTTTGTGTCCATGCATTCATTGCTAATAAACAGGAATATAATCAATATTTTTATTTTACTCTTCTATCTTGTGACCTTGTGAACTCACTTATTGGTTCTAGATTTTTTTGTAGCTAGATTGGGATTTTCTATTTAGACAACCATGCCATCTGCAAATAGGGACAATTCTTTTTTCTTTGTTTTATAGCTGTGTACCTTCCCATGTGGCAGAGCCTTCTTACTGTTGGGCAGCAGAAAATTCCTCATTTTCCATTAGGTCTCCTCTGATGCCATCTTGGGGGGAGGTGGGGGCATCTCCTACAGCCTCCTGAGGGAGGAAGTATGGTCTCCTCACTCAGCCTCTGCTGCCTTTAGTGGGGATGGGGCCACAGTTTTTCTGTGCTGTCTGACTGGAGTAGAGTATTTATTTAAAATTGTTTTCTATCTTATGGCCTCTTCCTTTCCTGGTCCTTTGGCTAGCGAAAGCAGGGGCTTTTTTGGACTGTGTCTCTTGTCCTTTTTCAGCTGTCTTCTTTAGTCTAAAGTCTGAGATACCTGAGGCAAAAAGAAAGTCCAAGGAACTCCCTGCTACTGTTGTTCCTCGTGTCCTAAGGCCTCCAGTCTGCCGTTTTCTCTCTACCTTTGAGTCTTTCTCCCCCTCCTCCTCCTTCTTCATAGTGTCCAGCATTCTTATTTGCATTTAGCTGGAGGAATAATGTTCATCTACTCCATCCTCCTGGAAGCAGAAGTCTCCACAGGAAGGTTTTAAAGTAGGCCTGAGAGAGAGGGGAAGAGATCTGGAATTCGGATTTTATAGCTCCACCTAGGTATTGCGGGCCTGCCTCTGGGCTAGGTACATCAATCGGTCCAGATCATCCCAGCGGTCCCAGTTGCCTGAGGTACAAGGTATTGACAGGGATGTATAAAAAGGCAGCTGGGAGGCCCCTAAACATGGCCCAGATTCCAGTTATCCAATTGCACTGTGCTGAGACTTCAGAAGGCTGGGGCAGGCCCCAAGAGCAGCTTTGGCCAGGATTCCAGAGTGAATTGGCCAGACTCCCAGCAGCCTGTAGGTGGCACCTGGCATCAAGGAATTCAGATGTGGGCCTTCCAGGGAGTCCAGTGACTGTGGCCATGACAGTGTTGGTCCCAAGTGTGAGCTCAGCTGATTCAACCAGGTCTTCTTCCTTTAAGTCCACAGGGCCCTGCAGTGAGACTGAGTTCCTCCTTCCAAATGCAGAGACTACCCAGGACGTGGCTGCTCGGAAAGTGGGAGCCTCTCATTTCAGTTTTTTTTTTTTTCCCTCTCATTTCAGTTTTAATGAAGGTTTGTTAAAGGAAAATGTCTGATTCATTGCAAATTAACTCATCAAGCACCAGAGCCTTTTGGTGTGGCTCCTCTTCCTTTATCCATCAGATATCATTTTGTACCAGGCTCAGTTGTAGACACTGTGGATATAAAACAGATAAAATTCCTTTTCCCAAGGAACCTCCCAGTGGAATTATTCTTAAAAATTTTACGTATTTATTTTTGGCTGTGCTGGATCTTCGTTGCTGTGTGGGCTTTTCTCTGGTTGCTGTGAGCAGCGGGCTACTCTTTTGATCCGGTGTACTGTGTGCTGCAGTTAGCAGTGGATGTTTGGAGATCAGAGAGAAGCTTATCTAGAATTGTTTGTTTTCTAAGGAATTGCTTTATTTTTATTATTTTTAACCCCCCCTCCCAGTTTTATTGAGATAGAGTTGACATACAGCACTGTACAAGATTATAGTGCCCAGATAATGATTTGACTTATGTGGATCATGAAATGATTATCACAATAACTTTAGTGAGTATCCATCATCTCACACAGATACAAAATTAAGGAAATACAAAAATATTTTTTCCTTGCGATGAGAACTGTTAGGATTTACTCTCTTTTTTAAAAAGTCTAGAAGTCTTCCCAGGTGGCACTAGTGGTAAAGAACTCGCCTGCCAGTGCAGGAGAGGTAAGGGACCTGGGTTCATTCCTTGGGTTGAGAAGATCTCCTGGAGGAGGACATGGCAACCCACCCCAGTATTCTTGTCTGGAGAATTCCATGGACATAGCATCCTGGTAGGCTACAGTCCATAGGGTTGCAAAGAGTCCGACAGGACTGAGCAACTTAGCACACATTGGATTTGTTACAATATTGCTTCTGTCTTACATTTTGGTTTTTTGGCCACAAAGCATGTGGGATCTTAGTTCCCTGACCAGAGATTGAACCTGCACCCCTTGCATTGAGAGGCAAAGTCTTAACCCCCTGGACCATTAGGGAAGCCCCCAGATTTACTTCCTTAACAGCTTTCAATGATATCATACAGCAGTGCTAATTACATTTACCATGTTGTACTTACATCCCTAGTACTTATTGATCTTATAAGCAGAAGTTTGTATCTTTTGACCACCTTCATTTAGTTCTCCTTCCCTCACCCCCACCTCTTTTTCAATGAACTTGTTTATTTGTTTTCAATGGATAATTGATGAACAACAGTATGTTAATTCCTCCTTCTGAATCACACAACACAGTGATTCAGTATTTCCATACATTTCAAAATGATCACCACGAGAAGTCTAGCTCTCTGCTGTCACGATACAAAGATATTATGTAATTATAATTGTTTTAATTATTGACTAGATTCCTCATACTATACATTTCATACCTGTGATAGAATTGTTGTTCATAAAAATTATCACAGTGATCTACAAAGCACACGAATCCCACCTGCCTAAGGAAAACTGGACTTGGCTGCATTTCTTGCTCAGCTCTGTGCCTTTCCTCATACCCCCCGCATTTGTGGCTGGATCCAGATTGCCCTGAGGAATCTGTTGCTTCGCTAACACATGAATTTTTGGTTGTGCCCCACAGTGTGGCTACCACTTTGGCATCTGGCACCAGGCTCAGGGTCCAGAGGCAGGGATAGAAAAAGGATTCCAGAGACAATGGACTGTGTGGCCAGCAGGCAGTCAGTTGGTGGCGAGTGGCTCTTCGAGAGGCTCTTTACCACAGGGGTCAGACGGCTGGGGTGCCGAGTACTCCTGCTGTAGCGCCCTCTGTAAGCTCAGCCCAGAGTACATATGCCTCCATTTCCCATCTGTGGTTTCTCACAACTGAGCCTGTTCATCAAAGCCGGCCAGAGCCTGCTTCTGAAACCCTGGGTCCTGGGCAGAACAATGCAATTGAGAGAACAACAGGGCCAGTGTTGCCCAGAAGGACTATTGTTGGAGAGATATTAATAGGCTCTTTGGACTCTGGGCCCAGATACACTTTGTCATCTGTTGACCCCTGCTCACCAGGCCCCCAAAGCCTGTGGCTCCTTGCAGATGTGGTCTCCAGGTTCCCGGAGGAGTGTAGATGTGACTAATGGCAATGACTATGGCAGTGGGGTCTGTTTTGTTGTGTAGCTGGACTTGGCCTGAGCTTGCTAGTTACTCCCTCCTTCTGTTTTTTGTTACATCCACTAAAGAAGTGTTTGTTTTCTTTTTAAAAATTTATCAAAGAGACACTCAAGTTTCTATGTAGGGAAAATCAGATGCCCCTTGTTGCTTATTTCCTAGGAGTTATGGAGATTTCTTTCCATCTTGTTTGTTTAGCTGGCATTGTTATTAAGAACCACTTGCAGGAAATCAAAGTAAGTTGCAGCATATATGTTTACGAGCAGATTACAGGGCTCCACTCACAGAATTGCAGACTGGCTGGACTTCAGAGGGCATCCTTCGAGGGTCAGGCTGGTTAAAAATGTCTTAATACCATTCTGGATAGAAAAATCATTTAAAGAAATAATTAAAGTTATTAAAAACAAAACTAATTAAAATGTAAGGACAGAGAAGAAGTAGGTTTCAGGAGGAGGTCATCTCTTCTCTATTTGTAGCTGGTGTAAGATTTCCATTTGGAGAATTCCAGGAAGGAATGAATTGCCATTTGACCATGAGGTGATCGTTCAGTGGAATCCATCAGAGTTTAAGGCATTGTACTTGAAGTGTTGGCCACTGGATGCCCGCCCCCCGGTGAAGATTGGATGGGGGGCAGTGGTAGGAGTGGGGTGGGATGGGGTGGGGGGTGGGTCACCCTCTGGTCGCTTCCCCTCAGGCCTAGTGCACATCCACATGAACTTTGGGGACTGGTTTACAGTCTAGCCAGCCAGAGAAAACAGTATGAATGAGAAAAACATTTACTGAGTACTCCTTCTGTGCCCAGGTCTGGTTCCAACGGTTTTGACCTAGATACAGGCACATCTTATTTAACTTATTTAACACGCTTATTTAACTTATATGCAGAGTACAGCATGAGAAACACTGGGCCGGATGAAGCACAAGCTGGAGTCAAGATTGCCAGGAGAAATATCAATAACCTCAGATATGCAGATGACACCACCTTTATGGCAGAAAGTGAAGAAGAACTAAACAGCCTCTTGATGAAAGTGAAAGAGGAGAGTGAAAAAGTTGGCTTAAAACTCAACATTCAGAAAACTAAGATCATGGCATCTGGTCCCATCACTTCATGGGAAATAGATGGGGAAACAGTGGAAACAGTGACAGACTTCATTTTTGGGGGCTCCAAAATCACTGCAGATGGTGACTGCAGTCATGAAATTAAAAGACGATTGCTCCTTGGAAGAAAAGTTGTCATCAACCTAGACAGCATATTAAAAAACAGAGCCATTACTTTGTCAACAAAGGTCCATCTAGTCAAAGCTATGGTTTTTCCAGTAGTCAAGTATAGGTGTAAGAGTTGGGCTATAAAGAAAGGTGAGTGCTGAATAATTGCTGCTTTTGAACTGTGGTGTTGAAAAAGACTCTTGAGAGTCCCCTGGACTGCAAGAGATCCAACCAGTCCATCCTAAAGGAAATCAGTCCTGAATATTCACTGAAAGGACTGATGCTGAAGCTGAAACTCCAATACTTTGGCCACCTGATGCAAAGAACTGACTCATTTGAAAAGACCCTGATGCTGGGAAAGATTGAAGACAGGAGGAGAAGGGGATGACAGAGGATGAGATGGTTGGAAGGCATCACTGACTCAATGGACATGAGTTTGAGTAAGCTCCGGGAGTTGGTGATGGACAGGGAGGCCAGGCATGCTGCAGTCCATGGGGTCGCAAAGAGTCAGACACGACTGAGCGACTGAACTGAACAAGCACATCTCGGAGAGCTCTCCGGTTTGGTTCCAGATCACCTTGATAAAGTAAATATTGCAATAAAGTGACTCACAACATCTTTTTTTTGTTTCCCAGTGCATATAAAAGTTATGCTTATATTATACTGTTGCCTATTAAGTGTGTAATGATAGCATTACGTCTAAAAAACAATGTACACACTATTAGTCACTCAGTTGTGTCCAACTCTTTGCTACCACATGGACTGTAGCCTGCCAGGCTCCTCTGTCCATGGGGTTCTCCAGGCAAGAATACTGGAATGGGTAGCCATTCCCTTCTTCAGGGGATATTCCCGACCCAGGGATTGAACTCAGGTCTCTGGCATTGCTGGCAGATTTTTTTTTTTTTAACCATCTGAGCCACCAGCGAAGCCCTATCTAAAAATTACTTTATTGCTAAAAAAGTGCTGACCAAATGTTGTTGGCAAAATGGCACCCATAGTCATGCTCAATGCAAGGTGGCCACACATCTTTCATTTGTTAAAATCACAGTGCTTGCAGAGCGCAATACAGTGAGGTACAATAAAATGAGCTATGCCTATAATCTCATTGAAACCTCATGTCAGCCCTCTGAGGGAGGGACCACTGTCATCTTACGAAGAAGTTACAGTGACAGAGGGATCCATGCTGTAAAACCTGAAGGTGTGGCTAGGCCAGCTCTGCCGATTGTTGTAGGTTTAGTCACTTGCCAAGCAAAGGCTACAGTATTTTGGGGACTCACAGGAGGGGCTGCTTCAAGCTTCATAGGCATGAAGGGAGGTGAGGAAACTCTGTGCAGATGTTTGCATGTAGGCAGTGCATCACTCCTTAGCTCCTCCCCCCTGCAGGCTTCCGTATGGAAAGTCTGTTGGTGATTATTCTGGTGTCTGTCTTGTTAACAAACCTCATGGCCAGTTGTTAGCTTTAAGAACTATCTTCCTTTAAAAAAATCATTCAGGAAATCTCTTTCTTTTTGCAAGCTTAAGACAGCGGGGAAGCAGGTCTGTTCATAGGATATCTGCTATATTTGAGTTTTTCTTTGTAAAGTGCTCTGAACATGGAATATAAGTGATAATTATCATTATTGTATTCATATTAGCTGAGTAATGCCTATTACTAGGATCAATGAGGCCTCCAGCTTCTGGCCCTTTATATATAGCAACTAGTTAGACACCCCTTACTCCCTTCATCCTCACCCCACCAACTACAACCTGCAGGGGCAGATCCTGCCATTTAACAGGACTATGAGTTCTTGACTAACTGTTCTATGACCTAAAGGAAAAGCAGGCAGAAAAGTAAATTGTTCTCTCTTGGCCTTTAGTGTGTCCACTGGCAGATTTAGGCAGGTCTAGGACAGTAGGCTCGGAGAAGGCAATGGCACCCCATTCCAGTACTTTTGCCTGGAAAATCCCATGGACGGAGGAGCCTGTTGGGCTGCAGTCCATGGGGTCACGAAGAGTAGGACATGACTGAGCGACTTCACTTTCACTTTTCACTTTCATGCATTGGAGAAGGAAATGGCAACCCACTCCATTGTTCTTGCCTGGAGAATCCCAGGGACGGCGGAGCCTGGTGGGCTGCCGTCTATGGGGTCACATAGAGTCGGACATGACTGAAGTGACTTAGCAGCAGCAGCAGCAGGACAGTAGGCTAGTTTAAGAAAAACCCAGCAACTTTATTGAGACAATTTCTATGCCATGCAACTCAATCTAATTTTTTATAACTTCTTATTATGGCCATTTCTAAACATAGACAAAAGTACCTGGTTACTCAGGTGGTAAAGAATCTGCCTACAATGTGGGAGACTCGGGTTTGATCCCTGGGTCAGGAAGATCTCCTGAAGAAAGGAATGGCTACTCACTCCAGTATTCTTGCCTAGAGAATTCCATGGACAGAGGAGCCTGGCGGGCTACAGTCCATGGGATTGTAAAGAGTTGACTGAGTGACTAACATACACACACTTACACACACACACACTCATATACATAGAAAACAGTAGAATGACTCCCCATGTACCCGCCTCCCAGCTGCAACAATGAACAACTCCTGGCCGATTAATCTTGTATCCATCCTGACACTCCCCACCCTCCTCCCCATATACCCAGGAGTATTTTAAAACAAATCACAGAAAACATTTGAATTCACCTATAATACTCCAGTGTGTATCTCTAACACAGAAAGGATGAAAATAAAATAAAACCACAGGAGCTAATCTGGGTTCAGATTTCTATATTGGAAGTGTCTGTAATGTGATGGGGGTAGTGGTGGTGGTGATGGGAGGGGGTGTTCATGAAAGGCTTGGGAGGATCTATGTCCTCCCTGAAGCTATGCAAAACACTGTGTGTATTTTGTGAGGGGGCCACTGAAGGAGTATAGGCTTCTGTGTGGATGTGTCTCAGGGAAGGAGGGGCAAGACTCAGACTTTCAACAAATGTCAAAGTGGTGTATGACTCCATAAAGGCTTGGAGTTCCTGGTCTAGAGAAAGGGGCTAAGTAGACCTGGCATGGATAAAAGAGTCCTAGTTTTCAGTAGCCAGTAGTGGGTGGCAGAGTTGCTGGGAAGAATGCCACAGCATCGGGCCTGGCGTGGAGGCTTTAGCCTTTCGGTCTGTGCTCTATGCCAAACTCAGGGAGTAGTGTCATTTTGAGTGGGGCCCTAAATCTTCCCAGTACCTCAGAACCCCTTGGTGTGGTGTTTTAAACATGCAGATTCCCTGGGCCCACTCCCCAGCCTTCTGGGTCAGTGGGTCTGAGATGGGGCCTGGGAATCTTCTGTTCACCAAGCTCCGGCTTTGAAAAACACAGGTTCTGTGGCTAAGAGCACCGGCTTTGGAGTCCCACAGCCTTGGGCCTGAACCTTGGCTCTACCTCCTATCAGCTGTGTGGCCTCGGGCAAGTCATGAGACCTCTCCTTAAAGTGGGCCTACTTATAGCTCCTCTGCCCCATGGTTGCAAGAAATAGGTTAGATAATACACGTAAAGTATGTGCATGGTGTCTTACATGAAAAATGGCACTCAATTGGATGGTAGTTCTTTTTCTTCTTTTTTTGTTAAAAATGACCAGTAGTGTCTGGGGCTTCTCTGGTGGCTCAGGGATAGACTCCACCTGCCAATGTGGGAGATGAGGGTTTGATCCCTGGTCTGGGAAGATCCCATGTGCCTTGGAGCAACTAAATCTGTGAGCCGAACTGCTGAGCCTGTGCCCTAGAGGCCATGTGCTGTGACTACTGAAACCCTGGCACCCTAGTGACAGTGCTCTGCAACAAGAGAAGCTACCACAATGAGAAACCCTCACACTGCAACTGGAAAGGAGCCCCCACTCACAACTAGAGGAGAGCCCACGCAACAGTGAAGACCCAGCACAGCCATAAATAAATAAATATCATTTAAAAAAAATGTGCTACAGTGACAGGCTTTGAAAAGGCACTCCTTACAGCCCCCAGGATGATAAGGGTTTACTGTCCTTCTCATAGAATTGCCTAGATTTAAAAAGTATCAAAGTTTATATGATTCATGGGCTCTGCTGACTTCAGCTGATAAGAATGAAGCTGAGAAAACTGATGGGCTGAGGTAGTATTATCAAACTGCCTGGGCCAGAGTGGAACTGGAATTTTTTTTTTTCCTAGGCACCTTCCTGGAGTTGGTGGTCATCTGGAGCATGGTGCGTCAGTCAGGAGACCCTCCATAGCAAAGCCAGCCTGATTTGGCAAATATGTTTCCTGGGCCACACTGAAGACTCTAGGAGAGAATGTGGCTGACTCAGGGCTGGTCCCTCTCACTTGGAGAAAAGGAATTCAAAGCTCACATCCAGCTAAAGGGGGATTGGGGAGCAGTGCTTGCCATACTCTCATATGCATGGGGTGGGGTGCCTCATTGTGATACCAGTGGCCTTTTCTCACTTCCAAACCCTGGTGGTCTCTGGGGACCCAGGGCTGGGAGGCACCAGCACTGGGCCTGTATTTCTTTATACGAGGGAAAGGCCCTGCTAGGCTTCCAACTCTACGAGGGCAGGGCCCTGTCTAGGCCTCACCAGAAAACTGTAACTTCTACTCAGGTCCCCCGGCCTTTAAAACAGGATAATCTGCCCATGAACACTGAGGCCTCAACTCCCCCGTGTCCATCCTTTTTCAAGGTAATTGGGCTTTCTCACCTTGCTGTCACCTTTATTTTGCCAAGCTTACCTCCATTCTGGTGTCTACGTGGTGTCTGACTTTCCAGGTACCATCTCTTGTTTCTGGCTCTGTGCAGCCCTTGGAAATGAACAACCAGACACGGTCTTCTCCCCTCACCCCTGACCCCCACAGACCCTCTCGTCTCCTGGGACACAGATCATACTTTTTTAGGGACTTCAGGTAATTGTCCTGCCTCTGCTCTGCCTGGGCCTCCTGCTAAGGAAAGCTGGCCTGGTCACCTCCATCCCCAGACGAGTGGCCATATAAGTTGTGAATGCAAATGAGTAGTGATGGGCTCCAGAGAGCACTGGCTGTCCAGGTTGCTGTGAGTGGATGGCTGGTGAGGGAGGGAGTGACCCTTCCTTCCTCAAGCCAGTGCTTCTGCCTGCCAACTGTGCTCACAAGTCCAAGGACAGGCTGGTGGCCTTTTGGTCATGGAAGGAACTCTGGGGCCAGGTTGGGGCTGACTCCGTGTCTGTTCTCTGATGGCTGACAAACATGCAGGCCACTTTTCTGCCCAGAGGCCTCTGGCTACAGGGTCCGTGGAGCCAGTGGGGAGCTAACTTGAGCTATCTCTGGCCTTCTCAGCAGATGGAAACTTGGAATGGTGAGAATCTTGGGGAAGGGACTTTGTGGAAATTTCTGGGAAACTGAGGCTCAAGCAGAGAGCCTATTTTGTCATCCTCCCCTTTGAAAGAGTTCAAAGTGTCTGAGGCCTTCTTCCTGTCTTCCTGAGTTCAGCCTGGTGGCTGTCATGAGCGTTTATGTGGTGCTTAAGCTTCCCAGCTAGCTGGGATCACTGCCCAGGCTGAAGAAAGACACCAGCAGTGTGTCCAGGTAATTACTGTGACCCCAGCAGATGTCCAGGTAATTATGCATGTGTGTGTGTGTATGTGCACGCTTGTGTTTTGAAATGTTGATTTTTTTTCCCCTAAAGCAGAGTTAAGGAAAATGTTTGCACAGGGAACTCTGTTCAATCTTACATGGCAACTTAGATGAAAGGGGAGTTTGGGGGAGAATGGATACATGTATATGTATGGCTGAGGCCCTCTGCTGTCCACCTGAAACTATCACAGCATTGTCAATCAGCTATACTCCAATATGAGCTTCCCATTTTGGGGTTATAGGAAGATAGGGAAGAAGGAATAGTTAGGGGCTTTGGGATGGACACTTACACTCTGCTATATTTAAAGTGGATAACTAACAAAGACCTACTGTATAGCACAGGGAACTCTGCTCAATTTTATGTGGCAGCCTGGATGGGAAGGGAGCTTGGGGGAGAATGGATACATGTACATGTATGGCTGAGTCCCTTCACTGTTCACTTGAAACTTTCACAACATTGTTAATCAGCTATCCAGTTCAGTTCAGTTCAGTTTGGTCACTCAGTCATGTCCCACTCTTTGCGACCCCATGAACCGCAGCATGCCAGGCCTCCCTGTCCATCACCAACTCCCGGAGTTCACCCAAACCCATGTCCATTGAGTCGGTGATGCCATCCAACCATCTCATCCTCTGTCATCCCCTTCTCCTCCCACCCTCAATCTTTCCCAGCAGCAGGGTCTTTTCAAATGAGTCAGCTCTTTGCATCAGGTGGCCAAAGTATAGGAGTTTCCGCTTCAGCATCAGTCCTTCCAATGAACACCCAAGACTGATCTCCTTTAGGATGGACTGGTTGGATCTCCTTGCAGTCCAAGGGACTTTCAAGAGTCTTCTCCAACACCACAGTTCAAAAGCATCAATTCTTCTGTGCTCAGCTTTCTTTATAATCAGCTATACTCCAATATAAAATAAAAAGCTTTTTAAAAATATTTTAAAAAAGGAGAGCTAAGGAAAATGCTTGAGGAGGCCCAAGTAATTGATTGAGCCTGTGTCCCCCTAGGAAACAGACTCTTCTGACCCAAAACTGTTTCAGCCAAGGATAATTTGGAAAATCAGACAAAGCAGCATTTAGGGAGGGCTGCCAAAGCCACCCCTCCGTTGGTACCATTGGCCAGTGTAACTTCAATTTGGGTTTCTGTGTTCACTTGAGTTTTCTCATGGAGAATAGCCCAGGAGCTAATCACTGAAGAAAACTTGATAGAGTGCTGCTGTGCTGAATGCTGTGGGGGGACACAGAGATTGAGGAAGAAAGAGCTCTTGTCATCAAATAGCCTCATGAGGAAACATGACAGTAGTGTGATACAGGGTAGTTTGGGGCTTATTCAGAGCCTTTTTCTGATTTTATGGGTCTAGGGTGGGGGCCCAGGAATCTATTTGATCACACTGCCCAGGAGGCTTGGCATTTATGGCAAGCCACTTCTCTTCAAACCTTGGGGTCCTTGGCACAATGAGACAGATGACCTCCCAGAGTTTGTCCTGCTCTGATACTCTGAGATTCCCTGAAAAGCCAATTCACTAACCCCACACGGAGGCCTATAATGGGTACCAGACTTACCAAGACAGATAGCCTTTCTAGGAGCTCTGAAGAGGGGGAATCCTTGTTGAATTGGGGGTGAGAATGGCCTTTCCTTGTTGCCAACAAAGCTCCATCTAGTCAAAGCTATGGTTTTTCCAGTAGTCATGTATGGATGTGGGAGTTGGACTATAAAGAAAGCTGAGCATTGAAGAATTGATGCTTTTGAACTGTGGTGTTGGAGAAGACTCTTGAGAATCCCTTGGACAGCAAGGAGATCCAACCAGTCCACCCTAAAGGAAATCAGTTCTGAATATTCATTGGAAGGACTGATGCTGAAGCGGAAACTCCAATACTTTGGCCACCTGATGCGAAGAGATGACTCGTTTGAAAAGACCCTGCTGCTGGGAAAGATTGAGGGTGGGAGGAGAAGGGGATGACAGAGGATGAGATGGTTGGATGGCATCACCGACTCAATGGACATGGGTTTGGGTGAACTCCGGGAGTTGGTGATGGACAGGGAGGCCTGGCATGCTGCAGTCCATGGGGTTGCAAAGAGTCAGACATGACTGAGCAACTGAACTGAACCGATGGTCTTTCTTCATGGAGACATTCCAGATGAGGCCTCAGAGGGTGGAACGAGGATTTGGAGAGTATGGTGAAACTATGTGACCAAAGGTTCAAGGCTGTGCCATGCTGCTCCTCTGTTTTCCTTTGTGCTTCTTATTGGGGACTGGCAATGGAAGAGTTGAGTTGGGGATAAGAAAGTCACACTGAGCACCACTCAAGGCCAGATCTCAAGTCCCTTGAAATTTCTCAGATCCCGTTCCTACCGAAAGTCAGGGAACCCTCATTAGGTACTGACTAGTTGTTACTGGGCGGGGGAGGGGGTATTTTATGAGGTCATTAATTCATTCCATAAACCTTTACTGAATGCTTAGTTCGGCTAGGTCTTTTTTTTTTTTTGAGATATAATTGACATACAACATGATATTAGTTTCAGTTGTATAACAAACTGATGTGATATTTGTATATATTGCTAAATGATCACCATCATAAGTCTAGTTAACATCTGTTAACACACAGAACTACATTTTTTTTTCTTGGATGAGAACTTTTAAGATCTACTCTCTTAGCAACTTTCAACTCTGCAATACAATATCATTAATTATAGTCACCACGCTGTACCTCACATCCCCAGGACTTATCTCTTTTATAACTAGAAGTTTGTACTTTTTGACCTCCCTGACTTGGTCTTGTGTTGAGTGCTAAAGTTACATAGATGAATAAAATGTTGTGCCCATCCTTGAGAGGCCTCAGTTTGAGCAGTCAATTACAGTGAGATGGGTGCATCCAAGATCTTACATGGACATTAGTGAGCAGAGAGGCTGTGATGGGGGAGAGGGGACAAGGAAGACCTCACAAAGGAGGTAGATATGATTCACCAGATTGAGGGAGGAAGAGGGGAGCATTTTGGGGTAGAGGTGGTCACTGCTAAGTCACTTCAGTCATGTCTGACTCTGTGCGACCCCATCCTTGGGATTCTCCAGGCAAGAACACTGGAGTGGGTTGCCATTTCCTTCTCCAATGCATAAAAGTGAAAAGTGAAAGTGAAGTCGCTCAGTCATGTCCGACTCTTCGCGACCCCATGGTCTGCAGCCTACCAGGCTCCTCCTCTTCCATCCATGGGATTTTCCAGGGAAGTGTACTGGAGTGGGGTGCCATTGCCTTCTCTGGGTGTAGAGGTGGTAGAGAAGTGTAAAACCGTATGGCACACCAGTGATGAATTAGCACAGCTTCACAGCTTGTAGGCCTATCACCTGTTCCTCCTCTAGTTGATATAAATGGTTTGAGGGCCCTATGGGAATGTTGGGGTGTTGAGTACAGTATAGCAGGGGCCATTGCTTGTGTCTCACCAAGTTTTCCCACTCTATCTTAAAAGCTCTAGGGAGGCAAGGGAGTGATTTGAAAACAGATATTGACTTGGATGAATTTGAGTTTTAGAATTTTCCCTTTGGTGGTTTTATAGATGGCGGGGATGGAATGAGTTGAGTAATAGCCAGAAAACTATTGAGAATAAATTTCTCTGGTCCACTGAGAGTTGATGAATTGGGGCAGTACCCAGGAGACTGAGCTATAGGTGGACTGGAGATCTATTTGGTAGTTAAAATCTGTAGTTTATTGATTAGTTGACAGTGGGGGTGTTGAGGGAGAAGATGGAGCTGAGGATGACTTCCCAGTTTGTGACTGGGATCATTAGATGGGAAGGGAAGGTTTAGGGGATTGTGGATTAAGGAGAGAAAACAAGTTAAGTTTTGGACAAGCTGAGTTTGAAGTGTTTATGGGACATCCAGGTAGAGATGTCCAGTTGTTTTTGTTGTTTAGTTACCAAGCTGTGTCCGAATCTTTGTGACCCTATGGACTGTAGCCCACCAGGCTCCTCTGTCCATGGGGTTTCTCAGGCAAGAAGACTGGAGTGGGTTGCCATTTCCTCCATGGGATCTTCCTGATCTAGGGATTGAACCCACATCTTCATTGGCAGGTGGATTCTTTATCACTGAGCCACCAAGGAAGCCCTGATATCCAGTAGGCAGCTGGATAGTGAGAGAGGTGCAGCTGAGAAATGTTTCTGAGGAGGGATTGCTGGATCCTATGTTTATTTCCTCCCTATATATTAAAAAAACAATATTTTTACTCTTAATACACTTCTAAGGACAGATTTTGGTGCTATATAAGGTTTTATACTTTCTCCTTCCCAATATCTACATATCCACCATTCATAACACATCATGTATCCACTCTTAAATTCCCATTATTTATATAAAAATTCCCCTAAATCATGAGGGAAATTAAAAGATCTCAGATCACTTCTTCACTCCTTGCAGCCAAGTGTGGATATTCCAAAAGTCAACCAGGTGTTTGTTCAAGATTCTAGAAGGCATTTGTAATTTCCATGGGCTTATTGACTGTTTGTATATCTTCTTTATAGAAATGTCCATTCAATTCTCTTGCCCATGTTTTAAATTGGGTGGTTTATTTTTTGTTGTTGAATTGTAGGAGTTCTTTATATATTCTGGTTATCAACTGCTTATTAGATATACAGTTTGCAAACACTTTCTCCCATTCTTTGGGTACATTCATTTTTACAGAATGACTTTTCTTTGAACAAGGATCCCAGTCCTGTTCCCCTAGTTCTACAATTGACTAAAATGAGGATAACACACCCTGCCCTGCCCAATAATAATAACAAACACTTACCAAGCACTTGATAAGTGCCAGACACTGTTCTGTTTACACACATTAACTCATTTAATCTTCAAACAAAACTGTCAAGTAGGTACTATTTTATTTTCATCCTTATTTTATAAATGGGAAAACTGGGTTATAGAGAGTATATGACTTGCCTGAGGCCAGTAGGTGCCAGAGCTGATATGTTACCAAGCAGCCTTGCCTTAAAACCCATACATTCATGTCTCAGGGAACTCAAACAGGGGCGTTGTATCAACCTAGAGGGGTGGGATGGGGAGGGGGATGGGAAGGAGGTTCAGGAGGGAGGGGACATATCTATACATAAGGCTGATTCATGTTGATGTTTGACAGAAAACAACAAAATTCTGTAAAGCAGTTATCCTTCAATTAAAAATAAATAAATTAAAAAACAAACAAACAAAAAACCCCATACATTCACCCATTTCACCAGGCCACTTCCCTTACTGTGCTCTTGTGAGGAGCCAAGGTGTGAGGAAGGCCAGAAAACTGGTAAGTGCTGTAAACAGACAAGAGATGGTTTTCATTTCTGGGCATATTCAGAGAATAGTGAGGGTTCATTGACCTGGACAGGCCAGTTCGGGGGCACACCAAGATCATGGGGAATCAGGGAGAGGTCTGTGCCAGGCACAGGGCCCTTGGTGCAGACAGACCATGGGCTTTGGAGTCCAGCCACAAGACATGAAGAAAAAAGATGTGCCCTTCACATTGGACTCTCTCTGCCAGGTCTCCAGTTGTTAATGTGCATTCCCTAGGAATGTGGGTCGCTAAGCCATGTCTTACTCTTGGCGACTCCATGGACTGTAGCCTGCTGGGCTCCTCTGTCCATGGGATTTCCTAGGCAAAGACACTGGTGTGGGTAGCCATTTCCTTCTCCAGGGGATCTTCCCAACCCAGGGATCGAATCTGCATCTTCTGTGTCTCCTGCATTGTAGGCAGATTTTTTACCTTCATGGAAGGTACCATGTCCCCTAGGAATAGTTCCTTGTACCTACATAACACTTAAAAATTAAAACAGAGGTTTACACACATTATTCCACCAGATCCTTGTAATAACCAGTCAGACAGAAAGGGTGGGGATTATTGTTATTATTTTACCAATGGGAAAATTGAGACTCAAAGCTTAAATGCCTAATCAAAAGCCCCAGTTGGTGGCCAAATCAGAAATAAAACAATGATCCTTGAATCTTTTCATTCATTCAGTCAGTTCAGTCACTCAGTCCTGTCCGACTCTTTGTGACCCCATGGACTATAGCACACCAGGCTTCCCTGTCCATCACCAACTCCTGGAGCTTGCTCAAACTCACATCCATCGAGTCGGTGATGTCATCCAACCATCTCATCCTCCGTCGTCCCCTCTGTCATCCTCCTGCCTTCAATCTTTCCCAACATCAGGGTCTTTTCCAATGAGTCAGTTCTTCGCATCAGGTGGCCAAACTACTGGAGCTTCAGCTCCAGCATCAGTCCTTTCAATGAATATTCAGGACTAATTTCCTTTAGGATGGACTGGTTTGACCTACTTGCTGTCCAAGAGACTCTCAGGAGTCTTCTCTAACATCACAGTTCAAAAGCATCAATTCTTTGGTGCTCAGCTTTCTTTATGGTCCAAATCTCACATCCATACATGACTACTGGAAAAACCATAGCTTTGACTAGATGGACCTTTGTCAGCAAAGTAATGTCTCTGCTTTTTAATATGCTGTCTAGGTTGGTGATAGCTTTTCTTCTAAGGAGCAAATGTCTTTTAATTTCATGGTTGCAGTCATCATTTGGAGTGATTTTGGAGGCCCCCAAAATAAAGTCTCTCACTGTTTCCATTGTTTCCCCATCTATTTGCCATGAAATGATGGGACCAGATGCCATGATCTTAGTTTTTTGAATGTTGAGTTTTAAGCCAACTTTTTCACTCTTCTCTTTCACTTTCATCAAGAAGCTCTTTAGTTCTTCTTTCATTCATTCTTCTTTTCATTCATTCATCAATAAATCTTTTTGCACACAAAGGAGCCTATTCCTTCCCTAGCTCGGGGGCCAAATAGACAGGAAAAGCTATGTGTGCTAACCTCTCCCTCTCCCAGAGAGAGGTGAGCCAGAGCCTGGCCCCCGGTTTCCCACATGAAAGCTCTGTAGGTCACTAAGTGTTTCCTTTTCAGCCCACTGATCATCAGCTGGCTAGGACCTTGGTTCTGAGGGTCAGGAACCCAAGAATTTATATACCCCTCTAGGTCGACACTGTCTCCCTTGTGTGATGCAACAACTCTATGAAAGAAGTCCAGAGGACACTATTGCCTCCATGGATAGATGTGGAAACTGAGACCTGGGAGGGTAAGTAACATGCCTGAGGTCATGCTGCTAATAAACGCTGAAGGATCTGCCTTCAATATCAGTATATTTTTTAAATCACTACAGCAAGTTGCTAAAAGGCCCCTGGAGTGGTTAATGGTTACAGACTTAACCATTAAAGTTCTGTATTATGATGTGGTTGTGCCAGTTCAAGTGCGCCAGTATACACATTCTGGGCTGCCCTGACCAATAGCACACAGCAAGCTTGGAGCAGGCAACCGGCAATGTGGTATGGCATTGTGTAAATAAACAAACACCACCAAAATGAGAACCAAAGACACTACTGATTCAGTGCTTACTACACCAGGGAGTCTGCTATCCTCATCTGACAGAGACTCTGAGGTAGGCAGGGGAGGGAGAAAGCTTTACAGTGAAAAAAGGGGAAGGCTTCAGGTATGACCTGACTGGAGGCTGTTTCACTGGGGAAGCTGGAGGTGGGCTAACTAGAAGCAGGACATCCTATACAATTGTTTTGTGAAGCCTATTTGGCTTCCTCTGGCTATTCCTGAGTTGGAAGTGTTGAGGGTGTCGGGGGTGGAATAGCAGCAAAAATAGGGAATCTGGGCTGATTATTGAGAGCTTGTGGTTTGATGTCCCAGGTGGTTGTTACAGAGGTGTGGGTCACAGTTCTATTGTCATACACCATACGATCTGGCTATTGTCTGTTTATATATCCAACTTTTCAATATAAGGGAGTGAAAAATTGCCCTAACTGAAAAATCTATTGTAGTGGCTAAAATGTCCATTGTTGCTCTTCAGTCACCAAGTCGTGTGACTTTTTGCCACCTCATGGACTGCAGCATGCCATACCTCCCTGCCCCTCACCATCTCCCAGGAGTTGCCCAAGTTCATGTCCATTGAATCGGTGATCTCATCGAACCATTTCATCCTCTGTTGTCTCCTTCTCCTCCTGCCTTCAAACTTTCCCAGCACCAGGGTCTTTTTGAATGAGCTGGTCTTCGCATCAAGCAGCCAAAGTATTGGAACTTCAGCTTCAACATCAGTCCTTTCAATGAGTATTCAGAGTTGATTTCCTTTAGGAAAGAAAGGATTTCCTTTCCATATGTGCCTGTCACTGTCACCCATCAGAAGCTAGTTTGCTGTGTGTATAGGAAAAGAGAGTTCAGATAAAAAAGTTTGTTGCAGGAGGGTGCTGGCAATGTCTGGACTCCTGAGGCTATGCTCAGTCAAATAAGACCAGGCTGGAGATCGGAGGAGGGCACTCAAGAGTGAGCACTCCCCAGATTAAACGGAATAGGTGTGAAAGAGCCTCCAAGACCTTTTTTCAATTGACGCCCTCCATTCAGAACACTTTTGCAGCATATCAGTTGTTTTAATTCACCCATGCCACTTTCCACTGTGACTTATTCCCATTTATTTTAATTAGTTTATTTTTGGTATAGACTTCCTTTTTTAAGAGCAGTGTTAGGTTCACAGCAAAATTAAAAGGAAGATACAGACATTTCCCATATATCCCCTGCTGCTCATATGCACAGCCTCCTGCAGAGAGGTACATTTGTTAACGTTGATGAACCTACACGGACACATCATTATCACCCAAAGACCATCATTTACATTATGGTTCACTCCTCGTTTTGTACATTCTATGGGTATAGACAAATGTATAATGACATGTATCAACCATTATAGTATCATACAGAATATTTTCACCACGCTAAATATTCTCTCTGCTCTGACTGTTCATTGCTCCCTCACTCCTTGGACGTGGGGTAGCTCCTCTCGACTGCCGCCCCTGACCTTGGATGTGGGGTAGCTCCTCTCGGCCACTGTCCCTGACCTGGGTTCCAAAATCACTGCAGATGGTGAATGCACCCATGAAATTAAAAGACACTTACTCCTTGGAAGGAAAGCTATGACCAACCTAGACAACATATTAAAAAGCAGAGACATTACTTTGTCAACAAAAGTCCATCTAGTCAAGGCCAAGGTTTTTCCAGTGGTCATGTATGGATGTGAGAGTTGGATTATAAAAAAAGCTGAGCACCGAAGGAATGATGCTTTTGAACTGTGGTGTTGGAGAAGACTGTTGAGAGTCCCTTGGACTGCAAGGAGATCCAACCAGTCCATTCTAAAGGAGATCAATCCTGGGTGGTCACTCGAAGGAGTGATGTTGAAGCGGAAACTCCAGTACTTTGGCCACCTGATGTGAAGAGCTGACTCATTAAAAAAAAAAAAAAACAAACAAAAAAAAAAAAAACCCTGATTATGGGAAAGATAGAGGGCGGGAGGAGAAGGGGATGACAGAGGATGAGATGGTTGGATGGCATCACCGACTCAATGGACATGGGTTTGGGTGGACTCCGGGAGTTGTTGATGGACAGGGAGGCCTGGTGTGCTGCAGTTCATGGGGTCACAAAGAGTAGAACACGACTGAGCGACTGAACTGAACTGAACCTGCATGAAATTTTCCCTTGGTATCTCTTATTTTCTTGAAGGTATCTCTAGTTTTTCCTGTTCTATTGTTTTCCTCTATTTCTTTGCACTGATCACTGAGGAAGGCCTTCTTATCTCTCCTTGCTATTCTTTGAAACTCTGCATTCAAATGTGTATACCTTTCCTTTTCTCCTTTGCCTTTTGCTTCTCTTCTTTTCATAACTATTTGTAAGGCCTGCTCAACCATTTTGCCTTTTTGCTTTTCGTCTTCTTGGGGATGGTCTTGATCAGTGCCTCCTGTACAATGTCACAAACCTCCATCCATAGTTCTTCAGGGACTCTTTCAGATCTAATCCCTTGAATCTGTTTGTCACATCCACTGTATAATTGTTAGGGATTTGATTTAGGTCATACCTGAATGGTCTAGTGGTTTTCCCTAATTTCTTCAATTTAAGTCTGAATTTGGCAATAAAGAGTTCATGATCTGAGCCACAGTCAGCTCCCAGTCTTGTTTTTGCTGACTGTATAGAGCTTCTCCATCTTTGGCTGCAAATAATATAATCAATCTGATTTTGGTGTTGACCATCTGGTGATGTCCATGTGTAGAGTGTTCTCTTGTGTTGTTGGAAGAGGGTGTTTGCTATGACCAGTGTGTTCTCTTGGCAAAACTCTATTAGCCTTTGCTCTGCTTCATTCTGTACTCCAAGGCCAAATTTGCCTGTTACTCCAGGTGTTTCTTGACTTCCTGCTTTTGCATTCCAGTCCCCTATAATGAAAAGGACATCTTTTTTGGGTGTTAGTTCTAGAAGGTCTTGTAGGTCTTCATAGAACTGTTCAACTTCAGCTTCTTCAGCATTACTGGTTGGGGCATAGACTTGGATTACTCTGATATTGAATGGTTTCCTTGGAAACGAACAGAGATCATTCTGTCATTTTTGAGATTGCATCCAAGTACTGCATTTCGGATTCTTGTTGACTATGATGGCTACTCCATTTCTTCTAAGGGACTCCTGCCCACAGTAATAGATATAATGGTCCCTGAGTTAAATTCAGCCATTCCAGTCAATTTTAGTTCGCTGATTCCTAGAATGTCGACGTTCACTCTTGCCATCTCCTGTTTGACCACTTCCAATTTGCCTTGATTCCTGGACCTAACATTCCAGGTTCCTATGCAATGTAAGTATCAGACCTTGCTTCTATCACCAGTCCCATCCACAACTGGGTGTTTTTTTGCTTTGGCTCCATCCCTTCATTCTTTCTGGAGTTATTTCTCCACTGGTCTCCAATAGCATAAGGGCATCTACTGACCTGGGGAGTTCATCTTCAGTGTCCTTTTCATACTGTTCATGGGGTTCTCAAGGCAAGAATACTGAAGGGGTTTGCCATTCCCTTCTCTAGCAGACTGTTTTGTCAGAATTCTCCACCATGACCTGTCCATCTTGGGTGGCCCTACATGGCATGGCTCATAGTTTCATTGAGTTAAACAAGGCTGTGGTCCATGTGATCAGATTGGTTAGTTTTCTGTGATTGTGGTTTTCAGTCTGTCTGCTCTCTGATGGAGAAGGATAAGAGGCTTATGGAAGCTTCCTGATGGGAGAGACTGACTGAGGGGGAAACTGGGTCTTGTTCTGATGGTGGGGCCATGCTCAGTAAATCTTTAATCCAATTTTCTATTGAAGGACGGGGCTGTGTTTCCTCCCTGTTATTTGACCTGAGGCCAAACTATGGTGGAGGTAATGAAGGTAATGGCGACCTCCTTCAAAAGGTCCCATGCACACACTGCTTCACTTAGTGCCCCCACCCCTGCAGCAGGCCACTACCAACCCATGTGTCTGCTGGAGACTCCTGGACACTCACAGGCAAGTCTGGGTCGGTCTCTTGTGGGGTCACTGCTCCTTTCTCCTGGGTCCTGGTGTGTACAAGTTTCTGTTTGTGCCTTCCAAGAGTCTGTTTCCCAAGTCCTGTGTAAGTTCTGGTGGCTCTATGGTGGAATTAATGGCGACCTGCTCCAAGAGGGCTTATGCCATACCCAGGTCTATTGCACCCAGAGCCCCTGTCCCTGCAGCAGTCCACTGCTGACCCGTGCCTACACAGGAGACACTCAAACACAGTTCTGTCTCAGTCTCTGTGGGTCTCTGGGTCCTGGTGCATATAAGGTATGTTTGAGTCCTTTGAATGTCTCTGGTAGGTACGGGGTTTGATTCTAAATGTGATTCTGCCCCTCCTACTGTCTTGCTGTGGCTTCTCCTTTGCCCTTGAACATGGGGTATCTCCTCAAAGTGGGTGTACCAATGTACATTCTTACCATTAGCATGGGAGAGTTCCCTTTTCTCCATACCCTCTCCAGTATTTATTGCTTGTCCTTCTTTCGTTTCTGATACTAGTAATTTGTACCCTCGCTATTTTTCTTAGTAAGCCCTAGCTGTGACTCTGAGAGTTGTCCACATGAAGCCGCCAATAATTTGTTCAGGTTTTCCTGCCCCAGCACTGGTTCCCTGGAGCAGTTTATGCCTATGAATCTTGGCTTTGGGGAGCCGTCACTCCCTGTACTTGCTTGTCTCTCTCTCCAGTCTTGGGGGCAGCAGTTTGTCCTGAGTCCTCCCCACTTTATGGATCTAGGAAGAGTCAGTGATTTTATAGTTTGTTCAGCTTTCTACTTGTTAGAACAGAGTGGTGACACCTAAGCTTCTTATGTGCAGAACCAAAAACCAGAAGTCCTGTTATATGATTTTTTTCAGTTGTATTGTGATATAATTGATATATAACATCATATAAGTTTAAGATGTAATATGTGATGCTTTGATACATGTATATATTGTGAAATGATTACCACAATAAAGATAGTTAACACCTCCATCACCTCACATAATTGCTTTTTTGTTTGTTTTTTGGTGAGAACATTTATGATTTACTCTCTCACCAACTTTCAAGCATTTCCATATGACGGGATTGAAAACCCAAACAAACTTTTTGGCCAATCCAATATCTAATACAGTATTGTTAACTATAATCACAATGCAGTACATTAGATCCCCAGAACTTATTCATAAAACTGGAAGCATGTACTCTTTTACCACATCTCCACATTTCTCCTACTTCCCAGTCCCAGGCACCCAGCATTCTACTCTCTATTTCTATGAATTCAACTTTTTTAGATTCCATATATGTGAGATTGTATGGTACTTATTGTTCTCTGTCTGCCTTATTTTGCTAAGCATAATACCTTCAAGATCCATCCATGTTGTCATCAGTGGCAGGATTTCCTTCTTTTTTTCATGACTGAATAATATTCTTGTGTGTGTGTGTGACATTTTCTTTATCTATTTATCTGTTGGTGGACCCTTAGGTTGTTTCCATGTCTTGGCTATTGTGAGTAATATACATGAAGGTGCAGATATTTCTTTGAAATAGTGATTTCCTTTTCTTTGTGTATATACTCAGAGTGGGATCAATGGATCATATGGTAAAGAAAGAAAGTGAAACTGTTAGTAGCTCAGTCGTGTCTGACTCTTTGTGACCTCATGGACTGTACCCACCAGGCTCCTCTGTCTGTGGAATTCTCCAGGCAAGAATACTGGAGTGGGTAGCCATTCCCTTATCCAGGGGATCTTCCTGACTGAGGGGTCAAACTAGGGCCTCCTGCATTGCAGGCAGATTCTTTACCATTATAGCTACCAGGGAAGCCCAGATCATATAGTAGCTATAATTTAATTTTTGAGGAAACTTCATACTGTTTTCCATAGTGCTTGTACAATTCTGTATGGTTTTATTTATATAACATTCTCAAAATGACAAAATTATGGAAATGGAGAACAGATTAGTGGTTTCCAGGGCCTGAGGTAGGGGATGAGGTAGAAAGGAAGTAGATGTAACTGTGAAAGGACAACATGAGGGATCCTGGTAGTGATGAAAATGTTCTATACCTTAATTGTATTGTTATTTCCCTGGTTGTGACATTATACTGTAGTTTTGCAAGATGTTACCATTGGGAGAAACTAAGTAAAGCGTACATGGGATCTCTCTGTATTACTTCTTAAACTGCCTGTAAACCTAGCTTAAAATAAAAAAAAGAAAAGACCTTTCTGTGCCTATGTTTATCCCCTTCTCCTGGGCCCTCATTTGGGTCAGCATTGATGTGTAAAAGCTAAGTCATTTTGAGGCTGGTGGTAATTCACCAGAGCAGTTGAAGCTGGCAGTCAAACAGGTGATGTATAGGAGGTGGCCTGAAAATCAACATCTTTCCTTCATTCTACCCCGACTCAAATAGCTTCTGCACTGGACCTACCATGATACCTAAGCCTCCCACCATTGATGTCACTCTTTGGGAACATCTCTTAGCGTGCCTATGCTCTTTGTGGCTGAGACAAGTAACGTGTTTGTTGGCATGATTACTTTTACTAGCTATTGTCACCTTCCAGACAGTAAGGTGTTGAGTAAACAGGACAGACTTTGGGACTGAGTATGAGAGAGAGGTCACCATGGCAGTTCTTAAATTCTCACTCCCAAGGGTCATCTGAGAGTCTTCTGGTGAGCAATTATCAAAGAAGGAGGGACAACTTCTTGGCCTGGGAGGGAGAGATTGCCAAGATTGCTTGTGTGTGTGCTAAGTCATTTCAGTGGTATCAGACTCTTTGTAACCCCATGGACTGTAGTCCACCAGGCTCCTCTGTCCATGGGATTCTCCAGGCAAGAATACTGGAGTGGGTTGCCATGCCCTCCCCCAGGGGATCTTTCCGACCCAGAGATCGAACCCATGTCTCTTATGTCTCCTGCTTTGGCAGGCAGGATCTTTACCACTAGTACCACCTGGGAAGCCCCCCAAGATTGCTTACCAGGTGGGAAAAAGATAAAAAAGCAGGGTAGAGCATGATTCATTTTTGTGTGTTTGTTTGCTCTTTGTTTTTGTAAATAAAAAGAACACAAACCATATATGTAAGGAGGAATCCAAGAAGTAGGATATGGACTTGCTGGGAATGAAGGGCAGAGAGGGGCTTGTAAGTTTCATCATTTTATACCTTTGTGTGCCATTAGAACTTTTCAACCACATTTTCTTTCTTTCTTTGGAGTCTTTGGAGGCCAGCTGCCCTGGCTACATGCCTTTACTTGTCGCACTGACCAGTCATTCAACTCAGGATGCCAGGGGCCTAGGAGGGAAGGGTTAGGAACCCCCTTCTCCAGGATGTTAAGTAATGAAAGAAATAAAATGACAGCAGGAGGCTGTTTGGGTTGGCCTGTGTGAATCACTGATTCCAGACCAAGGGGTCGCTTTCTTCTCAGCTGCCGAGGCAAGGAAGCCAAAACAGTTCCCTGCCTGACTAGGTGGTGAAAAATCCCACTTTCTGTGCCAAGCAAGTCTCCTTCCTCCAGTGGGGGTGGCATCTCTGGGCTGATGGCAGGGTGGAAGGGGGCTGAAGGCTCTGGACCATGATTCCTGTAGGGGAGGTGCAATTTGGCAGTGCTTCTGACCCCGGAGGTGGTAGCCAGGTGCCTCACACCTCCCAGCTCTGGGCTTATGAAAGTGTGAGTGATAAATGTGTGTGCTTTCTCTTTCCCCGTGATTTTCAGGTTGGAGGTCATTATTTTGGCCAAAAGGGAAGTGAGGGAAAAGAAGATTGGATTCCTCCTCTTTCCTGAGCACTGCTGCATCCTCAGACTTGAGGGCCAGGGAGCTGGGGGTAGTGAGAAGGGGTCATTCTAGAGTTTTCACACAGTCAGGAGAAAGGAAATGAAGGCATCCAGTAAGAAACTGGAAACGGTCTCCCACTTCCTGGCAGCTTTGCTCCCAACACCATTGGCCCCATCTGAGCTCCAGTTTCCAGTCAGGAAAGGGAAAATCTGAAACACAGGCAAATCAAGCAGGCAGGCAGATGGATGGGTGTGCGTTTAGAAACATTTCACAAAGCGTCTGTTTACAAACTCTTCTCCTCTCCGCTCAGCCAGGAGGGTCTGCTAGGACCACACCTGGAGGCAAGTTTGTGTTATTGGATACAGAGCCTGAAAGCAATAAAACTACATTCTAAACAGTTTATACAGTACACACTTCCTCCAAATCTGGAGTGTGGCAAGCGATGGTGACTTTCTTGGTTGTCCCCTCCTTCAATCTGAGGTGTCGAGAGACAGAAGGAGATACTCAGTGACTCTGAAGACTGCTTGATGGGGGAGGAAGTGAAGGAAGGTGAAGGGGAGGGAAAGTGGACGAGGATTTGAAGGAAGAAGTTGACTGTGGTCTACCATTAGCCAATGGCTTTGTAAGCACCATTATGTACTCATGCCTCCCTTTCAGCCCTCCAATTCCAGGGAGGCATTCTTTCCTCCCCCAACTCCCATCATAGTCTCTTTCTGGCTTGCCCCTCCCCATCCCTACCAGCTCTGCCCTGAATGTGAATTTGCATCCGACTTGCACCTGTTTAAAAATGTTGGGGACTTGGGGATGTCCTTGCTCCACCAAGTATAGTTTCCCTCCGTTCATCTCCCTCAGAAATAGCTCTGGCTTTGTTGGTCTTTAATTCCTGAATCTCACCTGCCCCCAGACTCCCTAGGGTGTTGTGAGGGCAGATTTTCTGAAGGCACTCAGATGTCCAAGTGGATGGCTCCATAGAAGCCATAAGTCAGCTCTTTAGCTTATCCTCCCAGGCTTTCTGAGGTGTCACTCCATCTGAGATGCTGTGGTCAGCAAGGTCATGTGGACTCAGACTCTACACTGCTTTGTCTTTCTCTTTCCCAACCCCTAAACTCACCATTTCTTTGCCAGTCTTAGCGAGAACACATTAAGTGAGACACAGAAAATAGAGGGAAGAGAGAAAGAGCAAGGGGGGAGACAGAAGCCACAAGCCACAGGGACTGAGAGGAACCTTCTGAATGGTTTGCATCTGCTCAGAAGTGAGTGAGTCTCACTATTCTCTGTTTAAGGCCTTAGTGATTACAGATTTTTTTTTTTTCAAGAGCAAGATGTTTAAAAGTCTTGGTCTGATTTTAAAGTCCATCCTGAAGGTTTTAGCTGAATGTACCCAGCATGTTTTAGACTCACTGGAATCACTGATTAGAGCCAGGAAGCTCAAATTTCCTCCCAAAGCGATGGAGGCATTTATCTAAGAACTCGGGGAGTCACTTGCAGTGTTTGCATCCCTCTTTGGTGGGGAGGGAGCAGTTGTGCCCTGCTACCCCTGGAAACCTGTCTTATTTACCTGGCATCCTAAGGATGTGCCCACCTTGCTTAGCAGAAATCATCCCTATCCTGAAAGCCAAGTAATGGAATGCATGTCTTCCTGGTATTTACAAAAGGTGACACTTTCCCCCAAAGTCTGGATATGCATGAAGGTATCTACCTTCAATTTTAAGACTTAAAAAAACATCTATTTCCCAAATTGTTGTTTTTATAGTCGTATCTTCTTACTCAGCTCCCCTTTCTCTGTCTCTGCCTTATACATACACACACACACCCCTACACATTTTTTTCTGAACTATTTTAGCATAAATTGCAGACATCATTCTACTTCACCTCTAAATACTTCAGCATGAATCTCCTAAGAACAAAAGACATTTTCCCACTAAATGACAATACAGTTATTACACCTCAGAAACTTAGCCAGTCAGAACTTGACCCCAGCTCTGACTCCAGAGCATGAACAGCAAGTTCTGTGAGAGTTCAGCATAAAGAACCATAAGTGCAGTCTGGGAATCACAGGATGGATTTTCCATGGACTTTCTCCTCCTAAATATCCACAGGTAAGGGAAGAAAGGAGTTGGCCAAATAGCTGCAAAGCATGCATAATCAAAGTCCATGGTTTTCAGAGTGTGTTCTACTTGGGTGGGCGGGGAATGACACAGATTTGCCTTCCTAATTAGCTTCTTCTCTGGCCAATCTTAAATTGGTCTTTCTCAACCACCCACTGACATTACAACTGGGGTAGCTACCCCAGAAGTTGTTCTTTGATGAAAACACAATAGCAGAAAATCCCCTAAGTGGGTAAGCCACATATGAATAACAGAGAACTGACCACAAATTCCAGCTAAAAAGGAATTCTAGCTAGACATGTTAGCCACAGATCAGGATTCAGTATCTACAATACATTAAATAGATCTAGTCCTTGGTTAGTTATGTTAAGAGAGGGTTCCATGCACTCCCCTGCTCACCCAGTGAAATTCCAGAAGCAGGCTCTTGCTCACTGCAGACTGAAGGAGAAAGCAGGCCGGATGCTACAGATCAACCAAAAGCCCCTGAGGGATTCTGACCTGGCTTTCTTCTCTCTATTCAGGGAAGCCAGATTTAGACAGACTGTCAGATTAGCCCCAGTCCTGCGGTGCTTACTGACCTCCCTGAATGCAGGCCCAGGAGAAACCTTGACCTTTTAAAAGTCCTTGATTTCATTCAGTAATTTTAAGAAGCCAAAAGCCTGCGTCTGCACTTGCTTCACTTTTCACGCTTTCACCAGCCATTTCACAAGTGAAAATCTTGCTGATCTCTGCATCTCTGATGCCAGGACGGAGATTCACAGAACTGGGATTGGGAGAGATACCCTCTTGCACTTTCCAGGTAGCCAGCATTAGGTCACACTTTGGGGCTCTCTCCAGACCTTTTGGTTTGGGGCAGGCACAATCTGATCAGCAAGTATTTCTGAAGCCACTGAGCCATGATATAACTGGGATCCACCGGGTATATGCACTTTTTGGTGGGGACTTTTATCTCATGGGCATCACTTGAGATCGCACAACATTAAAGACATTTTTGCTCTTAGTGTTTGTGACCCCAGACTTGCTTAGGGAGTAAATGGTTTTCCTTAGGATTAAACAAGAACAAGCGGATCAAAAATAGTGTTTTGGTTGAGATGAGAAGACTTGCATCCTTGCTATTCAGCCCCTTTGGGGCTTCGCCTCTCTCTCCCTTCCTCTGTCCCTCCCTTCCCTCAGGCTGCAGATCTAAAATGCCAGAAAGCGACTTCTTTGCATTTTCTCCCCAAAGCTGTGGAGTGTCCTTCCCCGCCTGGATCAAAGTCTCTAACTCCTCAGGGCTTCCCCTCCGATTTACTCCTTACACTCGTCAGGGATCCAGGGAGGCTAAGAAAGAGCATCTGGTGTCTTTCACTAAGGATGCTGTGGTTGTGGGATGTTGGAGGCAGAGGAAAAAGGGAGTTAACGGTTCCTAACCACTAAGGAACAAGCTCGGCCCTTTTTGGACCCAGTTCAGAAGACAGCAAGAAGCCTCTGAGAAGAAACTTTATCTGTCCACTGATAGCGCTGGCCGGCGTGTCTGGGGCTCCGTGCGCGTGAGCACCGGCGTATAAAGCTGCCCCCAAGGGCAGGCCCCCAGCACTGGCTCCTAAGCGCCCCAGCGGTTAGGGCGCACAACTGGTCTCCGGCTCCCTCGGAGGCGCCATGGCTATGTGTTCCTACTGCCTGAAGGCTGCAGAGTAAGTGATGGGCGCTGTAAATGCTGCAACTGGACTGCACGGAGTGGGGAGTGGCACAGCGCTGGCCGTTGGTGCGGGCATCTCTTCCCGCCTGAGCCCGGCGCCCGCCGCCCACCACGAAGAGCGGCAGCTGCCAGGCACCCGAGGGCGCGCGGCGGGGAACGCGCGGCCTCCGAGGCTCGAACTCGCGTCGCGGAGGAAGCTCCTGGGAGGGCTCGTGCAGGTTTGCGTACCTGGGCCTGTGCGCGCGCGTGGGAAAGCGGTGGTCCGGGCGCGCGGCGGGCGCTTCCAGGACTCTGAGGTCTTTCGGAGGGGGCGGGACGGGGTGGGGCTGCACTGGCAGACTTTCTCTTTCCCGCCTCCCGCCGCTGTCCCCACCTGGCTCACCTGAGTCCCCCGGGAGCTCGGGCTCCCTTCGGCAAAGAGAGGAGGGGAAAGGAGGAGAGAGGGATGGAAAGAGAGAGGGGGAATTTGGGTGAGTGGAGAAAATCACCTCAAAGTTTCTGAGCCGTCTTCATTTGTGAAATCTGTTCCCGGCTGTACAAGGCGCAGCCTCCCAGTTACTGGACGTGGCATTAGCTCCAAGCAGTTTAATCTCACTAGGTGTTCCTGGAGGTGTTTTTGGATGTCATGTGTGCGTCTTTCATGCAGTGACAACAGGAAGAAGCAGAATGGATCTAGTCATATGATTGATTTATGGATGTGCAGTTATTTTGCATTTTCGTTCAGGAAGCTAACACTCCTCTGCCTCAGCTCTCACAATCCAGAACCATGCCGGAAACTCACCTCACTCATGGCAGGTCTCCAATAGTCCAGAATTGCCGAGGGGGTGGGGGTGGCGGGGTGGGAATGCGGAGGGTGCGGGGGAGGTGGGAGGGTGTTTGGCCTGGCCCCTGGAGTCCTCTGTCCTTATGGAAAGGCACAGTGTGGACAGCGACTGGCGGCCTCTGGCCTGCAGGCCCACAGTTGTATTCCATGTGACTTTTAGTGGCACTCCATTTGAGGCACCCGAGAGGGGAGATTTAGGCATGGAGGTGTGGGTAGGCTGGCTGCCCGTGTTGCTGCTTCTCCAGATGGGTACCAGAGCACGCTCCTGTTCTTTCAATGGGGAGTGGACCTGGCCTCTTGAAACTTGAAAAGCATCCTTGCAACTGTTTTATCACCCCAGCTTCTGGGCTCACTGTTGTCCCCCTCAGCCTAGGGCCTCAGTTGGATGACATGGAAATGACAAGGCTTTCTCTGTGGTACTCACTGTAGCACCAGATCATGGACAGGTAGACGGCAGAGGCTTTAGGAGGAAGAGGGAGATGACAACCATTACAGTAGGAGAAGATGCTAACGGTGTTGTTATTGCTCCCAGGTGGATGAGCCCCTTCCTCCGTGGGGCTCAGTGCTGGCTTCTGTTCGATCCTCCTGCTTGCAAACACACGTGGGGCCCTTCATCCTAATGTCCACTTTCCACGCAGCCTGAGGTCTTTGGGGTGGAAAAGGGGGATTAGTGGACCAAATGACCTCTTCCTGTGGCCACCATTAGAGGCCTGAGCTCATCTGCTGATTTATGGAATCTGGGCTGAAGGCACAGGGGAAATGATAAGAGAGCATTTGAGGAGATAAAGGAGTTAAGGCTTCTATAAATAAGAAGCTTGGGGTCCCTCATAGGACCTATGGAGACTCAGGAACCATTCAAAACGACTGTGCACCTGCTCTATAGAAAGCTTTGTGCTGAGCATCGTGGAAGAAACTTATGCTTTGCCTTCCTGGAGCCAAGCAAGCACAGTGCCTGGCACTGATATTCGTTGAAGGAATGTTGTTGACTGAACCAAGGTGCTCTTGAGGAGCTTGCCTTTTGCGGGAGTGGTCAGGCTAGTCAGCAGCAATTTGCCAGAGGTGGGGTGAGAGGCATAGGCTCCCTAGGACAAAAGGTAAAGGAGAACAGGAGTCTGGGGTAAGAAGTAGCGGCAGGGAGGACTGGAAGAAGGAGATGAGATGAATGGCAATAGAGAGCAGAATTTGGGTGAGTGGAGAAAATCACCTTACATTTTCTGAGTTGTCTTAATTTTCCAAATTTGTTCCAACCTATACAATATGCAGTCTTCAATTTATTTGATGTGGTGTTAGGGTCCCTTTTCTGAGCTTTTTTGAGGGCTAGGGGAAGAGACAAACCAGGAGGGAGATTGGGCTGCTGAAACATTCACTGCTTCTCATGTGAGCCTTGGGTTTCCTGTCACTCTCCACACCTCCCTCCCATATGCCCCACAGGAGGGTTTCCTAGAATCACAACTTGGCCACCTTAGGAGGGTGGCACCCTTTCAAGAAAGCCCAGTAGACTTTGAAAGTTGAATTTGGGTGGAAACACAGGGTTAGTTCATAGTCTCCTCTGCAGATCACAGTTGCATTCTAGATATTTTATACAGGTGAGTACATTTATGATATGAGTTGGAGCTGTTTGGCCAGTGTTGGAAAAATGTTCAGAGCCATCCATATCCTTGTAGGCATGGCTCCATGCCACCAACCCCACTGGCCCCTCGCTCTAACCAGGTGAGTTGCTAGGGTACCAATTTTGGTGTTTAAATTCAGAAACCAGTTCTTGTTAGATCTAGCTCTTGCTTGAGATAGCTAGCTATTAAGTTCTTGCTTGAGATAGCTAGCTATTAGCTAGCTAAAAGTTCTGTTCTTTTCATAGACACAGAATGACAACAGGTGACAAGTGAATTATCAAGGGATCAGTGGGTGTGCTTGTTGGTAAAGGGAGAAAGTAGTAGGCATCTTGAATTATGTGAGATTGTTTTGTGCAAGTACATGAGGAGATGGAGGAAAAGTGTAAGACCTTTCTTAACCAGATAAGATCCTGTGATGGTGCAATGGGTGAAAAGGTTTTTATTTTAAGGGTGAGAAAACCAGACACTAAAGTTGGGTCACACAGTCAATGACAAGTGTAAGATTAGAATCCTGGGTACTCTGTCTTCCAGTGTAGAGCTGTATAGTCGGGGAAAGAGGAAAAACCATCTTCTGAGCAAAGGACGAAAAGCCTGCATCATGCTGCTGTGACCCCTCGCAGAGGTCGATTCAGCCCAAAGCAAAATAGTGAGCTAGAGCAGCTTGGGTTTTGGCAACCTCAGTCTCCTCTGTCACAACCATTTCCCATTTCAGCCCCTTCCCGCTCTGGGTGTTCTGGGCCTGCACCTTGCCCTCCTCCCTCAGCCTCCGGTGTCCCAGGTTGTGGACCCCTCTAGGCTAACACACTGCCATCCTGTGGCCCAGGGGCTAGCTCCTGGCCAGACTGGCCAGTGGATGCTAGGTTGGTGGGCCTGGATGGATTACTCCTGATGATGTGCGTTTTGATATGACCTGACTACGTTTGTGTCACTCTGACGCTCGGGGCTCAACCGGAGGACTTTGCAGGTTGCTGAGTGCCTCACATCGTGCTGGGCAGCTTCTCCTACTCTCAGACGGGATGCAGGAAGCTGAGCACTTCTGCCATAAGCCCTGACCCCTGACCAGAGAAGAACTATTGTAATTGATGGGCCCGTCTTCTCCCCTTGGCTGCAAAACTTGCCTGATGTCCCCCAAAGCAGTGGAGGCTGCTATATTTGAGATTAGAGGTCACACATGTTAGCTCTTTCTGAGTTCCAGTTGTTGGTGTTCAAGGGGTCCATGCGTTCTCTTTTTAATAAAAAAATTTTTTTTTGACTATGCTAAGTCTTCATTGCTGTGTTTGGGCTTTCTCTGGTTGTGGTAAGCAGGGGCTATTCTTCATTCAATGCCCGGGCTTCTCATTGCAGTAGCTTCTCTTGTTGCGGAGCATGGGCCCTAAAACATGGGCCTTCAGTAGTGGTGACTCTTGGGCTCTGGAGCATAGGCTCAATGCTTGTGGCTCATGGGCTTAGTTGCTCCATTGCATGTGGAACCCTTGCATTGACAGGTGGATTCTTAACCACTGGACCACCAGGGAAGTCCCATGCATTCTTTCTTGGCCCTGAGCACCCAAATACTAGAGGAAACCCACCCCAGGTCCCTCCAGTGGCTGATGATCTCCAGGCTGTCTCCCCTCTCACCTGTAGCCTGTTCTCCTGAACCCGAGGCTGATAGGCACCCGGGGAGCTGTGATGAACATGAAGCCTGGCTCCCCTTGACCTTCCAGTTGGGGAAGGCAAATATGGATGAGCAGAAAGCTTCTGAAATGTTTGTGGAGCTGCAGTCATTCAGCTTGCCAGCTCAGATCCACCCTCCACTCCTCACTGTTATTAAGAGTTTGGTGGCTCAGTGGTAAAGAATCTGCCTGCCAAGCAGGAGACTCGGGTTCCATCCCTGGGTCGGGAAGATCCCCTGGAGAAGGAAATGGCAACCCACTCCAGTATTCTTGCCTGAGGAATCCCATGGACAGAGGGGCCTGGCAGACTACCAGTCCATGGGGGTCACATAGAGTCGGACACAACTGAGCGACCTAACAACAACAACAACAACAACAACAATATGGTCATTAGAGATCCATGTGGCACTTTGCTTCCTTCTTTCCTTCACTTCTTCCATTTTTTTTTTCTTCTTCTAGTTTTAGAAGAAAAACTATTAACTCCAGTTCCCCTGGCAAGGGGTACAGACTGGCTGTTGCATTTTGCTAACCTGCATTCACACTGTGGCATCTGCCTGAGGCCCTATCCATTCATAAGCATGATAAGAGAGCCTTGGGGTGGCAGGTGACCACCCAGGAGGCGACGCCCTGGACCCCCAGCCTCACCCTCTGCTGGGGAGGTGGGGGAAAGCGAGATCTCTGGAAAGTTCTTGAATAAACTACTTGCCACATTTACCAGCTGACCAAAAGTTTGTCTCCTTTGATTAGAACATTGTTAAAATATTTAACTTTCTGCAAAAATTCATTTAGGAGTGAATGGCTTTCAAAGCTTTTGGAGATTTCCCTCAGCATGCAGTTGACAGGTCCCATTGGTCTTTAGCAGCTTTCTAGGGCTTCCCTGGTAGCTCAGCTGGTAAAGAATCCACCTGCAATGCAGGAGACCCAAGTTCGATCCCTGGGTGGGGAAGATCCCTTGGAGAAAGGAAGGCAACCCACTCCAGTATTCTTGCCTGGAGCCTGGTGGGCAACAGTCTATGGGATTGCAGAGTCAGACACGACTGAATGACTAAGCACAGCATAGCTTTCTAAGGAGTGTTGCATTTGTTGTAAGGAGGTTTAGTTTCCTTAGGCATGTATGAAAAATGTGGAAGAGTAATATTATTTCATCAGTAAGCAAATTTTTAGCATTTTGTATGGGAATGTTTACACTAGTTTCTTTTGAATCTTTGAAAGCCCATATTTTGTTGGGCCAACTTTAGAATTTGGGGGATTCTTTCACCAGTTTCTCAAATAACACAGCATTTTGTTATTTCTGGAAGTTAGTAGCCAAAATGCAGTGTGTGATGTGATTGCTTCTATTGTTTCCTCATTGATTTTCTACGCTGACAGTCCTTTAGCTTTTTTTTTAAGATTTTTTTTTTTTTTTTGCTGTGGGCCATTTTTTAAAGAAGTTTTTATAGAATTTGTCATAATATTATTTCTGTTTTATATTTTTTTTTGTTTGTTTGTTTTTTGGCCTTGAGGCATGTGGGATCTTAGCTCCTCCCCGATCCCAGGGATCAAACCTGCACGCCTTGCATTGGAAAGTGGTCTTAACCAGTGGACCGCCAGGGAAGTCCCTCCTTTAGCTTTTTAAACCAATTCATTCCTTATCCTGCCTTGACAACTTCATATTCATGGTTAATGGAGAGGAAATTGGAGGGACTCATCATACAGTACATCACAGTGATCCTCACTTGACATCTTCACACTCATCCTGCTGCTTTAAATGGTTTTCCTCTTTTAGGAAATCTTCAGTAGCTCTTAAACCCACTCAATGCAAATTACTGTAGACTGTGATTTACTAGAAAAAAATGAGTGTCAGTGAAATGGCTTGTTTTCAGGAGGCTAAGGTAAGGTCGTGATAAGATTTGCCATTTGCTAACCTTAACCTTAACCCAGAGGTTCTCAGCAGAGGTGTGGGGAGCACTTCGGCTCCCCCAGGGGATGGTTGGTCATATCCGAAGACTTGCTCTGTTGTCAGAACGAGGGGGAAGGTGTGCTACTGACATCTAGTGGGTAGAGGCCAGGGATGCTACTCGGCATCCCGAAGTGCACAGGACTGCCCCCACAACAAATTCTCCAGCCCCAAATGGCAGTAGTGTCAAGGCTGAGAAACCCTGCCTTCAATGAATAACATTTTAAGTAGAAGTCTTCTGCTGCTGCTGCTAAGTTGTTTCAGTCGTGTCCGACTCTGTGCGACCCCATAGACAGCAGCCCACCAGGCTCCACAGTCCCTGGGATTCTCCAGGCAAGAACACTGGAGTGGGTTGCCATTTCCTTCTCCAGTGCATGAAAGTGAAAAGTGACAGTGAAGTCGCTCAGTCGTGTCCAACTCCTAGCAACCCCATGGACTGCAGCCTACCAGGCCCCTCTGTCCATGGGATTTTCCAGGCAAGAGTACTGGAGTGGGGTGCCATTGCCTTCTCCAAAGTAGAAGTCTAAGGAGGGTCTAAGCACCCTTAAGTGCTTAGACCAATGCTATCCAATAGAAGTTTCTGTGTTGATGGTAATGTCTCCTGTCTGTACTATTCAATTCAATAGCCACTAGCCATGCATGGCTGCTGAGCACTTGGAATGCAACCAATGTGACCAAGGAACTGAGTTTTTAATTTTATTTCACTTTATCAATGTATGACAAAACCCACTGGAAAAAAAAATAATAATAAAAATAAATTGAAAAAAAAAATAAAGTTAAATAGCTCCATGTGGCTGGTGGCTTCTATATTGGACTCAACTTTATTTTTTAAAATATTTATTTATTTATCTGGCTGTGTTGGGTCTTAGTTGCAGCACTCAGCCTTTTTATTGCAGCTTTTGGGCTTCTCTAGTTGCAGCCTGTGGGCTTAGTGGCCCCCTTTTCTAGTTGTGACATGTGGGCTTAGTGGCCGTGTGGCATGTGGGATCCCAGTTCCCTGACCAGGGTTTGAACTCAGGTTCCTTGCATTGGAAGTTGGATTCTTAACCACTGGACCACCGGGGAAGTCCCTGCACTCGACTTTAGAGGTGCTATAGTACAGTGGAGCATGGTTCTGGGATCAGACTGTCCTGGGGTTGGGTCCCTGGTCTATCACTTTCTAGCTTTGTGGCCTCATGTGTGTCATCTAAGCTGCTGAGCCCCAGTTTCCTCATCTGTAAAATGGGGGTAATAATGGGACCTAATCCTCGGAGGATTAGGATAGCCACTGAAATAATGCATGTGATACGAAGCATGTAGTGCAGTGCCTAGCACAGCAAGCATTTGAGAGATGTTAATAGTTATTGCCAGAGATTCATGATTAATAGAGTAATTGGCATCAAGGAAATGGGGCTTCTGCAGGGCTTACAAATGAGTCCTCCCATGGGATATTACTTAAAGGCCACTTTTGAGGCAGAGTCCTGACTCTCAGCCCTCATAGCATTACCACAGATGTGTCCCCATGCCTTTTTGGGGCCTTGGTTTTCTTATCTGTAAAATAGGAATAGTGAAAATAATGATGCTACTTCCCTTTTAAAGTTATTTATAGTTATCTTCTTATTTATTTTTGACTGTGCTTGGTCTTCACTGCTGCATAGGCTTTCTCTAGTTGCGGTGCTTGAGTCTCATTGTGGTGACTTCTCTTGTTGTGGAGCGTGGGTTCTAGGGTGAGTGGGCTTCTGTAGTTGCAGAATGCAGGCTTTAGAGTACTGGCTTCAGTAGTTGTGGTGCATGGGCTTAGTTGCCCTGTGGCATGTGGAATCTTCCTGGACCAGGGATCAAACCCGTGTCCCCTGCATTGGCAGGTGGCTTTTTAACCACTGGACCACCAGGGAAGTCCTGCTTCTCTGTTTATGTCACAGAATTGTCTGGACAGTCAAATGGTTGTAAAGGTGCTTTGAGGAGCACAAGGCTGTCTCTAAGTACATGGTTTATGAGTTTGCACACAAGTGTGCTTTTGCTTAGATTTGGTGCAAAATTCTGCCTTGGTAGAACTGTCTTCAGTTTGGGATGGGAGTGCCTGAATCAGGGCGTTTGTACTGGGGAGCAGCACAAGCCAGGAGCTCCACACAATGTCAGGGCCTCCTCTGTCCAACACCTAGCCAGTAACGTGACAGGAAGCCCAGGTACCACTTTAAGGGTATGTAGAAGTTTGGCGTTTGGGATTGGGTCATCAGAGCAATGTGTAGACTGGCTTGGCTTGCAGGCAACTAATGAAGGAGCAAGGCATCTAGCCTAAGGGAAGAGAAGAAGGCCACTCCCAGCAGCTTACCTTGTCCTATCAAAGGCCATGCTGCCCCAAGGCTCGGCCACCTGGCATAGTATGTGGCCTGAGAGATACACATGTACAATTACTGAAAGTATTCGGCACCATATAGTAGAAAGAACTTGGGGTTTTGGAGTCAGACATGGGCTTGCATCCTTACAGTGCTACTTACTAGCTGTGTGGCCATGGGTGAGTACCCGAGCCTTCCTGGGCCTCAGTTGTCTCATCTGTAAAATGGAGATAATGACCCTACCTTGTAGGGTTGTCACACGGATCCACTCAGGTAACTCATAGGCACATAGGTTGCCCTCAGTAAATGTGAGTTCCCTTGCCACCTAATGTTGACAAACAAAGAACAACTTTTAACCAACTAATGAGTCATACTCCCGTTTTTGTTCTTCTGAGATATAAGGAAAATGAGTTTTCTCCTTGTGACCTGGGAGAATTGTTTAGATCTTTTTTTTTTTTTTTTAACATTTTCTTTATGTGGACCATTTTTTAAAGTCTTGATTGAATTTGTTATTATATTGTTTCTGTTTTCTGTTTTGGTTTTTTGGCCTTGGGGCATGTGAGATCTCAGCTCCCTGACCAGGAATTGAACTCATACCCCCTGCACTGGAAGGCGAAGTCTTAACCACTGGACTGCCAGGGAAGTCCCTCGATCTTTCTTAAGAAGAGGAAAAGGGAAAAGGATTCTCCTTGCTGTGCTACTTCCCTGTCTGGAAGAGCAGTCTGAACTGTTTAGGGGTAGACGAGGATGAAGGCCAAAATACAGGGCTCTGAGTTAGTCATGAAACAGTGTAAATGAGAAGCCTGAGCGGCCTCTACTGGGCTGGGGAGTCCCCTGAGAGAAGTCATCATACTCTGTGTGCCAGAGAAAGGCTTTCTGGGGACAGTAGGTTTCCCAGGCATTTGGAATTTAAACTCAAACCATATCTGTGGCCACTTGACAAAGTGATGGCTAAAGAGCAAAGGACACAGGTTGGATGCAGTTGGCTTTGTCATCACATGGCCATGGCCACAGCCCCAGGCCCCAGGTCCCAGTGCACAGAGCCATTTGACAATGCTGCTGGTCACCAGGGGGCTGGCTGCTGGAGAGTATGCAGATAATACAGGGAGCCTCATCACCTACTTCTGGGAAACCGATGAAGACATAGGGGGGTCTTAGGTTATTAACGCCATGGCAAGGACAGTTTTCCCATGGAGAAGGAAGGGTAGTAATGATAGTTGTTTAGTTGCTCAGTCATGTACAACTGTTTGTGACCCCATGGACTGCAGCATGCCAGGCTCCTCTGTCCACCACTGTCTCCCAGAGATTGCTCAAACTCATCTTCATTGAGTCAGTGATACTATCTAACCATCTCGTCCTCTGCAGCCCCCTTCTGCTTTTGCCTTCAGTCTTTCCCAGAATCAAGGTCTTTTCCAAAGAGTTGGCTCTTTGCATCAGATTGCCAAAGTATTGAAACTTTAGCTTCAGCATCAATCCTTCCAATGAATATTCAGGGTTGATTTCCTTTAGGATTGACTGGTTTGATATCCTTGCTGTCCAAGGGACTCTCAAGAGTCTTCTCCAGCACCACAATTTGTTATTTTTTTTAACAGTATTAAAACTATTTTTAGAGTGAAGTAAGCCAGAAAGATAAAGAACATTACAGCATACTGACACATGTATATGGAATTTAGAAAGGTGATAACGATAACCCTATATGCAGAACAGAAAAAGAGACACAGAAATACAGAACAGACTTTTGAACTTTGTGGGAGAATGTGAGGGTGGGATATTTCAAAAGAACAGCATGTATACTATCTATGGTGAAACAGATCACCAGCCCAGGAGGGATGCACGAGACAAGTGCTCCGGCCTCGTGCACTGGGAAGACCCAGAGGAATCGGGTGGAGAGGGAGGTGGGAGGGGGGATCGGGATTGGGAATACATGTAAATCCATGGCTGATTCATATCAATGTATGACAAAACCCACTGGAAAAAAATAATAATAATAATAATAAAAAAATTAAAAAAAAATAAAATAAAACTATTTTTATTTTATTTATTTATTTATTTTTAATTTTTTTTTTTTTAGTTGGAGGCTAATTACTTCACAACATTTCGGTGGGTTTTGTCATACATTGATATGAATCAGCCATAGAGTTACACGTATTCCCCATCCCGATCCCCGCTCCCACCTCCCTCTCCACCTGATTCCTCTGGGTCTTCCCAGTGCACCAGGCCCGAGCACTTGTCTCATGCATCCCACCTGGGCTGGTGATCTGTTTCACCATAGATAGTATACATGCTGTTCTTTCGAAACATCCGACCCTCACCTTCTCCCACAGAGTTCAAAAGTCTGTCCTGTACTTCTGTGTCTCTTTTTCTGTTTTGCATATAGGGTTATCGTTACCATCTTTCTAAATTCCATATATATGTGTTAGTATGCTGTAATGTTCTTTCTCTTTCTGGCTTACTTCACTCTGTATAATGGGCTCCAGTTTTATCCATCATTAGAATGGATTCAAATGAATTCTTTTTAATGGCTGAGTAATATTCCATGGTGTATATGTACCACAGCTTCCTTATCCATTCATCTGCTGATGGGCATCTAGGTTGCTTCCATGTCCTGGCTATTATAAACACCAGCACCACAATTTGAAAGCATCAATTCTTCGGTGCTCAGCCTTCTTAATGGTCCAACTCTCGATCTGAATGTGACTACTGAAAAAACCATAGCTTTGGTTAGAGGGACCTTTGTCTGCAAATTGATGTCTCTGCTTCTCAATACACTGTCTAGGTTTGTCATAGCTTTTCTTCCAAGGAGCAAGTGTCTTTTAATTTCATGGCTGCAATCACTGTCCACGGTGATTTTGGAGCCCCACAAAATAAAGTCTCTCACTGTTTCCACTCTTTCCCCATTTATTTGCTATGAAGTGATAGGTCCAGATGCCATGATCTTAGTTTTTTGAATGTTGAGTTTTAAGCCAGTTTTTTGACTCTCCTCTTTCACCTTCATCAAGAGGCTCTTTAGTTCCTCTTTACTATCTGCCATCAGAGTGGTATCATCTGTATATCTGAGGTTGTTGATATTTCTCCTGGCAATCTTGATTCCACCTTAGCTACCATGTATTGAGAGCTTAGCATGTGCTACCCCTCATGCCAAGAGCTTTATATGGATTAGTTCATCAAACTGTCTGTGAGAGCAAGACCTTCTCTTTTTTGAGCACTATTCTGATTTCTTCTTAGTACATAGTAGGTCCTCAGCAAACAGTTATTGAGTGATGGAGTCCTCAGTTAACTGATGCTGAAGGTACTCTTAGCCCCACTGAACATATAAGGAAATTTCATTTCTGAACAGTTCAGTGACTGGCCCAAGATCACAGGCTAGTCATTGATAAGAGCCAGGATTCACACCTAGATTTGTCCTACTTTGTGGCCTAATCCTTTTGCCACTATGTCATGCTTCCTTCTCAGAAGGTCAAGGTGCCAGATTTCTCTCTCCACGACAAAGGAACATCTGCTAAATTTCTTAATATGACAACCAAAGCATGATTTGCCAAAACATTTGATAAATTGGACTTCATTAAAATTAAGAACTTCTGCTCAGTGAAAGACATTGTTCAGAGAAGGAAAAAACAAATCCAGAATATGAGGAAATGTTTGCAAAACACATTTCTGAAAAATCATTTGTTTCAGAATATAAAAAGAACTCAAAACTCAAAAACAAAAGAAACTACTGGAGCAGAGACTCAAGGCCACTGCACAAAGACATGATACTGTGACAGCCATATTTCCTTCATCCCACCTACTTCCTCCATCACCCCTGTTCTGTCTCCATACAGGTTCATTTTGTGGATAAGGAAACGGAGGCATGAAGAATTATATGAGTTGTCCAAGTCACACAGCTTGTTGGAATTTTATTAGTTTGGTGTTCTAGCCCTCAAAAAAACTCAGGACCTGATGGAGAGGGGAATAGTTTCATCTGTTGGGGCCAAGGCTAAATGGGGAAAAAAATAAACAAAGGGCCCTATATTGTCAGAGCAACTTGCTTGAATTTTTTTTGAAAAGTAGAAACATAAAACTGTACACCTCTCATTTGAACATTTGGAACTATTTTTCTTGTTACAAACACAACATATTGTAACAATATAATTCAGATATCTACTATAGTATATATAGTAGATGTTCAAAATGAGGAATGGAAACAAGAGAAGGGAAAGAGAAGAGATAGGACATGGGAAAGTCTAGATATGGATAGGAAAAAAGGAACAAATAGTAGGCACTGTATTTCAGAAAAGATTCTACTAGATATTGATAAAGTTATGTTTCATTTTTACATCAATAAGGTCATTATCCCCATCCTATAAGCTGTGGGTCATGGTTACTTCCCCTTCCTTATTGCATCCAGCTCTCCCCTTTCCATTAGCCTGAATGTTCTGGAAAAATGGAAAGTATGTCAAGGGGAAACTCTTCTGAGCCCTATGGGGGTTGGGGAATAGAAAGGGTCCTCGGAATCAAGGCAGACCTGCCTGTTCACATTTTGAGCAGAGCCTAGTAGATAAGGCAGGAAAAGTCTACTCTTCTGGGTTTGCATAAAACATATGAACAGGTTTCTGTATTAGTTCAGTTTTCATTTGTGGTACTTGGAGGGGATTTCTAGAAGCCCTTTAAGAGAATTAGATGAAAAAAAATTCCCACTAAATCTCCATCTTCTATTTTTGAAAGACATAATATTACTTTCACTTGTGAAGAATGTTTGTTTCTTCTGTGCCTGTGGCTTCCGTAGCCAAATGTCAATGATCTAAAGACCTTATTTCATGTAGAAATGGCCTATGTTTGCTTATTCAGAGTTGGAGGAAACTCTCTGAGATGGGATAGTTAATTCTCTGATAGGGATTAACGCCTGATTTGAAAAAAAATATTTTAATGTTTCACTTAAAGAGAAAGAAAAAATGAATGGGGAATTTTAAATCAGGTCTCCTGCAACTGTGTGTATTTTTAAAAATAGGGCAGTAGCTTAGGCTTCTATACAAGTTAAAAGTAGGAGAGTTTTTTGAAAAAACAATAAGCTGCATTGCAGGCAGATTCTTTACCATTTGAGCTGCCAAGGGAAGCCCAGATCATATGGTAGTTCTATTTTAATTTTTTGAGGAAACTTCTGAAGGCAGGTCCCCAGTTGGCAAACTCAAGCAAGGCTTATAGGGGGCCTCTGCAAAATCTAGCCTCTCTAGGTATGAACTGTGAACCCCGAATGATTATCTCAGTGAATCATAGAATCCTGAAATGTCTGGGTTGAAAAGACCCCTTGATTCAAGTGCCGCCCAATCTCTTGCTTCTTAGGTGAGCAAACTGCAGCCCAGAGAGAGGACTGGGACTGCCTAAGGCCTCACAGTTAATTAATAGCAGGACTGGGGTGTCAACTTTCCCTAAGTTACTCTAGGACTCCTTGGAGGTTCAAGTCTTAAAGACATTCATTAGAAAAACAAAATGTCTTCCCTTGCAGTCTCAGTTCTCTAGTATCATTCAAGTTGCTTTTTCTTCACCACCATGTCCATTTCTTATGGCTCCCCATTTCAGCTTCTCTGTTCCAGCCAGGCCTGATGGTCACCCCTGGTTTACAGTGGGGTTTCCTTAAAGTGGGGTGTTTGGACTCTGTACCTCTGTACCCAGGAACTTACAGAACCTGCAGATCTCTGGGCCCCACCCCCATGGAAGAATCAGAATCCCTGGGGGCAAAGACCCCAGAATCAGTGATTTTTCACGTAGGTTGATAACTTCCAGCTCCCTCCTTGAATCCATTTTTTGCACCATGGTCCATGTATCTACTAGTAGTTTCAAAAAGTGTACTATTTCTTTTTTTTTTTTTTTACTGAAATACATTGCTTTATGAAGTTGTGTTAGTTTCAGGTGTCCAACAAAGTGACTCAGAATATATATATACATTCTTTATCAGATTCTTTTCAATTATTGGTTATTACAAGATATTGATTATAGTTCCCTGTGCTATACAATAGGTCCTTGTTGTTTATTTCATTTAATCCCAAGTCCCCAATATATTCCTCCTCTACCCCCTACTATTTCTTGAGTGCTCTCTTTGTACCAGGCACTGTGCTATTTTTTATTCATTCCTCAGATGCTGGCTGTGTGCTCCCCTCTCATCCTCAAGTGGACCACGTGGGAGGGGTCATGTGAGTGCCCGTACTGGGCACTGCTCCCACGGTGGCTTTTCCCCCGCCAGGCCATTCTGATCACAGATTCTTGCACCTTAAAGTTGAAGAAAGCCTGGTAGATTTTTGTTCTCCTGGGTCTCACTGCTACTTTTCTTTTCCCCTGAGGTGGTTACCCTGCTGGGAAGAGCTTTGTTGCACACATCATTTACCTCTTCTTTTCTAAATAGCCTATTTTTTAAAATATTTTATTGGCGTATAATTGCTTTACGATGTTGTTATTTTCTGCTGTACAACGAAGTGAATCAGCTATATGTATACATATAATCCCTCCCTCTTGGACCTCTTGACACCCCCCACCCCTCTAGGTCATCACAGAGCCCTGAGAGGAGCTCCGTGAGCTATACAGCAGGTTCCCACTAGCTATCTATTTTACGTATTGTAGTTCTTCAAAGTAACAATCATTATCTCTTTCCTGCGCGGGGGTGATGGCAGCCAAATGAGGGAATGAGCGTGAGAATGCCCTGAGCACTGTGCCCAGGGATCTTCTCTGCGTCTGAGGCCTGCAGTGAACACAGATGAGGACCAGAAATCTCCCTTCTGCCCTTGGCCATCTTGGCCTTTCTCTCCTCCTCTACTAGCCACCATCTAGCCTGGCCCAGCTCCAGGCTGTCTTTCAGGGTGTCCCTCTTTCTCCACCCTCTTGGTGTTCTGTTTAGCCTCAGGCTCTGGGACACTCCGTTTTCCAGTCCATTGCTATCTGATGTCCCTTGTCCTGGCATCTCCCTCCTGTGGCCCTGTCAGCATTTCTCTGGAAACTTCTGGGTTCTTTTGCAGGCACTGGACCAAAGAGGTTTGAGAGTCATGTGTGAGAGCAGACCCGACCTTAAGCGAAATGGATGTAGGTGAGCCAGGTACCACCCAAACCTCAGTGCCCCAAGCACATCACTTTAAGCCAGAGTCCTCAGGCTCTTCCTGATCACCCCGGGCTGGTGACTGTCACCTGCCCTCTCTGCCCCCACCCCCAGCTCACCTATGCTGACACTCAGTGTCTCAGGCCTCAAGCTGTCAAACTTTTCTGCCTAGCAAATGGGCTTTCCAAATGTGGGCTTCCCCTCCCAGGTTTTTCATGACGACTCCAGCCCACACCGAGAGGTCCCTTCCAGTCCCTTTAGCTACTTTAACATGGAACCACCCACAAAAGTGCCCTCTGGAACCCCCTATGCTGTACTGCCTCCCATCTGTGAATCCTCCCGTCTGAGATTCTCCTTCACCACTCTCACCCTCCCTCTTCCTTGACCTCAATTACAGCTAGATCTCAGCTTTTTAGTACTGCCTTGCTGCTCCCTGTCCAACTTGGCTTTGTGATGTGTTCTGGACACACTTCTCCAGCTTAACCTTGGCTCTCTGCCTCCTTTCTGCCCCTCAGTCCCCTGTACCACACACATGTGCAGGCAACACACACTCTGGCTTCCTGTGCCATGACTGTTGGGCCCTGCAGAAGCCTCCTATATGGAGTCAATACCCAAGAGTTTATTTAGCCTTTGAGTCCTCATCTTCTTATGAATTCTTGTCCTAAAATATCATGAAAGAACACAAGACCAGTTTGTCTCACCTCCTCATTTTACAAATGCAGGAACAGAGGTCCAGCTATGACTGAGGCGAGGCCGCCAAGATGAGCTGTAGAAAGGCAGAATCAGGACCCAGGCCTTCTGATTCCCAATCAAGCCCTGCTTTCCATTTTTCATGTGTATCTTTTTCTTTGTAATCAGGGAATGGGTCGTTTTAGCGTAGCGCTTATGGGCTCTGGAGTCAAATGACCTCAGTTCAAATCCTGCCCTCACCATGTACCCGCGTGTGACCCCCGGGCAGTTACTTAGCCTGTCAGTTTCCTCATCTGCCAAATGGGAGAGGCATGAAAATAAATAGCACCTACCTCACAGAACTGCTGTGAGGATTAAAAGGGACAGTGTCTGCAAAACACTTCAGACGGTGTCTGCACATACTGAATGTCCAGTAAATGTTCACTGTTTTATTTTATTATTGTCTCCATAGAGCCAAAACAGGACTGAGTACATAGTAGGACTGCATAAGACTTTGTGGTACAAAGAGAGAGGCCTCGAGAAATGATAGTCTGACTTTGTTGTCTGGTCCTAATGGTGGGTTTAATGCTAATGGTGCTAATTCTAATGGTGGGTGTTTAAGGCCACGGAAAACGGAAAGATCTGGGGACCAGAGAGCGCTTGGATAATTCTCCCTGCAGCTCTAGGTAGGCAGCTGCTTCTTTGCTCTGTTGCAGGGCTGTCTGTGGGACTAAGGGTAAGGAAATCTGGGGTTTTAAAGATACCCCCAAATATGACTTTGACTGAGATTGGCCAGGACTCTCATATTCTTGGAGGCATATTTATTTCAATAGTCCTGGACTGCTTGCTGATGGCAACAACACCCTTCCTTCTGTCCATTCCCTTCCTGTGGAGACATGGGACCTTGTTTTATTTCACCCTGGAACTGGGAGGCCAAAGGCTATTCATCATAGCCATGAAGTGATTGCCTCTCCAGCTCCACCCTATGGGCTAAGGGACCTTAAGATAAAACCCAGAAGTTACAAGTGGGCTTCACGAAAATCACAGATAGTTCAGCTTGGGCTGAGGGCCTATTTTTGTGGCTGGGTTCTCTTCCTTTTATCTCCCCTGCCTCCCCCACCAGGGAACCACTGCCAATGCAGGAACCAGCCAGCCACAGAGAATTCACAGCCTAACCCAGCATCACTAACCTCTTTTCTTCTTCTTTTGCCTTTTTCCCCTCCTTGAAGATTTTTTGACCCTCCTCCACCCACCTGATGGATTATTGACTGCTAGGAGCAACAGCAACTGCAACAAATACAGGATAAAATAAAAAGCCTCAGACACACTCTGCTTGGGACACACTTGAGAGCTGGAGGGGAGTTGGAGTCTAGATCTCTTGGCACCCAATACACACTTAAAGCTGTGAAATCTATCCTCAGGGCCCCTTGACTCCATTCTGGCTCTTCTTTGAGTCTCCCAGTGTCCCCATGTTTCCTGCTCCCCTTGCTGGTAACCCACTTCAGCCTGGCCATCCATGCTACAGACCTATCTTTTTAATATCGTGTGATCTCATATCACAATATATGTTCAGTGAGCCATTTTTGGTGGGACTCTATTGTTAAAATGACCGGCAAATCTTTGCAAAGATATTAGGGGCTGATAATGACTTAGCAAGTTATCCTGTTTTCAAGTCCTATAATGAGCTAAGATGTGAGATTCTTTGGGGCAGGAGCAAGTGGGCATTTAATACCAGATTTTGCTAATTAAGGAGGGAGCAGCATGTAGTGGTCAAATCATGGGCTCTGAAATCCACCAGAACTCGGTTTGAGTCCTAGCCCTATTACTTACTGCTTGTATGGCCTTGCCCAGATTACCTAATTTCAGCGAGACTCGGTTTTCTCATCTGGGAAATGGGGCTGAATTTAAGAAAAACGAAATAACACAGCCTACTTCATAGGGCTCTTGTGAGATTCAATGAAATAACGCATGTAAAACCATTTTCAGAGTCAACCTGGCACAGAGTAAGGACTCAGCAGTTTGATTGTATTAATTGTGTCATATGAATTGCCCCCGACTGTGCAAGAGCAGAGCTTTTAATCATAGTCTATGTAGATTGACAAGACAGAATACAACTCCCCATCAGCTAGTCTCTGAGGCCACCAGGGAGATGACAGAATGAACCTTTGAAGCCAAGTTCTCTGCCTTTTTATTTATTTATTTTTGACTGCACTGGGTCTTCGTTGCTCCGTGGGGGCTCTTCTCTAGTTTCAGAGCATAGGCTTCTCATTGTGGTGGCTTCTCTTGTTGCAGAGCATGGGCTCTAGGGCTTCAATAGCTGCAGCATGAGGGTTCAGCAGTTGCAGCTCACAGGCTCTAGAGCACAGGCTCAATAGTTGTGGCACATGGGCTTAGTTATTCCACAGCATGTGATATCTTTCCTGATCAGGGATTGAACCGGTGTTCCCTGTGTTGATAGGTGGATTCTTCACCACTGGATCACCAGGGAAGCCCAATCTCTGCATTTTTAATCTGCACCCCCAGTGTGCTAAGTCACTTCAGTTGTGTCTGACTCTTTGTGACCCCATGGCCTGTAGCTGGCCAGGCTCCTCTGTCCATGGGATTCTCCAGGCAAGAATACTGGAGTGGGTTGCCATGCTCTCCTCGGGGGATCGTCCCAACCCAGGGACTGAACCTGCGTCTCTTACATCTCCTGGCACTGGCAGATGAGCTCTTTACCACTTGTGCCACCACGTCCCCAGCAGATCTAAGATGTTAGGAGCCACATGAGTTGGGTCTTTCTGTGATTCTCCTGGTTTACTAGAGGGGTGAGGTGCAATGAGGGGGAAAGGAAGGCAGAACCAGAGCCTTTTCAAATGGAAGTGCTGGAGGAGGAAGAGGCACAGAGAAGGAAACAAAACAAAGAAGAGGAGGGTGGGGGATGGAGAACCTGTAGCCTGCGTGGCTGTGGCAGCTGCTTCTTGGAGATAAGGAGCGGATCTTTCCAGTTCCTCTCTTCTCCCACTGGAGAGATGATGCTCTGCAGACATTTTGAGCAGGTTTCCAACCAAGACAACCTCTTCTTTTGAGGTTGCCAGGATAAAGACATTCGCTCTGGATGACGATGATCAGGGTGTTGACAGGTATTCCTGAAATGGGCTTCCATGTGATGGGGCAGTGGAGAGTGGTGGGTTGTCATCTTCCTCTGGCCTCCAGGCGTGGAAGAAAGGCCTGGGGGATAGTTACTCTGGATCAGGTGTCCGAGGCAGGAGTCCCCTAGAGGGTGTGTCTGGGTGTCTGCTTGATGGTTCTGGTGGCCACGTGCCCACGGGTGATGGTGTGGAGTGTGGAGGAGCAGCCCTCTAGCCCTTGGACATCTTCCTGTTGACATCCGTGGGCATTTGCGGGTTGGCTTCGCAGAGGCTGCTGAAGAGGTCTTTTCAAATAATGAGCCACCAAAGCTTCCCGGTGGCTCAGATGGTAAAGAATCTGCCTGCAATGTGGAATACCCAGGTTTGATTCCTGGGTCAGGAAGATCCCCTGGAGAAGGGAATGGCAACCCACTCCCAGTATTCTTGCCTGGAGAATCCCATGGACAGAGGAGCCTGGCGGGCTGCAGTCCATGGGGTCACAAAGAGTCGGACATGACTGAGCGACTGACACTTTCGTTTTCAAAGCCATGTATCAGTTTCTGCTTTGGGCAGAGACCCACCCAGGGCCCTCAGAGCTAGGATAGATGACTGTCAAGATTGTTCTCCTCAAGTGTATGGGCACCAAGTAGGGGAAGAGGGCGGGTGGGATGAATTGGGAGATTGGAATTGACATATATACACTGTACTATGTATAAATTAGATAGCTAATGAGAATCTATTGTATAGCATGAAATAGAGTGTTCTGTGGTAACCTAAATGGTAAGAAAATTCAAAAAAGAGGAGGTGTATGTATATGTACAGCTGACTCACTTGGCTATACAGTAGAAACTAACACAACATTGTAAAGCAATTATACTCCAATAAAAGTTAAAAAAAGAAAAGATTTCTCCTAAGTCCAGCATCCCATGAGGGATGGGATGGAATCCTCTGCACCCAGGAGCGTGAGCAAACAGAGGTTCCAGAGCTAACTGGTTGGCCTCGAGCCTGCTGAGACATGCTGCCACCCTGGCCCCAGCTGTGAAAATGCCAGTCATGCTGATGACCTCAGAAAGCCCTGATTCGTGCTTGGAAGTAGTCAGAGCCTGGGTGGAACTCAGCATCACAGCTGCACTACTCCGAGTGAGTGCTGCCAGTCAGTGGGGTGACTGGCCATGTCAGAGTCATTCTGATAACTGGTGGGCTTGCTAGGTGGGACTTCTAGAGCTCGTTATGTGATTCGAGGGGCAGCTGTCTCCATCATGGAGTCCAAGGGCCACATTTCAAGAATTGGCCAAATCTTTGGTTTTCTCCTGCCAATCTCATGCAAGGAAAAGAGGAAGGGGGAATGATCACGCTCCATTAGAGGTTAGCTTATTTTACAACTAGTAAGGGGAAAAGGGGCCCTTTCTCATACTTTCATTTCAGGGAGAGCCCTGGTTCCTCAATGAGTTGGCATCCTGGCAAAAGACATTTCCTCTAGAAGTAGCTGGGCACTTCCCCTCCCCCTTCCCGGGTCGTGCCTCAGAATGATCGGCTCAAGATTCTACATCCACAGGTTGGTGGTTACACAGCACACACACCTGGCTGAGGGGACAGAGTATAGACATATTTGAAAGAAGTTGGTGACATTCTCTTACTAAGGTGAGCCTTCAGGGTTTTCACCTGTTCTAATATTTGGCAAGGTCTATCTAACCTGCTCAGCCGACAGGCCACTTGAGAGAGTGGTAACCTATGTTCTTCATAAAGAAGTGCTTGTGGTGAAATGGGTTGGGGAAGGGGATAAACAGTCCCCTCATGGACCTCTTACCAAATTCTGCCTTGTGGCTTATATGGCTCCAAACTTGCCCCACTTTTTACTTCCTTCTCCATTAGAGCTGGGGCCCGTAGGACTTGTATTTGTATTCTATTCATATTCATGTTCATTGCTGTGTAACAAATGCCAAAAATTTGAGTGTCTTACCACACAAATTTATTATCTCTCAGTTTCTATGAATCAAGAGACTAGGCATGGTTTTTCAAGCCCTCTGCTCAGGGCCTCACAAGACTGCAGTCAATGGATCAGACAGGGCTGAGGGCCCATCTGAAGTTATCTTCCAAACTGACTGCTTATTGGCAGAATGCAGTTTCTCTGAGGCTGTGGGGTTGAGGTCCCTACTTCATTGATAGCTGTCAGTTAAGGTTTGCCCTTAGCCGCTGCCATTCTCTGCCACTTGGTCCTCTCCACAAAATGGCAGTTTGTTCCTTCCAGGCCCACAGGAGAGTGTCCACTGCAGCTTTGAATCTCTCTGACTTCTATATGTGATCTCTATACCCACTTCTTTTTTTTTTTTACTTCAGACAGCAAAGAGCATTTATTGACTAAGATAACTATATTGGTAAAGATGCTTTCAGATTTTTATGAAATTATTTCCAGTCATATATCTGAGACATTTAATAATTGTTAAATGTCTGTTTAACAATAAATAATTGTTACATATATTATAGTGTACAGGTAAATCTTACCACTGTATCGCATGCGTGCATGCTAAGTCTCTCAGTCGGGCCCAACTCTTTGCAACCCCATGGACTGTAGCCTGCTAGGCTTCTCTGTCCGTGGAATTCTCCAGGCAAGAATACTGGACTGGGTTGCCACGCCCTCCTCCAGGGGTTCTTCCTGACCCAGGGATTGAACCCAAGTCTCAGGCACCTCCTGCATTGGCAGGCAGGTTCTTTGCCACTAGGGCCACCTGGGAAGCCCCTACTGTTTTAGCTATGTCATTTTGAAAGTATTATTGTGTAACCTTTTTAACAAAAGTTCTGCTAGAAAATTATGCCCTAATGTCCTAAGGCACACTATATATAAAGAATCCCATGGCTGATTCATGTGAATGTAGGGCAAAAACCACCACAATATTGTAAAGTAATTAGCCTCCAATTAAAATAAATAAATTAATTTTTTAAAAAAGAATTAACTTCTCATGATCCTCAGGGAAATTGATAAAATAGCCATTCAAACATTGTTTGTAAGGCTTGTTTCTGGCTAAATCCCAGTTTAGAGGGTCCATTGATGACCAATGACTTTGGTACTGTTTCTTTCAAACTACCTAAAAGTAAAGATCGGCAACAAAATATTGGGCAAGCCAATGTCTTATTGATGATATAAGAGTTTTGTATGAAATATGAAAACCTTTTTAGTTATACCTTTGGGGTGAAGGACTGAGATCTAGAAAATGAAATACGGAAACACTAGTCAAATTTTATGATCACATTCATAGACCCACTGTTTTTTAATTGGAGGAAAATTGCTTTACAATGTTGTGTTGGTTTCTGCCATACAGCAATGCAAATCGGTCATAATTATACATATATCCTCTCCTTCTTGAGCCTCCCCTCCCCCTCCTATCCCATTCCCCACCTCTAGGTCATCATAGAGCATGAGCCTGGGCTCCCTGTGCTACATAGTAACTTCCCTCTAGCTATCTATTTTACACATTTTGTTGTTCAGTCACTAAGTTGTGTCCAGCTCTTTGTGACCCCATGGACAGCAGCATGCCAGGCTTCCTTGTCCTTTACTTTCTCCTGGAGTTTGCTTAAACTCATGTACATTGAGTTGGTGATGCCATCTCATCCTCTGTCACCACCTTCTCCTTCCCTCAATCTTTCCCAGCATCAGGGTCTTTTCCAATGAGTCAGCTATTTGCATTAGGTGGCCCAAGTATTGGAGCTTCAGCTTCAGCATCAGTCCTTTCAATGAATCTTCAGGGTTGATTTCCTTTAGGATTGACTGGTTTGATCTCCTTGCTGTGTAGGGGACTCTTAAAAGTCTTCTCTAGCACACATGATAGTGTATATATGTCAATGCTACTTTCTCAATTCACCTACCCTCTCCATCCTCCACTGTGTCCACAAGTCCATTCTCTATGCATAGATGCACTTTTTTAGTATATTTGTTGCCGAAGTGAGCACACATAGATGCACTTTTAAAAGAGATCACCTGATTAGGCCAGGTCCACCCACACTCAAGGGGTGGGGATTTATAAGGCATGCAAACCAGGGAGGCAACAACCTTGGGGGTCATTGTAGAATTCTGCCTACCACAGACTCTATGAAAAACATTTTATTCTATCAATTTTTTAAAATGACGCCAGCTGCTTCTCATTAGCATTCTCCACTCTGGGAAGGCAGCAAAGCTGTCTACAAAGTCTACTGAATCCTTAAACATGACCAGGCTGTGGTTAAAACATTTCAACAACCTTGGAAGACAGGCCTTTTTACTTGTTTTTTTCTCTCCTCCCCTCGTCTCCCCAGAGCCCTTGTTCAGCTCTTAAGTCAGATGGTTTGAAAAGGAAAAGGCTGTTCTGGGGCTTCAGCATCTGGGACTGGCCTAGAAAGAGCAAGACCATATTTAAACAATGACTCACAATGAAACTTTCTATTTCTGCTGGATCAGGCTTCCCGATGACCATTATTACAGGACTTTATGCTTTCTGGAAGTGGTTCTGAAGGCCTCTCATCCTTCGTTGGATAAAAACATACGTTATCTCCTTTTCCCTTACTCAGTTTGCCAGCTTTTTCATGGGACTTCATGTAGAGGGGTCTTTTGCTGTGAGTGTATCTCAAGTTGTACCCATATGTTTAAGCAAGAAAGTCATTTCCCCCCGATTCCTATTTGTCACTACATCCCCCCTCCCCTAACTCCTGCACTCATCCATCCATAAAGACACACAGTGGGCACCTTCCTGGGCCTGGTATCATGCTAGGTGCTGTGTTAGTTGGTCAGTTGCGTCCAACTCTTTGCAACCCCATGGATTGTAGCCCACCAGGCTCCTCTGTCCATGGGATTTTCCAGGCAAGAATACTGGAGTGGATTGCCATTTCCTTCTCCAGGGGATCTTCCCAACCCAGGGATCAAACCTGGGTCTCCCGCATTGCAAGCAGACTCTTTACCATCTGAGCCACTAGGGTGCTAGGTGCTGGGAATCTCCAGATAAGTGAAATGGGGTCCCTGTCTCCAAGGGGATATCAACCACGACAGACACGTCCAAGGGGCAAGGGGCAAGGCAGAGGGGCAAGGGTGTTGGGTGAGGGTAGCATCTTTGAGCTGGATTTTGAAGAATGTGTAAGATTTCAAGGATGCGGGGCCAAGGGAGGCGGTGTTCCAGGCCAAGTGGACTGCTTGTGCAGAGCACAGACAATGCAAAAGAACACAGTGTAGTCAGGCAATGATGAGTGATTTGGGGAGACCAGATCATGAGGGTGCGAGTGGGGGTGGACTACTGGAGAACAGAGGAGGGTGGGGAGCACCTGCTAACTAAGAGCTTTGAGTGTTAAGATCTTGGCTGTGATCCTGCAGGCAACAGGAAGGGGGTGAACTCATCTAAGCTCATGGTCAGATTGAGATAGCACTGAGGTGACAGCAATTTTTGCTAAACGTCATAAATAAAACTATAGACAAGCCGGGAAGCAGTGCCAAGGCCACCGTTAAAGAGCACCAGTATAATTAAGTAACCAATTCACTTTAAACTTCTATTAACCATAATGAGAAACATGAAAGAAACGCAGTCTGGGACTCCCCTGGCGTTCCAGTGGTTAAGACTCTATGCTTCCACTGTGGGGGACATGGGTTTGATCCCAGGTCAGGGAACTAAGCTCCTGCATGCTACGCAGCGCAGTCAGAAGAAATAAATTAAAAAAAAAAAAATACAGCCTTTCTGCCTCTCTGAGGAGATACTGGGGAAACAAAGCTCTGGTTAATAAGGTCAGCCTGGGGAAAATGGAAAGAAGTTTTGCCTATGGTGGTAGCTGGAAAGGAGGATGAGGCAGACTGTGTTTCCCTGAAATCTCATCAAAGAGGACCTGGGCCTCGCCTGGCTGAGTGGGGCTCCACACACAGGCATCTCGTGCCTGGGACACCTGGGAACGGAGTCTCTGTGACAAGGACAAGAGCGCTTGGTTCTGTGCAGGTGGATAACCTAGTGGCGGGGCCTGCCTTGCTGGGAGCTGCTAAGCTAGTGAATAAGAAGTTTCCTCTCCCAGGACAAGTCTTCCCTTGCCTCCTGTAGCATGCCTCGACTTCTAAGAAATTTCTGACCCAAAAGATGGTTCTTTCGTTACTTCTCCTTTTATTAAATCTAGGCATTCACTCCACAAACATTAATCAAGTGCCTTATATATCTGCCTGTGATGCAGGAGACCCAGGTTCAATACCTGGGTGGGGAAGATCCCCTGGAGGAGGGCATGGCAACCCACTCCAGTATTCTTGCCTGGAGAATTCCATGGACAGAGGAGCCTGGTGGGCTACAGTCCATGGGGCTGCAAAGAGTCAGATACAACTTAGCGACTAACACTTTCACTTTATATATGTACCAGGTACATTCCAGGTGCTGGGAGATCCAATGATGAACAAAACAGACAAGGCCCCTGCCCTAATGGAATTTACATTTTAGCAGAGGAGACAGATAAGACATTGTAACTAAATTAATATAGAATATAATTTCAGATAGTGATGACTGCTATAAGATGTGAGCAAAGGATAAAGTGACAGAGAGAGACTAGAGGCTTTAACTAGAATTATCACAGAGGTTCTGTCTGAGAGATAACCTCGGAGCTGACTTGACTTCTATAAAGGAAGCATTCATGCAACCATCTGGGGAAAGAGCCCTCCAGGCAGAGGCAGCAAATCAAAGACCCTGTGATTGAAAGAGGCTGGGCATGCTGGGGATTAACATGAAGACCAGTGAGGCTAGAGTGGAGGAAAAAAGTAGGAGGGTAGTAGGATTGGTGGTCAAGGGGGGCATGGTTGTGGGACCAGAGCACATAAAACCCAGAATGAGTGTGAGGGGACCCAATCATCTGATACACACTGTTAGGTGGAAATGTTGGCTGCATGCATGCATGCTTAGTCACTTTGGTCATCTCCAACTCTGTCTGACACCCTGGACTGTAGCCCACCACGCTCTTTTGTCCATAGGATTCTCCAGGCAAAAATACTGGAGTGGGTTGCCATGCCCTCCTCCAGGGCATCTTCCCCACCCAGGGAGTGAACCCGTGTCTCTTATGTCTCCTGCATTGGCCGGCAGGTTATTTACCACTTAGCACCACTGGGAAGCCCCTGGAAATGTTGGCTACACAGATGCTCTAGGAATGCGGAGTTTAGGGATGAGGCTGTCTAGAGACAGAAGTTTTGGATTCTAGTGTCTAGATAGTATTGATAAAGTGTGAATGAGATCATCTAGAATATGGATGGTGAAGGAAATGGCAGCCTACTCCAGGATTCTTGCCTGGGGAATCCCATGCACAGAGGAGCCTGGTGGGCTATAGCCCATGGAGTCACAAAGAGTCAGACACAACTGAAGTGGTTTAGCACACAGAATATGGTAGTCAGTAGCCCCATGGGACTACTGAACATTTGAAATGTGGCCAGCCCAAATTGAGAAGTGCTAGACGTGTAAAATACAAACAAGATTTCAAAGACAGTATGAAAAAAAAAGAACATAAAATACCTCATTGATATTATTTTTATAATGATTACGTTTTAAAATGATAAGACTTTGGTTCTGAGTTAAATGCAATACATTATTAAGATTAACTTCAAGAAAAAAAGATAAACTTCACCTGTTTCTTCTTGCTTTTTAAAATGTGGCTACTAGAAAATTTAAAATTACCTCTGTGGCTTGCAATTGTGGCTCCTGTTAACATTTCCATGTGATGGTGCTGGTCTAGGAAATCACTGTAGATAAAGGAAAGGACCAAGGGTAGAGCCCTCAAATGCTACAACATTTCACATCCAGGGAAAGGAGGAAGATACAGCCAATGGGGTAGAGGAAAATGAAGGGAGTATGATGTGATGTTCAGAAAGGCAAGTGATAAAATTATTCAACAAAGAGGGAGTGTCATATGCTGCTGGGAAGGCAGGTCAGGCAGCAGATGGTTGGATTGAACATGAGCGGTTTTACTGCAGTGGTTTGGAAGTAGTTGGATTTGGAAAGCTGGTTGGAGAGAGCACAGAAGTGAAGACATAAGAGTGGTAAGTTAAGAGATCTCTTTAAAGTTTGGCTTTAAAGAAATGCAGAGAAATGGGTGGTAACAGGAAGAGGATTTCAAATCTAGAGGAGGTTCATGTGTTTGGTTGTGGTTGTTGGTTTGTTGCTCTGGAAGGGGAGACAGCTCTGCTGATGGTGGTACTGCCCTTGGGGCCCTCAATTGGGGAAATAAGGCAAGTATGCCAGAAAGAATTTGAGACAGTTGAAACTCAAAGATTATTTAGATTGAATGATTTTCTTAGAGCTCTAGGAACACAGATGCCGGCAGGACGCTTTCTTTCTTTGTTTTACCTTTGTCTTCCATCTTTTTCTTTTTGGTTGTCCTTCCCCTTCCTTCTTCTACCCCTGACAGGGGTGGGTCAAAAGCAACGTTAGCCTGCTGTGGCCTGGTATTTTGGAAAATGGGCTCCTTTTCCATGGGCTTCTGTAAAGCTCAGAGATAGTTTATTTCCCAAGTATCTAAGAAGCCTTTCTTAGTTGCAGGGGAAAGGGTACTTCCATGTTTATGAAGATGTCACAGGGACTCGCCAGTGATGTGAATTGTTCCTGGCCTAAGGAATTCTCCTGTTCTCCTGTTGAATTTCTGAGGGGCTTCTGAATTTCTCTATCCCTTTGCTCCTTCCAGATCTCCAGATGGAACTTGTGTGTGTGTGTGTCTGTGTGTGTGTATGTATATACATCTATACATGTATATATATGTATAGATGTATATGTATGTGTGTGTGTATATATGTATATATAGTTTGTGTCATAATTAGTGAGTACTGCGTGGATCTGGGGTTGTCATCTTCAGGCAGAATTGTGATATTGGATCATAGAGTTTTAGTGACTTGAATAAAGTGTCAATACCTTTCAGTCAAAGCCCACCTGGAACACATCTGCCATTGAACAAGCTGGTTTTATTATTCATTGCAGTGAGAAAGAACACACACCCGTGGGGAACCATGGGACTTCTCAGTGAGAGAGTCTCAAGTCATTTTGATACCAGGACCCTGTCAGCTTTCCATGTGGTTTGGAAACTTTTGCTTGCCAAGGCCTCAGTCACTCTCAGTGGGTGACCGTTCAAGTTCACCTTCACCTCAGAGCCTGTGGTCACCCCTCTCTAGCTCCAGAGAAATATCAGAGCTTACGGCTAGAGGGAAGTGCAGGCTGGGCCTGGAGCCCATCTGTGAAATATGGTGGCTTGACTATTTCCAGAAGCAGAACAGATCCAGGGTAGGGAGAAGGGATCCAGAACCTACTTAATTCAACTTGATGGCACTTGAATCAAGACCCCAAGGGGAGCTATGATAAGTCCCTGCCTGCCTCTCCACAGTGCTCCTGCTGTATGTGAATATAGCATCCTTTCTCTGGGTTATGGTACTCATCAGAACCCTTCCCCTCCACACACCAACTCCCATTAAAAATGTCAGCATAATTTAAAAAGTGTGATTATCAATTGACATGCTTCCCTAGACGTATCATCTCTAGCTTTGGCTAGAATGAATGGAAAATGTATGGTATTATGATTGAGGTTAATATACAGGAAAAAAATTGAAAGCATTATATTGTTGTTGTTTTAGTTGCTAAGTCATGTCTAACTCTTTTCCACCCCATGGACTATATAGCCCTCCAGGCTCCTTTGTCCATGGAATTCTCCAGGCAAGAATACTGGGTGAGTTGCCATTTCCTTCTCCAGGGGATTGTGCCTACCCAGGGTTCGAAACTGGATCTCCTGCATTGGCAGACAGGTTCTTTACCACTGAGTCACTCAGGAAGGCCAAAGCATCATATAGGAATACCTATATCTTGGCAGCAAAAACAGTACAGAAGATGAAAAATAATACGAAATTTCAGAGTATTATTTTTAAATATGTAAGTAATTCCTTGTGCTTTTGAGTCTACAGAGGCTAAAATTTAAACAAAAAGCTTGTTGAAATTATTGCTATGTATTATGCATCATTTCTTTAAATAAAAAATTTGAGACTTGCCTAAAAAAAGAAAATGTACAGTAGACTCTCAGTTGATTATCTGCACTAATGGAAAGGAGGTCAGGGACAGATAATTCTCCTATGACATAGAATCAAAGTCAAGGGAGAATTATCCTTTTGATGGTCACTTTGACTGTTTCTCATTCTGGGCTACTTAAAACAATGCTGTGAGAAACATTCTTGCATGTATATTGTTGTGTGCAAGTGTGAGTATAGTTACAGGGTAAAGTTCCAGTTGTGATGTTATTGTATCGAAAGGTATGTGTATTTTTTTATTTTGATACTGTGAAATTGCTTATTCAGAGAGCAATTTATACTCCATAATGTATGAACGTGTCTATTTTCCCCATCTTTGTCAGCATGGAACATCAAAATTAAAACTTCTTGACAATCTGATAGGTGAAAATGTTGGCTTGATATTTTTATTTACATTTCTTTAATTATGAGTAGGACTGAGCATTTCTTTATGTATTTCTTTTTTTATAAACTTCTGGTTGTATCATTTGCCCCATTTTATATCCAGTGGTTTGTCTTTTACTGATTTATATGCACTCTTGACAATTAAGAAAATCGACCCTGAAGTCTATATTTGCTGTAAGTATTACTTCCTAGCTTGTTATTCTTTTGCTGACTCTATTTTTTTTGGCCAAAAGTTTAAAATTTTTATGTAGTCAGGTATCTCAATTTTTTCTTTATAGCTATCTATATAGCTATAGCTATATCAATACAATTCTGTCTGCCTGGGTACACCCATGAATAGTAAAAGGCCTCCAAATCTAATGGGCCCCCACACAAAGCAATAGATCAGGTTTTGTATATTTGTCTTTTATTTTTTGGTAACAGTTTTATTTATTTATTTATTCTTGGCTGAGCTACATGGCATGTGGGATCTTAGTTTCCTCACCAGGGATCAAACTTGCACCCTGTGCATTGGAAGCATGGAGTCTTAACCACTGAACTGCCAGGGAAGCCCCAGTAATAGCCTTACTGAGCTATAATTCATATATGATACAATTCACTCTTTTAAAGTATACAGTTCAGTGCTTTTTAGTATATTCAAAGATTTGGAGACTTCCCTGGTGGTTAAGAATCTGCCTTCCAATGCAGGGGATTCAGGTTTGATCCTTGGTTGGGGAACTTAGGTTCCACATGCCACAGAGCAACTAACCTGTAAGCCACAACTAGAGAACCCTCACACCACAATAAGGATCCCAGGTGCCACAACTAAGACCCTAGGGAGCCAAATAAATAAAATTTTTAAAAATCAAAGATTTGTATGACTATCACAATTAATTTTAGAATATTGTTATCACCTCAGAAAGGAATTCTGTGCTCTGTCACTCAAAAAAAGCACCTCTAGCCCTAAGCAAAACACTTTCTGTGTTTACCTATCTTGTACATTTCATGTAAATGGAATCATTGTCTTTTTTAAAGGAAGAATAGTTCTCTCTAATGGCAATTCCCTTTATATATCTTTTCTTGCATAGTTTAAGAATCTAACTGGAGGATAAGGAGTCAGGTAAAATGATTGTGTAATATACTGGATATCGAATGATTTTTTTTTTTTTTTGGTTTCTTGCTCTATATTTTATTTTAGTGAACCAATGATGGCTGAATCACTAAGTGAAGTTTCTGGCAGTGTGGAAGTTCTGGAGACCAGTGATGAGGGTAAGTAACCCAGTAAAATCTTGATAACTAGAACTAGATTTGTTTAGTGTGTTTAACCCCTAGAGGAAAGAATCAAGTCACAAGAAGACAAGTTCATATCAAATTTCTAATGACAATAGACTCAGTCCATATTTACTTTTCCATCTTCTAAGCTCTTCTCTTTCATCGCAATCTCTGATAGTCTAAAAAGTTTTGTCTATACCTTGTAATCTTCCTTGAATATGGTTGCCAGGTTCTGTTTACTAAGGCAAGAGAAGTATTTCTGCTTAATCAGAAAAAGAAATCAGAACAGGCCATGATCGGAGAGGTTCAATTGAGGTTTTGCCATAGATAGTAATCCAGATTTAACCAACAGATAAATTTGTAATTTTGAGGTACAAGGGGGTATAGTAACAAAAGACACCATCATAGGCTTCTATTAAATGGGAACAATTTACAAAAATTTCTTTTGCAAAACCTACTTAGACGTGTATACATTTAAATTATAATTATAAACTATGAATCACCTGTGAGTGATAGGAGACTATGAATGGGGTAATAGGCAAAGGTCACTAAAAATGATAAGTTTTACTGACACTGAAAAAAAATGTGGGGGGCGGGGGAGGAACCTTAAGATATAAGGTGAGACATTGAATTTAAAGACAGAACTGAATTGAACAGTTCACTGGGTTGTTCTTCAATGATTGCTGAGTTTTCTTAGTAGTGTGTGGGGCAGAAGACTTGGTCTGGAAAGACAAAGAACAGGGAACCTTCTTGTGGCTTCCCAGAGGCCTGACTTCACTAATGAAGTGAGTAGGAGGATGCTGAACATGGTGCATGGATCCCTGAGGGCAGGGCTTGGGTCTTCATCTCTGTGTCACCATTGTTCAGTATTGGGCCTCAGAGAGCATGATTAGACACTCAAAAGTTTTTAAGAAATGAATGAATAAATAAATGTATGACAGGCCTCCTCACCAAAGCAGCCCCAACAACCAAATGAACTGACCTATCCTTTTGGATACGAGCTAGACAGATGTCTACCAAAAAAAATGGCAATGCAGTGCATCTTGATGAAGAGTGGAGGTAAGGAAATACCCTTTCTCTGTTCACAATCCTTTTTAAGAGACCAAACATTTGGGTACATTTGTAGTATGAGTCATTGCCAGACAGAGAATACAGTGGCTGTTGGGAAGTTGAAGGGAAGAAAGGCTAATTAGAAGAATTTTCTTTCCAAGAAGCAATGCAAGAGAACGAGGTCACCATTATGCGCCTTGCATTTTGAAAGCTCATTAAGTTCAACTCAGAAGGGCTGCCTGTGTGCATGGTAGACAAGCAAATACACAACCTGAGGCAATAATTTCTTCATTGGAGTTGTGTTATTTTCTCTGGGGGAAGATCGGGGGATGGCTTCCATGGGCTGTTTCCTGGCATGTGACATACTGCCGGCCCTCAGTGGATGGGGATGTTGAAAGCTACTGCCTGTTTGGAAATATGTAGTCCTTGGACTCAGACAGGGAGGCCAATGGCTTTGTTACAGGAGAAATCCAGACAGCTGTCAGCTCACTGACCACCACTGCTGTGCCTTGTAGGGGAATAAGTTACCCAGTGTACAGGTGACCTACATAAGTGTTGTTGTTGTTTAGTCACTAAGCCATGTCCAACTCTTTGTGACCCCATGGACTGTAGCACACTAGGCTCCTCTGTCTATGGGATTTCCAAGGCAAGAATACTGGAGTGGGAGGTGGGCAAAGCTAGAGGATTTCAAGTTGCAAACCTGCTTCTTACATACCAGCAAAGAGAGACAGGAGAGAATCAGCAGGTGGCAGCTAGATCCGTGACACAATCTACAAACACTTAATAACTGAATAAAAACACTTCCAATAAACTTTTCAGGCTGTAAAACTGAGGTGGCACTGCCCAGTTCTTTATCACTGGGCAGGAATTATTTAGTGGTCTGTTGGAGCTGGCTCATGCTGACTTGAGAGGCTGTGCATGTCTCTTCCTAAATGTCATATTACTAGCTTGAAATTGACCACAATGGGAGTATTTACACCACAGTTCAGTTTAGTTCAGTTCAGTCCCTCAGTCGTGTCCAACTCTTTGCCACCCCATAAATCACAGCACACCAGGCCTCCCTGTCCATCACCAACTCCCAGAGTTTACTCAAACTCATGCCCATCGAGTCAGTGATGCCATCCAGTCATCTCATTCTCTGTCATCCCCTTCTCCTCCTGCCCTCAATCCCTCCCAGCATCAGGGTCTTTTCCAATGAGTCAACTCTTCGCATGAGGTGGCCAAAGTATTGGTGTTTCAGCTTCAGCATCAGTCCTTCCAATGAACACGCAGGACTGATCTCCTTTAGGGTTTACACCACAGAAGTAGGCAAATACTACAGATACTACAAATACATTTACCCTGAGATCTAATTGGTAAATATATCCCAGTAAAAAACTGAGTATAGTCATTAACAGAGTATAGTAATCAGGATTTTACATAAAAATCTCCCCAATTCATGGATTTTAGAAATCCTTAGGGGGTGGGAAGATTAAGAAAGCTGGGGAGCAAAATGCAGATTATTTTAGAGCCAGCCTACTCTGTCCTGTATACTTTTCCGCACTTCCGTGTTGAATCCTCACAGTAGTTCTATGAGGTCAAACATCATTTTAAATAATTCATTATCCTAGAAATTCATTTAATTTTTTTCCTTAAAAAATTAAAGAATGGAACTTGGAAAAATAAATATTTCCTAATGCGTCTTCATGCTTTATTCTGTCTGTCTCAAGGTACACTTGCCAAATTTATCCTAACCATGACCCTATGTAGGTATATCCTAGTAAATGAGAGATTCCTCAGACCATTCAGAACTGACGTTACTTAAGCAGCGATTATCAAGCATACATACTACCATCTTCCTTCATTGCCCCAATGGTGCTTCTCTTTATCTATAGATGGTTAGATGGTTAGAATTGATAGATCTGTTTTACAGATAGAATTGAATCTGGTCTTTTTTTTTTTTCATTTATTTTTATTAGTTGGAGGCTAGAATTGAATCTGGTCTTAATAGACAATTATTGATTCCTTAATTCTAGCTCATTTATTAGCATTTACTACATGCCAGATCTTATGCCAAACTCTTTACCACATTATTTACAATTTGTATCAATCCCGATAAGGGCCAGTATTTAAATGATAGGATGCTTAAGAATGGCTCTGCACAGTGATCTCAATTTAAGGGATGTGGCAAGCTATGTTGGTTTTCTGCACCCCTCAGTGGATTCAGTTGTCTCTGGAGTGTCACAGTGTGTTTGCATTGTGCTAGTTGCTAAAAAGGATGCTTAAGAGGGCCTGGCTACAGCCCTGAGGTGGGGGACAGTATCTAAGACATAGAACCGCATTTTATTCCTTTCTCATTGATACGCAAAACGTAGTAAGTGCTTGACCTTAATAAATGTTCCCTGAATAGTTGAATGAATGAATGAATGGACAGACTAGAGAACATTCAGATGCAAAATGTGTGGTGCCAACAGTCAAGTTTTAAGTGTGCAAAGAGGAGCATGAATTGTAGTGATGGTGGAAAATTGGACTTAAGGCAGGCCTTGAGGTTTAGAAACCTTTCTAAAGGTTCTATTATAGGCAGGCCCGGGAGTAATCAGTACACAGACAGGCCATAATATTTCAGCACTAGAAGGAGCCCTACTTCAGCATTTGCCTAAGTGTGTTTTGCTAGACGTTCTGCATACATGCACTGGGGAGACAACATTGTTACCCAGTTTCTTGGCACTTCACCATCCACATAGGCATGTTGAAGTTTCAGAAAACTTTTGTTGGAACACAGACTGCTAAACTGTGTTTAATCAGCGTTTTCCAGATTGACTAGACTGCACACCCCCCTTTTCATGCAACAGACCTATGAGCATCCCTCTGAACACACTTTGGGAGACACTGATTAGCATGATCCCCTCATTTTCCAGCTGAGCCCCAGAGAGGTTGAGTGACTTACCTGAGGTTACAGAGCTAATCGATAGCAGAGCCAAACCAAGCTCAGGATTCTAGAGTTTTCTTACTCTCTGGTGGTGTTTTCCATCACATCACTAAGCCTATATTGTAACAGTCTTGTTGACTTCCAGAGACCAGGCTGTTGGGAACTGGAATGAGACACCTGAGTTGGTAAATTACTGCATGTGAAGCAGTAAGAGCAGGTTCCTTCTTACGGATGAATGCAGCACAAACTCCTCTCCCCTTTCCCTCCTCTGAGCCTGGAGAAGGATATATGTACTTATTAGGAAACTCAAGAAAACCCAGAGAGAGCCTGAGGAGCATTGAAAGCTGCCCTGGTTTTTTTTTTTTTAATGATAGTAGAACAAACTTTCAATTATCTGCATGTGCAGAGGGCAGTAGCCCTGTAGGTAATCTGAACCAATCAGCAATAATTGAGGAACAGTGCACATAATTCACCCACACATACACGCACACACACATACACCCTCCCTTGCAAAATTCTTTGGTCTCGTTGTCACGCCTTTTGCACAGGGTGCTTCTTTGCCCAGCACCCCTTTCTTCCCAATTCCTGGCCCTCTCCCTTCCTCATAAAGCCCTTCTTAGAAGACATCTTCCATGACCACACCAACCCCCTGCACTTGTGCCTTGGGTCTGCATCCTTGCAGCACACAGGTTGGGCAATACCAGCTCCCACATGGATTTCCAAAGGTCCTGAAGTATCTGTCACATGTGGAAGCTTGGCTTCCCAGCTGGATCACGAAGACTCCAGTGATCAGGGTACCAAGTGCTTATGTTGGCTCAAAAGTTGCTGCGTATGAATGAACTTCTTAGGACCAGGAAAGAGGTGTGTGTTAATAGTTGAAATTGAGAGGCAAGTGCATGCAGGGTGAGTTGAGCCTGAATAGAGGCTGCCCAGAGGCCACAGGCTGGGGCCTGAGCTTCTGCTTTCACCAGAAACTCGGATATTTTGTTGGTGAGTTCCTAAGAAGAGAACAAAACAGATGAACGATGCCAGGGGCACTGGTGTGAAAGCTAGGACCCACAAGGCCTCTGGGATCCTACTCCTCATTCCCGTCATGAAAGCCATTTCCTCTCCTGTCTTCCCTTCCACCATCACACTCTGCTTCAATTGCATTTCTAACTTCCAGGAAAAAAGAAATCCAAATTTAAAGCCTTCAAGAGCTTCTTTGGCAAGAAGAAGAAGAAAGAGTCCAAAGGTGCCCGGGGAGGGAGATGGCTCAAACAAAGCTTGTCCAGCAGCAGTATTGACATCTTTTCTCTGAAGTCAGTTCAAGAAGGTCAACAAACCAAGCCAGGGTAAGCTCAGGAGGGGTGAAGGCCAGGGACAAGGCAAAGGGCAGGGAGCTACATCCAGGTCCTCCTTTGGTGGCTGAATCATCACTGGCCTTTAGTCCCCAGGGGCTCTTGGTCATCCTGCCTGTGGGAGGTGGGTCTGCAGCCATTGCCAATGCAGCCACATCCTGGGGGGGGGGGGGGTTTCCCCTGTGCTCATAGATATATGCTTGCTGTCTGGGCCTCACAGGTCAGTGGGTTGGATGGGGCATACCAAATGCATACCCCACTCCCCTAAGAGCACTGGGTGAGAGGGTGTGGGTAGATCAGGGCAATCCTGCTGTGTCACAGCTACAAGCACTTGAGATGTGGAGCCTACCACTAGAGAGGAGCTGGTGGCCTCTGTTTCGTAAGTGAAGGATAGTCTCCATCATTTTGGAAGCTTGATCTGATTTGCTTGCCCAGCCCTCAGACTCCAGATCTCATAATGTGTGATTAAAATCTTAGGTGGTGAAGCCATCTAGCTGGGTTGGGACATAAGGATGAAATCACTGTGTTAATTAAAAAAAAAAAAAAACAGGCAAGCAAGGAACCCAAGTCTATTTCTCCCTCCATCCCAAGAGACTGGGGGAAATGCTGTAACTGATCATATAAAGTATGGGGAAGACTGTTTCTCAGCCACCACTGCCACTCCTATTCATATTTTCATCTTTGAGGACCCAAATTCCACATCTTAGAAATGTGGAAAATCTGGATGCCCAGTATCCACCCAGCTCTTTCTGGATCAATTGAATTCCCCTCTATGGAGTTCCACTTGGACTTGTTCCCCTGGCCTTAAACCCCAGACTCATCTGAAATCCCAACAGAACTCAAGTGTCCTGCTATCCATTGTCTCAAGGCTTTGCTTGGAGGTAATGAAAGGTAGTAGAGGTGATGGAATTCCAGTTGAGCTATTTCAAATCCTAAAAGATGATTCTGTGAAAGTGCTGCACTCAGTATGTCAGCAAGTTTGGAAAGCTCAGCAGTGGCCACAAGACTGGAAAAGGTCAGTTTTCATTCCAATCCCAAAGAAAGGCAATGCCAAAGAATGTTCAAACTACCACACAATTGCACTCATCTCATATGCTAGCAAAGTAATGCTCAAAATTCTCCAAGCTAGGCTTCAGCAGTATGTGAACTGAGAAATTCCAGATGTTCAAGTTGAATTTAGCAAAGGCAGAGGAACCAGAGATCAAATTGCCAACATCCGTTGGTTCATAGAAAAAGCAAGAGAGTACCAGGAAAACTTCTACTTCTGCTTTATTGACTACACCAAAGTCTTTGTGTGGATAACAACAAACTGTGGAAGATTCTTAAAGATGGGAATACCAGATCACCTTACCTGCTTCCTGAGAAGTCTGTACACATGTCAAAAAGCAACAGTTAGAACTAGACATGGAACAATGGACTGGTTCCAAATTGGGAAAGGAGTACGTCAAGGCTGTATCTTATCACTCTGCTTATTTAACTTACATGCAGAGTCAGTTCAGCTCATTTCAGTTTCTCAGTCGTGTCTAACTCTTTGCGACCCCATGGACTGCAGCACACTAGGCCTCCCTATCCATCACCAAACTCCTGGAGTTTACTCAAACTCATGTCCACTGAGTCGGTGATGCCATCCAACCATCTCATCCTCTGTCGCCCCCTTCTCCTTCCACTTTCAATATTTCCCAGCATCAGGGTCTTTCCAAAAGAGCCAACTCATTGGAAGAGACCCTGATGCTGGGAAAGATTGAGGGCAGGAGGAGAAGGGGAAGACAGAGGATGAGTTGTTTGGATGATATCACAGACTCAATGGACATGAATTTGAGCAAGCTCCAGGAGTTGGTGATGGACAAGGAGGCCTGGAATGCTGCAGTTCATGGGGTTGCAAAGAGTAAGATGCAACTGAGCAACTGAACTGAACTGAACTAATAAGGCAGTTAGCAAATGTGTTATACTGCCTACTAACAGCACAGAGGTCTCTTTAAAACGGACCTTAATGAGTGCATTGAATGTGAGGAATTTCAGATAGCTTTACTAGGGAGGGAGATGGTTTTGCACCGAGGAGCTTGCTTCATACCTCACAAACCATACATTATAGACCATTGCCTTATAGGTCTCAGTCAGTTCAGTCACTCAGTCATATAGATATAAGGAAGACTAAGATTAGCTCTACTAAAATCCAGAGGGTGGGGTGGAAGAGGGAAGATCTTTTATAACTTTCACCTTAATAATAGCAAGACTCAGAGTCTTCCTTCCCCTTCCACAGTGTTGTCACTGCTGAACTGTATACTTTCAGTGGTGAATTATATGGTATGTAAGCTATATCTCAGTAAAGCTATTATATTAAAAAAATATGTGGATCATTTGAAAACGTTAAAATTATGCAGAAGTACATAGAGTATAAAATGAAAGTACTCCTGCTCTTCCTAGTGCCATTCCTCAGAGGGAAACACCGCTAACAGTTTGGTGGATACCCTTCCAGACTTTTCTCTGTGATCACAAACTATATATGTATGTAATATATGTGTGCTCAGTCACTTCATTCATATCTGATTCTTTGTGAACCCATGGACTGTAGCTCGCCAGGCTCCTCTGTCCATAGGATTCTCCAGGCAAGAATACTGGAGTGGGTTGCCATGCCCTCCTTCAGGGGATCTTCCCAACCCAAGGATCGAACGGGAGTCTCTTACGTCTCCTGAATTGGCTGGCGAGCTCTTTACCACTAGCACCACCTGGGAAGCCCATGTCATATATGTATATGTATTAAATGGGACCATACTATTCTTTATTTTTTTCACTCAATATCTCACAGAAGACTGTGTGTGTCAGCACATATGCTTCTGAGGTGTCTGTGGTAAGCCATAGTATAGATACACATGTATCTTTGGTTCCCTTGGCTGCTTTCATAAGACTTTTTCCTTCCTGGTCAGGGCCAAGAACAGAATGGGGACCAGAGCCCTGTCTCATGACAGCATCTTTGTGTTGGAGCCTGACCCTGAAAGATCAGAAAGGAAGCTATACCCCTCTCCAGAGATCCCAAGAGGCAGACCTTTGCAGGTAATGGTGAACTCGAGCAGCAGCGCATACTTGGACTACTCCTGACTCCACCCCCACTGTTGTAAACGCTGAATGAGAGAATATCTAAGTATATGATGAGCTTCCCTAGTGCCTGACACACAGTATTGGCCAGGATCACCATATTCACTTCTCTTTACGCTCCCCCAAAATGCTCTGAGTATTATAATGGTGACATTAATGTGCAGGCATTCCAACCCCCATGTTTTTTCTTTCTTCCACAGAGATCTCATGTTTTTATTACTCTGCCTAGAGCTGAGATTGGTAGCATGCATGAAGCTGTGTTTGGAACTGTGCCAAGAGGTACAGACAGAAGTGAATTCTGTGTTGCAGGCTCCAAGACCACTGAGGTAATAAAGTAGAATTGTTCAAAGTCAAACAGGCAGACCTATTCTTGAATCCCTGCTCTATTATTTATTGGCCCTGTGACTTTGGGCTGATTACTTAATCTCTCTGAGCCCTCCTTTCTTCATCTATAATGGGTATAATATAAATATCTAGTTCAAGGGGTTGCCTGTGAGGATTGAATAAAGACTCAGAGAGATTAAAGAAATTGTTCCAGCTTACCATACAGTTAGTGGTAGCCCTGAAACTCTGATTCAGATGTGTTGACCTCCAGCCTTTAGTCTTTCCATTAGCCCAGTCTGTAAGATGTTGAAGTTCTCTGGCCCTGCCTCAACAGGAAGGAGGGTACATCTTTAGTCTCCATTGTCTGAGGAGGCCTCACAAATAGCTGAGAAAAGAAGAGAAGGGAAAGATAAGGGAGAAAGGGAAAGATATATCCATCTGAGTACAGAGTTCCAGAGAATAGCAAGGAGAGATAAGAAAGCCTTCCTCATGATTAATGCAAAGAAATAGAGGAAAACAATAGAATGGGAAAAACTAGAGATCTCTTTAAGAAAATTAGAGATACCAAGGGAATATTTCATACAAAGATGGGCACAATAAAGGACAGAAATGGTATGGACCTAACAGAAGCAGAAGATATTAAGAAGAGGTGGCAAGAATACACAGAAGAACTGTACAAACAAGGTCTTAGGTAACCACTATGGTAACCACATTGGTGTTACCATCTATCGCCTAAAGATAGATAGATACCCTGGAATGTGAAGCCAAGTGGGCCTTAGGAAGCATTACTATGAACAAAGCTAGTAGAGGTGATAGAATTCCAGTTGAGCTATTTCAAATCCTAAAAGATGATACTGTGAAAGTGTGGCACTCAATATACCAGCAAATTTGGAAAATTCAGCAGTGGCCATAGGACTGGAAAAGGTCAGTTTTCATTCCAATCCCAAAGAAGAGCAATGCCAAAGAAGGTTCAAACTAGCACACAATGGTACTCATTTCATATGCTAGCAAGGCCATGCTCAAAATCCTTCAAGCTAGGCTTCAACAGCCTGGAATTTCACACTATGTACTCTGCATATAAGTTAAATAAGCAGGGTGACAATATGCTGCCTAGATGTATTTTTCCCAATTTGGAACCAGCCTGTTGTCCCATGTCCAGTTCTCACTGTTGCTTCTTGACCTTCATACAGGTTTATCAGGAGACAGGTAAGGTGGTCTGGTATTTCCATTTCTTTAAGAATTTTCCACAGTTTGTTATGATCCACACAGTCAAAGCCTTCTGAGTATTCAGTGAAGCAGAAGTAGATGTCTTTCTGGAATTCTCTTGCTTTTTTCTATGATCCAACGGATGTTAGCAATTTGATCTCTGGTTCCTCTGCCTTTGCTAAATCCAGCTTGAACATCTGGAAGTTCTCAGTTCACGTACTGCTGGGGGGGAAATGGAAACAGTGACAGACTTTATTTCCTTGGGCTCCAAAATCACTGTGAACAGTAACTACAGCCATGAAATTAAAAGATGCTTGCTCCTTGGAAGGAAAGCTATGACAAACCTAGACAGTGTATTAAAAAGCAGAGACATCACTTTGCCAACAAAAGTCTGTCCAGTCAAAGCTATGGTTTTTCCAGTAGTCATGTATGGATTTTGAGAGTTGGACCATAAAGAAGGCTGAGAGCCAAAGAATTGATACTTTTGAACTGTCACGCTAGAGAAGACTCTTGAGAGTCCCTTGGACTGCAAGGAGATCAAACCAGTCAATCCTAAAGGAAATCAACCCTGAATATTCATTGGAAGGACTGATGCTGAAGCTGAAGCTCCAATACTTTGACCACCTGATGCGAAGAGCCAACTCATTGGAAGAGACCCTGATGCTGGGAAAAATTGAGGGCAGGAGGAGAAGAGGGTGACAGAGAATGAGATGGTTAGATGGCATCACAGACTCAATGGATATGAGTTTGAGCAAACTCCAGGTGATAGTGAAGGACCGGGAAGGTTGGTGTGCTGCAGTCCATGGGGTTGCAAAGAGTCAGACACAACTTAGTGAGTGAGCAACAAAAGCCAAGTAAAGCCTTCCGTAAAAGTTAGCTGCCATTAGTACAGTGATTATTATTATAATTGTGCTTTGGGATTGTTAATCCCCAAGGTTTGTTCTTAAGAGCCCCGAGTGGGGCCTAGTAGTCATAAGAGGGCACCTTAGACATTGGCCAGGAGTACCCCACAGGCAGAAACTCAATGTGGCCCCTTTTCTTTGGCTTTGAGAGTTTGACACCCATCTGTCCTGAGCAGGAGCAGAACCTATGACAGAATCAAGCATGTCTGTTCCATGTCAACAAGGATTTTGTTTTGTTTATTGCTGTAGACCCAGTGCCTAGAATGGGTGTGGCACATTGTACATGCTTAGCCAGTATTTGTTAAAGATAAATTTGGGGGTTCTGATACACATCAAGAGGATCATGGCAGGGGCCAGTGCCTCCAATTCAAGTATAACATGAACTCCTAACTGGAATCAACTAAATCAGTCTGCTGAAGCTCAAGGTAAAACCAAATGAACAATTTTTATCCCCTTCAGAAAACTAGTCATCCAGTTCTAACCAGGAATAGTTGTGTAGATTTTCTAATATTGCCAGAAAGTCAGTCTCAACAGGCTTAAGATAAGCAAACAACACAGTCAAGATTCCATCCAGACAATTCCTGGACAGAGAGAATGATAGAAATAAAGATTGTAGCCTGGATGCCAAGCCCAGAACATAACCCAAAGGCTCATCTCCCCAAGATACGGACTTCCAAAGACAAGACCAAAATCAAAACAAAGATCGGACTCAAATAAGATTTCTAGTTGGCATCAGTAGGACATAACACCAGGATTCTGGTTTTGAGCAAGGAAGCAATTTAAAGTTTCTGTCTTTGGGATTGGCAAAAATGTGCAGCAATCCAGAGGGTGAGCCCAGGCTATTTATTAGTCTTTGGTTTGAGTATATACTAGAAGTGAAGACAAGGAAGTGGGAGATTCTTTCCTTGGCTCATTTTTCTTTTTTCCCACTTTGGGTTCTTAACCCTTCAACCTTTGAGCAACAGGTAATTTGGGGGAAGGCACACAAGTTTTTAACTTTTTCTTTCTATACTCTTGACAGATCCCACTACTGCGTCCATGCCAACGCAGCATCAGCTCACATCTCATTCGATCTGACACCATCTTTAAGGATCTTGAAGAAATGTCTGTTGATTATGAGCCACTTAAGAAGAGTTCATCATACAATATCTTGACATGGGAGAAGGTGAGTGTTAGTTCCGGCTGAAGTTGCAGGTTAGGGGCGGCGGGTGCACAAGTCAGAGGCGTAATTTCTTCTTGCCTATCTTTTTTCCTGCTGTAGCTCAATACTAAGGGGATGTTTGGGGAAGGAGCTGCCATTTTTGGCTTTTAATTTGCCTGTTGGTTTACATTTTCTGTCCAATTCTAAAAACCAAATAATCAGCACTGTAATTTATAAGGTATGGGAGACAGTATTTCTGGAAAAAAAAAGTTTGCAGATATTTTCAGTTCTTTCATGAAGAAAACTAATAGAGATTTTTATGGATGTAAAAAGCCTCTACAATTTCTAATTCCAAAAATCCCAAAGGTTAGGGCACATAGTATGGTTTCATAAACACATATCCATATGAAAAATCATTTGATATGAGAGGGCATGTATGTGTATTTCATGCATCTAGCTTTGCCAGCCAACTGGCATGTATTTCATGCATCTAGCTTTGCCATCAACTGGAAAATCAGTAGACTGTCCTCATTAACACCTCCATTCACAAACTATTGTGTGGTTAATTGGATTGGCTTTTTCTACATCAATCATGATGATCATATTATTTTTCCTTCATTCTTTTAATATGGTATATTACATTTGATTTTCATAATATATTATATAGTGATTTTCATATGTTAAACCTCCTAATTCTGGGATAAATCCCAGTCGCTCATCATGTATAATTGCCCTTAAAATGCTGTTGGATTTGGTTTGCTAGTATTTTGCATGTGTATTCATGAGGGATATAGGTTATAGCATTCATTTCTTGTGATGCCTTTATCTGGCTTTGGAGTCATGGTAATGCTTGCCTTGTAGAATCAGAAAGTATTCCCTCTTACATGTGTTTTGAATTATTTGTGAGGGATTGGTATTATTTAAAAGTTTGGTAGAATTCACCAGTGAAGCCATCTGGTCCTGTTTTTTTTTTTGTTGTTTCGAGGTTTTGATTACTGATTCAATCTGTTGCTATAGGTATATTCAGGTTTTCCATTTCTTTTTTATCCAATTTTAGTAATTTGGATATGTCTAGGAATTTACCCATTTCATTTAGGCTATCTATACAAGTATTCATAGTACTGTTTTATAATCCTTTTTATTTCTGTAATGTTGGTAGTAATTGTTCCCTTTCAATTCTGATTTTAATAATTTGTGTCTTATTTTTTTCTTAATCAATCTAGCTAAAGATTTGTCCATTTTGTTTTACTTTTCAAAGGATCAACTTTTGGTTTCATTGATTTTCCATATTGTTTTTCTATTCCCTATTTCATTATCTCTGCCTTAATCTCTATTATTTCCTTTCTCTTGGTAGCTTTGGGTTTAGTTTCATCTTTCTGGGTTCCTTAAGGTGGAACAATAGGGTAGTGATTTGAGAGCTTTCTTCTTTTTTTAACAAGCATATACAGCTATACATTTCTAAAGACTGTTTTTGCTGTACCACATAAGTTTATGTTGTGTTTTATTATTAATTCATGTCAAAGTATTTTCTAACTTTCCTTTTGATTTCTTCTTTGATCCATTCATTGCTTAAGGGTATGTTGTTTAGTTTCCACCTATCTGTGAATTTTCCAGTCTTCCTTCTGTTATTGATTGTATAGTTTTGTTCTGTGTGATCAGAGAAGATATTTTGCATGGTTTCAATCTTTTAAAATTTATTAAGACTTATTTTGTAGCCTAGCATATGGTTTATACAGGAGAATGTTCCATGTGCATTTCAGAAGAATACATATTATGCTCTTGTTGAATGGACTATTTTATATATATATATATATATATATATATATATATATATATATATATATATGTTAAGTTTACATTATTGTTTCAAGTCCTCTATTTTTTTATTGACCTTTTGTCTAGCTGTTTATTCATAATTGAAAGTGGGATACTGACGTCTTTATTGTTGTATAACTGTCCATTTCCTCCTTCAGTTCTGTCAATTTTTGCTTCATGTATTCAGGAGTGGGTCTGTTGTTCTGTTTATGACTGTTCTATCTTCCTGATGGATTGACCCTTTTATCAATATATAATGTCCATCTTTGTCTCCTACAACAATTTTGACTTGAAATCTGTTTTGTTTGATTTTAGTATAGCCACCCCAGCTCTCTTTTGGTTATCATTTTCTTGGAATCCCTTTAATCATCCTTTCACTTTCAACTTGTTTGTGTTTTTAGATCTAAAGCAAGTATCTTGTAGACAGCATACAAATAGATCATGTTTTTAAAACTCATCTTGCTAATTTCTGCCTTTTGATTGGAGAGTTTAATTTACATTCACAGCAATTACTAATAATAAAGGACTTCTGCCATTTAGCTCTTTATTGTACCTCGGTTCTTCCATTACTACCTTCTTTTGGATTTTTTAAAAATTTATTTATTTTAATTGGAGGCTAATTACTTTACAATATTGTAGTGGTTTTTGCCATACATTGACATGAATCAGCCATGGGTGTACATGTGTTCCCCATCCTGAACCCCCCTCCCACCTCCCTCTCCATCCCATCCCTCTGGGTAATCCCAGTGCACCAGCCTTGAGCACCCTGTCTCATGCATTGAACCTGGACTGGTGATCTGTTTCACATATGATAATACACATGTTTCAATGCTATTCTCTCAGATCATCCCACCCTCACCTTTTCCCACAGAGTCCAAAAGTCTGTTTTATACATCTATGTCTCTTTTGCTGTCTCACATGTAGGGTTATCATTACCATCTTTCTAAATTCCATATATATGCGTTAATATACTGTATTGTTGATTTTCTTTCTGACTTACTTCACTCTGTATAATAAGCTCCAGTTTCATCCACCTCATTAGAACTGATTCAAATGAATTCTTTTTAACGGCTGAGTAATATTCCATTCTGTATATGTACCACAGCTTTCTTATCCATTCTTCTGCTGATGGACATCTAGGTTGCTTCCATGTCCTGGCTATTATAAACAGTGCTGCAGTGAGTATTGGGGTACACGTGTCTCTTTCAATTCTGGTTTCCTCAGTGTGTATACCCAGGAGTGAGATTGCTGGGTCATATGGCAGCTCTATTTCCAGTTTTTTAAAGGAATCTCCACACTGTTCTCCATAGTGGCTGTACTAGTTTGCATTCCCACCAACAGTGTAAGAGGGTTCCCTTTACTCCAAACCCTCTCCAGCATTTATTGCTTGTAGATTTTTGGATAGCAGCCATTCTGACCGGAGTGAAATGGTACCTCATTGTGTTTTGATTTGCATTTCTCTGATAATGAGTGATGTTGAGCATCTTTTCATGTGTTTGTTAGCCATCTGTATGTCTTTTTTGGAGAAATGTCTGTTTAGTTCTTTGGTGTATTTTTTGATTGAGTCGTTTATTTTTCTGGAATTGAGCTGCAGGAGTTGCTTGTATATTTTTGAGATTAATTCTTTGTCAGTTGCTTCATTTGCTATTATTTTCTCGCATTATAAAGGTTGTCTTTTCACCTTGCTTATAGTTTACTTCGTTGTGTAAAAGCTTTTAAGTTTAATTAGGTCCCATTTGTTTATTTTTGGTTTTATTTCCATTACTCTGGGAGGTGGGTCATAGAGGATCCTGTGTTTTGCATATGTTTTCCTCTAGGAGTTTTATAGTTTCTGGTCTTACATTTAGATCTTTAATCCATTTTGAGTTTATTTTTGTGTATGGTGTTAGAAAGTGTTCTAGTTTCATTCTTTTACAGGTGGTTGACCAGTTTCCCAGCACCACTTGTTAAAGAGATTGTCTTTTTTCCATTGTATATTCTTGTCTCCTTTGTCAAAGATAAGGTGTCCATAGGTGCGTGGATTTATCTCTGGGCTTTCTATTTTGTTCCATTGATCTATATTTCTGTCTTTGTGCCAGTACCATACTGTCTTGATGACTGTGGCTTTGTAGTAGGCTCTGAAGTCAGGCAGGTTGATTCCTCCAGTTCCATTCTTCTTTCTCAAGATTGCTTTGGCTATTCGAGGTTTTTTGTATTTCCATACAAATTGTGAAATTGTTTGCTCTAGTTCTGTGAAAAATACCGTTGGTAGTTTGATAGGGATTGCACTGAAGCTATAGATTGCTTTGGGTAGTATACTCATTTTCACTATATTGATTCTTCCAATCCATGAACATGGTATATTTCTCCATCTATTTGTGTCCTCTTTGATTTCTTTTGTCAGTGTTTTATAGTTATCTATATGTAGGTCTTTTGTTTCTTTAGGTAGATATATTCCTAAGTATTTTATTCTGTTCATTGCAATTGTGAATGGAATTGTTTTCTTAATTTCTCTTTTTGTTTTCTCATTGTTAGTGTATAGGAATACAAGGGCTTTCTGTGTGTTAATTTTATATCCTGAAACTTTACTATATTCATTGATTAGCTCTAGTAATTTTCTGGTGGAGTCTTTAGGGTTTTCTAAGTAGAGGATCATGTCATCTGCAAACAGTGATAGTTTTACTTCTTTTTTTCCCAATCTGGATTCCTTTTATTTCTTTTTCTGCTCTGACTGCTGTGGCCAAAACTTCCAAAACTATGTTTTGGAATATTGGTGGTGAGCGTGGGCACCCTTGTCTTGTTCCTGACTTTAGGGGAGAGGCTTTCAATTTTTCACCATTGAGGATAATGTTTGCTGTGGATTTGTCATATATAGCCTTTATTATGTTGAGGTACATTCCTTCTATTCCTGCTTTCTGGAGGGTTTTTTTTTTTTTATCATAAATGGATGTTGAATTTTGTCAAAGGCTTTCTCTGCATCTATTGAGATAATCATACGGTTTTTATCTTTCAATTTGTTAATATGGTGTATTACATTGATTGACTTGCAGATATTAAAGAACCCTTGCATCCCTGGGATAAAAACCACTTGGTCATGGTGTATGATTTTTTTAATATGTTGTTGGATTCTGTTTGCTATAATTTTGTTAAGGATTTTTGCATCTATGCTCATCAGTAATATTGGCCTGTAGTTTTCTTTTTTGTGGCATCTTTGTCCGGTTTTGGTATTAGGGTGATGGTGGCCTCATAGAACGAGTTTGAAAGTTTACCTTCCTCTGCAATTTTCTGGAAGAGTTTGAGTAAGATAAGTGTTAGCTCTTCTCTAAATTTTTTGTAGAATTCAGCTGTGAAGCCATCTGGTCCTGGGCTTTTGTTTGCTGGAAGATTTTTGATGACAGTTTTGATTTTCATGCTTGTGATGAGTCTGTTAAGATCTTATACTTCTTCCTGGTACAGTTTTGGAAAGTTATACTTTTCTAAGAATTTGTCCATTTCTTCCAAGTTGTCCATTTTATTGGCATATAGCTACTGTTAGTAGTCTGTTATTATCCTTTGTATTTCTGTGTTGTCTGTTGTGATCTTTCCATTTTCATTTCTAATTTTGTTGATTTGCTTCCTCTCCCTTTGTTTCTTGATGAGTCTGGCTAATGGTTTCTCTATTTTATTTATCTTCTCAAAGAACCAGCTTTTAGCTTTGTTGATTTTTGCTATGGTCTCTTTAGTTTCTTTTGCATTTATTTCCGCCCTAATTTTTAAGATTTCTTTCCTTCTACTAACACTGGGGTTCTTAATTTCTTCCTTTGCTTTAGGTGTAGAGTTAGGTTATTTATTTGACTTTTTTCTTGTTTCTTGAGGTAAGCCTGTATTGCTATGAGCCTTCCCCTTAGCAGTGCTTTTACAGTGTCCCATAGGTTTTGGGTTGTTGTGTTTTCATTTTCTTTCATTTCTATGTATATTTTGATTTCTTTTATGATTTCTTCTGTGATTTGTTGGTTATTCAGAAGCGTGTTTTTCAACCTGCATATGTTGGGATTTTTAATAGTTTTTTTTTTTTTTCCTGTAATTGACATCTAATCTTACTGCATTGTGGTCAGAAAAGATGCTTGGAATAATTTCAATTTTTTTGAGTTTACCAAGGCTAGATTTATGGCCCAGGTTGTGATCTATCCTGGAGAAGGTTCCGTGAGTACTTGAGAAAAAGGTGAAATTCATTGTTTTGGGGTGAAATGTCCTATAGATATCAATCAGGTCTAACTGGTCCATTTTATCATTTAAAGTTTGTATTTCCTTGTTAATTTTCTGTTTAGTTGATCTATCCAAAGGTGTGAGTGGGTTATTAAAGTCTCCCACTATTATTGTGTTATTGTTAATTTCCCCTTTCATACTCGTTAGCATTTGCCTTACATATTGCGGTGCTCCTATGTTGGGTGCATATATATTTATAAATGATATATCTTCTTCTTGGATTGATCCTTTGATCATTATGTAGTGTCCTTCTTTGTCTCTTTTCACAGCCTTTATTTTAAAGTCTATTTTATCTGATATGAGTATTGCTACTCCTGCTTTCTTTTGGTCTCCATTTGCGTGAAATATTTTTTTTCCAGCCCTTCACTTTCAGTCTGTATGTGTCCCTTGTTTTGAGGTGGGTCTCCTGTAGACAGCATATATAAGGGTCTTGTTTTTGTGTCCATTCAGCCAGTCTTTGTCTTTTGGTTGGGGCATTCAACCCATTTATGTTTAAGGTAATCATTGATAAGTATGATCCCGTTGCCATTTTCTTTGTTCTTTGGGTTCGAGTTTATACACCCTTTCTGTGTTTCCTGTCTAGAGAAGATCCTTTAGCATCTGTTGGAGAGCTGGTTTGGTGGTGCTGAATTCTCTAAGCTTTTGCTTGTCTGTAAAGCTTTTGATTTGTCCTTCATGTTTGAATGAGATCCTTGCTGGGTACAGTAATCTGGGTTGTAGGTTTTTCTCTTTCATCACTTTAAGTGTGTCCTGCCATTCCCTTCTGGCCTGAAGAGTTTCTATTGAAAGAACAGCTGCTATCCTTATGGGAATCCCCTTGTGTGTTATTTGTTGTTTCTCCCTTGCTGCTTTTAATATTTGTTTTTTGTGTTTGATCTTTGTTAATTTGATTAATATGTGCCTTGGGGTGTTTTGCCTTGGGTTTATCCTGTTTGGGACTCTCTGGGTTTCTTGGACTTGGGTGACTATTTCTTTCCCCATTTTAGGGAGGTTTTCAACTATTATCTCCTCGAGTATTTTCTCATGGCCTTTCTTTTTGTCTTCTTCTTCTGGGGCTCCTATGACTCAAATGTTGGGGCATTTAACATTGTCCCAGAGGTCCCTGAGGTTGTCCTCATTTCTTTTAATTCTTTTTTCTTTTTTCCTCTCTGCTTTATTTATTTCTACCATTATATCTTTTACCTCACTTATCCTATCTTCTGCCTCAGTTGTTCTACTGTTGGTTCCCTCCAGAGTGTTTTTTTAAATCTCATTTATTGCATTATTCATTATTTATTGACTATTTTTTGTTTCTTCTAGGTCCTTGTTAAACATTTCTTGCCTCTTCTCAATGCTTGTCTCCAGGCTATTTATCTGTAACTCCATTTTGTTTTCTAGACTTTGGATCATTTTTACTCTCATTATTCTGAATTCTTTTTCAGGTAGACTCCCTATCTCCTCCTATTTTGTTTGGTTTGGTGGGCATTTATCATGTTCCTTTACCTGTTGAGCATTTCTCTGCATTTCTCTTTTCATCTTGTTTAGATTGCTGTGTTTGGGGTGGCCTTTCTGTATTCTGGCAGTTTGTGGTTCCTTTTTATTGTAGAGGTTCCTCCCTGTGGGTGGGGTTGGATGAGTGGCTTGTCAAGGTTTCGTGGTTAGGGAAGCTTGCTTTGGTGTTCTAGTGGGTGGAGCTGGATTTCTTCTCTCTGGAGTGCAATGAAGTGTCCAGTAGTGAGTTTTGAGATGTCTATGGGTTTGGTGTGATTTTGGGCAGCCTGTATATTGAAGCTCAGGGCTATGTTCCTGCATTGCTGGAGAATTTGCATGGTATGTCTTGCTCTGGAACTTGTTGGCTCTTGGGTGATGCTTGGTTTCAGTGTAGGTATGGAGGCTTTTGGATGATCTCTTATCGATTAATGTTCCCTGGAGTCGGGAGTTCTCTGGTGTTCTCAGGTTTTGGGCTTAAGCCTCCTGCCTCTGGTTGGCAGTCTTATTCTTCCAGTAGCCTCAAGACTTCTCCATCCATACAGTACCAATGATAAAACATCTAGGTTAATGGTGAAAAGATTCTCCACAGTGAGGGACACCCAGAGAGGTTCACAGTTACATGGAGAAGAGAAGAGGGAGGAAGGAGATAGAGGTGACCAGGTGAAGAAGAGGGGGAATCAAAAGGGGAGAGAGCAGTCTAGCCAGTAATCAATTCCCTATGTGCTCTCCACAGTCTGGAACCCTCAGAGAGGTTCATGGATTACATAGAGAAGAGAAGAGGGAGGAAGGAGATAGAGGTGACCAGGAGGAAAAGGGAATCAAAAGGAGAGAGACAGATCCAGGCAGTAATCAGTTCCCTAAGTGTTCTCCAAAGCCCAGAACACACACAGAGTTTCACAGAGTTGGGTAGAGAAGAGAAGGGGGAGAGGGGAGATAGAGGTGACCTGGGGAAGAAAAAGGAGTCAAGAGGGGGAGAGAGTAATCGAGCAAGTAATCACACTCCTAAGTAAAAATGGGTACGGAAGATTGGATTCTTAAAGGTACAACATTGACGACAAATACCAAAAAGCAAGGATTAAAAATCTAGAGTAGAGGTTAGACTCTCAAAAATACAATATTAAAAAACAAAAACAAAACAAAGTCATAAAAATTATAAAAAATATATATGAAGTTTGCTTTAAAAATAGGGTCTTTTTTGCAAGGTAATAGTAGGTTATAAAAATGAAAATTAAATGAGTAATAGAGGACTTAAAAATTTTTTTAAATTAAAAAATGATAATAGTAAAATTATATCTAGGAATTTCTCTGGAGCTGTTGTGGGCAGTGTGGGGTCAGTTCAGTTTCAGATAGTTCCTTGTTCCAGCTTATACTTCTCAAGATCTATAGGCCCCTTCCAATATAGTCGGTGCTAACTACAGGGTTTTAATCTGTTGCACCTGTCACTTCCAAAGCGGTTCCCCCTGTTTATTTTGGCTTCTTCTGTTTGACAGGTCTCTTCAGTGTCTAATTTCCACCCTGACACAAGGGGGTGAAGGTGGTCACTTATTTAGGCTCACTTGTTCAGCCGTGCTGTGGGGAGGGAGGAACACTGCAAGCAAATATCACTGGCGTGTGTGGGGAGTGCTCACAGTGTCTGGGCCACACTGGGTTTGCCCCGGTTCACGGGTGTGTGCTTTCCCAGTCTACACTGCTCAGGCTCCAGGTTGCTCTGCAGGGGAACTGTCTAAAGTGGGCCCTGGGTTGTGTGCACTTCCCAGGTCTAAGCCGCACAGGTTCAGGTTCTCGGGTACTCCACAAAGGCACAGACTTGGTTGGGCCTGCGTTTTGTGCCCTTCCCAGGTCCAAGCAGCTCAGGCGACCAGGTGCTTGGTGAGCGCACTCTCCCCAAGTGGGGAGGTACATCTTATCACCTCCCCCAGCCTAGCCGCTCAGTTTCCTGGGTGCACCGTCTCAGGTGTGTTGTGTGTCTCTTCTGGGAGCTGATCTCTGGCTGCAACCTCCAGGCGGATGTCAACTGTCCAGAATCCCAGGAAGTCTTGGTTAGCAGCTGGGAGCCTGCTCGCAGTTTGGTAGAGAATGCCGTCTCTGGGGCCAAGTTTGCCCCTCGCCTTCCGGCTCTGGCTGCCCCCTGCCTGCCTCCCTGCCTCTAGTGGGGGATGGGCCAGTCCGCAGCCAGCTAGCTCTCCTCTGGTGTTTGCTTAGTCCTTTATTCTGTGAGTGGGCCCGGCAGTGCCTTAGGTTAGGGCTTTTCACAAGATAGCTCTGTCTCTCTCTCTCTTTTTTCCTCTCTCTCTCTGACTATCCCACAGTTTGGGTTGCTATTTCACGTTAGCTCCCTCAGATTGCCCTCAGGGCATTCAGGCCCAGTCCTTACCCTAAGCAATGCAGCCCGTGCCTCCCTGTTCAGCCCCCTGCTTGCTGGTGGTGGATGTGAGCATCTGGACTACTTCTCTGCTGGGAGTTGCCGTTAGGCACATAATCTGTGGGTTTTATTTATTTATTTTTTTATGTTTTCCTCTCAGTTATGTTGCCCTCTAAGATTCCAAAACTCCCCACAGACCCGCTGGTGAGAGAGTGTCCTGGTGTTTGGAAACTTCTCCTCTTTTAAGACTCCCTTCCTGGGATGGGTCTCCATTCCTAACTCTTTTGTCTCTCTTTTTATCTTTTATGTTTTGTCCTACTTCCTTTCAAAGACAATGGGCTGCCTTTCTGGGTTCCTGATGTCCTCTGCCAGCGTTCAGAAGTTGTTTTGTGGAATTTGCTCAGCGTTCAAATGTTCTTTTGATGAATTTGTGGGGGAGAAAGTGGTCTCCCCGTCCTATTCCTCTGCCATCGTAGGACTGCCCTCCCTTATTTTGGATTTAATTTAAAAAGTTTTAGTGTACTGTTTTCATTCCCTTCTCATTTCCTTTTTTATATATTTTTAAGTTATTTTCTTAGTGGTTACCTTGGGGGTTACACTTAAGAAAATTAACATTTTAAAACATGTCGTTTTCTCTTTCTTTTAATTTGAGTAGGCTAACTATATATTTTATAGATTAATGAATAGAATTAAACTATTTATAGTCAACATTTCCTAACATCAGTCTAAACATTTGTCCTGCTGAATGTAGTAAACTCTCTATTAGTAAATTCAAGAATTGAGTCAAGTTGTTATAGGTTAAATATTGGGCTTACAGGCAGAAATTCTAATCTTTGATGTTCTCCCAAGCATGAGAGTTTCATGGCTATTTCTGCTAAGTTATTGCCCTGGTTTATTAGTTCAGGAGGGTGAATACAAGGAGCGGGCATGTGGCAGCAACAGTAGCAATAGCAGCAGCAGTAGCATCCCATGAAGGAGCTTTAATCACCATCCCAAGCAGATGTGCTGGCCTGGATGCTTCTCTGAGCTTCTCATAAATTATGACATCCCAATCTCTTATATCCCCAAAGGCTTCCCCACAAACCCAGCTCCGACTGCCTTCTCACTAAGCATCAAGTAGGGAGCTAGGCAGAAAACCAAATCAAATAGAGAAGTCAGACTAAAAGATGACCAAATCTCTATCCTTTCAAAGAGTCTGCCTGCAATACAGGAGAGCTGGGTTCAATCCCTGGGTTGGGAAGATCCCCTGGAGAAGGAAATGGCAACCCATTCCAGTATTCTTGCCTGGATAATCCCATGGACAGAGGAGCCTTGTGTGCTACAGTCCATGGGGTCACAAAGAGTCGGACACGACTGAGTGACCAACACACACTACCCTCTCCGAGTCTTTCCAAGTTTGCTGTTTCCTTCTTTCTTTTCTGAGCTGCTGCCTCCTACTGGTGACACAGGGAAATGCATGTTGTCTCTCAAGGACCCAAAGCTTACTTTTTCCTCCGAAATCCCTGGGGCAGAATGGGAAGGACTTCCTTAAGGCCTTGTTGTCTAAGACTACTTATTCCACACTTCCTTGGGTATAGAGTTGTGTGCCTTGTCCCTTTCAGTTCCAGTTTAGCAAACCCCCGTGTTTCTTCCCCATCCTCGGACCAGAGGATCCTCCTACTTAGAGCTTCCCTGACCCCTGCTACCTTCCCAACCTGGTTCATCTTCATCAATGAGTCAACTTCATATTCCCCAATGAGTCTGTAGAATATTTTTCCTCAATATGGCTTTTTATGGAGAAAAACAATTGTATGGAAAAGAAGTCATGCATTTTCATTCTTGAGAAAGAGCTGTATCCGTTATTTTGGTGCTTAAAGCTCGAGCTGATTAAATGCCTAGACTTTAGTCCCATTGCAGGATAAATGTTGCTAACATTTAACATGGTGGGGGTTAAGTAGCTTCCAGTTATTCCACTGTATTGGCCAATGAAGAGTTCATTTAGATTGCTGAAAGGTTCTCCCCTTATCATGTTTCTTGCTTTGCCCATGATGGCTTACTTCATAATTCACCATTATTATTTACAAATAGGTCTCCAAAGCCCAGAACAATATTCTTAAAAATCCTTTGATATATCAGAAGAGAGCATAATGCCCACTTCCCCATTGCTGCATAGAAATTTGTAGCTTACAAAGTTATTTTGCATAGATATAGGTGCATTTCATTCTCTCAAAAACTCTGAAATGTAGATAGGGAAGATACTATTATTCCCATTTTGGGTGGAAAAAACAGGTTCAGAGAGGTGAAAATGACTTGACCAAGGCCACAGTGCCAATCAGAGATACAGCTGGGACTCAGACTGAGGATTCCTCCCCAAATTCATACCAGTTTTCACTCAGCCATGTGGACTCTAGCAGTTCTCTAAATTTGGACAACCAATGCCCACCAATAACAATAGCAACTAATGCTTGCTCAGACTTTCCTGTGTAAAAGGCACTTCACATGTATCATTTCATCTAATTTTAAAAACAGCACACTAAAGTGTATATTATTATTATCCCTATATTAAAGACATAGAAACTGAGGCTCAAAGAGGTTAAGTAACTTGTCCGAGCTCAAACAGTTTTAAAAATGGCTTGGCTAAGACCTCAAATTCAGGCCTCTGACTCCAAAGTTCATGTTCTTATTCTCTATACTAAAGAAATTAGGGAGCTTTAGCTAGCAGGGAGCTCCATGGGATATGTGAAATTCTACCTCCTACAACTTTCAGGATGGCAAAATGGCACAACACCTTTTATGAAACAGAAATTCTGAGTGAAGTTGCAGTTGCACAGGAATTCGCAGGAATGAGCACACAATGCACTTTGACACACTTGGGAAATTAAAGTCTTAATAGCCAGTCATATCCTGTGCCAGCATACTATGGCAGAGAAGTCTCCTACTGAGAACCACTTTTCCCACCAAGAGCTGCTGCTTCTTCTGGAGTTGTTCCAAAGACTACTTGCCTTGGGAGCTTTCAGCTGAATGGCTCACACAGAACCTAGCTCCCTAGCATGCCAGTGTCAGAACCTCCCAGATAGTTTCAGAGTGAGCTTTTTTCCTAAAGTGACAGCTTTTCAGGCCAAAGGCTTGATAAAATCTGGCCTAAATAGCCACCAGGTAATGCCATTATTTAAGACACAACAATTGGGAACAGATAAGCTATCTCCTGCACACACTGAATCTAGAAATTGCTAGAATTTTGCTGAGCTTGATTTGTTTGATATTCCAAGAAGCAGCCAAACTGCTCTCTATCCCCACTCAAGTGTTTCGTATCAATAGTTAAAAGAAAATGGGAAAACCCTGGCACCATACAACAGACAAAGAAACCATCAAAAGGATGATCAAAAGGGTGCATGTTTGATTGAAGTATTTTATACGGGGTCAAGAAACATGACAGAAAGGGGAAAGGAGCTAAAATGTGTTTTAATTGTTCAAAGAGCACTCCTTACAGCGTATCACTGTCCAGCACCCCGCCCCCCCCAACCAGTGCTGAAGGATCCTCTCCCCTGCCCTAAGTCCTGACCCAGGTTCCTTCCCCAGGAAGGTTCTGGGTTAGTAACCGCCAGGCCTGGCACATCTCTCAGATGTTGAGGTGAAAGGAGCTCATTTCATTCCAGCTGTTAATCAGAAGCTGTCTGTGCTAACTCCCCTCTAAATCACAGGCGAAGAAATGAAAACATCTTGGCCTTCCTGAATAATATACACCTTGAGTGTGTTGGCTCTCAGAGTGCAGGGAGGGAGGAGTGGGGTTGCAGTAGGGTTGGCGAAGGAAAAATAGAGGAAGGAGTCCCATTTCCTGCACTTGCTTTTCTTTCAGAAACCTGCCAGGAAAGGATTCAGTTTGTTTTTCCTGGGTAGCCTGGAAAATTCTGTGGTTGATTCCTGCGGTAACTTGTCTAGGTTTCTCCTGACTAATATGGCTGGAGGAAAAAGCAGGGCCTAAGAAGGAACCCTGCTTCCCAGAGGGAACAGATATGGGTGCCTCCTGTTCTAAGGCACCTGATGTGGTTATTTAGGAGCTTTCTGTGCTTCTGTTTGAAAATAGGAGCCTTTCTCTTCATGGCAGAGGACTAGACAGTGATTCACAACTCTAGCCCCCAGAAGACTCACTTGGAGAACCTGTTAAGCCTATTCTAAGGCCCCCTCCCCTGATAGTATTATTCATCAGATCTTAATGTGTCTGTAAAAGTGCTTTTTTAGCACTCACTCCAGGTGATTCTGATACTGGGGGGGGGGGGGGGGGGGGATTCCCAGACCATATTTTGAGAAATATTGCCCAGAATTCCAAAGAGTTTATTTGAATAGTTTATTTAATTCACTGGTGAGTTTAAGGGAAGTTGTAAAATATATACAACTTACATACTCTAAACCCAACCACAGAGATGCTCTTCGGCCTGTTTTGAATCACATGCCTGAGCTTGAGTGCCATAATCAGGTGGAGATGATGCTTGATGGCTTCACAGTCTCATTTTTAGTCCAGGTTTGAGGGCAGCTGTGGGCCTGTGTATAGACTGAATGCTCAAATATTCCTTAATGACAGTCCATCAGGCATAAGGAGACTAGTGGCCATTATTAAGTTTGATGGACTCTTGGCTTAGGCTGTGATTGGGAACAGATAAGCTATCTCCTGCATACATTCAATCTAGTAATTGCTAGAATTTTGCTGAGCCCGATTTGTTTGTTATGCTATAGAATGTGTTTCATGAAATGGTGCTTATATCTATAGTGTTATGCCACAAAATTTGGGGTGACAACTGAATTGAACATGTTTCTTTATTAAGTGTGTATTTACTTGCTGAATAGGCATCTTATGTTAGTTTTCATGCAAAGTAGTTTACATGGTATCCTCTAGAATACCATGACATCCTCTAGCAACTCTTATTTCTAGATCCACAGACTGCTGAGACTTTTTCCATCTATATTTGGCTGGAACTAGTGGGTCTCAGAAAAAATAACTAAAATGATACAGAGAACAGAGCAGCTTTTTCTGACGACCTCTCAGAAGGTCAACGTCTCTTTGGAGCTTTTAACATAATTAATTCACCCTGTCAACAAACATTTATTGAGCAACTACTGTGTACTAAGCACAGTTGTAGGTGTTAGGAATACAGTAGTAAATAAAACAGATGAAATCTCTTCTTTAATGGAGTTTATATTGCAGTGGGGGGCATGATATCGACAATAAACAAGAAAAATAGGCAAAATACACAGTATGTTAGACAGTGATAAAAAGTGCCAAGGAGGAAAAAAATAATCCAGGGAGGGGGATTGTGAAGTGTCAGGTAGAAGGCTAACATTTCAAATAAGTTGGCTGGGGAAAGTGTCACTGAGAAGGTGGCTTTTGTATCCAGACCTGAAGGGAGTGAGTGAGCTAACAGGGACATGGGGGAGGAGCAGAAACAGCAAGTGAAAATGCCTTGAGGGAAGAGTATGCAAGGAATGTTTGAGGAACAGCAAACCAGCATTGGGTCTGGAACAGAAAGTGGTAAAAGCCACAGTCAGAGAGGCAGTGGAGAGACAGATCACGTGAAGTTAGTGGGGGCATAGATGTTGTCATCCAGTCCCCAAAGACCAGAACGCTAAGACCACTCTGAAGCATGAAAAAAGAAATATTCAGAACAATAAAACAAGAGCCACTAGTCTGTATACTGAGTATTAAGTTCATAATTCCAAGAGATAACACAAGCTAAAGATAAATTAATAGTATCAGGATGAGGTGTTATATAAATTCGTGGATGGCCGTTACCTAAAGAAGTTATAAAAGGCTTGAGGCCACTCTATATTTTGTGTGATGGGCCCCACAAAGATAACTATATCATTCTGCTCCCTTTCCTAGAATCAACAAGAGGATGGTGAGCTGAATGTATCATCAGTCTGACCTGCTAGCTATGTTAAGTCCCCAGGCGTTGGAATCACAGGCCATAAAAGAACCATATTGGGAGCTAAGATAGTAACTAAGGTTACCACTGGAGCAACATATAATGGTCCAGGGGAAATGTGAAGGGATGTGAAGGCTGCAAATACCCTAGCACTGCATAAAGCTAGTTTGGGAAGAACTAGTGAGTAAACACACATGGAAGTTCCGTCTATCTGCTAAACTGCATCATTTGCCATTGACATCCAGGAGAGAGAGGGGTCATCACCTTGCCTTCAAAGGGGCTTCTGCTAGCACAAATACTTGGAACTTCTTAGAAATAAGAAGGTGCTCTGGGGTGTCTCCTCAAGGTGTAGTAAAAGCCATGTCAAGAAGCCTGGAGCTGTAAAGCAATTATCCTTCAATTAAAAAAAAATTAATTAATCAAAAGAAAGGAAGCCCGGAGGAGACTATTTTGAAAGTCCTACAGAGAAAGCCAACTAGGAGCCCCCAGGCCAGATAGGTTAAAGGTATAGAGGCCAGCCATAGCGAGGACAAGGCGACAGGCTCCATCCCCACCCTGTTGGTGGTGGCGCACTCCATCCCTCTGGGCACTGTCATCAGCCTTGCATCCAGAAACCATAAATATAAGGTAGTGTACTGTTTGTGCAAATGCAGCTTTCAGAAAAACCCTCTTCCAACCAGATTTCTTCCTTCCTCCGAGCACTCCTATGGAGAAATCGCTGAGCCCTAATGGGTTTTACTGACATAGATTGTGCCTCTCACCCCAGTCAGCCCCTTCTGTTAATATAAGAGGGGTACAGGACAAGAGAACATGCAAAACCTCTGACTTTGTGAATGCTGTATAATTGTGGGGTTCCTATCCTGAGGGCAAAGGAGAGCTCCTGAATGCATTCTAAGCAGGGGAGCAACCTGAACATCTTGTTTCTTGTTTTCACCTGCAAGGGAACCAGTTGAAATTGTGCACCTTGCCTCCAATGAGTCCATTGACCAGAAGCTTGACTCTAGCTGTAGGAAAAAGGGACAGCAGATCATGAAGGAGTTCTCTAGGAATATTTCTTCAGCCAGAGGAATTTTTAACTTTGAGACCAAGGCCAGCATGCAAAGCTGATTCATTTCTCTTTTCCTACTCTCTCCAGAGTGCCTTTGAGCCCTCGTCTGGACTGGTTCGCTCACAGTCCTTGATCACGTTTGCCATGCCCTCCTTGTCCAGCAGCACCCGATTGCCTGTTGGCTTCAACACCCCAGCCACCACCCAGAGCTGTTTGGATTCCTCAGCTGCTCGACACAAGATGGGTTTAAATCCCCGGAAACAAAAGAGCATCCAGGTGACTGTAAGTCCTTTAGGAGGCCTGAGAATACACTCCCATATAAGAAAATATGAGTTCCAGGAGTTCCCTGGTGGTTAGGATTCCAGGCTTTCATTGCTGTGGCCTGGGCTCAATCTGAAGTCAGGGAAGCAGAACCTGCAAGCTGTGCTCATGCCCCACCCTCCAAAAAGATGAGTTCCAACCTTTGCAGACTGCTCCTAGGAAAGTGGTATAGTTTGAGGGATCCATACCCTAAGTAGGGATGGTAAAGTCAAGGACACTGTCCCAGGTTTGACAGCCCCGGAGAGAGGTGAGCACACTTGTGTCTAGTGCCTGGGATGTCTACTGTAGATGGAACTTACATAAAAGGGATAGAAGAAAGCAGAAACAGTGACCTAGCTCTTAAGAAATTGCTTACTGGTCTTAGTATCTGGGAATTCACTCAGTGCTCTTTGTAGAAGATATTCAATCATAGCCCAGATCAGGATTCTTTTTAATTATGAATCAGATAAGACCCATAAGTTACAATTGGCAGCACTGTTCCACTTATTTGGAGGTCAGGCTTCCAGCAATGCCAAGCATTCAGAACTCAGCTATTAACCCCTCCAAAGACCTCTCCGTGTCACATACAGGTCGCCAAGTTCTTATGCTTTCTAGCACACTTAGGCAAGCCAATTATGTTTAAAACATGGCCACAGACCAGAATCAGATCTGATACCAAAGAGAAGTGACAGTTGATAGCAGAAAGAAATGACACAAACTATCTGGGGCCATTTAGTATAGGGATCAAGAACCTTGCCCACCTGTATCAGGGCCACACTGTATCAGCATCCAGTGTAATAGGACATGTTCACTACTCATCCAAATCATCAAGAAAAGTTGGACTATATTCCCTGATCTGTGTTTAGGAAGATAGGGAAGCAATTCCTTTGAAAAAGATTTTTTTTTTTTACTAAAAACTGAGAATTAAACCAAGAACTTCCAGATGTACAAGCTAGATTTAGAAAAGGCAGAGTAACTAGAGATCAAATTGCTAACATCCATTGGATCATTGAAAAAGCAAGGGAATTCCAGAAAAACATCTTCTGCTTCATTGACTGCAAAAGCCTTTGACTGTGCAAATCACAACAAACTGTGGAAAATTCTTAAAGAGATGGGAATACCAGATTACCTTACCCGCCTCGTGAGAAATCTGTATGCAGGTGAAGAAGCAACAGTTAGAACCAGACATGGAACAATGGACTGGTTCAAAATTGGGAAAGAAGTACATCAAGGCTATATTGTCACCCTGCTTATTTAACTTATATGTAGAGTACATCATGCGAAATGCTGGGCTAGATGAATCACAAGCTGGAATCAAGATTGCTGGGAGATATACATATCTATGGCTGATTCATGTTGATGTTTGGCAGAAACCAACACAATTCTGTAAAGCAATTATCCTTCAATTAAAAATAAATAACATTTAAAAAAAAAAAAAGGTTGCCAGGAAAAATACCAACAACCTCAGATATGCAGATGATACCTGCTAAGGGCAGAAAGCAAAGAGGAACTAAACAGCCTCTTTGACAAAGGTGAAAGAGGAGAGTGAAAAAGCTGGCTTAAAATTCAACATTCAAAAAACTAAGATCATGTCATTCGGTCCCATCGGCATTTCCCTTCATGGCAAATAATGGGGAAAAAATGGAAACGGTGGCAGATTTTATTTTCTTGGGTTCCAAAATCACTGTGGTGAGTGACTGCAGCCATGAAATTAAAATTGAAAGATCCTTGGTTCAAGCTATGACAAACCTAGACAGCGTATTAGAAAGCAGAGATATCACTTTGCTGACAAAAGTCCATATAGTCAAAGCTAAGGTTTTTTCCAGTAGTCATGTATAGATGTAAGAGTTGAACCATTAAAAAGGCTGAACACCAAAGAATTGATGCTTTCGAAATGTGGTGCTGGAGAAGACTCTTGAGAGTCCCTTGGACAGCAAGAAGATCAAACCAATCCTAAAGGAAATCAACTCTGACTATTCATTGTAAAGACTGATGCTGAAGTTGAAGCTCCAATACTTTGGCCACCTGATATAAAGAGCCGACTCATTGGAAAAGGCCCTGATGCTGGGAAAGACTGAGGGCAAGAGGAGAAGGGGGTGACAGAGGATGAGATCGTTGGATGGCATCACCAACTCAATAAACATGAGTTTGAGCAAACTCTAGGAGATAGTGAATGACAGAGGAGCCTGGCACGCTACAGTCCATGGGGTCACAAAGAGTCAGACACGACTTAGTTACTGAATGACAACAACAAAGAATTTTAAAAATTTGGTATTTTAAATAATGTGTCAGTTAGCTGGAAGATTCACTTGGCTGAGTCTTTAGCCTCAGTAACTCTGGGCTATAAGTAAAGGGCTATAAATCAGAGATGGAGGAGATGAAAAGGTTTCATAGTTACAGGCATTTTACTGGGAAGGACATTAAAGCACAAATAGATGTCCAAGGTCAAACACTCTGGTAATGGCAGAAGTAGGACCAGAACCCCATCTTCTGACTTCCAGTTCAGTTCTCTTTTCACCCCCATCATGTTGCCCCTAGCTTAACCATTGCAGTTTTGCTTTAGAAAGAAAATAAAGTATAAGATCAAAGAACAGCTGGTGAAACGGTAGGCCTGGGAGGAAGGCCTTCTAGTAGCACTGAGAGAATCTCCTTGGTTCAATGTCAAGCAGAGGGTGATCAATCACTAGGCCATATACATCAAGTCCTGTATATGCATGATCGCCTGGACACTTCACCACAAACCTGGACACATAGGGAATGTTGATGAAAGAAGACTTAGCAAAACCCTTCTTTCTGACTTTCTTCTTTCTGCACAGCCTAATTGAGGTAAGGCCTGGGTAGCATTCTCTAACAGGGTCAGGGCATCTACTTCTTCCTTTTGCCTCTCTCCCTGACACATGGATGAATGAAAATAAAAGTGTTCAGGATCCTTTATGACAGAGAGGCTGCTGCTACAGGCTCTCTGCTTTGGAATTTCTTAGATCTGCAAGTCCCAGAGAGGGTTCCCCTTATTCTTAATTAATAGATGTGGACAGAGATATAGAGAGTAACTTGCCCAAGATCATACAGAGAGCACATGATGGAGCAGAGATCTGAACCCAGGTCTATCTGACCTGATCCATTCAAAAGTAAATAATTTTGAGCTGAGTCTGTTTACTGAGGCACTTCAACTGGGAACATAGAGCTGTATGTTTGCCTTTAAGATGTATATCATGATTGTTGTCAGGCCCCACAGCCCCATCGTCAGATTATGGCCTTGCAGTGTGGATCAGTGGTTTCTGGGGTATTTTCAAGAGTTCCCTGCAGTATATCACTCAGAGACCAGAAACTTCAAATCTAAATGAAGTACTGCCAGTAGGTAAAATGATCACCAGGTTATGGATGCTACTAAAATAATTTCCATTGTGAATGGTATTGTTATTCTCCCAACACAGCCATTTGGATAGCAAGGACTTTTTTTTCCTGATGCTTTTTTTCTTTGGCAACCATGCAGGGGTGGGTGGAGAGCATTTCAGCCTGATTCAAGCTCTTTCCCTCTTCTAGGAGAAACCAAAACAGGAGGAGCCAAGCCTCCCAGTGGCTTCTGAAGAAGAGAAAAGCACAACCAAACCGAAAGAAGCTGACCAAAAGAAGCCGAAAAAAGACAGCGCAGGTTGGCATATCTTTGCCGTCACCCATAAACACATACTCAAGCTTAATGGCACAGTGCTATGTGACAAGAACTATATAATGAGAATTGCCCAAGCCTGCTATCCTTGGTCTTCTGAGGGCTTTAAATTTAAGATGCATATTAATATGGTCCAAGTTTCTCTGTTTGAACTGCCCATTTAATATAGTTGCCACTTGTGTTAGGTAAAGGGCCATACCTGGATTCCTATTTTACCTAAATGAATTTCCAACCAGAGAGATGTTTTGTGCGTATTTGTTTGTCAGTTTGTTTAATCCTCTCCACATCTAATGTCCATGCCGAGTTCTTCAGTGAGCCCAGACATCTGAGGGCAGCCAGTGATTTCCCCTTCAGCTTTCCCCCACAGCAACAGAACCAGACAACAATAACAGAATTGGTGAAAAAGCCTGTTTTTTCAAAGTTGCTTTTCTCTGCTAGTAGAGAGAAAAGGTCTTGTGTTAACAGTGAGACCAGTTCCCCTATCCATGGGCAAAGAGGGCTTGGACAACTGCAGACAGATGCCCTTGGCAGCCAACACCTATCAAACCCCCAAACAAAAAATATCACTGGAGTGAAAAATCACTCTGTGTGTTTGTGTGTGTGTATTGGCTCCAGCTGATGGCAATCTAATTTCAAGCAACACTTGGTAAATCAAAATTCCTGTTCCACAAATTAAGTCAAATAGTTATTTCATATTTTTGCCATAAAGGGTTTCACATGTGGATTCAAAGTCAGGATATCTCTAAAAACATTTTCCCATGAAGAGTAACAAAACCACAAAACTCTTCTATATAACAACAACAAAGAAATTAGATGAGTGACTTTTATCTTTCTTTTTATCCTCTTTTCATATTTATTTTTAATAGCTGTCCCTTTTACACAGAGGATAAAACTTACTCGGTGTCCATGAGGGCAGATACTTTGATTTTCCATGTCATGGGAGTGTTTTGGAATGCAGCTCCCTGCACCCCTCCACTCCCCACCCCCGCCCCCGCAACTGTGCCCAGTTCTAGATTCTAAATGTGCAACCACTAGATGGAGCTAGAGACCAGTGGATGATGGAGGGGAGGTGGCCAAGGCCCTCTCACCCAGGGATTAAAGTGAGTGGTAAAAAAAACAATACTTTGGCCACCTGATGCGAAGAACTGACTCTTTTGAAAAGACCCTGATGCTGGGAAAGATTGAAGACGGGAGGAGAAGGGGATGACAGAGGATGAGATGGATGGATGGCATCACCAACTCAATAGACATGAGTGTGAGTAAACTCCGGGAGTTGGTGATGGACAGGCGTCCTGCAGTCCATGGGGTCACAAAGAGCCGGACATACTGAGCAACCGAACTGAACTGAACTGAAAAAACCCACCTGCCAGTGCAGGAGACGTGGATTCTCTGGAGAAGAGCATAGCAACCCACTCCAGTATTGCCTGTGAAATCCCGTGGACAGAGGAGCCTGGAGGGCTACAGTCCATGGGGTTGCAAAGAGTAGGACACGACAGAACACACATAGTAAAATTACTAGGGAAGAGAAGACCAACCTGTAGAACTGCTGCCTTGTGTTTGACCTGAAGCCTGTAGATCGGTGCAAATATTAAGGCTTTTCAAGAATTTCTTTGCATGTATATTATGTCAGATTATTTTAATAAAGAGAGTTGAAAGCAGAAGAAGTGGGGAAGCATAATCCTACCTTGCAGATAACCCCTGTTGACACCTTTCTTAAAAAAATAAAAATATCTGTATATCATGTTAAAATTAAGTAGAATTAAGTAGAAAATATAAATACTAAGGAGGAAGTAAAATTTCCCTTCACCTTGCCCCAGTCAGTCTCCTAAAAGGTAATCATTGTTACAAGTTCAAAAATTGCTTTTTGATGTGTCTCACTTCTAGTGGTAGAACAGACTGTTGATATGATGGTGATGTGCCAACCTTGGAATCAGTTCATAAAACTGAATTTCACTTAGATTTAAAAATTTCCAACTGCAGAAGGCTAATAGTGACCTAGTTGTTCTCTATCTTCTGAGTAGCTACTTCTCTACACTAGGGAATTCAATAGCAAATAGGTACCCATTGGGCCAGGGCAGAGTATTCTTATTTTAGAAAATCAAAAGAACACATTTTTCCTTTCCTTCTGTTTGGTACAGGTGCCTCAAGCCAGGAACAGAGCAACAAGACTGAGATCACTAAACAGAAGACAATGGATCAGGCTACAAACACAGCTGCTACTGAGAGTCAGAGTTACCCATTTCCAGCAGCATACATGAAACGCCGTGAAAAGAAAAGCTCAAGTACTTCAGGAACGAGCGAGTGTGGATACAAAGAAAGAAGCTTTAAACAATTCACTGGAGTGCTTGGCCTAAGTGATGGAGCTGGGTCCCCACCTGATGATAACAAAGCCAGGGACTGCCATTTCTGGCAACTGTCCTTGGAGAAGCAAGTCATGGAGCAGCCCACACCACCGCAGACAGAAAGCACTACTCAGGAGCTGCCGCCAGGTAAAGATGACCCAGGAAGGGGAATTGCCGAGGCAGATTCTGAAACCAGAAAAGCGTTAGCATCACAACTCAAGCCTGAAGACATGGAAGAGCCCGTGGTGGGTGGTCTGTCACCATCCCATGAAGATGGGACTTCTGGAGCCAAGAAGCCAGAAGCCAGGGCTGCTCTATCACATGTGGCAGGAAGGCTATTTACACCCCAAGATACTCTCTTGGTGGCAGTGGATGATCAGATGTTTATGGAGCCTTCTCAGAGCCAGCCAGGAAGGGAAGCTTCTGGCTTTGATGTGAGAAGTGTCCAATATAAAATGAAGTCCACTCAAGAGACCCTCAAAGAAAAGCCTCCCAGAAGTGTTCTGCAGGCCTTAACAGCGAGGATCTCCAGGAGCGTGAGTGCCTTGGTAGAGGGAGCCCTTTGTGCCAGGAAACCACCTCCCAGAAGCCTTTCATGGTCCTTCGGGAAGTCAAAAGCTACAGTCATCATCTCAGATCCCAAGAGCACTTCAGAGGAGGACAGTGATTCTGAGCAACAGCTGGCTCCTGGACATTCTTCCCCACCCTCCAAGATGCACAGGAATGAAGAAGTCTTCCCAGAATCAAAAGGTTCAGCTGTGGAACTGAGCAGTCCCGAGCAGCAGCAGGCCCCTAGGTATTCTTCACAGTCCTTGGGGAAGTCTAAAGCCACAGCTGTCTTCTCTGATTCCGAGAGCATTTCCAAAGAGGGCAGTGACTTTGAGCAGCACGAGGCTCCCACACCCTCTCTCCAGTCCCTGAGCAAGTCCAAAGATGGCCAAGAAGTCTTCACAAAATCGGGTTCCCTGGGACAGATGAGTGGTTCCAATGAGCCGCTGACTCCCACATGTGCTTCCTGGGCTGTGGGGGAGCCTGAAGACCAAGTCTCCATGGGATCAAATAGTTATGTGGAGAAGTACAACAGTGCCAATAACACCAAGGAAGAGGTGTCTCCTGGACCCCCTGTCCAGGTCATGGGACCCCCTAACCAGGCCGTGGGATCCTCTGCCCAGGCTGTGGCAAATCCTAAATACCCCAGAGAAATCTCCCTGGTTTCAAAGACCATACCTGAAGTACAGGGTGCTTCTGTGTGGCAGGTGCCTCCCAGGGACACTTTCCAGTCCTGGGTGAGCCCTAAATTCGAGCAATCTGCCTCCACAGGCCCAGAGAGCGTGGCCATGGAGTGGGGCATTTCCATGGAGCCACTGCCTCCCAGAGTGTCTTCTAAGCGCCTGATGAGGCCAAAAGTTGAGCCACCAGTCTCCTTGGATCCAGGAGAGATGACATTTAAAAGGATGACTTCTGCGGGGGTGCTGCCTCCGAGACATCCTTCTCAGCCTTCAGTGAAACCAGCAGCTCAGCAAGAAAGCTCTGCATGTCGAGAGAGCCCCGATGTTGAGAAGACCACACCTGCGCACTTGCTAACTTTCCCATGTCCTCCCCAGGCCACGGTGAGGCCATCAGTTGAGTACCAAGACTCCATGGGTGCAGAAAGCACTGTGGTTGAGAAGAGCATTTCTACGAAGCCACTGCTTCCCAAGCCTCTTTCTCAGCCCCCGATGAGAGCTCTGGACCAGCAACAAGTCTCTGTGACTTATTCTGAAGCTGAACAGAGTGTATTTGCAGGTTTGGAGGGTTCTGTTGCTCAGAAGATCATTCTGGTGGAGAAATTGCTCCCCAAATATTCCCCCCAGCCCTTGACAAAGCCTCGAGCCCAGAAAACCTTGGAGAACATTACTGTTGAGGAGGGCAGCTTTGTGGAGGTGCCGCCTCTCCAGCTCTTGGTGAAGTCTAAATTCCAGCCACGGGGCATTCCGCTGGAGTCCATGAGTGCTCCCACAGAATGGAGCGGTCTGGGGGTGCCTGTGCCTCCCAGACCCACCATCCAGCAGTCCTGGGAGATCCCCATGTTTGAGGAACCAGCCTCTGAAGGTCCAGAGAGTGCTGCCATTGAGTGGGGCATTATCATCAAGCCGCTGCCTCCCGGAGGGACTTCTCAGGCCCCGATGAGAGCAGGAGTCAAACAAGCAATCACTGAAGGTCCAGAGAGTGTCAACACTGAAGGGGATGCATCTACCGAGCTGCTGCCTGACAAACATCCCTACTCCATCGTGAGACAGAAAGTCCAGCAAATATCATTGAGTTTTGAGAGTGCTGCTGCCAAAGTGGGCATTTCTGGAAGGCCACTGCCTCCCATATATCCCAGCCGAGTGCTTAAAAAGTCTAAAGTTCTGGAGATGTCCTTACGTCTAGAGAGCATGGCTGATAAAGAAGTCATACCTAAGAAATCGGTGATTGTCAAGCGTCCTTCTCAGTCATTCGTGAAGTATATGGCACAGCATGTCTTTTCAGAGAGGCCTGCTACAGAGGAGGGAGCTTGCATGGATCCTTCATCTTCAAATCCACCTTCCAAATCATTGAAGCCTAAAGTGGAGCAGCAAGTTTCCTCAGGCTGGGAGAGTATAGATGTTGAGGGAGCCATTTCTTTGAAGGAAGTGCCCATGAAAAGCCTTTTGCCAAGCTCAGGGAAACCCAAAGACCTGCAAGAAGTCCTCTCCCATTCAGAGAGTGCCCCTGCGAAGCTGAGCAGTTTGAAAGAGCAGCTCCCTCCCAGACATCTTGCCCACACACTGGGGAAGCCTGAGTACCAGCAAGAAACCTCCTCAGCTTCTGAGAGCTCTCCTGAAGAATGGAAGAGTTCTGAAGAGTGGCTGCCTGGCAAACACCCCAGCCAAGTCAAAGATGGAGCTGAGTTTCAACCACTGATGCTGTCAAAAGGCCCAGTGAGTGCACCTGTGAAGCAGAGCGATTCTGAGCAGCACCTGCCTCCCAAACAAATTTTTCAGGCTCCTGCAGACCCTGAACACCAGCAACAGGTTTATCCAAGTCCCGTGAGTGCTGCCGCTGAGGAAACCACTTTGGAGAGTGATTCTAGCTGCTGGTCTCTACCCAGAGACCTGGCTTCTCCAAACCAAATCAAGAAACCCAGCCAAAGCTCTGAAGACCTCACTAAGAATGTCACAACTGCCCCTACCAAGCCCATGCTGGCCGCTGCTCCTGCCTTGCAGTCGCCCACTTCTGGAAGCAGTTCCTCTCAGGAGGAAGTTCCTGAGAGCGATGATCAAAATAACAGCCGTTCAGATTCATCCAACAGCGGGGCTGATGTTGAAAAGCTTTTTGGAGTCCGACTGAGAAGAACCTCTTCCTCACAGAAGTATAAGGGTGGGAAACAAGGTTTTACCAAGCTTTCTTCACCCTCCTTGGGCTCAATTTCATCCTCTGTAGGTACACCCCAGCCAATCAGAAGGGCTTCCAAGGGGACCCTGGGCACCAGGCAAAACCTCACCACAGTATATGACTTGGCAGAGAAGCAACAGAGGAGGCCCAAATCTGAAAGCATGGCCAAGAAGCAACCTGCTTACAGGATCCCAGGTGAGTCTTTATCTTCCCACATGGGTAGCAGGTACCAAGAAGAGAAAAGAACCAGAAAGAAAAGTCTTGAATGGAAGGAAGTCTGTTCTAGCCTTGCCCATTACCTTGTGGCTTTGATAGGGCTGGCTTGGGGATTTAGGGGCAGAAATAATGCTCTATTCTAGATAAATAGATTTGGAGATGGTTAACTTGGAGTCTTCTCTTTCCCAAGGGGGTCTCCTTTGAACATTTGTCCACATTCTGTAATGGACATGTAACCATCTCCCCATCCCCCTTACCCCATATACATGTAGATGGGATTTTATGCCTTTCTCAAAATACCTTTACATGCATTATGCTCCCTTCAACACCATGTAGCTTTTTATTATTTATTTATTTATTTTTTAATTTATTGCTACTCAGCACATGGGATTTTAGTTCCATGACCAGAGATCAAACCTGCTGTAGTGGAAATATGGAGTCTTAAGCACTGGACCTCCAGGGAAGTCCCCCATGTATATTTTTGAAGCCAACTCATTAATAGAGCACTATGTTCAGACTCTCAGCTTGAAGTCTTAATTTATTGTAAATGTTTGTACTTCCACAGCTTCTTAACTCACCTGAAATGTCTAAGAATCAAGAGCTAGGTGACTTTTTGAGCATTTATCTTTCTCAAAGCCTTTTTACCTTCAGAATTATCATCACATAGTCTTGTACATGCCTATAACCATATCCATAACCACACACTTTCATTAGAGACCATGAAGTAACAGATGCAATAAGATTTTCCTTGGAGTTAGAGAAATGACATCAGTGGCCTAATCATCTGGCTTCCTAGGAACTTCTCTAGCCCACTTGGCAACCATTGTCCTACCTGAATTGGGGATAGAAAGAGAGATGGACAAGGGAGGGAAAGGGACCAGTAAGAGGACAGTTGACAAACTTTGAAGTGCAGCTTATCTACTCAAGGCGTTCCTGCCTTTCAAAGTTGTGGGGAAGGCACTAAAGAATGGAGCCCTTCTCTATATGTTGTTTATTTTCACTTGGCAGTTAACAAAGATCCCATTTAAGACATTATTGTAGGTAGGTCCCAGTCAGTCTCAAGACTCAGCCTGCCTCACTTTAGTTCTTTCTTTTATTCCTTTCTCAGGGAAAGCTCCTGGTCGACGGTCAGAGTATGCCACCTCAGAGCCAGCTTGGATAACCACGATAAAGCAGGAGCAGGGGAGCTTCCAGGCCAACATTCCTCCCAAAGAGCCAAGACTCAAGAGTAGAGCTGCAGCCAAGGCTGAGAAGAAAGAACCCAGACATGGAGTAGGACCTCGAGCAGCCTACAAAGCACTTCAAAAGGTCATTGGAGCCAATTGATTAAGCTTGTATTAGGAACTTGGCCAGACATGCAGTTCCCCACCTCTTTGGGTGCATTAATCAAAGCAAATGGACTGTTGGGGGGAAATACTTGGTTTGTACTCATAGAAAGGTGCCCCCACTTTATGTTCCTAAAGGATTTGTGAAAAGGATTTGTGATGCGTAGAGAAGATTCTTTTTTTTTTTTTTTTTTTAGTTGGAGGCTAATTACTTTACAATATTGTAGTGGTTTTTGCCATACATTGACATGAATCAGTCATGGATTTACATGTGTTCCCCATCCCGATCCCCCCTCCCGCCTCCCTCCCCATCCCATCCTTCTGGGTCTTCCCAGTGCACCAGCCCTGAGCACTTGTCTCATGCATCCAACCTGGGCTGGTGACCTGTTTCACACTTGATGGTATACTTGTTTCAATGCTATTCTCTCAGAACATCCCACTCTCGCCTTCTCCCACAGAGTCCAAAAGTCTGTTCATAGAGAAGATTCTATAAATCAAATCCTGTTCTAAATATTCTAGAACAGGATTCCTCCAAATTGGTTGAGGCATAAGTCGATATAAGAAAACCCCAAAGGTCACCACTGGGGTGAGTTGAGTAACTATTCTTACAAATATTTTAGGCCTCTAAATATGTATATGCATTTAAGAAAATATGAGTGGAATTAAACTATATTCTTTTTCACTTAACATTTTATTTCTGGGCACCTTTCCATTATCAGCACATAATGATATACCTTTATGTAAATAAAGGTAATGTTTGGTGTTCGGGCTTCCATATATTGATTTGGTTTGGTCTGGCACCTCCCTATAGATTAAAAGTGAAATTATGTGATGAACTAGGCTAATGGATCAGAACATGATAGGATGACGTCTTGCTTTTAATGTCCCATTTGCAATGTCTTTGGAAGTTTTAGAATGAAGACCCTTCTTGTCAACACTGCATAAAACTGCCTCAAGAAAACTCAATGAAGTTTACTTAACAAGAGATGTCTAAGTTCCTATACTTTTAAGTGCTTACAGAATTTGTTGAAGGATCATGTGAAAAACTGCGTTCACTTTTTGCCTTAAAGATCTTTTCATTTCATCATTATTATTTTTATGGGAGCAGGATCATACAGGTAGAAAAGTCTACCTTGGTTAAAGTTTTGTCAGAGGGAAATACACTAGGATATGTAAACCAATTAATTTAGATCAGTTGTAGTGAGGTTAATTTGAAAAGCTTAAAATGTACCATTTTGAAAAGATCTATAGTTGTATCATTTTCTAATGCAAGACATGAACACAAGATGTAAACAAGTTTTGTTGTGTAGAAATCTATGGAAGCCAATTAATTGATAAGATTTGTTTGCAACCATCACATTTCAGTTAGCTTTCTGTTAAGTGCTGGTAAACTGCTAGAGAAAAGGTTGTAGTTGGGCTAAATAAGTCTCATGTTAATCTGTTTACACTGTTTATATGGTTAGATAACCTTTTCTCCCAGCTCAGAAAGGTGATAAAGCTGAACCAGCTTAGATTTTGTGATCCTAAATTCTGAATCTAGGTGCTTTCTGTGCTCTTTCCTTCCTTACCTCTCTCTCTTTCTTTTTGGTTAATGTTGAACTTATAATACCCAGGACGGGATGTGCACCTATGATCTGAGTAAGTAATTTGCTATTTTCATGTCAGGACTTATAAGATCTTTCTGTTTTCATTTTTATATTAAAGGGAACTGGCCTTGTAAGTGAAAGCCAACCAAGAATGGTTCTCACTTCTGATGTCAAGAGACAAGAGAAGGTGGCACCAACAAAACCTCCGAAGTCTACCAAAACAGGTAAAACAACAACAACAACAACAAAAATACCCTATCCCTCCACTCCCAAAAGAGCTCTCACAGAATGTGAAACTTCCTATTTCAAACTCAGGCAATATGTGTCTCTTCCGCCAAATCAGCTTGTGATTCTCTCATAGTACTTCCATTAGATACAGATATTAGCTTGTTTTAGGAAAATCCAACTATTATGACTAATATAAATCAGTCCAGTGTGTAACTTTCAGAGAGCCTTTCAGTCTTTTACCCCATCAAGGAATCTGTATAGGAACAAAATTGTGATCATGCACTAGAACGTTCCTGTGGCTGGTATTCAAAAGGAGAGAATACCAAGCCACTTTCGAGCTCACAGCAAAGCGGTATTTTCTCACCCTCTACATTCCCAGTGAAACTGTGAAAAATAATCTGGTATAAATGCCCAATAGTATTGAATTTTTAAAAACTATTTAAAAGGCTTGTTTCAACTCCTCCATATTCTGAGCAGAGGTATGAGAGGTGGGGCATGTTGAAAGCTGAGAAAACCACTGTGCTGTGATAAAATCAAATGGGGTCTCATCTGTAGAGTTATGGGTCAGAGGGATTTTTTTTTTTTCTAGAAGGAGTAGGGAGAGGGGAGGATAGGTTTATATTGAGTCATCTTTGTTCTCTTCCTTAGTCCATCTCATGAAGAAATTAGACTAGGAATTTAGGAATCCACTGGCCATGATATAGCAGCACTTGACCTGCTTAGGTCAAGTGACCTAAGCCTCTCATGGGCATGGTACTCCTATCAAGTGGTTTTCAACTCTTACTATGTATTAGAATCACCTGATGTGATTTTTAAAAAATTATAGATAGTCCTGGATCCATTGCTGGAGATTCTAATTCAATTGGTTCACGAAATAGCATGTGCATTTGTATTTTTAAAGAGACCCTGAAGTGAAGTGAAGTGAAGTCACTCAGTCGTGTCCGACTCTTTTGGACCCCATGGACTGTAGCCTACCAGGCTACTCAGTCCATGGGATTTTCTAGTTAAGAGTACTGGAGTGGATTGCCATTTCCTTCTCCAGGGGATCTTCCCGACCCAGGGATTGAACCCAGGTCTCCCACATTGTAGGCAGACGCTTTACCATCTGAGCTACCAGGGAAGTCCCAAAGAGACCCTAAGTGGTTCTAATATGTGTCCAGGGTTGAGAACCACTGGCTGACTAAGCCACTAAGTCAGTCAACCGTAAAGCAGGATGAGGGAGGAGGTACTTTTAGAACTGGGGCATAGCGAGGTAGTCTGCTCAGTAGGAGCAGTTGATATAATGTTATTTAGCATAGACTTTTCCTGGGTGGACCTACTGAGTCATCAACAGTGATTTCATACAATATAAGGGATTGGCAAAACAAAACCAATATTACCTTATTTGAAATTTTAAAAACTGAATGGATACCATATAACATGTTTCCGCTCTGGTCTCAGTTCAAAAGTATAAGACAGTCCAATAATAACGACCCAAAGATTGGCAGTTACAGTTGCAGTATTTATTCTCAGGCCTTCCAATGCCCAGGCCTCTGTGGTACTGGCCATATTGACATTACTCCTTTCACATACCACTGCCCATGCACTGACTTTTACAAACCAGAGGAAACCTAAAAGAAAGAAAAATTTTATTGCATCCCATAAACATACTTCAGTATCTCTGGGGCTTCTTACTGCTTATGTTATTTGCTATGGTTTGGTTCCAGTTGGATTTGAAGATGAGAAGATACTTCAAGTACCTTTGATGGAAAAAGAAACCAGGTCTGCTACACTTCCAGCCATGCTACCACAGCCAGTTGAACCAGCTGAGCCGGTTTGGTTCTCCCTGGCCAAGAAGAAAGCTGAGGCGTGGAGCCATATAGCAGAAACAATGCAATAAACCGCTCCTGGGTGGAGTATCAGCATTTCAAATTATAATTGCCAATAGCTATATTAATGCCATGTAGTGAATTATTTACTGTAGCCATTTTTATTAAGCATAAGAGCCTTAAAATGGGCATTAAAGCTAATAATTATTTGAATGAAATAGATGCCATGAATGCCTAACCTTCAGTACAGTCACTGCCAGCATCTGAAAACCCAGCATTTCCTTTATAAAAACTATGTAAAATGTTTGCACTGCTGTTGAATTGAGAAATCTTTAACTTTGGACCATGGGCTGTAGAAGGGAGAAAGCTAAAACATTTTGTTGGTGCAACTAAGAGGTAGGCATTTCCCTTGTTCAAATAAATTCATTCTAATGGAAATGTCCAGATGATCTGGCCCAAGGATTGGCTTGTATGTTTTATGAGCCTAATTCAATGCTTCAGTTCTTTCATTGCTGCTCTGAACTTTGTAAAGCCTCCTAAGAAGAGGTGGTATTGATAGAAGTGAAAATTCTGGGTTTCCAAGAAAAAATTTGCACAGCCAGCTCCCCAGTCTGTCCATTGCCCTTTGAAACACCTTCTTTGTATCCCTGAGGGCCCCCAACCCCTGCAACTTATACAGAGCTCTCTTTGCACATGCTGCATGTCAACCTGTCGAAAGTCTGGCAGCTGTGAGCACCCTCCTATGAGGCATAACATTCCTTGGGGACTATCATGCTCCTCTGAGGGGTTAGCCCTCCAGTGTTTGACCTCTTACCCCAGTGCCACTGTGGTCCTCTCTAGTTGCTCAGAAGCATATTGCGTGTCATACACATCCTATTTTTAAAGTACTTAAGGCCCTCTTAAAATTCAAAATTCTGCAGATGGGGGCTTCCCTGGTGACTCAGACAATAAAGAATCTGCCTGCAATTCAGGAGACCTGGGTTTGATTCCTAGGTCAGGAAGATCCCCTGGAGGAGGGCATGGCAACACACTCCAGTATTCTTGCCTGGGAAATCCAATGGACAGAAGAACCTGGTGGGCTACAGTCCATGGGGTCGTGAAGAGTCGAACACAACTGAGCAGCTAAGCACAGCACATCACAACAGAGGCCGAAAGCTGTGCTTTTAGTCAGGCAGATGGGAAGCCTTCCACGAAGGAAGTCTGGGGCTCCTGGACAGCTTGTCTTATGCCCTGGCTCCCAGTAGCCCAGTTTCTTGTTGCTTTCCCTCAGCAGCCTCTGTTTCACAAGATTTGGGCTCAAAGCAAGACTGAATTCTCAAAGCCATAGGACAGGTGGCTTTCTGCTAACAGGAAGCCTGGAGTGATTGAATTAGCCTTTCCCTGCCCTCATTCCTAGAGGCACACACACCCAACAGTCACTAGGCTGGACAGCTCCTACCTCTCCAGTGAACCACTCACTCCAAGTCCTTGCCCTCCATTCCATCCCCCCCACACACCTGCCACACACACACACACACTAAACACTAAGGGAGAGCTCCTTCTGGATGCCTGGACAGTACCTGGCTCATTTTCTCAGGGAACCCAGAAGTGTCTTAGTATTATACCTTTCATGGTATCTGCCTCTGTCACCGTGGAGCTACTTTGTTTAAACAGAAATGCAGCCCTAGACATAACTGTGCCTTTAAATTCTGAGTAGGGTGCTGCCTTATGCAAGAAAAATTCAGAGGCTATAGGGTGGCAGAGGTAATTTCAACCCTTGGTGCTTGGTTTTCCTGATGATGGTATAATGTGATACTGTACAATCATTTGCTGGATTTTGCATTTTCTGTATAAAACAAATATTTTTCCTTATACTATATTTTTGCCTTTTTGATAATGCTAGGTTTTTGATTGATTGATTGGGTTTGATTCTGTTGTATTTCCATAGTGAACAGTTCATTAAGGTAGATACCTTTACCCAGGAAATCTTGTGGTAGGTTAACTGTTACACCTCCCTTCCCCCTCTTCTCAGGCTGGACCACAATTACGTTATTCTCACTCTGAGAACTCTCCATTAACAATTTCTTTTTCACAGTTAACAACAAAAAAAATATGTTTTAAGTAAAGAGGTTAAGTCTTTTTTAATGCATAAAGGCACGTTTTGGTAGGTTTTCAGCTTCTTTTAGCATTCTTGATTTCTGCTGTATGCAAAGCAAATAAATTCAATAAAGCTTGTTCTATAGTTTGTCTCTGTCTGTCACACGGGAAGGGAAATTGAATAGGTTATTGACAATTTAGACCCAAGGGTTGTCAGAAGAGCAAATGATCTTGAGAGGTTGTGTGGAGCAGAAAGGACCCCTACGCAGGTGTGCCTGACCAAGCTGATGGCCTCCAGGTAGCTGTCTATATGAGGGAGTGGTAGTACTGAAGAGGAGGTTTTCACGTGTGTAAACACATAAGGAGCAAAGAGATGGGTGGAAGAGAAAATGCAGACAGGTGAGTAGAGGGGACAAGATGGAGGTTGTACTGCAGCCTGGCTCAGGGACTAGGTCTGAGTCTTCCTGCAAGATAGGCTTCTAGAACAAGCCATTATCAAAAGGAAGGGGCCCCGCTGTGCTCAGGTAACAAAGTGTAACACAGAGTGAGCAAGGGGAAAAGGTAATAAAGCAGATATTTAATCTGGCCTGCCCATAACATTTGTCCTATTTGCAATGTTCAAAAAAAAGAGTTTAGTTAGGGATCCACATAACATGTCTAAAAATATTTAAAATGTTTAAATCAAATGATAAACCATTAAATAAGTTGTATCTCCTTTCATGACAAATGTACCTTCCTAATGACCTGAAAGGCCAGGTTGGGATTTAGAATTCTCAGATTCCTCTATGTTCTGCCCTGATGATGTGGGAAGAGCTGCCCTCCCTCCCCTCCCCCTGCCCATGCCCTGGCTCCTAGGCCAGGGCACATCCCGTTCTGGGCCTACAACCCCTCCTTGGGCCTGGGAGCACCCACCCCAGCAGTGAGTGTAGTCAGCCCTCCCCAGGACAGGTCTAAGATGAGCACATGGGCCCTAGGAGCAGGCTAGGGACTGTTCAGGGCTGCCAGGTACCTGGAGCATGGGCTAGCAAGGACACACCCCTTGTTCCCACGGGCTGGGCTCCTGGCCCTGGCGGGAGGGGTGTGGCTGGAAGAGGACCAAAGTGGGCCCTCTAAAGACAGAGATACCTCTTGCCTGGGCCTAGAAACAATACTATTTTAACAACTAGCACCGCAGAAATACTAATAAATCAGAACCAGTTTGAAGGGCCTCAAATCATACTAGTTGACCTGCCCTTTCAGTTGAAATAATGGTGACAGGGAGTGCTTTGCCTTCTGTCTCACCATGTGGTTCTAGCCATAATAATATAACACATTTTAAAATGTCAACATCGGTGACAAAAAAAATGACAGTGTAAGTGTTAAGTTTACTTTGACAGATATTAGTGGAGCACCTACTAAGTGGACAACTCAGTGCCTATGACTTTGGGAAAGATAAAATATTTTAAGGCCCCAGCCATTCAGAAGTTCACAGTCCTGGGGGAGGTGAGGTGGGGGCAGGAGATACACACATATATAAATCATGCACAAATACTTGGACACAAATGTTCATAGCAGCACTATTCACAATAATCAAAAGGTGGAAACAATGTAAATGTCTACCAACAAAAGGAATGGATAAACAAACTGTGGTATATACATACAACAGAAATATTATTCAGCTCTAAAATTAAGTGCTGATACATGCTACAATGTAGATGAGCCTTAAAAAATTATGCTAAGTGAAAGAAGCCAGACACAAAAGTTCACATATTGTATGGTTTTGTTTATAGGAAATGTCCAGGATAGGTTAATTCATTGAGATAGAAAGCAGATTGGTGGCTGCCAGGGAATCAGAGGGTGAGGAAATGGTGAATGACTGCTTAATAGGTACAGAGTTTTAGGTTGATGAAAATGCTCAGAACTAAAGATGTGGTTGCACAAAATTGTCAATGTCATTGAATTGTTCACTTTTAAATGGTTGATTTTAAGTGAACTTCACCTCAATTAAAAATGCTCTTCCCCAGTGGCTCAGAGGTTAAAGCGTCTGCCTCCAATGCGGGAGACCCGGGTTCGATCCCTGGGTTGGGAAGATCCCCTGGAGAAGGAAATGGCAACCCATCCAGTATTCTTGCCTGGAGAATCCCATGGACGGAGGAGCCTGGTGGGCTACAGTCCACGGGGTCGCAAAGAGTTGGACACGACTGAGCTTTCACTTCACTTCACTTCACTTCCCACAGAATATGAGAGAAGGTATCAGTGCTACCAAGAGAGCACTTAGGAAGCTTCAACTAAATGCAGAAATGAGCCTGGCTAGTCTCAGGTCCCCAGGCCCATCCCCTTCTCTGATCCACTGATCAAATATGACTTATCCTTTTTTTCCTCTTAAACAGAGTCTAGATTTTAAGCTTATTCTCTCCCTTTCCTTATTTTACTAATTTTTAAATTATGAAATATTTCAGACCTACACAAAGGTATAGAGAATAATACTGTTGACATCTATGTACTCACCACCCAGCTTAAGAAATGTAATATTACAAATATAGTTGAAGCCCACTGTGGATCCCTTCCCAATAGGATTGCCATCCTTTTCTTTCCCCAAGGGGTAGCCACCATCCTAAATGTAGTGTTTATCTTTCCACTGCATGCCTTTCTGTATGTCCGAGTACACACACATCCTCACAGCCATTGCCTTTTACTCTGTGTATATATTCACCACCCATACCTGGTGTGTGAATGTTCTCTTAGACTTCATATACCCGGTATCATGTCTGTGACCTTCTGAAACCAGCTCTGTCCCTTGGATATTTTTCTGGAAGTGTTAGTCATTCAGTCGTGTCCAACTCTTTGCGACCCCATGCACTGTAGCCTTGCAGGCTCCTCTATCCACGGAATTCTCCAGGCAAGAATGGGTTGCCATGCCCTTCTCCAGGGATCTTCCCAACCCAGGGGTTGAACTTGGGTCTCCTGCATTGCAGGCAGATTCTTTACCATCTGAACCACCAGCGAAGCCATCCCCATCCACAGCCTTTCTGTGTCTCAGCCCCTGTGAATCCTAATCTCCTCCCCAGTTCAGCCACTACCATCCTGTTCAATTTATCTCCAGCATCCCCAAGCCAGTGAATGAAGGCTGGTCCCACCATAGATGGATCTCAGCTTCTCCCCCTGCGGCTCTCAACCATCGCTTCTCAAACCTTAACTGCATCAGAATCCCCTGGAGGGCTTATTAAAACACAGACTGCTGGGCCCCACTCCCAAAGTTTCTGATTCACAGGTCTTAGGTGGAGATTAAGAATTCCTGGGTGATGCTGATAATGCTATTTTAAGGACCAAACTTTGAGAACCAGTGCTCCAGATCAGCCTCTGGGCTCAGGCTCAGCAGCACTATTTGGCCTCCAGGCTAGCTGGGCCATACATCAGGTTTCCTTCAAAAGCACCTAGCAGTACTGTGAAATACACATATAACACAAGTCATGTGTAATTTTAAATGTTCTAGTAGCCACACTTAAAAAGTAAAAAGAAACTGGAGGAAGTCATTTTAATGCTGTATTTGTTTAATACTAGATTATCATTTCAATGTGTAATTAGTTATTAATGAGACTTTACATTATTTTTTACACTTGCAGCATATTTCAACTCAGGTTAGCCACCTTTTGAATGTTCCACAACTACACATGGCTAGTAACTAGTGCAGTAAACAAGCTCAGTTCTAAAGGCTTGATCTCCATTTCTGTCTTTACAAAAATTGTTTTAAACTTGATATTTCAATTTATTTGGGGCTGCAATAAAAGAATTTAAAACAGGCTTACCAAATGGTGGAAAGTGATGCCTTTCAATGAAGGTAAAGTGTGTCAAACAAAAGTGAAAGAGATTTGAGTCAGGATTATTTGTCTAAACAAAATCTGCCCGCATTTCAGCTTATTAATTTAAAACAAACTTATTTTTAACTAGAACAAATGCTATCAAATATATCTGTAGAAGATAAAAGTCATATGTTATTGGATATCACTTTTAGGGAAATGAATTTTGGAATGGAATCAGCGTTAATAACATTCCCATGGGCTTCTGCAAAATGAAAAACCTAAAAGTCTTGATCCTTCTTTCTCCATCTTTCTAGTCTTCCAAACTGCAGGATGAAATAAGAGAAAATGAATAATTATACAGCATTAACCAGCACCAGAGACTTTCTTAATCTAAGATAACAGTTGGCCCTATCTATATTTGCTGCTATCTATATCTGAGGGCTGTTATCTCAACAAGTAGGGAAGAAAAACATATTTTCCTCTTGTAACCTGCATCATAGATACTGGTACAAATACAACCTGATGGCTTCAATTATGTGATCCTAACAACCTTGTCTCCCTCTTGCCCAACACCATAAATGTTTTTTTTTCCCTTTGAGAGGCTATTCTGGGACTTAAATCACTCTTTTCACCTTAAAAGTCTGTGCTCAGTCCACAGATGATACTCCCTTACTCTCCCAGACCCTGTTTCCATATCTACCATATGAGAAAGAGGCGGTTATGAAATACACCACTATGAAAATGAGGGGAAAAAACGTTAATCATTAAAGACAAGATATATCTTATACCTTCATTACCAGCTCACTGATAAGCAACAGTCATACTATGACAAAGTTGCTCTTCTTTTAACTGTCACATAAAATTTAAAAATCTACAACTGAACAAACGTTTAGCTGTTAAACACTAAATGTGGTCCCTACTTGAAATTCTGAACTTTTTGCTATTTGTAAGTAGTCACATTCTAAAAGATGTCATCTCTTAGTACAGGAGACTCCACTTCTGTGGTCAGGAAATAAACACTCTACTAGTTCAAAGCCCAGTTACTTTCGCTGCTGTTTCTAGTAACTGTCTACTAACAAATACTGGTCTTAGGTACTGATACATTTACAACTTGTTAGGAGTCTCACAGGTAGAGGACAAAAGACCTCACTAAAACAAATGAGGAGCAATGAAGTATATTTCAGTACACAATGCACTTTATATTACTAGGTGTGTGAGTGTTCTATAAACATTAGGTAAATTTGAATTGTTGAACTAATTTTAAACAAACTTTTTCTTAATTTACTGGGAGAATTAAAAAGCAAAAAAAAATCTGTAAATGCCTGGGAATAGCTGGGTTATTTTCAAAGCTATACACAGATACCTGGACTTTCTGGGCCTGTCCTTTGCTGGGTCCAGATTATTTTCTGGTTCTTCTTGTTTTTTGTTATACTTCTCTTCTTTCCCCTCACTTTCAGTGTCTTGGGCCTCTTTTTCGGAGTTCTCATCCTGGTACTTAGTTATTTCTTTAGTGAAGAATAATACAGAGTTTGGGACCACACGTTCACAGGAAAAAAAAATCCCAATGCATAAGGAATAGCAACAGACATCTAGAACTCTACCCTCAGGAGGAGGAGGATAGGAGCAACTAAGAAAAGAGTAACTGGGGGCCTTCCTTCTGGTGGATACAACATTTCCATGGCCCTCACTTTGCTGCTGCTTGATCATTTTCACAATCATATTATTTCTTCTTCTCTAGTAAATCTGTCACCCTGTGCTACTGATTACTTCTGGCCAAAGATCAGAATCCTTTGGGTCTGATGCATTCTATATGTTTTGGTCAGAACTTTCTCACCAAAATATGTTTTGTTTCAATGACAAATTCTATGGTGAAGGTCATTAGTTCCTCAACCCCCTGAATACTTCATTTTGACCAAGTGCTCCTGTATCAGTTCATAATATTTTGGGATCAACTTTCCAAGAATCTTGTCATTTTTAAAAGCTATGAATCAAATATGAGGTATGCCATTTGTTTGTTCTCTTCCACGTCCTCTCAAGCTCCCTCCCAAACAACTGCCTTCACTGATCTTCACCTATGGGCTCATAACTGGCACCAATCATCTCAGATCTCTTACCAGGGCTGGCAGAGGGAAGCTTATTTCTCCCCGGCCCCCCCCCCCCCAAATCAGAGAGGTCGTTATGGAGTTGGGCTTCTACTGGGCCCCTCTGGCCTTCGATTCAAGGAGGCCCTGATTCCCAGCCTCCCCTCCCAAGCTCCCCCCCCACCCCGAGCCTGCCCCCTCCTCGGGATCCCTGGTCCCCAGACCCGGCCTGCAGATGCCAGTGTCCCCGTCCCCCCTACCCCAACAACCCCCACCCTCCTGAAGGCTCACCCTCAGGGGCAGCCGGCTCCTGCGCCATCTCCCACAAGCTGGACTCCTCAGACTCCTCAGTGGCTGTCTCCCATAAAGAAGCTTCCTCGGCTTCCTCTGCCTCCTCCACCTCCTGGGCTGGGGCCTTCCCCGCCGGCCCCTCCCCCGGTCCATCCGATGACACCCAGAGATCAGAGAACTCGGCCACCTCGGCCGAGCCTTGATCAGACGAGTGCTGCTGGGCCCGGTGCCGGACTGACACGTGGCCTTCATGACGCTGGACTAGGTCGTTGCAGTAGATGCCGTTCAGCAACGAGCGCACCAAGTCCAGGAATGTTAAGCGGAAGCCGGCCATGGGGGAGTGGCGTGCATCCACTATGAGGTCCAGGCCCCCTGCCTGCTCCTCCTCCCCATCCTCGGCCGGCCCGATGTCAGAGTCCTCCTCAGGGCTCCCCCTCTCCAGGGCAACCTCCCTTGGGCCTCCCGAGGCCCCGGCAATTCCGCCCTCCCCAGCCTCAGGCACGGCGTCACCCCTGCGAGGCCCGGAGTTGCGGTCCACACCTTCGCTGGCTCTGGCCGTTCCGGTCTGCACCCCCGCCGTGCCTGCTGGGCCTTCCTGCCCGTCAGGGGCTGGATCTCCACCCCTCGTGGTGGACATGGCACTGGGCAGTTACCTCAGTTGGGCGGGTGATGACAGCAACAGCGCAGGTGGTGGCACCTGAAGTGGCTGCCCTGAGGGGAGGCTGAGGGTGGTGGGACAGGACGAGGTGGCCACTGAAGAGACGACAGAGGAGGCCCCACGACAGGGAGGGTAGGCAGCCAATGGTGAGAGCGTCCCACCGGAAGCTGGGTCTCAGGCAGTGGAGACAGGCCTGATGCAAAAGATTCCCCTAGGCCGCAGATGAGGGGCGGGGCCATAAGAGTAGCCAATAGGACGTGCCCTCTCGTCACAAGCTCTGAGCTCATTTGCTGACAAATAAGGATTGACGTGCCCTGTGTCCAATGAACAATCAAGGCACTTAGACTGTAGAATTGTTCACAATCGTCTCCTGGTTCTTTTGACGCCCTGGGTTTGGTTCTAGCCTACGTTTAAGTCCGGAAGGTTCATGTCCTTTTAGTTTTACGATTGTCCAAAAAACCCACAATGGTGCAATATATTGATAATGTGGGTTGAGGAAACTTCTGTAAAAGGCAGAGAGTTAACATTTGGGGCTTGGAGGTGCTCAAAGATAAAATCAAGATTGTTATTATGTAGGTACTTACATAACAGAAGTCCACAACAAATGTCCACAAATATTGCTGAAACTAAAAAAATATTAATAATTGCTTACAATGTTTAAATAATATAGGTCTATTAGTGAGAAGAATGAAATTCTTTTGGCAGAATATCATTTTGCTTAACTGAAGATCAAAGTGTTCTCTGTCATCAAAACTGTATATGTTCATCTGTTCTGTAATGAAGTTTTACATAGTTCACCTTTGCAAATGTCTTTTCACACAGATATTGGCAAATACTGGTATCAGTCCATGAGATATGTACTTCTAAATACTGGTATCAATCCACAAGCATGTGATTTTAATTTAGCATATTCATTATTTGGAAGAAAATTATAGAATTCTATTAGGTTCTTTTGATATTTGCCTTTTAGCATGTCATTACATTGCAGAGTAATCACTTTCTTTTGAAGTTTATGTGGAAGCTCCTCAACTGCACAATTTAGTGGATCTGAAATATGGAAATTTCCTTTGTACTTGCATGGTGGTGGTGGTGGGTTAGTCGCTAAGTCATGTCCGACTTTTGTGACCCCATGGACTGTAGCATGCCAGGCTCCTCTGTCCATGAGATTCTCCAGGCAAGAATACTGGAGTGGGTTGCCATTTCCTTCTCCAGTGGATCTTCCCAACCCAGGCATCAAACCCGGGTCTCCTGTACTGCAGGCAGATTCTTTCCCAACAGAGCTATAATGGAAGCCCTTGTACTTAGAGGACTGAAAAAAAGCCCTTATACATAGAGGACTGAAAAAAAGCTGCTGGAATTATAGTATGAGCTTGAATATATATCTACTGCAAATTTGTATGTGAATAGAGAGCTCCCTTAATTTAACTTTTGAAAGCATCTGAAGAGTATAAAGCAGTCTGACAATACTTTGATTCAAATAATGTTAATTGTCATTGAAATGACTTTACCACAATATGTTTTTTAATATAAGCACTGTTCGCTTTGTAATTTTAGGTTTAGTTCATTAAGAAATATTATCAAACCTGGAACAAAAGCTAATTTCCAAAGCCATTCGGTGTTAAATGGTAATTGAGGGAGATGTTCTCAATAAAAAATAATTCAATCTCCACCATGAGCTTAAAAAATCACATACACATACAGAGTGGTAGAGAAATTCAGGATATCCTACTTCTATTTCTGAAAAAAGTTCACAGAACCATGATGGTTGAGTTCCTGAGAGTGAATTATGTTTCCCATTAACACTGTCAGTTTAATAACACATGAGAGATTCAAATATTATCTGCAATGTGACTGCTGATAAATAATATAATGAATAACCCAAAGAGTTAAAGACCTTATGTTTTCACAAATTTTGTATATTTGTTCACTAAGTCTTTTCTTCTCCACTCATATTTTTAACACCATCAGTTGTAACATCTTAGATTCCACTTCAGGTTATACTAAGTGCTTTTTCAACTTCTTCAAAAACATTCAACCCAGCCAGAGTAGTTACATGCAGATTGTTCACATATACTAATTCTTCAGTCATTGTAAACTGCAGTCACCAACCTCTCAGTCCTAGTCTGCCCAATATTGTTATTGCCAAATTCATTGGATGACAAGTATGAAATTTTTGACATGTTTTGTTAGACAATGCAAGTATTGACATTACCAGGAAAACCTCAGGCAGGCCTTGGAACTCAAGTCTCTCTCAAAGTAAATAAAAATGTTGACTGACTATATCGCTCAAATTTCTTGAAGAAAAGTCGTAGCTCTGCCACTTGTCACCCCAAAGATGAGCTCATTAAGAAGCTGCCAATAAAAAACTATGGCTGTGAAATGACAAAGGTTACTGTGACTAACCATTTCAGAGCTGAGTCACTACTGACTAATTCACACATAAGGAACAGTAGTACCAATATAGGATATGATGCAAAAACAGTGCCTCTGTCCATACAATGAAAGGTGATCTTTCATATGGGGTCTAAGCTACCTTCAAGTCCCTTACTGTTCACTCTGATTTAACAATAAACAGCTACATAGATTAACATCAGAGTCAAATCTCTGTGATACTCAATATGAAGTAGACACAGAGCAGCTAAATAAAAGACATTCAAGGAATTCAGACAAATCACTGTCAAAAATTTTGGTAGTAAATATCCACTGGTAGAAAAGCTTGAGGGGTATGTGGGCCTTTGTATACTGATAGTGGTTTCTGCAATTTCTCTTTGTGATATTTTACTGTCAATAAATTAGCTGACAAAGATAAGTATTTTATTCATGAATGAGCACACTGCTTCACCACTTCCAGTTCATCAGAAAGTTTCTCTGCTTCTTACAATCAGAGACAAGAAGCCTAGCAATAGTTATATGGACTTGTTAAGAAAAATCCAGTCCAATGCACTCTGCTCTTCATAAAACTCACACATGAAGAGAGTCCCAGAAACACAATGTAAAAACAACAACAATTTAGCTTGACTCATTAAATAAACAACAACCCAACAATATTAATAATATCTGTTGACCCATGAAGTTATAGAACATACACTACAGACACTAGCCATTCACTCACCAGGCAAGTATTGAGTACCCACCTATATACTCGGGGTTGTGCTAGGGAGGCCTCTGTCACAAATGCCTAAGACTAATGACTTGCTCTAGTTCATGGTCTAGAGGGGAAGACAGACACTTGGACAATAATGACCCAAGTGTCAAGTGCTAAAACAGGGATGAACCCAAAATGCTATGGGAGTATGGGAAAAAGAATGATTAATTGGGAGGGGAAAGGAAAGAGGGAAAGGAAAAAGGGGAGGACAGAGAGGGGATGGAAAGAAGTAGAATAACTAACTGGGGAAGTACTCAAGGGGAGACATTTCACCTGCATCCTGAAGGATCTCTAGGAGTTTACCTAGCAATGAAGGATAGCAGAGAAAGGGGAAGAATGAGGGAAGGAGGTCTCTGCATGGAAAGGAAACAGCCTGCATAGTAGAAGAGATGTGTGTGTGTGTGTGTGTGTGTGCATGTGTGTATATGTATACCTGTCCAGGGAATGAAATGGCTCCAGGATGGGCAGAGTGGCAGATAGGCCTGGAAAGCAGATTGAGGTCATAATGACTGCTACTAATAATTAATTATTCCTGCTAAAATTATTACTAAGAATGTCTTCTACATAAGGGCATATTTCTCTTTGTGTTATTAATCCCTTCCCCTCTCACTTAGCGCAGTGCCCTTCTATCTTTTTTTGCCTCCTACACAAACTCATCCGTTTTATTCATCAAATCATACATTTACACATCTACCAAATTTATTGGGTAACTTCCAATGTACCAATGCCATGTGCCATTAGAACTGGCATTTGTATCTGTTTGTGTTCAACACATAAAACTCAAACATGGCAGAACTGTCCACAGTCCCCATCCTATTGTATCCCCCATCATCATTCCTGGGCCCTTCCTGGAGAGGTTGGCTGAGACCTCAGGAACCTGGGCCCTCCTAGCTGTGCACAGTGTTGCTGTTCTGATATATTTGTCAAGATTTCATTCATACTCAATCACATCCTTTCCTGTTGATTCCTCCACTTATCAGTAGTGCCGAAACACAACAGGATGTCTGCTGTCAATGAGGAAGTCTCTGGTAACAAAGTGTGCACCTCTGTGTAGGGAGGTGGGACGGGGCACCAGGCTTGCCATGGAGAAAGCTGTTGTCATGGAGCAAGCTGTTGCCAATGAAAACCTGTGACTGTGAAATGATGGGAGTAAAGAGGACCCTGGAGGAAGTGGTGCTTTGGCAGCTGCAACAAGCTATCTCCCTACGAGGTTGGCATTGGGTCCAGCTTCCTGGGAGGAGAACTAATTGGCACCAGCAAACAAAGAAGAAAGGAAGATGCTGAGCAGGTGTCCCTTTAGGAAATACGTAAAGCAAAACTGACGGAGATCTCCTCCCACCTCTGACATGGGACTCTCTTCATGGCAAGTGTGTGTCCCAGAAGTCCACGGGTCAGTCTCCAGGGACTCATTCCTCTGCCTGAGCCCTGTGGCTGCAAACCCATCCAGGACAACCCACCCACTATCACTGATGTTCGGTTGCTGCCTACTCTCCATCTCCAGCCTTGACTTCTGATCTTCTCCAAGTCAGGAAGTTGGCACAATCTGGGGTTTCCGATTTCCTTAAGGGAAGGTGCTTGCTTTCCCCACCCCACTCCCCGTTGGTCAACAGAAGTGGCCACATCCTTTCCTTTTGCAGATCCATCATCAGTGTCGGGAGAGGAGAAACAGGGGAAGGACCCAGGGCCACAACAGCTGGAAGAGGTCTCCACTTCCTGGCGGGCATGGCAGGGCACACTCCCCGAAGATCAGTCCTGAGCTCTCCTTTACAGCCCGGCCCCAAACTCACCCCTCCAGGAAGCCTTCTCTTCTGTATCTGCTCCTCATGCGACCCCCACAGGCTCTCCTGGTTGCACTGAGATGTGTGGGCACTGTTTGGCTCCCCTGGAAAAGCACAGGCCCTTTAGGGGGACGGTCCAGACCTTCTTCAAGTTTGCGACTCCCCTCCCCCGGGGTCTGCACAGGTAGGTGTCTGTTGATTGAATCACGGGGCTTTTGAATCCCTCTCACCGTCAATGGCGCTTCTCTTCTACTTGCCCAGGCCTGACTGTCTCCGGAGGGTCTTCCCGCCCTCTTCCCATCTCACTTTGGCTCCTCTGCAAGGCCTCCCGGGAGGTTTCCACACCTGTGGCCAGGTGTGATGCTGTGGTGGTGGGTACAACGAGGGCCTGCGCCCCCAGGGGAGCCCCCCCCACGCCCACAGGGACTGACTTGTGCTGTCATTGGCCTCCTAGACCACGTGTCACGGCCAGAGCGGGCTGTGGGTGCTCACCGAAGAGAAGCACCCACACAGGGGTGCCATCTCCCTAGGGGAGACGAAAGCCCTGGGGTAAAGAGCGCAGCCCTCTGTTCACAGAAGCCGCTGGAGGGCAGGGAGTCAGCAGGCCTGCGGGAGTCTCTGGACTTGACCTGGCCTGCACATCTCAAGGGGGTCACTGCCCAGCCTGTGACCTGGAGCCCAGCCCCTGGGAGTGGGGTGGAGTGTCAGGGCTCCATCCTTCCTGCTGAGCAGAAGTTCGGCCCTTCGGGGCCCTGGCCCTGGCCGAGTCAGTGCTGACTCGGCCCCTTTTCACTCACAGGCTCCCCTAGCTTGTGGGGTTTACATTTTCTCCTCAAGGCTCAGTTGTCCTCCCTAGGTTGAAGCTCGTTCATCATTCTTAGTGACTTTAACATCCACTTGGATGACCCATCGCACACCCTAGACTTTCACTTCCCTTACATCCTTTTTATGTGTGTGTGGTGAAGGCAAGCACAGCAGTTACTGCAAGGTACTGAGCAAAGAGTAAGGGGCAGCTAATGCTAGAAAGACCTGCATTCCCTGATGGCTTTCAGGGAAGGGGTTTAAAGGCAAGGTGAGGGAGAGGATCAAGGGGAATGTGATCATCTTATGCACAATTCTCTGATCAGTGGGTGGTGAGGTAACCAAGTGAGGTCACAGGGGTTAACATTACCAACGTCCAGGCTCCAGTCCAAATGTGGGCTGTGTGCTTGCCACTCGCCACTTTCCATTTGAGTGGGGTCTGGTTTCTGCAAAACACCTCTGAAATGCATAAGCTGCTTCTTATTTCTCTGAGGTGTGTTTTTGATTTGTAATTCTACAATTCTGCTGATCTTAGAGTGTCCTGGAGGGCAAAAAACAACCATAGCTCACCTGGGAACATAGACACTGGTGACAGCCATTCCTGGGAGTTCCCTCCACCATGTGGACACCTGGACCAGCAAAAGCCATCCTGGAGTTCACCTTCTAGCTCATCCATGCCAAGATCTCATAACTGCTTTATCTGGTCTTTTCTACAACTTTACATCAGATACTCACCTCTTGATGTGATCCTACCCTAGCCTTTGTCATCATCAGAAACTACACCATTTTGAAAATTTCTACTCTAGCACTACAGTTCTTCAAGCTCATCATATTACTTCTCCAATTCATTGATTGCACCACTGTTTCACTCTTCATCTGCCCACTGTTTTCTCCATTTGCTTCCTTACCCAGTACAGAGTCCATGCATTGATATCATCATAATCACTCTGTAGGGAGAATGATGCCCCCCATAAAGATGTCCACATCCTAATCCCCGAAATCCTGTGAATATTTTAGGTTATATAGCAAAGAGAAATGGAGGTTAAAATGGAATTAGGGTTGCTAATCAGCTGACCTTAGAATAAAGGAGATTATCCTGGTTTAGGCAGATGAACCCAGTGCAATCACAAGTTTCCCTCAAAGTGGAAGCGGGGATTGGAAGAGAGAACTGGAGAGATGGCAGCATGAGAAAGACTCAGCCCAATGTTGCTGGCTTTTTAGATGTAGGAGGGGGCTAGAAGCAAAGGAACACAGGGAGCTTCTAGAAGCTATTAATAGAAAAAGCAACAATACAGATTTGCTCCCAGAGTCTCCTGAATGAATGCAAACCCGCTGACACCTTGATTTTAGCCTTGTAAAACACATTTTGGACTTCTGACTTCCAGAACTGTAAGATAAAAAAAAAAAAAACGTGTACTGTTTAAAGTCACTAGGTTTGTGGTAATTTGTTGCATCAGCAATGGGAAACCAATACACTCTCCCTTGTTAAAGTCAGTCCATTTCCTTTCTCCTCTTAGCTCCCTATCATATCCACTAGGCAATCCACAACACTACTTGAACCACATGCTTCTTTGTCTATATTGCAGCAGCTGAAAATACTAAAAATTGTATGACTGGGCTGACCACAAATTGATGACCATGAGCACACTCAAGACTGCCTGGAGCTTCCCTGGTGGTCCAGTGGTTAAGAATCCACCTTGCAATGCAAGGGACACTGGTGCGATCCCTGGTCTGGGAAGATCCCACATGCCACGGAGCTCCTAAGCCTGTGGGCCATAATTACTGATCCCACATGCCACGACTGCTGAGATCATGTGCTGCAACTACTGAAACCTGAGCACCTAGAGTCTGGCTCCACAGCAAGAGAAACTCCTGCAATGAGAAGCCCACACATGGCAACAAAGAGTAGCCCTCACTGACCACAACTAGAGAAAGCCACATGCAGCAACAAAGATGGAGCACAGCCAAAAAAATAAAATGCATAAGTAAATCTTAAAAAAAAAACAAAACTGCCTGGCAACCTCACTACACTTCCTCTCCACCTCAAATCTTTGACAACTACACCATGCAACACCCAGCCCCCTCTGTGTCTTAGCTTCCTCATTTTGCATGATTTGTCATCTACTCTACCTTAGTCACTCATTCCTGGTGCCATGCCTCGGGCCCCAGACCTTCTTAATGAAAATCGATATTAGTTCCAAAAATCTCAACTTCAAAAATCCCGCACTCTTATTTTTCCAGTCTGGTCCTCTTCTTCTTCTTATGATCCTCAATAACCACCATCTGGTCAAAGTCATGGATCACTTTTCTAATTCTTATCCTTTTAGATCCTTCAGTCACAGCTGTCCATACAATTTACATTCCCACCAACAGCATACATGGTTTCCCTTTTCTCCACACCCTTGCCGACACTTGTTATTTGTGTTCTTTTGGGGATAACCATTCTGACGGGTGTGAGGTGATAGCTCATTGTGGTTTGGATTTGCATTTCTCTGATAATTAGTAATGTTGAACATCTTCTCACGTGCCTGCTAGCCATCTGTCTTCTTTGGAAAAATGTCCATTCAGGTCTTCTGTCCATATTTTGTTGTTTTTCTTTAAATTGAAATATAGCTGATTTGTGGTATTGTGTTAGTTTCAGGTATATAGCAAACTGAACCAGTTATGTGTACACATTTTTCAGGTTATTTTCCATTAGAAATTATTACAAGATATTGACTATAGTTCCCTGTGCCATACAGTAAATCCTTGTTGCCTATGTATTTTATGTATAGTAGTTTGTTATTCCCATATTCCTAATTTATCCCTCCCTTACTTTCTCTTTTGGTAACTGTAAGTTTGTTTTTTATGTCTGTGAATCTATTTCTGTTTTGTGTGTAGATTCATTTGTATTATATCTTAGATTCCATGCATAAGTGATATCATACACTATTTGTCTCTGTATGACTTACCTCACTTAATATGATATTATCTAGGTCCAACCATGTTGCTGCAAAAATTGTGCCCATTTTTTAATCAGGTTGTTTGTTTTTTTGATATTAAGTTATATGAGCTGTTTATGTATACTGGATGTTAACCCCTTATCAGTCATGTAGTGAAATGAAGTGAGGTTGCTCAGTCATGTCCGACTCTTTGCGACCCCATGGACTGTAGCCTACCAGGCTCCTCCATCCACGGGATTTTTCAGGCAAGAGTACTGGAGTGGGTTGCCATTTCCTTCTCCAGAGATCTTCCCGACTCAGGGGTCGAACCTGGGTCTCCCGCATTGTAAGCAAAGGCTTTTACCATCTGAGCCACCAGGGAAGTCTTTTATCAGTCATATAATTTGCAAATATATTCTCCTATTCTGAAGGTTGTCATTTCATCTTATTTATGGTTTCCTTTGCTGTGCAAAAACTTTTAAGTTTAAATAGGTCTCACTTATTTGTTTTTGCTTTTATTTTCATTACTCTAGGAGGTGGGTCAAAAAACATGTTGGTGTGATTTATGTCAGAGTGTTTTGCCTATGTTCTCTTTTAGGAGTTTTATGGTTTTAGGTCTTGCATTTAAGCCTTTAGTCTATTTTGAGTTTATATTTGTATGTGGTATGAAGAAATGTTTTAATTTTGTTCTTTCACATGTAGCTGTCCAGTTTTCCCAGCACCACTTATTGAAGGGACTGTCTTTTCTCCATTGTATATTCTTGCCTCCTTTGTCATAGATTAATTGGCTATAGGTGTGTGGGTTTATTTCTGGGCTTCCTGTCCTGTTCCATTGACCTATGTATCTGTTTTTGTGCCAGTACCATGGTGGTTTGTGCCATACTATATGTGGTTGGTCTGAAGTTAGGAAGCCTAATTCCTCCAGCTTTGTCCTTTTTTCTCAAGATTGCTTTGACTATTTGGGGTATAATTGACTTCTTATCCTCCAAGTCTCAGTTCCGTGTCACCTCCTCAAAGAGGTCTTCTCTTACCCCAGTTGTTTTCTGTCTCAACGCCATGTCCTTTTCCTTCATAGAGCTTATTACCATCTGTACAGATTTGCTTGTCTTCCTCACTGTAAGCTCACTGTAAGACAGAAGCCTTATTTGCCTTATGCAGTGTTGTATTCCCATCACTCAATACACAGTGTTCACTGAGAAATGGCAGTTGATGAGCAAGAATTAAACTCCTGATGAGAGAATGGATAAAACAAAGTGATAGCCTATGTTAGCACCTTGCCCACGTGCCACCTGCCATTCCAACTGGCACCAGGAAAAGTCTCTATGTCATAGGGAAAGGGCAAATTTGGCCAGCCATTCTCAAATGCAGCAGCACAGCAGAGTCCCTGGGAATTAAAAAAAAGAATAGTAACATGGCCATCCTCCCTGTAATGTCAAAGTTCTGATGTAATCTGAGTGGCTCTGGCAGATATCCTTTATGCACTACCTCAAGACTGCCACTGGGTGGAGCAGTAGGACTGTGTTTTGGAGTGGAGTTTGGGCTTTGCTATAGGCAGATTTGTTTTGGGTGTTTGTTGGCAACTCTTAACCTCAGATCTTATTCCAGGAGTGTTGGCTTGACAGTGCCTCCAGGAAAGTTCTAGTCCTGGTTTCTTTTCCTTGTCCTTTCGGGTTCACAATAAAAGAAAAAAACAAACCCTACCTAACCTTCCCTCACCTCTCCTAACCTGCCCTTACAAAGCTCCAACACCATTCTCTTCACTTCCGCCCTCCATTTTCCTTCCCCCTGCCCAGCTTTACTGAGATACAACTGACACATAACACTGCATAAATTTAAGGTGTTCAACATGATGATTTGATACATGTATATGTTGTGAAATGACTACTACAATAAAGTTAGCTAATACCTTTATCACATCACATAGCTACCACTGTTTCTGAGAACATTTAGGATCTATCCTCTAAGCAACCTTCAAGTATATAATACAACATTGTTGACAATAGCCACAACGTTGTACCTTAGGTAGCCAGAATTTATTCATCTTATAATGGAAACTGTGTATGCTTTGACCAACATCTTCCCATTTTCCCCAGTCCCCGGTCCCTGGCAACCACCATTCTACTCTGTTTCTATAAGTTTGACTTTTTTAGATACTACATGTAAGTGAGATAATATGGTATTTGTCTTTCACTATCTGACTTATTTCACTTAGCATGATGCCTTCAATGTCCATCCATCCGTATTGTCATAAATAACAGAATGGCTAAATAATATTCCATTGTGTGTGTGTGTGTGTGTGTGTATCACATTTTCTTTGTCCATTCATCCATCGATGGACAATTTGGTTGTTTTCAGGTTTCAGTTATTGTGAATAATGCTGCAGTGAACATAGGTGTAGTGTACAGAAATCTCTTCCAGATAGTGACTTCACTTTCTTCAAATATACACAACCAGAGGTAGGATTGCTGAATCACAAGATAGTTTTATTATATTTTTTATTTTTTGAAGACCCTCCATGCTGTTGTTTTTTTTTCCCCTTCATTTATTTTTATTAGTTGGAGGCTAATTACTTTACAATATTGTAGTGGTTTTTGTCATACATTGACATGAATCAGCCATGGATTTACATGTGTTCCCCATCCCGATCCCTCCTCCCACCTCCCTCTCCACCTGATTCCTCTGGGTCTTCCCAGTGCACCAGCCCCGAGCACTTGTCTCATGCATCCAGCCTGGGCTGGTGATCTGTTTCACCCTAGATAATACACATGTTTCGATGCTGTTCTCTCAAAACGTCCCACCCTCGCCTTCTCCCACAGAGTCCAAAATTCTGTTCTGTACATCTGTGTCTCTTTTTCTGTTTTGCATATATGGTTATTGTTGCCATCTTTCTAAATTCCATATATATGCATTAGTATACTGTATTGGTCTTTATCTTTCTGGCTTACTTCACTCTGTATAATGGGCTCCAGTTTCATCCATCTCATTAGAACTGATTCAAATGAATTCTTTTTAACGGCTGAGTAATATTCCATTGTATATATGTACCACAGCTTCCTTATCCATTCGTCTGCTGATGGGCATCTAGGTTGCTTCCATGTCCTGGCTATTATAAACAGTGCTGCGATGAACATTGGGGTGCACGTGTCTCTTTCAGATCTGGTTTCCTCAGTGTGTATGCTCAGAAGTGGGATTGCTGGGTCATACCTCCATACTGTTTTGTACAGTGGCCGTATCAATTTATAATCCTACCAACAGTGCACAAAGGCACACTGCACTCCACATCCTTAAATAACACTTGATAATAAATAACACTTGATATTAAATATTGATATTAAATAACACTAATATCTTTTTGATATTAGCCACTCTATCATGTGTAAGATGATATTTCACTGTGTTTTTGATTTGTGTTTCCCTGAATATTAGTGATGTTGAGCATCTTTTCATATATCCATTAGCAATTTAGATGTGTTTCCTAGAAAAAAAAAAGTCTATTCGGGTCCTTTGCCCTTTTTTAAATTGGATTATTTGGTTTTTGCTATTGAGTTCTTTATATATTTGGATATTAACTCCTTATCAGATCTATGGCTTTCAAATATTTTCTCCCACTCTGTAGGTTGCCTTTTCATTTTTTATTATTTCTTTTGCTGTGCAGAAGCACTAAAAGTTTGATATCATCTTGTGTGTGTGTGTGTGTTCAGTCGTGTCCAACTCTTTTCGACCCCTTGAACTGTAGCCCGCCAGGCTCCTCTGTCCATAGAATTTTCCAGGCAAGAATACTAGGGTGGGTCACCATTCCTTCTCCAGGGGATCTTCCCTATCTGGGGATTGAACCCATGTCTTTTGGCTCCTGTGTTGGCAGGTGGGTTCTTTATCACAGTGCCACCTGGGAAGCCCTACTTGTTGATATTGTCCTACTTATTAATTTTTGGTTTTGTTGTTTGTGCTTTTGGTGTTTTATACAAAAAAAAAACCCACTGCCAAGACTAATGTGAAGGTGATTTTACCTTATGTTTTCTTCTTGGAGCTTTACAGTTTCAGATTTTATATTTAAGCCTTTAATCCATTTTGAGTTAATTTTTGTGAGCTGTGTAAGATAGGAGTCTACTTTTATTCTTCTTCATGTAGATATTTAGTTTTCCCATTACCTTTTATTGAAGAGACCATCCTTTCCCCATTGAATATTGTTGGCTCCCTTGTCAAGTATTAGTTGACTCTATACAGGTTGGTTTATTTCTGGCCTCTATTTCTATTCCACTGATCTATTTGTCTGTGCCATGTTATTTTGATTCCTATAGCTTTGACATATAGTTGGAGATCAGGAAGTGTGATGCCTCCTACTTTGTTCTTCTTTTTCAGGATTGCTTTGGCTATTTGTGATTCCATATGATTGGACTATTTGTCTTCTTTCTGTGAAAAATGTCATTGGAATTTTAATAGAACTTGTGTTGAATCTGTACCTCCACTTTTCTTTCTCTTCTTTTTTTAAACTTTTTTTGTTTTCTTTTCCTCTTTTTCTTTCTGGGAACCACTCTGTAGCATGGTTTCCTTACCTGTAAAATGAGGATAAGAGTAGCATTGTGAAAGTCTAAGGAGATACCACATGCCAAATTGCATTGATCTATCTTCATAAGCCCTCACAATGCTTCACTAATCTGCATAGTAGTGGTAGCTCTTCTGTTTAAACAAACATGGTTTTATTAATGTTGATTTTTAAGAGCATGTATTATGTAAGTTGAGTTATACTTGAAAAGTATTTGGGGAGAAAATCTCCACACACCAATCCCCTGCCTTTTGCTGTCCATCGTTAACCAGCCTCTTAGTTAACTGGATGGGGAAGGGGTGGGGGGATAGCAGAGGGTTAATAAGAGGTATTTTGTTTACACCTGAAAAATGGAGGTCATAATAGTGCTTACTTTGTAGACTTGTACTAAATGAATTAGCATATGCAAAAACTTGAAACAGAACCTGAGACATTAAAAACATGAGTTTCCAGCATATGATCCTTATCCTCAAATAGTTTAGGGTTCAGTTGGAGAGGTAAGTCTCTTGCAGTAGATCTTTTAATAGTACATGTTAACTCTTATCATTACATACATAGATTGCATGTAGTGTTAGACCCTGAAAGTGCCAATAAAGTAGACCAAACAATAAAAGCACCAAGATCAGAGCAGAAGAAAGTCCTATGGAGTGGAGTGATCAGAAATGACTTCATGGAAAATGTAGGACTTGGGATAGGCCCCAGAAATATGCCAGGGGGTGAGTAGATGGAGCTAGAGCAATGCAGTGGGGACAAAAGAACATGGGCTCAGAGACAGATATGCCTGTAGAGTGGAGGGGGAGGTCAGACCTCTTTGAAATGCATTTAGGGAAGTCCCCTTTCACAGGGCCTATTGGTAAAACACCAAACTAAAAAGAGAAGCATCTCCTAACATCCAAGAGCTAGCCTAGTACTATCGGTTGGCCTTGGTGTTGGTAGGTGCTGGCCTGGCACTAGTAGCAACACCAAACTAGAGCTTGGTGTTCTGTTGAACCCAAAAAATGTCACAGATTATCAGTATCAGATCAGGAAACTCTGCAACTATGATGGATCAAGATAAATCAAGACCACTCCATAATGTCTGAACCCAGACAAAATACGAACATTGTCCAAACCATAGAAATGACCGAAAATTTCTCCTTCCTGACTAATATGAGTGACCATTGCTTCTTTATCAATTAGTTTCATTCTAGTCTGCCCCCCACCTCTGATAAAATTGACTGAGATACTAAATCACAGGATGGCTCTGTTTTCTGATGGCACCCAACCCAGACTGAACCACAGATTCCTTTGACCCTCCCCCAAGTCACTCAACCAAAGCTCAAAGCCTATAATAAGTTTGTTTAGCACCCTTTTTTTCTTGAGATGCCTCACAGTTCTCCATGGTGTACATTCTCACTAAGTGACAAACCCACTTTGATCACTGTATGTGTGTTCCTGGGAGTCTTTGGCTAGTGGTGGTTAAGTCCCTAAGTCATGTCCGACTCTTGCAACCCCATGGACTGTAGCCTGCAAGGCTCCTCTGTCCATGGGATTCTCCAGGCAAGAATACTGAAGTGAGTTACCATTTCCTTCTCCAGGGGATCTTCCCAACCCAGGAATCAAACCCGGGTCTCCTGCAGAGCTTGATCAGTATATGTATGTTCCTGGGAGTCTTTGGCTAGAGGACACTGATATTATCACTAAAATAATTGAAGTCTATGGATGAAGGTCTGCCACTCAGTTTCATTTCAAGAATTCCCCAGACACAATCCAAGAAACGTCTGAAACATTCACAATACAACACAGCATGATAAATGAAATGACAGAAGCAATTGCAGGCACTGTGGAGACAGAGAAAGACTACTTTTAGTAACAAATCACAACCCCACAATCCAGTGTGCATCATACTTCCTTTTGTCCTGATCACGCTCCAGTTACAGAGGTGACTCAGCTCCTATCTTCTGTTATTCCTACACCAACACCTGGGCAGTGTCTTTTCACTTCCCAACAAGACTTTCAGCCACAGCTGGTTTTTCTCTGTGATCTCTGGCTATGGGGAGACAGGTCCACACTTCAGGGTGGTTAAATACAAAGCCCAGCATAATTTGTTAACTAATGCTCATGCAGGAACCATCTTGTAGCTATTTTTAATGCTTTAGAGGAACATCAACTATATGTTGATGATATTCCAAAGTATATTCTCAAGTGTTGTTTTTGAAGATTTGTTTGGTTCCAAACTTTTCTAACCCACTGAGGGGGTGGACAAGGTGGTATAAGTATCTCATGCTAACCTTATTCTCAAGGAGTGTACCACCTGACTTAAGAGACAACAAATCATTGGCAAATAAAATAAGAACATGGAAGAGTGTGATAATTACATGGTTCTTTGAAAGCTACCTGAACTTGCCCCATAAATGCAGGAGGAATTCTCACAGGAAGCTCACCATGTGTCAAGTGAGTCTAAGATGGCTTTGTAGAGAAAGAAAAGAGGGTAAAATATGCTTTAGAGCAAAGGGCTTTTTTTTGGAGAGGAGAGCATTTCATGCTTTGATTGATTTTAGTATAAAATGAATTGGGATAATTAATTAATTTTGAGGGGATTATGCAGTGCTCCTTTAAGATCATTGAAGCCAACCAAGGATCTCACAAGAACAATGCTAAAAATGTTCACTGTTTACTGTAATCCTAGTTCTTCTGAGAAATGTTGCCAAGCAGCTATCTGCACATTTCATCAAATATGAATTTTCTCAGATTAGAAAAAACCACAAAATCACAAGTATGCAAAGGCTTGCAACTTCTGATTGGAAGAGTTGCCAAGGAGAATTCCTATATCAATGGCATCTGCAAATCCACACCTGTCACAAGTGATGGAATTCACTTTCACCTTCATTCTTCATTGTCACTATATTTTTTTTAGTTATTCTGGTAGGTGTCATGTATTTCAGCCATATGCTTATTTTTATAGAGAACAATTTGTATACTTTGTTCCCATGCATATCTCTGTGATTTCAATTTTTTCAATATATTATACAAAGGATTCCATATAGTGTAGTTATTTTATATGTCCAGTTTCTGATCACAGTATAATTTTCTTTAGTATAATAGTAAAATGTCCGTAATGAAATAAAATTGAGAACTTCTTTCCAGCATGGTTGTTAACATAATTTTTTTCCAGTTTTTAAAAATTTTAAAACAATTTAATGTTATTGTTTTGAGAACACTAAACATGAGATTTACCCTCATAGCAAATGTTTAAGTGTGTAATATGTTACCGTTGACTACAGGTGCAATCTTATACAACAGATCTCTAGAACTTATTTGCCTTGTTTAACTGAAACTTTATGCCAATTGATTAGTAATTTCCCATGTCTCCCACCTCTAAACCCCTGGGAGCCATCATTCCACGGTTTGATTGTATGAACTTGACTTTTTAAGATACTTCATATAAGTGGAATCATGCAGTATTTGTCTTTCTGTGACTAGCTTATTTCACTTAGCGAAGTGTCTTCATCATGGGAATACCAGACCACCTTACCTGCCTCCTGAGAAACCTGTATGCAGGTTGAGAAGCAACAGTTAGAACCAGACATGGAACACGGACCGATTAAAAATTAGGAAAAGAGTACATTAAGGCTGTATATTGTCACCCTTTTTATTTAACTTCTATGCAGTGTACATCATGTGAAATGCTGGGCTGGATGAAGCACAAGCTGGAATCAAGATTGCCGGGAGAAATATCAATAACCTCAGATATGCAGATGACACCATGCTTATGGTAGAAAGCAAAGAGGAACTAAAGAGCCTCTTGATGAAAGTGAAAGAGGAGAGTGAAAAAGCTGGCTTAAAACTCAACATTCAAAAAACGAAGATCATGGCATCTGGTCCCATCACTTCATGGCAAATAGGTGGGGAAACAATGGAAACAGTGACAAAGACTTTATTTTCTTGGGCTTCAAAATCACTGCAGATGGTGACTGCAGCCATGAAATTAAAATATGCTTACTCCTTGGAAGAAATGCTATGACTTACCTAGACAGCATATTAAAAAGCACAGACCTTTGCTGACAAAGGTCCGTCTAGTCAAAGCTATAGTTTTTCTAGTAGTCATGTATGGATGTGAGAGTTGAACCTTAAAGAAGGCTGAGCACTAAAGAACTGCTGCTTTTGAACTGCGGTGTTGGAGAACACTCTTGAGAATCCCTTGGACTGCAAAGAGATCAAACCAGTCAATCCTAAAGGAAATCGGTCCTGACTATTCATTGGAAGGTCTGATGCCAAAGCTGAAGCTCCAATATTTTGGTCACCCAATGCCAACAGCTGACTCATTGGAGAAGACCCTGATGCTGGGAAAGATGGAGGTCAGGAGGAGAAGGGGACAACAGAGGACAAGATGGTTGAATGGCATCACTGACTCAATGGATATGAGTTTAAGCAAACTCAGGGAGATAGTGAAAGACCGAGGAGCCTCATGTGTGGCAGTCTGTGGGGTCGCAGAGAGTGGGACATGACTCAGTGACTGAACAACATCTTCAAGGTTCATCAATGTTATCATATATTGCAGAAACTCCTTTATTTTTTATAACTTTCCTTGTTTATTCTTTTTATTTTGTGTTTTTTTTTATTTTTACTTTTTATTTTTATTGGAGTATAGTGGCTTTACACTTCTGTGTCAGTTTCTGGTGTACAGCAGTGAATCAGCCATATGTATACATATATTTCCTCTTTTTTTGATTTTCTTCCCATTTAGGTCACCACAGAGCACCAAGCAGAGTTCTCTGTAGGTTCTCATTAGTTATCTATTTTATATATAGTAGTGTATTTTCTATGATGAGTATATGCTACCTTTAAAATCATAAATATTTTAAAATTATAAAAATATTAAGGTAAACCCATAGAAAAGGAATATCACACAGTAAAAACTAAACTTTATTGAGTCTAAAATACAAAATATTTTGCATATTTTATAGATTTTAATTTCATTTGTTATAAAATAAGTGTTAATTTATCTTTTATGGATGATGACTTTATGGCTTTTTAACTTTAAGTCATTTAAATTAATTTTAGTGTGATTTATTTCAGTGTAAACTAGTAAAGTTTGGGGTTGATTTTCAGTTTTTTAATATTGTCCCATTTGTTTTTCCCTTGTGTTTAACATAGTCACTTTTCAACAGTGTCACCAGTGTCAAAATAATATATAGATCAGAAAATCAAAAGTGGATACAGAGTAATTGTTTATTGGCAAGGTGTTCCTGCATAGAAATATTTTAGTTTTATTTTATGTGCCGACTCTACATTGAAAAAACATGCTTACATAACACATTGTCAAATCTTTCTCTTTAATCTAACTATTAAAAAAATTTCTGGAAGAAATAGCTAAATTTTAACTTAATCTTTTTACAGATAATAATCTCATTATGTTAAGTGACATAAATTGGCATATGATCAAGTGTGAAACAGATCGCCAGCCCAGGTTGGATGCATGAGACAAGTGCTCAGGGCTGGTGTACTGGGAAGACCCAGAGGGATGGGATGGGGAGGAAGGTGGGAGGGGGGATCGGGATGGGCAACACATGTAAATCCATGGCTGATTCATGTCAATGTATGGCAAAAACCACTATAATATTGTAAAGTAATTAGCCTCCAACTAATAAAAATAAATGAAAAAAAAATGTTGGAATGAGAAAGACAATACTCTATGTTATCACTTATATGTGGAATCTAAAAAATAAAAATCAGATGAATATAAATGTCACTGGAAACAATTAATCAATAGTCAATCTAATAAAGAAATGGAAAATTTTATCCAAGCCAACCCGAGGATTATAACCCAGGAGACAGTCTTTCAGAAAGCTCTGAGGTCAAAGCACAGTTATATAACTTTGGGGGACAAAGGGTTATGCATCAAAAGGTTTTACCTCAAAGTAGCATCTTGACAGTGTAAACTGTCCAGTAGGTGGGTATTGGGTCATCGTGACCCCTTACAGGAAATGTTATCTCCCAAGGAATTACTTTGCTGGAATTACTTTGCTTTTTTCTTTCCTGGTGAGCAGGTCTTCCAGTGTCTTCAGTGAGGATCTAATTAATGTATAATATAGATTTGCTGTTGTTTAGTTGCTAAGTCTTGTCCAACTCTTTTGTGACCCCATAGATTGTAGCCCACCAGGCTCCTCTGTCCATGGGATTTCCCAGGCAAGAATACTGGAGTGGGTTGCCATTTCCTTCTCTGGGAGATCTTCCCAACCCAGGAATCTAACCCGCATCACCTACATTGCAGGCAGATTCTTTACCACTGAGCCAACTGGGAGGCCAAAGAGGAAGGAGTAGTGGCCCAAATGGACAGAGAGATAATTTTATGTTTAAAATTTTTCTTGTCTTAAAAATAATTTTATTTCCTCATAACAGAAATAGATTCAGATATACAGAGAAAAAACTAGTGGTTACCAGTGGGGAGAAGGAAGGGAAGAGGAGCAAGATAAGGGTAGGGGATCAACTACTATGTATAAAATAAATAAAAGATAAGGATATATTGTACAGCATAAGTAAATATAGCCACTATTTTATAATAACTTTAAAAAATATATAAAATATTGACTCCTCATGTTGTACACCTGAAACTAACATAATATTAAGCTCGGTTCAGTTCAGTCGCTCAGTTGTGTCTGACTCTTTGCAACTCCATGGACTATATAGCCCACCAGGCTCCTCTGTCCATGGGACTTTTCAGGCAAGGATATTGGAGTGGGTTGCCATGCCCTCCTCCAGGAGGTTCTTCCCAACTCAGGTCACTTACACCTCCTGCATTAGCAGGCAGATTCTTTACCACTAGCACCACCTGGGAAGGCCTCTGAAAGGATAACTGAGACTAAAGTCCATTTCTACAGATTACCAAGTCCATCCACTAGCTCAAACTCTACTTCCAAGAAACAGTAGAATTTCTGGACAGTGTTATGGTGATTTGAATGGAAACTGAAGGAGGTATTCACTAAATAGTAAAACAGGGCCTCATAGCCTGTACATTCCAGCATGGTTTCCCTTGTGGACTTTTTGCTCATATAAGGGATTAAATGAGTTGATTCAAAGTATTGCTTTATGGTTTATCTGGGTGATACAGAGGGGAACTAGTGCTCAGTTGCAGAGGAAAAGGGTAGGATGTGTGTATGAATATATTTTGTGGGGGGAAAACCTGATAGGTACAAAGAAAGAGGATAGATCCGTTACCTCAAGTGACTTTTATTCACTTGGCTTTATTCTACCAAAGTTCAATGCGAGATTTATGAATAATTAGAGAAGACAAATGGAATAAATGGATGCATTCTTTGCAAACATTTCAGGATACCAATTCAATCAATATTTTAATTCTTCCATTTTACCTTCCCCTCTTCATTCCAACGTGTGCACATTTGCAAAGGTTCATCATAGTAGTGAATATCAATGAGAGCATTCAGAAGGGAGAAGAACCTCCTAGAAATAGTTTTGTAAGTATTAATGCAGAAAATTACAGACTCAGGATACAGCCAAACAAATGTACAAATAACTTCTGACATTCTGCCTTGTAGAGTATGGTCAACGTAAATATCCCCTGTAGTCTGAGTACTTTTCTTCTTGGATTAGATTAGTTAGTTTAGTAAGTTAAATATTAAGAGTTGTATGGTATGATGTGTAACCTTGGCTTAGTTACTTCACCTTTCAAAGCTTCCATCTTTTTGTCTTATAAAGTTGGGAAAATATAAGTCCTGACCCCTTAGTGTTGTTTTGTGGATTGAATACAATAATGCACTCAAGTACTTAGCATAATTCCTGGCACGTAGGAAATGGTCAAAAAGTATTAGCTGTTATTGTCTAAGGTAAAACAAACGGCATTACAGTGGAAAGTACATGCTGTTCCAGAAAGAGTACTGAACTGGATGGCAAGATTCTGGCCATCCAGATGACTGGGTTCTAGTTCTGATTCTGCCACTAAATTGCTGTAATGGCCTTGGGTAAATGACAAAAATCTCTCTGGACCTTAGTTGGTTTACTTGTGAAAAATAAAGACATTGGACTAGATGGTTTCTAAGGGCCCGTCCAATTGTAAATGTCATTCCATGATAATTCCAGAACTCCCCTGTGACAAAAAGTCCACTCTCTCTGTCTCCTACTAGCCCCAAAGTAAGGAGAACTAACAGGTGTAAATTACTGGATTCAAAGAAGTATCCACGAGATGATCAGAGGAAAATCTGTACAGGCTTCTCAGCTGTACTGCAGCACTTTTCTGCCCATGGCTGTAGTCTGTCATGATGAGGGGATGACAGTGCAAGCCGTGCAGAAACCTACAGGAGAATGTTGGCACAGGCCAGGAGTGTGTCATGAGCCCGCCAAATGAGGCTGTGGAGCCCACGCCTGATCATTGACATTTATGTGCCTCTACCTTTTACATTTGGAACAAATGAGGGTGCTTCAGAGGCACACATACAGTAGTTCTTTGATGACTGTGTCTGGAACAATGAGAACATCCCACTGAACTTGCCTTTGGCTTTGTGTGGATGAATCATTACTGCAAATTTGTTCCTGCAAAAAAAAAAAAAAAAAAAAAAAACTCTCTCCAGAGTCTGGAAGCTTGTAGATTTCTCATGGTTATCATCTGGGATTGAAAGGCTATGTGGGAAATTGGTCCTTACTGATTTTTTTTTAGTGGGGGGATATTAAAAGCATACCCAGTCCTGAAATTGTGTCTCTGCACCTGTTGTAGAAAAGACTAAGGAACATTTTATAGAAGTTCACTTGTAGACTTCCCTTTCTCTGGGGGCAAAACATAAAGAAAAAACAATAAAAAGATAAAGAAGTGTAGAAGGAAATATCTCGATGAATGTGCTGTTTCCAGAGAAAGAAACTAGCAAAATATTAATACTTTCAATCTGAGTGCTGGTCAGTTCCATTGGTTGAGTGTGTTGTCAGGGCACCCGAGGAATACCTATAAGGGATGTCAAGTGTCCAGAGAACCCAGGGGGCACCCAGGTGGCCAGAGGACAACTTCTACTGACAGTGAGGAACAGCATCATGTTTCCATATGAATTGGACAAACCATTCCATCAGCATAAATGTGGGGAAATCTGGGGCACCACTCCCCTCACAGAAATCGAACAAGTGGAAGGCAGTTAATGTATAATTTACTCCTTATCATGTACAAGGAAGGCACAAAGACTAGCCCATGTGTTGTTTCATGCACAGCTTTGTAGGTATGTGCCCTTTGGTGTGGTCAACACATGTTTAGGGTCGGTCCTTCGCTTTTAGGAGCGAGAAGTTAGATTGTATTCCTACCTCTTCCTCCAGGGTGATGAAGTTCTGAGGAAAGGATTCTCAGTAAGCAAGTTCATAATAGAGGAATTTCCAAAAATATTTCCAAAATAATTTGGGGGAATGACTTAATAATGACTCACACTAATTCAGTACTTATGTGTGACAGGGACTCTGAACATTTCTTTGGATGATTGATCTCATTTAAACTTCACAATCATCCTCAGGAAATTAAGCCTCAGACAGAGGAAGTCTTCTATAGGTGGTAAATGACAGGTCTCTGTGACTCCAAAGCCATCATGACATTTGTCTAATGATAATAGAAGACACAGCCCCTTCCCCGGGTAACGAGGAAGAATACAGGGAGGGGATAAGGAGAAGGCTTATCATCAGAAAGCACAGTCTCCTGCCTATGACTCAGCTGCAGCTGTGACTCATAGAAGACTGAAGGTCACTCAGCAACTTGGAAATGGCCCTGGACTTTAGTATTGGAGCCAACACATGAGTGCTGTGATGCTGGCTGTTATCCCAAACTGACCTGCCTTTCCACCACTCCCACAGACTTAAACATTCTTCCGCTTCCCACACCTACCTTCTCTCAGACAAATGTGATCAAAGACACAAATAAGGTGCCTGGGTGTGCTGTTTGGGGGATGGGGCGGGCAGAGGTGGGTTCTGAGACACAAGAGAAGCTGACAAAGAATCAATTTCCAGGGTCCAGGAACTGAGCAGCGCCCCCCCATCCACCCAGATTCGTCTCAGCATTTACGTGGTAGGTGAGACCCCGGCCCCTCTGGCTGATCAGGTGACAGACATTCCTCCCACGGGATGCTGAGAAAATAGAATGTATCTCTCTCTCTCTCTCCTTCATCATCTGACCCAGACTGAAAACAAATTTCTCTAAGCTAAACCCCGTTCTCATCCGCAGGTGCAAAAATAAAATAGCTGCCTTATATAAGGCTCTGCAGTTCCCCCACTTTAAATGACAGTGGGTTGATCTGGTTTGCAGAGGTGTCGCTGAGATCAAAGCCACTAATGGTGGGTATTCACTTCCAGCAGTCTCTGTATTAATCATCAATTTTCTACTTGACACGAGTAAGTATAAACGGAAATTTCCAGTTCTTGTCGTAGATCGTGGGATGGGGAAAATGAGGGCTGCAGGGAAAGTGTCTACTGGGCAGCTTAGCCCTTTTAAACTTGGAAAACTCTCAGGTTCCCAGGGCTAGGTCTTTTGTTGTTGTTGTTGTTTCTTGTTTTCTTTGGTACCTACCATCCTGGTCTTCCTGTGTTTTCTTGCCCACACATCACTTTATGGGCAAGTATTGGGTTGGCCAAAAAGTTCGTTCGGGTACACAGCGAACTTTTTGGCCAACCCAATACATCTGGCTTATAGTCGTCTCTACCCCCACCCCACCCCTGAAAAAAAAAAAAAAAAAAGGAGGCCTGTCCGTTCTTGCCAAGGAACCAGACCAGCAGGGATTACCTAGTCTGAGTAGCACCAGGCTTTTCAGAATTAAGCTTTAGGCTTTCTGCTTTTTTTCTTTGTCCTCCCACTCTTTAAGGCACTCTCCCCAACTCCACCTCATTCTGAAGACATGTACACAATATATATACTCCCAACCTCCACTCCCCACTCGGAATTGAAGGCCTTCCTGACAATAGGGCCATATGACACAGCCTCAGACATTTGTAAATACCTACTTGTCTCCTCCCTTTTGAGTGGGCTGTAACCTTCACTTATTCCAGTTATATAACCATTGGTCAGCCAATTCCCACAAGGCCCTTCTCTGACCTAGTTGCACCTCATAATTTAATGATTTCATAGGTTACAAGAGGTGCGGCTGCCAGGTTGCTATAGAAACTTTTGCTCCACTGACCTTTTTCCCCCCTAATAAAATGTTAAAACAAAGTTAAATCAACTATCCAATGAGGGATTGGGTGTATTTTAAGCATAATGTGTTCTTTCACACTGGTGAATGCTCGAAAGCCTTCTACCTCAGACAAATTCAATTTGTCTCTTGGGTTTGGGGTTTTGTTTTGTATTTTTACATTTTCAATCAAATAATCCTATTGAGTTCCCCCCAAGGGAGAAATAACAAGCTGAAAATTACCCCTAATTGTGCATGCTCTTGCCAAAGGACTGACTTCATCGTCATGTCCAGGCTCCACAGGCTGGAGTGGAAGAGGAAAAGCCAGGGAATTGATAAGATGTGGAAAAGAGAGTTGGAGGTATGGAAGTCTGGCAAGCCTGAGGTCACACTGAAAAATGATCAGCTGAAAGTATGTTCTAGGCCCAAGGCATTAGGCCATGAAACCCCTGAATCCTGTGCCTGGGAGACCAATGAGCAGAGGTAGGGGGCCAGACAACCAGAAGTCATGCCCCAGGCAGGTGGCTGAGGAATAGCATAAGTCCTTAGAGCAAAAATTGAACTTGGAGCTGAATTAACTGCCCTCTGACATAAGGTTGGGGGCCATAGGTGCCTCCTGTCCAGCAGTGGGGACACCAATGAGTAGCTTGGGAGAGCTATATAGACCCCCTTAAATCCATCTGTCTCTCAAAGTTACTCTCAAATAATAATATGAAAAGCCTTCTTTGATAAGGACAACCTATATTTTTAAATATTCAGTAAAGTATAAAAAGGGCTTCCCTGGTGGCTCAGTGGTAGAGAATCCGCCTGCCAAATGCAGGAGACGTAAGAGACATGAGTTCGATCCCTGGGTCGGGAGGATCCCCTGGAGGAGGGCGTGGCAACCCACTCCAGTATTCTTGACTAGAGAATTCGATGGACAGAGGAGCCTGTCGGGCTACAGTCTGTGGGGTTGAACAGTGTCAGACACAACTGAAGAAACTTCGCACATACACACCAAGTGTAAATAAGACCATATTTGGAGATGTTTGGTATTTTTGCTCCACAACCATATACCACCTTAATAGAAACCATGTGTTTGCTATATAAACTTAGCAAACTTAGGGCCACACAGAGTGCCCCTCTGTCTTGGCCCACATCACTATCTCCCACTAGTAACTATTTGTGGCCTTAATATGTTAGTCATTCAGTTGTGTCCAACTCTATGCGACCCCAGGGACTGTAGCCCACCAGGTTCCTCTGTTCATGGAATTTCCCAGGCAAAAATACTGGAGTGGGTTGCCATTCCCCTCTCTAGGGGAATCTTCCCAACCCAGGGATCAAATCTTTGTCTCCTGCATCGCAGGCAGACTCTTTACTGTCTGAGCCACCAGGCAAGCCAGATATTCTTCCTTTATACAGATTCTAGAGCTGCCATGCTGTCTCAGGCTAATTGTTGGTTCCAAAGTAATAGAGAATCAAAGTTTGCACAGAAATAATGTCGTATTATCCTTATTTACTAGGCTTCAGGGCTGAGTCCAAGCAGGGCTGAGATGGGGCGGAAGGGGACGCATTCTAAGCCAACTTTCACTCCCAAGACAGCTCAGATTGAGCAGGGCTCACAGCTTCCTTACTCCCAAGGGCCCTAGGGCTGAACAATGTCTGTGGAGTCTAGTGACCTAGCCAAAGCATTGGGCTAAGGATGAGTAGTAATACAAACAAGGAGCAAAGGAAGTAGGAAAGAGAAAAGAGAAAAGTGTTCCTCTTGCAAGCGTCTCTGATGGTTGGAGCACTGCTCAAAACTGCCTCAATCCTGGGGGACTTACCTGGCAGTCCAGTGGTTCAGACTCTGAGCTTCCAGTGTAGGGTGCTTGGGTTTGATTTCTGGTCAGGGAACTAGGGTCCTGCATGTGGAGCAGTGCAACCAAAAAAAAAAAAAAAAAAAAAGAAATTGCCTCAATCCTGGGGACACTGAGGCCATCACCCATCCAACTTTGAATGTCCCTGACAGCTAGGAACACTTGCAGTTGATATACTCTCAGGATGTAGATGTAGACCTGAATTGTAGTGGTCAGTGGTCTTAATTATAAGCTACAGAAACCACCTCTGATTTAAGGGAGAAAATGTATTCAGTACTTATTTATAGGTTCTTGGTAGCTCACAGAATCCCTGGGAGAGAGCTAGCCAGCCCAGGACATTCCTACAGTTGTCTTCCATGAGCACTAGACACAGCAGCCTGGCCCCTTAATGCTCTCAATATTGAACTCCATCTTGACGCAACTATTGCTGCCGCTAGAGAGGTTCTGCCTCCCCCAATACTCATCAATGAGTGAAAGTGAAAGTCACTCAGTCTGACTCTTTGTGACCCCATGGACTGTAGCTCTTCTGTCCATGGAATTCTCCAGGCCAGAATACTGGAGTGGGTAGCCTATCCCTTCTCCAGGGGATCTTCCTAATCCAGGAATCGAACTGGGGTCTCCTGCATTGCAGGTAGACCAGCTGAGCTACCAGGGAAGCCCTCATCAATGAGGACTTCCCCCAAATATTAGAAAGAGCTTTAGAGTCTAGGAAGTAAAAAAAAGGGGGGAGTATTCATTCACTGGTGCTATCAGAACAAAATAACACATATGGGTGACTTAAACAACAGAAATTTATTCTCTCACTGTTCCGGAGGCTCAGAGTCCAAGATCAAGGTGTCAGCAGGTCTGGCTCTCCTGAGGCTTCTCTCCTTAGCTTTTTCAGATGACCGCCTTCTCATTGTGTCCTCGTGTGTCTCTTCCTTTTCTTATAGGAACACTGGTCAGATGGGATTGGGGTCTACCCTAGTGGCCTCATTTTTACTTTATTACTTCTCTAAAGGCACTCTCCCCAAATACAGTCGCATTCTGAGGTACGGGGTGGTGGGTTAGGGCTTCTTCAGCTTATGAATTCTGCAGAGGACACAGTTCAGTTTGCAACAGGGACAGATATTTGTTCTGTTTTTAAATCATTTTTTAAAATTTGATTGGGTCATGCAACTTATGGGATCCTAGTTCCCTGACCAGAGATCGAACCTGTGACCCCAGCAGTGGAAGCATGGAGTCCTAACCACTGGACTGCCAGGGAAATAATCTGGAACAAATGCTTATTATTAAAGAAATTGCCTTTAGGTAGGTAATTAAGTGCTTCCCTGGTGGCTCAGATGGTAAAGAATCTGCTTGTAATGTGAGAAACCCGGGTTCGATCCCTGATTGGAAAGATCCTCTGGAGGAGGGAACAGTTACACCACTCCAGTATTCTGGCCTGGAGAATTCCAAGGACAGAGGAGCCTGGTGGGCTATCATCCATGGTATAGCATAGAGTCGGACACAGTAAAAATGAGGCCATTAGAGTGGACCCCAATCCCAAATAAACAAATGCTTATTTCCCTGAATTTGCCACCCTGCCTTGGGCACTATTAGTTTGGAATGGTTCATTACTCCATCCCCTTGACCCTTCTAGGGGCAAACCAAATTGTCTTCCCCTCCCACAATCTTATCTAATGCCAGCTACATATCTTTCTCTACTAGTCTTCTATTGAGGTCCCCACAAGCTTTGTGGGGCACTTACTCAGATTAAAAGATCTGGAGTTCTTAAATCTCCTGATCTGATATTCTTTTAGATAAACTATTGAACTTTAAATTCCATCCTCTAATGGCAGCTAGTTCTTCTGCAAATATCAGTGCATGTCCCAAGGACCAGAGTGGTGGAGATATCTAGGAAGATTTGACTGTCATGTTCCTCAACATAAGTTCTAAAGAAAATGATTTAGAGTGTGGTCCTGCTGCCCTTGAGGAGATCACAGTGTATATGCACCATGTGTGCTCATTCAGTCGTGTCTGACTCTCTGTGACTCCATGGACTGTAGCCCACCAGGGTCCTCTGTCTATGGGATTCACCAGGCAAGAATACTGGAATGGGTTGCCATGTGCTACACCAGGGGATCTTCTGGACTCAGGGATCGAACCCACATCTCCTGCATTGGCAGGTGATTCTGGGAAGCCCCATGTATGTACCACTGTGAACCTAAAAAAGGTTAGGTAAAGAGGCCACGTTTTCATTATCAGAAATACACTATTTTCTTTGTGCAAGGTTTTTCTAGGTCAAGGAGGCATGTTAAGGCAAGAGTTTGTCTGTCTAATGCTTATTTTGCAAAATTTCATAATCCTGTTTTGTAAATTGATAGGCATTAATTTTCCCCAATGGATGGCTATTAATATAAGTAATCTAGCTAAAATTATATTTCAAGAGAGTAAAGTGAGGTCATTTTATTTGTGAACTCCCCACATTTACATCTCTGGGCTCAATCTTAGGGCCTCTTTTCTTTAGCCAAATAGGTAGAACAGTCCAGGCTTTAGCCCACAGCTAAGGGATGGAAGACATGTGGAAAAGTGTAAAGCTACTCCTGGCAAAGGCGAATTTTTGAATGGTGGAAGCCAGGGAAGGAAAGAAGGGGAACCAAAACAAGACTTTTAAAAAAATATATCAACATGGCTTCCTGAGGTGTGGGTCTTGTTTTTATTTTGCCAAAGCCAAAATCGGTGAGAATTATAATCAAAATGCAAATACATATTGAGAAGCCATAATGAAACTCTTCGGGAGAATAAGGCAAAGTCCATTTGTGGGAGATGCTGGGAACTTGAGCTGGGCCAAGCATGCAGTGTTCAGAGTCTATTGGGAAAAAGAGACACTGAGACCAAAAGGCCAGAACAGTGTGATACGAACCTCAAAAAATAATGGCCAAAAGTGTAAAGGAGGGAAACTGAATGGAAACATAACTATGGATCCAAGATGGAGCACTTGGGTGTGTGGAGGTAGGGAAGCAGGCAAGGACAAAAACTACCAGATGAATAAAACAGGGGGAAAACCAGGAACTGAATGTCCAATTGTCTTAGCTTAGACTCTAGAATCAGAGAAAAACTACTTCGAGAAGGGCCCAGATCAGGAGCCAGAGAATATATAGAGCAGGAAGGTCCATAAGTGCATGTCAAGGGGGTCTAAGAGTCTGCAAATATATGTGCCTATGTATATGGCTTTCAGCAGATTCTCAAACACAGAATGACTTCCATACATTTTCTATTTACACAGAATGGCCCCAGAGAGAGTCCATGAGTATTTATGTTTGCTTGTTTTCTGGGTCAATTCTAGGCTGTAGCCAAATAATCAGTATGCCGGGGAGACTAAGTCAGAGGGAGGTGTCAGGGGCAGTCCCTAAACTGGTCAGACTGTGAAAGTTGGGAGTTTAGCTCAAGTTCAAATATAGCATGTTGTCCTGATATGCTGAACCAGCATCAAATCACTGAAATATTATGGGGCTTTCATGTTAATCTTGGTGACCCCAAACAAATACTATTAGAGTGTGGACTTTGGCATGTAGAAAGTTCTTCCACAGAGAGCACATGAATGGGCTTCACTGATCTGGAGGAGGTCTGTAGACTGCATATATGCAAAGTGTATTCAAAATAGTGTGTGTGCCTTTTTCTAGAGAGCAGATACATAATGTTCTGCACTTGTAACACAATAAAGGTAATGACCTGTGACATACAGAAATATAAAGAATGATGAAACAACAAGGTCCTTCTGTATAGCACAGAAACATTTTATAATAAAGGATAATGGGAAAGTATCTGAAAAGGAATATACATCCAGTTATTCAAGCTGGATAACTTTACTGAATGTCAGAAGCTAACACAAAATTGTGTCAATAAATCAACTATATTCAATTTTTAAACTTCTTTTTAAAAAAAGAATGATGAAATAAGGTTAAACTTTGTGTTTGAATGACAAAAAAGTTAAGACGAGGTTGTCTTGGCCTGGAAGGACTTTCAGGCTTGTGGGGTCCCTCTGGAAGCTACAGTATAGGTCAGAGCTGTGAAACTGAGTGTGAAATTGACAGTACTTGTGAGAGGTTCTCTACTGCCAGAAGCCTTACGTCAGATCAGGGCAAAACATGGCCGGGGCAACTAGGAAAGTCATTTGATCAAGGCCTTACATTCACGACTGACCTGTGTTTGGGGTTATCTCACAACTAGGCTATTCGTCATACATTCACAGAGTTTCACTGATAGGTCTGGACAAGCACAATATTCACCATATAGCTTAAAGCTTGTGTCCCATTTTCAGATGACACTACATACAGTGCAATACAAATTAAAATCCTGTGAATAGTAAAGTCATACTGTATTAAACTGCTCTGTAATTAAATATATGAATGTGTTACCACAAATTTTATAATCTTATCTTTGACTTTTCCTCATTTTTTTTCATATACTTGCTATAATTTTTTTAATTGTAGTAAAAAGCACTTAACATAAAATATACCATCTTAATCAACTTTAAGTGTAAAGTTCAGTTGTGTTAACTATGTTCATATTGTTTTGCAACAGATTCTTAGAACTTTTTAATCTTTTAACTATCCTCATTGGACAAATGCCCCATTTCTCTTGTGACTCACAAAATTATATTGCATTACGTTTCTCTGTATTAAATGCGTGAATGCGTTACTACAAATTTTGTAAACTTATCTTTGGTATTTCCTCATATTTTTGTTTGTTGTAATACACTGGAAGGATCATAAAATGGAAACAGTCTGGGACTTTCTCAGCTTGTGTGATTTTCTCACTTAATGGTCAAATTCAGCCACACATATAAGCCCCTAGGTATGCCATCCCTCAATGAACAGGGAGAGAGTACAGTCTGGTCAGAGAGAGGAGCGAATGAGTCCCGGCCAAGCCAAGGGAAGAACCATGAGGACAGCTTTGATGGGAGCAATCTCCCCTCCATGATGAGAAAGGAGCAACCTGGAAGCCGACTGCTTGGATCCCTAGCTCCCTCCATGGTTTGAGCGCTCTGTGCCTCTAAACAGGTTCCTTAACCCCTCAGAGCCTCAGTTTCCTCTTCTATAACATGAGGATGGTAATGGTGTTTGCCTTCCAGGATTGTTGTGAGCACTAGAGAGCACTGCCTGGTACAAAGTAAGCACTCAATATATATTACCTGCTACTGGTATTATTATTATTACTAGTTACCCTTGTGTAGTGGTGGTTAAAGTGAACCTCTCCAGCTGGGAACACCTGGCCTAGGGACCTGTCAATCCATCTTGTTATGACCTTAGTGAGATGAATGACGAAGAATCAACTGTTTAATCCCACTGAAATCCTAGGCTAGGAGAATAGTGGTTTGAAGGGGGTGGATGTTGAGGGATGATCTTAAAGAAAAGCATAGAAGGGATTGTTGTCTATTATGTCCATCTCAACAGTGGTTGAAAAGGTTGGTCTGAAAATGTCTTGTCAATCACACCATCTTGGTGTCCCCCCAAGACCTCTCTTAAAGCACGAATAAATTATCTAAGAGTCCACCAGAAATCTGGACTCCTAACACTTTGCATGTCCACACACACTAGTTTTCAGGATTGCTGTTTCCTGAAAATAGCTATTGGTATTGGGGGTAAGTTGAGAGATGGACAAAGGAAAATGACCCAGAGTTGGTGCTGTGCTGGTAAAAATGTAGCAGCCTGTTCTCTGGGAGAGAAGCCCTAATTTCTAGTGTGCTGTACATCTCCCACCATGGCTGATTTCAGCTACCGACCTGATGTCACTGAACGAGAGGTGCTCAGTGAGTGGCGTACTATGATATAGCATTTCCACCTACAGATGCAGGAGGGCTCAATAACTTCAACAGCATGAATGAGAGTGAAAAGTAGTACAATTAGGAAGTGATAAACTTGGGGTATCCGTTACTTTGTTTTTAACATAATTTATTTAATTGTAAGTTTATACCACTCATTTAAAAATAGTGGCCATGTTTAACAACCAGCTTGTAAAATTTCTGAAATCTTAACAGTTGTCTTTCATGAGGACAATAAGCCAGCTCTAGTGCCCCACTGCAGGGGCCCCGTTTATGTCTGGTTGATCAAGGTGAGAAGATTCATCTGGGTCCATTGTGCTAAAGCGTCCGGATCTTATAAAGCACAACCCTTCGCTCCAGCCCAGCCAACTCCTTTCTTTCCCTACACTACCACGCTACCACGGCCTCCCCACTTCTGAAGGTTTCAATCACTCCCAAAAACATGTCCCTCCCACAACAACCCCAGCTTCTCCTTCTCTCATCTGGATCATAATAGGGCTCAACCGCAGGAATCAGGCTGTGCTGAAGGGTCTCCCATGGCAGTTATCCCATGAACCCTGACTTGGCCGGTAGGCTGGGCTTTCCCATGCTAGCCCACCTCCTTCTCCCAGAATTTCACTGCACAGGTCTGCCCAGACAGTGGCTGGTACTTTCAATCAGAATAAAACAAAAGCGTGAGACACTGGGACCTGCTTCCCTGTCAGGAATTGCCAGGCCTTGGGTCCTGTGTTCTGTTGGACTGAACTGCTCACAATATTGCACACCATTGGCTGATGGTCTCTTTATGAACTTAATAGTTTTTTTCACGTGTTTCTTCTGCCTGGAATGTTCTTCAATCCCTCTCCATACTTTCATCTGGAAAACTCATTCTTCAGGATTCACCTGCTGTATCACCTCCTCCAGGAAGCCTTCCCTGAATACCTCCCCAAGCAAGATTAGGTGCTTTTCCTTTGAAGAAAATAATGCTCTGTGTATCTATGTAATACCCTGCATTTTCTTCCCTAGGCTGTGAGCCTCTTAAGGGCACAGATGTGCTGTGTTTTTCTTTGTAGCCCAGTGCCTGGCATATAATGTGTCCTGTAAATACTTGTCCTGCCCTTGCAGGATCTAGACTAAAAATTACCACTGTAGCTGAGCCTCTGTTTTGCTGCCAGTTCCTATAGGTGGAAAGGCCTCTGGTGAATACCCTTCCATCTGAACTCTGAAGGAGATGTGAGCATCAGAAGACCCATCCCCTTTTCACTTATCTATTTTTTGAACACAAAGATTGTGTTTAATTCACAATTAATGAGGGAACCAGTAAGATGTCACAGGCTATTCTAAGGAGAATGCAAAACACCTTTTTCAACTTAAAAAAATCCTTTCATTTGTGGATTTATAGTCCTGTATTATGGATGGCCGACAAAACCCCACCCCTTTTGGCACCTGGCTCCCAGAGGGAAGGATGAGGTAGACAGCCTTCTTTGTGAAGTTGTTTCATTAATGATGAGGCTTTAAAAACATTCAGGATGAACTTTCCTGGTTGTCCAGTGGTTAAGAATCCACCTGCCAATGCAGGGGACATGGGTTCGATCCCTTGTCCAGAAAGATTCCACATGCCATGGAGCAACTAAGCCTATTTGCCAGCCACAACTACTGAGCCTGCACTCTGGAGCCAGTTCTCTGCACGAGAAGCAAATGCAGTAAGTAGCCCATGCACCGCAACTAGAGAGTAGCCCGCACACAGCAATGAACACCCAGTGCAGCCAAAAACCAACAAAAAAGACAAAACAAACAAACAAAAAAAACATTCAGGAAAGATGGAAACAGACCAGGCACTTGATGAGATTATTGGACCTAAGAACCAAGCTGGAATCTCTTGCTTCTGGTCTTCCTATTAGATAGATGTCTTTTGGTGGGGGGTGTGGGGGAGGGCAGCTGTCAGAATATAGGAAATGTGAGGCCTGAGAAGTGAGAGCGGTGGAGTTCATGACAGGCAGTTTAAGGACTGTGGAGTCAGACAGCCTGGATCCCAAGGTCAGCTGCGTGGCCTTCAACAAGTTGCATTCTTTTTCTGAAGTGCAGCATCCTCCTCTGTAGAACAGGGATGATAACAGGACCCACCTCAGGACTAAACACGATAGTGTGGAGCACAACACCCCACACATCATTCATTATCAGTCAAGGGGTGCTGCTTGCACAGAAAAGGTTGTTATCACCCTCTCTGCAGGTTCCCCAACCAAGTGTCCACCAGGTGAGTCTGTGGCACCCTGTGGGGGGAGCTCATAATAGCGGTGAAGGTCGGGGGCTCTGGAATCAGATTGCCCAGGTTTTTATCTGTATGACCCTAGGCAATTACTGTAACCAGGCTGTGCTACAGTTTACTACCTATAACATGGGACTAGAGATCTACTTCACAGATTAGAGTGAAGATCTCATGAGAAGATAAATATTTGAAAACCTAGAAAAGAGCCTGGCATGCTGGGAATACTCCGTGTATGTTAGCTGGGCCTTTGAACATCTAACGGTGTAAGAACATGACTTGTGCTTCCTGAAGACACAACCTCAGTCTTGGTTTGGGCATAAGTGGCATCCCCAACCAGGATGGAAGATCAAATCCAGTCACCATGAGAAGAGGATGCATGAAGTTCTGCACAGAAGGTGGTAAAAGGAAGTCACGTGAGTTGTCATGATTAGCTATTTCCTCCTTCCCTCCCTCCAGTTGGAACTCATTCTTGTAGACTGCCGAAACCAAAGTGCTTAACTCCATTTGTAGACTTCATGCTCTCCCAACCCTCAGCCCTGGTCCTTTTATGAAAGTGCTCACCGGCGCTTGTAGGAGAAGCACATGGTCCAAAGGGTCAGTGATCTCCCCTTTTTCTGTGACTGTGTTGGATGTTCCCATAATGCACCTCTAAAACCCAAGAGAAGCAAGATTTTATAGCAAAACTCAACTTCTGTTAAGTAAGCTATTTGGGGACTTAATTTTGTTGCACTTTTGGTATCCAGAAATTGTTGATATTGACTTATTGAGAGGGAGGTGGTATTCTGCAGGGGGGCTAGTGGGAAGCACTTCACTAAGTGGAGGAAAGGGTTTTTTAGGACTTTGTAATGCAACCATGACATTGGGTCATACATGTGTGGACAGTAAACATGGCTGATCATTCAATGTAAGGATCAATTGAAATGGGGAAATCAGTAGCAGAAAACTGGAAAGGGTGGGAGAGGTGAACTCTGAGATCTGGAGCAGGGCTCCTTGGGGCCTCCCCCTCCTCTGCCTTGACCAGGGCATGGCTCTGCAGTGGACTGACCATGGACAAGTCTTGCTGGGAAGTTTCTGCATTGCCTGGAAGAAGGCAATATGAAGAGTATTGACATCAGCTCCTTCCCATCCCACCCCAGTCCCTCCTAGGAGTGAAGAAATCATAGAATGTAAGAGGGGACAGGAAAGTTTAAACATCTGGGAGCCTGTGGGTTGAGGGCATTTGTCCATCCCTTCTCTGGCTCCTGTCTTGTTTTGAGACTGGGAGTTCCTTCTAGGGAGGCATCTTTGGCCGTGGAGAACTCAAAAGGTGGATCCCAGAAGACAGAAAGCAGAAAGTGTTGGCTTTGATCGAACAAGACCTTCTTTTTAGATGATTCAGTCCAGTTCTCCAGAGAAAATTAGGAGGCATTCTGGGCAGAAGACCTGCCTTGAAGGGAAGACTGTGCCTTTGGCCTGTATGTGCTCTATCTCATGAGAACCAGACAGCAGCAAATGAGGCATAGAAGGGCCATGTCCAACAGAGCCAAGCATTCCCTCTGGGACCTGGCTGGCAGGAGTTCGGATTTTTCTCAATTACCGGAAAGATTCTGTTACAAAGAACAAGATCAGGCCCAAGTGGAGTTTTCTATCATTTTTTTAAATTGTTCTACTCCTATGTCTTTTTTTTTCCTTCAGCAGTAAAATAGAACCTGTGTAAAGTCCTCAATGGCACGAGACTCGCACCCGCATGCTAAACGAGGTGAGATGTTACTGAAGCGCTCATGCCAGTGTCAGCTCTTTCAGCATCACTCATTGTCCTAGCCAATTTTACCAGTTTTCCTGTCAAACGGCTCATGCCGCGGGCCTTAGCTTCAGCCTATTGTTGAGACACCATTGAATCGAAATAAAAACGTGTAATTTGCTTTCATGAACATTTTATCATGCCAAAGAAAATACACTAGGTATTGTGCTCTGCTTTAAACAAACCCAATATATGAATGGATTGACAAAGTAGTGGCAGGTTATTAGCAAAAAGTTTCAACATAATTAGTAACAACAAGCTTTCTGGTGCATTTTTAAACAATTAGTTTAATCAGTTCACACCTGCCTCGCTGTCACATACATAAGGTCTATTTCCTTGAAACATCTTCCAGTCAAATGTATTACAACCAACAGAAACAAGAACAAAATAGATGTTCTGATTGCTTTCAATTCAGCTTCTGACAAAAAGATACTGAAGTTATTTGGGCAATTCTTTGCCCTACAGTATGGGTAGAGTTGTGTTAGATACAAAGTGAGACAATAGGAAACATTTTAAAATGAACAACAAGCTTTCACAGAGACTGTCTATATCACATTGTTATTACAACATAGATGAGCTGAAACTTCATTTGTATATTTTGAGGAAAGAAGACCCTAAAGAGACATCAAGCATATAGAGGTAGTTGAATAGCAATATGGGAAGAAAAAAAAGAAGCATTATATTTATTCCCCATTTGGGTCATTACAATGCAAGAGTAAAATGGCTGCTTAACAAACAATGGGAATTACAAACACAAAGACACATTTGCCACTGTTTAAATGGCTTGCTTGATATTAATCCTGGCATTACCGAGAACTGCATAAAATGATGGAACTAGTTTATCTAAGGTAAAGCCTATGATGCCACACTGAACTATTTGCTCTCCTTTGATTTTGTTGTTGTTTATTATCATTGCTTTGACTATAGATAAATGTCAAGCAACTTTTAAAATGAAGCATAAGCTACAGTGTTGCTTTGTAAACTTGTTAATCACATTTGCTGCACAGGGTTTTAAACGGCTACACAGTCACAAAGCAAAAGCTTTAAAATGACACCAGGAACAGGGATTACAGGCACTTCTCTCTCAAGGTTAACTTAACGCATTTGAAAACACCCATTTGTAAGGGGAAATGTCTTCATTTCACCTCTGGTTGTGCATAATCCAGATTATTAAATAGTTGAACAGTGGGAGCTATCATTCTAAGAGGAACCAAATGCATACATTTGACTTGGCTCCTTTTCCTTCTTTCTTGCACTCAGGAAAGGCCACAAATCGCAGGCCATGCAGCCGGCTGCTTCTCAGAACTGTCTTTGATCAAATCAAAACCTCATTCCTCATGCCCAAGAATGGGCTGAAAATCTGTCCTTTTCTCTTATTTGGGATGCCTTCTATTTGCATCTCGATTGCACATCTCTGCTATGATTCTGCCTTGGGAAACAGAAATGGATGCAAAGTCAACATGTTGGGAACTCAAGGAACGAGTCCCTGAATAACACTCCCATCTTGGAAAAGGAGTTGGTGAGGGGAAACACAGTCCCCAACGGGTTCCAGTCCATCAACAGTATGTGATCTATTGGCAGTGAGAGACCTCTGGGTGCTGTGAACCAGCCTCAGAGCTCCACCGCTCCAACACCCAGTCACAGGGGACTATCTGAACCCAGTCCGGCTCCACAAGCAGAACTGGAAGCGCCACATGCGCAGTGATTTGGCTAGCCCCAGAGTGCTATGGCAGCAGTGGACTAGATGCAGTCAGCCTTCAGAAAAGGCAAATTGTTAACATAGTCAGTTCTCTACCCCACTAAATAAGGGGCAAGCACTCTTTTCTCCAAGTTATCTACAGAAATTTAGTTTTTATCATTTTTCATTTTCTACATTTTGCTGGTTATTAGCTAGCAGCAATAATAGTACAGTACAAAGCAGAAAGGCATAATGTCTGCTTGGTACCTAATATATATATATATATATACACAAGTACACACACACACATATATATGCACATCTATATACACCTATATACATCTTTATACACACACACACACACACACACACACACACACACACACAGGGAAAATAACCTACTAGGAAAAGGCTAGGTCAATCACAATAAACTAGCTGAATAAATGGCACTGACTACCAAGGGGGAAGTCTTGTCCTTCTGGCCTAGATTTAACTTTATGTTTTTATTGTGTGTACTCTTTATTCCTAAGCTTTGCAGCAAAATCAATTCACAAGCAGTGAAATGGTCATGTCCAATTGATTACCCCATTCAAGTACATATCAAAGAAAGTCAAGGCTTAGCTTTGCACCTTGCCTCCCACCACTACTGAAACAAAAGCTTGCTATAAAACAATCCAAATGTGTATCAAGGGTACTGGGAGGCAAGTGCATTTCTGCCTAGCCAAGATCTATTGCTACAGTTAGGTCCTCACTCATCAATGTGAAATATCCTATGATGTGGAATTTTATACATTTTGGAGAGCAAGAAGTGATGAGTTGATTATTCTATGGAGTTAGAATTTAAGGCTTCCATTATATCAGAAATTTTAGACCTCCAAACAACACTACTTTTTAGTCCTCTTGAAAGAGGGAAAATTTGCTGGCATGGGATTTTTCCCTTATTTCTAACCCTCATTTGTTTTCCAGTCTTTTCACTTTCCCAAACAGACTTCACCCCCAAAGAAATTACATGTAAATCATCAAGTTATGGTCTGAAAATCAGAGGTGTGGACTCCCTCAACCAATTGTAAAGGGTTTGGAAATGGGTATTTTATGTAAAGGCATGGTTTTATGGAAATGAAGCCCCTGATGATATTCTGTAACTATGAATAATCTAATCAGAGCAGTTACTTGTTGAATGACTCCTATGTGCTAGGCACTATGCTAAGTGATGTATGTATATTATCTCACTTAATGTTGTATTAATAACAACCCTACATGCAGTATTTATCATTACCATTTGCTAGATGACAAAGTGGTTCTCAGAAATACTAAAATCATAAAAGTAACACATCTAGCAATCAGAGACACTTATGACCCTCTTCTTTGCTGCATTTATGCTAGATAATAGGAAACTATTGTCCTAGGACTGTATTCTGACCATCTGGTTGGGCACCAGGTGGGAGTGGGAGCCTTTCATTTCCTCCTCCTTGAGCCTGGGAGAGTTTGCTCGGGCAGTAACCACTCCTACACTTCCATTTTTTACTGGCCCAGTTGGGCTCCAAACATCCAACCTGGGACCACAATGTTCTGACAACATGGTGTTCGTTAAGAAAGTGCAGAAGAGGTTATTTGGTTTCTGCTTACATGAATCTCTTTTCTGTTGCCTGGATCAACTCATTCTCCCTTTTCTGTTTCTAGCCACAGGTGGTGATGGAAAAAGTCAGGCTGATTACTTGAGGCAATAACCTCTCATGGGAACAGAGTGGATGGGCTGCACATGAGTCACGCATCGCAGCTGTCCAGAGTCACATGGGGGGATTATTTACATGAAGGTAGGAATAACACGATTCATTTCTTCCCTGCCCTAATCTTTTCACTTGGTTGTTATAACACTTCTGTTTTCAGGTTGTCCTGGCACTAAAGAAATCAAACTGCACTAAGCAAGCTAAACAAGACCTCACCCTTACTCTCTTATTACTGTTCTTCCCCTGTGTTGAAATCTTTAGCCCACCACCACAAGGAGGGAAGATCATGTTTAGATAAAATCATGGATTAACTGTCTGCTTCCTTTGAAAAGGCTTAAAAACCAAAAAGGTAGTTTGGGGGTTTTTTAAAAAGGGTTCTACATCTTTTTTTCCTGGTTTCTTTACACTTTTAATAATGAACCATCCTCATCAAGTGTTTCCACACATGCTAGCCAGGCCACAATCCTCACAACCCTGACTGACAAGAGGTGGGGTATGGAGGCTAGCTGGGCATGGCTGTGATGTGCCAGACTGAAAACCATCATCTCTGAAGAGTTAAATATTCTCCTGCCTTCCCATTCTAACTGAATTGGAGAGAAATTAAGATATAATTAGATTGCTGAAATAAATGCCTATGAGAGATTGTAATAAAATATACTCTTCTAATTCATCTCTTGAGTCCAGAAAAATAATTCCTTCATTCTGCCTCCAGAGCAAATGGATTATTTTTATTGTACCCTGGCTTATTCCATAACCTATGCCGAATCCCGTAAATGTTTTCTACTGTTGCATTCAAATTGAAAGCAAAATAGAATCTGTAAAGATAGATGATCTTAGCATGATGCTGAACTTCCTTTAAGCATCAGTTGCATAGATACTGAAATGGTTCAAGAACTGGGGTCACATGTAGCACAAATTGTTAAAGCAAAAATCACACATTTCTAGTATTGTTACTTCCCCCTAGGTACATGGTAAACCACAGCAATAAATAAAGCAGTATTTTTCAGTAATGCACACTTAAATAGTTACAAACACACATGTAGGGGAAAAAAAGATATTGTAGTGCAAAAAATAAATTATTAAAACAGAAAGAACTATGAACATTATTTTACACAATGCTATATAAAATCTGAAACATTTGGAATGAGATCTCAAAAGTCAGTACGATAATGTAGCAACTTGATTAGGAACTGGGTATCACATTTCAACCACACAGTCATTCCTCTATGAAAGACAGAAAATTAAAGCAAAACCACTTTAAACTTTGAGAAAATTTTATGTCAAAATCAAAAATTTTTTTTTTCTTCTGGGCTCTTAAACAACCTCTGCTGTGCATGTAGTTGTGCAGCATGTCAAGAAGCATCTTCAGAAAGAAAGTTGCAAACAGATCACATTTTTCTGGTCTTTCTACTTAATTTCTCTCTGATCAATAGCAAGAGAGTGATTCTGTTTGATACTTCCTTCTAAGATGTTATTGCAATTAGATATATTTACAAGATGACTCCCCTGCAGTGGTGGGGGAGCGTGGGGGCTCCTTTTCAGCAATCCACTCACTAGTTCTGGTTTCGGGATATAAAGGCCAGGATTCGCCGAAGACCGTTCAGCCGATCCTTCAGGGACCTCATTGCTAGGAACGGGAGCTGAGCACGGCTTTCCAATGGAAGAACCGCTAACGTCCACCAGCACCAGGCCGGGCCATTTGGGTTGATCTGCAACAGAGAAATGGTATGGGTTCATCCTATTCCCACAGAAGCAATCCCAGTTTGCAGGCTTTCAAAGCCGCCAGGAAACAATCCAGGTGGAACTGCTTCTGTGTGTGGCAGAGACTGCTAATTACACCCCCTCCTCAATATCTAGTTCCCTTTATCTTAGCTGGGCATACAGCCACTGGGGCCGAGGCGGGGAAGCTACATTGCTCAGTTTCCCTTGCAGCCATAAGACAAAGTTCTGGCTAATGAGATGTAAGAGGCATTTATGCGTATAACTTCTGGGTCATTCTCTGGGAAAGGGGCATGTGCCCTCGCCTTCATCTTTCTCTCCCTTTCCCCTGGCTAGAACGTGGACATAGTGATGATCACCTTCTTCACTCAGGAGGATGAGGGCAGCAGTTACAGGAGGGTGGAGCTTTGCCAGGAATGAGCCTGGGTGTCTGAATGATCTGATGGAATAGGGCTGCCCTAGCTCCCCATCTCTATGACTTCTGCTCTCTATCTAGTTTAAGCTACAGTCATTTTTGGTAGTGGTTAAAGCAGACACATTGATATCTTAACAAATACACCATACCTTCTAGCCAGTGTGATTTCATGAGCTGAATTAGCTACTACAGTCAGCCCTCCATATCCACAGACTCAACCAATTATGGATTGAAATTGGTTGACTGAATCTGCAGAGGTGAAACCTGTAGATGCAGAGGGCTGGTTGTACTCATTGCATTGCGTCACTTTATAGAAGGGGCCTCCTGGAACCAATCCCCCGTGGAGATCGAGAGATGACTACTCAGCCTCTTCCACCTCTTAGATTCTGTTTAGGCCATTTGGCCTGGTGTGCAAAGCATGTGAGCCTTCAGTTCTTATGACCTCTTAGGCTTTGTGTGTCTCTTACCTCCCTTCTTTTCCCTGTTTTTGGCTGAAGGCAAGAGTCTACATATGCCAGGTTACTATATGGGCCACAGTTAGCTTCTCCCCAAAAACCAGAGCCAATGGTTCACAGTCCCAAAGGACAACTTTGCAAAAATTCCAATTGCAAAACACAGTCACATGGAAATATATTCCACCCCAGGTTTCTTTGAATAAAGAGCTTTCCCACCCCACAGAAATCCTGCACCAAAATTCTGTTTGTCAGCAGTGTCCCAGGCACACACTGTAGACATTGCTGACTTATTTTCTTGTTGGTTGTTGTTTAGTTGCTCAGTCCTGTCCGACTCTTTTGCAACCCCATGGACTGAGCCCTCCAGGCTCCTCTGTCCATGGAATTTTCCAGGCAAGAATACTGGAGTGGGTTGCCATTTCCTTCACCAGTGATTTTTCCCCACACAGGGATCAAACTCACGTCTCCTGCACTGCAGGCAGATTCCTTACCACTTAGCCACCAGGGAAGCCCAACTTATTTCCTACTAAGCCCCAAATGAGCTTTCTGCCCACATCCTTCGGAAGGTTGGCTTTAGAACTGCAGAGAACCACATTCTGGTCAAACCATCTACACATGGGATTATTTGCCTCCAAATTGGTCACCTGATTTTCCCCCAACCCTTGCTGCCTCTTTGCTTCTCTATGCCTCTAGATTCATTTGGATTCTTTTTGTCCCTCGCTGCAGTCTGTAATATCTCCTCCCTCCTCTGATAAGTTCTGAATGTTAGATAGACATATCCTGAACTGTATTTTCCAAGATCATTAAGAAAGATATTTAAGCTGATGTTAATACATGTGGCAGTTTCTAAGAAACCCCCTCTGGAGCCTTAAAACATTCTTATTAATGGGACCGCTGGGGTTATAGCATTGAATGGCTCAAACAAGATGAGATTTTTTTTTTTTTTTTTTGCTGCTGCTGCTGCCAGAGCAACATGATAACAGTCCTCATAAGAAATGAAACAGAACCCAAGATTTCAGCTTTCTATGTCACTGAGCCCTTATGAATCACTCTGTGGCATCTGTGTTTTCTCTCATGGAAGATGCTGTCACCATTACTGATCTCTATCTTCTGCCTGACTGGGGGAGAACGCTTTCCAGAAGATGAAGGGGAATATTCAACTTGATCGTGAGCTTTCTCTGAGCTCTGTCGTAGTCATGAGTCACACTGGCCCAGAGCCAGGAGCCTGATCACTGGGAAGCATTAACTGCCCTTCTCCCTCCAGCATTCATGATGCCTTTGAATAGGGGGAAGGAGTCACATTTGTGGTCTGGAGAAAACAAGACACTTCAGCCCATTAGGGAAGAGACTGGTGTTTTACAGCCTCAGAAGGCAAGAGGAAGAAGGGACTTTAGAGACCTCCTCATCTACCTCCCTCATTTCAGAGATGAGGGGAAAGTTGACAAAGGGGAAAGGACTTGCCCAAGGTCACATAGCTAGAGGTAAGGAGGACCAATCTTTTAGCATGGATGTCAGAATCTACATAGTCTATTTTACTATTGTGACAGAGTCAAGAATGAGTGTAAGTCAAGAATCAAGGAAGTTATGGGGATGATATTATAGAAGCTAGCTCAGAATGTGGGAAGGTGATGGTGTGAAAATATTAATATTTGACTACAACATCTCCAGTCTTGTCCTAGAGAGAAAGTATTCCCTGATTTACACTAGGCATGGAAAGCTTCATGAAACAGCTACCGCCATTTTCCTGGGGAGCTTTTTTCTGATCTCCAGCTGGATCTCTCACATGGACCTATCCCTCCAGGAAACAGACTGATCTGGTAGAATCTAGTGAACTCTTATCTAGTAGAGAAAAGGGTAGATTTAAGGATTGGGTCAGTTTTCTCAGGAAACTTGCTCATCCATAATGAGGACAATGACAAGGATCTAGACCTCCAGGGCTAAGCTTCGAGGGAGCTGGGTATGAGAAGTTTCTGTGGCCCTGCAGCTGGAGCCCTGCAAGGTGGCTGGCCCTGAGCAATGGGGAAGAGAGCAATGGGGAAGAGAGTTCTGAAGCCCCTGAGACATGGCAACCTTTGGTCTCAGCTCCCCTAAATCCCCTTCTTTTAAGCCTGGCCTTTTGTGAATCCTGTCACCCTAACACATCACCACGGTGGGCATCTGGACTCCCATGAAAGACTCTTCTGTTGATGGTGCCTGTGTTCCCATCCTCTCACCTAACTAATCTCTCAAAACCTGTCTTGGATTCAAATTCCTACTGCTTTAGTTACCCTAAGTCTGACTTGGGGTCCTTTTGTTCTTTACCATGATGCCCATTGCCTAGCCAAATGAGACCAATTTGGATCCATCTTCCCCTCTACACTAAATTTGCTGGATGGAAACCACACACCCATCTAATCACAGAACCCAGGCTCTCTTATCTGGTGGGAATGATTGATTACAAAAAGACATTTTCATATACCTGGGGATCAGCATCTTTCTCTGGCATTGGACCAAAATGATTGAGTATCCGGTTCTTCAGAGATGTTTTGAGGGAATGGAACCATGATGACGCTTGCTCATAGACACAGTTATGTAATCCCATGAGCTCAGCACAATCCTCTCCTTGAACCTGAAAGTACCAAAGTGGAATGAAGCATTCTGTACCTTCTCCATCACACCTAGAACCCTTTTTGACACGTGGCTCTTTGAGCATCCATCCTGCCACCCTCTGGGAAGGCTCACCCTTCTGGCTGTCTGCTGTGTGATGTGTGAAAGGCTCTTCAGCTGCATATGATGGACTGTGTGGAAATACTGCTGAGGGTGGTGGACTGGAGAAAGGTTCAGCTGGGTAAATGAGCTGAAACAGCCAGACATATAGAAAACTAGTGACGCAAACTGGTCTGAGTGGATGTGTGCTGTTCAACTAGGTTGTGCTGGTTCACACCTCTCTCCTTTTCATTTTTGACATCTGCTTTCCCATTGCTCCCTGGGAAGAGGACATGAATGTGTCTGTGTCTCAGCGTGTAACTCTGTCTTCCAAGGCAAATACATTTATTCATTGAGCAAATGTTTATTACTCTTGTACTATGTAGTGAATGTAAATATCAATGATTTTGGGATAATTTACCTCTTCTTCTACCCATTAATCCAGAAAACCCAGGATTAACTGGACATGCCCTCTTTCTCCCTTATGGGATGATGGATTATTGGGAAGGGCTCTCGGCCAGGTTGCATGTTTAAAAATAGAAATGTGCATGTGAATCCACAATTATCTCAAAAGCAAAAGTTGTAACAGATAAATAAATCAAAAAATCAAATATATATATGCAGATCCAGCTCCAGATCTTGGTATCCCTGGCAGAGACCCAATTCCAGTGCTGAATGGGCCGCAGGGTTGATCTGGCTTGGCACCTCTCATGCACAGACACAACTCAGCAACTAAGCAGGGGAAGGCTGGACTCTGGGCTGTGCACTGCTGTCCCACATTTGAACTGCAACCCGGCAGCATTCAATGTGGCTGCAGCAGATGGGGAAGAAATCCCCAGGCTCCCATCAGTGCCGAGAAATCCTCCTGCAATCATCCTGATCTGCCAAGCTACATGGTGAGCCTGGCCTCAGAATTCTTGGCACTGGCCACCCTCACCTTTTGGTCTTCAATGTACTCGATGTCAGCTGTGTTGTAACCATCCCGCTGGCCCTGATGGAGGACCCTGAAGCGCCTCTTGCCTATGCTGTCGACCACTGAGCGGCCATCAGCAAAGAACTGAACATTTCTGATCTCTAGGATGCAGCCATATTCCGCAAACCTGTTTAGAGGGAATGGAGTTAAGAAAGTAAATTCTTGATAAGCTGTTTCCCTGACCCGCTATCCCTGCTCCATCGCTATACCCCCATGTTGTGCCTTGAGGGACTTCTGCTTTCTTGTCTGTCCCAGGGTCTATGGCTGCAATGACACCACAGGCAATGCTTGTGTGAAAACTCATCTTAATGTGTAACTGTTACCATTTATTGTACTGTACTCAGTACTTTATGTGCATTATTAACTCCCCAATCCTTCCAACAAACCAGAGAAGTAGGCACTATTATTGTACCCATCCTACAGATAAGGAAACTGAGTCACAGAAAGGTTGAGTTATCTGCCCGAAGTCAAACTTCCTCCAAGGCTGGAGCCAGAATATGAACCCAGGCAGTTTGATTCCAGGGCCCACACTCTTATAAAACAAGTTTTAGAATATATATCAACCATTTAACAAAAGGTTGGTCCTGGGGTGCCTTTAAATAGGCAGCCTCTCACACGCTAAACCTAGGGGCCAGAGGGACCCTGAACCTTACAAACGCACCTGGAAGAGCCCCGAAGTAAAACCACAAATCCTTTCCACCCAACCTCCCTTGATGCTCCTAACTCCTCGCTTACCCTTTGACAGGATCTCCAAGGCACATGCCAAACTGTCGTGTGCCTGTCTCAATGCATCTACGGATCATCAGACGGTAGCAAGGCTCAAAGATGTGCAGGGGACAAGGAACCGTGGGGTAGGCCATGGTGCACACGAAAATAGGCACGTTCTTATTTAAGCTGTCAGGAAGAGCAAATGACATGGATCTCACAGCATGGGAGCAGAACAGAGAAAGGCTGGTCGAATTTCACCATGTGGATCCCCCACAGGAAGACAAGGAGGCATAAAGTGTGGACAGCTCATAAAAAAAAATAGTAAAATGCATCTGATGCTGTGGGCTGAGTCCCATTACCTGATGCATAGGTTAGCCTAAGGGCTATGATTAAAATGGACATTCTATACATTCTAATTTGGGTAATGAAGTTCTCTAGTACCTTAACATTGTCGATGATAGTTATACCTCATATTTTTCTTTCTTTCATACTCTCCACTCCAAACAATCTCTCTAGGTGTCTTGCTGGCAGTATGGGGAAGGGCACTGGTGGTAAAAGTGGACCCAGCTCTCCAGAGGGATGGTGGGGAAAATCTCTGCAAGATCCCTGTGAGCAGCTTCCATTTGCAAAGCTCCCAGAGGATGTGCATGGCAGGCCCAGCTGGGAGGAGGGAGCAGTAGAGAGGTAAGAGTAATATAGCCCAGTGATGCTCAAATGCTCCTGTGCATTGGAGTCACTGGAGGCCCTTAAACACAGACAACCTGGCCACTGCACCTCACCCTCCCAGAGACACTGGTGCGGTGGCTCTGAAATCAAGACCTACAAGTCTGCCTCGCAATGTGTGGCCATGAAGATTCAGACACACAGCCTGATGAGGAACCACCAACCAGGCCAGCTCCTCCTGATCACAGTTCTTTTGTTTGTCTAGTAAATCCAACACAGGGACATCTAAACTCAAACCTGCCAACAAATATAAGACTGTTTGCCCAAATCTCAAAAGGATTAAATGTGATTCCCCTAAAGGAATATCCCCAGTAAATTCCAGTGTTTATTAATAAGACATTAAACGATACATGAGAAGAGGGTTCAGAAAGATTCAAGGTGAACTTAATATCAGAAAGAAAGATAAAGACTCCTGCAGTAGATCTAATGTCAATGAGAAAAGAAGGACTGCACTTCTGGCTTCCCAGGAAAACATGTTAGTCAAAGGGAGAGGTGCAAACAAACTGGTTTCAGTTTAACACTGTTTTCTATGGGGTGGGCGTAAAACCAGAACAGCCCCCTCGGGAGCTTTACCCTCAGAACGCTGTAAGAATTCTGCTGGGAATGGGAGATGAGAGGGCAGCAGTATGAGAGGCAGAAATTAGTGACTTCCCCTGCTTTTTCTGCTACCTGAGGCAGAGAGTTTGGAGCCCTACTTCCATCTCACCCCTACTCGCCACCTCTCACAACACCTGTGATGGAAGAGGAATCATAATAACCAGAAGCATTCTTACCATTACTTTTATTAAGTGCTTACTCTGCACCAGCTCATTTGAGCTTCATAATGAGTCCTTGAGGTAGAAACTACTATTATCCCCAAGTTACAGATGAGGAAACTGAGGCCCAGAGACATTAAGTGACTTGCCTAAGGTCATGAAGTCTACTCACTTTGTGGCAAAACTGTGTCACAAGCCCAGGTCTGACTGATACCAAAGTTCTTAACCTCATAGAACCTCCTTATGTATCTGAAGACTGTCCAGAATACAGCTGACCCTTGAACAACTCGGGGGTTACAGGGACTGACCCTCTGCACAGCTGAAAATCAGCATGTAACTTAGAGCCAGTCCTCTTTATCCATGCTTCCCTGGTGGTTCAGCTGGTAAAGAATCTGCCCACAATGCAGGAGACCTGGGTTCAAGCCCTGGGTTGGGAAGATCCCCTGGAGAAGGGAACGGCTACCCACTCCAGTATTCTGGCCTGGAGAATGCCATGGACTGTATAGTCCACGGGGTCGGAAAGAGTTGGACACAACTGAGTGGCTTTCACTTTCATTGATCTTTATCCATGGTTCAGCATCTGTGGATCTGACCAACCACACATTGCATCATGTAGTACTACAGTATTTACTACTGAAAAAAATCCACATATAAGTGGAACTGCACGATTCAAATCCATGTTGTTTAAGGGTCAACTATACTTCATTCAGTTCCCCTGATAACTTATTCCAATCTAATCCTGCCCATGACACCCAGCTACTAGTGCCAATAACCTGGTCAGTGGTTTGACTTAAGTTTTTTCAGTGGTGAGCTGGTAAATGAACAATCGGCTTTCTAGGGGTGGGGAGGGGAAGTCCTTGTTATTGCATTTGCCAATTTTCACGGTGTCAACACTCTCACTGTGGCAAATTTCAAGCTATCAGCATGGTATCATTAAATGGGGAAGATATGTGCACTTTCAGTTCTATGAGCTGGCGTGAATGAAACTGAAAACAGCAGTGTGCATACTTAGAAAGTTCTTCCATTTCCTCTTCATAAAGCCTCCTTCGTTCCTTGAGTTCTTCTGGAAGGAATTTAGCTATTAGCTCTTCCATTATGACGTTTTTGCTGTACTTTCTTGATGCCAAGCACTACATGGGGAACAAGGCAGTTAGATATTATACAGTCATCAGAGAAATACAAAGCACTTCTGATGTAATCAGTAGAACAGTTCAATGACCAACATACTGGAGTAATGTGGACCGACACATTGGCAGCTCATATGATCATAATGTATATAATCTCTGGAGGTTAGAGTTTACCTTAAAAAAAAACACATGCAATGAATTACTTCTATAATTAGAAAAAAATATTTTAACAAGGAAAAACACCTGCATTGAAGTTTTAAAAATGCCATAGCCTTCCTAAAACACTGAAATTGATTATGATCATGTTTACTGTCAATTAAGGGAGACAATCCTTTCCTTTCTTTTTTCTGATTATTGTGTTTATAAGCTCCCAGAATGTTCTCCACCTGGGATACGCTGCAAGTCTGTGGACAAACGTTTCAGGGAACTAAAAAGCAATTTTAAAATCATTCACCCTTTCCTGCCCTGCCACACTCTCGGTGCTTTGCTTCTGGATATTTTGAGTCTATATAACTATTTTTCTCCTCTAATTTAAGTATTTTTAAAATAAACTAAATACTGGTGATTTCATTTACCTATTTATTTTCTTTATTATAACATCTAGATATCACTGAATTTACATTATAAACCCTGATTTCAGAATCTAACTCAGGCTCAACTGTCACTATTACTCTCATCCCAAACACCCCTAGTTTATGCATATCCAAGGAGCTGTAAGGAGTGGGTGTTTAAAGCCATGAACCAGACAATGGGGATGACAACATCTGCAGAGAATTGCTGGTTATGGAAACTACCCACACAGACCCAGCAGGGGGAGCTCCTGAGTATAAAAACTGCAGGCTTCAGACATTTTTTCCTTTGCCAACGTCTATCTATTCCGCAGTGAACATGATCGGAATAAGATATTTCTCTCTCTGGAAAATGGTGCAAGTGTGACCCCAGGTGAATACCCAGAGACAGGTGGAAATAACTTCTAGCCCCTAAGTCCAGGACCCCACAGCCTCTGCTTCCAGGATGCCTTCCTAGCCACTGCCATTGCCTGGCTGCAAGAAAATCAGAGGCTTGCCCAGTCTTTGGGAGAAAGCAATGGCTCAGAAGGTAGCCTATCCAAGAAGGAGGTGAACCTCTGCTGATGCTAAAACAAAAACCCAGGAAAGGCACATATTAAAATGTCAACAGTAGATTTTCCTTCTTTCTGCTGTTCTGAATGTTGTAATGTTCCCACAACACGAATGCATTATTTAAGTGTAACGGCCATGGGCTTCTCACCTAAAATCAGGACAGCAATCCCACCTCTTTACCCAGGCCAGACATGACACTGACCCTTCCCCCAGCCCAACACACACCTTCAGGGCTATCCTGGGTGATTATCTCACTTCCTTCCCTTAGTTTAAATGGTGGGGTGCTGGGAAAGCTCAACATGTGACTTCTCTGGATCTACATTCATCAAGAGAGAGTCTTGCATCATCTCCAGCCTCTCCTCAGGGATGACAGGGGTCAAGGAACATGAATACTAACTGTAAAATGTGGCAAACAAGCCCCTAGCAGGGAGAGGGGGGGGTGACAAGATGGATTCCTGGATCTTCTTGTGCTATAGAAAATTACAGCAAAGCCACTTGAAAAGCACAGGAGGCTGTTTGTGTGATTCATTTTAGAGGACCTGGAAGCCCCAGAGATTTTCAAGCAGACAAATACCTGCTAATAATAACAGAGGCAGTTGAGGAGAGGGACAAGGACCACAATGAAGGGCTGTGAGGTTTTCCTGGGGACCTGGGGGTGACCGCTTCAAACTATGGAATAAACATGGATGATAAAGGAACACTGGAGCTCATAGATGAATGAGCCAAGGCCAGTGAATCAGGGGCCATGATGGGATTAGAACCAAGATCCATGTTTATCATCAATTTAATCCATGTTTATCACCATTTTGGTTCATGTTTACTATCATTTTGATACTTTTGTTTCCAACACAGATTGATCTCACTGCTAGCAGTTCATAAAAAGCTAGCTGTTGCCTCATTTCCCTGGAGGACTTTGTGGAGAGAGGAGGGGTGCCTCTAAGACAGGAGAAATTGATGGTCTGAGGGGGTGTTTTGCTCTAGCACAGTGCAGTGGCTTGGGATCCAATAGGATACTGTCTTCGTACCCAATTCCAAATAAGCTAAACTGATCAAGAAAGAAACAACGTTTTACCTGGGAAAGACCGTCTTTGCACAGTGGACACTTCGCATTGTGATCTAGACATCTTTCAAGGCATTTTAAGCAAAAGGTGTGCCCACAGGGTGTTGTGACTGGTTCGTAGAATAATCTGAAATTTAGGAATCAAAATGGAAGAAAATTGCAATCAGAATAAACATAAAAGACAGAGCTATTGAATGTTAAGGTTTTTTTGTATTATTTGAGAAAGTCTATGCGTGGGAGTAAGAGGGGGGTTCTTTTTCCTTTTTAAAAAACAATCCCTTACACTTTAGAAAACCATTTGCTTTTTATTTCTGAGCTGGATTTAAATGCATCAAATAATGCACTTATTAAAATTTAGGGCATAGCTAGATCATTTTATAACATTAGTTCTAGTCAGTCTCTTCCAGAGCATCCAGATTTTTTCCCTGTCAGGTCCCAGAAAAATGAAGATGAATGCCCAGAGTGTCTGATTAGATTCCATTCTAAAATACTTAGCCAACCTGTTCACCTGAATATACGTAAACACATAAACAGACACAGAGATAAATACACACACTCCCATATTTAAGCACTTTATATAATATTAAATGGAAAAAGACTAGGTTTATTTGCTAACCTTGATTCCATTTTTCATCTAAACAATGTACACAGTCTGAAGGATCTCTAAATTGCACCTGTAACAAACATACTGCCTTTTACATGGATGGATCTTTTGCCCAGGGGCAGTAGAGTAATATTGTTACTGTGCTTATTAATAGACAGACAGACACATACATAGATACATGTGTATACATACACATTCTCTAATTAGATCCTGTTTTAATTGCTTTGCAGGAACTGGCTATTTTTTTCAAAGCAATCTGAGCCTCTTTTAAAAAGCTGTTCTGTACATTCAGAGATTCATGGATTTATTTTGCTTAATGAAAGTCTCACCTGCAGCAGGACCACTGGATGGAGGCAGCTGAAGATGATGCTTCAGAAGTGGAGCTCGCACTCTCCAAGAGGACAGAAAGAAGGGAAAGACGCCAGAACAGCCTATTTTGACCTCACTAGAGTGTTCAGTTGAGAGGAAGAGGCTGCGAGCTGCACAGCCCCCTCGTGTGGCCAGGAGGTGCACCAGCAGCCTGGGCCACACAGCCAGGCGAGCAAAAGAATCAAAACATCAGAGCTGAAAAGTACTTAAGAAAACATCGAGCCCACCAGCCAGAATGAAACAGATCCAGAGTGAATGAAGTCGCTGATCTAAGAGTACACAGCCAACTGTTGGCAAATGAAAGGCTTTCCAACTTCCCCTTCCAGCCGTGTGCCCGTTCTATTAGAACAATGATTCTCAACTGTTGCTGTGTTCGAGAATCATGTGGATTGTTTTTTCTTTAAGTAGTTTTTTAGATATATTATTGACATGCAATAAATTGCACATACATAAAGTGTAAAATTTGATAAGTGTTGACACATGCACACACCTATGAAACCATCTCCAAGATCAAGATAATCAAAATACTTGTCACCCCCAAATGTCTCCTTGTGTCCCTGGGCAAACCCTCCCTCTTGCTCCTCCCTAGACCACCCTCCCCCATCACCTGGGGAACTTTTAAAAACTAAAGAGGCTGGACCTCACCTACGGAGATTCAGATCAGTTGGTCCAGGGTAAGAGCCAGGCATCAGGATTTTTAAAGCTCCCTGGGTGGTTTTAATGTGCAGCCAGAGTTGGGAGTCACTGAATTTCACAATCCTACTAACCTCTGCATGGACAAATCTCCATTGGTATCTAAACCTAATAAAAACACAGACATGGCAAAGTCTCACTTGATAAAGTTGCAATTCAGGAGATTTGTTATTTTTAACAAGCCAATGAAGGTCTGGACCTGGGAAGAAGTTTTTCATATATTTACTGTTTTCTATTTCAATGTTATCAAGGTATTTAAAAAGTAGTTAATGTGTCTAACTGAGTTAATAAATTTTAGTTACTAAATTGACCAAAAAGTATAATTAGTTTTCAAAAAAAGTCTTTAATGGAGGTCCTAACCAGTGTACTAAGGCAAGGGATAAAAAAGTCTGAAGACTGAAAAGGAAAAAAAACAAAGCTGTTGTTATTCATAAATGGTATGATGAAGAACTTAGAAAATCCAAAAGAATCTTAGAATGATTATTAGAATTAATAGGAATTGAGATAATTAGCAAGAATGCTAGACAAACACACACACACACACAACTGTAGTTCTACATACCAACAAGAAGCGTGAGAGAATACATTTTTTTAAAGATGACATTAACAATTGCTTTTGAAAATCAAGTGCCCATGAGTGAAGTTAGAAAAAGACAAATATAATATGGAATCGCTTAAATGTGGAATCTAAAAAAAAAAAGTAGAAATGAACTTATTTTAAAAACAAATAGAGTCACAGACATAGAAAACAAAATTATGGTTACTGGGGGTAAGGTGGGGAGGAAGATTCGGATTGACATATACATACTACTATATACAAAATTGACAACTAATAAGGACCTACTGGGGGCTTCCCAGGTGGCACTAATGGTAAAGAACCCACTTGCCAGTGCAGAAGATGGAGGAGACACGAGTTCTATCCCTGGGTCAGGAAGATTCCCTGGAGGAGTGGCAACCCACTCCAGTATTCTTGCCTGGAGAATCCCATGGACAGAGGAGCCTGGCGGGCTACAGTTCACAGGGTCACAAAGAGTCGGACACGACTGAGCGACTTAGCACACAGCATACAAGGACCTACCGTATAGCAGAGGGAACTCTACTTAATACTCTAGAATGGCCTATATGGGAAAAGAATGAAAAAAAATGGATACATGTATACGTATAACTGATCCACTTTGCTGCTGAAGTTAACATAACATTGTAAATCAACTATGCTCCAATAAAAATCTTTTTAAAAAGACAACAAAAAAATGAAAGAGAAAATCAAGTGCCCAGGAATAAATCTAACAAAAGTTTATGAGACCTCTATTGTAAGAAACTGCAAACATTTCATTGAAAGTAAAAGAAGACCTAACTAAGTCCCAATGAAAGACCCCAATGGGTTATTTCACGTGTTTGTTTGTTTTTGTGGAACTTGGCAAGTTGATTTCTAAACTTCATAAGGCAAGGCAAAGTGCCAAGAAGAGCCAAGACACTTTTGAAGAGCAGCAACGTGGGAGAACTTGCTCTACCAGACATGAGAATTTATTATAAAACAGTACTGATTGAAAAGCAGTAAGACTAGCACAGGAACAAACAGATCCATAGAATAGAATACAAAACCCAGAAATAGATTCAGACCCAGATTCTTGATTTTTTAAAATGTGGCACTTCAACACAGAGAGAAGATTTTCCATACATAAATAGAATCCTCAATAAATGCTATTTGGGATAGTTGGTTATCCATAGGGGGCAAAGAAGTTGGACTGATTCTCACACCATACACAAAAAGCAACACCATGTGGACTGTAAAAATGAATGTGAAAGACAAAGAGTAAAGCTCTTAGAAGACAAGATAGAATATCTGTATGACCTCAAGGGGGAGAAAAGATTTCCTAAACAACACATACACACACACACAAAACACTAACTGTAAATGAAAAGATTGATCATTGTTGCCATATTAAATTTAAGAACTTGTTAGTGTATTGAAAGATGCCATTAAGAGACCTTTCATGTTGAAAAATGTCTTTATTTAATAAGCCTCACAGAATGACTTTCTTCCTTAAACTATGTGCATGTACAACTTTGATAAAATTTAAAAACCAAATTAAAAATTAAAGGCCATTAACAGGGGAAAAAACGAGAAAGGTGCCATTAAGAGAGCAAAAGGCAAGCCACGGAGTGGGAGAAGATATTTGCAACACAGGTGACTAACGAAGGATTTGCATTTAGAACATACATAGAGCTCCTACAAGTCAGTAAGAAAAAGAGAGATAACCCAATTGAAAATGGGGAGAGTTATATATATACTTCCTTGGTGGCTCAGACAGTAAAGAATCTGGCTGCAATGCGGGAGACCCGGGTTCAATCCCTGGTTGGGAAGATTCCCTGGAGAAGGGAATGGACTCCAGTATTCTTGCCTGGAGAATTCCATGGACAGAGGAGCCTGGCAGGCTGCAGTCCATGGGTTTACAAAGAGTCAGACATGACTGAGCAACTAACACACACATATATACACTAGTAAACATAAAAACTGTTCATAGTAACATTGTCTGTAATAGTCCTAAACTAGAAACAATCCAAATAGCCATCTAGAATATAACTGATTTTGTTAGATTCATACAATGGGACACTATACACTAGTGAAAATGAACAAATTTCACCAACATGCAATAACATGAATAAATCTTCATCCCAAGGAAAAGAAGTTACAACATAAGAATCCATTCTGGATAATTCAACTTACATTAAGTATTTTTAAACAGGAAAAAATGAAATTGCACTGTTTAGAGATACATACAAGAGTGATAAGACTTTTTTTGAAAAAAAAAAGAAGAGATAAAAGTCAAGATAGTGATTTTAGGGGCATTTGGCGGGGGTGGTGACTTAGAAGTGACATATGGGCAGCTTCCGAGTCCTGGTAACTACCGTTTTCTTTCTTGGGCTGAAAGGGATTGCATGAGTAGCCTCTTTACAGTATTTTATGAGAATCCATTCCTATTTTTATGTACTTTCCCACTGTGTCTATTTCACAATTTAAAGTATTTCTCAAGATTGTGACTTGCAGGCTGACTTTGTGAACCACTGCTGTGATCTAACCACTAGAAGCAGCCAAGACAGACGATCTCATTTCCTCAGTAATTTGAGACCTGTGAATCTGAATGCCTTTTATGCATTATTCGATGACACTAATGATGAAGACTGATTGATGAACCTGTATCTGTAAAACTATTTTTCCTGAGCATTTCAAAATTGGGCCTTTTGTTCACTGAAGAATGTAATTCACATACAAATAATAATGATATAGTTGGCCAATTAATTGCAATAATACTGACATTTAATGAGCAGATGAATGTAGCAGACACAAAAGGATACAGCAACTCTTAGCAAGAGCTATGATTAAAATGCCCCTGATCCGAGTGGTCACAAACAAGAATGCTGCCACAGATGTTGCATAATTATTGCTCTGAAATAATTCAAGGTTCAGATGCTTAGAATATATCATCTTTCAATACTCAACCCACTTCTATTCAGGCTGACTGAGTAAAGAGACTGGGAACAGATGGAATGCATTTCTCTTGCTATCAGGAATGTGTGCATTGCTGTTTTTCATATAAATTAGCTTTATATAGTCATAGGCAGTAATTAATTGGATTAGCTCTATTTTACTGTGGAGGAAATTGGCTCAGGCAAGTTAAATAACTTGCCCAAGGCCACACAGCTAGCTAGTAAATAGCAGCACTTGGGATGTGAAGTCACACGTGATTCTCAAGCCCATCTTCCTTCTCCACTAGATGACACAGAGATGACTGTGTGTGAATCTAGATCTTGGAACAAACACCATCCGTGTACATGTAGATACACACACTCACACACAAACACACCCTTTTCTCCCTCTCTCTCTGTCTCTCTCCCTTCCCTTCCCCACCACCAGAAAGAGCAAGAGAGAAACTCCATATATAGAGAGATAGAGTTAGAAATAGATATATACTCAAATTCCTCTCCCTTTTATTTATCACTTTAGGAATGATTTCAGAAAACACTTCAGGGAGGCATTTATAAATCAGTGTAGGGCCAGATTTTCTCACAAGAAAGCATTTTACATTGTCAGGGTGATGGAGTAAACAATAGTAATAATAAATGCTTTCAGTTAGATGTCAGCCTGGATAAAATGTTTGGCTTGTCTGGAAATAGCTATCTTTTCCCACCAGTTACATCCTTGTATTGTGCTCTTGTGTGGCTATCAAATGAGAGCAAAGGGGGAACAAGGAGGAGGGAGGGGGTGGAGGGAGAGAGCGAGTGAGCAGTGAACTGACTCCATAACACCCAGCTACTTGAGCAGCTCAAACTAGGTTAAATATAAAGCTTTTCGTTTCAATGGACAAAGGGGCCACTGGGCCATTAGGTAACTGGTTCAAATATCCAACATTCCTGCTCCACAGTGGGCCTAGAGGTGACCCCAGGGCAAGGGTATCAGGAGCAGGTAAATCTCAAGGGAGGACTGGCAGTCATTAAAGACGGAGGAGGAGAGTTCTGAGGTGTTGGAATCAGAGAGCAACTTCCCCCAGCAGACCTTGTTCCGTCCGTTCAGCAAGGGGGACTCGGAGACTGGGAAGTTTTTCATTAGCTCACCCTCCAACGGTTGTTCCGTTCACTCTTTCCACCATTTTCCCCTGAGGAGTTTATAAGCAGCTCCTGATTTTCTCTCTAGACTCAGAACAGATCAATTCCTACTCTAACTCGTCTTCAACCAAGACAGCATCACGGCACTGGATTTTATTCTTGAAACCTGCACAGGAGGTACACGTGTAGTTTCATGACCTGGCAGATTGCTTGAAAATATCTCTCACCATAAACCCTCTCCACCAAAGACACAGGACAGTCATGACAGAACCTAAGAGTAATTCTAATCATGATTAGAAAAATAAAAACACTACAGGAAACAGGAACTTTTTCAGGACTGCAATAATTCAAACTAAAGCATGTATCTGAAATGGCCTCTGTCAACATGTGATTTCTGACTTGGAGACAAGCCCTGCTGGAAGGGGAACCACATGTTTCTGAACTAGAGCTCCAGTTTTAAGAGCCTTGAGATCAGAAATGTTCTCTAGACTTGGCAGGTTTCTTTCCACCATCAAGCAGCTCCCGAGTGTCCCCAGTGTAACTCAGCAGCCCATACAATAGCTGCTCCAGGCAAAGATGGGTTTTTGCTTTGAAGTCTCATTTAGAACAGAGGGGCAGGATAAGGGAAATAATGGCTTTTCAACTCAGAACGAGCAAACTCGAAGGGGGTCTTATCCTCTTGGTGTTTATTTCTTGGACCAAATTTCTAACCCTTCTCTGAAGCCCCCCGTTGAGATCAGGGACAAACAAGATGAAAGGGAGAAAGCAGACGGAAGGGAACAAAAGAACTTCAACCTCAGAATTCTTAGCCCTCAGGGAAAACACAAACAGGATGAGTCTGCGTGTTTGATTTTGCATCCCCGGGATGTCGGGAGGTGTGTCCAGGAGGATAAGCTGAATCAAGTCTATCAAAGTCTGACATCTGAAAGACCCTGGCTCTCATCGCTGGCTGAGCACCATGATGGCGTTACCTGTGGGGGCCCATGCCTCAGCTTGGAAAGCAGAGCTTGTCTGTCTCACACCTTGGCTCTGGTTTGACCCACCTGCTACATCGTTGTGAGGCGGAGGGGGCACAAGGGACCGGGTTATTCAGCCAGTCCCACCCTCACCCACTCCACCTAGAACTCTGACAGTATATGCAGGGCTTGCTTCAAGTGCTGCTACATTCCTTATCAAGTCTGTCTGAGCTTACAAGCAAATCTGACAATTCTTTTTTTTTTTTTTTTTTGAGAGAGAGAGAGAGAGAAAGTACGTGTTCAGGTAACAGCTGCCTCACTCATTTTTATTCAGAGGACAAGAAAAGTCACTTTGAGCAGTGACAAATGCCTGGGATTGACATGGAAGGCATATGTACTTGTAAAGGGCAAGAAGACGTCTGAGGGGCCTCCGTTGGCTGCATCCATCTGTGTGATGGACCAAAAGATTTTTCTTGACATCTCTTGTCTTGGTTCAGCCATCTTAACAAATTTTGTGCAAATATCTCAGCCTCCTTTTAAACCTCTTTTGCCAAGGGGAAGGCACATTTGAGAATCTACTGACAGCTGTGGACCTTGTCCTGGAAAAGTCTCTCTCTCTCTCTTTCTCTCTCTCTCTCACACACACACACACATACTTTTACATATAACATCAGGGAATTCATACATCTACTAGAATCCATACACAGAACCCCCTCAGGGGTCAATGGACCTAAAGCTAAAGAACCTCTGGTCTAGGAAAAAAAGTTAACATTTATTGAGTACTTATGTCAGGCACTATTCTAAGTGTCTCAAATAGATTTTCTCAATTAATCATAACAACACCATAGAACAGGTACCACTGTTCTCTGTTTTACTGATGAGAAAACAGTGGTGGAGAAAGTCACTTGCTCCAGGTCAAACAGCCAGTAAGTGGCACAGCCTGGGTGGAAACCCAGGCCATCTGTTTTTGGAAACCTCCTCTTAGCCACAAAGCTACTGTTGTGAAATGAAACAAGTGAAAGTCATTTGTTTTTGCAGACCATGACTGTAGCAGTTTCCTATTTGTTTATGTTGCGGGGTGGGGAGAGGCATGTGTCTCCAGAGATCTGAGAAAGTAGAGACAATGTGGCAGTGGGTGGAGGAGAGACTCCTAGCCAAGTCGTACATGCCCACTACTGACTACTGCACAGGCAGGTACAGACCAAAAATGAGTCCAGCCCTCTCCTTGGCTTCCAGAGAATAGGCCTGTGAGGCTGACACTGGCACTCATGCTTTGAGATCTTGATCTAGTAGCCAGCAGAGATTAGTTCCAGGGTCCCAAACTTAAAGAGAAGCCAGGAAAGTGATGCAAATGTGAGAGGAAGGCAGTGGCCGAGGGAGGGGGGCCATGACCAACTGGCCTGGCCCTATGAGTGTCCTGTCTCTAAACATTCACCTTAACAACAATCCCCCAAATCCCATGAGGGCCAAACAAAAGACATCCAGCCTGTGGACTGTCAGTTTGACCTCTGAGTAGACAGTTTCCTTCCTGCTCTCTAGGTATTTCCAAGGCAGGAGTGTGGGGCATGTGATCTGTAAACAAGGGACACAAGCTCGCCCATGTGACAGTCAGCGTGACTTCCATTTTGTTAGAACCACGCTTTTCTGTGCTAACCAACCAAGCCATAGGTCACTAGCAGAGAGGTGCAGACACCAGAGGGGAAGACCTCTCGGGCAGTAAGCGACAGGACACCTCGCATACCTCATACAGAGGGAGCATTCAAGGTCGGAGGCGTCAAAAGATGCCAGCGGGGCACTGAGCACAGGCCTGGCCCTGGGGTCGGTGGAAGGATCTGTAATGTAGAGAGCAGAAGTCAGAGGGGAACCAACCTTGGTGTCACAAGACAGCACTTCTAAGGCCAAAGAACCCAATTATGTTTTTCAGTCGGTCCCTCTCATCACCTCCCCGAGAATTGATTTAGTGACCAAGTGAGTTACTGAGACTGGGGTACCCTGATACAGGCACGTGGAGGCTTCCAGCAGCCCCAAAGAAAGAGACGTGTAGGTCAGGAATTGTCTGGGAGCCCTGGGGGGCTTCATTCAAATGGAACAGGCACCTCACTCTTGACAAACAGCTGCAATGACTCCACGGACTGAGCCAGGCCTTCATAGCTGACACTGGATCTTGGCACTGGCAGCCACTTTTGGAAAGATACCAAGCTGCAGCTGCTGCTTGTCAGATGCCTACCTACGGGGACACAACTGGGAATGAGCAGGATGAGGCCTGATGGAGCTGCCCGGGTCCAGCCTCCCTGGAATGGGGAAGGGGGTGCAGAGAGGCGGGCCTGGAAGGAAATGACACCATCAAGGGCGTGAGATGTCGTTACTTGATGCTATGCTTGCCCATAAGCCCTGGCTTTCCCTTATAATTCATATGGGGCACCGGCAGGATGCTAGGAACTGCTTGCTCTCACAGAAACCCCACAGCCACCCTAGAAGTGGCAGAGCTGAGGAGCCATCACGTGGAGGGCAGGAGCCTCCACACACTGCTGAGCCCGGGTTCCCCTCCAAGCCCCCACCTCCCTGGGTAGAGTCTGCACCTGGCTTAGACGCTTTCTTAGGCCTCTCTGTGTCTTGGGCTTCAATTTGGCAGTGCTTCCTTTTCTTCTCCTGGCATTTGCCAGTCTTACTGGAGGCAGCTTGGGAAGAGGCAGCGACCCCCTTCTCCTCCTCCGCTCCAACCGAGTCTTCCGTGTGGTCCTGCGGCCCATCCCCTGTCACAGTGACCAGGTTCATCAGGCTGCCCCCCTGACCCCTGGCTGCTGCTGCCTCCTGACTGGAACAATGTGGGCGCTCGGGCGTTTCCTGGAGGAAGAAAGAGCCAAATGTCAGGATCTACTGGGGCCCAACATCGTCCTCTGGTAATTGTCTCCAGAAGGGACGAGGAGAAAATACTGTCCAGTCCTGACCATCTAGAGGACAGGTAGCTTAACTGAGTGGCAGTCATAGGGGACAGAAGGCCCAGCTGGGGCAGAGTAAGGCGTGCAGGGAGACAGTCCTTGGGCATCAGTGAAGGCGAGGTGCCAAGTGCAGCACCGGTCTCCGCTCCTCTCCAGTCAGTCCCCAGTCACCACCTGAGGGACACCAATGCACGCAGTACGGTGAGGGTAGATCCTGCCACTCGGCCCTTCCTCTCACCCTCACTGCCATTCCCAGCCATCATCCAGTCCCACACCCAGCTTCCAAAGAACTTTCAGGAAGGTTCTGATGCAAGTGCACAGGCCTGCCGAGTGCCCTCACACTCCAGAGCTATGCTATACTGGTCAAAGGATCTAGGAACAAATGAATTCTTTCACTAGATTTTGGGCAAAGAGTCTGAAAAAGAGACACGATCATCTGGCAAAATGATCAATAACATCTCTAGCCTTTGCAAGAATTTTTGTCCAGGAGAAGGATCTAGGAAAAAAAATCCAATGACAAAGTGTTTATGCAGGTTTAGCTGGAAAATCCCTCTCTACTCTACATTCAAAGTGCATGGGTCAAAATGCTCAGGTTGTTGTCTTCCCTCCAAGTCCAACCAAAAAAAAAAAAAAAAAAAAAACAAACCTGATAGATAGATGAAAAATGGGGAGCGCACAGCTGGGAGAAAATGATGAGGTGAGGAGGAAAAGGCTTTTCTGAGTCTCTAACCCAGGGAGTTCAGGGTTTTATCAGCACTATGGCACTGCTGCATCCTCAGCTTTCCACGAGGCCTCGGCAGAGCCTACACAGTACAGTGCTTTGCAAGGCAAAGTTTGGGTAGAAACCCAGTCCTTACTCCTCAGCTTCTTCATACAAGAAAGACAGGGGTGCTTTTTTTCTTCATTTCTGATTGGACTGCAATTAGAAGTCACTCCAGGCACTTGGGTTCAGTATTATGGTTCTCAATCCTGTAATAAAGATCTCAAAGAAGTATTGAAATGCAGATGGTGCTAGTGGTAAAGAACCCGCCTGCCAATGCAGGAGACATAAGAGATGCGGGTTTGATCCCTGGGTCTGGAAGATGCCCAGGAGGAGGGCATGGCAACCCACTCCAGTATTCTTGCCTGGAGAATCCCATTGACAGAGAAGACTGGCTGGCTACAGTCCATAGGGTCGCAAAGAGTTGGACACGACTGAAGCGACTTAGCCCATAGTACTGCTCTGATTTCAGGATATATTCTAAGTTCTGCCTATCACCCCTCCAGCCTTTTTGAGTCAGGCACACCTGCATTTTGTTCATTCTCCAGAGCAGAGGAAGAAGTCAGGGAAATATAAGATTTTCACCTGTCAGAGAACCAAGAAGCCATGGAGACCCTAGGGCTCACGCACAGGGGAGGAACACAGGGCAGGGATAGCAGGCAGGCAGATGCTTCGAGCTGCCTAGATCTTCAGAGCTCACCTCTGCCTACACATCTGTGCTTCTGAGCCCCAGCTTCTGCCCACTTGCCCTCTTCTTGGAAAGTTGGGGCCTGGAGACCATGGTTTTCGAAGACTCAAATCCCAGAAAGTTAACACTTCCTAAGTTGCTTCCCTCTCCCCAGCTCTACCTATGTGCTGGAAGTCTACTTATGTGTAAGACACGGTGCAGGAATATGAAATGACCTCCACTTGGGGATCAAATGAAGATGTCTTTGCACAAGGAACTCAGCTGGTGCTCAAAGACCAGCAGCTTGAACAAACAAAAAGCAGGAAAGGAGGGACTGTCAGGTCCTCTTCCCAGGCTCTGCCCCTAAGCTCACCCCAACTGAATGGCTCCTGGGGAAGTGGGCCTTTCTAGTTCTGTCACCTCTCTCAACTGGACCTGATCAAGAACTGAAAATTGAACATAATAAATCATCAACCTGGGCCCCTGCCTGAAATTCAGTTTTATCTTTAAATAGCCTTTCAGCAAAGAAGACAGCCACTAGTAACTCCCATTTCTTCTTTCTCGGAAACCAAACAAAGTAGGAAGGTGAGGGCTCACTCTCCACGTCTGCCCACAAAACAGTCAAACGAAGCGTCAGGAGCGAGCTGGGTGAGTGGAGTTTTACCTGTGACAACTTTGGTAGATTATGGCTGGTGCCTTCAGTAGCCAATGACTCTACGTGTTCCTTTAATCTAGGGTGAGGTGCCAACAGCTTCAGTATATCGAGAGAATGTTCCTGAGAGGCCCCCGGGAATGATGGTGTAAAGAAACTAAGGAGAAGCTGGGACATAAAACAGAAGACTTCACTACTTAAGTTTCTACAGGTGCTTGGGTGAAGGGCAGGGGTGGGAGGGCAGGAAGGGACAAAGGGTACGGCTTGTGGGGCCAAACCCCAGGGAGGAAGCCTTGGACCAAAGACCCCAACACAGTGGAGCAGGGATCCTCCCTTCAGCTCGTCAGAATCACCTGGGAAGCTTATGAGAATTCCAGGTTCCAAGTTCCCACACCTGGCTCCCCTGGGTCTGAAGTGTGGCCAGGAATCTGGATTTTGAAAAGGCACTATAGATCTGCCTTTGTCTCCCTAGCCAGTTACCACCACTCCGCTGCTACCCTTCCACAGAAAGATCTGCGGGGGGATTTCAAAACCTGTCTAGGAGGAAAGAGGCTGAGGAGAAGGCAGGAGACCAACATCAGCTGGGGGACCTGGAGTCGTGTCCGAGATGACCCCGTGGGTAGAAGGCAACAAATGTTATCAAGGTTCCTCTGTATTTCTTCCCTCCCTGTCTGCCTGTTTTGCCTCTCCTCCCTGACCATCAGCCCTGGATCATGAATCCCTTCAGCAGCGATGTGTTAGCAAAAGCAGAACCAAGTCTGCCTCCCTCTTCTCCCAGCCTCTCTTCCTACTTTCTAGCCTTCAGTTCCCAGAGAATGTCAAGTCACTTCAATGATTGGGGTGGGGGTAGGGGGTGGCAGGCTGGTTCTAGTCTATGGTTGGCTTCCTTTGCAACTGGATAAGCTGGGGATGGGGGTGGGGCAGATACAAGATCCAGATCTTTGACTGGGAGTCAAAGATGCATGATCTGGTGGAGGCTGCCCCATCAACCGCCCACATCCTTGCTTTAGTTCTCTCCTGTGAAAGTGCCAATTATCTGTATACATAGGTATTTTTGTATGTAACACATAACCCAGGAAGGTAGGTCACTTGCTTCTAAAACATATTCACATGTTTTCTGTTGAGACCAACTAAAAGGTGCCCCACCCCTTCCTCTAGGTAACAGGGTATTAACTGATCAGGAGAATCTGACCGAAACTGGGATCAAACTCTCTCTGGTTTGATTTTTTTCCTTACTGGGCCCCAGCAGTTCCTTCATGATGTTTCTTCTGATGCCAGCATTTTCCACGTGGCCAAGCCCTGCTCATCCTTCAAGGCTCAGCTCCAGGACTCCCTTCTCCTCTTCCTCCAGTCTCCCTAGTCTCTCCCATCCTTCCGTGTTCTCAACTGCACCAGAAGATAGTGCCTTACCCTCCCCAGTCTTGTGTTAGCCTCAAATTGCATCGCAAATGTAAGCCTTGCTCTCTAACCAGATGCTCAGTTTCTGGAGGGCACACGACTGATGTCCAATAAATACTCATCACACTGGATGGAACTGAGTTAAGACATTAGCCATCCTAGGGCCCAGAGAGAGGCCCAAAATCCCCAGATGACAGATGCCTCTGTTTCCTTCCAGTTCTAAGTTGGTACAGGAATGAGACAGGAGGTTTTCACACTGACCAGGGCTGTAAATGCCAGCTTTCAGAGACTCCTCCTTTGCTGGAGCCAAACTTGGCTCTCAGGGGCCTCTGAGTGACCCACTGGGAATCACCTCTGAAGCACTCCCCCTGGAAATTCTCCCCAGAGAGCAGTAGCAAGCCATAGGGCACCCCTAGGTACAAGGATACGAGGGCAGAGTGTGGTGGGAGGGGAAGAGAAGCAGAGAGGGAAGCTCGAAGGAAACTAGACAAAGGAACAGCAGCACTGAGCTTCCTCCTCTGCTACCTAGGACCTCATTGAAGGCCTTCCCAGTGGCTTTGGAAAACGAAAGTTGGGGTCAACTCTCAGTGAAAATGAGCATTCCATATACGAATGGAAGTCAATTTCACTTCAGCGTCAGCCTTGAAAAGGCCCAAGTGGGTCAAGAAGTCCAAAAAGAATCTGAGGTAAAGACAAACGTTAAAAAGAAACCCAGGCCTATAAGTGACAAAGGCAGGTAATTCATGCCAAGTGAACCTGGACCATCTCTGTCACATCTTTATCCCTGGAAAGGGAACAATCCAGCAAATAAGCACAGAGGGTCCTTGGCGTTCTTAACTAAGTGCCATGTCCTCACCCCACTCCGTTGAAATTTGCCTCTAAATTCTCACCCTAGCTTCAGAACTCTGGAACACTCATCACAGGCAAATGTTCGATTGTATTATCTGGCATTTATATTACATTATAGAACCAGTGCAAGAGTGTAAGGTCCTGGAGGACTGAGACTGTGGCTTATGCCTCTTTGGGTCTCCAGAGCTTAGCACAGTTCTTGCCCCATTCCATTAAGGCAGCTGTGGAAATGACACTGCATGCATGCTTACATGCTAAGTCTTTTCAGTCGTGTCCAACTCTTCTCAATCCCATGGGCTGTAGCCTGTCAGGCTCCTCTGTCCATAGGATTCCCCAAACAAGAATACTGGAGTGGGTTGTCATTTTCTCCTCCAGGGGATCTTCCCAACCCAGGGATCGAACCTGCATTTCCTGGCAGATTCTTTACCACTCAGCCACCTGGGAAATGATACTAGGTGGTCTATAAAGCGGGTGGGAAAGAGGATCAACCCAATTGACACCAAGAGCCTCTCAGGCCAACTGGAAAATGGACAAATGAGAGTAAAGAAATCACTCTCTCCTGGCTCCACACTTGCCTCTGTTGGCCTTTGCACACTCTCTTCTTCTAACCACCTTTGTCCATCCATCCCAGAACTGGATAATCCCACTGCTCCTCTCCCCCAGTCTCAGCAGTGGGTGCTGAGACTCCTGACTCGGCCTCCCAGGTCAGTGGGATAGTGGAGTAGCTCACAAGGCAGACTCTGGAAGCAGGAGGAGTCAGGTTTGGTTGCTCTTCCACCAATCATTAGATTCATGACCTCAGGAAAGGTACCAAGCCTCAGCTTCCTCATCTGTTTCATCTGTAACATAGCGATAAATGATACCTACTCTCACAGGGACGTTGTGGGGATTTAATTATAGCTTCCCCATAAAGTCCTCAGAACAGTGCCCAGTGCACAAGAAATGCTCAATAAATGTTAGCCATTATTACCATTATTACTCACACTGTGGACTACAGTTAAGATTTGGGGAAGGGTCCACAGCTTGGAGTAATTCTCTTCCACCAGTGCTTCTACTAACCAGCCCAAAGTAACTTCCCAGAAGCTTCAATGCTCAGCTGCCCCTAGTTCAATGATTTTGCTGAAGATTCCTTTCTGCAGCCTTCAGAAACCAGTCCTGTCTCTTGCTCCCTTTCTTCATCCACTGCTCTGCCAAAGCACCCTGGGACAGAGGCACCTGCGGCGCAGTGGTGAACAGGGGGTGGGGCACAAGCATAGCAGAAGTCCCCGCTGACTGTCGGCATCCCATTTCCAGGCCAACGAGCCAGACACTGAGAGAGCACACTGCAGAACAATAAGCAATAAAGTCTATGAATTGAGGATGCTTGAGCACTCACTAATGTGCCCAGTATTTCATGCAGTTAAAAAAAAAATAACGACATTCTCCAGCAACTCAAGAGTTGGGATGACTGGATTATACTGTAATGGTCCTCAACTTATATCACATATGTGTTTTATTTCTAGCAAAGAAGCTGAAGGTTGGAGTTCTGCATATGGCAGGGCAGATGGGACCCAACACCCCTTGTGAGGAGCTGGCCACCCTGTGTGGCTGGTGAAGCAGTGACTCAGCCCAAGGAAAGTTCTAAAACCACCTCACACCCGGGATCTCTGGCCAACAGCCGGAGTCTCCTCTGTGGACCTCCATCTCCATGTTAACTTATTTGGTTTTATTTTTTTGTTTGTATTCTTACTGACCACCCAGACCCTGAGTCAAAGAAACAAGCACATTCCTCACAGGCTCCTACAGAAATGTAGGAACTGCTCAATCTGATTGTACATGCCAAAAGGATGGTGTTTCTGGGTCATCAACTGGCACCTGTGTCTTGCTCCTGTCCCCTCAACCCAGGAAACCATCCACTCTGGACCCCAAACCCTAGGGAGGGCAGTTCCCTCACTCCCTGCCCTGGAGAGGACAGAGGGCTGGAAGCCCATTGGGCAGCTGGACCTGACGTCATCTCAACTCACCCTTTGGGCTTCAGCTCTTGCTCTTTTGTTCCTTCCATCAAGGGACACACAATATAAAAACTCTCTTAGCGCTTCCTCCACCTTGCCAAGGGTGGCTAAGGCTTGCGCTTTTCTGAAGTGTGCCTGAAAGAAAACATGAGCATTCAGTCCCGTTCTTCTCCACCTCTTGACATTGCTATCATTCATAACATCAGCTAAATTACTTCCTGGGTGTTCACTGTCATGTGAGGGCTTTAAAAGGACTATCTTATCCACAGCCTTATTGTGTAAGCCAGGGCTCTCCAACCCCTAGGCCACTGTACCAGTACCAGTCTGTGGCCTGTTAGGACCTGGGCGACACATCAGGAGGTGAGCGGCAGGCAAGCAAGCAAAGCTTCACCCATATTTACAGCCACTCCCCATCACTTGCATTTCTGCCTGAGCTCCTCCTCCTTTCAGATCAGTGGCAGCATAATAAATGTAGTGAGCTTGAATCATCCCCAAACCATCTCCCCCCACACCCCCCCCAACATCTGTGGAAAATTTGTCTTCCATGAAACCAGTCCCTGGTGCCAAATAGGTTGGGGACTGCTGGTGTAGGCAATTGTTCTGAAGCCCATTTTCAAGAAAATAAAACTGAGACCCAGAGAAGTGACTTGCCTGAAGTAATCTGGCTGGAAAATTGTGGAATCAGATTGAGAGCCTGGGAATGATTGATACAGAAGACTAGATTCACAACCACTGTGCCACACTACCACCACCCCCCCACCCCCTGCCCCGCCATTGTATTGAAGGAGGCATCAAATGTAGCAAGAACTCCCATTTGAGGTCACACTAACCAGCTTTCAGGACCTGCCTGGATGGGCCTTCCTGTTAACCAGTCTGTCAAGCAGAGACCTAATCCATGTTACTGGCTGAGTGACCACCCACATTCAGTGATCACTTATCAGAAGAGGCCCAAGTGAGCCAAGGCATGTGACCTCTCTAAGACCTTGAAGGCAGCTAGCAGCAAAGCTGGAACTAGCACTGGGAGCTTCCCCGCCAAGTCCTTCCGAATGCTAACCAGGGGCTGCACAAACGCTTTGGCTCCAGTGGACTCAGCTCATGTCTGCTCCCTCACCACATCTTGAAATCATATAAGAAGTTTTAAGGTTTCTCAGGGTCCAGGTCCAACTGCCCTGGGGGAGAAACCCTAAGGGGTAGGAGAGGAGCATCACGGGGAAGATGGAGGAGAAAGAAGAGAAGTGAGAAGAGGGCTGTCTTCTCTCCATGCCTGGCAGCTTGGCTTAGAGGCTGCCCCTCAGTGGCCTGCTCCTCAGGCCCTTGCCCACACACTGACCCCAAGTCTAACTTAGGGAAGGCAACAATCCAGGTTGCAGCTGCTGGGCACTCTAATACATGGACCTCCCCTTTGGACATGCCTCTGTGGGCCCTGGTGCCTCCTGGCTTGGGCCTGGCTTACAGGAGCCAGCCAGAATCTGCCTTCTTGAACAGTGGCCCCTGCTCCAAGCCTCTTGGGGGTCTCTCCCCGAATTGCACCCTACCCCTCCTTCTGGAGCTGGATGCTCCCAGCAGTGCTTGCCAGGGGCCCTCTAGAGAAAGGCCTGCCTGACATTTCAAGGTGGCTAGAGGGTGTTAAGTGCTGGGAGACCGGCAGTTTTGGGGATCTGACCAATCATACCAAGTAGCAACCCATATATTCCACCTGCTTAGGGCAGCCAGCTCAGTTATTGCACTTGCAGGAGAGTTCCAGCCCTGGCTGGGTGGCTGGAATAGGGATGCACGAAGTGAACACCTCTCATAGGAATGTTTCATACAGAAATGGTGGGAAATCCATAAACTGGGGTGTGAGGTGGCTTTGAATCAAAAGCATCAGTTCCAGTCTTCTTTCAATTCCCAAGTCCATAAAGTTCTATCATCACTGCCTCTTTGCTTAACCCAGCACTTAGGGAAAATTAACTTCTGTTTAATATTTTCACCAACTCTTCCTTCACTGGGGAAGTCACCTTTCCAATTTTATCCAAAATGGTCCACTGCTTACTTAGCCCTGTTTCCCACTGCACTATCGAGGCCCCTGCCTCGATACAGTTTAGAATGAGAGCAGAAACAGTTACAAGAGTTGTCCTCTCACCCCCAGGCAGCTCACTGGCCTGCACTGCTACAAGGCCTGAAATGCTCCCAGTGAAGTTCCTTTGGGTTAAGACATTGGTGAGTTTGAATAAACCGTAAATGTGTTCCTTGGGAAAGAGGATATACTAATCTATCATCACTCATGAAAATCTTCTTATGAAAGAGTATGAGGTTCACTCTGACATTAATGACCCAGTATGCAGCTCCCCAGTGTTTCATCTGAAGTTCCCCAAATCCAAAAAAAAGGCTGATAATCCAATATTTTCATAAGCTTGACATCAAAAGTCATTAGGTGGCAAATCTTGATCTAAAACGATATGTATTACAGTCTTCTTCCCACTTAGTGTGAATTTTCATGTAATATGCTGCAGAAATATTATTGTGTTTGACTATGGGGCACTGTCCAGAGCTGATACCTGGTCTTAGTGAAATTGGAAACATTCTGGATTCTGAACATATCCAGCCCTATGGGATTCAGATAAGGGATTATGGACTTGGCCTTGGATCAAGTGGGTTTCAGAGGACAGCATCCTGGGGCTGCGTAGAGAGAGCACTACACCAAGACCCAACGTTATGGTTCACAGAACAGACTCTTGGTCAAGCTGACCTGGAACCAGCGCTGCCCCCCCCCCCCCCACACCTCTGCAAGGTGATTAGCGCAGAGAGCAAGATATATGTTTTGCAAACAAGGACACCTAGGGTTCTGTGAGTGAAGCGACTTCCCCATGGTCACTCAGCTTGCAGGTCTAGGCTCAAATCTAATCTTCTAAACAAACTATTGACATGTGACTGAAGGCTAGTCCTGAGGAAAGCTGGAAGAGATGCAGGAAGTGACACTGTGCATCCTGGCATCTTGAGAGAGGCTAAACCTGTCTTTCTCCCCTCCCCACTCCCACCCCACACCCTACATGTTCAGGGAAAGCAGCAGGCTGACTGACTACATTAAGGACTTAAGATGGCAGAACCAAACAGCAGTGTTTCTCTTCCCCTCCTCCCAGTGTCCTGGGAAAATAATGGTGATGATGATGATGTTGGCAAATACATACAATGCTATATGCCAGGCATTGTTTTAAGTATCTGCCTGCATTAGCTCATGTATTCCTCCCAACAGGTAGTCTCCTCCTGTTATGCAGATGAATATCCTCATTTTATAGGTGAGGAGATGAGGCACAGAGAGGTTAAGTAATTTGGCCAAGGCCACACAGCTAGTAAAAGTAGCAGGGCTAGGACAGAAACTCAGGCAGACTGGCTCCCAAGTTCAAGTTCTAAAGAATCACAAAGTCCAGGCTACTTTGCAAGTCATCAGTCTAAGATCAAATTGGGACAGAACTCAGCTCTCTTGCAGACCCCTAAGTCACCCTTTGTCAAGGGACTCCCCTCACCAGCTCCTATGAAGAGCCTTTCCCCTGCTCTGAGTGAGCTCTAGTGCTCCTACCCACTGCTCCCCACTCCCTGGTGGCAGTCCTCCCTGCCAATTCCTGTCCTCAGTACAATTCCTTCCCATCCTTCCCATCCCACACTCACCTTAAACCCCATGGGGCGGAGCTTACATGCTATTTCGGCATCATGCAATGCGTCCTCATGAGACTCCAAGGTGAAATAAATTTGAGACCGGTTGCTGTAAAGCAAGTGGTCATTTGGAGCTGCCAAAATGAGAGGAAAAAAAAAACCTTGAGCAAAATGGCAAGTTATCTAGGACCTCTCTAGTAGAGACCCAAAAGTGTAAGCTTAATCTCCAGCCCTAGTATTGCCTTGCCTACCACACCCCCAGCCACTCTGGGTCTGAGCTTTCCCAACTGTAAAGAAGTCATTCCCCTGCCCCCCCCCCCCCCCCCGCCCCAAGCAGTTCCTTAAAGGGCCTGTGGGGTCAGTGGTGCATTATTAGCCACTCTGACACAGAGCAAATTCTGGCACCCTGCTTCATGGCTGTGGCTAGGAACTGGCAGCCTAGCTTCTGAGTGAGGTATTGCCCACAAGGAAACAGGCCAGGGAAGAGGGAGAAGGCGGTGGCTGGATGTGATCCCCATTCTTGGACACCAGGAAGACAAGTCCAAGTTAGTCTTACCAGCAACATCTTTGTCTACAAACCCCAACACATATATGAAGTTTCTCTTAAGAAAACAGAAATGCATTTGCAAGGCTCCATCATCTCATTACAGATGGGCAGATATGATGGGCTGGAACAAGGCTTCTGTGAATAAAGTGAGGTTGGCTCTCATCAATACTCTAAATCAGTAGACTCAGGGCTGGAAAGGCCTTTAGAGATCATCTGGTTCAAGCAACCCAATCTATAAGGAAAATCAGGTTTGAGAAGTGAAGGCATCTGCTCAAAGCCTAGCTAGCTGGTCAGAGTCATTGCTACCTTGACAGACTTTGAATCTGGGGTGGGAGACAGGTTCCTTTTTTTCTGAAGGACAGTATAGCACTTAGAATAATAGAAAGAGAGACTGGCCACTTTCTAGCACAAAGATACTCTTTGTTGGGGAGGCCCATTTCCTCTTTGAAGGGTGAAGAGGTCTTCACATTTTCACCCCAGATCCTCTGGTGGTCCAAGGATGAACCCCCAGGGAAAAGTGATGACAGTAACCAAGACAGAGGAGGAAGAGGGAAGGAAAGGGCTTTCCTGGCTCTTAAGGGACAGCTGGGGCTTCCTGTGTGGTTCAGCTGGTAAAGAATCCGCCTGCAATGCGGGAGACCTGGGTTCGATCAGGAATGGAACCTTCCTTTGAGATCCCGGCTTCAGCAGGCTCTACCTGTCTCCTTCATACTGCCCTGCTCTTCCCTAGAGACTAGGCTCCAGCTGCTGCTGTGGGAACAGGCTTTGTTGTTGTTTTCCCCGAGAGGGTATCCAGAGGGTTTGCGTGGGTGCCCATTACTTGCTCTTAAGACATCAGTTAAGAGTTTACAGCCTCCTCTGTTCATTTCCTGCAGCACAAGCCAGCCTGGTGGCAGCTGACAAGGCGCTCTGCTTGGGCACATGGGTCGGGGGTTGGGGGTTGCCAGTGATCCCCAGTCCACCTTCATCCCCCCCCCCCCTCCATTACCTGTTGCAAGCTTGGGTGAAGAGTCAACATGTGGAGACTGCAGCCCACCCCCTCCTCCACCGTCCAAGCAGGGCTCAGGGCACCCTCGGATCCCAGAACCCTGTCTGCCCAGCCCTGTCGCCTTCTCCCTGGCACGCCTGGCCAGACACCGCGCCCCACCGCTGAGCTCCTGGCAGCCGGCCCGAGCTGGGCAATACCCGTCGCTCGTCGCTGGGCGGCCACTTCCTGGGTCCAGACGTGGGGGGTTAGGGGGAGTCGTTACCCCGAGGGAACTCAGGCGCCCTAGTGCGGTCAGAGGCGCGGGGCTGCCAACGTCGCCCTTGAGGCCGCAGAGCCCACCCATCCGTCCTCAGGCGGCACGGAAAAGCTGGGCAGAGGCGGCCCCCTTGGCAGCCAGCCCAGCGTCCTCAGGGATCCCTGAGCCGTCGCCCGGCCCGTCGCCCTCTGGGCTGGAGGGCTAGGGTTCGAAGCGAGGGCGCAGACTGCGGGCAGGCGGCGCGGGAGGGGGGGACGGGGAGGGCATCTATTTCAGCCGAGGATCGTGTGATAGGAAGCGGTGACAATGAGTCACAGGGCAGCGGGGCGCGAGAGCTCCTGCCCCCCCGCCCGCCGCCCGCACACGCTCGCGGGATGGTTTCCGAGGCGAGCGTGGCCCACTTCGGTTACCTCAGCCGTTACACAATCCCGCCCGCCCGCGCGGAGGAGGGGCCGCCCGGCCCGGGCCGCTCGCGGCCCTTATGCAACCAGTGCTCTCCTGACCTAATTCCATGCCGGACCCACCCCACCGGGAGCCGCGGCCCCGGAAGGGACAACTCCCGGCCGGCACGGCGGCCCCGGACCGGGAGGGAGCGGCAGACGCAGGCGCCGACAGAACAGCCCCGGCGTTCTGGAGCGCAGGGGCCCCGGCGCGCGAGTGGGAAGGGTGCGAAGTTCACCTCCCGGTTTGCAAGGTGTGGGCAGGTGGAAGAGGGGCTGGGGCACACGGAGGGAGAAGGAGAAGGCGAGCCCGAGAAACAGAGACGGTGACACCGAGCAAGAGCCAGAGTGACAAAGATGCGGAGGGAAAGGAAAAGACAGAGGAAACAGTGACACAAAGAGAAGCAGGGACTGAGACACGCAGGAACACACGAGCTAACAGGAGACATAAGACAAAGAGCAGGGAGACTTACAGAGACGCAGAAAAAAGGGCAGACACAGAGAAAAAGTCGGACAGGGAACTCCAGAGTTCCCCGCCCCCACTCCGCTCGCGGTCCGTCCCACGGTCCGCGCGCCCTCCTCCGCCGGAGTCACCCCCAGCTCCCCTCCAGGCTCCAGCCCCCGCCCGGCCCGGCCCCGGCGGTACGGTGGGCTCACCCAGCCTAACTGCCTCGTTGTACTTCAGCAGGGCCGCCTCCACCTGGCGCTCGCGGTACAGCCGGTTGCCCTCGTGCCGGAGTTGCGACGCCCGTGCCGGGCCCGGGAACAACTTGCCAAGGAGGCCGCTGAGCACCACGTTGACCCGCAGCGGCGGCGGCGCCTGCTGCCCAGCCCGCCGGGTCCCACGCGCCCGCCCGGTGGTCACCATCAATGCCGAGAGTTTGACGCCGCAGAGCGCACAGCGCCGATCGGCTGCCCGCCCGCGTTCCAGGCACAGTTTACAAAAGGTGTGGCCACAGGACAAGGACACGGGGTCTGAGAGAAATCCATGGCACTTCCGGCACTTGAAGCCGTCCCACACCTCGGTGGCCTCGGCGGCTGTCACCGCCCCTGCTTCTTCCGCTGCCAGCGCACAGCTCCCAGCGCGGCTCCCGTCTGGGGGCTCAGGCGCCGGCTCCTCGGCTTGCGGGACGTTCTCAGCCAGGCAGCGCACTAGCTGCTCCAGCTGCTCGGCCACCAACTGCTGCCGCTCGGAGAGCTGTCGGTACACCTCGAGGGCTTCCCGGAGGCGCCCCCCAGACGCCAGGGCGTCGGCCTGCGTGAGCAGGACTTTGCACTCCGGCGTCGAGGCCTTCGGAGGCTGCTCCGGCTCCGGGGGCCGAGTCGGTAGAGGTGCGGGGCCTTCTGCAGCCGCCTCCGGGTGGGGGCCAGCGTCTCCGTGGGCCGCTGATGCCGCCGGCTCCGCCAGCTCTAAGTTGTTGCTGCCGAGCTCGGCGGGCAAGCTCAGCATCTGTCCTGTCTGAAATGAATCCATAGGGAGAGGGACACCCGTGGAAAAGAGGCGTCTAGGGGCCGGGGACGCGGAGCTGGGAGCGGCGGCTGGAGGGAATCGGGGCTGCCACCGCCGCCACTCTGCCGCGCGCCGGTCCCTGCCGCGCCTCCGCGAGCTCCATGCCGGCCGCCCCGCGCCGCCTAATAACTGTCTTGTCTCAGCAAAGTGTTATATAAAACGACACCACGTGATGCGCCGCCTCACCACTCATTGGCCGGCGGCGGGGCGATTGTTACAAAACCAGACAGTTTTGTAACAGTGTTGCGCTTGCTTCTTTTGGCTTCGCTTTTCTTGGCTTCTTTTAGCTGTTGTTTGTGTTTACACTCTCTTTATTTCCCCCCTCGCGATGTGGTTCCTTTTTGGAAAAGTGAAGAAGAAGAAAAAAAAAGCACCAGTGTCTACTCTTGGGTTTCTCCGTCTCCAAACCCTACTCCATCCCACCTCCAAACCCGTCAGCAAACAGGTCCCCTCTGCCAGCCGCTCACTAACTGCTCCCTCCCCGCTCCAGAGGCCGGTACCTCGAGAAGCACAGTCCTCCAGGTCTTTAGGGACTTAGGAGGTTTGCCCTCCCAGGGGCGACAGTGGCTGTCTGCGAAGGAAGTACCTCGGGAGTGTTCTGGGGCAGCCCTTCACCTGGGTCCCTGCCCCAGCTCCTCTCCTGCGGGGTCCCTGGCCACCTTCCCCAGGGAATCCCCCAAAGGCAGTAAGTGTGGTTACCCGAGGGCGCTTGGTCTCCTGTGCTGCGAGTGACTCCGAGCAGCGGGCCTGGCGGGCTCAGCACTTTGGCTGCGCTCGCAGAGCGGAAAGAACAGGCAGAGAAGATGCGCTCGCCGGCTTGGACCGGGAGGAGGCCCCCCGCGCGCCCTGCTTCTTCACCTCTCTCTCCGCCAGCGATGGAACCTGCGCTGGGGCGGGCGGCCCGCGCCCAGACCCTGGGGGCCACCGGCCGGATGGGCGCGGCCGCGAGCACAAGGCCTGCTGGGTCAGTGGGTATTCTGGGGGCGTGGGAGAACCGCGAGGGGAAGACAGGAACCCAGAGCGCGGCTCAGGAGAAAGTGCGAGTCCCGGCGCACTCCAGCAGCCGGCTCAACTGCCTCCGGGTCTGCTGCTCCAGAACGTAGAGTTCTGACACTGGCGCGTCACAATGCGGTGGGGGTCGGGGGCGGGGGGGCTGCGCACAGCCTAGGTGCTTGGCTTACTGTGTTAAGGGTGCCCCGCTTACTTCCAAAAGGCCAGAGTGAACCGCCCACATTGTGTCTCCCTCCCGCCCCCACACTTAGGAAGGGAGCCAAAAGCACAAATAAGCAGACAGGCTCAGAGACTTAAAGGAATAACACACTTCCCCCTGGGTCCCGCTGCTCGGAGCAGGGAGGTGGGGGTCTGGGCTCGCCTCTGGCTCAGTGGGCCTCGGGAGTCAAAACGGGCCCTGGATATTGCCTGGAGCGGTGCCTGGGGAGGAGGGCTGTCCCATAGGCCTGAGGACCTACAATGGGCTCCTGCTATGGCCGTTTCTGAGCTGAATGACCTTGAGTGAGTGATCTAAGACTCTGAGAGGCAATGTTTGGGCTTCTGAACCAATGTCAAGAATGACAGGTTATGTTGCGGAGCTAAGAACCACAGGATCCATCCAGGCTATGTCTGTTTCCACTCTTTAATCCCCCTTGAGTCAACCCCAAGGTCCCAGAGAACAGGTACTATGCAGCCATCCTTAGAGTCTCCCTCTGAGACAGGACAGGGGGAGAGGGTCAAAGGGGAGAAAGGGCACAGGCACATAGCGGGAGGGGACCAAGAAAAGAAACCGAGGAACTCAGGATATAGCCAAGAAGGCACACATAGGAAAACTTGGCTAGCAGCCCTGGCTTTGTCATAATTTGATGTGAGACTTTGGGCCAGACCTCCCACAAGGTCTTAGCTTGACAAGATCTTGGTCCTAATGACCAAGTTCCCTTTGAACCTTGAGTGCCTTCTATCCTAAGACTAGATGTCATGATACCTAACTCAACTAATTAAGTACAAAAGACTAGTCCAGATGCTATAGGAGGTGGTGACTTGGACAAGAGGGTAAAGTCAGCAGTACTGGTGGAAGGGCAGGTGATTAGATGGCTGTCTTCTTTTTCAAGGTCAGGCTTGAGCCAGATTTTGAAGCTAAGGAAGTCAGGGGACTGGCCAGGAGGCAGAGGAGAGGGTTGTGCCAGGCAGTTGGGGAGAAGCTGGGGCTCCTCCTAATTTGCTGTCTAAGGGAAGCTCCTTTTATCTTTGTTTCCCCTGTTATTCAATGGGGTCTGTCTTAGTCTGTTCAGGCTGCTATTACACAATGTCATAGACTGGGTGGTTTATAAACAAAAAAAGATGTTTCTTATAGAGAAATCCATTTCTGGAGGCTGGGAAGTCCAAGATCAAAGCGCTGACAGATCCACTGTCTGGTAAGAATCATCGTCCTGAGTCAAGCCATTTGTCTTTTTGCTATAACCTCACATGGTGGAAAGGGGCAAGGATCTCTGTGAGGTCTTTTCTAAGTGCACGAATCACATTCATGAGGGCTCCACCCTCATGACCTAATCACCTCTCAAAGGTTACATCTCCGAATACCATCACATTGGGGATTATGTTTCAACATATGAATTCAGGCGGAGGACACAGTCTGTAGTGGGCCAGCATTAATTATCTGCCTGCCTCTTCTGGCATCTGTGAGGTGGGATAGTCTGTGGGGCAGGTAAAGAGATTCATATGAAAGAGTCATGAGATGGATAATAATGAAAACCTCTTAGTTCAAGAATTATATCCCTTTGACAAGTTTTAAAACTAGATATTGGTTATCCAAAATTGTCTTCCAGATGCAGATTTGGGATGTGCTTTCTTCCCTGGACCACCTTGACAAGTCAGCATCCCCTGGGTTGACTTCCCTCCCTTACCTGTCATGGGTGGAGAGACAAGGAGAAGGCCCAGTCAGGCAGGCCTGCAGACTTGGAATAGAGATGCCCTCATTAGGTAGCCCCTCTGGGCAGCTGTGTGTGCCCATGGCTAACCATGAAGTTAGGAATGTTCAAACTGCAGGGAGCAATGGTGCAAAAGGCAGCACCATCCACTCACTGACCAGACTCCATGAGAGTTTTACATTGTATTTTCAAATCAAGACTGCCTGCAGGATGACACCAAATGGGTTTCTATTAAACACTGGAAAACGTTACCACAATGCTTCTCTTTCCTTCGTTTAAACAATTCCATTGATATTCATTGGTGAACCAACTTACAAATCTACTCAAAACTTCTTCTCCTCTGCCCTTAATAATTGAAGTTCCTAGATCATGATGAAGCTAAGGAGAGAGGAGAAATGGATGACTCTTTTTCAGATGCAAATACTCCCTTTAGAGGGCTGGGTCCTTCAAACTTCCATTTTGTGTGTGTGTGTGTATATATATATATATTTATATATATATATTTTTTGGCCAGGATCCCCTCCTAGCTAAGGTTAACCAGGAAAAAGCCCATGAATTGATCTGTCCCTTCTTTTCAGCTGACTCACAGCAAGTTTCCCACCTGAGCTCTGAGGATCCTCTCTGGGGCCCAGAGGAGACAGTAGGCAGGGCTTGACTCCAGCTCCCCTCGACAGGGGCAACCGGGCATTCACCAGTTTCACCTAGTGAGCTTTGGGGATGATTTCATTGAAGAAAGTCTTTCCCTTTCTTAAAATTAAAAAGTTTTAAAACATTGGCAATTTTCACCTCTTTTAACAAATTTGTTGAGCATCTTCTCTGAACTAGGCACTTGGCTTCTAGGTCTTCCCTTACATATGGTAGCACAGCTTTCCCCATGTCAGCTACGGGGCAAGGACTCGCCTCATGTCCTTCATCTCCTCCTCAGGGAACAACATGTGAACAGATCGTACTGAACATTGCAGTGGACATTCTGGCCCTAGATAGCAGTGAGCAGAGGGACAAGAGGAAACCCATCTGGTCTGTGTCATACCTTTGCCCTGGATTGTTCACAGAGAGGGTGGGAAGTCCTTCACTTGGGGTTAACAGTCCTACACTTGGGAAGGGCTGGTAACAGCTCTGGAAGGGAAGAATCCAGCCCTAGCCATGGAGCTGCAGTGAGGAATGAGCAACCCCCTCACCCCCACACACACTAGGGGTGGAAGCTTGGCCAAAGCATTTGCTTGTTCTTTAGTTGAGTTTCTCATTTTATAAACCGGGAGTGATCCATCAATGACATAGTTCTTACAGGAAAAAAAAAAAAAATAAGGCATGGTAGACATTAAAGACATTGACACAAAAAAAGGCTGCCCCTGGCTAACCAGAGTAGTGAAAAAAATCCAGAGCTGAAAGAAACTTATATATCAGTCCTGGTTTCTCAAGTGAGGGACTGAGGGCTAGAGAAGGCAGGTGACTTGCTGCAGGTCACAATGGGAGTTTGTGACAGAGCCAAGATAGGAAGCTAGGGCTCTTGCCTCTTTGTTTAAAGTTCTTTCCATGTGACCAGAAAGCTTCCAAAGGACACAGAACACCTCCCAAATAAATAAGAAATGATTTCAGGTTTCCGAATTACAAGATCTGCCATTCAACAAATATTTATTGAAGAGCTACTAGGTGCTAACGGAGCTGGCCTTTTTGGGGGGGGGGGGCAAGAAGAGAAGGGTAGGACACTGTTTTTATCCTCTGATAGCTAACTGAGGAAGTAAGAGACAAAGATTTGAAACAGTTAAGGAAAAATAACAAGCAGTATGTGAGAAGTGCCAAAATTGGGAGAACAGGGAGTCCAAGGGCGACCTCAAAGGAGACAGAATGCAATGTCTCCCATCTCGTAGCAAAGGTTCCCTTAAGCTGACTTGAGAGGATTTAAACAGCAAGGTTCAAGACCACCCCACTGCTCAACTCAAGGGGGTTCCCTTCACACTGGGGGCCACTTGGCCAGGAGAACAGAGAAGAAATCCAAGTAAGCCAGGTTGGTCAAGGCCCAGGAATTTGTATTTTTAAAGTCCACCCATGTGATTATGCTCAGCCGGGACTGAAGTTCACCCGTGTAAAGGATAATGCAGAATAAATTGGATAAGGGTACCCCGACCCTCTCCCTAGCTCATCCACAGCTTCTCTGGGGGTAGGCACCAATAATTCTTGTCTACACTTTACTGAAGGGAACCCCGAGGGTGCAGGGACTTTCAATGATGTGTTCAAGGTCATTCAGTAAGTAGGGGGCGCTCGGTTTCCTGCCAATCAGTAGAAACAGGAAGACCACAATATACCGTCCCAAGGAAGATTTTGCTTCATTTCTCTGCAAGACAAGTTGGACCCGCTTGGTTAGCCAGAGAGTTCATGGCCCAGAGTACGAAAAGGAGCAAGTCTCTGGAGCTGCCAGGTGTGTGGGATAGAGCCCAGGGTGAGGCCAGTTGCTGGGAGCTGGGTGTTCTAACTTTGCTGTGTGACTCAGCCCAAGCCACTTCCCCTCTCTCTTTGTCCTTCACCTATTAATAACGATGCCCCACGTCACTATTGGGATAGCTACCAGTGATGGAAAATGCACAGCGAGCTTTGTCCCGATGTGATTCCTGGGAACAGAAGGGATCCACAGCCATCTGCTGACTGTTGTGAGTAAAATATGTGCTGGCTGCCTTCAGAGTAGAGGCATTTTCTTCCCACAAAGAGAGAGGGCTAGAGGCCTAAGGCCAGACTCTGCCTCTTTGGGGGCACTGACCAATGTGAGGCTCTGGAGATCTTGGTAGAGAGCAGTCTGGTGTCAGGAGGAAAAAGAAAGAAAAGGCAGGTTATCTGGAGGGAAAGCAGCAAGCATTCATCAGAAGGAAAATATCGGAAGCCTTGGGCAGGACTGGGAAATGGTTAAAATCAAGGCTTGGATCTTCTTTTATAAATTGTGGTAAAATATACAAAATGCAAAATTGACCATTTTAGTTATTTTTAGGCGTACAGTTCAGTATTAAGTTCATTCATATCCTTATGCAACCATTGCCACCACCCATCTCCAGAACATTTTTTTCATTTTGCAAAGCCAAAACTCTGTCCCCGTTAAATAACCACCCCATTCCCCACTCTCTCCAGCCCTGGCAACCACCATTTGACTTTCTGTCTCTGTAAATTTGACAATTCTCAGTATCTCAAATAAGTGGAATCCTGCGGTGTTTGTCCTTTTGGGACTGGCTTATTTCACTTAGTATAATGACCTCAATATTTATTCATGTTGTAGCATGTGTCAAAATTTTCTTCCTTTTAAAGGCCGCCAAAAAATAATCTGTTGTATGTATATTCATTTATCCATCAGTGGACACTTGGATTGCTTCCACATTTTGACTGTTTTAAATAATGCTGCTATGAACACGAGTATCAAATATTTCTTCCAGACCCTGCTTTTACTTCCTTTGGATATATACCTGGAAGTGGAATTGCTGGATGTACAGTAATTCTATTTTTAATGTTTTTGAGGATCCACTATACTATTTTCCACAGTGGCCGCACCATTTTACATTCCTACCAGCAATGTATAAGGGTTCCAATTGCTCCATACCTTGCCAACATTTGTTATTTTCTGTTGTTTTCTTTTAATAATAGCCACCCTAGGGGGTGCGAGGTGACATAGCATTGCAATTTCGATTTGCGTTTACCTAGTGATTAGTGATCTGAGCATCTTTCCACGTGTTTATTGGTCATTTGTATATCTTCTTAGAAGACACGTCTATTAAGTCTTTTCCTGTTTTAAAATAAGATTGTATGTGGCTGAATGAAATTTTGCCACTTGCAGCAACGTGGATGGAATTAGAGGGTATTATGATAAGCAAAATAAGTCAGACAGAGAAAGACGATTACTGTATGATCTCACTTATATGTGGAATCTAAAAAATACCAACTAGTGAATATAACAAAAAAAAGCAGATTCACAGATATAGAAAACAAACTAGTGGTTACCAGTGAGAAAAGGGAAAGGAGGAAGGGCAACATAGGAGTAGGGGATTAAGAAGCACAAACTATTAGTTATAAAATAAGCTACAAGGACATATATAATACAACATAGGGAATATAGCCAATATTTTATAATAACTATCAGTTCAGTTCAGTTCAGTTGCTCAGTCGTGTCTGACTCTTTGCGACCCCATGAATCACAGCACGCCAGGCCTCCCTGTCCATCACAAACTCCCAGAGTTTACTCAAACTCATGCCCATTGAGTCAGCGATGCCATCCAGCCATCTCATTCTCTGTCGTCCCCTCCTCCTCATGCCCCCAGTCCCTCCCAGCATCAGGGTCTTTCCCAATGAGTCAACTCTTCGCATGAGGTGGCCAAAGTATTGGAGTTTCAGCTTCAGCATCAGTCCTTCCAATGAACACCCAGGACTGATCTCCTTCAGGATGGACTGGTTGGATCTCTCGCAGTCCAAGGGACTCTCAAGAGTTTTCTCCAACACCACAGTACAAAAGCATCAATTCTTTGGTGCTCAGCTTTCTTCACAGCCCAACTCTCACATCCATACATGACCACTGGGAAAACCATAGCCTTGACCAGACGGACCTTTGTTGGCAAAGTAATGTCTCTGCTTTTTAATATGCTATCTAGGTTGGTCATAACTTTCCTTCCAAGGAGGAAGTGTCTTTTAATTTCATGGCTGCAGTCACCATCCGCAGTGATTTTGGAGCCCAAAAAAATAAAGTCTGACACTGTTTCCACTGTTTCCCCATCTATTTCCCATGAGGTGATGGGACCAGATGCCATGATCTTAGTTTTCTGAATGTTAAGCTTTAAGCCAACTTTTTCACTCTCCTCTTTCACTTTCATCACATCAAGAGGCTTTTCAGTTCCTCTTCACTCTCTGCCATAAGGGTGGTGTCATCTGCATATCTGAGGTTATTGATATTTCTCCCAGCAATCTTGATTCCAGCTTGTGCTTCTTCCAGCCCAGCATTTCTCATGATGTACTCTGCATATAAGTTAAATAAGCAGGGTGACAATATACAGCCTTGACGTACTCCTTTTCCTATTTGGAACCAGTCTGTTGTTCCATGTCCAGTTCTAACTGTTGCTTCCTGACCTGCATACAGGTTTCTCAAGAGGCAGGTCAGGTAGTCTGGTATTCCCATCTCTTTCAGAATTTTCCACAGTTTATTGTGATCCACACAGTCAAAGGCTTTGGCATAGTCAATAAAGCAGAAACAGATGTTTTTCTGGAACTCTCTTGCTTTTTCAATGATCCAGCAGACATTGGCAACTTGATCTCTGGTTCCTCTGCCTTTTCTAAAACCAGCTTGAACATCTGGAAGTTCTTGGTTCATGTATTGCTGAAGCCTGGCTTGGAGAATTTTGAGCATTACTTTACTAGCGTGTGAGATGAGTGCAATTGTGCAGTAGTTTGAGCATTCTTTGGCATTGCCTTTCTTAGGGATTGGAATGAAAACTGACCTTTTCCAGTCCTGTGGCCACTGCCAAGTTTTCCAACTTTGCTGGCATATTGAGGGCAGCACTTTCACAGCATCATCTTTCAGGATTTGAAACAGCTCAATTGGAATTCCATCACCTCCACTAGCTTTGTTTGTAGTGATGCTTTCTAAGGCCCACTTGACTTCACATTCCAGGATATCTGGCTCTAGGTGAGTGATCACACTTTTGTGACTATCTGGCTCATGAAGATCTTTTTTGTATAGTTCTTCTGTGTATTCTTGCCACCTCTTCTTAATATCTTCTGCTTTTGTTAGGTCCATACCATTTCTGTCCTTTATCGAACCCATCTTTGCCTGAAATGTTCCCTTGATAGCTCTAATTTTCTTGAAGAGATCTCTAGTTTTTCCCATTCTGTTGTTTTCCTCTATTTCTTTGCATTGATCGCTGAGGAAGGCTTTCTTATCGCTCCTGGCTAATAACTATAAATGGAGAATAATCTGTAAAAATTGTGGATCACTGTATTGTACATCTGTAAGATATAATGTATATCAACTATATCTCAATTTAAAAAAGAATGAAAAAAAACTGGGTTGTTTTGTTGTTGAGTTTTAAGTGTTTTCTGTGTATTCTGGATATTAATCCCCTCTCAAATATATGATTTGTAAATATTTTCTCCCATTCCATGGGCTGCTTCTCACTCTGTTGATAGTGTCCTTATCTGAAACTTTGGCAGAACTGGGCGATGATTAGAACCAGGGTTTGGATCATGAACTCAAAGTTTCTGGATTCAAAATCTGGCTATTTGATATTGGGAAAGCTAATTAACCTCTTTGAGCTTGCCTTACTTTTTTCATCTGAAAAAACGGGAATAATGCTTATAATATCACCTAGCTTGCTATCGGATTGGCCAGAAAGTTCATTTGAGTTTTCCTGTAAAAACCTAAATGAACTTTCTGGCCAACCTAATATAATGAGGAATAAATGAGATCACATCTAAAATCTCACCACAGAATCTAGCCTAGATTAGCTGCTCAATAAGTGGTAACTTTTATTATTATTGGGCATAATAAGGGACCAGGATGATGTAATTGAAATCTGATATTAGTTATTATCAAATGGGTGAGTAGGCCAACAATATTAAATAACCAAGCTGAACACCGTAATATTACATAATACTTATTAACACTGGTGTAGCAAGTTGCAGTTTATGAATCATTTCAACATGCATTGTTCATTCAACATGTCTTTGCTGGAAACATAATGATGAATAAGTCACCATCCTGCAGAGCTGAGTTGGAGAAAACAAAGCAAAAGATCATTTCAATCAGGGCCGTGAGTGCCAAGGAGTCAGAAAGAAGCATGGGATGCTGGGGAGCACAGAGGAGGAGCAGGTCAGACTGGGAGAGGACTTCCCAGGTAGGTGGAATGGATACTGGATTCCACAGGACTACAGGGTTAGGGGGAGGACAGGGTGCTGGAGCAGGCTGAGTGTTCTAGCTAGAAGCAAAAGCTATGCAAAAGCTGGAGGTGAGAGAGGCTGCCTCATTGGAGAACAGCTACTAGTTTATTGTGGCTGGAGCCTGGAACTTAAGAGAGAGGAGCAGTATGAGATAAGCCTGGAGAGATAGACAGGTGCCAGAAAATGAAGGGCCTTGTAGACCAGGGCCAGGGTTTGGGTCTTATCCTGAGAGTAATAAGAAGCTATTGAAGGGTTTTAAGCAGATTTGCCACGTAACTGGCTTTGACTTTTAGAAAGATCTCTTTGGCTGCAGTGTGTAGAGTAGAATGTAAAGGATGCAGCCTGGGGCAGACCAGGTAGAAAGATGAACTAAAGAAGGAACCACGAGGGCAGAGAGAAGTGGGGGGTTCAAGAGACATTTAGGATAACATGGAGCAGATGTGGGGACCGATGGGATGACCTCAATTGACTGGGAATAACTCTGGTATTAGCATCATTCCTTCATTTGAGATGAGCAGTAGAGGCTGAAGAAGGTGAAATAATTTGTACGAGGTCCCAGAGCCAGAATTTTATCAGGACTCTGACTTTCTACCCCGACATCTCCTGTTCACTCCTCCCAAATATGCTGTTAGACGAGTCCCTAGATCTTTATGTGTAAATCCCCTTGCAGGAACTCAAGTCCTGTTTCCCCATTGACTGCTTTGCATCATATAATCCTCTCAGAGGCACTTTATCTGAGTTTTTCATTGGTTGTCAATGTCCTAAGGCTTCACACCTCTGAGCTTCAAGATATTTTCTTTTCCTTCCACTCCACTTAGTGTTTAAACCTCAGCCTGGAAGCAAACCCTGACCAAATCCCAGGGAGGCTCAGATGAAGAGTCCTGGACTCAGAAAGAGTGAGCCCAAGTCCTAGGCTTAGCCACGAATTAGCCATGGGATAGAATGAGTCACTTTCTTTCTACAAACGCCTATCTGAAAACCCAGGGGGAGAGAACAAGCAAATGCAGAGTCACTCAGATTCAATAACTTTGGAATCTCTTAAAATAAATTTTCCTTTAAATTGTGAAAAACCACTCTATCATCAATGTTGGGTCAAGTGGGTTTCTGACCCCATAAGATGCTCATAGATGTTAGGGATTTGAAACCCAACTGTTTGCTCAGCAGGGCGCATGTCCCTGCTCTGTAGTTGCTGAGCATGGTGTTATCAAACTTAAACTGCCGACCATCTTGGTCGGGAATGTTTGGTTCTCTCTCAGACACTTGTACTGGCTAAGACTTTTTTTTTTATTGGTTGGGGGAAGTGCAATTCTCTGTTATAAAACCAGCAGGAAGAGGGAAAATGAAGAAGGTGAATTTACAGTTTATGGAAAAAGCCCACCCCGCACTATGCCTATCCTGAGGCATTGAGGAGACAGGGGAGCAGTGTCTATGAAAGATGGGACCCTCTCCACCCAGACAGTGAGATGACACAATTTTTCTTGCTTCAAGCCCCACAAGCTAGGGGAGCCTGTGAGTGAAAAGGGGCCTTTGACAGTGCTGACTCTGCCAGGACCAGGGCTCCGCAGGGCTGAACTTCTGCTCAGCAGGAAGGATGGAGCCCTGACACTCCACCCCACTCCCAGGGGCTGGGCTCCAGGTCACAGGCTGGGCAGTGACCCCCTTGAGATGTGCAGGCCAGGTCAAGTCCAGAGACTCCCACAGGCCTGCTGGCTCCCTGCCCTCCAGCAGCTTCTGTGAACAGAGGGCTGCGCTCTTTACCCCAGGGCTTTCGTCTCCCCTAGGGAGATGGCACCCCTGTGTGGGTGCTTCTCTTCGGTGAGCGCCCACAGCCTGCTCTGGCCGTGACACGTGGTCTAGGAGGCCAATGACAGCACAAGTCAGTCCCTGTGGGCGTGGGGGGGGCTCCCCTGGGGGCGCAGGCCCTCATTGTACACACCACCACAGCATCACACCTGGCCACAGGTGTGGAAACCTCCCGGGAGGCCTTGCAGAGGAGCCAAAGCGAGATGGGAAGAGGGTGGGAAGACCCTCCGGAGACAGTCAGGCCTGGGCAAGTAGAAGAGAAGCGCCATTGACGGTGAGAGGGATTCAAAAGCCCCGTGATTCAATCAACAGACACCTACCTGTGCAGACCCCGGGGGAGGGGAGTCGCAAACTTGAAGAAGGTCTGGACCGTCCCCCTAAAGGGCCTGTGCTTTTCCAGGGGAGCCAAACAGTGCCCACACATCTCAGTGCAACCAGGAGAGCCTGTGGGGGTCGCATGAGGAGCAGATACAGAAGAGAAGGCTTCCTGGAGGGGTGAGTTTGGGGCCGGGCTGTAAAGGAGAGCTTAGGACTGATCTTCGGGGAGTGTGCCCTGCCATGCCCGCCAGGAAGCGGAGACCTCTTCCAGCTGTTGTGGCCCTGGGTCCTTCCCCTGTTTCTCCTCTCCCGACACTGATGATGGATCTGCAAAAGGAAAGGATGTGGCCACTTCTGTTGACCAACGGGGAGTGGGGTGGGGAAAGCAAACACCTTCCCTTAAGGAAGTCTGTCATCTATGTCCAAGTGTCTTCCCCTCTAGACCATGAATTAGGGCAAGTCACAAATCCTGGACATCTGTCAATCCTCAGCCCCCAGCACAACTCCCAGTATACAGTAAGTGCTCAGTACATGCTCAGTGAGTGGCTGAATAGCTAGGGTCTGGAACGTTTGTCCTGTAACTTCAAGTGGACAACCCAGCTTTTCATGACCTGAGAAGACACTTGTTTTCCTACAATAACATCCCCTTCTTTTCCCCCACCCCAAGGCTCAAGGCTTTTATTATTGCCAAGGAGACTCTGAGACCTCATGTGCACTTTAACACAAGTCCTGCAGAGACAACATCCTGCCTTTCTGGCCTCGCTCAGTCAGAGGATGCTACCATCTTTTGAAACTCAAGTTCTCCATCCTCTTGGAAGACTTCCCTGAGAAAAGCCCTCACACCGTGACCCCTCCTGCCTCTCCTGGCTGCACAGTTGAGTGGTCATTCATTATATTATAGGTAAATATGTTTGAGTCATAGAGATGTTTCATGTGCGGCCTTTTCTCCCAAAGAGATGGTGAGCCTCTTGGTGAGCCAGGGATGGTAGCCCCTGCTTTTCCGTGCCCAGGAATGTCTCCCAAAATGTAATGCAGACAGATGTGCAGTAAATACTTGCTGACAGAAGGGAAGGCAGAGAACTGATCGGACGTTTTAGGGATCCACAAGGCCCAGACATTCACTTGGACTGGGTAACTAACCTTCAGCTCTCAAGTTGCTCTAGACGCTGCAGAGGTGAGAAACAATCTTGTTTCAACTTCAGATTGAGAGATCAGGAAATCCTGGTTATAGACCTGATTCTGCCACTAACTAGTATGAACTTTGGTAAGCCAGTTAGCTGCTTTTGGCCTCAGTTTCCTCAATTAAAAAATAGGGAGACTGCTACATCTAGCTAAGACAGCATGGTAGAATTTGTATGTACCCTCCCGCATGAAACAATCAAAAGAAAAAAATCCAGACAGTATGAAGCAACAATTTTCAAGACACTATATATTAGACAACAAAGAACAGTGATCCTGGAGAGATGGGAAGCAAATGAGATAAGCCCTATGAATGACCAGCTTATTTTTAAAACAACTTTATTGAGATATAACTCATATCCATAAACATTATAATTAATTATAATTCACATTCATCCATTTCAATTATACAATTCAATGGTTTTTAGTCTATTCACCAACATGTGTGATCATCACTAATGTTAGAACATTTTCATCACCTCAGAAAGAAATCTCATAGCCTTTAGTTTTCTATTCCCTATTCTCTCCAGCCCTAAGCAACTACCAATCTACTTTCTGTCTATATATTCCCTTATTCTGGACATTTCAAATAAATGGAATCATATAATATGTGGTCTTTTGTAACTGGCTTCTTCAACTCAGTATAATGTTTTCCAAGATGTATCCATGTTGTAGCCTGTATCAGTAAGCACTTTGTTCCTTTTATGGCCAAACAATATTCCATCATATGGATATAGCACTGTATATTTATACATTCATCAGTTGATGGACATTTGGGTTGTTTGGGGCTTCCCAGGTGGCACCAGTAGTAAAGAATCCACCTGCCAATGCAGGAGACACAAGAGACACAGGTTCATTCCCTGGGTCAGTAGGATCCCCTGGAGTAGGATATGACAACCCACTCCAGTGTTCTTGCCTGGAAAATTCCATGGACAGAGGAGCCTGGCAGTCTACAGTCCATGGGGTCACAAAGAGTTGGAGAGGACTGAACTATTGAGCACACACACACATACCTACCTTTTGGTTATCATGAATAATGCCGCTATACACAAGTCTTTTTGTGGACATATATTTTCCTTTCTCTTGGAAGGAAGATATTCTTCAACTCTTGGAAGAGAATTGTTGGATTTCTTTTTTTTTAATTGAAGGATAAATGCTTTACAGAATTGTGTTGGTTTCTGCCAAACATCAACATGAATCAGCCATAGGCATTCATATGTCCCCTCCCTGTTCTTCGTTTTCTAGATTCCTTTGACTATTCGGGGTCATGTGCAATTCCTTGTGAATTTTACAATCAGCTTGCCATTTTCTAAAGAGAAGCCAGCTGAGATTCTTATATAGAGTGCACCAAATCCATAGATCAATTTGGAAAGAACTGTCATCTTAATAATATTGTCTTCTAATCCATGAGCACAGAATGTGTTCCCAAATAATTTCTTTCAATAGTGTCTTGTAATTTTCAGAGTATAAGTTGTATATTCCTTCTCTTAGCTTTATTCCTACATATTTTATTCTTTTTGATGCTACTGTAAATTAAACTGTTTTTGTAATCTTCTTGGATTGTTCATTGTAAGTATACAGACACACAATTGATTATTGTATATTGATCCTGTATTCTGCAATCATGCTGAACTTTTTAATTAGTTATAATAGGTGTTTTGTTTTCTTTGCAGATTCCTTGAGATTTTCTACATACAAGATCATGTCATCTGCAAATAGAGATAATGTTACTTTTTCCTTTCCAATGTGGCTGCCTTTTATTTCTTTTTTCCCACCTACTTTCCCTGGATAGAATTCCATTAAATTGTTGAGCTGCAGACATTGTTTTATTTCTAAGTGTAAGGGTATAAAGCACCTATACTTTCACCATTAAGTAGATTAGCTGTGGGTCATAGAAGTCCTTTGTCAAGGTGAGGAAGTTCTTTTCAGTCTCTAGTTTGTTGAGTGTTTCTATCATAAAAGGCTATTGGATTTTGTCAAATTCTTTTTTTGCATCTATTGAGATGAACATGTGACTCTGTTTTTTATTCAATCATTACAATATACTACATTAATTTATTTTCAGATGTTAAACCAACTGTATATTTCTAGGATAAATCCAACTTTTCATAGTGCATAATTCTTTTTATATGTTGTCAGATTCAGTTTGCTAGCATTTTGTTGAGGATTTTTGCACCTATAGTCATGAAAGATAATAATCTATAATTTTCTTTTCTTGTGATGTCTTTGGTTTTGGTATAAGGGTAATACTGTAACCCTGAATATTCACTGGAAGGGTTAATACTGAAGCGGAAGCACCAATACTTTGGTCACCTGATGCAAAGAGCCAACTCAGTGGAAGAGACCCTGATAGTGGGAAAGATTGAAGGCAGGAGGAGAAGTGGACAACAGAGGATGAGATGGTTGGATGGCATTACCAACTCAATGGACATGAGTTTGAGCAAACTCTGAGAGATGAAGAACAGTGAAGCCTGGCATGCTGCAGTCCACAGGGTTGCAAAGAGTTGGACATGACTGAAAGACTGAACAACAATATATATATACACACAGTAATGTGTATATATATGTATATATATCTATATAGTAATTGTATTACATGTTCTTAATTGTAAAAGTAATTGTATTACATGTGTATACTATATATACATATATATGTATATACATACCATATATAGTAATGTGTATATATATGCATATATATATAAAATGTGTGTACAGGCATACATAGAAATGATATATACAAATGTAGCATATATATAAACACGTGTGTGGGAATGTTAAGATTTTGCCTGGTGGCTCAGATGGTAAAGAGTCTGCCTGCAATGCAGGAGACCTAAGTTCAATCCCTGGGTCAGGAAGATACCCTGGAGAAGGAAATGGCAACCCACTATAGTATTCTTGCTTGGAAAATCCCAGGGACAGAGGAGCCTGGCAGGCTACACCCCATGGGGTCACAAAGAGTCTGACACAACTGAATGACTAACACACATGAGGATGATAGCACATTTAGGATAGTGGTTGTCTCTTGGAAGGTGTATTAGTTAGCATGTAGTATAACCAATTACTCCCAAAACTTAGCTGCTTAAAACACACTTTCAGGAATCCAGGCATGGCTTAGCTAGGTCATCTGCTTCAGGGCCTTTCACAAGCCTGCAATCAAGGCATTGGCCAGGGATGCTGAGAAGGATCTGCTTCCAAGTTCAGTCACATGGTTGTTCACAGGATTCCGTTTTTCATACACTGTTGGACAAAGGATTCAGTTCCTCATAAGCTGTTGGCCGCAGGCCTCCTTGAGTCTCTGGCATGTGGGTCTCCCCATACAGCACGTGGCAATATGGCATCAAGCTTCATTAAAGTAAGAGGGCAAAAGAGAGTGCCAGTGGGATGGAAGTCACAATCTTCTGTAACCTAATCACAGAAGTGCCATCCCATCATTTTGCCACATTCCCTACATTAGAATCAAGTCACTAAGTCCAACCTAATTAGAGATTTCTCTAAAGAAAACATACAGATGGCCAAGAGGCACATGAAAAGATGCTCGACATTGCTAATTACTAGAGAAATGCATATCAAAACTACAATGAGGTAGCACCTCACACTCGTCAGAATGGCTATTATCAAAAAGCCTATAAATAATAAGTGCTAGAGAGGGTATAGAGAAAGGGAAACCCTTCTACACCGTGAGAATGTAAATTGGTACAGCCACTATGGAAAATAGTCTGGAGGTTCCTTAAAAAACTAAAAATAGAACTACCATATCCAGCAATCCCACTCCTGGGCATATGTCTGGAAAAGATGAAGACTCTAGTTCAAAAAGATACATGCAACTCAATGTTCTGCAGCACCATTTACAATAGTAAAGACATGGACACGTTAGTGTTCATCGACAGGTGAACAGATAAAGAAGATGTGGTATATATGTGTATACACACACACACATGTATAATGGAATATAACTCAGCCAGAAGAAAAATGAAATATTGCCATTTGCATATCATACTAAGTGAAATAAGTCAGGCAGAGAAAGACAAATACATAATATCATTTATATGTGGAATGTAAAAAAAATACAAATCAACTTATTTACAGAACAGAAACAGACTCAAAGACATAGAAAACAATCTTATGGTTACCAAAGGGGAAAGAGTAGGGGGAGGGATAAATTAGGAGTATGGAACTAATAGATACACATCAATGTACATAAAATAAACAACAGGATTTGCTGTATAGCACAGGGAACTATATTAAATATCTCATAATAACCTATAATGAAAAAGAATCTGAAGCTATACACCTGAAACTAATACAATATTATTGATCAACTATAGTTAAATAAATAGATTAAAAAAAAATAAAAGCAGTATAGCTTTCCCAGTGGCTCAATGGTAAAGAATCCATCTGCCAGTGTGCAGGAGACAAGGGTTCGATCCCTGATCTGGGAACATCCCACATACCGCAGAGCAGTTAAGTCTGTCGTTGCAACTATTGAGCCCATGCTCTAGAGCCTGGGAGCCGCAACTACTGAAGCCCAAGTGCCTGAGAGCCTGTGCTCCACTATAAGAGAAGCCCCCACTCCCTGCAATCAGAGAAAGCCCAGGCAGCAACAAAGACCCAGCACAGGCAAAAATGAATAAGATAAAGAAAAAAGAAGTGCATCAGGAATTATAGCAGCCATAGTTGGTGAAAAATTCATTTTCACAACCCTTAGGAAGTTCCAGGTAAGGTTGGAAACTCTTGGCATCGTTTGTATCCAAGAAGGGTGTTAATCATACACATGCTCAGAATGCAGATTTTCTGGCCAACATCAATACACTTTATGATTGCTCTACTCATGAGCCACAGAGCAGAATAAAATCCTTCACTTTAGGACCAACTGTTAATAGCCTTTGGAGGAAAATGAAGATGACAGCTGTGTGCTCATTCTGCACAACTTGGAATGGTATGTTGCCCATTCTCCAAATAGTAATTACAAACTTTAAGCAGGAAATTCAGTTCAACCAAGCAAATCTGGAACAAACGCCAAGTATAGCATGTGGTGGCTCCAGTTACGACTGCCATATCCTCTCTCCCTTTCTTAAGAAAACACATCTGTGGCTCCATCACAGTTCTCTTAAGAATTGGTATGGGAATCTCACCATTCTCTCTTGTGAAAGAGAAACCTTTCAGTACATACCCCACCCATTGCTTGCCCCTTGGGCCCAGACGCACAGAACATGCCATTTTGGAAAGGTTGCTGGCCCGTGCTCTTTTTCTTTGCAATTACTTTAATCCCCCCCCCCCCCCAATAATCCTTTGACTTTCCAATTCTCATAAGAGAAACTGAAAAGATGAGGAGAGGGCAGAAACATCTAACCACGCTGTCTCATACTATGCTTACGACCTCAAGCCCATTTCCTCACAAAGTGAAGCTTTTGCAGAATTCATAAATGAGGGCCTTAAACAGGCTCTGAGAGAGTTTTAAAGCACTTCTTAAAATTCCCAGAAATAGGATTTACCAAATGTTCAAAAATAATTATGATGAATCACAATCGTGAAGAAACAGTTTTCCATCTTTATTACAAAGTTATTTTTAAAGTGTTTCTTCATGAATCATACAAAATAACTGATTGCAACACAAATTGTCATCCTCATAACTATTTCTGAGAGGGGGAAACTCTGGTTTTAAAAAAGGCAACCAATATTTTAATTGAAAAAGCTAATTTCTGCACCATAAAAAAATGATACAGTAATGAAACAATGCACTCCTCAAGTGTACATTATCTCATTATTTAATGTTACTATTCTTAAATTTTGATGCAATTCCAATCCAGAGTAAATCACTAAACTCTGTTGGTAAAAAGGCAAATTCTTCTAGATTATTCAATTCTTTCAGGATCAGAGCAATACTGTATGTCAGTTTTTGAAACTGGAGAGACATATTGATGATAGAGTCTATGAATTCTCTGTCCAGACAGGTTTCTATTCAGAGTGAAGGGACGAGCACTAAATACTCTCACAGGGACTGACAGTGCAAATCATTCTTTTGTTTTTTTTAAAAAAGGGGGAAGTATTTTAGTAAAAAGTGTGATCTCTACTCTCAGTTCCTTCTGTTCTCATCACTACTATGAATATCAAGCATCTGGTCGCACTGACACTCCTATTCTCAGGACACAATGTTCTGAATGAAGTGGAGGGTGTTCGGTGCTTATAGAACTGTACTGAGATGTTCTCCCTACTAGAGCCCTCTTCGTGTCAGCTCTTCCTCCCATTATGACCACTGGCATTTCTGAAATCACTCATCAAATTTTATTGACATAAATTATACATCATATTTCCTATTAGACTGTGAACTTCCTGAAGATAGGGATATACCTTTTAAGTATTACCTTAAGTGTTTTCTAACACAGTGCCTCAAACATTGTTATGATGATAATAACAACTCATTGTCCCCTTACTACGTGTTGTTGTTCAGCTGCTAAGTTGTGCCCAACTCTTTGTGACCCCATGGACTGCAGCACGCCAGGCTCCTTTGTCCATCACTATCTCCCAGAGTCTGCTCAAACTCATGTCCATTGAGTTGATGATGCCATCCAACCATCTTATCCTCTGTCACCCCCTTCTCCTCTTGCCTTCAATCTTTCCCAGTATCAGGATCTTTTCCAATGAGTTAGTTCTTCGCATCAGGTGGCCAAAGTATTGGAGCTTCAACTTCAGCATCACTTCTTCCAGTGAATATTCAGGGTTGATTTCTTTTAGGATTGACTGGTTTGATCTCCTTGCAGTCCAAGGGATTCTCAAGAGTCTTCCCCAACACTACAATTCAAAAGTATTGATTCTTCAGTGCTCAGCCTTTTATATGGTCCAACTCTCACATCCATACATGACTGACTACTGGAAAAACCATAGCTTTGACTAGACAGACCTTTGTTCTCAAAGTGATGTCTCTGCTTTTTAATATGCTCTCTAGGTTTGTCATAGCTTTTCTTCGAAGGAGCAAGTGTCTTTTAATTTTGTGGCTGCAGTCACCATCCTCAGTGATTTTGGAGCCCAAGAAAATAAGCCCTTACTATGTACCAGGTCCTGCATTCTAAGCACTTTATGTGATTAACTCAACTGATTTGTCACAGTGACCCTATGTGGGAGGGACTATCCTGATTTTACAAATGAGGAAACAACAGGTCGAGTAACTTGTCCAAGACTATACAGGTAACTTAGGTACAGACACAGGATTAGAACCCAAGCAGTCTAGCTCCAGAGTAATGCTCTTAACCTCTAAATAGCACACTCTGCTCCCTAGAGTAGATGTTCAATAATTTTCAAGAGAAATATTTGAGTTTTCTCTAAGCACATTTTCAACTTAAACATATAAATGAACAGTCTTTCAAAGATACTGCCCTGGGAAGCTTCTATTGCTCAAAACCTTTTGTAATTCCTTCTTTGGAATTGTTTTCAAAGCCAGTTTATGAATTGCAGAAGAAAAGTAATCAATACATTGTGATCACAGGTCATTTTAACTAAAGACAGTGTCATTCAGTATGATGAATACCTTATTTTCCCAACAAATAACAAAGATACACTGGTTCAAGCAGGGCTTGCTCTATTCTTGAGGCTTACCTGCCCTTCAAAACCAAACAACCCCAGGATCACACAAAACTGTCCTCAGAGAGAGAAAAGGGGGCTTGGGAGGTGGGTAAGTATGGCTCACCATGGATGGGCTCAGTGCTTAAAGAAGGTGAGAGACGGAGGAAAGTGCTATGGATACCCAAGTCACGTGCCAAGGCAAGAGTTTGAAGGCTCTCTTCTCTGTAATGCTCATTGACCAGGTGGCCTAACCCTAACTTTGTGAAACCTTTAAAGAATGCAAGATAAAGGACACATAATGAGGAAGCTCAGGTGAGGTCTGGGATGCTGCCTAGGAAGAACAGGCCTTTCTGGGATTTGAGAGTGAAACCATCGTGAGTCAGAGGACACAATAGACACTCAGGAGACAGGACCACCTGCTCAGTAAAGGGCATCAAAGGCAAACTTGATCTGTTTCACAGGTCTGTCTAGAGCTGGGCCCAGTGAGCTTAAAAAGTACTAAATAAATAAATAAAACTGAAAAAAAATGAAAATTAAAAAAAAAATAAAGTTAAAAAAAAAGTAAGGGGCAGGAGATGGTAGGATGGAAAAGATATTTGCTCATGTACCATTTATTTATCCATTGAGCACATGAGATGTTTAAAGAACTGTGAGAGACAGCTGGAGGAGCTACAGAAAAGAAAGTCATACAGTTCCTGCCCTCAAGCAGTCTGTGATCCCAAGGGACTCCAAGGCTGTGCAGAACTTCTGTCTTGTTGCTAAGATATAGAACAGTGAGAGATGTCCTTCTCTAGACTTGCCACATCTTCTCTCTAGCACTACCATCCTTGGGGGTGGAAGGTGGGAGCAATCCTCTCTGGAAAGTTCCCTTTCAGTCTTACAACTCTACTTAAGAGGCTGAGAATCAGTGGGGTTTTTTGCTGGCTTTTGTTTATTTGTTTTGGCCATACCACACTTCTTGCAAGATCTTAGTTCCCCAACCCAGGATTGAACCCGTGCCTTAGGCAGTGAAAGTACATAGTCCTAACCACTGGATCACTAGGGAATTCCCAGAACCTGCATCTTCAAGCATGGCCTCAGAATCCTTTAGATTTTACAAGGGATGCAGGAATAGTCTTTCAAAAGATTTCCCTATGTGTTCCTAGTTCATTGGAAAATTTTAAAAATCTATATTCAATTTTCCAATAACTTACTGTGATGATTTAATTTATGTGTCAACTTGACTGACCTAAGGGGTGCTCAGATTAAACATCATTTCTGGGTGTGTCTATGAGGGTGTTTCTGGATGAGATTAACATTTGAATTGGTGGACTCAGGAAAGTAGACTGCTCTCCCCAGTGTGGGCATCATCAAATCCATCAAGGGCCTGAATAGAACACCAGGTAGAAGGAAGCATTCATCCCTTTTGCTTCTTGTCTGCTTGACTGAGCTGGGACATTGATCTTCTGCCCTTGTACTGAGATTTACAGCACTGGCTTCCCTGGTTCTCAGGTCTTCAGATTTGGACTGGAATTCATCCATTCTCTAAGAATTACCACTGGCTTTCCTGGGCCTCCAGTTTGCAGACTGGAGATCTTGTGACTTCTTACTTCCATAATATTGTGAACCAATTCCTCATTATATTATATTATACACACATATCTATCTGTCGATCTATCTTATTGGTTCTATTTTTCTGGACTAATAGAATTTACCTAATACATTCGCATATTGTATAAGGTAGTGTTATTCCAACTTTTTTTTCTTACTAGGAGTTGAATTCATTTTGTAAACACATTTCACAGAGAATATCCACACTTAAAACATAAAACAGAACAACTCTGACTAAGGTAGGGTGAGATCTAAAGCTTCTACTTCTCAGCTCTTTCATCCATTACTGATAATAACTCTCAGCAAGCCAGGAATACAAAGGAACTTCATCAACCTGATAAAGAGCATCTATGAAGACCCTATACCTAACATCACACTTAACGTTGAAAGACTGAGTTCTTCCCCTATAAGAAGATCAGTAATAAATCAAGATGTCCATTCTCACTGTTTATATTAGCACTGACTAGAGGTTCTGGTCAAAGCATTTGGGCAAGAAAAGATGTGCAAAACTTGTATGCTGAAAACAATAAAGCTTTGCTGGGAGAAACTAAAGAAAATCTAAAAAGTGATTTATACCTTATTCATGGGTCAGAAGACTCAATATTGTTGAGACAACAATCCTTCCCATATTGATTTACAGATTTAATACAATCCCTTTCAAATTCCCAATAGGAACTTTTATAGAAAACAACAAGTTGATTTGAAAATTCATATGTAAATGGAAATGACTGAGAACTGTCAAAGCAACTTTGAGGAAAGAACACATTCAGACAGTTTACACTACCTGATTTTAAGGTGTATTACAGGGACTTCCCAGAGTTTACTCAAACTCGTGTCCATTGAGTCGATGATGCCATCCAACCATCTCATCTTCTGTCACCCCCTTTTCCTCCTGCTTCAATCTTTCTTTCATGGACATCCATAGGCAAAGGTATTAAACATAATAATAAACCTAGACCTCACACCTTACATACAAATTCATACCTTACATACAAAAAACCTCATACCTTACATACAAATTCACTCAAACTGGATCACAGATTTAAATATAAAATTATAAAATTTTAGAAGAAAACATAGCAGAAAATATTCATGACCTAGGGTTAGGCGAAGAGTTCTTACACATGATACTAAAAGCACAATACATAAAAGAAAAAAATCAATAAATTGAACTTCCTCAAAATGAAAAACTTTTGCTCTGTGAAATACCCTGTTAGGAAGATAAAAAGACAAGCTATGAACTGGGAAAATATATTTGTAAATCACATCTCTAACAAAGGATTTGTATACAGAATATGTCAAGAACTCTTAAAACTCAACTGTGCCTTCATAAGAAATTGCAAAAAAAAAAAAAAAAAAGAAAATACTACAGAGAGGTTGCATGTAATGACAATCTAGCATCCCTCATCAGTGATATTTTCCATAATTAGAGTCATTGTCAAAACAAGACAATTAATTGGCACAATACAATTAAGTAGAGGCACAGTTATTTCCAAATAAAAATTACAAATTGACACTCAATTAAATTATTAGAAAACTTTGATATGTTTGGAACAACTTGATTTGGTGAAACTATATTTTCAACTGTAAATTTTATAAAATGTAAGTATAGATTATATATTCCTGGTGAAATTTATCCTCCACATTGAAATGTGCTGTAAGTATAAAAGACACACCAGATTATTAATAAAAATATCTCATTAATAATTTTACAGTGATCATATACTGAAATGAAAACAGATTAGATTGATATACACGATGCATCATCAAAATTAATTTCACCATTTTTAAAAACTTTTTTAACGTGGCTACTAGAAAATTAAAAACTAGTATTCACATTATATTTCTATTGGATAGTGTTCCTCTAAGGTGTCACAAAGGTAAAAACTGCAGGGAGCAGCTATCACCCTGGAGCTCTGGGGGTTCAGGAAGAGAAGAGTTTGTAATTACTTAAACTTGGGAGAGTTGCTCCCTGGAGCTAAACCTCAGGCTTCTGAAAAGGGGGTACTTGCCAACTGGCACCAAGATGTCTGAGTTTGGAGGAAGGTGCCCGTGTTGCTGGAACCCAGACTTCTAAAGAATGGGGACAGATTGTTGGTAGTGTCTCTGAGCAGACATGATGAGGCAGAGTCTTCCAAGTGTTGGAAAAACTACAACCAGATTCAGCTGGTGCTATAGGAAGGCACTGCTGTTTGCAGGGTGAACACACAAGGCTGCAGTGATACAGGAACCACAAACAGACAGGAAAACCCACGGTAAGCAAATAGGCAGGAAGTCTCTACCTTCTCCTGCTTTGCAGTCTTCTTCTACTGCCCCCTATTGGCAGAACCTAACAAAGCTACAGTTTTTCCAGTAGTCAAGAAGGGATGTGAGAGTTGGACCATAAAGAATACTGAGCGCTGAAGAATTGATGCTTTTGAACTGTGGTGTTGGAGAAGACTCTTGAGAGTCCCTTGGACTGCAAGGAGATCCAAGCCAGTCCATCCTAAAGGGAATCAGTCCTGAATAGTCATTGGAAGGACTGATGCTCAAGCGGAAGCTCCAATATTTTGGCCACCTGATGTGAAGAGCTGACTCATTGGAAAAGACCCTGATGCTGGGAAAGATTGAGGGCAGGAGGAGAAGGGGATGAGATGGTTGGATGGCATCACTGACTCAATGGGCATGAATTTAAACAAACTCCGGGAGATAGTGATGGACAAGGAAGCCTGGCGTGCTGCAGTCCATGAGGTCTCAGAGTCAGACACAACTGAGCAACTGAACAACAACAACATAGAGTTGGCCAACAAAGCAGAAATGTGGTTTGTAGTGCCTTACCGCTGGCATCACAAAGCAGAGTGTGGAGTTGAGATAAGAACTTAGTTACTACCACAGTACAACTTCGACAAAGTCACTTAGCTAGCCTCCAAATATCTGTATTGTCCTTCCATCATTCCTGAGATGTGATTGGGAAGTGGCTCCACAGACAAGAACTACCATTTCTCAGTTCCCTTTGCATCTAGGTGGGGCCTTCCTGACAAGTCCTTGCCAGTGGAATGCTGGTGGAAGGGGTGTGGGTGACATTCAGGCCAATCTAAAAAGCTCACCTGCCTTCTCTACTCTTTCTGTTTTTCCCATCTATTGGCTAGTTGTCAACATCCAGGGTGACCTTGGACACTGTATGTTGAAACGGCAAAGTTAATGTTACCTTAATGGATACATAATTCTGCAGACACTCTACCTTGGCCCCTAGGTAGAAATGGGCATAGTATCCCTAGTTGCCATGAGGTCACCAAGGAGGCATTTTTAAATTTTTTTATTTTTAATTAGGGGATAATTGCTTTACAATGTTGTGTTAGTTTCTGCTATACAACACCGTGAATCAGCTATAAGTATACATATATCCCCTCCCTCTTCAGCCTCCCTCCTACCCACCCCCCCATCCCACCCCTCTAGGTCATCACAAAGCACTGAGCTGAGCTTGCCAAGGAGGTTTTTAAATCTACCAGCAGGGAATTCACAAATGCTTATCAAAACTCTACTCCCATATATATCCATTTTCCATATAAGAAGAAATATTTCTTTTACCTTTTGAACTTACAGATTATTTAGCTGGGAAAATGGATACTCTTCTCAAGAGTTTTAGAAAATTTATTCATGTATTCTAAATTGGAGAGTACTTAGCATTGATAATGCTTCTGGTATAATATTGCAATTATAACAGCATACTATTAATCTTGTTAGAAAATCTGAGTAATCTTATGTAAAATACACATTCAGGAGGAGGGGATGAGGGTGAATTCTAGCACCTCTCTTCACCACAAGAAAACTGTTTTGTGTTTTAAATGATTCATATGCCAAATTATTAACAAGGGGTCATCTTCAGTCTCTGATTAAAGTCATATGTTAACATGGATTTGAACTTCCACCAACCCCTTCATTTAACACAGGTGTAAAAGGTGGGATTTTGCTATGGGAATGGCCCTTGTGCACCAGTGTTATGGTGCACCAATGTTGCTGTGGCTCAGTCCCTAAGTTGTGTCCTACTCTTTGAGACCCCATGGACTGCAGCACGCCCAGCCTCCCCGTCCATCACCAACTCCTGGAGCTTACTCAGACTCATGTCCATTGAGTTGGTGATGCCATCCAACCATCTCATTCTCTGTCATCCCCTTCTCCTCCCACCCTCAATCCTTCCCAGCATCAGGATCTTTTCCAATGAGTCAGCTCTTCACATCAGGTGGCCAATGTATTCGAGCTTCAGCTTCAGCATCAGTTCTTCCAATGAATATTCAGGGTTGATTTCCTTTAGGATTGACTGGTTTGATCTTGCTGTCCAAAGGACTCTCAAGTCTTCTCCAGCACCACAATTTGAAAGCATTAATTCTTTGGCGCTCAACCTTCTTCATGGCCCAACTCTCACATCCGTACATGACTACTGGAAAAACCATAGCTTTGACTACATGGACCTTTGTCAGCAAACTGATGTCTCTGCTTTTTAATACCTTGTCTAGTTATCTCATAGCTTTCCTTCCAAGGGAGCAAGCATCCTTTAATTTCATGGCTGCAATCACCATCTGCAGTGACTGGAGCCCAACAAAACAAAATCTGTCACTGCTTCCACCTTTTCCCCTTCTATTTGCCATGAAGTGATAGGAGCAGATGCCAATGTCATATAAACTATAATCAGAATTCTCTCAGATATGCAGACTAGATTCAAGGAGATGGAGAGGGACTTCCCTGGTGGTGCAGCAGGTGTTAGGTTCAATCCCTAGATGGGGAGTGAAGATCCCACATTCCTTCCATCCAAAAAACCCAAAGAACATAAAACAGAAGCAATATTGTGTGCTGTGCTCAGTCGTGTCCAACTCTTTGCAACCCTATGGGCTGTAGCCTGCTAGGCTCCTCTGTCCATGGCGATTCTCCAGGCAAGAATACTGGAGTGGGTTGCCATGCCTTCCTCCAGGGGATCTTCCCAACCCAGGTCTTCCACATTGCAGGCAGATTCTTTACTGACTGAGCCACCAGGCCACTGGCCTAAACTGGGCTCATTTTGGCAAGATGCTGATCTAGAAACCTTGGGCTAATGCTACCAGTTTCTCGATGTGGTGGAGTCCTCACTGAGGCCATATCTGGAAAACATCCATCAGTGAAGCCCACCTTAGGGCCTTTGTACTTGCTATTGCCATTGTCATGATATACCCATGACTGGCTTATATTTTCATTGCCAGTTTCTCTGGACTTTCCCAATTTTTTTAAAAATAATTTATTTATTTTTATTTTTGGTTGCACTGGGTTTTCGTTGCTGTGCTCAGGCTTTCTCTAGTTGTGGTGAGCAGGGGCTGCTTTTCATTGTGGTGTTCAGGAAGACTATAAAAATGGTCCACATAAAAAAAAAAATCTTAAAAAACAGGAGATGGAGGAAGGAGGATTTTTTGAGCTAGTCAAAGGGAACAGTTGCTTTAAAACCTTCCATGCATTACAAGAGGAAACCTGGAACCTCCACAACAATGTCATAAGATTGCCCTAAATTCCTTTCTCTACTTTCAGATTTTGAAATAGCATGAAAAAACTGGTTAAATATGTTTCTAGAAAGACAATCAGCAACCTCTCATGATATTCATGTTGAGTGTTGGCTAAAGAGACCAGAGAGAATGGAAAGAGGATCTATACCAGTGTCTTCATGGAGTGGCCAGAAGGTCTTCCAGAACTGTACAACTCTGTTTTGGAAGATAATGAAGATGTCTCTGTCTTTCTCCCTCTCACCACTAGGGCCATGGACAGGCTCTCTTGTATCTGAATTCCCACTCTGCTCATTGATCCACTGGAGTGCAGATCTTCACGCCAGCTCGCTTTCCTTTCACTTGCTTTCTCTCTGCCAAGACCTCACTTCAGAAATACTTATTGATTTAAAGGGGTATTGCCACTCTTTTCAGTGTTATCAACTCCCAGTTCCCAGGCTCAAAAGGAGTGATACATAGTTCATATGTACTAGAGGTCTATGAACCTCTAGTTCTAGAGGTCAGAGTGGATTAAGGCACACAAAAAGATTAAGCTACCTGATTCTGAGATCAGCTGCCAACCTCCAAAATACTGCCCTCATTAGTTGTCCACTATTCCTGAAATTCTCACCAATTCTCCCTCTTAAAGGGCCTGCCAAAGGAATCCAACTAAGTTTTCAGGCTCTGAAAACAAAGTAGTGAAGTAGTTCACATTTGGCTTTAGCACAGTTCCTGCTCAATAACTGAGGAGTGATTTAACCTCTCTGAACTTTGGTTTCTTCAATTGTTTAAAAGAATCCTTTCTCTTCAGTGCACCTGACACCTATTTCTTGGAGTCTCTGAGCAGCTGGCATTTATTATTCAATAACATGCGAGATGGCAAGGCTGAAAGTGGTCTCTCTTCCTGTGGTATCTACATTTTCATAATAGTATCTCAGTAACTTATATCTGATGGATATTGTAAGTTTCCACTGAATCCTCCCACCAGCTCTGTGTGATAGTCTGATTATATATCTATCTCTAATTAATTGTCAAGAAAATGGTCTAAAATGGGTTTATATGACCTGCCCGCCATTATGGGACAAACTGGTGGTAGAACCAGAATGAGAGACCGTATCTCCTCATGTCTGGCCCAGTGCACTTTTCTAGAGAAGAACATTTCTGATCTCTGTGTTTCTGAACCCTCCAGGATTTATTTCTGATCATCTGGACAGAGAAAGAGAGGGGAATCCCAGGTTTTGCTCTAAGCATGAAACCGCTAACCTCACCTCTAGTTTATTACATGCTTTGTGGTCTCTGACTCATGCCCAGTGCCTTTTCCTCAACTTGGGAAGCCCCTGCCATCAGAAATCTACCAACCCTTCCCCATCTGCCTGGAGATCTTCTTCGGGCAGCCTGCCCTGACTAAACCCACACTCCAGGCATTATTCCCTTAGCATCTAAGAATCCAGAATCCTCAGTTAGTTGCACATTTTTTTGTGTTAATGGGTGAGGTTCTTCTAAAAAAGAAAAAAATGGTAGTGTAACAATCAGAGATTTAATCAAACTGTAACATTTTAGGTTATGACCAGGATTAATACTGATGAAATAAAAATTCACATTTTAAGGCAAGTCAAGAAAAGCATATGCATAAAATTTTTCTCTGCCCTCTGACCTCCTCCCTCACATCTAGTGTGCATTATGCACCAACCAGATCTCCCCAGTGGCAGAAATACCTGCTCAACCGTAAAGAACAATGTTCTCCTGGTGTGGGCAAGATCACTTCTTAGGAGACCAACATTCCTTCTTAATCTTGTAAGGGGTCATGATGACATATTACTCGATAACTCCTTTAGGAGATAATATTCCTTCTTAATTCTGGCAAGATCACTTTTTAGGAGACCAACATTCCTTCTTAATCTTGTGAGGGGTCATGATGACACATTACTCGATAACTCCTTTAGGGGATAATATTCCTTCTTAACATTGTAAGGGGTCACAGTGACCCAGTACTTTGTAGGTATACATCTGAATTATGTAAACCATAAATACATCTGATGTATAAAACCCTTTGTCTCAAAAATGGATACAATTGTTCTTTGACCTCTAATGGGCAGAACAGTTCTCACAGTTCTCTGTGAGACTGTCTCCCAGATTATAATCCTCAGATTGGCTTAAAATTTCCCATTCTGTTTATAGATTGACCACTGAATTTTTTCATCAGCAATTCAAATCTCTGGGATACTGGGAAGGAAATTTACATAGGAATTTCGGAAGCCAAAAAGGTCAGAGATTTGATAAGAATGGATAGCTCTGGGGAGTTCTGAATCTCTTGGTCTTTTTCATTTTAATTTTTTAGCTGTACTGGGTTTTCATCACTGCACGCAGGCTTTCTCTAGTTGCCGTAAGAGCTACTCTCTAGTTGTGGTGTGCAGGCTTCTCATTGCGGTGGCTTCTCTTGTTACAGAACATGGGCTCTAGAGCATGCAGGCTTCACTAGTTGCAGCACTTGGGCTTAGTTGCCCTGCAGCATGTGGGATCTTCCAGGACCAGAGCTCAAACCCGTGTCCCCTGCATTGGCAGGCAGATTCTTATCTACTGGACCATCAGGGAAGTCCTGAAGCCTTTGTTCTAAGAAAAGGAAATGAAATGGAGTTCTCTTTTCAGTTTGAAAGATGATGAGATGACTTAGGATAACAAGATTCACTTCAAGGTGATGAGCTATCCTATTTGAGCTTCAGCTACAATAAAACTAATGGTTGCAAGGACCAGAATGATATGCTTGTTCATTATATGACTGGAGAGTTCCAGGGCTATCTATCCTTTGGAGGTAAAACTCGTAAGTTCCCCAGCAAAGTGAGATGGCACATCCTGCTTAACTACAGGGGAGCAATTCTGAAGTCGTACACACAAGATATACTTCAGATATCTATGTCAGTCTACTGATTTCCATAATAGTTCAGTTCAACAAGTATTTCTCAAATATTTATTTTTCAGGCACTGTGCCAGTTGCTAGAGATGCAGAGATAATAACTATTTGTAATAGTCAAGCATTACCAAGAGTTTTGTTTTTTTTTAGCTATGTCAGACCCTGTGCTAGGTGCTTTAGAGATATCATCTCATTTCAATTTTTCCATTGCCCTGTGAGGTATTCTTATTCTCAATTTACATATAAGGAAAAGGAAGCATAGAAAGGTTGAGTAATTTGCCTAAGGTTGGAGGGACTGATGTTGAAGCTGAAACTCCAATACTTTGGCCACCTGATGCAGACAGCTGACTCATTTGAAAAGACTCTGATGCTGGGAAAGATTGAGGGCGGGAGGAGAAGGGGACGACAGAGGATGAGATGGTTGGATGGCATCACCGACACAATGGACATGGGTTTGGGTGGACTCTGGGAGTTGGTGATGGACAGGGAGGCCTGGCGTGCTAAGGTTCATGGGGTCGCAAGGAGTCGGACACGACTGAGCGACTGAACTGAACTGAACTGAGACAGCTTAGTACAGAGCAGAGGTGGGACTCAACCCCAGGTATGGCTAATTCCAAACTTCATGATCTAACCCTACACCATACTTCAGAGACTATTAAGCTTTAAGGTCCTGATGGCAAAGCTGCAGGCACATAGTCAAAGAAAGAACTTCAAACTACTATGCTAAATGCTGAGATAGAGGTATGCATATGGTGCTATGAAAATACAGAGCATCACTTATGGATTTCTATACACACAGACTCTGGAGCCAGACAACCTGGGTTTGAAGTGTGACTTGCCACTCATCAATTATGTGAACTTGGACAAGTTAAACCTTCATCTGCCTCAATTTCCTTGTCTAAAAAGAGGGATAATAATAGAACCTAACTCACAGAGTTGTTTTGAGGATGAAAAGTGCTTAGAGTAGTTCCTGGCATATATAAGTGCTATTCAAAATTAAATACATGCGTGCATGCTAAGTCACTTCAGTTGTGTCCGACTCTGTGCTTAACTTCATTAGGTTCCAGGGAAGCCTTCTTGAAAGGACTAATTGCCTGAATTGAGTCAAAGAGGATGAGTGAGAATTAGCCAGGTGAAGGAAAGTGTGAAGGTGGGTTAGGCAGGTGGGGAGAGCATCATGGGTGGGGCTTCACTACAAGTGGCTTGGTAATTCTAGACTAGAGGGTAAAGTACAGAAAAGAAAGTGGTGGGGGTTGTCTGGCAAGGCCTTGCAATACACTTGAAAGAGTTTGGACTTGATTTTACAGGCAACAGGGAACCATGAAACGGAAGGGTTTTATGCAGGGGAACAATACGGACAGAAGTCCAGGGGAGGATAGATTTGTTATATAGCCTGAAATTTACCTTGAAGAAACTCAGCACAGGGACTTCCCTGGTGATCCAGAGGTTAAGACTGCGCTTCTACTGCAGGGGCTGTAGGTTCGATTCCTGGTTGGCGAAATAAGATCCCACATGCCATGCAGCCAAAAAACAAAACAAAAACAAGAAAACAACAACAAAAACCTCAGCACAGACAACGCAAGATACATACACACCTATACATATACATGAACATATAGATAAACTCTAGGGGCAGTTACTGTCTGAAGCACCTCAAAGAGGAACACATTCTAGCAGTGCTTAGTTTGCATCTGAAGGACTCTAATTATGAGTTCATGCTCCAGAAGCAGCTACTGGAAAGCTTCAACCAATCTACCTAAATCTCCACTTGAGGGTTTGCTCATTACATACGGGATGGTAGAAATAAACTTTCACTTGTTAAATAAATAGTGTTCCAGATTTATGGACTGTTGCTTTTGTCTGCCCTTGCATCAGAGGGGCCTAAAACACTGGTACTTCCAGAGTGGCATTCTAGGTCTAGAAATCCATTGGGTCCTGGCTCCTGACACTTGATGGATGAGTCTGCTGCCTGATTTGACCAGAAGTTTAGCTAAAATGCTACTGCTGGAGAATTGCTAAATGTGCTTCAAGTGAACCTTTCCTGTGTGGGGCTTCCTGGAGGACAGGTTGCAGGACTATGCCCAACTGCTAATAAATGTATACTTGGCAGAATTGGGTCGAAGTCCTGTTTTCAGTGGAACATACCGCCTGGTATGGAGGCTCTGGGGGATGAAGACTACAACCCACAGATAATTCCAGACATTGGAAACTACTGATGTTCACTGAAAAGTACCTGATGGTGCCAGAGGCTAAACTGGCCTAGACCAATTTGCAATAGAATTAAATGAGGGCAAGAATGGAGGCAGGGAGACAAGTTAGGAGGAGGCTGCTGCAAGTGGTTCAATCAATAGATGATGAAGATCTCAACTGGGGCAGTGACAGTAAGAAGAAAAGGGAATGGAGTTTAGAAATATTTCAGAGGTAAAATCTGGAAGTCTTGGTTAACCATTGGATGGTAAGGTCCAGGAACAATTTGTGATAACCTCCAAGTTTCTTTGTTATTATTATTATTGAAGGATAATTGCTTTACAATGTTGTGTTGGTTTATGCCTTACAACAAAGTAAATCAGCTATTAGTATACATATATCCCCTCCTTCTTGAGTCTCCCTCCCACCCACCCCTTCCCACCCCTCTACAGGTTTCTTGTTTGAGTTATTGGGTAGACATAAGTGACATTCACTGATGAAGGGGCAGTATAATAACCAGAGGAAGAGAAAGTCTGGGTAGGGGCAGGGGCAAACATTTTAATTATGCTTTGCATACGCTGAGCTTAACATCCACATGGAGATGTCCAGCAAGCATTTGGATAATATAAGCCTGAAGCTCAAGGGAAAGTGAGGGCTTGAAATATAGATGGGAAGTCATTAGCACACAAGGCCTAGAGAATACTTCAAGAGTGGATGGATCTTCAGCTACTATAACACAAAATCAGTACATGATGTTTAAAAAGTGTTTTATGAAATAGTAGAATGTGGAAAACAACACAGTGCTCCTCAGAAAAGCAAACACTGAATTACCATACAATTCAATAATTCCATTTCTGGATATATATATCCCAAAGAAATGACAGCAGAGGCTCAAACAGATATTATACACTTGAGTTCACAGCAGCACATTCATAATAGCCAAAGATGGAAATAGATCAAATGTCCATCAATGAATGAAAAGATAAATAAAATATGATGTTGTATGTGTATAAAACAGAATATGTTTCAACCTTTAAAAAGGAATGAAATTCTGATATATATTACAACATAGACAACCCTGGAAGACATTTGCTAAGTGAAATAAGTGTGACAACAGAGGACAAATATTGTATGATTCCATTTATATGATGTACCTAGAATAAAATGTATAGTGACACGACCTAGAAGAGTCATTACCAGGGGCTGGGCAGGAAGGGAATGAGAAGTTATTGTTTACTGGATACAGAATTTCAGTTTGAGAGAATGAAAAACTTCTGTAGATGGCTCGTGGTGATGACTGTACCACAATGCAATTGTACTTAATGCCACTGTACACATAAATTAGTTGAAATGGTAAATCTGTGCAATGTATATTTTACTGGAATAAAAATAAAGGAATAGTGGGATAATTATATTCTTTTCAATGACTGAGGTAAACACCATAAGGAATACTTCAAAGAGAGACTGCTTTTGGGAAGCATGAAAGGGGTGGGCATAGGGTCTTCCGCTTATCACTGTGTATAATCCTTTTGTATAAGCCTTTGGTATGCTTTTTTTTTTTTAAAAAAAAACTATATGCATTGAATAAAAACATCTTAAACTGAAAAAAGAGTGGATGAGATCACTCAGGGTGAGGCTGAGGAAGTGGAGGAAGAAGAGATTGCTGTTGTTCAATCGCTAAGTCATGTCTGATTCTTTGAGACCTCATGGATCCCAGCATGCCAGGCTCCTCTATCCTCCACTGTCTCCCGGAGTTTGTCCAAGTTCATGCCCATTGAGTTGGTGATGCCATCCAACCACCTCATCCTCTGTCGTCCGCTTATCCCCCTGCCTTCAATTTTTCCCAGCATCAGGGTCTTTTCCAGTGAGTCGGCTCTTCACATCAGGCGGCCAAAGTATTGGAGTTTCAGCTTCAGCATCAGTCCTTCCAATGTATATTCAGGGTTGATTTCCTTTAGGATTGACTGATTTGATCTCCTTGCAGTCCAAGGGACTCTCAAGAGTCTTCTCCAGCATCACAAAAGAAGAGGTACCTTAGGATAAAAGTGGCAAGAGACAAAACCCCACTAAAATAAGGTAGTGAACAGAGAGAGTCATTACAAGGATCCAGGGAGTCATGTGGAAATGTAGTGCAGCCAGCACCACAGCCCCTCACGGGCAGTCAGAACTCCCCTGGGTGCCCTCTCCCATGCTTCCTCTCCCCACTCCCGTCTCCCTCCTATTCCCCTCTCCGCTCCTCTGCTCCTCTGCACCCCTCCCTGTTTCAGGATCTCTTCCCTGTTTCTCAGGCAGAGTTGCCTTTATTTCTCATGCTGCCTCCTCTGCCCAGAAGTGTCTTCTAGTCACTCATCCACTCACACAATCACAACCATAGGGTCAGCCTCTGAGTCAGTGTGACCCCTCAGCCGAGTTCCCTGCCATCTGCTTCCTCGATCTCACAGTATTCTTGTGGTGGGGGGTAGAGAACAGAATCCCACATGTACGGTATCCACCTCCCATTAGAGAGCCATCACTGGACCTACTGACTGTGTCCCGGGCTTTACCATCCTTTCCTGAGAGATGATGGGTTGGGAAGTACAGCAGTAAAGGAGATGTAAGCTGGGTGTGAACCCAAGATATAACTACTATCGATTAAGATCCTTGAGGGACAGAGGAGTAGAAGAATCCAGAGAAGAAAAGTCAGGAAAAAGAGTTTCAGGCAGACAAATACAGTGTGAAATGCTGCAGAGCAAGATCCTGTAAAGTAAAGACTTAAAAGGTACCCATTGAGTTTGGCACTGGGGTGAATGAAAAGGAAGGACTTAGAACATCAAATACAAACCATTCTTTCAAGAGGCTTGGCTGACAAGGGAATAGCTAAGGGCAGGGAGACATAGGTTGAAAAGATTTTTGCTTGTTTTTATTCAAACAAAACAGAGGTTTTGTTGCGGTTACAAGTATAGCAGGGTATAAGGGAAGAGCAGAGATTTGTAAAGAGATGGACAGGTGACAAGCTGGGTGTTGAACTGGAGAAGGGATGAGTTATCCGCTGAGACAGGTAGAACAGCCTAAGAATTGCAGTAACATTTTACAGAAAACCCAAATGAAACTTTTGGTCAACCCAACAGAAGACAAGCAGGCCAAGGACAGTACCTAGTACCTAGGGGAATGCCAACACAACACAAACGAGGGTTAACTCCAGATCTGATGGTCCAGGGTGAATGTTTAGTTTGGGTCTAGGTTTCCCTACCATCATATGGCTCTGTACCACTCCTTAACCTAATTGGCTTGGTGCCCCAGAAGTGCCTAATAATAACTTTTACAAATTATCATTAGAAAGGAAAGTATGGAGCAGTAAAATCATATATCACATTCCGGAAAGAGGACAGAAATGGGAATCATGACCCACCTTCCCTTTTTGGGTCTCTGTTTCCCCACGGTGAAAGTGAAGGGCTGGGACTTCCCTGGTGGTCCAGTGGTTAAGACTCTGAGCTACCACTGCACGGGGTCAATCCCTGGTAGGGGAACTGAGATCCCACATACTGAACAGTGAAAGTGAAAGTAAGTCACTCAGTCGTGTCCGATTATTTTTGACCCCGTGGACTATACAGTCCATGGAATTCTCCAGGCCAGAATACGGGAGTAGGTAGCCTTTCCCTTCTCCAAGGGATCTTCCCAACCCAGGGATTGAACCCAGGTCTCCTGCATTGCAGGTGGATTCTTTACCAGCTGAGCCACAAGGGAAGCCCAAGAATACTGGAGTGGGTAGCCTATCCCTTCTCCAGAGGATCTTCCCGACCCAGGAATCAAACTGGGGTCTCCTGCATTGCAGGCAGTTTCTTTACCAACTGAGCTACCAGGGAAGAGCGGCCAAACACACACACACACACACACACACACACAAACAAGTGAAGGGCTGGTCCCAGTTTTTTCTATGGCTCCTCTGGCTGGAACACTCTGATTCTTTGACTTCTGGCTTATCTCTGCTTTTCTTATAGCTGTATTAATATTCTTCTACATTCATACAAATGGGGGAAGCTGACCACATTCCTTTACAAGCTAATGATAACAGGGAAAAAAATCCAAGGAAAATGAACAGTTACAGATAACGATCAGTAAAAGAAAAGGAGAGTCAAAAGGAAAAAAAATGTGATTGGCTTCTTGCTACTAATGTCAGTGCCCAGCTGTGCAACAGTTGGGCTGTGTCCCCTGGAGATGAAATCAGTGGCTCAAAAGTGGAAAACAAGCCACCTTTTTTCTCTGGTCAAATCAAGATTTTCTACTCCAACATAAAACAAAATTAAGTAAAAATAAAGAATAACTAAAAAAAATCAAGACATTCCCTATCTCTGCTACTTAGACAGTGAATATGTTCCTCTCTCTGTAACATCCCTCACAGTTGTCATAAGCATTAAGAATATTTTAACATATATAAAAGAATAGATGCTTAACTATCATTCTAACTCACCAACTATTCTCACCAAACTTTCAGAACTTCATGGGCAGGGGGAGATTAGACCAGGGACCGTATGCCCTGTCCACCTTCCCCCATACTGCCTGCTTGCAACAATTTACCAGTGTCAATGCCTGGGTTCCTCACTCCTATTCTGAAGTTTAAAAATACTTTGAGTGGGATTACAAAGAAAGGTCATGTTGCCATTTCTACAAAAAGATGGTACAACTGATTTATGTGTACATCAGATCCTTTCAGTTCTTTTTCCAGGGTCAAGGATGGGATGATTCAGTCTTGTCTACACCCTCTCAACCCTCTTGTGACCAAATGGCTTTTAATTGTGTCTAGGTACCAGGGAGAGAAATAAAAGTGGTGGTCAAGAAATTCACTTGTTCATTTAGATCAGACCCAGGCCCATGAGTCAATCACAGGTGCGTGGACCCACATAGGAAGGTAGTTTAGCCAAATACTTCACCGCAAGGCCCGTCTCACCTGCTCCACCACCCAGGCCACATGTAGACACAGGCTGAGTCCCTCAACTCCAGTACTAAACACCATAAGCAAAGGCTCCAATCTGGAGAATGGGTCAAGTTCTCAGTTTCTGCTTCAATCTGTGAAGCTGAGTCAGTCCCCTGAGGAGGGCACAGGGGACAGTACACTGCCTTCTGTTTCGTGTACCAGGGCAGGTAGAGGTAGGAAGATGGTAGTGGCTCAGCTGCCAGCCTTTTCAGCAGATGGTATCACCACCATGAGATAATTAGTGTGCAGTCCTGCAGTGGGGCTGGGTATAGAGAATGAACAACTGAAATTGAAAATCAGATGAACAGAAATGTAGGGGAGGTTGCTGCCCCAGCTGTAAATGTTCATGCCTCAATATGAAAGGCTCCAATTGCATCAGCTCTAAAGACACAGAGCTTTTTCCATCGGCATTTGGGTCTCAAACACTTAACTAGCTTCCTGTTGTTGAGTCACTAAGTCATGTCTGACTCTTTGAGACCCCGTGGACTGTAGCCCGCCAGGCACCTCTGTCCATGGGATTTCCCAGGCAAGAATACTAGGGTGGGTTACGATTCTAGTCTCCAGGAGATCTTCCTGACCCAGGAGTCGAACCCGCATCTCCTGCATTGGCAGGCGGATTCTTTACCACTGAGTCACCAGGGAAGCCCAGCTAGCTTCCTAGGTCTACTTTATTTTTGCTCTTTCTCAGAAAGCACTGTCTCTGTGATTCTTTCTTTGCAAAGGTTTGAACAATCTTGCAACTCAGTTCTCCTGCTCCCTGGGCAGCCCCTCAGCACACCTACCTAGAGCCCCAAGTGCCATGGCCAGAAGCCCTTAGGAAGGAGCCTGCGCTTGCCCCAGCACTTCCACCCTCTGTCTGTGTGCTGCTTTGCTTATTTAACCAAGGGCTGCCATTGAATGTTACCAACCAAGATGATAAACTGTGCTTTTGAGTATTCCTTTGTTGTTTTAAACATCTTTTTGATGCACTAAGAGCCACTTATATATACATAAAATAAGCAGCCCTCTGTTTTATGAACCGTTAGTTTGAAAATGTGTCAGCTCAAGTGCAATCTACCAAATTACTGATTGTTGGTCTATGACTAATCAACAGAAATGAGCTGTGTTACTGGCAGATGCGCCAACAGTTACTTCATTAGTTGTATGTGTCTGCGTGGAGCAAGAGGTTGTAAAATAACACTGGTGAAGAAGACCAAGGCCCCAGCTAACCCCAGGCTAAGGTGGCCCTGGCTTCCTAAGTGGGTGTGCAAGGGTCGTCCTACTGCCCTCAGTTTGGGGTAAGTCTGACCACTCGAGGCTGACTCCCCTCCCTCACAGGAAATGACTCGGTTTATCCTCCACCTAGAGTCTCTGATACTTGGCCATCGAGTTGCTTTTATTAATACAAGCAGGACTTTCAGAGTGACGTGCCTTTGGGGAGAAGGGGGAAAGACTATAAACACAAAAGAAAGGGAAACTGAATAAAAAAGGAAAGCCCTCCTGCAGTCGGAAGGTGGCTTCCTCCTTAGTGCTGGCTAAGTACACCGGATTCATAAACACTCTTATTGAATTGGGTTTCAGAGCTTCGACTTCGTGTTGACTTAGTAGGTAGATAAGACAGAAGCAAACACAGCATCTAGCGATCTGACTCCAGAGTGGGGCCCCCAGGGCACGACCCGGCTGTACTGAGGACACAGGCAATGTTTGTTCTTAGCATGTCCCACTGCCTCATTTGACACATACCCCCCCAGCCCTTTTCAGCCCACTTCCCTGGGTCCCAGTGTCTCCTGCTGTTAATGCACCTGACGGTGAGGTTAAACAAACTGAAAAGGTAGAGTTTGGAGTAGGGAAGGGTTTATTGCAGGGGCATGCCAGGAGGCGGGTGGCTCCTGCCCTAAAAAGCCTTGAGCTCTCTGAAGCCTTTCTGCAAAGCATTTATAAAAGTCAGGTGGGGCAGGGGGTCGAAAGGTATGTGATCAACTCACACAGGATTCTCTGATGGCGAGGGAAGAGGGTAGTGTCACAGGGGTTAACTTTATCAGTCCTTAGGCTCTGGGAGGCCTGGGGCTATGTGCTCCTGGTCATCAAGTAGTTAACGTTTTCTACTGGGGGGGGGGGGCGGTTTCACATCTGCAAACCAACTCAGGAAATTTGCATCAAATACTATCGTCTAGGTACTTCAGAGAGGAGCTTTAGCAGAGGACATGGGGCGGGGGGGGGGGGGGGGGGGGGGGGGGAGAGCTCTCCTGGGAAGGCCTCATAAAGTCCTGCTTATTACACTGCTGCTACTTGGCCTTGCAGAGTCATCTGACCTCACCTTTAATTTAAGCCGGGGTCCCAGCCCTTAGCACTGAGCTCCATTCCAAATCTGGCTTCTGCCTCAGGTCAGAAGGTTTTGTTTCAGTCCCTCAGGGCCCAATTTCATAACGGGATATCCTCCTATGTGACATGTTTGCATTTTTTAAAGAGAGGTCTTCTGGAACTCCTTAGCCTAAATGAGTGATTCTAATGGTAGAAGTTTCTGGTATGACAAATCTTTAGTAAAAGATATTTTGGGTTCCTCAGGAGGGCAGTTCAAGAATTCCTTAAAATGTCACCTTCGGGACTTCCCTGGCAGTCCAGTAGTTAAGGCTCCATGATTTCACTGCAGGGGATGTGGGTGTGATCAGGGGGTATGGGTGTGATCCGTGGGGGGAGGGGGGGATGTTACTTTCTAGAGAACTGTACTCATTCTTTTTTTTTTTATTTATTTTTTTTTTCAGGTTTACATTTTTTTTTTTAATTTTTTTTTTCCAGTGGGTTTTGTCATACATTGATATGAATCAGCCATGGATTTACATGTATTCCCAATCCCGATCCCCCCTCCCACCTCCCTCTCCACCCGATTCCTCTGGGTCTTCCCAGTGCACCAGGCCAGAGCACTTGTCTCGTGCATCCCACCTGGGCTGGTGATCTGTTTCACCATAGATAGGATACATGCTGTTCTTTTGAAATATCCCACCCTCACATTCTCCCACAAAGTTCAAAAGTCTGTTCTGTATTTCTGTGTCTCTTTTTCTGTTCTGCATATAGGGTTATCGTTATCACCTTTCTAAATTCCATATACATGTGTCAGTATGCTGTAATGTTCTTTATCTTTCTGGCTTACTTCACTCTGTATAATGGGCTCCAGCTTCATCCATCTCATTACAAGCAATAAATGCTGGAGAGGGTGTGGAGAAAAGGGAACCCTCTTACACTGTTGGTGGGAATGCAAACTAGTACAGCCGCTATGGAAAACAGTGTGGAGATTTCTTAAAAAACTGGAAATAGAACTGCCATATGACCCAGCAATCCCACTTCTGGGCATACACACTGAGGAAACCAGAACTGAAAGAGACACGTGCACCCCAATGTTCATCGCAGCACTGTTTATAATAGCCAGGACATGGAAGCAACCTAGATGCCCATCAGCAGATGAATGGATAAGGAAGCTGTGGTACATATACACCATGGAATATTACTCAGCCATTAAAAAGAATTCATTTGAACCAGTCCTAATGAGATGGATGTACTCATTCTTTTGTGTGAAGCTGGCTCTAGAATCAACAGGAAGGCTCCTGGGCAGGAAGCATATGTCTAGAAGTCCAGTGGCCACTGCTGTCCTGGTAGGTTTCTCAAGTGGTGAGAGAATGGTTTGAGAACAATTCAGGCAGTCAGGGGTGCTGCTTGCTGGATTTAGAACTCTATGATGCTTGTTTAGAAATTATTATCTACTTCTTGCCTCTTTGCCTTTTTTTTTATCAGCCGAAACAGATGAAGAACTGGATAAGAAAAACCTTAGTAACTGTCAGTCATTTTACCAAAGGTGATTTCATTGCACACAGATTATACTGTTGCTACACTATTACAAAGCCTGCTTAGAAAACTAATTAATGAAATTGGGGAGTAATTCATAAGTAAAAAAGGATCTTAAATGAACTATTGATAGATACACCAATGTGATGAATCCTGAAGACATGATGCTGAGAGAAGCCAGTTTTAAAGTTCTCTACTGTATGATTCCATTTCTATGACTTTCTCAAAGAGAGAAAACTACAGTGATGGAAAACACATCCGTGGTTGCCAGGGTTTGGAGGGGGTGTATCTACAAAGGGGCAGCATGAGGGAGTTTGGGGGGAATCCTGATACAGGGTTTCCCTGGTGGCTCAGATAGTAAAGAATCTGCCTGCAATGCAGGAGACCCAGGTTCAATCCTTGGGTCAGGAAGATCCCATGGAGAAGTGAATGGTTACCCACTCCAGTATTCTTGCCTCAGAACCTAAAAACTTAAGGAAGGTCAAGGTTTTTAACTTGGCCAATTTAGTAATTTAGATATTAAATCATAAAACCAAAGCAAACTTCCAAATGATCTCTTTTGCAGACAAACAATTTGTGAGGACATTTTTTTTAAAGCCAATGTTAACAAGATTAAATTTGAGTCACTAAAGAAAAAAAAAACTAATATTAAGGGGAAATGTGCTTTCCCCATTGTTTGTTTAGTCCTCTGTGAAATCAAGTTTCTCTTTGATCAAAGCAAGTGATAAATTCAAGATGCTCCAGGTCTGAAGAACAAGCAGGAAAAGAGCTTTTAGGAAAAGATCATGAAAAGCCTCTAAGCTTCTCTTAAGGAAGATGTTGAATCTAAAGGTGGTGCATCCCTTTGGAGGCCTTGGCCGAGCAATGGAATGGGGTTTGCCAATCATCCACAGCCTCTCATTCCCCCTCAGAGTTTCTCTATGGTCTGAGCCTTCTGGTTGCCCAGGGTTAGGGGTGACAGCTGTTCACCATACAGACTTAACAGGCCAATTCAGATCTCAGACATTGACGGTATGAAGAACGATCAGGCTGGTGATTCCTGTTTGGAAAGGGCTAACGTGTGGAGAGGTTAGAGATCCCCTATTTTGATTTTCTAGTGTGGTTCTCTGAGATGAAGATTTATATAGCAAATGTTTGTTATTTCATGAAAGTGATTTTCAATTATATTTGGTTACTGAGAATTTCCAGAAGGTGAACAACACCTCTTTGGATTATTACAGGCTCCCAAAGGGGCTGCACCCCCAAGTTGGGAAAGTCACTGTTCTTTATAATTATCTGCTCTGTAGTCAAAAGGCCAACTAGTTTCATGCCTGCAAATGAGCCAGATTCCATAGTTCAGCTTCTGGCAAAATATTCAAGGCCCGGATTGTTTTTTCTTTTTTTTTTAAATTGAACTTTGTATTTTGAGATCATTGTAGAGTCACATGCAATTGTAAGAAATAATGCAGTGATATACCATGTATACTTTACCCAGTTTCCCAAAGTGGGAACATTTTATAAAACTGTAGTACAATACCACAGCCACGGCACTAATACTGCCCATGATCCATTGATCTTGCCTAGATATCTCCAGCTTTACCTGTAATCATTTGTTTGTATATGTCTGTGGATTGAGTTGTTTGCAATTCTATCACATGTGTAGGTTCATGAATCCACCAATAAGATCAGAACTGTACTATCACAAGGATCCTTCTAGCTGCTCCCTATGCATTCATACTTACCTTCTATCTGCCCCATTTTCTAACCCCTGTGGCACCCACTAACTGTCCCCCATCACTGTACATTTTGTCATTTCAATAGTATTATATAAACAACCATACAGTATGTAACTTTTTAAAACTGGTATTTTTCTCACTCAGGAGGATTCCTGGGAGATTCACCCAAGTTATTACCATGAACGGATACCCTACTTCTTTTTATTGCTGAGTAGTATTCCATGGCACATATGTCCTACAGTTTATTTAAACATTAATATGTTGAAGAATACACGTATGAGTGACCCAGTTTCTCTGCATCCTCTCCAGCATTTGGTGTCAATATTTTTTATTTTAGCTGTTCTCATAGATGTGTCCATCTAGTCAAAGCTATGGTTTTTCCAGTAGTCATGTATGGATGTGAGAGTTGGACTAAAAAGAAAGCTGAGCATTGAAGAATTGATGCTTTTGAATTGCAGTGTTGGAGAAGACTCTTGAGAGTCCCTTGGACTGCAAGGAGATCAAACCAGTCAGTCCTAAAGGAAATCAGTCCTGAATATTCACTGGAAGGACTAATGCTGAAACTGAAACTCCAATACTTTAGCCAACTGATGCGAAGAACTGACTCATTGGAAAAGACCCTGATGCTGGGAAAGATTGAAGGCGGGAGGAGAAGGGGACGACAGAGGATGAGACAGTTGGATGGCATCACCGACCCAATGGACATGAGTTTGAGCAAGCTTTGGGAATTGGTGATGGACAGGGAAGCCTGGTGTGCTGCAGTCCATGGGATCACAAAGAGTCGGACATGACTGAGTAACTGAACTGAACTGATAGGTGTGTAGTAATATCTCACTATGGTTTTGATGTGCACTTTCCTGATGACTGATGATGTTGAATATCTTTTCATGTGTTATGTGTCATCTGTATATTCTCTTTAGTGAAAAGTTTGTTTATATCTTCTGCCCATTTTCTAACAGGATTGTTTGAATTTTGAGCGTTCTTTATATATTCTGGATAAAAATCCTTTTCAGATACATACTTTGCAAGTAATTTCTCTAGTTTGTAGCTCATATTAATAGGATCTTTCATAGAACAAAACTTCATTATTTTGATGAAATACAATTAATAGTTTTTCCTCTTATGGATCATGCTTGTGGTATCGAGTCTAAGAACACTTTGTTGAGCCCTAGACCATGAAGATTTCGTCCTGTGGCTTTTGTTCTACAAGTTTTATAGTTTTGCACTTTAAGTCTGTGATCCATGTTGAATTAATCTTTATATATAGTGTGATGTTTAGGTAAAAATTCACTTATTTTGCCCATGCATATCAACTGCTTCTGCACTATTTGTTTAAAAGGTTATCCTTCCTCCACTGAACTGATTTTACAACTTTCAAAAATCAATTGAACAAATTTGTGTGGGTATGTTTCTGGGTTCTCTATTCTGTTCCATTTATCTGTGTGTTTACCTCCCACTTTTACCATACTGGCTTAATTACTGTAGCTATATAGTAAGCTTTTACATTGGTTTATCCTTTATAAAAGTTTGCTCTTTATAAAAATCATTTTTAGCTACTCTAGGTCCTTTGCTATTTCACATAATTTTTGGGGGGGGCATTGCACAGAGTGACTTGTGGGATCTCAGTACCCTGGTCAGGTACTGAACCCGGGTCACAGCAGTAAAAGCATGGAATCCTAACCACTAGGCAATCAGGTAATTTCTTCCATATAAATTTTATAATAAGCCTATCTCTATCTATACAAATCCTTGCTGGGATTTTGATAGAGATTTCATTAACCTATAAATCAATCTGGGGAGAACCGACATCTTTAGTATGTTGAATCTTCCAGTCCATGAACACAATCAATCTCAAGCTCTTTCATTAGTGTTTTGTAATTTTCAGCATACAAATTCTGTACCTGCTTTGTTAAGTTTATACCTAAATATTGATATTTCATTTTCTTTGGAGCAATTGTAAATGGTGTTATTTTATATTTCCAGTTACTATATAGAAACGCAATTGATTTTTGTGTTGATTTGATATCATGTGGCCTTGCTGAGTTCAATTATTAGTTCTAGAAGGTTTTTTTTTTTTTAAGATTTCTTGTGATTTGTTGTGCAGATGGTCAAATTTTCTGCAGAGATAGTTTTCCTTGATTCTTTCTAATCTGGATTTTTTAAAATTTCTTTTTCTTGTCTTGTTATACTGTCCAGAACTTCCAGCACAATGTTGAATAGAAGTGATAAGAACAGACATGCTTCCCTCATTCCAATCTTAAAAGGGAAACATTCAGTCTTTCACTGTTAAGTATAATGTTAGCTGTTATGTTTAGATGTTCTTTATGAAGTTAAGGAAGTTCCCCTCTACTCCTAGTATACTAATGGTTTTTATCATGAATAAGTGTTGAATTTTATCAAATGTGTTTTTCTTTGCTAACTGATATGGGCATATGGATGGGGCTTCCCTGGTGGCTCAGGAGGTAAAGAATCCACCTATAATGTAGGAGACCTGGGTTCAATCCCTGGTTCAGGAAGATGCCCTGGAGAAGGGAAGGGCAACCCATTCCAGTATTCTTGCCTGGAGAATACCATGACAGAGAAGCATGGTGGGCTACAGTTCATGGGGTCACAAAGAGTCAGATATATATGGTAGCCTATGTTGACTGATTTTTTTTCAAGTTTTTATATGTTGATTTTTAAAATATTGAACTAGATTTGCATACCTTAATAAATCTCACTTAGTCATGGTGTGTAATTCTTTTACACATTGTTGGTTTCATTTTGCTAATGTTTTGTTGAAGATTTTTCTAAGTCCATGAGATATTTGTCTATAGCTTTCTCCCTTTTCTGCACTGTCTTTGATTTTGGTATGCTTCTGGGACTCTGATATGGATCTTTTTTAATTTCCCACAGGTTTCAGAGGCTCTATTTTTTTCCAGTCTATTTTTTTCTGTGCTGCTCAGATTGAGCAAATTCTATTGGTGTATCCTCAAGTTCACTGATTCTATCCTCTGTCATCTCCACTATACTATTGAGCCTAACCAGCAAGTTTTTAATTTCTGCTATTGTATCCTTCCTTCTATAATTGCTGTTTCTTTTTTATAACTTGTTGTTTCTTTGCTCTGACTTCCTATTTTTTTTCCTTTCATTTTATGGAAGAGACATGGCAATTGCTTATTGAAGCATTTTTGTGGTGCTGCATTAAAATCCTTGTCAGATAATTCTCAGTATGGTACTGGCACAAAAACAGAAATATAGACCAATGGAACAAGATAGAAAGCCCAGAAATAAACCCATGCACCCATGGGTACCTTATTTTTGACAAAGGAGGCAAGAATATACAATGGGGCAAAGACAGCCTCTTCAATAAATGGTCCTGGGAAAACTGGACAGCTACATGTAAAAGAATGCAATCAGAACACTTCCTAACACCATACACAAAGATAAACTCAAAATGGACTAAAGACCTAAATGTAAGACCAGAAACTATAAAACTCTTAGAGGAAAACAGGCAGAACACTCAATGACGTAAATCAAAGCAAGATCCTCTATGACCCACCTCCTAGAGTAATGGAAATAAAAACAAAAGTAAACAAGTGGGACCTGATTAAACTTAAAAGTTTTGCACAGCAAAGGAAACTATAAGCAAGGTGAAAAGACAACCCTCAGAATGGGAGAAAATAATAGCTAATGAAACAACTGACAAAGGATTAATTTCCAAAATATACAAGCAGCTCATACAACTCAATACCAGAAAAACAAACAAGTCAATCAAAAAGTGGGAAAAAGACCTAAACAGACATTTATCCAAAGAAGACATACAGATCGCTAACAAACACATGAATAGATGCTCAACATTGCTCATTATTAGAGAAATGCAAATCAAAACTACAATGAGATATCACCTCACACTGGTCAGAATGGCCATCATCAAAAAGTCTACAAACAATAAATGCTGGAGAGGGTGTGGAGGAAAGGGACCCCTCTTGCACTGTTGGTGGAAATGTAAATTGATACAGCCACTATGGAAGACGGTATGGAGATTCCTTGAAAAACTAGGAATAAAACCACCATACGACCCAGCATATACCCTAGGCATATCCCACTCCTAGGCATATACCCTGAGGAAACCAAAATTGAAAAAGACACATGTATCCCATTGTTCATTGCAGCACTATTTACAATAGCTAGAACATGGAAGCAACCTAGATGTCCATCGACAGATGAATGGATAAAGAAGTTGTATATATACACAATGGAATATTACTCAGAAATAAAAAGGAATGCACTTGAGTCAGTTCTAATGAGGTGGATTAATCTAGAACCTATTATACAGAGTGAAGTGAGTCAGAAAGAGAAAGATAAATATTGTATTCTAATGCACATATACAGAATCTAAAAAATAGTACTGGAGAATTTATTTACAGGGCAGCAGTGGAGAAACAGACATAGAGAATAGACTTACGGACATGGGGAGAGAGGAGGGGAGGGTGAGATTATGGAAAGAGTAACATGGAAACTTACATTACCATATGTAAAATTGATAGCCAATGGGAATTTGCTGTTTGGCTCAGGAAACTCAAAAAGGGGCTCTGTATCAACCTAGAGGGGTGGGATGGGGAGGAAGATGGGAGGGAGTTTCAAAAGGAAGGGGGTACATGTATACCTATGGCTGATTCATGTTGAAGTTTGACAGATGAGAACATAATTCTGTAAAGCAATTATCATTCAACAAAAACACTTTTTAAAAAATCCTTGTCAGATAATTCTAACATCTGATTCATCTTGGTAGTGATGTCAGTTGATTGTCTTTTCTCACTCTAGTTGTGATTATCTGGTTCTTGGTATGATGGGTGATTTTTCATTGTATCCTGGACATTTGACTACTATGTTAGGAGACAATTTAAATCTTTTATTTTAGTAGACAATGTTTAGTTTTAGCACACAATTCCTAGCCTACTTTTGTAGGCTGTGGTTTCAATGACAATTTACTTTTCAGAACCTCTGTGGTGCAATTTTGTCCGGCTTGGTTAACATGGTGCCGACGGGGCCCTCACTGGTCCCTGCTGGTGCTGCCTGAGGGAGCAGAAGGTGCTTCACCAGGCTGGGCTGCCTCATGTCTCTAGGTGGAGGAGGTGAGTCTCTAGTCTTTAAAAACAGCACATTACCTGGCTTTGCTTATTCTGGTGGCAACTCCCCCACCCCTTGCCAGTGCTGTATGCCTGGTATATCTTTTGGGGAGAGGGGAATCCTTAAGATCATAAGGACAAAAGTCTGAGTCTGGCTCAATTCCTGAGCCAGACTGCTTGCTGCAATAGGATTTCCCCTTGATGGTGCCCTGTTTGCACAGTATCTTTTGCTGGGCCAGGGGAGTCTCTGGCCTGGTGGGAAATGAAAGCACTTCTCCTGACTGTTTATTGTCAGTGGGGCTCCCTGCTACATTTCCTTGCTGGAGTTGCCATGCTCACTTGGTATTGTCAGTAGGACTCCCATTCAACCCAGAGGAGCCTACCTGAGCAACCATCTGTTGCTAGGTTGGGAGCTGGGAAATACTGGGCCTATGTTGCCTTCTGTTGGGTGGTAAGTCATAAGGCTACCACGGTGTTCCTCCAGTCCTGGAATTCCCAGCCACTCTGCCTTCCTCTTTACCTCTTTTAGAATTCTCCTTTGGTTGCCTCTTGAATTATTTCTAGGATTCATAATTATACTCAGCCGAGAGGAAGAAGGAGCAATGAGTCTATGCCATCTTGTCCAGACTGAAAGTAGAAGTCCAATTTCACATTGGTTTCTGCTGCTGCTTCTCCTAGGAATGACTCCGGTTTTCAACTGCCACCCTTCTCTTGGCAAAGAGATGCTCAGGAGGCTTTGCTTTGGGTAATATAACAAGTTCTCAGTTCAGGAGGGTTTTTTTGTGTTTATGTCTGTGGTCTGTTTGTTTTTGAGAAGAAAGGCTGGCAGAGACCAGCCCTGAAGCAGCAACTGTGTTACCGTGGGGAAACACTCTTGATTGGAGGCTGAGTCAGCTGTGGATCTGTCTGACCTATATGACACTCCAATGGCCCTGCACTCACAGGATCATATTTTGAGGAGTCAGAACAACCAAAATTTGGCATTAATATTTCCAGACAGGATGGAGGCAGAAAATCAGAAAATAAAATTTTAAAATATTCTCCTTTCTCTGCAGAAAACCTTGGCATATCAGTACTCTGTGCAGCACTGATCTTCAAGGAAAACAAGAGGCCACTGGAGAAGACTGCCTGTTCTAGTACGCTGAATCGTGATCCCCCAGAGATGTCCATGTCCTAATCCTTGGGATCTGTGAAGATGTTACCTTACATGGACTTTGCAGGAGTGATTAAGTTAAGGATTTAAGATGGGGACATTTTCTTGGATTATCCAGGTGGGGCTAATCTAATTACAGAGTCCACATAAGGGAGAAACAGCAGGGTTAGAATTAGAGAAGGCAGTGTGAAGCAGGGGTCAGACACCGACAGTGAGGTTTGAAGATGCTATGTGCTGGCTTTGAAGATGGAGGAAGGGGCCATGAGCCAAGGAATGCCCGTGGCTTCTGGAAGCTGAAAAATGGATGATTTTAGACTTCTGATCTCCAGAAGTGTAAGATAATAAATTTATGTTGTTTTAAGCCATTTAGTTTGTGGTAATTTATTATAGTAGCAACAGGAAGTAATACACTGACAGAGGGCAAGGAAGGGTCATGAGGGGGGCGGACGGTCAGAGGGTACTATATAGTAGTAGGAACATGGCTGCTGTTTAAATGCTTGCTGCACAAGTTTCATGTTTAAAACTCCAGTCTGAGAGGAGACTGATTCAAAGTCTAGACCACGGCTGAAAATTAGAACTTTTTATGATGATGGGAAGGTTCTGTATCTGCACTCTCCAATACAATAGCAATTATTAGGCACATGTGACTACTGAGAACCTGAAATGTGGCTAGGGCTAATGAGAAAATGAATTTTTAATCTGATTTACTTAACTTAGATTGAAATTTCAAAAGTTTCATGTAGCTAGTGGCTGCTTGTATTGGACAGAGCAGGTCTCTACCATTAAAAAGAGTGTGGATAAGGTAAATACAAACTTCTTCATTCAATTCTTCAATGCTAGAAAACTAGCTTGCCAAAAACAGCTTGTATCAAATTAAAGAAGCAGCAACACTTCTCTGGAGATCATATTTCTCATAACCTCTGCCATAATACAAGCACAAACCTAGAAGAGGAAAAAACATCTAAACAGCCTGCGAAACTGCTATCATTAAACCCATGAACTTCACAGGAGATATATGAGGTCAGCCCTTGGTGAAACATCTGTACATTAGAAGAACCTGGAATACACTGGTCTCAGCCTCTGACACCAAAAAGAGTAAAGCTGGAAACTAAACAAGATAGAATTTCAAAAGCACAGAAATCTGGGACCCATTTAATCAGGAAAGACATATTACTACATGCCTCAGAGGTCCAGGGCAAAAGCAGATGGTCATAATGGCCACTCTGAGTCACAAAGCAAGGTTATATTATGTTCTGTGCCATCTGAAGGCAAACAGTAAATGATGCAATTAAAAAAAAGAAAGAAAACCTCAACAAAGAAAATGGGTAAATGCAAAATAAAACAAAAAACTATGTTTTCAGTGTCATGCAAAACCCCTACCTTTTTTTCTTAAACTTTTTATTCTGTACTGGAGTATAGCTGATTAACAACACTGATAGTTTCGGGTGAGTGCCAAAGGTGAGAGCCATACATGTACATGTTTCCATTCTCTTCCAAACCCCCCTCCCATCCAGGCTGCCACAAAATCCTGAGCAAAGTTCCATGTGCTATATAGTCAGTCCTTGTTGGTTATCCATTTTGAATATAGCAGTGTGTACATGTCCATCCCAAACTCTCTAACTATCCCCCCTCTTTCTCCTGGCAACCATAAGTTACAGAGACTGTGAGTCTCTGTTTTGTAGGTTAATTTGTATTGTTTCTTTTTAGATTCCACGTATAAGTGATATCATATAATATCTGTCTTTCTGTGTCTGACTTACTTCACTCCGTATGGCAATCTCTAGGTCCATCCATGTTGTTGAAAATGGCATTTGTTGTGTTCTTTTTTATGGCTGAATACTATTCCACACACACACACACATACACATCTTCTTCACACACACACACACACACACACACACACACATCTTCTTCATCCATTCCCCCATTGATGGACATTTAGGTTGCTTCCATGTTTGGCTATTGTTAACAGTGCTGCAATGAATATGGGCAGAACCCCTACTTTTAAGGTACTGGCCACTGTGCTATATCACCCATTCCAGCTCTTTGTCACTGTGGCTGTCACCATCATGATATGCACCAGGGTTGGTAAATCACTTCAAGCATTCTCTCACCATTACCATCAACACCATTCTCACCTTATCCTTCTGCTTTAACTGCCACACAACTTCCAAATCTGGATCAATGCAACCAGCCACCACTGCTGTTTCTGTGTCCATGCTGCTGAGCCCTGGGGGAGAAAAGAGCACAGTGGTACAGGACAGGATCATCTTGAAAAGCATGGTCTCTGTGGAATATTACATGGTGGTTATATATGCAAGAAATCTATATGTGCTGATATGGACAAATATTCAAGGCACCTTAAATTAAAAAGCAAGTGACATCACACCCCAAGTATGGCAATCATCAAGATAACAAATGTTGGTGAAGATGTGGAGAAACTGCAACCCTCTTGGGTTGCTGGTGGGAACGTAAAATGTTGCAGCCACTTTGAAAATATGTGGCAGTTTCTCAAAATGTCAAACATAGAGCTACTGTATGATCCAGTGTTAGGGAAATTAAATGAATAGTCTTGTATAGGCTTCAAAGAAAAGCAGAGCAGGCCTCTGACCTTGTTTCTAATCTGCCTGGACACTGCCCTGACTGGGAGTGACTGGGAGTGACTGCCTGCTATGAGTGCAAGACTCATAGCACCATAGATAAGATGGGGGAGGAATCTTGAGATTGTTGAGAACCTGGAGAGGGCCTGGACAACCAAGCCCCAGGCTTCAGTTCAGTTCAGTTCAGTCGCTCAGCCGTGTCCAACTCTTTGTGACCCCGTGGACTGCAGAACACCAGGCTTCCCTGTCCATCACCAACTCCCAGAGCTTACTCAAACTCATGCCCATCGAATCGGTGACATCTTCCAACTATCTCATCCTTTGTTGCCCCCTTCTCCTCCCGCCTTCAATCTTTCCCAGCAGCAAGGTCTTTTCCAATGAGTCAGTTCTTCGCATCAGGTGGCCAAAGTATTGGAGTTTCAGCTTCAGCGTCAGTCCTTCCAATGAATACCCAGGACTGATTTCCTTTAGGATTGACTGGTTGGATCTCCTTGCAGTCCAAGGGACTCTCAAGAGTCTTCTCCAACACCACAGTTCAAAAGCATCAATTCTTCGGCACTCAGCTTTCTTTATAGAAACGTTGCTATAGGCTTAGCAACATTCCAAGTTTTACAAGACAAAACAAACAGCATTAACAGGAAACTAGGCTTGCAATTTGGTCACAGATTGATGATGATATCAGTTTGCATCCATCCTGGGATTATAAATGGGAACCCCGAACTGCAATCTTTGAAGTCTCACCCACGGAGTGGACACACTGCCTGGGACCCTTTTCCCAATCTGGACTCCAGATGTGCTGTGACACGGGACTTTAAGTCTGGATGTTGGTCAAAACCCAACTTGGTGATGTATTCTCCGCTCTTTCTAGTTCTTTTTTCTTTTAATGAAAGTAAGCTAGATAATTCTCTAATAAATATCTGTATTATTTATTTGTATATAGCAAGTGGCTTACTTTGTTAACAAATCCTTTGAACCTGAAACAAAAGTGAAAACTTTCAGCAAAACACCAGCATTCCACTCCTTGGTATATATTCAAGAGATATGAAAATAAACATCCACACGAAAACTTGTAATTGAATGTTCATAACAGTATTATTCATGACAGCTAAAAAGCAGAAACAACCCAGTGTCCACTAACTGATGAATTGATAAAAAAAATGTGGTGTACATGTACAATGGAATGTTATTCAGCAGTAAAAAGAATGAAGTTCTGATTCATGCTATAACATAGATGAGCCTCGAAAACATGTGCTAAGTGAAATAGGCCAGTCACAAAAGACCATGTATTACATGCTTCCATTTATAGGCAAGTCCAAAATAGGCTAATCTATAGAGGCAGAAAGGAGATTAGTGGTGTCTTCAGGCTGTGGGTGGGCATTGGGGATAAGGGAGTAACAGTTAAAGGTCTCAGGGTTTTGTTTTGAGGTGATGAACATGTTCCAAAAACTGACTATGATGGTGGTTGTATATATCCATGAATATACTAAAAACCACTGAATTGTACAGTTTTAATGTGTGAATTGTATGGTGTGCGAAGTACAGCTCAATTCAATAAAGCTGTTATTTTTTAAAAAAAAAAAAGCAAGTGCTAGAATAATGCATGTACTATGAGATCATTTACATAAAACCCCAAACTACATATGCATGCAATATAAACATTTGTGAATGTATGTAAATATATAGAAGATGATTTGGAAGGCTCCCCACCCATCTGTTAGCATTGGTTACTTCTGGAGAGGGAAGCGGGACCGCCTTCTGTACTCTCACACTTTCCGGCTTCTCCTCCTACCACCCTAGTTGTTCCTTCAAGTTGCTTTTGTAAGCATCCCTTCCTCTGCACATCTCTTTAGAATCTCATTTTACTCTTCAGGCTCTCCTTGAAGTGATCCTAAGATCACACATTTCCCACAGCTTCAACTTCTATTCATATCCCAACCCATTCATTCAGCAAATATTCATTGAGCACCTACCAGGTACTGTACGAGTACCTTTGATTCCTTCCTTTCCCTCACCTCCCATCCCTCACCCAGCAAATTCCACCAGTCCCCTCTCCAATAAACATACAGTAAGACCCCTACCTATGAATGAGTTCCAGTCCAGCTTGTTCCTAAGTCAATTTGCTGGACTAAGAGGAAAGAATTTTTACAAAGGCAACTTGAAGGAACAGCCAGAGTGTCTGACCCTCAGGTTTTTCGCTGAAGCAACTAGACAGACGGTGGGTGCCACTGAGGCTGGAAGACAAGGGGAGGAGCAAGCAGGATTGGGTCTTGCTTCAAGAACTGAGTTCTGGACATGTTAAATTTGAGATGTGTGTGAGTCATCCAACTGGAGATCCTAAGTAGATGGCTGGCTATAGAAGTCTAGATAGACCTCAGTGAGGTGGTCAGGGCTAGAGATGGAAGTTTAGAAACTGAACTTATCAATATAGATACAGTATTTAAAGCCCTGGGAATAAATAACCTAGGAAGAAAGTGGAGAATAAGAAAAAAAGGAACCTGATGCAGAGTTCTAAAGTCTCCCATATTTGTATGTCCAGTGCTAACCTCCTTCTTCCATGAGTTCCAAATGCCTTACATAAACCTGATATGGCCCCAAATGATTCCATTGACTTCCTCTTCAAAACTGGTCCTCCTTCTGTATTCATCAGTCAATTCAATCTCCAGTACCATTCCCCACCTTTCCATCCCCATGACAGTTACTTTAGGTCATCAACCTCATCATCTTATGCCTGGATGACTATAGTAGTTTCTTAGCTGACATCTCTGCCTCTAGTATTTCCCCCCAACTGTGGCTGCCAGTAGGGTCCTTCTAAAATGCCCAATCATGGTATTTCCCTACTTAAAACCTTTTGATGATTTCCCATTGTTCAAGATAAAGTAAAAATTCTTAAACTTAATGTATAAGGTCTTTTAGGATTTGTTTCCTGCTGACATATTCAACCTTATCTTCCATTTACTCCCTCTCCCTTACATCCTAGGCATACCAATTGATCAACTGCCTTTAGTTCTCTGGACACATCATTCTTATTTATTTCTACAAACATGTACCTACCTGCAATGCACCCCACCACTAACTGTTCTCCAGCTCTATGAAAAGTTTTCAGATTGCTCTCCAAACCAACTTGATCTCTTTTTTCTTGATGTCCCCTCAGTATCCTGAGCATGCTTCCATCTTTATTGTCTATATCTTATTATATTTCTATGTCCATGTAGCTCTCTCCCTCTACTAGCCAATAAGCTTAATGAGGGCAGGGATGGTACTTACTTGTTTTACCAGCACTTAATATGGTGCCGAGCATATAGTTAATCACATCAGCCAATATTTATCAAATGCTTATTATTAGTGCTAAGAAATTTAATAAGTGCTTTATATGCACTGATTCATTTAATCTTTAAAAAAATTTTTATTGGAGTATAGTTGATTTACAATAATGTGTTAGTTTCAGGTGTACAGCAAGTGAATCAATTATACATAGATATATATCCACTCTTTTTTAGATTCTTTTCCCATTTAGGCCACTACAGAGTATTGTGTAGAGTTCCTTATTGTGTAGGTTCTTATTAGTTATCTATTTTATATATGGTAGTGTATGGGGCTTCCCAGGTGGCTCAGTGATAAAGAATCAGTCTGCCAATGCAGGAGTCTTGGGTTCGATCCCTAGGTCAGGAAGATCCCCTGGAGAAGGAAATGGCAACCCACTCCAGCATTCTTGCCTGGAGAATTCCATGGAGATTTCAAAAGGAGCCTGGTGGCCTATAGTTCATGGGGTCACAAAAGAGTCAGACATGACTGAGTGAATGAGCATGCACATATGCCACTCCAATTTCCTGCTGGTAACCATAATTTTCTTTTCTACATCTGTGACTCTATTTGTTCTGCAAATAAGTTCATTTGTGCCACTTTTTAAGATTCCATGTATGAGTATTATCATATGATATTTGTCTTTCTCTGACTTACTTCATTCAGTATGACAATCTCTAGGCCCATTCATGTTGCTGCAAATGGCATTATTTCACTCTTTTTATGGTGGAGCAATATTCCATTGTATGATTCATTTAATATGTACAACAATCCTATGAGGCAGGTACTATTACTATGCTCAACTGAGAAGTAGGAAATAGACACAGAGAGGTTAAGTAACTTTGTCCAAGTCACACAGCTAGTAAGTAGTGGATACAAGCCCAGTCAGTCTAGCTCTGATGTCTGTGCTTGTAATCACTAGTCCCTCAGCAAATAAATGCCTCTTCAATGAATGGAAAATTGGAAACGTGGGACATGTGATTTTTTTTTCATGTTATTATTCTGACCTTGACAATTTCATCTTTTCTTTCATTAAAAAAAACTTCATTTCATTCAGAGCTCAGACTCAATAAAGCTACAAAATCAAATAACAGATCCTGTGCTATGGAGCTCAAGGGAGCCAATAAGGGCAAATGTCATTATCCTCACACCTCCAGGCAAGTCAGGTTGATTTATTAATGTTCAATGACTAGGGCCAAAGCACAGAAAAATAAGATAGGTCTAAACATCATACCATCTTAACATCAAAACATCCTGACAGTAACCATTTACTGAGCACCTCACAGATGTCAGGCACTTTGCTGAGAGTTTTACATGAATTACCTCATTCAATCTTTCCAACAGCCTTCTGTGGTTTCTGCACTGTTAGACTCTCCATCTTACAGATGAGAAAATAGGCTCAAAGAGGTTGGGTAACTTCTGCAAGGTTGCAAAGTTAGTAAATGGCAAACCAGGATTTACACCAGGGCTGTCAGCTGTAGTTGGTACTTTAAAGCTCTGCAGTGGACCGCCCACTTGCCTGAGTCAATTGTGACTCTAGGGCTGCGCTGCCCCCACTGGACAAACACTAACCACATGCAGCTAGGTCAATTTATGTCTTTATTTTTCAAATTTTATTGAGGTATAGTTTATTTACAATATAGTGTTAATTTCTGATGTACAGCAGAGTCATTTATACATACATTATACACACACACACATATGCATACATATACACACATTCTTTTTCATATTCTTTTCTATGATGGTTTATCACAGGATATTGAATATAGTTCCCTGTGCTCTACAGTGGGACCTTATTGTTTGTCCATCCTATATACAGTAGTTTGCATCTGCTAATCCCAAACTCCCAATCCTTCTCTCCCCCACTCCCTTTCCCCTTTGGTAAGCATAAGTTTGCTTTCTATGTCCGTGGGTCTATTTTGTAAATAAGTCCATTTGTGTCATATTTTAGATTTCACATATAAGTGGTATCATATGGTATTTGTCTGTGATTTACTTCACTTAGTGTAATAATCTCCTGATTGATTCAATTGCTGCATATGACATTATTTCCTTCTTTTTATGGTTGTGTAATATCCCACTGTATATATACACCAAATCTTTATCCATTCCTCTGTTAATGGACATTTAGGTTTATTCCCACGTCTTGGCTTTTGTGAATAGTGCTACTACAAATATAGGGGTGCATGTTATCCTTTCAGATTAGAGTTTTGTCTGGATATATGCCCAGGAGTGAGATTGCTGGATCATATGGTAATTCTATTTTTAGTCTTCTGAGGAACTGCCATACTGTTTTCCATAGTGGCTGTACTAACCTATACTTTCATCAACAGTGTAGGAGGGTTAGCTTTTCTTTATACCCTCTCCAACATTTATTAGACTTTTTAATTATGGCCATTCTGACTGGTGTGAGGTGACACCTCACTGTAGTTTTGATTTGCATTTCCCTAATAATTAGTGATGATGAGCATCTTTTCATGTAGGTCAATTTAATTAAAATTAACTACAACTAAAAATTCAGTTCCTCAGTCACACCAGTCACATTTTATGTGCTCAAAAGCCACATGTGGCTATTGACCACCATATTAGAGAGCACAAAGAAACACTGCCCTCATTACAGAAGGTTTCCTAGGTCAGTGAGGCACCGAAGTGTGCTGCCTATGACAAGATAGGCTCTGCAAGCTTCTTCTAAGTGTTGTGTCCCCCTCTCTACCCTGCCAATCTGGCTCTTCTCACTTCATAGTCTTGAGGATACTCTGAGGCATCCTTTAAGGTAATAACTTCCATTATCGTCCCTTCCATCATTCACCTCTTCAGTAACATCACCCTTTCTATCCACTGCCCACAGTTCATCCTTGTGCCCATCCCAGTCGCCCCCTCCCCTCTCCAGTCCTGGGGAGACAGAGGTCCTGTTGTTATTCATTCTCATTCTGCCTCCAATCAACCCAGATGGTTGGGTGGGGGGACAGACACTTCACAGCCACAAGTAGGAAAGGTCTCCCAAAAGCACAGATCCCCCAACTGTTGTCTGCAATTATGCCCTGTCTCCTCACCTGCTGCTGGCTAAGCTCTCCAGGGGGAGGGCTCACCCCACCCCTGGCCCAGCTGGCTGCAGAGGTGCAGGCTCCTGTGGCCACCATGACACTAATATGATTTTGGAGCTTGTGAAAAAGACCTGCAATCTTTTTCAAACCACCTGTTACCCAATGTCAACAAAATCTGAAATGATGCTAGAAGACAGGCTGGTTGTACATAATCTGCTCTGCACACAGGGACGAGTTGGGAACAAAGGAGACAAAGCAGCCAGGGATAGAGGAGCTAAATAAGATCCATTTGATTACCTACGGTCATGGAGAATAGACATGGCAGCTTATTAAAGCCCCTCGATAATCCCAAGGCACTCTGGAATTCATTATATGACATAGCCATACCCTTACCTCTGAACCCCAGCAGACTTATCCACCTAATTAACTTTCCTCAGACAGATGTTAAAATGGGCATATATTTTCCAAGCTGATTATAACTGATGGCTAGAGGAAGTGGGCAATGGCATGCAGACTGGGAAGTGTAAAGAAAGCTTAAACTGATCAATTCGCCACTGAAAATCTCAATGGAGAGTACTGCAGAGTCACCTGTGTACACTGTCCAAAGAAGGATTCTGCCTGTCAAGGCAACTACAGAGTTGAGACACCTGAGACACTATTCAGAGGCCAATGCCAAAGATGTAGGAAAGAGTCAAGCTGGATGTCTCTTAGTTCATCATGCCACCAGTCACAAAATCAGAGACACCCTGCAGATCTCCAAAAGGTTCTCATACAGAAGCAAGCTCACTCCAGCACACGGCACTTAACAGTGGGGGCTGTACTAGGGAAAAAAAGGGTGGGGGGACTTCCCTGGTGGTTCATTGGTTAAGAATCTGCCTTGCAATGCAGGGGACATAGGTTCAATCCCTGGTTGAGGAACTAAGATCCCACATGCTATGGGGCAACTAAGCCCATGCACCACAACTTACACGGCAAGGGAAGAACTCAAATGGCACAGTGGAGATCTCATGCAGCACAGCTAAGACCCGACACAGCTCAAAAAATAAATATTAAAAAAAAAAAGAAAGGAAGGAAAGGTGGACAGGCTCTGTCCCCATCCCTGTGATATGTGGGCCATGCTGCCTCTGAAAATACAGCGGTAACATGGGGACAGTAAGCAACACTCAGGGTTTTGCTCCAGTCAAGCTTGAAGTGGGCAGAGCAGAGTGATAATGGAGCAGGGAAAGGATGAGGGGCCAGAAGACAGAGTCACCATTCCTGAGAGCAAGAGTTCTCGCGAGACATTTATTGGTTTCTGTCTTCCCTCTGAAGGGGAGAAAGTAGGTCAACACACTCAAAGAACTGTGACCAGGAACAGTGGGACTGAGAGGGAGCTGCTGGCTGAGCCCTGCCAAGATGAAGCGGTGAGAGACACGCCTTTCGTTTTCAGGCACTTGGCTGAGGTCACTCTTGGCCTTGGGAAAAACTTGGGCTGTGGAGCCCTTGGTGTGTATTCTCTGCAGACCCTCGGACTTGGGTGCAAGAGGAGCCTCATATTTTAAAACTGATATCTAAATGGTTGACTGGCATGAGCTGGCAGGCACAGAATGTTTATAAGCAAACTGCCTGCTTTGGCTTTCAGTCAAGGTGGACAAGGCTCGGGGCAGCTCGGCTAAATATAGACAGCACAGGGGGCATAGGAAGCCAAAGAGCTCAGTTTCATGCCCAGGTCTCTTGGCTAACCTGGGGCAGACTCCCAGAATGTCTTTCTTTCATGGACCGATCTGTTCTTTGTAAGGCAGGAGCACTGAGTAAGTTTTCCCAGGTCTAGAGAAAGGTGGGGGGATGGTGGGTGTCACGCTGAGTCTGTTGCATTTTCTGACCTCATCTTCCCTTTAAAGATCCCAGTTTAGGGAAAAGACCAGTTGTGATCAGGAGGAAGGTGGAGTAGCAGATACATGCATGGAAATAGGACAAAGTGGTGATGACCCACTGGCAGCCACATGAAGCCCCCTGAACAAGGTTGCTGGTTAGTTCGAGCCAGAAGGAGGCTGCCTGAGCCCTGGTCTAAGGGTAGATGTGGTAGAGAAGCATACCAGAGGTGCCAAGTTAGAACTCCTGTTACATAGGGCACAGCTACGAGGCAAGCAGTGTGAGACACAGGAATTCAGGGAGGCAATTTTAGTAGGAAATTAAAAAAGCAGGCCATTCCTGCCCTTTGTCCCTGCCCATATGCCATTCCTTTCCTCAGAAAGACTACTTGTACAGAAGCAAAGAACCCAGACCAAGGGGGCTGCCTGTCCAGTCCAGTGAATGTGTTCTCAGGAAAAGTGTGGACTAGCCATGGAGCTGGGGAGGCCAAACCTCAGGGAAATCTTCAGTATTTCCCGTCCCAAGGCCCTTGGGCCTACCTTTGCTCCTAGACACTTCTGCCAGAAGTCAGTATATCCTTGGGTGGCAGGAATACCTGGGAGAAGCTGCTATTTTTTTCTGATTGTAAAATTGATAAGTGATGGCTGTATAAAATTAAAGAGTATAAAAGAAAATTTAAAGTAGAAAAAAAATTACCATAATCCTATCACTTAAAGATTATTACTATTAACAGCCTTTATGTAAATTTGGAGTATTCAGGCCTGGATGCAAGCTCTGGCTCTACTGCTAATTACAGTCTGACTTTGGACAAGTTCTGAACCTCAGTTTTCTTATCTGCAAAATGTGAATAATCATAGTACTCACCTCAAAGCACTGCTGCAGCGATACAAGAATTCATTTAAAGAGGTATAGTCATCCCTGGCAAATAGTAAGTGATTAATAAATCCTGGCCACCACCATCATCATTCTATGTGCCAATATTCAAAATCATCCATACTGATGGCTGCATAATATTCCATCATGTGATGATACTATTTCCCGAGTGTTAAACATCTCTGTTGTTTCCAAGATTTCAGTAATTACAAAATTGTTGCAAGGCACATTTTTGCATGTAATCTCTGATCATTTCTTTCACATAAATCTCCTAGAATTGAGCTTACTGGGAAAAAGAATATGAACATTTTCAGGCCCTTGTTCCAGACTACAAGCTGGGTTTCTAGAAAGGTTGTATTCATTTACATTTCTACCAGCAGGGCATATAAGTACCTATATCTTCATACTTTTCGCCAACACTGAGTAATAACATTTTTGAAAAGTCTCTGCTAATTTGATAAGGGAAATGATGTTTTGTTTTCATTTGTAAGACTCTGACTATAAGCGATGATACATATTTTAAACTCTCTGTTAAACTCATACAGGAACTCACGTGTTCCCAGAGACAAAATCCATAAGGAAGTCTTCAGGGATCCTGAAATGAAAACACACAAGGGATCTGCATTAAAATAATTTACATTTGAACAGTTGATATACATATTTGTAATCACTTTAAATTATAAAGTATAACATATAAAACACTGCACATCTGAGTAGAGCATTAAAAAGTCAATACCTTCTTATTCTCATCTAGGTCAAGAAATAGAACCTTGCCAGCTACCTCAGAAACCTGATATAGATCCCATCCCAATCCTTCTTTGCGTTCTTTTAGTTTTCTTTTTTAATTTGTACCCAAGTTGCAACCTTAAGCACTAAACTTTAGTTTTACTTTTTATTATTTACTTTATTATTTACTTATTATTTATTATTACTTTATTATTTACTTTATTATTTACTTCTTTTTTAATTCTTTATTCTTTATTCTTTTTACTTCATTTTCTTTTTTAATTTGTACCCAAGTTGCAACCTTAAGCACTAAACTTTAGTTTTACTTTTTATTATTTACTTTATTATTTACTTATTATTTATTATTACTTTATTATTTACTTTATTATTTACTTCTTATTCTTAGTAACTGACATACTTATAATAAAAGTTACACTGGATTATATCAGCACATAACTGAAAGAAACAAATGCTTTAAAAAAAAATGGAGCTTTGATGTTGTCATTTAGTCACAGTGTCCAGCTCTTTGCAACACCCTGGATAGTAGCCCGCCAGGCTCCTCTGTCCATGGGATTTTCCAGGCAAGAATACTGGAGTGGGTACACCATTACCTACTCCAGTGGATCTTCCCAGGTCAGGGATTGAACCTGTGTCTCCTGTGTCTCCTGCACTGGCAGGCAGATTCTTTACCACTGAGCCATCAGGGAAGCCCAAGCAGACGAGTATTTCAGATGAAAGACAATGGTGGTTTGGACCAGACTGGTTGAAAGAATGAGAGGTGGTCACATTTGGGATACACCTCAGAGTTAGAATCAATAGTAATTACAGGGACGTCCCTGGTGGTCCAGTGGCTAAGACTTCAAGCCCCCAATGCAGGGGGCCTGGGTTTGATCCCTTGTCAGGGAACTAGATCCCACATGCTGCAACTAAGAGTTATGCCGCAACTAAAAATCCCGAGTGCTGCAACTAAGACCTGGCGCACCCAAATAGATAAATAAATATTTAAAAAAAAAATAGGAATTATGGATCGACTGTGGATGAGGGGGTGAAAGGAAGAGGAGAATCAAGGATGATGCCCAGGTTTGGGGCTCGAGCAATAGAGTGAATGACGCTGACAGTTACTGAGATGGGGAAGAGTGGTGGCGGGTGGGGGGGTGTTCAAGTTCAGATTTTGACATGTTCACATGCCAGTGTCTAGGGGACTAGAGAAGACAAGTAGATAGGGGGGTGTCTCTGAGTGGAGCTCAAAGAAGAGGCCAGGTCTTGTGTAGCCCCACACTGGGCACTCTGAGAGGGGACACGAACTGTATCAGACACAGTTTGGAAGGAAGAGTTAATACAGAAGGTCTCGTGGATCAGTCCTAGTATGTCTCCAAGGGACCCTGGCATCATAACTGACCCCTGACCTATACCCCTGGGACAATGGCTCTCAGCAGGTTCTTTATGTCTCTGATTGACCATGCTGTCCAGAGAAATGGTGTGTGTTGTACCAGCTCAGGAGGTCCTCTCAGGAGTGTTTAAGAAGAGTTATGATGTACCTGGCTTTAAGTAAGTTTCATTTGAGTCTTAAGTTTTGTCTCATAAATGCCTCAGACCTGAAGACTTGGTGGACTTCCCTGGGCACAGACATGTCATGAGTGTCCCTGTAGTTTGCTGTGAGTTGTTCCTGTGTGGCCCTGGGTAGGGAAAAATTCAGAAGGTTATCCCCGAGCAATGTGTGTATTTTTCCTGCTGCCTTCCTCTGTATCCTTTGCTGTAAGACCTCAGCTGCAACTAAAACTTGCTGTTGCATCTTGTGAGTCGTCCTTCTAGTGAATCACCCAACTTGAAGTGGTTGTTGTTTTTCAGTCACTAAGTCATGTCAGATACTTTGCGACCCCATGGACTGCAGCACGCCAGGCTTCTCTGTCCATCACCAACTCCCAGAGCTTGCACAAACTCATGTCCACTGAGTCACGGATACCATTCAACCATCTCATCCTCTGTTGCCCCCTTCTCCTCTTGCCCTCAATCTTTCCCAGCATCAAGGCCTTTTCAAATGAGTCAGCTGTTTGCATCAGGTGGCCAAAGTATTGGAGCTTCAGCTTCAGCATCAGTCCCTCCAATGAATGTTCAGGGTTGATTCCCTTTAGGATTGACTGGTTTGATCTCCTTGCTGTCCAAGGGACTCTCAAGAGTCTTCTCCAACGCCACAGTTCAAAAGCATCAATTCTTCAGTGCTCAGCTTTCTTTATAGTTCAACTTTCACGTCCATACCTGACTATTGGAAAAGCCATAGCTTTGACTATACAGACTTTTGTCGACAAAGTAATGTCTCTGCTTTTTAATACACTGTCTAGGTTTGTTATAGCTATTCTTCCAAGCAGCAAGCCTCTTTTAATTTTGTGGCTGCAGTCACCATCTACATTGATTTTGGAGTCCAAGAAAATGAAATCTAACACTGTTTCCACATTTTCCCCATCTATTTGCCATTGTGGAGCCCCCAGAATATAGCCTCTGCCCTCAAGGGGCTTCAGTTTTAGCTGGAGAGAAGAAAGGAAGAAATATGAAGCCACTGTGACCCAAGCAGAAAAATATATACAGCACAGTCTGCCAGAGGACAGGGACTACATGTCTGTTCATCTTTGTATCCCCCAAACAGGGCTGGGGAATGGTGAGGTCCTCAGTAAAAGGTTGCTGAACTTCAGGCAAGAGGTGGAACTTGCTGGATGGTGAGGATTTTCAATAAGCTAAGAAGAGAGGAAGGGCATGCCAAATGGAGTAAACAACTTGATGCAGGCCCAAAAGGCAAGAACAGGCAGGGTTTGTTTGTCAAAAGCTGCCCTCTTAGTCTCCCTGCTCCACAATCCCTGGCTCAGTTATCAGACAGTAGGCATTTAATAAAGTCGGCCATTTGTCGGGTATCCATGACCAAGCTTGCTGCTACACCCTCTCCAGCCTTCCCTCACCTTTCTGGGAAGTGCTGAGGATGAGAGGGAAGGGCACAGCCTAGTCCTCCTGCACTGGCTCAAGTCACGTGCAAGAGAGTAAACTGAGGCTAAGATGTCGAGTTCCAAACCTCACTGTGACACGGACAGGTAGCTGGGCTGGTCTGCCTGCTATTCAGTGATAAACTTTCAGATGGGACTACCATATCTGTATTAATCCTGAATTCCACATCAGTTCCAAAATCAAAACTCCCAGAACTCAGGCATCGGGAATACAATCCTGCCATACTCCCTGGCCAGCTTTTGAAAGAAAGAGACTCAGAACTTATTCACCACAAGAGAAACTCAGGTGAAGGGAGATATGGAGATGGAAGAAAAGAGAAGGTATGCTCAACAATGGCCCATTTCTGTCTGTATGAACAGGACAGAGAACAGAAGAGTGAGTGCTTGGACCTTCGAGATCACTGAATGCAACCACTGCCCCTCCCCCTTGGGCAGAGGAGTAAGAGATCTAAGACCCCACAGCTGATCCAGGACCAGAACCCAGCTTTCCCGATTTCCAGTCCAGTGTTTTACCACATTTTAGTGCCCCATTCAGTAGTCCTACTGCCATGAGAATCATCCCCCAAAAAGGAGGATGGAGTAAATTGGCCAATTAGCAAGCACCCCTTGGTGAAGTGCATTAAGGGACAGAACAGGGAGGAGGCAAAGGGCTTGGCCAAGGCATCATGCTGGCAAGGGCTAAGGGAGCCACATTTCTGCCCGCTGCATGGGCTCTGCAGCCTCACTCTTCCTGTGCTTTGAGCTGAGGCAATCATGCTCTGTGTCACAGGGTGGGGAGTCAGAGGTGTGAACAAGACTTTTCTGCCAGCAGAGGTGAGTGCCCAGACTATTAATCAACCAGCAAAAGGAGGGAGGTGATGGAAGATGATTGGCTTAAAACTCAACATTCAGAAAACGAAGATCATGGCATCTGGTCCCATCACTTCACGACAAATGGATGAAACAATGGAAACAGTGACAGACTTTTTATTTTCGGGGGCTCCAAAATCACTGCAGATGGTCACTGCAGCCAGGAAATTAAAAGAGGCTTGCTTCCTTGGAAAAAAGTTATGAACAACCTAGACAGCATATTAAAAAGCAGAGACATTACTTTACCAACAAAGGTCCATCTAGTCAAAGCTATGGTTTTTCCAAGAGTCATGTATGGATGTGAGAGTTGGACTATAAAGAAAGCTGAGTGCTGAAGAATTGATGCTTTTGAACTGTGGTGTTGGAGAAGACTCTTGAGCGTCCCTTGGACTGCAAGAGATCCAACCAGTCCATCCTAAAGGAAATCAGTCCTGAATATTCATTAGAAGGACTGATGCTGAAGCTGAAACTCCAGTACTTTGGCCACCTGATGTGAAGAACTGACTCATTTGAAAAGACCCTGATGCTGGGAAAGATTGAAGGCGGGAGGAGAAGGGGATGACAGAGGATGAGATGGTTGGATGGCATCACCAACCCAATGGGCATGAGTTTGAGTAAGCTCCGGGAGTTGATAATGGACAGGGAAGCCTGGCATGCTGCAGTCCATGAGGTCGCAAAGAGTCGGACACGACCGAGGAACTGAACTGAACTGATCACAGATGCCTCTGACAGCAGCAGAAAGCCCTGGCCCAACCAGTGTCCCTTCCGCCCTAGGCCTGCCAGTTCACAGCAGCTGGGCAGAGAGCTCAAGGCCATGAGAATGGGACAGGCTGCCAGAGTGGAGTCTGCACATTAGCCTCTGCACTCTGCCCAGACTTCTGACTCAGAGGTGGTGACAGCGAGGCCGGGCTGGTTCATTGGCACAGTGAACCCAGGCAACAGGCTGGCAGTGACTTCTTTGAGGCTTGAGGTCACTTCCTGTTTGGTATCCCCAAGCCCTGAGCTGCCCTCCCATGCAGCTCGGGCCTCCGTGCAGGATCACAGGCAGCTCCTAGGCCAATCGCCAAAATGTGAGCAAAAGCCCAGAGGTACCTGAGGGAGCCTCAGATGAAGTCTGAAAAGGGATGCCTCTACTGAGGACCAAATCTGAGAATGAATGAATTTAGGATTCAAATCACATTCTTGCTCAATGCATGAATCACTCTCATAAAACAAGGCAATTTCAGTTCTGCTCAGAGCTTCAAATCTCACTATCAAAAAGCATTATATTGTCATTGCAAGAAATAGTTCATAATTCTGGCTTAGGCAAGGTATAGCAAAGTTAGAAATAACTGGATTTGTATAGATAAGCAAATCGTATCCTTTAAACACCAAAATGTTTAAAGATTATCTCTGATGACATGAAATATACATGTATATATTACATGCTTCCCGGAGTTCTTAATTCACTTGAATCTTTTCCCAGCCAGCTCAGGGTAATCAGAATCAACATGCTTTATTTTTGTTGTGCTATTTTGTCAGTATGACTTCCCATCAGTATATCTGAGCTTCTTCTCCCCCATCCCCCACTCCAATATCTCTTCCTGTTGCTTTTAATCTGTACAGCTAGAAACCAGATGACAACATTCTTTAGAGCTATGTTGTAAGCAAGGCACTAGAAAAGGCCTGGGGAATAAAGTTGGTGACTCCAGTGCTATCGCTCTGTGTTTGAGGGAGTTTATGTCTATTTTCTTCTTTCTAGGTTTAGAGCAAAATTCCAGAGAACAGAAGTTGCCAGAAGCCTGGCCTGGGGTTAAGTGCTGTGCTACTGGATATCTGCCTGGAATTAGGCCAGGCCTCAAAATCCCCTGTCCCCGCACCAACTCCCTGGCTCAGACAGCTCTGAGTGACAGTAAATTGGGAAGAATAACCAAGAATAAACATGAAGCTGTGCCAGATTCTTCTTTTAGAGAGCAAAGTACCCAACGCAATACTGTAGAGCAATTATCCTTCAATTAAAAACAAATGAATTGAAAAAATAAGAAAGCGAAGTGCCAACAAAGTGGGGGTAACATGGGCTTGGGGAATCTGCTCTAACCTCCAACTGAGGAACATCTCTGCCTTTTCCCCAAAACTGTGGAATGCTGAGGAAATTAAAAAGGTGAAGTCTTGACCTTAGGCAGATCCAGAGAGAAACCAGATGATGTAAAAAAAAAAAAATGCACTGATCAATTTTTAAGCCTGTGATACCTTATTGCATTCCAGTCCCAAAGAAAGGCAATGCCAAAGAATGTTCAAACTACCACACAATTGCACTCATCTCACATGCTAGCAAAGTAATGCTCAGAATTTTCCAAGCGAGGCTTCAACAGTACATGAACCGAGAACTTCCAGATGTTCAAGCAGGATGTAGAAAAGGCAGAGGAACCAAATATCAAATTGCCAACGTCCGTTCAAACATAGAAAAAGCAAGAGAGTTCCAGAAAAACATCTACTTCTGCTTTGTTGAATATGCCAAAGCCTTTGACTGTGTGGATCATAACAAACTGTGGAAAATTCTTCAAGAGATGCAAATACCAGACCACTTGACCTGCCTCCTGAGAAACCTGTATGAAGATCAAGAAGCAACAGTTAGAACCACATATGGAACAACAGGCTGGTTCCAAATTGGGAAAAGAGTACGTCAAGGCTGTATATTGTCACCCTGCTTATTTAACTTATATGCAGAGTATATCATGCAAAATGCCAGGCTGGATGAAGCCCAAGCTGGAATCAAGATTTATGGGAGAAATATCAATAACCTCAGATATGCAGATGACACCACCCTTATGGCAGAAAGCAAAGAGGAACTGAGGCGCCTCTTGATAAAAGTGAAAGAGGAGAGTGAAAAAGTTGGCTTAAAACTCAACATTAAAAAAATGAAGATCATGGCATCTGGTCCCATCACTTCATGGCAAATAGATGAGAAACAATGGAAACAGTGAGAGACCTTCTTTTCTTGGGCCTGAAAATCACTGCAGATGTTGACTGCAGCCATGAAACTTAAAGATGCTTGCTCCTTGGAAGAAAAGCTATGACCAACGTAGACATTATATTAAAAAGCAGAGACATTACTTTGCCAACAAAGGTCTATCTAGTCAAAGCTATGGCTTTCCCAGTAGTCATGTATGGATGTGCGAACTGGACCATAAAGAAAGCTGAGAGCCAAAGAATTGATGCTTTTGCACTGTGGTGTTGGAGAAGACTCCTGAGAGTCCCTTGGACTGCAAGGAGATCAAACCAGTCAATCCTAAAGGAAATCAGTCTTGAATATTCACTGGAAGCACTGATGCTGAAGCTGAAGCTCTAATACTTTGGCCACCTGATGTGAAGAACTGATTCACTGGAAAAGACCCTGATGCTGGGAAAGATTGATGGCAGGAGGAGAAGGGGACGACAGAGGATGAGTTGGTTGGATGGCATCACTGACTCGATAGACATGAGTTTGAGCAGGCTCTGGGAGTTGGTGATGGACAGGGAAGCCTGGCATGCTGCAGTCCATGGGGTCACAAAGAGTCAGAAATGACTGAGCAACTGAACTGAACTGAACTGAACCTTATTGTTAACTGTAAACACTATTTATAATTCAGGTCTCTGGAACGTTCTCATCTTATACTGTATAGCTGTTACTTTCTATCCATTGAATACCAACCCCTCCCCCCCATACCCCCATCCTCCCATCCCCTGGCAACCACCATCCTTACTTTTGACTATTTCAGAGGTCTCATCTAAGAGGAATCTCATGTCATATTTGTCCTTCTGTGACTGACTTACCTCACTTAGCCTAGTCTAGGTCCATTCATGTGTCCAAACTCACCAGATTATATATATTAATTATTTGCAGTTTTTGGCATACAATTATACCTCAGTGAAGCTGGAGAAAAAATAACTCAGCCATGGGCTCTATGTTCAAGCAAAACAAAAAATGCCCTAATCAGAAGGTAAGCAAAGTGATGAAGTTTCTAAACCTGCCTCTTGAGAAACTGTATGCAGGTCAGGAAGCAACAGTTAGAACTGGACATGGAACAACAGACTGGTTCCAAATAGGAAAAGGAGTACGTCAAGGCTGTATATTGTCACCCTACTTATTTAATTTATATGCAGAGTACATCATGAGAAACACTGGACTGGATGAAGCACAATCTGGACTCAAGATTGCCAGGAGAAATATCAATAATCTCAGATATGCAGATGACACCACCCTTATGGCAGAAAGTGAAGAAGAAATAAAGAGCCTCTTGATGAAAGTGAAAGAGGAGAATGAAAAAGTTGGCTTAAAGCTCAACATTCAGAAAACTAAGATCATGGCATCTGGTCCCATCACTTCATGGCAAATAGATGGGGAAACAGTGGAAACAGTGTCAGACTTTATTTTTGGGGGCTCCAAAATCACTGCAGATGGCCACCTGATGCGAAGAGCTGACTCATTGGAAAAGACCCTGATGCTGGGAAAGACTGAGGGCAGGAGGAGAAGGGGACGAGGGGACGACAGAGGATGAGATGGTTGGATGGCATCACCAACTCAATGGACACGAGTTTGGGTAAACTCCGGGAGTTGGTGATGGACAGGGAGGCCTGGCATGCTGCAGTCCATGGGGTCGCGAAGAGTCGGACACGACTGAGCGACTGAACTGAATTGAACTGAAGTGAACTACAGCAATACTTGAGATCTTTGATGTCATTCTTTAAAATCAGGACAAAAAAGCAACTCATGCAATTTATAATGCAATACCAATGGCCATCATGTGTTTCATACTTTTACAATTTAGAAACCATTTCACACTTGACACTTCATTTGATAAGCTGCCGAGAAGGCCATTCTCCCTTGCACCCTCAGCCATCACTTGTTACTTTAAGAAGCAACACTTGAAATTTTCTACTGTCTATAATATTATTGACAGCTAAATTCCCACTCTGTCCACATCTTCTGTAGAAAAGGATGACCACAGAATTCTGCTGGGAGAGCTGGGTCAGGCCCCAAAGACTCAGCTACGTACAAAATATGAAAGGAGAAAAAAAAATATGAAAGGAAGATTGCCTAGATGCTGGGGTCCCTATCTTCTGGGGGCCTCTAAATCTAGAGTCCTGCCTCTGCCAGAACATTAACCCACACATGATGGAAAGCAGTCTCCCTCAGCCTGTCCTAGCATCATTTTTAGCTTACAATGGAGGGAATAATGCAGAATCCATAGGCTAGCAGTTCCTTACTTTGGCCTGGACATCAAACAACAATCAAGATGATGACAATGGAAAAGTTATCACCTCTGCACCTTGATTTGACCATTATTGAGAGAGAAGGAAGGGACTTCCATGGCGGTCCAGTGGCTAAGACTCTGTATTCCAAATGTAGGGGGCCAAGGTTTGATCCCTGGTCAGGGAACTAGATCCCACATGCTTCGTGTAAGAGTTCACATGCCACAAATAATGATCCCACATCCAGCATACTGCAGTGAAGATCAAAGATCCCACAAGCCTTAACTAAGACCCCACAAGGATAAATAGACAGTCTTAGCATTTAATGGTGCTATGTTCATTGAACATAGTACTAAACACATTTTAAAAAAAACTAACAACAACAAAAAGAAAGAAGGGATAAAATGTGCCCCTACCTAGTTCCCAGATAAAGATGATAAACACAGTACTACAATGGACTATTCTAGTTTTTAAGGTGAATTACTTTGAAGTCCTTAGAAAGATCACGTAAGTCTGTGAGATTCTAACTGGCTCAAAGTTAAATATCTTTAATCACTTAAAAGTTTTACTAGAATTCATACACAACATCTCAAACTGAAGACATAGCAAAGAGAAGAAGGCTTAGGTTTCAATGTTGGGAAGGGGGAGAAAACTTAGTGAGGAGAGTGGCAATCAACAGCAGGAATATGAAACATGAAGAGGAAGACATGAAAATGTCAAAGTGAAGAATTAAAATTTTGTTACTGGGAAAGAAAGAGGAGAATATAAACAACAACCATTGAATGATGTTTTCCCATAAAGAAAACACAAAGAAAATTTTAAAAGTGGTTCAATCTGGAATAACTGTGAAACAATGAAAAACATATTATAAAGGACATAACGCTCATATGTATGAAATACATTTAAATGGTAGACTCTAGCCCAGGTGAGTGCTGTATCTGGTCTGAGAAATCTTTTAACCATAATGAGCTTGGCAGTGACTCTAGAAGGTAAGGGGATGTGATTCGTATCTAAGAAATATTTGGGCGAGTCTCGCCCAGATTCAAACTAATAGGACCCACACAGAATATCACAATGAAGCCAAAGGAGAGAAAGGAAAAATTCATCATCATGACTCTCTTTCAGATACAGCCATGCCAACCCCTGCCTCGTTACATTGCTGCCCCTCCTACCCTTCGAGGCCAACCAGGTCATCAGCTACCCAGCTACCCTGTGGATAACTTACTTACATCAGGTCTAGGGCTCATCCTGCAGAGAGATACACATGCCAGAAACAAGGAAGATGGGCTGCACTCTGGCAGATGTACACTCCTTGGATTGGTCTACACTGACCCCAGCCACCCCTCTCCTCTGGAAGACACTAAAGGCAGGAAGAGTCGATTATTTCCTTAGTTTGCTTGCACCTGAGATTCCAAGGGAAAACAACAAGAAAAGAAGCAAACTGTTCCAAGGGCTGGGCACCCAAAGTCACCAAACACCACAGGATTGATTTTTACACACACACACACACACACACACACACACACACACACTAATATACTCTAGTGGTTATGGTTCAGCTACACAAGATAAGTCAGGTCAGGAGCAGCCAACCACCTTTTAGCTCTCAGGTCCCTTCTGGGAATTTGGTCTTAACTTCTGGAGAGAAATCTGGAAACGGCTCCACTGGTCATCCTCCTCCTGGGAGAAGGGCAACCATAACTACAGAGAACTCAGCATTGGGAGGGGAGTAAGGCCCCTCTCTCAGTGATACTCATGGACACTGGGGAACTCTGCTCCTTCAATCTCGTCAGGGGGTTTGCTGTAGATTAATTTATGGTGCCTCAACTCTGGGGCCTGAGGACCATTAGAGACAGGGACTGCCTGCCCAACTTTGTGAGAACTTCAGAAAGAGCAGCTCTTCCACTTTCTCACTTAACACTCCCATAGCTCCAGTCAGACCTGGAACCTGGGACCAGAGTGATGAAGGTGTCTGAGCTGGGAGCCATTCTTACATTCACACGAGCGTGAGTCTTAAGACAGAAGCAGAAGGAGGATGTGAGCTTCACGGTGAACAATGAGGGAGGACGAGGAAAAGGACTGCAGCTGACAAACAGGTAAGCACTGCCTGTCCTGTGTCCTTTCGTTAGCTAAAACTAGCGCTGTCTGTCAGGTTGAAGAGTTGGTTTGGTGTCTGCAGAATTAGGAAATCAACATCACTCATACATTCCCTTAGAGTGGGATGTGAAGCTAAGGGTCAGTTGGTCCCCAGAGGATATCGGAGAGACTCTCCACAGCCACCAGATAGACCAGGTATGCTTCTACATGACCCTGGCATTAGACTGGGAAAGGTGATGAGTTCCTGCCACTGAAATATGTGCAGAAGTGATGTGTCAATGGCGAGGTGAGGCAGTTAAGGCCTGTGGGCTTCCAGCTGTCTTTTGCTCTGCCACAGTGCCCTTGGAGGTCATGTGTGCCAGATGGCACTACTACAAGATTAAAGAGAGCCAACCAGTCTGCATCAAATCTTATTTATGTGAGCAACATATGTGTTGCTTATTTGTTATTGCATCAAAGTCTGGTGCTTCCCAGGTGGCTCAGCAGTAAAGAGTCCGCCTGCCAATGCAGGAGATGCAGGAGATTCGGGTTTGATCCCCAGATTGGGAAGATCCCCTGGAGCAGGGCATGACCACCCACTCCAGTATTCTTGCTTGGAGAATCCCATGGATAGAGGAGCCTGGTGGGCTACACTCCATGGGGTTGCAAAGAGTCAGATATGACTGAACAACTGAGCATGGGTCCCTGCAGAATCTAGCTTATCCTGACTAATACAGGAGCCAAAGCAGTGGGCCATCCCCGATGCTGGAGACTTCAGTGCACAGAATTAACCTAGTCACACTCATAAACTCTATGAGGATGACTGTTTCTCACAGTCACACAAGCTTTCCAAGGCTTTCTTCAGCAAAACCTGTCTCTGAGAAGGGAGGGTTCATCCTGAAACAGTAACTTCAAGTGTAAAGGCCGCCTCTCTCAAGACATGTGTCTTCAAAATATCATAAAGCATCTACAACTCGTTCAATAGCTCATGAAACCTCTGCCCAGGCACCTATAACCTCCTGCTGTCTCCCATTGTACTAATATGACCAGACACAAACGCTGGCTTATAGCCTCTATAAACACAACATCCTCATAAATTCAGGTTCCCATAAAAATCAAACAAGAGAAAAGTGAAAAAAAGAGCCACGACTAAGTTTTCCTCTATCAAGACCATCGCAGTTTCTTGAGAGCCTTGGCTCAGTTTCCTAAAGTTTAGAACAGGAGAAAGAAGAACTTCCCTCATTCACTGTCTCTAAAATGTCTGGATCTTTCTCAGGGAACCAGTAAGGCCAGCAGGAGATAGGAGGTACATGCTTTAACGTTTGAACCAAAAGGACTGGGGACAATTTGGGCTGGGTGCTCTTCAAAGTCCTACCTTTCAGAGCATCTACCTACTGAGATGCCAGGGACCCTGTATATGACTGTCTGTTGCAAATGACCACAGTGTGTCTTTAAAAACATGTCTTTCAAAGGCAGGTCACGTTATCAGTGTGAGTTGGAGAAATTACACACACATCTATTTTTCTGGGGCTGGGACTTGATGGAAATGTTCAACCCCTAAGGAGAAGGCCTGTCTGGTGATTAGAGGTTGCAGGAAAGCCATGGCTTGGGTTCATACTTTGCACTGGAATCTGCTTCTGGCAAGAGGAGACAGAGAAGCCCTTACTCCCTGACCCAGAAGGCCTCTTCTGAGCATTGCCCAACGCTCCTGTTATACAACATGCAAAATAAATAACCAACCTTAAAAGTCAGGCAGCCAAAGCTCTACTCAATAATAAGCCCTTTTATAAGCTGCTTATCACTTGCCAAAATCAGCTCTAGAGGAACCCCAGGAACTCTGAATTCTATTGTTCTTATGAACTACTCGGGGAATATAGACAAGCGTCACTGGCTTTATTGGTTTTCTAAGAGACAAAAGACCAACATTTTCATCTACCCCTACCCTGTCTTTGATCTCAAAAATGTTACTATAGCCCCATCCCACCATCTTGGAGAGGTCTCTATGAGAGGTGTGAGTGAGAAAAGGGTCCTGGCCTTTTCTTAGAAAACATGCCTCTGTCTGCTTTGCCTGTCACCTGATGGTGGGGGTGACAAAGGGAAGAGAGTGCCAACCTTTTCAGAAAATCCACTGGGAGGGAGGGGGAGGGCAGGACAGAGGCCCGTGGAATGTACTCCTCTGCCCGTGACGGCTCTCTGGCTTAACGACAAAAGGAAAGAGGAGTTTTGCTCAAGGAAAACTGTTCAAAACCATTTTTGGTGCACTTAGGTTGGCCTGACGATGCGTTGTTGTTGGCCCAGAACAGTTTCTCTCGGTTTCAAAATAGAGGGTGGGACCTCTCATGAAGGGGTCTTATTCAGGAAATCGATGGGAGACGTCTGTTCTAAAACTCATTTCCAATGAACCACAAAAAGGATTTTGACACCTAGTTGACATTCTTATTCCAGGATCCGCAACCCACAGATTCAAAGCTCAGGATGTACCTGCTCCAAAAAGCCTTGCATGAGTGCTCAGTCGCTCAGTCATGTCTGACTCTTTGCTACCCTATGGACTGCAGCCCACTAGGCTCCTCCGTCCATGGGATTCTCCAGGCAAGAATACTGGAGTTTGTTGCCATTTCCTACTCCAGAGGATCTTCCCGACCCAGGGATGATATCCACGTCTCCTGCATCTCCTGCATTGCTGGCAGATTCTGTACCACTGAACCACCAGGGAAAACCCTAAGAAAACCTTATGACCCTCCCTTTTCCCCTCACTGGTCCCTCTCAAAAAGTTGCTCCCTTCTTCTGCTAGGCTCTATACCTACTGACTTGCTGCCTTCCCTAGCAGAGGGGTTTTCTTAGAGCAGGAACCAAGCCTTATTCATCTCTGCAACTCTACTGTCCAACACAGTCCATAGAACATCAGAGGCGTGTATTAAGTCACTTAATTAATAAGATTAGAAATAGATATAGTTAACATTTGAATGTTCAGTAACTGTTTAACTTCCTATATTTTTTTCTCATTTTCCAGATGAGGAATCTGAGGCAATAGAGGCTAACAAGCTAGTAAGTGACTAAGCAACAACACAGACCAGGGCATCAGGTTCTAGAACCTTCATTTTTAACCACTACACAGAGTGGTACACAGCAATAAATAAGTGAGCTAAGGAAAGGGCCATACACATATGAAACTGTTAAACACGAACTTGAATCTGATTTAGAAACCTCTTGAGTCACGCAAATATGTATTAAGCACCTAGCACTCTGTGCCAATCCCAGTGCTAACAAAAGGGCATGGTCTTATTCCTCAAGGAGAAGAGAGACAAATAACAAAAGCTTATACTGCTGTACACCTAAAAGTACCACCATATTGTAAATCAACTCTACTCCCATAAAAATATTTTTTAAAGCTTACTGAGCACTTACTACACGCTGGGCACTGTTCTAAGTACTTCACATGTATTAACTTCTTTCTTCTTACTACTATTCTATTCAGATGAAACAGAGGAGAAACTGAGGCACAAGGAGATGCAGCCAGGACTTCCCTGGTGGTCCAGTGGCTAAGACTCAACGCTCCCAATGCAGGGGGCCTGAGTTCAATCTCTGGTCAGGAAACTAGATCCCACATGCCGCAACTAAAGATCTCATGTGCTGCAACTAAGACTTGGTACAGCCAAATATATACAGACACACACACACACACGCACACACACATTATATTATAATGTATATATATATTTATATATATTGTACATATAAACCCAAGCATCCTTGCTCCAAAGCCTGTGTTCTTATCCACTGTACTCTGCCATCTCTTCCATTCACAGCCACACACACCTCAGTGTTACAGATGTGAGAAGAGAGAGAGAGAAAAAGTGGTCTGGAAACTCAGGGAAGGAAATGATGCATTTTGCCTGAGATGGGGCTCACAGAAGGTTCTGCAGAACAAGTGACACTTGAGCTGGACCTTGAAGACATGAGACTGGGAAACAAGTTCAAATACAAAAAAAGAACATGGTGACTGGTGATCAGTGAAACTTGTATGTGTTCTCAAAGCCATCGCTCCTAGTATACACAGCTAAGAAGTGAGCCCAGCTAGACACGGGGTTCTGCTGCCAAGTCCACTTCTGGCCAAGGAATAAGGACATCATTAGTGGTCAGTTCAGTCGCTCAGTCGTGTCTGACTCGTTGTGACCTCACAGACTGCAGCATGCCAGGCTTCCCTGTCCATCACCAACTCCCGGAGCCTACTCAAACTCACGTCCATCAAGTCAATGATGCCATCCAACCATCTCATCCTCTGTCGTCCCCTTCTCTCGCCTTCAATCTTTCCCAGCATCATGGTCTTTTCCTGATGAGTTGGTTCTTCGCATCAAGTGGCCAAAGTATTGGAGTTTCAGTTTCAGCATCAGTCCTTCCAATGAATATTCAGGACTGATCTCCTTTAGGATTGACTGGTTGGATCTCTCGCAGTCCAAGGGACTCTCAAGAGTCTTCTCCAACACCACAGTTCAAAAGCATCAATTCTTCGGTGCTCAGCTTTCTTTATAGTTCAACTCTCACATCCATACATGACTACTGGAAAAACCATAGCTTTGACTAGGTGGACCTTTGTTGGTAAAGTAATGTCTCTGCTTTTTAATATGCTGTCTAGATTGGTCATAGCTTTTCTTCCAAGAAGCAAGCGTCTTTTAATTTCCTGGCTGCAGTCACCATCTGCAGTGATTTTGGAGCCCATGAAAAGAAAGTCTCTCACTGTTTCCATTGTTTCCCCATCTATTTGCCATGAAGTGATGGGACTGGATGCCATGATCTTAGTTTTCTGAATGTTGAATTTTAAGCCCACTTTTTCACTATCCTCTTTCACTTTCATCAAGAAGCTCTTTGCTCTTTAGTTCTTCTTCGCTTTCTGCCATAACGGTAACATCATCTGTGTATCTGAGGTTATTGCTATTTCTCCCAGCAATCTTGATTCCAGCTTGTGGTTCATCCAGCCTGGCATATTGCATGATGTACTCTGCATATAAGTTAAATAACTAGGGTGACAATATACAGCCTTGAGTACTCCTTTCCCTATTGGGAACCAGTCTGTTGTTCCATGTCCAGTTCTAACTGTTACTTCTTGACCTGCATACAGATTTCTCAGGAGGCAGGTCAGGTGGTCTGGTATTCCCATCTCTTGAAGAATTTTCCACAGTTTTTCGTGATCCACACAGTCAAAGCTATTAGTGGTACTGTGGTACTGTGACCTGAATTTTTATGTCAGTTTTCCTACTTGGTTCACACCCCACCTGGGGTTTTGTCATGTTCACAGCATCTACAAGAATTTATTTTCATCTCCCTTCTGTAAATAATAATAGATAATGTTTCTGGAGGTAGATGTACAGGCTGTCTTCAGTATAATGGAGGCCAGATCCGCCAAGGTTGGCACAGGAGGCTAGAATCACCCAATAGATCAGGGGGCCAGCTATAGTTCATGACCCCAACTGTTTGCTTCCACACGTGGAGGTACTCTCCCCTTTCCTAACTGTGGAAGTTCTGGGTCCAGTTTTATTAAAGGCTGTCCACGGGTTTCCTTAGAGTTTGTTCCAGTCAAACCTACTGGCAATTTTCCCTCCCTCAACACCTTGCTTCTCTGAGAATTACCAGAAACGTATGTGACTAAGGACTAGTGAACTACAACGACTGGTGAGTACTCCTGGGGCAAACGTTTCATTATTCCTCCCACCGTGAGTTTATTTTTGTCTGTGGTGTGAGGGTGTGTTCTGACTTCATTGTTCTGCCATGTAGCTGGCCAGCTTTCCCAGCACCACTTGCTGAAGAAACTGTTTTTTCCCCAGCATATTTTCTTGCCTCCTTTGTTGTAGATTAATTGACCATAGGTGTGTGGGTTTATTTCTGGACTCTATTTTCTCCTATTCTGATACCTTCTCTTGACCCTCCCACACACCATACCAGTTACTGCCTCATCTCTCTCCTCTTCTTGACAGTAAAATTCTTCAAAATATTTGTCTATATTCCCCATGTACAATTTTTCTCCTCCCCTTCTTCCTTGGCCCCACTCCCATCAAGCTTTTGTCCACTGAAAAGACTTTTATCCAGGTCACTAGGGGCCTCTATGTTGCGAGAGTCCATCAAATATTCTGGGCTCTCACCTTGCCTGGCCAACCAGAAGCACTTATCACAGTTGATCACCTCCTCTTCCTGGAAGCACCTTCTTCACGAGGCTTTGGGTGCACCACATTCTTCTGGTTTTCCTTCCACCTTACTGGCCACTCCTTGTCAGTCTCCTTTGCCGGTTCCTCATCATCATCCTCCTAATCTCTGGCTGTCAGAGTGCCCCAGGGTAGGGTCCGTGGTCCCCTCCTCTTAACTATCCTCACTCCTGGAGATTTCATCCATCTCAGAGCTTGAAATACTATCTAGACATCTGTGACTTCAGAATATTTATCTCCTGCCCTAACCACGCCTGTGAGTGCCATGCTCTTGTACCCCACAGCTCACTCATCAACTCCACTTAGATGTCTGACTGGCATCTCAAATTCAACACATCCTCAATTTAACTTCTTTTACTCTCCCAACCCTGTTTTCCCCACAGTCTTTACCACTGCAGTTAGTGGTAACTCCATCATTTCGGCTGCTCAGGATGAAAACCTTGGCATTGTCTCAAACAGAAACACTGTGTTATATCACTCCAGAGAGCACCAGCCAGATTTTAGACAATGCTATTGGTGTTATGCAACATGGTGACTCTGTTTTCCTTGATTCCTCTTTCACATCCCACATCTGATCTGTCAGCAAATTCAACTTCAAGATGCACCCCCAAATCCAGCAACTTCTCCCAAATTTCACTGTTACCAGTCTGGCCCAAGCTTATCTTCTTATATATAATGTATTATACAGAAAACAATAGTGATCCTTTTAAAACGTGTCAGATCACACCATTCCCACTCAAAACTCCCCAATGCTTCCCATCTCATTTATAGTAAAAATCAAAGTTCTTACAATGGCCTATTAGACCTTGCATTGTTTTCCCCCTTTAGCACTCATCCCCATCTTTGTATATATCTATCTTACATATTATCTGTTACCCACCTGATTCCACCTCATGAGTTCCATGAGGTCAGAGACTCAGTAGATTTTGTTCACAGATGAAGCTCAGCATCTACAATACTTGACAGAAAGTACATGATTAATATATATCTGTAGATGAAATAAATGACTGAGGAGAGGGAAATCTTTACACATGGGCCGGAATCATACCAAAACCCAATATGACAAGTGAAAGGGCATTTGAGTCAACTGGTGCTGGAACCAAATCAAGTCCCAAGTCCCAAGTTCCTACTTCCTATTGTTTGTATTCCCATTGCTTCAATATTTTGCCTGATGAAGTCTCCTTTCTTTTGCCTCTAAAGAAAAAGAAATTGACCTAGATATAGTAAGGAGCTCCCCCTGGTGGAAGTAGTTCCATCAACACTATGGCAAAGAAAATCATAGAAAACAGGCTTTAAGTTACAAAGGAGATTGCTGGAGACAAAGGAAATGACTTTAGTATTTCACAGGAAAAGTCCTCACTAGAAACACAAGAAACTCAAGATTAGATTCCAAGTACACTGGGGAATTTATCAACTTACCTCACTGTTGAACCTCTTTTGTATCTGATGATGAGAAAGAAAATTATTCATTTAAAGTTGAACAACCTAAATACCTTCCCTCAAGGAATTTAAAATCAGGTAGAGGATATAAGTCATGAATATGAACAAGTACAGAGACTTCCCTGGCAGGGGAACTAAGATCCCACATGCTGTGGCATGGCCCAAAACAAACAAAGCCAAATAAGCACAAAGCAATGAGTATGAATGTAAAACAGTGAATGGGGTCTAAATAAAACAAATAAACTAAGAGCTATGAGAATCCCTTGGACAGCAAGGAGATCAATTTAGTCAATCCTAAAGGAAATCAACCCTGAATATTCATTGGAAGGACTGATGCTCAAGCTGAAGATCTAATACTTTGGCCACCTGATGTGAAGAGCTGATTCACTGGAAAAGACCCTGATGCTGGGGAAGATTGAGGGCAGGAGAAGGGGGTGACAGAGGATGAAATGGTTGGATGGCATCACCGATTCAATGGACATGAACTTGGGCAAACTCCAGGAGATGGTGATGGACAGGGAGGCCTGGTGTGCTGCAGTCCATGGGGTCACAAAGAGTTGGACACGACTTAGCAACTGAACAACAACAAGACTTATGACTTACCTCAGAAAAAGAAGGATTACTTTGGGCTGAGAAAATCCAGGAAGACAACTCGGAGTGGGTGGTTCTTGAACTCTGCCTTGAAAAACAGACACAATTTTATTGAGTGTATTCCAGGTAAAGACCTAAATGTAGGGAAAGGCACATCACGGGGAAACCCAAACTAACCAATGGGGCTCTGTAAAGGTCACAGTTTGAGTGAGAACACAGAATTCAAACTCTTTCATAAAAAAAAAGCAGAGAGAGGGTTTCCCTGGTGGCTTGGTGGTAAAGAATCTGCCTGGCAATGCAGGAGACACGGGATCAATCCCTGGTCCAGGAAGATCCTACATGCCATAGAACAGGTAAGCTTGTGTACCACAACTGCTGAGCCTGGGCTCTAGAGCCAAGGAGCCACAACTAGTGAAGCCTGCATGCCCTAGAGCCCAAACTCCACAACAAGAGAAGCCACCTCAATGAGAAGCCCACGCACCACAATTAGAGAGTAGCCAGCACCTCACTGCAACTACAGAAAAGCAGCAACTAAGACCCAGCACAGACATAAATAAATAAATGAAATCATTGAAAAAAAAAGATATAGTCCTAAGTTTAAAAAAAGAGCAGAGAGGGATTCTCAAGAGAAAAGTCCTTGTCAGATTTTACAGGAAATGCTTTCAATTTTTCACCATTGAGGATAATGATTGCTGTGGGTTTGTCATATATAGCTTTTATTATGTTGAGGTATGTTCCTTCTATTCCTGCTTTCTGGAGAGTTTTTATCATAAATGGATGTTGAATTTTGTCAAAGGCTTTTTCTGCATCTATTCAGATAATCATATGGTTTTTATCTTTCAATTTGTTAATGTGGTGTATTACATTGATTTGTGGATATTAAAGAATCCTTGCATTCCTGGGATAAAGCCCACTTGGTCAGGATGTATGATTTTTTTTAATATATTGTTGGATTCTGTTTGCTAGAATTTTGTTAAGGATGTTTGCATCTATGTTCATCAGTGATATTGGCCTGTAGTTTTCTTTTTTTGTGGCATCTTTGTCTGGTTTTGGAATTAGGGTGATGGTGGCCTCATAGAATGAGTTTGGAAATTTACCTTCTTCTGCAATTTTCTGGAAGAGTTTGAGTACTCTCATCACTACTATTCAACATAGTTTTGGAAGTGTTGGCCACAGCAATCAGAGCAGAAAAAGAAGTAAAAGGAATCCAGATAGGAAAAGAAGAAGTGAAACTCTTACTGTTTGCAGATGACATGATCCTCTACATAGAAAACCCTAAAGACTCTTCCAGAAAATTACTAGAGCTAATCAACGAATATAGTAAAGTTGCAGGATATAAAATTAACACACAGAAATCCCTTGTATTCCTATACACTAACAATGAGAAAACAGAAAGAGAAATTAAGGAAACAATACCATTCACCATTGCAATGAAAAGAATAAAATACTTAGGAGTATATCTACCTAAAGAAACAAAAGACCTATGCATAGAAAACTATAAAACACTGATGAAAGAAATCAAAGAGGACACAAATAGATGGAGAAATATACCATGTTCATGGATTGGAAGAGTCAATATTGTGAAAATGAGGATACTAGCCAAAGCAATCTATAGATTCAATGCAATCCCTATCAAGCTACCAATGGTATTCTTCACAGAACTAGAACAAATTCACAATTTGTATGGAAATACAAAAAACTTCGAATAGCCAAAGTAATCTTGAGAAAGAAGAATGGAACTGGAGGAATCAACCTGCCTGACTTCAGACTCTACTACAAAGCCACAGTCATCAAGACAGTATGGTACTGGCACAAAGACAGAAATATAGATCAACGGAACAAAATAGAAAGCCCAGAGATAAATCCATGAACCTATGGACACCTTATCTTTGACAAAGGACGCAAGGATATACAATGGAAAAAAGACAACCTCTTTAACAAGTGGTGCTGGGAAAACTGGTCAACCACTTGTAAAAGAATGAAACTAGAACACTTTCTAACACCATACACAAAAATAAACTCAAAATGGATTAAAGATCTAAATGTAAGACCAGAAACTATAAAACTCCTAGAGGAGAACACAGGCAAAACACTCTCCGACATAAACCACAGCAAGATCCTTTATGACCCACCTCCCAGAATATTGGAAATAAAAGCAAAACTAAACAAATGGGACCTAATGAAACTTAAAAGCTTTTGCACTACAAAGGAAACTATAAGTAAGGTGAAAAGACAGCCCTCAGATTGGGAGAAAATAATAGCAAATGAAGAAACAGACAAAGGATTAATCTCAAAAATATACAAGCAACTCCTGAAGCTCAATTCCAGAAAAATAAATGACCCAATCAAAAAATGGGCCAAAGATCTAAACAGACATTAATCCAAAGAAGACTTACAGATGGCTAACAAACACATGAAAAGATGCTCAACATCACTCATTATCAGAGAAATGCAAATCAAAACCACAACGAGCCCCCACCCCGCCACCAGACCCACGTCTGCACTCAAGGGACATCCACCTTTTGCCCCTGGAGTCCCGGCACAGGTGGGAGAGCAGCGTCAGCCACCAGGGCTCAGTGCTGTGTGCGCCCATCTCACGTGGCTGTAATGGCCACCTCTAGCAGTGACCTGGTTCCTGGAGGCCACAGACACACACCCCACCCCTCACACTCCACCCCACCCTGGTTTCCAGGCCCAAGCCTTCCTCCCTGCTTGGTCGTGAAGTCCCTGACACCCAGAGCAGGGCCTGCAGATACCTGGTCTCCCTCCTGGAAACATGGGACATGGTTTTCTGATTAAAGAAAATAAAAAGTGCTGTGCCATTAAAAAAAAAAAACCCACAATGAGGTACCGTTACACGCCAGTCAGGATGGCTGCTATCCAAAAGTCTACAAGCAATAAATGCTGGAGAGGGTGTGGAGAAAAGGGAACCCTCTTACACTGTTGGTGGGAATGCAAACTAGTACAGCCACTATGGAGAACAGTGTGGAGATTCCTTAAAAAACTGGAAATAGAACTGCCATATGACCCAGCAATACCACTCCTGGGCATACACACCGAGGAAACTAGATCTGAAAGAGACACGTGCACACCAATGTTCATCACAGCACTGTTTATAATTGCCAGGACATGGAAGTAACCTAGATGCCCATCAGCAGACGAATGGATAAGGAAGCTATGGTACATATACACAATGGAATATTACTCAGCCATTAAAAAGAATTCATTTGAATCAGTTCTAATGAGATGGATGAAACTGGAGCCCATTATACAGAGTGAAGTAAGCCAGAAAGATAAACACCAATACAGTATACTAATGCATATATATGGAATTTAAAAAGATGGTAACGATATCCCAATACGCAAAACAGAAAAAGAGACACAGATGTACAGAACAGACTTTGGGACTCTGTGGAAGAAGGTGAGGGTGGGATGTTCTGAGAGAATAGCATTGAAACAAGTATACTATCAAGGGTGAAACAGATCACCAGCCCAGGTTGGGTGCATGAGACAAGTGCTCAGGGCTGATGCACTGGGAAGACCCAGAGGGATGGGGTGGGGAGGGAGGTGGGAGCGGGGATTGGGATGGGGAACACATGTAAATCCATGGCTGATTCATGTCAATGTATGGCAAAAACCACTACAATATTGTAAAGTAATTAGCCTCCAACTAGTAAAAATAAATGAAAAAAATGTTGATAAAAAAGAAAAAATGAACTGCCATATGACCCAGCAATCCCACTCCTGGGCATACACACCAAGGAAACCAGATCTGAAAGAGACAAGTGTACCCCAATATTCATCGCAGCACTGTTTATAATAGCCAGGACATGGAAGCAACCTAGATGCCCATCAGCAGACGAATGGATAAGAAAGCTGTGGTACTATACACAATGCAATATTACTCAGCCATCAAAAAGAACTCATTTGAATCAGTTCTAACGAGGTGGATGAAACTGGAGCCCATTATACAGAGTGAAGTAAGCCAGAAAGAAAAACACCAATACAGTATACTAACGCATATATATGAAATTTAGAAAGATGGTAACAATAACCCTATATGCAAAACAGAAAAAGAGACACAGATGTATAGAACAGACTTTTGGACTCTATGGAAGAAGGCGAGGGTGGGATGATCTGAGACAACAGCATCGAAACATATATATTATCAAGTGTGAAAGAGATCGCCAGTCCAGGTTGGATGCATGAGACAAGTGCTCGGGGCTGTTGCACTGGGATGACCCAAAGGGATGGGATGTGGAGGGAGGTTCAGGATGGGGAACACATGTAAATCCATGGCTGATTCATGTCAATGTATGGCAAAAACCACTACAGTATTGTAAAGTAATTAGCCTCCAACTAATAAAAATAATTGGGAAAAAAAAAGTCCTTGTCAGAAGCAAACACAGGAGGGAACCAAAGAAAGCTTCTTTCCTAGTTTTCCCTTGGATAAGAGGAACACTATTGAAAACCCAAGAGAAAAAAAAGATAAAATATAGTTTCCATACTCAAGAATTTAGAATCCAGAAAACTAACAACAGCAACAAAAAGAACCCATATAGACATGCAGGGTCTCTTCTGTTCTATATTTTATCTGAAGATAATGCCTAGAGAACATCCTTTTCAAAGGAGATGGTCCTCCCTTCTATTCCTTCCTGCTCAATGTCCTTCTGGTGGAGATGCCAACAAGTATCCTGAATCCATCCACCCCTATCGATCTCCACTGCCATCCCCTCGTCTGAGCCATCATCATCTTTCTCCTGGTCAACTGCCACTGTCTCCTGACTGATCCCCCACTTATACTCTGGCTCCCCTACAAGCCACACTGCAGACTGCAGTCAGATCACCTACGGCTATTCAGGGGTGTGGTAAATGACTCCCATTTCACTTTCACCTTTTCATTTGGAAACTACAAAAATCAAAAAACAGATGCAAAATAGCCCAAAGAATCCTCACATATCTTTCACCCAGATTCTCCAAATGTTAACGTCTGCCATAATCACAGAATAATACTATTAATATAAATCAAGAAATTAACATTCATACAACACAATTACCTAATTGATAGACTGTATTCAGTTTCCTCCAATTGCCCCAACAATGTCCTTTTTCTGGTCTAGGATCACACCTGTCCCTTTCAGCTCCTTTAATCTGGCATAGTTCCCCAGTCTTTTTGTTTGTTTGTTTTTTGGTCTTTCATTACCATGACATTTTTGAAAAATACTGGCTGTTTCAATTTTGGGTTTCTCTGATGGTTCATCGTGACTCAATTTAGACCATTTGTTTTGGCAAGAATACTATAGATGTGACACTGTGTCCTTTTCAGTGCATCCTATCAAGAGGCACATGATATCAGTTTGTTCCATAACTATTAATCTTAATTGATCATTTGGTTAAGGTGGTGTCTGCCGGGTTTCTCCACAGTGAAGTTACTAGCTTGCCCTTTGTAATGAATAAGCATTTTGTGGGGAGTACCTAAAAAACTACTACCCAGGAATTCACTTCTGAGTATTTATATGAAGAAAACAAAAACACTAATTTGAAAAGATATACATACCCCAATTTTCAATGCAGCAGTATTTATTAATACAATAGCCAAGATATGGAAGCAAGCTAAAGGGTCCATTGATACATGAATGGCTAAAGAAGATGTGGTATACACACACACACACACACACATACACACACGATGGAATATTACTCAGCCGTAAAAGTTCTACCATTTGCAGCAATGTGAATGAGCCTGGAGAATATTATGCTAAGTGAAATAAGTCAGACAGAGAGTAAGCTCTCACTCATACGTAGAATCTTAAAAAACAAACAAAATGAAAACAAACTCACAGATACAGAAAACAAAAGGGTAGCTACCAGAAGAGAGGAGGGTGGTGGAAGCAAAATAGATGAAGGGAATAAAGAGGTGAAAACCTCCAGTTATTAAATAAATAAGTCACATGAATGTAATATACAGTATAAGGAATATGGTTCATAATACATAATAACTGTATGGGAACAGATGGTTACTGGACTTAACCATGGCGATCATTCCGTAAGGCATACAAGTATCAAATCACTATATAGTACAACTGAAACTAACATAATATTTCATGTCAGCTATATTTCAATTTGGAAAAAAAAAAAAGAAATCCAATCTAATGAGTAATCTAGAGTCATCTGAAACTGGGAATACTGACACATGCTAATAAAGCTTAGAAGAGAATGAAGTTTATAAATTAGAACATCAATGCATTCATTTAACTGTAAAATGGGCATTCTCTCCCCCACAGGCTCACCTACTAAGACAGTTTTCTTGTGAGCCTAGAACAGGGATCCATAAACTTGTTCTTTTTTAAAGGAACAGATTGTAAATTTTTTTATTTTGTGGGTCATATACTTACATCTGTCACAACTACTCAACTCCAGCATGGTGAGGCACAAGCAGTGATAGACAATATGTAAAGTGTTGCAGTAAGACTTTATTTACAAAAATAGCTGTCAGGGTCTATGGATCCCTGGCCTAGAATAAAAGAAGTAGGAGTTACATGATTCAAATGCTTGATCACATCCGGCTTCAGTATCCTGATGTGTCCATCGCTGGAGGAGATAAACCTGTATCCACTATCAGATTAGGCATGGTGCTTAGCTGTATACAGTCAACGTTGGCCTTACTAGGCTTTCTTTTTTAATGTCAGCAATCCTATAAAAAGTGAAAGTAAAGTCGCTCAGTCGTGTCTGACTCTTTGCGACCCCATGGACTGTAGCACCGCAGGCTCCTAGGTCCATGGGATTTTTCAGGCATGAATACTGGAGTGGGTGGCTATTTCCTTCTCCAATCCTACAGAATCCCATCCCATTTTTAAAGCCCCAGGTATAAGAAAGCTCTACTTACCAGTAGGGAAATGCCAGGAGCCTCAGTTTACATTCTACAGCCATTTCACAGAGAAAGACTTGACCTTTTGTTAGCTTCCGGGGAGAAGAGCACTCTCCATTCTTACTTGTGTTTCCCTAGGGAAAAAATGACAGATTTGGCAATACTAATACTTAAAGGGGCACTAGCAGGTAAGCACCAGGAAGAGAGATTATGTTTTAAATTAGAAAGAATCTTTCATTTTTACAAAAGCAGTGTATATTTGTTCATTGTGGAAAGTTAGAAAATAAAAAGATTAGAAACAAGAACAGACTTGTGGATACAGTGGGGGAAGGAAAAGGTGGGATGAATTGAGAGAGTGGCATTGAAACATATATATTACCATACGTAAAACAGATAGCCAGTGGGTATTTGCTATATGATGCAGGAAGCTCAAACTGGTGCTGAGTGGGTGGGATGGGAAGTTCAGGAGGGTGGGGACATATGTATACCTGTGGCTGATTCATATTGCTATATGGCAGAAACCAATACAATATTGTAAACAATTATCTTCCAATTAAAACAAATAAATTTAAATTAAAAATAACAAACTTTCTATTTCAATCACCCAGAAATTGTCACTATTAACAGCTAAGTATATATCCTTTCAGATCTTTTTCTAAGTATATATAACATATATATATGTATTTTCTACCAAAATGACATAATGCATGTACATAATGCTTTGTAACTCTATAACTGCTTTTTCTCAATTATCAACCTTTACCATTCCATGTTAAGAAGCTTCCACTGCAGTGAACCTAAGATCCCACATGCCATGAAGCATAGTCAAAACACTTAGAAAAAAGTTTTCATCTCATCTAAGACCCATCCATACTTATATTTGCCTACTTTCCCCCAAAATTCCCTATAAAGCTAGTCTGTTTAAATTAAAGATCCAATCTCAGATCACACATTGCAACCTAAATCTCCTTTCATTTTAGAATAGTATCCTTCTTCAGGACAAGAACATTGTTTCCTGCTGTATCCTCAACACCTCTAACAGTTCTTAGAACACAGTAGTATCTGAAATATTTGCATAACTAAATCATTTATAAAAATTTAGGGGATGGGGGGTTTTTCACCCTAGAGCTTATCTCATCCACCCATCACCCTTTATCTCTATTTTATAGATAATAAAAATCAAGGCCAGAGAGGTAAAGTGACTTCCCAAGGTGACCCAACAAGTACATGTCAACTGCTTTCTATGTCTGTTTATTCTACTAAACCAGGAGTTGGCCAACTTTTTTTGTGAAGGTCAGATAGTAAATATTTTAGGTTATATGGGCCAAGAAGCAAAATCGAGAATATTATGTAGGTACTTATATAACAACAGAAAAAAACAAATTTCCATAGTTTTTTAGTGATGAAACCCAAAATATAATAATTGATTACATGGTTTTGTAATATGGTCTACTAATGAAAAAATGGAATTGACGTACTACACTTTGTTTCATTATGGTTGAGCTTGGGGTTAACAGATACACACTACTATATATCAAATAGATATATTGTATCTTATTGTACAATGCAGGGAACTATATCCAATATCTTGTATGTATTCAATACCTACAATGGAAAAGAATCTGAAGACATATGTATATAACTGGATCACTTTGTTGTATACCTGAAACTAACACAATATTGTAAATCAACTATATTTCAATTAAAAAAAATAATACTTTCCTCCATCCTCTCCCCAGCCTAGGTTAGGTTTCTTCTGCTCCCCACAGCACCCCGTGCTCAAGTCCTTCAGAGCACTTAACACACTGTAACTGTAATTATCTGTTTCTCTACCTGTCTCCCTGAAGGAGCTATATATTAGCTCCTTGCAAAGAGTGACCATGTATTACTCATTTCAGCTCCTACATTAAAATATTAAAACAGGTATTCATTAGAGTGAAGTGAAACTAGCTAAATCAACTACCAGTCTAGTCAAATTAACATCACAATGAGATACTGACAACAAGACAAAACAAGTGTTGGTGAGGATGTGGAGAAATTGGAACCTTCATACATTTACCAATGGGAATATTAAATGGCAGCCACTTTAGAAAAGTCTGGAAATTCCTAAAGAAGTTAAACATGCAGTTATGATCCAGAAATACCACTCCTAGACCAGGGAACAAGTGAACATGGTCCTTGCCCTCTCTAGAGGAGAGACAGAAAATGAACCCAAGCTTACTTGGCAGTGTCTTAAGTGTTATAACAAAGGTCTGCTAAGGGTGATATGGCAGCACCAGAGCAGAGCAGTGAAATCAAGAGAAATGAAAACATATGTCGTCATAGATGTTCACAACAGGATTATTCATGATAACCAAAAAGTGGAAATAAGTGTCCTTCAGCCAATAGATGGGTAACAAATGTGGCATATCCATACCATGGAATACTATTCAGCCATAAAAAGCAATGAGGTACTGATATATGTTACAACATGGATGAACCTGAAAAATATGTTAAGTGAAAAGAAGTCATTCACAAAAGACTACATATTGTATGATTCCATGCACATGAACTGTTCAGAAAAAGCAACTACAGAGACAGAAGACAGTTTACATGGTTGCTCAGGACTAGAGGTGGGAGGAGAGATCAACTACAAATAGTCTTTTGTGAATTTAGGGGGTGGGGTGGCATGATAAAAATGCTCTAAAACTGGACTGTGGTGACAATTACTAAAGTTTACTAAAAACAAATGTACACTCAAAATGAGTGAATTTAATGGTATGCAAAATATAAGGCTCTTATACCATTAATCTATTACATTATTTCGTTTTTATCTAATTTAACTTTTGTCCTCCATGGCAAGACGTGGTAAGAATTGTGGTGAATGAAATTTCGGATGCATTTTTGTCAATTGGGGCTTCGGGTTGTGCTGACAGAAACAGCAAAGTCAGCATCTCTGAATACTGCATGATGAGGTGTAGAATCCATTTCCGATTGGGTGATCCCATTGTGTACTCTGGACAATCAGTGGCCTGCCAGTTTACGTGTGAGTGTGCCTAGACCCCTACTCCAAGCAATAAACCTTAGTCAGGTAACAAGTTCATTTCTTGCAACTCTCAAGCCCTGTTCATAAACGGTGAATTGTTCTATTCTAGCATATCTGTGAGAATGTTAATGATTTTTGTTTGTTTGTTTGGGGGTTTTCTAGCAATTTGGTTAATGCTTACTGGGCTAGGAAGTCCTGCCAGAACAGCTGAAAGATACAAACTCCAATCGCTTCTCGGCCTTTTGGCTAAGATCAAGTGTAGTATACAAACTCCACCCCCCCCACCCAGGCCCGCCTACCGCCCCCACCCCCCACCCCGCGCCGGGATACTCCAGAGGAGAGCACATCCCTCCAAGGGCAAGAGGATGGAAGGGCACCTCTCCGATCTAAGGGAAAGGTTGGGACCAAGACCCTCCTTTGCGTTACGGGATGGCAAAAACTGCCACAAAGTCAGGATGAGGTGTCTCCTCCCAGGGCCTCCTGGTACCCGGGAAACTCACGCTGCTGCTCCTCAGGGTCGCCAGGAGGTTACAGCGCCCCGACTTCAGCCGTTTTCACCGCTGCAGTTCCACCGTGTGGCCCGTGCACAGCGAAAGGAGAAGGTGATGGAAGAAGAAAAGCAGCCTGAGTAGGCTCGCAGCCCTCCCGTGCTCCAAGGTCCCACACGCCCCAACGCGCGGCTCCCCGACCGCTTGGCCGCCGCCCCGCCCAGCACGTGCGATTGGGTCCTAGCGCCCCCTGGTAGCCGGAAACCAGAAAAACCGGCGCGGCGGACACCAGATGGTCGGAGCATGCGCGGGAGGAGTTGGGGTGGCTTCCGGTCTGCAGAGCAGCCAAATCCCAGGCGGGGTCCTCTGCAAGGAGAGGGATCACCGGCCCCATGGTGAAGCCGCGATGTTGAAGGGAGCTGATGCTACTGCCGTTGCTTAATTGCTCAGTCGTGTCCAGCTCTTTGCGACCGCGTGGACTGTAGCCTGCCAAGCTCCACTGTTTGTGGGGATTCCCCCCGTGGCAAGAATACTGGAGTGGGTTGCCATGCCCTCCTCCAGGGGATCTTCCCAACCCAGGGATCAAACCCAGGTCTGCCGCATTGCAGGCGGATTCTCTACCATCTGGGCCACCAGGAATCCCAAGGGGAGGTGACCCAGATCCAAGGTGGAGCAGATGGAGGCTGCCTCCATCACTTCCTCAGTAATTCCCAAATGGAAAAGGGCCCCCAAAGAGGACAGAATGGCCAAATAATCTTGAACCTGGATCCCTTCAGGGAAAAAAAAAAAAAAAAACGAATCAAATAAGGCAGATTTGTTGAAGTTGTGTTTTCTTGAAAGTCTGAAAAAATGAATTAGTGCCAACTTCACAAGGTGTTTGTGAGAATTAAATAAAATAATCCACCTAAAGGGCTTAGCAAACTGTTAAAGCTAGCTATTTAATTAGTATCTCAGGGCTTAGCAAACACCTCATAAGAAGAGTAGGTGTCATCTTTCCTCGGTATTCAGGGGAACAAAAGGGTCTTGACACTACAAAATAAATGCATACCTAAGGTGAATTATTCATAAAATGTTTTGTGTATGAGAATTAAAACAGTCCATCCCCACACTCAGCCTGGACACTAAGAAACTAAACCACACAGTATTAGCTACATAAATGTGACTTTGCTAGTCCACTGTCTTCACTGACATTACTTTCCAGGAAGTTCCTCTCATCAGGAAGCTTCCACAAACCTCCTAGCCTTATACACCAGAGGGCAGACAGAATGAAAACCACAGTCACAGAAAACTAACCAAACTGATCACATGGATCACAGCCTTGTCTAACGCAGTGAAACTATGAGCCATGCTGTTCAGGGTCAACCAAGATGGATGGGTCACAGGTGGAGAGTTCTGACAAAATGTGGTCCTCTGGAGAAGGGAATGGCAAACCACTTCAGTACTCTTGCCTTGAGAACCCCATGAACAGTATGAAAAGGCAAAAAGATATGACACTGAAAGATGAACTCCCCAGGTCGGTAGGTGCCCAATATGCTACTGGAGAAGAGTGGAGAAATAGCTCCAGAAAGAATGAAGAGGCTGAGGCAAAAGGAAAACAACACAAAGCAGTGGATGTGACTAGTGATAGAAGTAAAGTCCAATGCCGTAAAGAACAATATTGCATAGGAACCTGGAATGTTGGGTCCATGAATCAAAGTAAATTGCAAGTGGTCAAACAGGAGATGGCAAGAATGACCTTGACATTTTAGGAATTAGTGAACTAAAATGGACTGGAATGGGCGAATTTAATTCAGATGACCATTATATCTACTACTGTGGGCAAGAATCCCTTAGAAGAGATGGAGTAGCCCTCGTAGTCAACAAAAGAGTCCAAAATGCAGTACTTGGGTAAAATCTCAAAAATGACAGAATGATCTCTGTTTGGTTCCAAGGCAAGCCATTCAATATCACAGTAATCTAAGTCTATGCTCCAACACCTAATGCCCAAGAAGCTGAATTGCATGGTTCTGCAATGACCTACAAGACCTTCTAGAACTAACACCAAAAAAAAAAAAAAAAAAAAAAAAAGGATATCCTTTTCATCATAGGGGACTGGAATGCAAAAGCAGGAAGTCAAGAAACACCTGGAGTAAGAAGCAAGTTTGGCCTTGGAATACAAAATGAAGCAGGGCAAAGGCTAACAGTTTTGCAAAAATAATGCACTGGTCATAGCAAATACCCTCTTCCAACAACACAAGAAATGACTCTACACATGGACATCACCAGATGGTCAATGCCGAAATTAGATTGATTATATTCTTTGCAGCTGAAGATGGAGAAGCTCAATATAATCAGCAAAAACCAGACGGGGAGCTGACTGTGGCTCAGATCATGAACTCCTTATTGCAAAATTCAGACTTAAATTGAAGAAAGTAGGGAAAAACACTAGACCATTCAGGTATGACCTAAATCAAATCCCTTATGATTATATAGTGGAAGTGACAAATAGATTCAAGGAATTAGATGATAACATGCCTAAAGAACTATGGACAGAAGTTCGTAACATTGTACTGGAGCCTGTGATCAAATTGATTCCCAAGAAAAAGAAATGCTAAAAGCAAAATGGTTGTCTGAGGAGGCCTTACAAATAGCCAAGGAAAGAAGAGAAGCAAAAGACAAAGGAGAAAAGGAAAGATATATCCATCTGAAAGTAGTGTTCCAAAGAATAGCAAGAAGAGATAAGAAAGCCTTCCTTGGTGATCAATGCAAAGAAATAGAGGAAAACAATAGAAGGGGAAAGACTAGAGATCTCTTCAAGAAAATTACAGATACCAAGGGAACATTTCATGCAAAAATGGCCACAATAAAAGACAGAAATGGTATGGACTTAACAGAAGCAGAAGATACTAAGAAGAGGTGGTAGGAATACACAGAACTGTACAAAAAAGATCTTAATGACACAGATAACCACGATAGTGTGATCACTCACCTAGAACCCACACACCTAGAACCCACTTTGCACTATCCCTGAGTGCAAAGTCAAGTGGGCCTTAGGAAGCGTCACTACGAACAAAGCTAGTGGAGGTGATGGAATTCCAGCTGAGCTATTTCAAATCCTAAACGATGATGCTGTGAAAGTGCTGCACTCAATATGCCAGCAAATTTGGAAAACTCAGCAGTGGCCACAGGACTGGAAAAGGTCCATTTTCATTCCAATCCCCAAAAAAGGCAATGCCAAAGAATGCTCAAACTACCGCACAATTGCACTCATCTCACACGCTAGCAAAGTAATGCTCAAAATTTTCCAAGCTAGGCTTCAACAGTACATGAAGTGAGAACTTCCAGATGTTCAAGCTTGATTTAGAAAAGGCAGAGGAACCAGAGATCAAATTGCCAATATCCATTGGATCATTGAAAAACCTAGAGAATTCCAGAAAGACATCTACTACTGCTTCATTGACTATGTCAAAATCTTTGACTGTGTGAATCACAACAAACTGTGGAAAATTCTTCAAGAAATGGGAATACCAGACCACCTCACCTACCTCCTGAGAAATCTGTATGCACATCAATAAGCAACAGTTAGAAATGAACGTGGAACAATGGACTGGTTCCAAATTGGGGAGAAAAAAAAAAACCTTAACGCTGTATACTGTCACCCTGTTTATTTAACTTATATGCAGAGTATATCATGCTACATGCCAGGCTGGATGAAGCACAAGCTGGAATCACAATTGCCGGGAGAACTATCAATAACCTCAGATATGCAGATAACATTACCCTTATGGCAGACTGTGAAGAGGAACTAAAGAGCCTCTTGATAAAAGTGAAAGAGGAGAATGGAAAAGCTGGCTTAAAACTCAACATTCAAAAATGGAGATCATGACATCTGGTCCCATCATTTCATGGCAAATAGATGGGGAAACAATGGAAACAGTGAGAGACTTTATTTGGGTGGGTGAGGCTCGAAAATCACTGCGGATGGTGACTGTAGCCATGAAATTAAAAGATGCTTGCTCCTTGGAAGGAAAGCTATGACCAACCTAGACAGCATATTAAAAAGCAGAGACATTACTTTCCTGACAAAGGTCAAAGTCAAAGCTATGGTTTTTCCAGTAGTCATGGATGGATGTGAGAGTTGGACCATAAAGAAAGCTGAACGCCAAAGAATTGATGCTTTTGAACTGTGGTGTTGGAGAAGATTCTTGAGAGTCCCTTGGCCTGCAAGGAGGTCAAACCAGTCAATCTTAAAGGAAATCTGTCCTGAATATTCATTGGAAGGACTGAAGCTGAAGCTCCAATACTTTGGCCACGTGATGCAAAGAACTGACTCATTGGAAAAGACCCTGATGCTGGGAAAGATTGAGGGCAGGAGAAGGGGATGACAGAGGATGAGATGGTTGAATGGCATCACTGACCCGATGGACATGAGTTTGAGCAAGCTTCTGGAGTTGGTGATGGACAAGGATGGGGTCGCAAAGAGTTGGACACGACTAAGAGACTAAACTGACTGACTGACTTTTCCAGGACTCCTCTGTCCAGGCAAATGGTTGCTTCACTACAGCATCCTCCCCAAAGATCCATAAACTTTTCTGTGGAAGGCATCAACAGTTTGCACTCTGAAATTCTTTAAGTCCCCCTCCTCAAAATCCTCCCCTTGCAGCTTCCACCAATCCCAGACTTTTGGTATCATGATCTCTGCTGTGCGTGCTAAGTTGCTTCTGTCATGCCTGACTCTTTGCAACCCTATGGACTTTAGCCTGCCATGCTCCTCTGCCCATAGGATTCTCCAGGCAAGAATACTGGAGTGGGTTGCCATGCCCTCCTGCAGGGGATCTTCCCAACTCAGGGATCAAACTCGCTTCTCTTATGTCTCTTGCATTGGCAGGCAGGTTCTTTACCACTAGCGCTACCTGGGAAGTCCATCAAGGTCACTACTCCAGTCCTAATCAAGTCCCAGATTAAAAGACCCTCAACTGTAAACCATGCTTTCATTTCTCAATCCATTGGAACTTCCTTCCTCCCTAAAACACTAGCAAAGCTTTGTGAGGTGGGGGTTCTCGCTTACAGAGGTAAGTGATAAATTCAACTTGGTCATATCAACAGGTGTGTTGGAGATATTTGGAGAGTCGGCACTTGATGGTTTTGAAGTCCCCACTGACATCCAATGCAGCTGAGACCTCAGCACAACAGCTCAAGACCTTCAACTTGGAAACAGTGTGCTCCTCTGTCCTCTTGGACTGCCTTCTTGGGGCTCTCTGACCACAGTGGTAAGGTAGGTAGGTTTCACACTGGTTAGAGCTCTGGTCACTTTGCTCTCCCAGTTGCTGAGGATATTAGTCCTATGGCCTACACATGACCCCCTGTGAGAAGCCATTTCTCACCCCCTGGATTATAGGGCCCTCCTCTGTGTTCTGTCCCCTGGCTCCCCCTGCCACGGTTCTCATCACTCTTGTTTGTTTTATATATATATATATATACCTTGGTTGCATGTGAGAATCATTTATGGACAAATCCTAATGCATTTTCAGATCTTGATTTAATTAGTCTAGAGAGAAGAACTCTCGCATCATAGTTTTTATTTTTTTTTCCATTTATTTTTATTAGTTGGAGGCTAATTAGTTTACAATATTGTAGTGGTTTTTGCCATACATTGACGTGAATCAGCCATGGATTTACATGGGGATCGGGATGGGGAATACATGTAAATCCATGGCTGATTCTTGTCGTCACTCTTGTTTTATTCTGATAAGCTGCTTCACTCAAGGCAGAGGATCTCTGCATTCTAATTGTGAGGTCAGTCTGTGATGTGGCTGGGGCCTGGGTGAATTTATAATCATGTCTTCCTCTCTACAGCTACCAAGCTCACTCACTATCTTCTAGCTTAACTTGAGTTCTGTCCTTTCACTCATATCCTCTAAAGATAAAATTTCTTCTTATCATTTTCCTTTCCTAATCCTTTCAGATTTTACATTAATGTCCCTCATTATTTTCAGAAATGTTTCCACCAATTCTTTTGCTTTGTCTATGAAAATAATCATACTTACTACAATTAATGATCATTATTTGTCAGCCAGTAACAGTTTACTTCTTGTAGGTTTTCTTGGTATGTTTTTATATTTGCTCAGGTGTTACCACCCCCTTACTTCTCTTTTGCCAATCTTTATTTTGTGCTTTTGAAGTTATTGTACTTATTAATAGAAAAAGAACAAATTTTACTCAATAAATTGTACATATATCTACACTCACACTCTCAAAGTTAGAAAAAAGATTTAAAAGAAATATGCCAAATGTTCAGTACTTACCTATGGCTTATTTATTCTTTCTGTATCATTTGATGCCTTTTTAAATATTAAGCATATAAAAATTTTATATAATCTTATGGTATTCTAAATTTCCTACTTTTATAGCAACTCTAAAGTCATTTAGTGGATAAAATAGTTTTACCAAACATTCTGGCAGACAGAGAAGGGAAAAGTTTATGTGTCGATTTCTTGAGTTTCAGAGATCAGTGATACTAAAGAGATTCTATTTTCAATTATGTTTCCCTGAGCTAAATTGATCTTGGTCCATTCAGGATATTTAAAATCAACCTCCATCATGTTCCCTCTAATAAAATTTAAGTTCTTTCACTTACAGATTTTCAAACAGCTTTAACCTGTACTTGATGAACAGGAAATTGATCAGATGTTCATATCTGTCTGTTACCCCTGCCCCAATAACTGATCTTCCACTGTGATACTGGTTTTCTCATTAATGTCAACACTTTTACTTCAAATATATGATGGAAAGTTCACAGGCTTCGGTGCCAGACTTACTCTGTGTTTACGGGCATATAACACCTTAATCCTCTTGCTCTCTCTTACTGAGACCCATTTAACTCCTCTAAAATGGGGTTAATAATAAAAAATAAATAAATAAAATAAAATGGGGTTAATAGTTCTTACTATATTACTTACATGTTCAACACATAGCAAGTGAAAATAATATTCATTATTATTACTCTTTTTTTACACCTTAGGTTATTTATTATGCACATAAGTCTTACGTATTTTTATTGAAGTATAGTTGATTTACACTACTGTGTTAATTTCACGTATACAGCAAAATGACTCAGTTTCTTTTCCATTATAGGTTATTACAAGTTATTGAATATAGTTCCTTGTGTTACACAGTAAATCCTTGTTGCTTATCTGTTTTATGTATAGTAGTTTGTATCTGTTATCCCATACTCCTAATTTATTCCTCCCCCCTTTCCCCTTTGGTAACTATCAGTTCATTTCCTATGTCTATGAGTCTGTTTCTGTTTTGTAAATAAGCTCATTTGTACAATTTCTCAGATTCCACATAGGAGTGATATCATGTGATATCATAGTATTTGTCTTTGTCTGACTTACTTCACTTAGTACAATAATCTCTAGGTCCATGTTGCTGCAAATGGCATTATTTCACTTTCAATGGCTGAGTAATACTCCACTATATGTATAATACCACATCTTCTTAAACCAGCCATCTTTTGATGGGCTCTTGGGTTGTTTCCATGTCTTGACTATTATAAACAGTGCTGCTATGAACACTGGAAATTTTCCTCTTTGCTGGATATAGGCCCAGGAGTGGGATTGCTGGATCACATGGTAGCTCTATTTTTAATTTTTTAATGAACCTCCATACTGTTCTCCAGAGTGACTGCACCACATAATTATTCTTTTACTTATCCTTCAGTAAAAGGGAAATAGCAAAGAGTACCCAAAACATCCATATTTTACAGGGCAGTTGTCTTTTAATACTTATAAGTGCACGTGAAATTGGGAGTTTGAAACACCTAAACCTAAGATCTGATGATGTGATATGGATGAAGCTACAAAGAAACCCATCTCTCTTTCTGCTTTGCTAGGAGTGAATGGTCCAACTAACAAGTCACAGAGAATGAGTGGGGGAGAGAGAAGCAAGCAGTTGATTTAGAATGTCTCCCAGGTTCCTGATCTCATCAACTCGATGGATGGCAGTTCAGCAGTATACACTGTTCTTTCCTTGACTGACTCCCCTCCAATAACATTTGTTCTGGGAGTGTAGCAATAATAAAGGCTGCCATTCTCTGTGTACCTACTGTGTGCCAAGCACTTGATTTGTTCCATTCACAAGCATTTATTGAAATCCAACTTATGTTCCAGGTAGTATTCTAGGAGCTGGGGATACCACAGTGAACTAAGCAGACTAAAATGTTTACAGTCTAGTGGGGGATAGACAGGAATAAACAAATAATATAATAAATCAGTAAATTATGTGGTGTGCTAGAAGAGAGGCATGTGATGGGCAAACAGAGGAGGGAAAACAGAATGAGAATGCTGGTCCAGGAGTGCAGTTTTATTTATTTATTATTGACTTATAATGTGTTAATTTCTGCTGTACTGCAAAGTGATTCAGTTATATATTTCTTTTTTATGTATTCATTTCCATTATGCTTTATCATAGGATAGCAAATATAGATCCCTGTGGTATAAGGAGGACCTTGTTTGTTCATTCCACACATGATAGAATGTGCAATCTGCTTACATCAGCTAACCTCAACCTCCTACTCCATCCTTCCCCCACCCTCCTCCCCCTTGGCAACCACCAGTCTGTTCTCTGTGTCCATGAATCTCTTTCTGTTTCATAGATAGGTTCGTTTGTGTTATATTTTGTGTGTGGGGGTGCTTACTCAGTCATGTCCAATTCTTTGCGACCCCATGACTATAGCCCGCCAGGCTCCTCTGTCCATGGGATTCTCCAGGCAAGAATACTGGAGTGGGTTTCTGTGTCCTCCTCCAGGGAATCTTCTGGACTCAGGGATCGAACCTGCATCTCCTACATCTTCTGCATTGGCAGACAGGTTCTTTACCACTAGGACCACCTGGGAAGCCCATCAAGATCCCTGTGCTGTGCTGGGTTTAATCGCTCAGTCATGTCCAACTCTTTGTGACCCCATGGACTGCGTACCCTGCCAGGCTCCTCTGTCCATGGGATTCTCCAGGCGAGAATACTAGAAGCCCATATTTTATTTTAGATTTCACGTATAAGTAATATCATATGGTAGTAGTCCCCAACCTTTTTGACACTGGGGACAGATTTCATGGAACACAATTTTCCCACAGACTAGGGTGCAAAGATGGTTTCAGGGTGATTCAAGTGCATTACATTTCTTGTGCACCTTATTTCTAATCTAATGGTGCCGCTGATCTGGCAGGAGGTACCAGTCCACAGCCTGGAGGTTGGGGACCCCTGTCATATGGTGTTTGCCTTTCTATTTCTGACTTACTACTTCACTTAGTATGATAATCTCTAGCTGCTTCCATGTTGCTTCAAATGGCAATATTTCATTCTTCTTATGACTGAGTAATATCCCACTGTGTATGTATATATTAATATATATACACATGTAAATATGTATTGTGTATATATATATTTGTTGTGGCTGTTGTGGTTGTTTAGTCATTCGGTCATGTCCAACTGTTTTGCAGCCCCATGGACTGTAGCCCACCAGGCTCCTCTGTCCATGAGATTTTCCAGGCAAGAATACTGGAGTGGGTTCCCATTTCCTCCTCCAGGGGATATTTCCAACCCAGGGGTCTAATTAATCCACATCTCCTGCATCGGCAGGCTGAGTTTTTACCACTGAGCCACCAGGGAAGCCCACTAAACACTCGGGCATTTCTGATTTCACTCCTGTGCCTGCCAGTGGCCAGGCTCGGCACAACTCCTGGAGCCCAACTGTTACATTGTCAGATTATCACTGAATAAGCACTGTCTGCTTAGCAAAGACAGTATTTACTTTCCCCCATCCTTCCTTCTGTAGCAGAATCATGCATTCTAACCAAGTAATAGTTACCATTTCTTGAAAGCCTGATGCTAATCACTCATACACCAAGCACCTGGGCAAGGCAGGTCTTATCATCCTGAATTTAGAAACTTCAGTTTCCTGTTCATAGGCAGCTTCAGCAGCACCTACATTGTAGGGTGCTGTGTACACAGGAGAGCTAAGATATATAAGAAGTGTAGGCTTCCCACCCTAGAGTGTGACCTCTGGCTCCACCACTAACTAGCTGCATACCCCTAGGCAAGTTTATTTAACTTTGCAGTGTGTTTCCTCATCTGTTTTTGTTGTTGTTGTTGTTTAGTCGCTAAGTCGTATCCAACTCTTTGGGACCCCATGGACTGTAGCCAGCCATGCTCCTCTGTCCGTGGGATTTCCCAGGCAAGAATATTGGAGTGGGTTGCCATTTCCTTCTCCAGGGGATCTTCTTAATCCAAGGATCGAACCCGTGTCTGCTGCATTACAGATCGATTGTTTACTGCTGAGCCACCTGGGAAGCCCTTTCCTCATCTGAAACATGTGCTAATAGTAATACCTATTTTATGGAATTGGTGTGAGGGCTAAAGGAGCACATGCATTTAAAGTAGGCATCCCCAACCTCTGGGATCTAATGTCTGATGATCTGAGGTGAAGCTGATGTAAAAATAATTGAAACAAAGTGCACAATAAATGTAATATACTTGAATCATCCCGAAACCAGCCACTCCCCTCCACCATAGGAAAATTGTCTTCCATGAAACTGGTCCCTGGTTCTAAAAAGGCTGGGGCCTGCTAATAAAGGACTTGGTACAGGCATGCAATAAGCTCTTAAATCACAATTGTAATGATTTTGATTTTGATTACTACTATGAAGAAGGAAATGGCAACCCACTCCAGTACTCTTGCCTAGAGAATTCCGTGGACAGAGGAGCCTGGTGGGCTGCTGTCCTTGGGGTCGCACAGAGTTGGACATGACTGAAGCAGCAGCAGCAGCAGCAAGGAAAGATCAAGAAAAGCAAGAAGATTCAGCAAAGTAAACTGAGAACCAGGCACCAAACGGGTCAGGGAAGGGGGGACCATGAGACAGGGGCATCATGGAAACCAAGGGACAAGAATGCCAGGAAGGAGGGATCCTTAATGCAGAAAGGCCGGTTTCTTCTGACAAGACAAAAGAGTGATTTTCATCTCTTAGCGACCAATGAGAATGAAGGCAGAAAGGAAGAAAGAAGCTTAGAGTTTGAAATGAAGGCTTTTTTTGGCTAACCCCATTAGTCTGATCTGAATGCTCAGGCATTGGGTCCATGTCTCCTAATTAGGGAGAATATGTATTTCTCAAGTAAAGGAAAAGCCAGTATCACACAAAGTGAAACAGAAAAGAAATGTCAGATGGCATCAGGTTGGTGAAATAAAAATGTAGACAGTCTCAAATTCATACACCAGAGAGGAGGATGAAAGAGGGAAGAAAAAGGGGGTGAATCACAGAATATATTTTCAAAGCAGTGGTCTAACTGAACTCCCAAGCTAACTCCAGTGAAAAGGAGGTTAGTGAAGTGGGCAGGATTTATTTTTGTCTTATTTCAGCTATCTCTTCTGCTGGATACTAGAGAGACATGGCAACATAGAGTGTATCTTTGGGCAAATATTCAACAAGTGTTTATAAAGTAAAATTAAGAAAACAGCAGAGATGGAGAGGTAGAGAAGAATTAAAGGTTAAATTCTATGTTATTGTTGATGTTCAGTTGCCCAGTCGTGTTCAACTCTTTGCAACCCCATGGACTGCAGCATGCCAGGCCTCCCTGTCCCTCACCATCTCCCAGAGTTTGCCCAAGTTCATGTCCATTGCATTGGTGATGCCATCCAGCCATCTCATCCTCTGACACCCTCTTCTTCTACCCTCAATCTTTCCCAGCATCAGGGATTTTTCCAACTCTATATGATCTGGGAAATTTTGGGGGTCCATATGGCTTTGGGGGCCTGAGTGGAGCTGCTTCTTGCCTGGAGGTGAGGGAGGGGGTCCCCTTTGGCTCTGGAGAGATGGTGGTGGCTACCAGGGTCCCAGAAGTGCCAGGGATGGATGCAAGGAGAGTGCCTCTGGAGTCTGCACGCTGGGCCGGTTCTCAGCTAAAGGGTCCAAGGCAGAGAGGCCCTCCCAGCCTCCCTCTGGTCAGGAGGGTTAAGGAGGCTGAAGCTTAAGCCAAACCTGGGATGCTGGGGTCCGGGGGAGGGGTGATGGCAGAACAAGGGAGGCTGAGCCTGTACCCTTTCCACCGATGGAGAATGTGCCTGGGGGTGGGGGGTAGGGTGTTCTTTCTAAGCAGGTTCCGGAGGCTTGACAGCCCAGGAAAGGCTGCACTGGCTTCTTATAGCACCTGGTGTCTCCCTCTCCTTCCTCCCTCAGTTGCTAACACAATGGGAACCCCACTGTCTCTCTCTGGGCACATCAACCAGTGCATTGCTGGTACCCTCAGCCTGGAGTTGTATACACAACCCCAGGGTCTGTGATTCTGACTAGCCTTCCTGTCACTGTCAGTCTCCTGTGAGTGTCCCTGATGGGCCCTCACTTGCTCTCCTCTTACTCTCTAGCCCCTGGCACACCCTCTCCAGCCGCTGGGCTCCCTCCTCTTGCCTCTGAGGAGCACCGATTTCCTGTACATCAGCTCCTTCAGGTTCTCAGGTGTGCCCATTCCTTCCCTCTGCCACCTGTCTTAAATGCAGTCCTCCCCACTCCCGTGCCCCCAGCCCTGTGCTGCTCACAGAGGTAGGTATTTATACACCTACAAGAAGCTTTAAGGACCTTGGGGTCTGAGGTCAGATGAGTCCTCTTTAACCCCCTCCAATATCTCCAATATGAGATCGGGAGAAGGGACAGGGCAAGTTCCTGGGAAGGTGTTCCCCACCCCCACCCCGCCACCCTGCTTCTTCTCCCCAGGACATGAATGTCCTCCACTTCACTAAAATAATGTGGAAGGCTTCCTGGCTTTCTGACCGCGTGTTCCTTCATGTGTATGGGCAACTATACTGCTTTTCATCCCTCCCCAGCTATTCTCAGTTGCGGGATTGAGCGGGGTTGCCTTGAAGTCGTTGGGCTGACAGTGTCCCCTAACATGTCACTTCAGGGCTTCTGGGGGCTGAGCCCCCTGATGCTGGCTCCCACCAGTAGCTGCTCTCTCCTTCCTTAACTGGGGGAGTGGGGTGGGGGAGGGGCCGCGTCAGCCCACAGGAGAGATTTCCTACTGTGACCTGGACGGGGAGAAGCCATGGCAATGGCGATGTCAGAAACCCGCCCAGAGCAGGGAGAGCTGCCCCTCCCCACAGTAATCAGGAATGGACCCCTGGCATCCTCCGTTTGGGCTATTACCTCAGCACCAGCCTCCCCACCCACCCCCACCCCCCCGGCAGAATCTTCTGGATATGTTAGAGAAGAAAGCCTTTGAACGTTGTCAACTAGCGGGTGCCACAGTTTGGCTCTGTGACCTAAGGGACAGGTCAGCTGTGGTAAGGGGCTCTGTCCATTTACCTCTGAGGAAGATTTCAGCCCATTTCTTCTTCCCTTTTCCTCATCTGCAAAATGAAGTTAATCAAAACCCCACCTCAGTGTATAACCCCCCCCCCATTTATAGCTTTTCACTGTATTTTTCTTATTCCTTTTTTCCTCTACTTCTTCCTAAAATAATACACAGACAGTAAACTAGCTGCTGCTATTTATTGATATAGAAAGAAGCTCACAACATATATTATTTGCTGAAAAAATACAGACTTTAGAACAACACTTATATTTGCTCACTGTTATCTATACATATATCTATCTGGGTACATAGGTAAACGGAACTACCTAGAAGGACATTCATCAAAGGGTTGACAATGGTTATTTAAGGGTTGAAGGGTTTGGGGTAATTTGTACATTTTGCATTTGTCTTTACTGTTTTAATATTTAACAATGAATTATATCACTTTCACAAAGAGAATAAAGGCATCAAGGAAAGCAGCACACACAGAGGATTAGGATTAGGCAGCAGGGGATTAGTAGCAAGGATGGAGGTCAGGCCATCTCCCTCCACTATACCAATATTCAAGACCCTCCATCCTTCACCCCAAAAGAAAGCTGCCTTGTGGATTAATTTATGTGGTTAGAAGCATCCTTCCCCCATTTTTCCCATTGCTGGACTCTGCATATAGGTTAGGGTTCACTTAAGGCTGGGGGCTAGCACCTCACTGTAGCTCGAAAGGGTCACTGGGTTCGACAGGGGCCTCTCTTGACCTCTCCTCACTATGTGCCAGCTCCTGCAGGGTGATGATCAGATTTTCAAACATCTGGGCCTTGTTGCTCTCGTTGTCACAGCTTTCCTTTGAGTGGCCCTCTTCACCACAATATGAACAGCGAATTGTGTGTTTTCGTTTCCTGGTTCTACGCATATTCCCAGGACCATCATTCTTATACCCAGAACCCCCACTGGTGCAAGGAGATGGAGGCTGGGAATTGTTGGGGGAATCAATGATTAGCACTTGATCCTGAGGTCTGGCCCTGCATCTGGGGGGAGGAGAATCTGAGAATGAAAGTGGAAGGTCCTGAGACTCCTCCACCAGGATCACATCCTCATCTGAGTCATCAGGGGTATCATCTATCTCGATCACGTTACAGTCTTTATTATCAATCACTATGGGTGGGGAGCCCCCAAGTGCCACGGGGCTAGTTGCCCTTGCCACCACTGACTCAGATCTCTTGGCCCGCTTCTGTTTAATGAAAGTGTCATCCCAATCCTCTTCCTCCCTTATCATCCTGATTAACTCCAGGAAAGTGGGGAGACGCTCCTGCTCATTTGCATACATCCTGAGAAGATTCTTCAGCCTGAAGCGCAGGTCCCCATTCAGCTCGGCCCCTAAAAGGAACTGGTGCAGGCGAGACTGGTTGGCATCTTTCTGAGCTATGATCCCTGCCTGAATAGCATTCTGGAGCTGCACCTCTAAACGGATCACATAAAGGGAGGCTTTCTCCCCTTGCGCCTGCAGGGTGTTAAAAAATTTACTATGAGCAGTCACACTGCTTTCAGACTCCCCAAACACCAATTTCATGGCGTGCAAGAAATCTGCCACGCTGAGGTTGGGGTTGGCCGCCTGCAGCAAGAGCATCACCTCCCGTGCGGGGCCCCTCAGGGTTTTAATCAAGCGCCTGAGCTTTTCCTCTTCAGACATATTCCAATCTGGCAAGACCTCATTGACTTGGATCAGCCAGTTCTCAAAGGTTTCTTCCCCCTGGGCTGGCACCACCCTCCCCGAGAACAATTTCAGGTTTCTCTCTGCCAGGATGGCCATTAAAGGACCAAGACTCCTCTCCAGAGACCTTAGCATAGAATGGGCCCAAGGTGGCAAGGGTGCGTTCTGACCCCGGCTGTTACCCACGCGCGCAATGATGCTAGTCATGACGGACGATGTCCGGGTCTCTAAATGTTAACAAGATGCTCAGGCTTTTACAAAAAGCCTAATCTGCAGGCGTCCTGGGGGATTCTGTAGTCCTCCTACCTCAGTAGAAACTGTAAAAAAGAAACAAACGAAACAAAAGATGGGAGCAGGGGTTATTTTCTCCCTTCCTGAATATCCTGCAGTACATTTTATATCTGCCCACTACCCTAAAAATATCCTCCAGGAGACTGGCAATTAAGCCTCACGGAGCCAGCCGGTGTCTCGTGTTAGCACGATGCTTTTTACAGCCACTTCTATCCCTTCGCTCCGTTCAAGAGGGACGGCAACTGTTGCTTCTAATTCTAAGTGTAATAGTGTATGGAGAGGATAGTGGGCTCTCAAAATAGAGCACAGCGGTCACAGATTTGTGGGAATAAACAAGATCTCATTAACCTCCTCCGGTCTCAACCACACCCCCTTCTTAAAGTCCGCTCCCCAGCCCGCCCCGCTATTTCTCAGATTCTTACAGGAGCTCAGGAGCAAGTGCGCGCCTTTATTTCACTTCCAGCTTCTGCAACCGGTGGCCTCCGTGGGAAAGCTCGCCTCCGCGCTTCAACCGATCACTGTCCACCGGGGGTCGCCGATCTGGGACCTCAGGGCGTCAAGACTGCGCCGCCGCTGAGGGCAGGGCAGGGAGGGGAAGGGTCAGAAACAGCCTCATTCCTCATCCCGCTTCCTCCTCCCCGCCTCCCACCCCCCACCCTGCGGCCTCCGCAGCAGCCAGGTGGAAAATTCCTTCTCCCACCTTCTGAATACAAGCCAAAGAAGCCCCCCCATTCCATTTCCCCCGGGGAAATCGTCGTCCTACCAGCTCTGTAATCAGCCGCACAGAATTCAAGTTCAGCTTCGGCTCTGGTGGCCTGCCACCGAGAAAGAGAATCAGAGTTGGAGACGCACACCCACATATTCCTCCCGCCGGAAGGAATGGGGAGATGCAAAGGGGGTTCAAGGCAGTTTGCGATTCTCCCACCTCCCAAACGCGCCCCTTGCCCCCTCCCCCTGAAAACGCCCCCTTTCTCAATCCAGGCAAATCCTACCCATTCGGCAGCATCCAGTGGAACCCCACCTCCTCCCTCAGCGCAGCCAGGCCGCGGGAGGGCTCCTTCCCCTGCCGCGCAGTCCTCTATTCCCTAAACTGGGACCCGCCAGTCCTGGTAGGGCTTCCCCCTGCTCTCTCCGCGCGGGGCAATCGCGCCCCCCCTTTCTTTACCTGTGTTGGGCTGGTGGGCACCGGACGCTTTGGCGTCGACAGCTGCGTCTCCGCCTTCGGTCTCCGCGGCCCTGCAGGGGAAAAAGATGGGCGCCTCCTCAGCCGCTGAGCTAGCCGGGACCACCCGATGAAGCTGCTTCGCACGGCCACCCTGAGACTGGTAGCCGAGTCGAGGCAGCAGTTCCCACGGCAGCCGCGGCAGCTTTTATCCTCAGCTAACCGAGACAAAAGAGCCTGACGGGCGGGCGGGCGCGGCCAATCAACGGGGCGCGGGGGCGGGCTTCCCGCGCAGCCTCGGGCGGGATACAAATGCTCGCCGGCGGTGGAGGGTGGAGATGAGCAGCAGGTCCCCGCGAGGTCAAGTTGTGCGGCTTGGTTGTGGGAACTGGAGTTTTCTCGAGTCTTCCCTTCTCCCTCTCTCTGTCGGTTCAACTTTGGGCCTTGGAGCCAGGTGCATTAAACATGAGGCGGAATCCAAATCAAATACGCAGTAAAAGTTCTTCACCTTTGTATCGGGGGAGTGGAAAATAAAAGCGTTAGCGTTTTCTTTGTGCGAATAGCTTACACAGACTTTTTTTTTTTTTTTTTTACTGTGAAGGAGGTGGCAGTACTGCGTCCATTTAACAGTGAGGGGACTTGTGCCCTCAGACTGTTTAACCAATACTCACTAAAGGATGTGTGCAAGGCTGGCTGCCTCAATCATTTTGGGGTGCTTATTGGAAATGCAGATTCCTGGGCCTGGCCTGTGGGAGATTCTGACTTACTAGGGCTAGAGCTGGAGGGTGGGGGGTTGTATTTTTTTAATTGGTGTTTAGTTGCTATACGATGCTATGTTAGTTTCTGTTGTACAGCAGAGTGAATCAGTTATACACATATCCCCTCTTGGTCACTGGAGTATTGAGCAGAGTTCCCTGTGTTACACAGCAGGATCTCATCAGTTATCTATTTTATACATAGTAGTGTATATATGTCAATCCCAATCTCCCAATTCATGCCCCCTCCTGTCCCCTCTTGGTGTCCATCCATTTGTTCTGTACATCTGTATCTCTATTTCTACTTTTTTAGAAAAAAAAAACACACACTGTATTTGATTTGGAGGTGTCAAGAGGATGGTGAATAATAGACCTGCTTCCAACGTATCTCTGGAAGAACTGATGCTGAAGCTGAAGCTCCAATACTTTGGCCACCTGATGTGAACAGCCAGCTCATTGGAAAAGACCCTAATGCTGGGAAAGATAGAAGGCAGGAGGAGAAGGGGACAACAGAGGATGAGACGGTTGGATGGCATCCCTGACTCAATGGACATGCGTTTAAGCAAGCTCCAGCAGATGGTGAAAGACAAGGAAACCTGGCATGCTACAGTTCATGGGCTCACAAAGAGTCAGACATGACTGAACTGAACTTCCAGTGTATATGTTCACAGCATACCTATGCTGACATGCAACGACAGAGCAGATATTCTTCCTGGGGTCCATGATCTTCCTGAAATTGTTTGCAAAGGTTTTGGATTCTGTAGGATACTGAATAATGTTCACCCAAATATATCAAGTCCTAAGCGCGGGAACCTTCCAATGTTACCTTATAAAGTGAAAGAGTCTTTACTGTTCAGTTCTGTTCAGTTCATTTCAGTCGTTCAGTCATGTCTGACTCTTTGCAACCCCATGGCCTGCAGCATGCCAGGCCTCCCTATCCATCATCAACTCCCAGAGCTTGCTCAAACTCATGTCCATCAAGTCAGTGATGCCATCCAACCATCTCATCCTCTGTCGTCCCCTTCTCCTCCTGTCTTCAATCTTTCCCAGCATCAGGGTCTTTTCCAGTGAGTCAGTTCTTTGCATCAGGTGGCCAAAGTATTGGAGCTTCAGCTTCAGCATCAGTCCTTCCAATGAATATTCAGGACCAATTTCCTTTAGGATTGACTGGTTTGATCTTGCAGTCCAAGGGACCATCAAGAGTCTTCTCCAACACCACAGTTTAAAAGCATCAATTCTTTGATGCTCAGCATTCTTTATAGTCCAACTCATACATCTATACATGACTACTGGAAAAACCATAGCTTTGACTAGACAGACCTGTGTTGACAAAGTAATGTCTGCTTTTTATTAACTTGTCTAGGTTGGTCATAACTTTTCTCCCAAGGAGCAAGTGTCTTTTAATTTCATGACTGCAGTCACCATCTACAGTGATTTTGGAGTCCAAGAATATAAAGTCTGTCGCGATTTCAATTGTTTCCCCATCTATTTGTCATGAAGTGATGGGATCAGGTGCCTTGATCTTCGTTTTTGAATGTTGACTTTTAAGTCAGCTTTTGTCACTCTCCTCTTTAACTTTCATCAAGGGGCTCTTTAGTTCCTACTTGCTTTCTGCCATAAGGGTGGTATCATCTGCATATCTAAGGTTATTGATATTTTTCCCAGCAATCTTGATTCCAGCTTGTGCTTCAACCAGCCCGGCATGTCACATGATGTACTCTGAATATAAGTTAAATAGACAGGGTGACAATATACAGCCTTGCTTCTTTCCCAATATGGAACCAGTCTGCTGTTCCATGTCTGGTTCTAACTGTTGCTTCTTGACCTGCATACAGGTTTCTCAGGAGCCAGGTAAGGTGGTCTGGTATTCCCACCTCTTTAAGAATTTTCCACTGTTTCTTGTGATCCACATAGTCAAAGGCTTTGGCATAGTCAATAAAGCAGAAGTAGATATTTTTCTGGAACTCTCTTACTTTTTCAATGATCCAACGGATGTTGGCAATTTGATCTCTGGTTTCTCTGCCTTTTCTAAATCAAGCTTGAACATCTGGAATCTCTCAGTTCATGTACTATTGAAGCCTAGCTTGGAGAATTTTGAGCATTACTTTGCTAGTGTGTGAGATGAATACAATTGTGCAGTAGTTAAAACAGTCTTTGGCATTGCTTTTCTTTGGGATTGGAATGAACACCAACATTTTCCAGTCCTGTGGCCACTGCTGAGTTTTTCAAATTTGCTGGCATATTGAGTGCAGCACTTCCACAGCATCATCTTTTAGAATTTGAAATAGCTCAGCTGGAATTCCATCACCTCCACTAGCTTTGTTTGCAGTGATGCTTCCTAAGGCCCACTTAACTTTGCACTCCAGGAGGTCTGGTTCTAAGTGAGTGATCACACCATTGTGGTTATCGTTCTGCTGTGTATTCTTGCCACCTCTTCTTAGTATCATCTGCTTCTGTTAGTTCTATACCATTTCTGTCCTCTATTTTACCCATCTTTGCATGAAATGTTCCCTTGGTATCTGTAATTTTCTTGAAGAGATCTCTAGTCTTTCCCATTCTATTGTTTTCCTCTATTTCTTTGCATTGATTACTGAGGAAGGCTTTCTTATCTCTCCTTGCTATTCCTTGGAACTCTGCATTCAGATGGGTATATCTCTCCTTTCCTTCTTTGCCTTTAGCTTCTCTTCTAGTCTCAGCTATTTGTAAGGCCTCCTCAGACACCCATTTTACCTTTTTGCATTTCTTTTTCTTGGAGATGGTCTTGATCACTGCCTCCTGTATAATATCATGAACCGCCGCCCATAGTTCTTCAGGCACTCTATCAGATCTGATCCCTTTAATCTATTTGTCATTGCACTGTATAATCATAAGGGATTTGATTTAGCTCATACCTGAATGGTCTAGTGTTTTCCCCTACTTTCTTCAATTTAAGTCTGAATTTTGCAATAAGGAGTTCATGATCTGAGCCACAGTAAGCTCCCAGTCTTCTTTTTACTGACTATATAAGAGCTTCTCCATCTTCAGCTGCAAAGAATATAATCAATCTGGTTTTGGTATTGACCATCTGGTGATGTCCATGTGTAGAGTCTTTTTTTGTGTTGTTGGAAGAGGGTATTTGCTATGACCTGTGCGTTCTTTTGGCAAAACTCTTTTAGCCTTTGCCCTGCTTCATTTTGTGCTCCAAGGCCAAACTTGCCTGTTACTCCAGGTATCTCTTGACTTCCTACTTTTGCATTCCAGTCCCCTATGATGAAAAGGATATCCTTTTTTTTTTTTTTTTTTTTTTTTTTTGGTGTTAGTTCTAGACGGTCTTGTAGGTCATTGCAGAACCAGTAAATTCAGCTTCTTAGGCATTAGGTGTTGGGGCATAGACTTGGATTACTGTGATATTGAATGGCTTGCCTTGGAACCAAACAGAGATCATTCTGTCGTTTTTGAGATTATACGCAAGTACTGCATTTTGGACTCTTTTGTTGACTATGAGGGCTACTCCATCTCTTCTAAGGGATTCTTGCCCACAGTAGTAGATATAATGGTCATCTGAATTAAATTCGCCCATTCCAGTCCATTTTAGTTCACTGATTGCTAAAATGTCAATGTTCACTCTTGTCATCTCCTGTTTGACCACTTCCAATTTACCTTGATTCATGGACCTAACATTCCAGGTTCCCGTGTAATATTGTGCTTTACAGCATCAGACTTTACTTCCATCACCAGTCATATCCACAGCCAGGTGTTGTTTTTGCTTTGCTTCCATCTCTTTATTCTTTCTGGAGTTATTTCTCCACTATTCTCCAGTAGCATATTGGGCCACCTACCAACCTTGGGAGTTCTTTCAGTGTCATATCTTTTTGCCTTTTCATACTGTTCATGGGGTTCTCAAGGCAACAATACTGAAGTGGTTTAACATTCGCTTCTCCAGTGGACCACATTTTGTCAGAACTCTCCACCATGATCCCTTCTGTCTTGGGGGGCCCTTCATGGCATGACTGATCGTTTCATTGAGTTAGTTAAGGCTGTGGTCCATGTGATCAGTTTGGTTAGTTTTCTGTGATTGTGGTTTTTATTCTGTCTGCCCACTGATGGATAAGGATAAGAGGTTTATGAAAGTTTCCTGATGGGAAAGACTGACTGTGGGGGAAACTGGGTCTTGTTCTGATGGGCGGGGCCATGCTCAGTAAATCTTTAATCCAATTTTCTGTTGATGGGCAGGGCTGTGTACCCTCTCTGTTGTTTGGACCCAACTATGGTAGGGGTAATGACGGTAATGGTGACCTCCTTCAAAGGAAGAAGAATCCCACGGATAGAGGAGCCTGGAGGGCTACAGTGCATGGGGTCACAAAGAGCCAGACGTGAGTGAGCACACATATGTGCATCTCTAAATACAGTCACATTCCGAGGTGCTAGGGCTTAGGTCTTCCACATATGAATTTTGGGGAGACACAATTCAGCCCACAACACTATCTTTCCCCTTACTTCTGGTTCTAGGAAAGCATGTTTACTTTCCTTCATGTAGATTGTGATTAGGAGGTCCCTGTGGCAATTGATGCTTTTGAACTATGGTGTTGGAGAAGACTCTTGAGAGTCCCTTGGACTGCAAGGAGATCCAACCAGTTCATCCTGAAGGAGATAAGTCCTGGGTGTTCATTGGAAGGACTGATGCTGAAGCTGAAACTCCAATACTTTGGCCACCTCATGAAAAGAGTTGACTCATTGGTAAAAAAAAAAAAACCCTGATGCTGGGAGGGATTGGGGGCAGGAGGAGAAGGGGATGACAGAGGATGAGATGGCTGGATGGCATCACCGACTCGATGGGCATGAGTTTGAGTAAACTCCGGGAGTTTGTGATGGACAGGGAGGCCTGGCATGCTGCGATTCATGGGGCCGCAAAGAGTCGGACACGACTGAGCAACTGAACTGAACTGAACTGTGGGACTTTTGGGGGTCAGGGTGGTGGCAGCATGTGCTGCACAAATGGACTGCCCAAGGGCAAGGTTGTTGCTGTTGATCTTGTTCTTGACTGTTCTTGCTTGGAAGAAAGTGAATGATCCGATGTCTTTTGGCTGCTGTGGGGTTCCTCTTTAGCCTGCCAAGGTACTTCATCTGCTCCTTTCTGCTTTCTTATTCCCAATCCCAATAGTTAGAATGCTTTGGAATAGACAGTTCCAATTTGGAGATGAGGCACCTTCCAACTCAGGAGTGTGGCCTTTATCTTGTGGACAGAAGAGTAGGGTGCTGGTGGTGGAGAGTGGAGGGTGATGGAGGAAGAGAGAAGGTAGGTTGGTTACCTGGCAGGGATGAGGGTAATGCTGGCAATAGCTTATGGGTTACCTTTAGACTCTCTCTTCAGCTCCCCAGTGCTGTGAAATCTGACCCTAATCTCTCATCACACCCTTGTTCTGAATTTCTTATTAATTGATGAAATAATTTTTATTTTTGGTTGTGCTGGATCTTTCTTGCTTTGCACAGGCTCTCTCTAGTTGTGGCAAGAGAAGGCTACTCTCCATTGCAGTGCATGGGCTTCTCATTGTGATGGCTTCTCTTGTTGCAGAGCATAGGCTCTAGGGCATGTGGGTTTCAGTAGTTGTGGCATAGGCTTAGTTACTCTATGGCATATGGAATCTTCCTGGACCAGGGATTGAACCCATGTCCCCTGCATTGGCAGACAGATTCTTATCCACTGTACCACCAGGGAAGTCCCCTTGTTCTGAATTTAAATAGCTTTAAGGTAGAAATTACTAGGCAGTCAGTGTAGAACTCTGAGACCTCTATCTTGTGATCAGTAAACATCCCACTCCATTGTCCTGAATTTCTGAAATGTGTCTTTAGTCTGATAAGTTATCAGCACTCAGATCCAGGGAAGGGCAGTAATTAAATTCTGTTCCATATGCTTGAGGGCAAAACAACTGGTGATCATTATTCTTAAACCCATACATCTGGTCCATGGTAAAATGGCCAGAAGGTATGAAAAAGGGTGGAGACTTAATCCAAGGATCAAGAGAGGCCATAAAGAAGTTAAGTATTTTGACCTTTAAATTGATTGGTTAGAAATAATGTGATTTAAGGAAGGATATAAAAACTGTTATAAGTCCCACCTTGTGGAGACTCTTAACCCCTCTGAGAGTCTATGCTGAGAGCTTTGTACTTTACTCCTCTTTAATAAATCCTATTCACTTGCTACCACAAGTGTCTGAGTGTTCATGGATTCCATTTTTCGCTCTGCAGATAAGAACTCAGATTCCCATCTCAGCTTCATCACCAAATCAGGTGACCTGCAGTTGGACATGGTGGCATCATAAAAGACAGACTGGACCTCAGAGATCTGGCAAAATGTTGGAAGAAAATGGATTGTGTATCATGGTGCCTGGGTGGGGTCATTAGAACAAAGACAGGGTCACTCCATGTAGTGCTAGAAGAAGCATGTTGGTTATTGAGCATCATGGTCTCCAGTCTTATCTCTGGTCTCATGTTGCCAGGTGTCAGGGGACACTTCCAATTGCAAAGATTCAGGCTCTGGTGGCTCGGAGGAAGCCACATTTTATTTTCCAATTTCAAAAACATAAACTTTTAAAACCTGAAGGTTAGGAGTTAAAGCTTTCAGTTGAAACAGTATAAGCTACTTTTGACAGCCTTACTCCTCTCTGTTACCTGTTTACCTTCATCTGTTACCTGTTTAAGCTTCTCCTGAAACTTTGTTGAGATAGACACTGTTCCCTCATCAAAGGACTGAGAGCATACAGGCACTTCACACCAGGGCTTTGACTCAGCCCTGGAAGTCAAGGCTGGGGTGAGGGTGCTTACAGGAGATCCTGCCCATATGGGACCCTGGGGGCAGCATATTTCATGAAAATCTTCAACAAGAGGGTGAAATGAGATATTTTTAAACAAACAAAAGCTAAGAGGGTTTGTTACCAGCAGACTGCACTAATGGAAATTTTAAAGGATGTACTTCAGGAGGAAAATGATTTGGGAAGAACTAAATGCAGGAAAGAATGAAGAGCAAGAAAAGTCATAGTATGTGGACAATGTAAGGGAACATTGACAACAGAGGGGATCATAAAAAAGTCTATGCTATTTTTTTAAAAATAAACTTTAAGTACCATACAGTAAGAAAAGACTTCAGAAGGGACATAAATGGAGTTCAACTTTTCTAAGAGACTTGTATCATATCAGAAGTGATTTAGGTATTTATTAAATTTATACTTTGATAAGGTAGCTATCTATGTAAGAATTAATAGGAAGTAACTATTAAAATAATAGCGACAGGGACTTCCCTGGGGGTCCAGTGATTAGGACTCTGAGCTCTCATTGGGCACGGTTCAAATTTGATTCCTGGTCAGGGAACCAAAATATCACAAGCCACATGGCGTGACCAAAATTAATAATAATAATAGTGACAGAATAATTGAATAAAAAAAATTCTGAGTCAATTTTTTAAGTTAAGAAAGAAGAGGTTAAAAGAATAGAAGGGAAAAAAGATAGATGAAAACAATACAAGTACAGAAACCCAAATATATTAATAATTTTATAAATGTTTCTGTACTACATGCTCAAGTTAAAAAATATTGTCAGAAGGAATTACTAAATACACCCATTGCTTTTCAGGAGAGATTAATCCAAAATATAAGGATACAGATAGGTTGCCAAGAAAAGATGGAGAGAGACAAATCATACAAATAACATTTCAGTGATAGAAAACTTGTACAGCTGTGTTCGTATCAGACAAAATACACTTAAAAGCAGAAAGCATTATCAGAGATAGAAGGTTATTTTTAATGATAAAAGGTTCAATTCACCAGGAATGATTTTGCACTTATAACAAAATCCCAAAATACATAAAGGAAAAGTTAACTTATGTAAAGGAGAAATAGACAACACTCATAGTTGATCAAGGAGAGGAAAAAAATTGTCTTTGAGGATATAGAATATATATATTATATTCAAACAATATAATTAATAATTTTGAGTTAATAGCCAATGTATAAAACACCACCCGCCAACAACTATAGAATACACATACAGAACATTTGTAAAATTTGAGCATGTACTAGGACAGAAAGCAAGTCTCAATACACTTCAAAAATTGAAATCTGATCATAATGCAAATAAACTACAAATCAATAAATAGAAAAGATAACTGGAAAGCTTCTATGTTCAGAAATTAAGATACTGACTGAAATAACAAATTGGTCAAAGAAGAAACATAGTGAAAGTACAAAAATTTGTAGTTGAATAATAATGAAAATACTCATATCAAAACTTGTGCTAAAACAGTGGTTAGTTGTTGTAGCTAAAACAGTGCTTAGAAGGAAAAGTATCTTTTGACAATGATGAAAGGCTAAAAGTCCATGTGGTAAGTATCTATTTCAAGACTTAAGAAAGCAAAAAGTATAAGCCCAACAAAATTAGGACAACATGAAATGATAAAATTAAGAATATAAATTAATGAAATAGAAAGCAATAAAGACAACAAGTCAAGAATGTCCTATCTTGAACTGGAGTTCTAGCCAGGGAAATCAGACAAGAAAAAGAAGTAAACAGCACTGGACTGGAAAAAAAGAAGTAATTATAGAGGACATGATTTTGCATATAGAAAAGACCACAGAAACCATTAAAAAAAAAAACTTCTAGAATGAATAAACTAGTTCAGCGTGATTGTAAGATATAAGATCAAGCCTGGATGCTTGGTATACTGGGCAAGTTCATATAGTACAAATAAATGGCAACCCACTCCAGTATTCTTGCCTGGAAAATCCCATGGACAGAGGATCCTGGTGGGCTACAGTCCATGGGGATGGAAACAGTTGGACACGACTGAGTGACTGAGCATACACTCTTTCAGAGAAAACTTTAGTCCCTTGCATTCAGTAGACAAGTGTTCTTAGAAGTTGCTTAAATCATATTGTAGACATTTCTCCAGGGATGGTATAGAAATGGCCAATAAACACGTGAAAAGATGCTCAACATCATTAACCATGAGGGAAATGCAAATCAAAACCACAATGAAATACCACTTTATACCTACTAAGATGTCTGTAATAAAAAAGAGACAAGTGTTGGCAAGGATATGGAGAAATTTGAATCCTCAAATATTGCTGGTGGGAATATAAAATAATACAGCCACTTTGGAAAACAGTCTGGAATTTCCTCAAAACATCATTAAATGTGGAATTACCAGATCATGCAAAAATTCCACTCCTAGGTGAATACTTGAGAGAAATGGAAATGTATATCAATATAAAAACTTGTACATGAATGTTCATAACAGCACTATTAGTAACAAATGGAAACAGCCCAAATGTCCATCAACTGATGAATAGTTAAGAGGAAGGAAGTTCTGATACATGTTACAATATGGATAAACCTTGGGGACATTATCCTAATCCATGAAAGAAGCCAGTCACAAAAAGGTCACATATTGTATGATTCCATTTATAGGAAATGTTCAGAACAGACAAATGTAAAGAGGTCAAAAGTAGATCAATGGCTGCTAGGAGTTGATAGAGGAGGAAAAAGGGGGAGACTGTCAATGAGTTTCTTTCTTTCTTTTTTTTGGCCATGCTTGGCAGCATGCAGGATCTTAGTTCCCAGACCAGGGATAGAACCCATGCCCTTTGCTGTGGAATATAGAGTCTTAACCACTGGACTGCCAGGGAATTCCCCATGGTTTCTTTTTGCAAATATAAAAATATTTGCTGATATAAAAATATTCTAAAATGATTGTGATGATGATTGCACAACTCTGAATTATTTTTAAAAACATTGAATTGTACAACTTAAAAGAATGAATTTTATGGATGCACACTGTAGCACAATAAAGCTGTTTTAAAAAAAAGAACACTTGTGGTATGCATCCATTTATATAAAGTTCAAACACAGGTGAGACTATATTGTTCAGACATGTATTCAGAGATCATAAAACTAAAAGAAAGCAAGGAAATATTAAATATATACATATTAAATAAAGTCAGGATAGTGTTTACCCTGCAGGTGAGGGTGGAGTTTTTATTGAAAAGAAACCTCCAGCGGGCTTCCCCAGTATTTTATTCCTGACCTTGACTGGTGGTTACATAGGCATTTTTTTTTCTGTTTGTTAAAATGTACATATGTGTTCTGTGCACATTTCTATGTAAATGTCCTATTTTTGATAAAACAATAAAATTAAATTCATTCACGTGAGTTTATGTGGACTACATCGAACTGTTAAAATGTTGGACTGAGCCAAGTTATTCATTCCAGATATTTAAAGAAAAGAAGTTCTGTATTAACTGTCAGTGAGAGTCAAAGACATCATAGAGGTGGACAGGAAGTAGGGCCGAGGAAGAAAGAAGAGGATTTGACTTTCTTAAGAAGTACTACTACTCCTTGGGGTCCTGAGCAATGCACTGAAGACGGGGTAATTGTGGTGAAGTATCCAGCCTCCGCAGCCAAAGCAACTAGGTTCAAATTCTGCAACTGCCACTTAGTTTCTGACTCCTCCTCTGTCTCAGTTTCCATATCTGTCAAGGGAGTTTATAATCCCATCTTGCTTTAAATGTTATTGTGAGGATTAAAGAAGACTACCCTTCTAAGGTCTTGTGTGCTCGGTAACTATCATCTGTTACTATTTCTTCCTAAAGCTCTTAATAGGGCTTCCCAGGTGGCACAGTGGTCAAGAATCTCCCAGTCAATGCAGGAGACACATTGGGTCAGGCGACTTCCCTGGGTCGGGAAGATCCCCTGGAGGCAGAAAGGGCAACCCGCTCCAGTATTCTCGCCTGGAGAATCCCAAGGACAGAGGAGCCTGGCGGGCTACAGTCCATGGGATTGCAAAGAGTCAGACACAACTGAGCGACTGAGCACACACAAGTTCTTAATAAGGTGAAGAAATTCATTCTGAGTCCCTGTTGTATGTCTATGAGATACACAAAAATAAGTTCTCGCACTTCTCCACTTGGAGCCCTGTCCCTTTTCTATTGACAAGGTGGTGCCCCACACGTATTAAATATCCAGTGTCCTCATGCTACTATGTTTTCCCTCACACAGCCCTCTTGGTACCAATCATGAAAAGAATGAGGGCTGCCATTCATTGAGGGTTTTGATGTCCTTGGCACTATCTTCTACAGGCACATTCTCAGCTTGATCTTTTACTTCACCCCTGTGTTTAGTGACTATTTTTTCTTGGGGAAAAATATATGTTAATGGCACTAAAGTTTTCTTATCCAAGCCATAAGGTAAATCCAGCTATAGGAATGGGCATAGTTACCGTTGGAGTTTCCTTTCTCAGAACTCTTCTAAGGCCAACTCAAACTCAGTCTCGAAATTGTGTGGGAAAGGGCCCGTCTGCCATTGCTGTGCATCAGGCATGGTTATGATCACTGGGGGCAAGAGCAAGGGCACGGCAGAAACTGGAGCTCTTTGTTCCTGAGGATGTCTCCAATGTTCTGAGGAATTAGCTAAGGACTCTTACTTTTGGTGGGTTCCAGCCCATACTGAGGCCCTGAGGCTGTTCTATCTCTCTCACAATTACATTGCTGGGACAGAGTGGCTATCCTTCAAATCCAGGCAATTTTTTTCCAATATTCTGTGACATTTAAAGAAGCAGATGGAACAACTTGTCAGATGCTTGTCTGAAGCTGCTCACCTGAGCCCCCAAATCCTTCCCCTCAGTCAACAGATTTTTCATAAAGGAACACCAATCTCTCTGGATCATCACCACCCTTTGCATCCCTACTCCCTTAGATGCTGAGGCCATTTCTGGATTCAGAACCTTTGGGTAGGCTCTTTTATACCACCCTCTGCCCTCATTGGCCCCTTGTAATTCTATCACAGTTAGAAAGAATAGAACTAGTTTGTGGAATGATTTTGATTTATTCAAAGTTTCCATGACAGCAGATGGAATTGAGTATCTTCTCTGCTATAGCCACAGTGCCCAGCTTTGCACCTGCCACAAAGCAAATACTCAATCAGTATTTGTCAAAGAATGAATGAATGAACAAGAGAGAGCAAAGTAGAAATGAACAAATGTAATTGTTCTAAAACTTTTGCAGAGCTGTCATACAGAAGACAGAGGATTTTTTAAATTAACCATTTATTTTGAAATAATTTCAAAGTTACAGAATAGTTACAAGAATATTACAAAGAATTTTCACATGCCATATTATACAGATCCCACCAATTTAAACTATTTTGGCATTTTATCACTCTCGCTACTTTTTTCTGAACTAGGTCTGTTAAACATACCATGTTACTTTATTTCTTAATATTTTAGTGCATAATTTCAAAGGACAAGGACATTTCCATAGATAACCACAGTCCAGTTATCAAATTCAGTAAGTTTAATGTGATACACTATTGCAGTTCTTATTCCAGTTTTTCCAATTGTAAGGGAAGATTTTTTTTTCTGTTTGGTTCCCCAAGGCAGAAGGAAGATTAAGAGGTAGATATATGAGGAATGTAATTTTTGGCTATATAATATAAAGATTGTAGAATGGTCTACCAATGAATAAAATGGCCTTTCTCCAAAGATAGGGAACACTCTGTTGTTGGAGGTATTTAGGTAGAGACTAGATGACCTGTTAGGAATGAAGGAAGAGGAGATGACTTTTGAACATGAGCTACAGAACAAGCTTCTATGTACTTCTCTAAACTAGATGACTTATATGCAATATACTGGGCTTGATTCTTTTTTTCCACTTACCATTTCTTTTTTCTTTAAGTTTTTTGATGTGGACCATATTTAAAGTCTTTATTGAATTTGTTACAGTATTGTTTCTGTTTTATGTTTTGTTTTGTTTTTGCTTTTGTTTTTTTTGGCCAAGAAGCAGGTAAAATCTTAGTTCCCCAACCACGGATTGAACCCATTCCCCCTGCATTGGAAGCGGAAGTCTTAACCACTAGACCACCAGGAAAGTTCCTCATCTAGTGTCAGAGTTGGCCCTATGTGTAGCTGGAGTAGCCAGCCTCTTCCATGACATGGTGTTGAAGCAACCTCAGTGTTCCATTAGCCTGAAACTATTTTCTCTGACATGTTCTATAAACAGGTCAGCTCTGAAATAATAATATTAATGAAAGTTTGCTGCTACAAGCTGTGGATGACGCCAGGATTCTTGGCCTCCAGAGGAGAGGAATTTGATCTGGGGCCAGTGACAAGTCTTGATCACTTAGAGCTTTTTGTGTAGCAAAGTTTTATTAAAGTATAAAAGAGATAGTGAAGGCTTCCGACATAGACATCAGAAGGGGAGAGAGAGAGTGCCCCCTTGCTAGTTTTTAGTAAGAAGCTATATACCTATTAACAAGTTGCAAATTAGAGAAAGGAAATGCCTCAAAATTGAGAGAGTTGCACCAGGCCCTTCACCCACAATATGCATTTTGAGATAGTATTGGCACAAGGTGAGTCATCCCAGGCCATACAAAAATTGACATGAATTTTGAAGAAAGGCAGATTTTCAAGCAAATACATAGTTCATTAAAACATAGCTTAAGGAAGACATTTCCATGAGAGAAACACATTGATTAGCTCAAGGTTTGAGATAAAGTTAAGCTCAGGTGGAACCAGATAACCACAATGGTGTGATCACTCACATAGAGGCAGACATCCTAGAGTGTGTGAAGTCAAATGGGCCTTAGGAAGCATCACTATGAATAAAGCTGGTGGAGGTGATGGAATTCCAGTTGAGTTATTTTATATCCTAAAAGATGATGCTGTGAAAGTGCTGCACTCAATATGCCAGCAAATTTGGAAAACTCAGCAGTGGCGATAGGACCAGAGGAGGTCATTTTTCATTCCAATCCCAAAGAAAGGCAATGCAAAAGAATGTTCAAACTTCTGCACAATTGCACTCATCTCACACACTAGCAAACTAATGCCCAAAATTCTCCAAGCTAGGCTTCAACAGTACGTGAACCAAGAATTTCCAAATGTTCAAGCTGGATTTAGAAAAGGCAGAGGAACCAGAGTTCAAATTGCCAACATCCACTGGATCATTGAAAAAGCAAGAGAGTTCCAGAAAAACATCTACGTCTGCTTCATTGACTACACCAAAGCCTTTGACTGTGTGGATCACAACAAACTGTGGAAAATTCTTAAAGAGATGGGAATACCATCTGCCTCCTGACCTGCCTCCTGAGAAATCTGTATGCATGTCAAGAAGCAAAAGTTAGAACTGGACATGGAAAAATGGACTGGTTCCAAATTGGGGAAGGAGCACCTCAAGGCTATATATTGTTACCCTGCTTATTTAACTTATATGCAGAATATATCATGTGAAGTGCCAGGCTGGATGAATCACAAGCTGGAATCAAGATTGCTGGGAGAAACAAAAATAGCCTAGACATGGAGAAAGCAATAGCAACCCACTCCAGTACTCTTGCCTGGAAAATCCCTTGGACAGAGGAGCCTGGTGGGCTGCAGTCCATGGGGTCGCTAAGGGTCGGACACGACTGAGTGACTTCACTTTCACACATTGGAGAAGGAAATGGCAACCCACTCCAGTGTTCTTGCCTGGAGAATCCCAGGGATGGCGGAGGCCGGTGGGCTGCCATCTATGGGGTTGCACAGAGTTGGACACGACTGAAGCTATTTAGCAGCAACAGCAGCATATATGCAGATGACATTACCCTTATGGCAGAAAGTGAAAAGGAACTAAAGAACCTCTTGATGAATGTGAAAGAGGAGAGTGAAAAAGCTGGCTTAAAACTCAACATTGAGAAAACTAAGATCATGGCATCTGGTCCTATCATTTCATGGCAAATAGATGGGGAAACAGTGGAAACAATGACAGACTTTATTTTCTTGGGCTCCAAAATCACTGCAGATGGTGACTGCAGCCATGAAATTAAATGCTTGCTCCTTGGAAGAACAGCTATGACCAACCTAGGCAGCATATTAAAAAGCAGGGACATTACTTTGCCGGCGAAGGTCCATCTAGTCAAAGCTGTGATTTTTCCAGTAGTCATGTATGGATGTGAGAGTTGGATTATAAACAAAGCTGAGTGCCAAAGAACTGATGCTTTTGAACTGTGGTATTGGAGAAGACTCTTGAGAGTCCCTTGGACTGCAAGGAGATCAAACCAGTCAATTCGAAAGGAAATCAGTCCCGAATATTCATTGGAGGGACTGATGCTGAAGCTGAAGTTCCAATACTTTGGCCATCTGATGCGAAGAACTGACTTATTGGAAAAGACCCTGATGCTGGGAAAGATTGAAGACAGGAAGAGAAGGGAACGACAGAGGATGAGATGGTTGGATGGTATCACTGACTCAATGGACATGAGTTTGAGCAAACTTTAGGAGTTAGTGATGGACAAGGAAGCCTGGAGTGCTGCAGTCCAGGGTTCGCAAAGAGTCAGAAACAGCTGAGCAATGAATTGAAGTGAACTGATGACAATACAGGATTAGAAGAGAATAGAAAAAAAAATGCCTGCCACTTGCAGTTTTATTTCCTCCTGCTGCTTGGGGACTTCTGGCCTCCCTACTGCGGCTATTAACACTCTTACTTAACACGTTCTACGTGCTTAGGGCCAGGCATTGGTGTAACTGCTTTGGATATGTTAATTCATTATGTCTCCAAATCCGCCCCCCCCCCCCCCCGCCCCACCACATGATGCAGCTCTTATCATTAGCCCTATTTTAACAACAAGGAATCTGAAGTTCAGATAGATTTTGATATCTTAATTTGATTCAAGTTCAATGTGCTAGAACACTTAAGACATTATGTTCTAGTTCAAGTGAGTGTATATGGAGATTTTTTAAATTGGTTTAATTCTTAGAAAAATAAAAATGAAAGAAAGAAGTCAAAATCTAGTATTTCAAGACTTCAAGAAAATTAATATTTCTTTATCTACTTATATCTATTCTTTTCTGAAAGGGGCAGCCTAATCTGTAGTTACTATTTAATTTCTACTATGTTTCCTGATTTTCTGATTGTTGCTGTAATTATTATTTTTATTTTAGACACATACTTTTCACTTTAATTGACATGCCAACTCAGGATTAAAGGGTCTCCTAAGGATTGTCTATGTAAAGCCTGGAATTTCCCTACTGCACTATCATTCTAGAAGACAGGGGAACCAGGAAAATGGTTCCTTCTTTGCCCAGCCTTATGGGATCCATATTCTTCAGAACAGTTAACTCCTGGCTAATTCCACTAATCCTTCAAATTTCAGCTTAAATGTCACCTCCTTAGAAAAGTTTTTGTTACCCTTCAAGACTAGGTCAGATTCCCTTGTTACCTGCTCTGACTGCATCATGAAACTTTCCTTTATAGCAATGATCACATTTTATATGATTATTTTTCTGTCTCTATAGTTAGACGGTAATACAACTTTTTGAGGGGTCCCACTTGTTTAAGTATTTACTGGTATTATTATGAACAACAAGCTCTCTGTCAAATTCAAACCTTTCATTTTTTATTTTACTTATTTACTTATTTGGGGTTGTACTGCACAACATGTGGGATTACTTCCCCTACCAGGGACCAAACCCGCTGCCTTGGAACCATGGAGTCTTAACCACTGGACCACCAGGGAAGTCCCAGGGTCCCATCTGTTTTTGCTTCTCAAAGTGTCTTCAGCACCTAGCACACTATCAGTTCGGTCACTCAGTCATGTCTGACTCTTTGCGAGCCCATGGACTGCAGCACGCCAGGCTTCCCTGTCCATCACCAACTCCCGGAGCTTACTCAAACTCATGTCCATCGAGTCAGTGATGCCATCCAACCATCTCATCTTCTGTTGTCCCCTTCTCCTCCTGCCCTCAATCTTTCCCAGCAACAGGGTCTTTCCTAGTGAGTCAGTTCTTCGCATCAGGTGGCCAAATTATTGGAGTTTTAGTTTCAGCATTGGTCCTTCCAATGAATATTCAAGACTGATTTCCTTTAGGATAGACTGGTTGGATCTCCTTACAGTCCAAGGGACTCTCAAGAGTCTTCTCCAACACCACAGTTCAAAAGCATCAATTCTTCAGTGTTCAGCTTTCTTTATCATCCAACTCTCACATTCATACATGACTACTGGAAAAACCATAGCTTTGACTAGATGGAACTTTATTGGCAAAGTAATGTCCCTGCTTTTTAATATGCTAAGTTGGTCATAGCTATTCTTCCAAGGAGTAAGTGTGTTTTAATTTCATGGCTGCAGTCACCATCTGCAGTGATTTTGGAGCCCCCCCCCACCCCCCGCCAAATAGAGTCTCTTACTGTTTCTACTGTTTCCCCATCTATTTGTCATGAAATGATGGGACCAGATGCCATGATCTTAGTTTCTGAATGTTGAACTTTAAGCCAACTTTTTCACTCTTCTCTTTCAATTTCATCAAGAAGCTCTTTAGTTCTTCTTTGCTTTCTGTCATAATGGTAACATCATCTACTATCTGAGGTTATTGCTATTTCTCTCTTGATTCCAGCTTGTGCTTCATCTAGCCTGGCATGTTGCATAATGTACTCTGCATATAAGTTAAATAAGCAGGGTGACAATATGCAGCTTTGATATACTCCTTTCCCAATTTGGAACCAGTCTGTTGTTTCATGTCCGGTTCTAACTTTTGTTTCTTGGCCTGCATACAGTTTTCTCAGGAGGCAGGTCAGGTTGTCTGGTATTCCCATCTCTTGAAGAATTTTCCACAGTTTGTTGTGATCCACACAGTCAAAGGCTTTGGTGTAGTCAATAAAGCAGAAGTAGAGTTTTTTTCTGGAACTCTTGCTTTTTCGATGATCCAATGGATGTTGGCAATTTAATCTCTGGCAATTTGATGTATAGCATACTATAGCCCGTTTGTTGAATGAATGAATGAAAAGATGAAGGTCCAGTTCCATTACTAAAAAGGAGGCTGGCAAAAGAAAACATTCAACAATTAAGTGGACCCCCTGAATGCTAAATGTGGGATATTCTACAACAGTATCAAAAATCAGGGCAGCCAGTGATTCAGTCAAAACCAAGAATTCGATGGGTCCCACAAGGAATTGCAGTCCAGGCTAGCATTTTGGTCAGTAGCTACAAGACAACAAGGGCAGCATGAAAGATCTCAATCTAGTGCTGGGATGCCAGACTGGAAGCAGTCTGTGGTCAAGGTCAAGCCCTTCAGGAAAGAAATGATACTATGGAACATCTGCCCCCAGGTTTCTTCCCTGGTGACAGAGAAATAGATCTGGCGGAAAAGAATTTGAGGGGGAATTCCCCGGCTGTCCAGTGGTTAGGACTTGGGGCTTTCGCGGCTGAGGGCCTGGGTTCAATCCCCGCTGCGGGAACTAAAATGCCTCAAGCCACGTGGCACAGCCAAAAAAAATAATAAATCGAGGAAGAACTGTAAAAGACTTTCGAGAGGCGACGTCTTTCTTGCTGGCTCCAAAATACGTCCCCTCTCACTAAGTGGTTTCCGCAAAGCCGCCCTTACAGTTTCTCCATACAGCCCCCAGAGGGCAGCAGTGCGTTAGTCTTCAGCTAGAAGGTCCTGCCTAGCGCTCCGTCTCTCCGGCTGTCCCATGACTGCCTCACCGTAAGCTTAGGTTTGGAGTTTCTTCACCCTGTGCCCAGAAGGCTTGCAATGTGTCCTCTCCTGGGAGTGCCCCACATCGGTCTTCCTGGTGTTAGGCTTCCGAGACCCCGACTCTTGAAGTCACTCTCCTCTCACTGGCACCCCTGAGTGCCCTCCACCCTGATGGAAATCATGACCCAGTGGTTCCCTCCAACAATCCATGTCAACATGTCCAAAACAGAATTCCTATTTCTCGTCTGCCCCATCCCCCACCCCCACTCAAGCCTGCACATCTATCATCTTTTGTTTGTTTTGGCCGCACCGCAATGCATGTGGGGATATCAGTTCCCCCGACCTGGGATGGCACCCACATTCCTGGTTTGAAGTGTGGCATTTTAACCGCTGGACCACCCGGGATGTCCCGTCTCTCTGTCATCTTGGACACCTTCCATCCATTCTCGGTGAGTCCACCTCTGAAATATTTCAGATCTGCACCCTCTTCTCCAATTTCGCTGGCACCTCTTGCCTGACCTCCTATCTCATCTGTTTGTCTCCATCATCTCGCCTCCACAATCCATCCTGGTACCGTGATCTCTGCCTTCACTCCAATTTCTCCAAGGATAAGAGCGTCCCTTTTGATAATCTCTTCAAATTCTACTCACACTTCAAATTGCAGATCAACCAGTACTTTCTTTAAGAAATTTTTCTGGCTCTCCTCCCAGCCACATAACGCATGTCACTCGTTACCCTGCCTGTCTACAGCACTTTATTTAGACCTCTTTTTCTAGCTCTAATTTTTAGCATTCTGCCTTGCATAATATTTATTATTTATATAGATGAATATTTCCTTCCATCCCTTAGCTCAGGAGGGCAACTGCGTGGCACAAATTTTTCAACTCATCCCCCAGCAGCACCCAATAAGAGACATCGTTATTAGATCCTAGCTGTAATCCTACTGGGTCCAAATTCTATCTCAAAATCCTTCTCAAAACAGTACTCTAGGCAGAACTGATCCACAAGATGAAACAAATTTTCCATCCCTGCCCCGGGCTATGAAAAACATTAAGACAGAAAGCATATGCTATTCTTCTTTTAATAATAGCATCTTGAATATAATCTATACTCATTTAAAGACTTCTTGAATGAATGAATTAAAAAAGTGGAATGGAGCAGACCCTGGCAGCAGGAATGCTGTTCCCAGACTCCAGGGTTCAATTTAATCCTTTTTTTTTTTCACTCCAATATATCTACTCTATCCTGCTGGTAACAGATATAGTGTATATCAATATTTCCCAATAGTATTCAAGGCAGAAACTTACTGAAAGCTGCATGACTAAGTGTACACTCAGCAGATTTAAGGAGCATGTACTTAACCATGCGTTAACTTTTCTGAGCTTAATATTCAGACTCATAAACCTGTTTTTCTACCCTGCTTTCAGATTTTCAGTGCATTTAAAAATACCATAAAGAGGTTGCACTATTTTGGTCTTAATCCATGCCAAAGTTCTCTTTCAGTGTCACATTTCCAGCATGCTCATATCGGTCATTATCCTGAGGGGAAAAAATGATGCAACACATGTATGCTTTGTACTGCCATTTGCAAGACCATTCCCTACATATATTAAAAGTTGGCAAAAAAAAAATTTGGCATTTGGGTGAGTGTGTGTATGTGTGTGTTTGCATGCAAGCTTGCAGGGTTTTTGTTTTTTGGTTTTTTCCCCAAGGAAAACAATGTTGTGTAAGAACTTGGCGGTTTCAAGGCCAAACTTGAGTTTTCACTTATTTCACAGGTGTCTTACTGTTCTTATAAAGAATTTCTGGAGTCCAATTGGACATTTAACTAATGTTTAGTCACAGCAATCTGGAAAGGAAAAAAAAAAAGCTACTTTGTGGTAACAGGGTCATATTCTTTACTGGTTGTCAACATCATATGGTTTGAGGGCCAACGATTGTTTCCAAATCCTTGCCCCTGAGTATCACAGAGCAACAGTATTCAAAATTCCACCATGAGACTTTTTGGGTCTCAACTTAAACAAATTAAAAAAGATTTATGAGACAGTTGAGGAAATATGAACATTGACTGGATATTTGGTAGTATTAAGCAATTATTATTCATTTTTAACTGCAATAATGGTATTGCTGCTACTTTTAAAATAAAAGGGTCCTCAGCTTTTAGAGATGTATGCCCTGATATGTTTGCTGATGAAATGATAGTGTTTGGGATTTACTGTTTTTAGCTTTTTTTTTTTTGACATGGACCATTTTTAAAGCCTTTGTTACAATATTGCTTCTGCTTTATTATTATTATTATTATTATTGGCCACAAGGCTTGTGGGATCTTAGCTCCCTGACCAGGGATCCGAACCTGCACTCCCTGCATTGGAAGGTGAAGTTTTAACCACTGGATCCACAGGGAAGTCCCTGGGACTTACTTTAAAATAATTTATTGTGTGGGGGGTAGAGAATGGGTGGAGGTTTAGCTGAAACAAGAGTTTCCATGTTGATAATTGTTGAAGCCAGATGATGAGTATATGATTGGTCATTCATTGTAAAAAATCTCTACTTTTATGCTGGAACTTTTCCATAATAAATGATTTTCAAAAATATATGAATCTTATATATATATGAATCTTACCCAGGAACAATTATCCACAAATATCTTGGCCATCCTTGACTTTAGCAAAGATGAACTGATCAAATTTCTTAAAGGAGGTGGAGGCTAAAAGGAAGATAAAATGAGGCAGATAAATCTGAAAAGAGAGGAAGTTGGGAACATAGAATCTTGGAACATAGAATCTTGCCAGAGTGGACAAGCCACTGCCAGCCACAGAGAGAGAGCATTTGGGAGTGGGAGTAGCTGGAGAGAGAATGCTGTAAGAAAGTAGTAAACTCAAAAGAAGGAAAGGATCCTGTGTATGCATGTTGGTGAGGGCTAGTGAGATGCAGCTGGAATGTCAAAGCTGTAAAACAAACTTACCTTTTGGGTCAAGCTAGCTTTGTCTCCCCTCTAGTGCCTTTGGAAACATCATGGAGATAAGGCATTTAGAATTCACTCCTGGTCCAATTCTCAAGTCAAACAGTAACTTATAGAATCATCTTCTGTTTTTGTCTACATTTTCAAATCTACAAGTCTTGGGTCAGCTACTATTTTTCTATATTTGCTTCCATTTTTGGTCTAAAAACACTCAAAAGTTACCATTTTAATGATGGTGGATGGCAGACCTGAAGGGGCTCCTGTAGATCACTTACTCCTTTTCCCAGGAGAGAAAACAGAAACTAAGAGGAAGGAAGTGAGGTGCCTAGCATTGTACAGTGTGGGGACATGGTAGGCACTCAATAAATGTCTGTTGAATCCAGGATTGGTACATTCTAGTATAACTCTTCCCTATAGCTTAAACGGTAAAGAATCTGCATGCTATTCATGTTGAGGTTTGACAGAAAACAACAAAATTCTATAAAGCAATTATCTTTTAATTAAAAAAATATTTTTTTTAAGTTAAAAAAAAAAAAAGAATCTGCCTGAAGTGCAGGAGACTCAGGTTCGATCCCTGGGTCCAGAAGATCCTCTGGAGGAGGGAATGGCAATCCACTCCAGAATTCTTGCTTGGAAAATTCCATGGACAGAGGAGCCTGGAGGGCTACAGTCCGTGGGGTCACAAAGAGTCAGATACAACTGAGCAACTAATACACACTGTATAACTCTACCAAGAAATTACAGCTGGCATCAGATATGATTGGTTGGTGCCCAGCTCACATAGTTTTAATACCATTCCTAGTTGGAAAAAATGAATAAATAAATAGAGAAAGCAAAGTTAGATCATCCCTGACTTACAGGCCTTCTTTCTCTATAATTCTAGTTCTGGTCTCCATGGGATCCCTATGTGCAGGCAGATCCCTATGTGCAGGCTCTTGGCTGTGAAGGTCATAGCTAATCCAGGTCTCTCTTGGGTCTGTTTGTTGATTGTCTGTTAGCCTCCTTAGTGCCACAGGCACTGGCTAGCCTTATTTTGGGCTGCATGGCAGAATGTACATCACTCCATACGTTCAAGGTTTGCACTGCACTCCCATAGTGAGAAAATGGTGAGTTGGGCTCCAAAGTACCTATTTCACTGTCAAGGAGTATTATCATTATTTTTCCAATTTTTGATCTCCCCCAGGGGTGAGGGGAGAAAGTGAAGCTGTGGAGTGTTTTTCCCCCCCAACGCTTGAAAAGTAGAAAAAAAAAAAAAAAGAAAGAAAGGGAAAAAATAACAAACCTACTTTTAATCTTAAGCATTTCAAATGTAAACAAAAGAGTTAAGCTTTGAATTCTAGCATTCTAAGATTCTAATATTGCTAACTAGATTTATACCATATTTTTCTAAAACAGTACAATTAGAAAATGTCATGCCATTACAAATTCAGTACAATGAAGGTTAATAGTATAATAAGATATTGTAAAAGCAAGATATATTGCTGCCACTAGGATCGTCATTTTCACATAAGAAGGAAAAAGGAATTGATGCTAGAAAAACAGTATGTGCAATTATAGCCATCATTTATTGAAGTTCACTTTACATGGTTTATTTCCTCAACATCTCAAAATAACCTGATGAGGTAGGTCCTTTTATCACCATTTTACAGATGAGAACTGAAGCTCAGACAGATGAAGTTGAGGAAACCCCCCAAAAGTGGGACCAAAAGATGATTAGCTAGAGCATGAAAGATGTGAAAATGAGAGAATCAGTCTAAGACATACAATATCCAATTTGTAGGAGTTCTAGAAGTAGAGAAAACAAAAAAGATATTATGTGAGAAATAATACAATGTCTCAAAAAAGAAAGATAAGTTTTTGATTGAAAGGGCTCACAAAAGCCCAGCCCAGTAAATGGAAGATAATGGATAAGAAGGTATATTACTGTTTAATGTTAAAACACTAAAGATCAAATGAGAACATTTAAAGTTTGTAGGAAAAAAGTGTATCCAAAAAAATAAGAAATCTTTCAAAAAACATAAGAAATCAATAGATGATCAGACTCTTCAAAAGCAACACTAGAACCAAGAACATTGGGATAAGGTTTTCAAAATTCTTACAGGAAATTGTTTCTAATTAAGAATTCTTCAACTGGTGAAACTTTGAATGATGTATGAAGACATATTCAGACACAGAAGGGTTTTATTCAAATTACCTCCCATGCAATCTTTCTAAAGAAGTTAGTGCAGGGTATGGTCCAGCAAAACTAGATCATAAAGCAATCGAGAGGACAACCTGAGATCTAGGAAACAGAATCTAACACAGAAGAGAAGCAAAGGGAATTTCTGGGATGACAGCTGGGTAGCAGACAAATGGGGCAACCCTTCCAGAATGGAGCAGGAGGGCAGCAAACTCCACCAGGGTTGTCTCTAAGAAAAATACATGAATCTCATATATTACCTAATATACTTGACCATACTAAGTGGAGTTTAATGGTTTCAATAAAGTTTGAGCCTGGACTCACAGTAGGTTTATAGAAAAACAAATCAAATCAAATGTACAGTGTGGGGAATATAGTCACTAACTGTAATATCTTTGTTTGGTGACATGTTGGAACTAGACTTACTGTAGTGATCAGTTTGCAATGTATATAAATATCGAATCACTATGTTGTATAACAGGAACCAACATAGGTCAATTACACTTCGAAACCAAACAAATAAAGTCATAGAAAAAGAGATCAGATTTGTGGTTACCAGAGGCAGGGGGCAGGGGAATTGGATGAACACAGTCAAAAGGTACAAACTTGCAGTTACAAGATAAAACAAGTACTGTGTATATAATGTACAACATGACAAATATTGATGTATATATACATCATATAATGATGAAATATAATGTACAACATGATAAACATGGCTGTATGTTATATGTGAAAGTTGTTATGAGAATAGATCCTAAGAGTTCTTACCCCAAGAAAAAAATTGTTTTTTCCTATCTCTTTAATTTTGTATCTATGTGAGATGATGGATGTTTGCTAAACTTACTGTGGAAATTATTTCATGATATATGTAAATCAAATCATTATGTTGTACACCTTAAATTTATGAAGTCAGTCAGTCAGTTCAGTTGCTCAGTCATGTCCAGCTCTTTGCGACCCCATGGACTGCAGCACACCAGGCTTCCCTGTGTTTCATTATCTCCTGGAGCTTGCTCAAACTCATGTCAGTGATGCCATTCAGTCAGTGATGCCATTCAGCCATCTCATCCTCTGTTGTCCCCTTCTCCTCCCGCCTTCAATCTTTCCCAGCATCAGGGTCTTTTCCAATGAGTCAGTTCTTTGCATCAGGTGGCCAAAGTATTGGAGCTTCAGCTTCAGCATCAGTCCTTCCAATAAATATTCAAGACTGATTTCCTTTAGGATTGACTGGTTCGATCTCCTTGCTGTCCACTTATTAAGTACTGTATGACAATTATATCTCAATAAAACTGGAAGAAAAAAAACAAATCAAAGCAAAAGAGACAATTTGGGAATCACAAAATAAAGGCACTGCAGTTAACAGCACTTTACATGGATCAACTGTAGAGCAATAATTATACAGTATAATGCAAATATTGAATATTTAAGCCCAAATTTGTTACATTTGCGGAAGGGAATTATGGGTGCACATGGTGTGTATGTAAAGCTAGTTCCTCAGGTTCTATAGTAGAAATTTAGAAATAGATAATCTCTAAGCCTAAGTAAAAATAAGAAATAGCATAAGTATTAGGGTATTATTCCAAAGTAAAGAGTTATATGCCAAAAGAAACAGCTACAAATGTTGAAAGCAGTTTTAAACAACACAGATTTATTAGCTTACAGCAGGTCAGAAGGGCAGCCCAGCACGACTGAATTCTCTGCTCAGGGTCTCACAAGGCTGAAATCACACCAGGCTGGCCAACCTGGGCTCCTCTCTAGAGGCACTGGGGGAGAGTCTGTTTTCAGGCTCATTCAGATTGCTGGCAGGATGCAGTTCCCTCTAACACTTTGTCCATGGCTTCTTCCATCCTTAAGCCAGCAACAACATTTTGGGTCCTTTCTGTGTTTTGAATCTCTCCTCCTCTTATGTTTTCAACCAGAGAAATTTCTCTGCTTCTAGGGGCTCAAATGACCACACCCAACCCACCCTCATAATACAAGATAATCTCCCCACTTAAAATTCTGTTATGTTAACCACATTTGCCTAGTCCTTAGAACTGACTCATTGGAAAAGACCCTGATGCTGGGAAAGACTGAAGGCAGGAGGAGAAGGGGACGACAGAGGATAAGATGGTTGGGTGGTGTCACTGACTTGAAGGACATGAGTTTGAGCAAACTCTGCGAGTTGGTGATGGACAGGGAAGCCTGGCGTGCTGCAATCCATGGGGTCACAGAGTTGGACACGACTGAGCAACTGAATTTTGCCATGTAAAGTAACATTGTCATGGGTTCCAAGGATTAGGGTGTGAGCCTCTCTCCTGGGAGGTGGAATCAGCATAAGAATGGCAGGGAAGGGGAACTTTTTTTTTTTTCCCCATTTATCTATATTAGTTGGAGGCTAATTACTTTACAATATTGTGGTGGTTTTTGTCATACATTGACATGAATCAGCCATGGATTTACATGTGTTCCCCATCCCAATTCCCCCTCCCACCTCCCTCTCTACCCAATCCCTCTGGGTCTTCCCAGTGCACCAGGCCCCAGCACTTGTCTCATGCATCCAACCTGGGCTGGTGATCTGTTTCACCCTAAATAATATACATGTTTCGATGCTGGAACTGTCTTTTTTACAAGCCCCGTGGTACTCTTTGAGTTTTAAAATTGTTGTTGTTCAGTCGCTCAGTCATTTCTGACTCTTTGTGACCCCATGGGCTGCAGCACACCAGGCTTTCCTGTTTTTCATTATCTCCTGGAGCTTGCTCAAACTCATGTCAGTGATGCCATTCAGCCATCTCATCCTCTGTTGTTCCCTTCTCCTCCCGCCTTCAATCTTTCCCAGCATCAGGGTCTTTTCCAATGAGTCAGTTCTTTGCATCAGGTAGCCAAAGTATTGCAGCTTCAGCTTCAGCATCAGTCCTTCCAATATTCAGGACTGATTTCCTTTAGGATTGACTGGTTTGATCTCCTTGCTGTTCAAGGGACTCTCAAGAGTCTTCTCCAGCACCACAGTTTGAAAGCATCAGTTCTTTGGTGCTCAGCCTTCTTTATGGTCCAACTCTCACATCCATACATGACTATGGGAAAAACCATAGTTTTGGCTATATGGACCTTTGTCCACAAAGACTTTTAAAATTAGGTACATGTTTTACGTTGATCAAATGAAATCCCAAAGGTTAATTGCAATGACCCAATTTCCAAGTATTGAATTCAAAGGGACTATTTTAGAGAATGCATCAGATGTAGTAGCAGATGTACAAGCAATCTGTATTATACAAAGTCCATTTTGGCATTTCTAGCAAAATGACTAAGACCTGCAAAGTATGTTAAGAAATACTTGTTAGGTACAACTATAGCTGGGCCCTTGGGAAAATTCTGGTTTGGATGAATCACAGTATTCTTCCAATGTATCAATTCCTTTGTTCTCACTGTTGTATAAAGGGCCGACTTTGGTTATTTTTGGCAGATACTGCTGATAGCTAACTATCTCCCATAGTGAGAATAGGAGGTGACCATAAACATATTCTCTTGATATGTAAAACAAAAGTCATCATCTTAATTTTTGCAGGATATCAGAACAGAGCCAATCTAGTCCAACCTCCTCATTTTACAGATGAGAACACTGAGGCTGAGAGAGAGAAAGGAAGCTGCCTATGGCATTGCTAGTGCACACAGCAAAGATCTTCACTTCTAAATGAGCTCTACAGCTTATGGCCATTGTTATGAGCCTGGATGGGATGATAAATCACTGTCTAACATCTTCACTTTCTAGATGGGGAAGTAGACGCAGACAGGAAGAGATACCTGTCAAAGTCATTTGAAACTCCTAAATTCTAATCCAGGTCTCTTTCCCTGTAGAAAGTAGCCTCTCCCTGACTAACCACCTGAAAGTGAAAGTGTTAGTTGCTCAGGCAGGTCTGACTCTTTGCCACCCTGTGGACTGTATTCCATCCTCTGTCCATGGAATTCTCCAGGCAAGAACACTGGAGTGGGTTGCCATTTCCTTCTCCAATGCATGAAAGTGAAAAGTGAAAGTGAAGTCGCTCAGTCATGACTGATTCTCAGCGACCCCATGGACTGCAGCCCACCAGGCTCCTCTGTCCATGGGATTTTCCAGGCAAGAGTGCTGGAGTGGGTTGCCATTGCCTTCTCCAGGACACGCCTTGCCCACGTCTAAATTTCTAGTGCCTAGCACACTGATTGGCTCATAGAGGAATCACAAATGAATCTTAAGACAGTGTATAAAAGTTTGCTTTGCAATGAAATAATTTATATTCTCAGTCTTCCAGTTGATAAGAACTCTGGTAATAATTTGAAATAAGATGTTTCTTCCTTAGCCTCCTAGGAGAAATAAGTACATCACTGGCTATATCACACAGGCTCTAAAGTCAGGCTGACTTGTTTTCCAGTTCTGTCCCAGTCATGAGCTATGTGATCTTGCACTCCCAACTGAATCACATTATGCCTTGCTTTCTTCATCTGTAACATGAAGATAATAACACAATTTATCTCATAGGACTCATATGGGGATTTAGTGAAATAACCCATGTAACTTGGTAGACAGTAGTTACTGGGTAACTATTAATTTTCTCTTTTTATATAATGGTCTACATAGTAAATGTTGAAAACTAACAGTGAAGTATTTTCCTGTTGCTAATGGCAAACTAAGTGTGACCATTAGAAAAGACAGCTAAAAGCCAAAGAACTTTCAGAAAGAAATCATGTTGGGGATTGATATAAAAGTACATCCAAATGTCAGCAAAACTCCTCCCTCACTTGAAGTAGAAGCATGCCAAGACTTTGCTACAGTATTTACAAAAAATATTATTGCTTGATCTAATCATTAGGGTTTACAAGAAAATAGTCTCTGAAATAAGTGTTCTGTTGTTGTTGTTCAGTCGCTAAGTCATATCAACTCTTTGTGACCCCATGGACTACAGCACACCAGGCTCCCCTGTCCTTCACTGTCTCCTGGAGTTTGCTCAAATTTGTGTTCACTGAGTTGGTGTTGCTATCTAACCACCTCACCCTCTGCCACCCCTTTCTCCTTTTGCCTTCAATCTTTCCCAGCATCAGGGTCTTTTCCAATGAGTTGGCTCTTTGCATCAGGTGGCCAAAGTATTACTTTCTTCTAAAACTATTAATATTCTAATAGCATGAAACACTACTCATGTGAGCACAAAGTTGTGCTTGTAAAAGAGCAGGACTGCATGGAAATGACAAAATGATAAATTATCCTGGAAAGCAAATGGGCTTAGATCATTCTGGCTCCTCTGCCCTGAGATGAGGTGAACACATTTGTAGCTACAGGAATTTGTTTTCTATAGATCTCATACAGATATATAACCTCAAGTGTCCCCAGTTAAATGTTTTCTGTCCTAATAGTGTTGATGTGTTGAGAATCAAAAGGCAGTTTCTTAATCAAAACTATACTTACCTGGAGGTGGATTTCCAGAATCTTCCTGTATCATTTTAAATAATTACAGAAGTAACCTGACCAAGACCAGCACTTCTATCCATACCCTAGGGCTTGGATCCTGGAAAGTTGCAGGGTAAGTGACAAATGTCAGGTTAAAGACCCACTCCTAGAACATAATACAAATGAGAAACTCTCCATGACATTCAAAGCATTTTGCTGTAGTTACAGAAAACATGGAAATATATTACTACCTCTTAAAAGGGAAACTTTTGAAAATGGATTTTCTTAGTCTCACATCTAACTTGCTTATGTGATTCATTCATAACTAGAGGTCCCTCATCATGTATATACCATGACAGTCTCCTGAAGTACACTGCACTCTGTGCTGTGCTTAGTCACTCAGTCGTGTCTGATGCTTTGTGACCTCATGGACTGTAACCTGCCAGGCTCCTCTGTCCATGGGGATTCTCCAGGCAAGAATACTGGAGTGGGTTGCCATGCCCTCCTCCAGGGGATCTTCCCAACCCAGGAATCAAACCCAGGTCTCCCACATTGCAGGCAGATTCTTTAATGTCTAAGCCACCAGGGAGGTCTGAGAATACTGGAGTGGGTAGCCTATCCATTCTCCAGGGGAACTTCCTGACACAGGAATCGAACCAGGGTCTCCTGCATTGCAGGTGGATTCTTTACCAGCTGAGCTACCAGGGAAGCCCACACTGCACTCTATTGGAAGCTTAAAATCAGAAAGGACCAGTTCCCCATTTCCCTTGTTAGAACCATGATTTATCAAATACTTATGTCCCTTTAGGTACTGTTTGCAAAGGCTGTGCTAATACTAAACCACATGCACACCTTTATCAGAAAACCCAGGCATGCCAAGAACAGCAGAGAAGCTCATGATAAATGGTTGTAAGATAAATTAGCAGTCTTGGAATTTTTTCCCAACTTACATTCTTTTAACTCCCAATTTTTTCTGCCATCTACTCCTCATAACCCTTTCTTTGAAATAAGACAAAAGGAAAACATTTGGGTGACATACAAAAAAAACAATATTTATTTTACTCAAGCTTTTCTGCAAGAAGTTAAACAAAATGATCCCCAGTTGAAGGCATTACCAAAAATGTTAACATAGTTTCATGTATCCCTTCTGTGCCAGATGAGGAAAAGACTTATCTGAATGAAAGAATAAGAATGACCATTCTTACAGTGGGTTTACTTAGCTATGTGGAGAAAAAAAAACATATAGGTTAGACATCAAATAGTACATAAACCTACTAATTTCCTATAGGTAGTGGGAATTAAGCTGATGTATTAAAGTATCCAATTGCTCTCAAGACCTGGGGATCACTTACCAGGAATTATAAAACAGCCATAGGCACTCCCATAATTCACCGCCCCATTGCCCCCCCCCCCCCCGCCCCCAACTATTTTGCTACCAAAAGAGCAAGATGGAAACAAAACACAATTTTCCCACTCTCAGGCTGCAGGACTGTCTGGCATCAGTAGTTCCTTAGATCACCAGAATATTAGAGCAACCCCCACCACTGCCATCTAAGTAGGATGACAGGAAAAATGGCTTTGGGTGAGGCATTTAGGTGTTGTATTTTCTGGAAGCGTAAGATCTGGCTAGGAAATAATAATCCCCTCCCTACACAGGAAAACCAAATATTCTTTCTGGAGAACAGTAGGGCAGAATGGAACATCCATGCCTGTCTTCCAGCCTCAACCTGACCTCAAATATAGAAGTGCAGGGAGGAAGCATCTTGACATCAGCCATTGCCATGAGCCCCAATTTCCTCCTCCACTGTGGTGCAAGGACATTGCCACTTTCGCCCAAACCTGTAAAGAGTAGGGATGTCTTATCTCCCTTCCCTCTAAGAGCAGGAATTGGAACTAGCACTATCTTATTAATATGAATGAATGAATGTTTGGAGAACTTGTGACATAGAGTTCTCAAGTTCCTACCAGTAATCTGAGTCTATGTGAGGAAGGCGACTTCTCATTTCCATACTCTGAATATAGAGGAAGTAGAAATAGAGGGAATATATATATACACATATGAATATGTTGTGGGCATGGGTGAGGATGGAGCCCTAACATAGGCAAAAAAAAAAAACAAAAACCCCACAAAGGACTAACGTTGGAGCCTGGGATGGCTGGCTATCAGTATTAGAAACGAAGCCTGCTAATAACCATTTGGGAGAGTAAGGGAAAAGAGAAAGATACAACTATTCTTTTTTTCTCAAGCAAATATCAAAGTTCTAAGTGAAGAGAATACTTTTCTGTGTAGAAAATGCATAAACAGTAAATGCTGAAAACCTTCAACTAAATGCAGACTCACACAGAAGTTACAAAATATGCGAGAATTAGTCAGTTTGTCAATCTACTCACACTTTTCCTGAGATGCAAATTACTCCCTGCTCCTCTAGGTGCTGTGAACAGATTTATATTCTAATTGCTAATGAGAGGTGAAAGAATACACAGAGGGAGATGAGGGAGAATGCAAAAGGGGAAATCAGGGTGGGGAGTGGGGAGCTGAAACATCTGAAAAATGACGGGTGGGGAGAAAAAACTGATTGAGCCCCAACTAGACTGTGAATTCTTTGAGGGAGTCAGCACTTCACAGCTGGAGGCCCAATACAATCTGGACATGTGCTAAATACTTGATCTGAATAGCAGTGGTGAAGAAGAAATTCATCATTAGAGATTGTGTCCTTCAAACTCTAATATCCAATAAGTTGTTCTGCCTCCACTGCCATTAAAAGCCTGCAGTGGCTTCAAAAGTTCTCAGTAAAGAAGCTGCCTCTGCTTTTTCTATAGTCACAGCTGGCCAACATGGATGCCTGGGCCTTTCAAAGCAGAGGAAAATCCTGCTGGAGGGGATGAAGATTCCAGACTATTAAAGAGTTTTAATAGCCGTAGCCCCAACTCAATGGGATCCCAAACAATAGATAACAGATTCTATCAATTCTGTTAGATGAATCAATTTTGTTAGATGTTCTCTATGACTCAAGTTTGACTTCAGCATTTACACCCAAAATGAGTTCTCCTACAAATAGTATGTTTTGGTATTATCTGAGAAAAAGAATTCAAAGCAGGCATAGATCCCTCAGGATGTTGTCACAACTCTTGATAAGATTAACTCAACTGCCATCATCACTTTCTAGCTTTTGCCCCCTAGTGTGAAGCCTTCGCAAAAGATGTCTGCTTTTATAATTCAACAAAAATGACTCCGTTCTTTTCTCCAAGGGCCTATTATTTTTAGTTTTTCGGTGCATGACTCAACAGAAAGACCTGTGGCTCTTATGAGCTGCCTGTTTTAAAATGGTCCAGTAGTCTCAGTTTCCCTTTAACAAGTTCCCAGATAATAAATGGAGAACGGAACGAATCTTCACAAGGTCACATTGAAGGTTAAAATAAATTATCCCCATCACTGAGAGGCTCTCTTCAGGCTTTCTATCAGCACTACAGAGTCAGTTTCTTCTTTGGTTTGTTTCTCATAGATGTCATACTTCTTCCAGTGCTAGAAGGGAAGAAAAAACACATGATGAATTTTCTAAACAGTGTTCTTTTCCTGAGTACCCACAGTAAGTGCCTATTTTTAGATTTGTGTGCATGGAACTCTGAGTGTATGTTTTCCTGTTTGTTTCAGGTTTTTGTTGTTGTTGTTGTTTTGACCCAAGAATCTTCTTCATCTGTTTGGCCAACTGAACGAATTGATCAAGAAAAAAGCATGGGATTGTTACAGGATGTTTAATAACTATCTCAAAAGGTAAACTTATGTGGACATCTCCAAAACTGGAAACAAAGTATTCTGTAGAAGAATGAAAGAGTGACATGTTTTTCTTACTTCAACTGTTTCTATCTTTATTTTTTTACTGCTCAAATTTGACCATTGCTCCAGAGTTGTCGGAGGCTCAGAAAGGCATCAAGGTTTAGGGCAATATACAAAATATCCTAGAAGACAGTGCAGTTAAAAGTTTTGAAAGACCTTGCATTAACAACTTCATGGAACATCATTTGCAAGAACAGGGAATTGTGCATACAAAGTAAGCACATCTTGAACTCAAGTTAAGTGTGTCTCTTATGGTGAAAGCCAATATCCTAGTCCTTGCCTTCTTCCTTCCTTCCAAGTCAGAGGAAAGGGTGAAATGTGAGCTCAGCCCCCTCATCTGTAAAACACAGTTGTTAGACTAAACCAGGAGACAGCAAACTATGTTCTAAGGGCCAAATCTAGCAGGCTGCTTGTTTTTGTAAATGAAGTTTTATTAGAACACAGCCATGTCTATTTGTTTCTGTATCATCTATGGCTGTTTTCATGCTACAACAGCAGAGCTGAGTTGCTGTAATAGACCCAATGACTTGTGAAACCAAAACTATTTACTATCTTGTTCTTTACAGAAAAAGTTTGTCAATCCCTGCACTAGATTATTTCTAAGCTCCTTTCTGCTCTGCTGTTTTCTAGTTCTGTAAGACTAGAGAAGTAAATGGAAAGAAGAAAAGCTAAAAACAAATGACAATGATGATTCAGCTGCCTCCTGTTGTGCAACTGGAGATGGACCCAGCAAGTCAGGAGCATCCAGTCTTAGAGCACATATAGAGGGATGAGTTGGGAAACACTGCTTAAAATATCCAAATTATTCTAAATATTTAACTGTGATACTCCTAGTAGAAAGGCTACAATAAAAAATACTGACAATTCCAAGTGCTGATAAGGATGCAGAGTATCTGGACTTTTTATATATTGCTGGTGGCAATGTAAAATAGCACAATCACTATGGAAAACAGTCTGATAGTTTCTTATAAAACAAAATATACACTTACTGAATGACCCAGAAATCTCACTCCCAGGTACTGACAAAAGAGAAATGAAAATATGTCCACACAAAGACCTCTATATGAATGTTTATAGCAGCTTTATTCATAAAAGCCAAAAATCAGGAATAGTCATGATGTCCTTGAACAAGTAAATGGTTAAATAAAAATAAAAGCAATGGCACACAACAACACAGCAACATCATGCTAAGTGAAAGAAGCCAGACTCAAAAATCTGTGGGTTGCATGATTATTTTGGGCTTCCCTGGTGGCTCAAATGGTAAAGAATCTGCCTGCCAATGCAGGAGACCTAGGTTTGATCCCTGGGTTGGGAAGATCCCCTGAAGAAGAAAATGGCAACCCACTCCAGTTTTCTTGCCTGGAAAACCCCATGGACAGAGGAGCCTGGCAGGCTACAGTCCATGTGGCCACAAAGAGTCAGACACAACTGAGTGACTAACACTTTCACCATTCCATTTATATAATATTCAGGAAAAGGCAAAATCTTACGGATAGAAAACAGATCAGTGGTTGCAAGGGTACAGGATCAGGGAAGGGGGTGTACTGTAAAAGAGTATGAGGGAACTTGGAGGGATGATGAAGTTTTCTATATCTTGATTGGAGTGGTAGCTACAAAATTGCATACATTTGCTAAAACTCTTATAACTGTACACTTAAAAGTAAAATCTTAACACACTAAATTAAAAAAACCACACAGATACCTAATAAAAATCTAAAAACATATAACCTTAAAGTAATGGTTTATCCAATAAATGGCACTAAGACAACTGGCTAAACATTTGAAAAACAAAGTTAAACCCTACCTCACAGCCTATATGGATAAATGCTCTATGGATTAAAGACCTGTATGTGAAAAACAAAATCAAGTAAGTCCTGGAAAAATGTATTAAGGAGCGATTATATAAATCTGTAGTAGGAAAGAGCTTTCTACACATAACAAATAAAGGAAGAGGGAGAATAAGATGGTGGAGGAGTAGGTGGACATGGAGTACAACTCTCTCCACAGATACATCAGGAATACATCTGCAGACACAGAAGTGCATGCAGAACACCAGTGGAAAGCAGACAGGAGTACCTGACCAGAGGAAAAGAATATATAGAACCATGTAAAACTCGGTAGGATGAAGGAACTAGGGGGAAAAACAGGAGTGTTAGTAGGACTGGACCTGCCCTCGGCGGGTGGGGGAACTGAAGCAGGGGTCCGATCCCCACATTGGGGCAATCATCTGAGTCAGAGGAGAAACATTTAAGGCTGAGAGTGAAACAGCTGATCTGTGGCAGCCTAAATGGAATGAGAAATGGAATCAGACAGTCCTTGCTGCAGCCATACATACACCAGACAGGGACGCAGGTCTCCTGGAAGGTACAGGGGCTGGGCACTTAAGTTTAGGAATTGTGGAGCAATCCCAGGGCAAGGGCTTCTGTTGACTGGGGCGAGACCAACTGAGGGGACCTGAGGGAGGAGACTGCGGTGGGAAATGCCTGTGGAGGAAAGTCAGGTAGCCATGGAAGCAAGGCGATACTGCTGAGTCACACACAGGGGGTGGAGCCATCACCATAGCCTCTCTCTCCCCACATGCCAGCACTGGCAGCTGAACAATAGAGAGTCTGGCCTATCAAACCCCTGACTGCACTGAACTACAGAACAGGACCCCACCCAGGGTGCTCCTTTAAGTGTCTGATGCACAGATCTACAGAATAAGACCCCAGCCAGGGGGGCCCCTCTATGTACCTGATACACCGAACAACAGAGAAGGACCCCAGGCAAGGGAGCCCTCTAAGTGCCTGAACAGGCAGAGTTATGGAGAAAAACTGGCCAAAGAGGCCTTCTGATCACCAGCTACAAGGGGCTTGAAAAAAGACTGATAGGGCCACAACTCCTGCGGCAGAGGCAGTCCATGTCCCTGCACACTTGGTGCCACCAGGGTCTCTGCAGGCCAAGCAGCTGCGCCACCTTCATGCTCAACTCTCACTGGGGCAGAGCTGCCACAGGCAAAAAATTCTTGCATCTACGCATGCAGGGTCACTTCGATAGTGTCTGACTCTTTGCAACCCTATAGATTGTGGCCTGCCAGGCTTCTCTGTCAGGGAGTGGGGTTCTCCAGGCAGGAATGCTGGAGCGTATTGGCCAATGCTGGTTGCCATACCCTTCTAGAGCACTATATTTCCTGCTGCCCAAGCTGCCAACTCCCCTGAGTACCTGGTACTGCCAGAACCCCTGCAACCCAAGCAGCTCCACCACCTCCACACCTGGCCCTCACAGGGGCAAACCCAAATCCTCCAGGGCAGCCTCAGGAGCAAATCTCAAAGGAATCCCAATGGAAATACCCACATGCAGAGGTGGAAATAAAACCACAATTGAAACCCAGGGGTACTGTGGCTAAGGAAGAAGACCCAAAACCTTCCCACCAGCTGTACAAGCTGCAGATTAAATCCACACGATCAACTAGGCAGACTCTGTGTCTATGGAATATATAAAAGGTCATGAGAGCTCCCACAAAAGAAAATGCACTAGTTCTGATAGCTGAGGACATTGGAGGCAAGAACACATAGGAATTTGACCAGATTAGAATATGAGCTGCCCCCACAGCAGGTCCAGAGATCAGCACAGTGTTGGACTGCATCCTAGGGAGGTGAGGTGGACTTTGACTCCCAGAGAGGGAAAGGACTCTGACAGCAGTGACTCAAGAAAAATATTTATTGTTCTTAGGTTTTGACTTGTTCTGTAGATTCTTGCGGAATTTTTCTTTCTTTCTTCCCCCTTTTTTCCACCCTCTGTTGTAGTTGCACAATTTATTGGCACTATAAAATCTAGTTAAGCTTTTGAGTTTTTTCTTTTTTTTCCTCAGTAACATTTGTTATTGTTATTATAAACCTCTGCCTGTACGTTGCGCTTTTGCAACTCTGTGGAGTTTTCCCTTTTCTCTTCTTTTAATTTTAATTTTTTAAACCTATCATTATTTTTCTACATTTATTCCTTTGTTTGCCTTTCCTACTGTTCTTTTCCCCTTGCAGTTAATCTTTAATGTATATGAATCTTCTTCATCTATCTCTATTTAACTTTGCATATTTATTCTTTCTTTCTTTCCTTTCCCCTCAACATATAGGTTAGCTTTGTTTTCACGGCTTTATTCCCCACTTGGCACCTTGAATTAGTTTTGTTTTCCAGTTTGTGCTTTAGTTAGTTTTTTTTCTTAACTGGTAAATATAACTTTTGATTTCCATTGTTCCCTGGGTCAATCTACTGTACTTTATTTTTGTTGGACTTTTTTGACTTTGCTCATGGGTATATATGTATATGTGTATATTCCATTATTTTAATTATTATTTGCCTGATTTTGTAACTGCCATTTGTCTGGGGTTCATCTTTGGTTTCTTGTTTTTGGATATTTGTTTTAATCTCACTTAATGCCATAACAAACCACTTGTGGAATCTTCACTCCTGACCAGAGATCAAGCCCTGAGCCTTTGGGAGCACTGACTCCAAGACCCTAGACTACCAGAGAACTAGCCCTAGGGAGTATCAAATACTGAGAACTCACACAAAGGAAACCACTTGAATTCAAGACCCGGCATCACCCAACCACCAGTAGCACCCTGTGAAGGACGCCTCATCTAAATAACAAACAAAACAAAAATACAAACCCAATCATTAGCAGACAGGATTACCACCTCACTCAGCCTTGCCCATCAGAGGAAAAACAAAGAAACACACAAAAACTCAGCATAAAACTCACCCTATACAAAGCTCACACAAACCACTGGACCAAACGTAGGAGGGCAGAAACCAAAAGGAAGAAAGAATTCAACCTTGAAGCCTGGGAAAAGGAAACTTTAAACACAATAACTTACAAAAAAAATAATGAAAAGGCAGAGAAATAATACACAAATGAAGGAACAAACTAGAAACACATAAGTCCAAATAAATGAAGAGGAAATAGGCAAACCACCTGAAAAAGAATTCAGAATAATGATAGCAAAGATGATCAAAAACCTTGAAAACAAAATGGAGAAAATGCAAGAATCAATTAACAAAGACCTAGGAGAATTAAAGAATAAATGTGCAGAGACAAACAACACAATTACTGAAATTAAAAATACTCCAGAAGGAATCAGTGATCTGGAAGATAAAATGGTGGAAATAACTGCTGAAGAGCAGAATAAAGTAAAAAGAATTGAGGATAGTCTCAGAGTCCTCTGGGACAATATCAAACACACCAACATTCAAATTATAGGGGTCCCAGAAGACGAAGAGAAAAAGAAAGGGTATGAGAAAAGTTTTGAAGAGATTATAGTTGAAAATTTCCTCAACATGGGAAAGGTAATAGTCAATCAAGTCCAAGAGGCACAAAGAGTTCCATATAGGATAAACCCAAGGAGAAACAGGCCAAGACATATACTAATCAAACTAACAAAGATTGAACACAAAGAAACAATATTAAAAGCAGCAAGGGAGAAGTAACAAGTAACACACAAGGGAAACCCCATACATTTAACAGTTGATCTTTCAGCAGAAACTGCAGGCCAGAAGGGAATGGCAGGATATATTTAAAGTACTGAAATGGAAAAATCTACAACCAAGATTACTCTACCTGGCAAGGATCTCTTTCAAAACTGATGGAGAAATCAAAAACTTTTCAAACAAGCAAAAGTTAAGAGAATTCAGTACCACCAAACCAGCTTTACAACAAATGTTAAAGGGACTTATATAGTCAGGAAATATAAAAGAAGAAAAAGATCTACAAAAACAAACCCCAAACAATTAAGACAATGGCATTAGGAACATACATATCAATAATTACTTTAAGTGGAAACAGATTAAATGCTCCAACCAAAAGACACAGACTGGCTGAACGGATACAAAAACAAGACCCATGTATATGCTGTCTACAAGAAACCCACTTCAGACCTAAAAACACATATAAACCGAAAGTGAGAGGATGGAAAAATATATTCCATGCAAACGGAAAGCAAAAGAAGGCTGGGGTAGCAATCCTCATATCAGACAAAGTAGATCTTAAAGAACATTATAAGAGATAAGGAAGGACTCTACATAATGATCAAGGGATCAATCCAACAGGAAGACATAACAATTGTAAATATCTATGTACCCAACATAAGAGCACCGCAATACATAAGACAAGCGCTAACATACATAAAAGGAGAAATTAACAGTAACACAATAATTGTAGGAGACTTTAACACCCCACTCACACCAATGAACAGATCATCAAAACAGAAAATTAGTAACAAAACACAAGTCTTAAATGATTCATTTGATGAGATGGATCTCATTGATATCTTCAGGACATCCCAGCCAAATACAGAAGAGTACACATTCTTCTCAAATGCACATGAAACATTCTCCAGGATAGACCACATCTTGGGTCACAAATGAAACCTCAGTAAATTTAAGAAAATTGAAATTGTATCAAGCATCTTTTCTGACCACAACGCTATGAGATGAGATGAGGTTTTTTTTATAAGAAAAAAACTGTAAGAAACACAAACACATGGAGATTAAACAGCACGTTTCTAAATAACCAACAGGTTACTGAAGAAATCAAAAGAGAAATCAAAAAGTTTCTAGAAACAAATGACAATGAAAACACAACTCAAAACCTATGGGATGCAGCAAAAGCAGTTCTAAGAGGGAAGTTTATAGCAATACAATCCTACCTCAATAAACAAGAAAAACATTGAATAGACAACCTAACTTTACACCTAAAACAACTGGAAAAAGAAGAACAAAAGCAACCAAAATTAGTAGAAGGAAAGAAATCATAAAGATATCAGCAGAAATAAATGAAAAAGAAATGAAAGAAAAAATAGTAAAGATTAATAAAATGAAAAGCTGGTTCTTTAAGAAGATACACAAAATTAACAACGCTTTAGCCAGACTCATCAAGAAAAAAGAGAAAAGCATCAAATCGACAAAATTAGAAACGAAAAAGGAGAGGTTACAACAGACAATGCAGAAATACAAAGAATTGTAAGAGGCTATTATGAACAACTATATGGCAATAAAATGGATAGCCTGGAAGAAATGGACAGATTCTTAGAAAAGTTCAATCTTCCAAGACTAAACCAGGAAGAAATAGAAATTATGAACAACCCAATTACGAGCACTGAAATTGAAAGTGTGATAAAAAAAATCTCCTAAAAAACAAAAGCCCAGGACCTGAAGGCTTCACAGGAGAACTCTATCAAACATTTAGAGAAGAGCTAGTGCCTATCCTTCTTAAACTCTTTCAAAAAACTGCAGAGGAAGGAACACTTCCAAACTCATTCTATGAGGCTACCATCACCCTGATACCAAAACTAGACAAAGACAACACCAACAAACAAAACTACAGGCCAATAATACTCATGAACATAGATGCAAAAATCCTCAACAAAATTTTAGCAAATAGAATTCAGCAACACATCAAAAAGCTCATACACCATGATCAAGTTGGGTTTATTCCAGGAATTCAAGGATTCTTCAATATTTGCAAATCAATGTGATACACCATATTAACAAATTGAAAGATAAAAACCATACGATCATCTCCACAGATGCAGAAAAAGCCTTTGACAAAATTCAGCACCCATTTGTGATTAAAACTCTTCAAAAAAATGGGCATAGAAGGAACCTACCTCAACATAATAAAGGCCATATATGATAAGCCTACAGCAAACATTATTCTCAATGGTGAAAAACTGAAAGCATTCCCCCTATGATCAGGAACAAGACAAGAGTGTCCACTTTCACCATTATTATTCAACATAGTTCTGTAAGTCCTAGCTATAGCAATCAGAGAAGAAAAAGAAATAAAAGGAATCCAGATCGAGAAAGAAGTAAAGTTCTCATTGTTTGCAGATGACATGATACTGTACATAGAAAATCCTAAAGATAGTATCAGGAAATTACAATAGCTAATCAGTGAATTTAGCAAAGTTTCAGGATACAAAATCAATACATAGAAATCACTTGCATTTCTATATACTAACAATGAATAATCCAAAAGAGAAATTAAGGAATCAATCCCATTCACCATTGCAACAAAAAGAATAAAATATCTAGGAATAAACTCACCTAAGGAGACAAAAGAATTGTATACAAAAAATTATAAGACACTAATGAAAGAAATCAAAGATGACAAAAACAGATGGAGACAACAAAAACATAATCCATGTTCCTGGGTAGGAAGAATCAATATTGTGAAAATGACTATACTACCAAATGCAAACTACAGATTCAATGCGATCCCTATCAAGTTATCAATGACATTTTTCACAGAACTAGAACAAAAAATTTCACAATTCATATGGAAGCACAAAAGACCCCAAATAGCCAAAGCAGTCTTGAGAAAGAGGAATGGAACTGGAAGAATCAACCTTCCTGACTTTAGATTATACTACAAAGCTATAATCATCAAGACAGTATGGTACAGAAATATAGAACAATGAAACAAGATAGAAAGCCCAGAAATAAACTCATGCACCTATGGATACTTTATTTTTGACAAGGAAGCAAGATTATATAACAGGGCAAAGAGAGCCACTTCAATAAATGGTCCTGGGAAATGTAGACAGCTACATGTAAAAGAATGAAACGAGAACACTTCCTAACAGCACACACAAAGATAAACTCAAAATGGATTAATGACCTAAATGTAAGACCTGAAACTATAAAATTCTTAGAGGAAAATATATGCAGAACACTCGATGACATAAATCAAAGCAAAATCCTCTATGACTCACCTCCTAGAGCAACAGAAATAAAAACAAAAGTAAACAAGTGGGACCTGATTAAACTTAATAGCTTTTACACAGCAAAGGAAACTATAAGCCAGGTGAAAAGACAACCCTCAGAATGGGAGGAAATAATAGCAAATGAAACAACTGACAAAGGACTAATTTCCAAAATATACAAGTAGCTCATACAACTCAATGCCAGAAAAACAAACAACCCAATCAAACAGTGGGGAAAAGACCTAAACAGACATTTCTCCAAAGAAGACATACAGATGGCTAACAAACACATGAATAGATGCTCAACATTGCTCATTATTAGAGAAATGCAAATCAAAACTACAATGAGATATCACCTCACAACAGAATGGCCACCATCAAAAAGTCTACAAACAGTGAATGCTGGAGAGCATGTGGAGAAAAGGGAACGCTCTTGCACTGTTGGTAGGAATGTAAATTGATACAGCCACTATGGAAGACGGTATGGAGATTCCTTTAAAAAGTATGAATAAAACTACCATATGACCCAGCAATCCCACTCCTAGACATATACCCTGAGGAAGCCAAAATTGAAAAAGACACATGTATCCCATTGTTCATTGCGGCACTATTTACAATAGCTAGAACATGGAAGCAACCAGACGTCCATCGACAGATGAATGGAAAAAGAAGTTGTGGTACATATACACGATGAAATATTACTCAGCCACAAAAAGGAACACATCTGAGTCAGTTCTGATGTGGTGGATGAACCCAGTACCTATTATACAGAGTGAAGTGAGTCAGAAAGAGAAAAATAAATATCATATTCTCTGGCATATATACAGGATCTAGAAAAATGGTACTGAAGAATTTATTTGCAAGGCAGCAATGGAGAAACAGACAGAGAATAGACTTATGGACATGGGGAGAGGGGAGGAGGGGGTGAGATGTATGGAGAGAGCAACATGGAAACTTACATATGTAAAATAGATAGCCAATGGGAATTTGCTGTATGGCTCAGGGAACTCAAACAGGGGCTCTGTATCAATCTAGAGGGGTGGGATGGGGAGGGAGATGGGAGGGAGTTTCAAAAGGGAGGGGACATATGTATACCTATGGCTGATTCATGTTGAGGTTTGACAGAAAACAACAAAATTCTGTAAAGCAATTATTCTTCAATTAAATAAATAAATTTAAAAAATAATAAAGGAAGATTTGACTGCAAAAAAGAAAAACCTTTTGTACATCGTTAATCACCCTAAATACAATACAAAGGCAAACATGACGACAAACCAAAGGATTACTAATTGATATATTAACAGTTATACAAACCACCAGGGTAAAGAATATTGCAGGGCAAAAACAAGCAATGAACAAGAATTTCACAGAAGAATTAATTCAAGTCAATGAACACGTGAAAAATATAAAATTTGATATGTACCCCCAATGTTCTTTGCAGCACTGTTTATAATAGCCAGGACATGGAAGCAACCTAGATGCCCATCAGCAGATGAATGGATAAGAAAGCTGTGGTACTATACACAATGAAATATTACTCAGCCATTAAAAAGAATACATTTGAATCAGTTCTAATGAGATGGATGAAACTGGAGCCCATTATACAGAGTGAAGTAAGCCAGAAAGATAAACACCAATACAGTATACTAACGCATATATATGGAATTTTAAAAGATGGTAACGATAACCCTATATGCAAGACAGAAAAAGAGACACAGATGTATAGAACAGACTTTTGGACTCTATGGGAGAAGGCAAGGGTGGGATGATCTGAGAGAATAGCATTGAAACATATATATTATCAAGTGTGAAAGAGATCGCCAGTCCAGGTTGGATGCATGAGACAAGTGCTCAGGGCTGGTGCACTGGGAAGACCCAGAGGGATGGGATGGGGAGGGAGGTGGGAGGGGGGTTCAGGATGGGGAACACATGTAAATCCATGGCTGATTCATGTCAATGTATGGCAAAAAACACCACAATATAGGAAAGTAATTGGCCTCCAACTAATAAAAATAAATGAAAAAAATTTTTGATATGTAAATTTAAAACAAGATGCCCTATCCTCATCTATCACATTGGGAAGAATTTTTTTTTTAAATTAGATACATTCCTGTGGGCAAAAGCATGACCAAACCACCAGTGAGTCATACTACTGGTTGCTATGTAAGTCAGTACAACCTAGTTGTGATTAGTGCTTCTTGTGAAAAATTTAAGTATGTGTATTCTAATGCCACCATTTCCTTAATATGAAGGAATAATACCCTAGATATTGAACCAGAGTGTTTAATGAGACAGCATATATTATATATTTTTATACATCAGTAAAATAGACCTTCCTCATTTTCTTGAACCTCTGTATAATATTTCATTGTATGACTGCACTATAATTTATTTAACCAGTATCCTTAATATTAATAGATATTTAACTTGTATATCCTTTCTGGATAACAATTTGTCAATAGCAATTCAAGAGTTTAAAATGAATATAATCTCCTTTAATCTGGGAATCTTAACTGTAACAATTTATCCCAAGAAAGTAATGAAATGGATATGCTAATATTAGCTGTGAAATGATACCTATAATAATAAAATTTAGATTAATCTAAATGGCCAATAATAGGGAACTGATCAAGTGCATCATGATATTGACACTCTGCTGCTGCAGCATGGAAGCAGCCATAGACAATATACAGATGAATAGGCATGGCTGTGTTCCAACTCAACTTTATGGACACTGAAATTTGAATTTCATATAATTTTCTTCTTTAGATTTTTTTCAACTACTAAAAATATACACACCATTTGCAGCTTGCAGCCTGTATGCAAACAACTGGCAGACAGGAGTTGGCCCATGGTCTGTAGTTTACAGAGAAATCCTATGAGGAGGGTTGTGGATGGCAGCATATTTTTTTTAAATTGAAGGATAATTGCTTTACAGTGTTGTGTTGGTTTTTGCTGTTAATGACAGCATGAATCAGTTATAAGTATACACATATCCCCTCTCTCTTGAGTCTCTCTCCTCCCATCCCACGCTTCCATCCTGCCCACCCTTCTACCCTCTAGGTCCTCACAGAGTGCCAGGCTGAGCTTCCTGTGTTATCTAGCAACTTACCACTAGCTATCTGTTTTACACATGGTAATATATATATTTCAAGGCAGCATAGTTCTTCTATTTCCCCAAATGCCACAATAAAAAGGACAAGCAGGAAAGGTGAGTCTGCAGTCTAAATAGGAAGGCAAAGCCAAAATCCACAGACACAGTCTGCAACAAGACCAGATCAAAGTGATGCTCCAATGAACTCTGAAATATGACTGGATGGCCAAATTAGAGATGCTACAAGAGCAGGATGGTATTAGTTACAGGAGAGTCTGGAGACAGAATCAGCAGGGCCTCTGGTAGATGTGAGGACTCTAAGACAACTCACTGAAACGTCAGCAAGCTGATGTATAAAGTGAGTGAGTCTGGTAGGAGTCTGCATTGTCCAAGCATGACCAAATGCAACGAGACCATGGGACAGCCTGAGAGCCACCTGGGCCCTTTGAGCTCTCAAAATCACCCAAAGCTCCCTTCCTGGGCCAAGTCCACTCTGAAGAGAAACTGATGGAAACAAACTCCACACTGGCTAGGATAGAGCCAGGAGACACAAACTAGAGTTCAGATAAAAGTAGAGGAGGTGAACAGGCAGAATCAGATTTCAGAAAGGAATTTACTATAATTAAATTGGCAAAAATAATAGAAGATGGAACTCTATATCTGTGAAATTAGGAAAATAAAAAACTATCCTAAATCAAGCCTCCTTCTAAAACTTCAGGGAAACTACTTTCATGTAAAAATAAACAACAGAATAATACTGTTACAGAATTAAAGTAGGCCAGAAAGATGTCCACCAAAAAAATAGATGAAAATTATAATCTAATGTTTTAAAACTAGTGAAAAGATATTAAGAAAAAGTTATATGATATGGAAAAATGTACATGATATCAAAGAATATAAAAATTCAAAATAAGAGCAACTCAGAAATTATATGGTAAAACCCAAGAAATAGTTAGAAGTAAAAGAAAATAATCATTTCAGAAATGAAGACTAGCTAGAGGAAACATGGGCAAATAAACACAACAGATAATACCTTAAGAGCAACAGAAGATGAAAAGGATGATGATTTTTAAATCAAAAAGAAATGAGATTAAAATAATCAAAAAGAAAGTTATCAAAAGGATGTGACAAACATAGAAGACAGGCAAAGAAAATAAGGGGACAGAATAACAAAGTCTATAAGCAAAGAAATTTTTACTGAAATTTTAAAAAATGATTTGAAACTACATACTGAAAACACACACTATATACCTTGAAAAATCAACCCAGAATGACTAACATCAAGACATATCCTAATAAAATTATTAGACTTGAAGGAAAAAAGTCTTTTGACAACCAGGCAAAAAAGACCAAGTGTTTCAATCCAGAGAAAATTGTTAGTAGACTTTGACAACATTTATGCCAGAAGAAAATGGATGACATATTTAAGACACCCAAGGCAAGAACATGTAAGTCGAGGATTTTATATCTAGCTAAAATGACTTTCAATTATTAATGAAGGAAACTCCATCAATATGTAAATAATTCAGGAAATGTTGGTCTCATGAATCCTGAGAAAACTTTTGGTGCTTCATAAAACCAAAATTACTGGAACGACATCAACAGAAAGACTGGGAGTTAGCATGAAATACACACCATACAGAATTAAGACTAAAAAGGACTGCTGCTGCTGCTGCTAAGTCGCTTCAGTCGTGTCTGACTCTGTGTGACCCCACAGACGGCAGCCCACCAGGCTCCGCCGTCCCTGGGATTCTCTAGGCAAGAACACTGGAGTGGGTTGCCATTTCCTTCTCCAATGCATGAAAGTGAAAAGTGAAAGTGAAGTCACTCAGTCATGTCTGACTCTGTGCGACCCCATGGACTGCAGCCTACCAGGCTCCTCTGTCCATGGGATTTTCCAGGCAAGAGTACTGGAGTGGGTTGCCATTGCCTTCTCCACTAAAAAGGGCTATAAGGGAGAAAATATAGTACATAATGACCTTATGCACCGGACATGTAGATACTAGACAACTTCAAGAATGGGGAGAGAATGGGAAGAACATATGGAAAATTTGCTATTTTTGATAATCATTAAAAATTATTTTATAGCTTTGTCAAAAGTTCAGAAATTCCTTCAGTTCCACCTGCTTATTTCTCATCTGTTAAATTCAAATAAAGATATGAGCATTTTATTAAAACATGTTATATAATATGATTGGTTAAAAGTGTAGACTGGAGGGGACTTCGTTGGTGGTCCATTGGCTAAGACTCCCCAGTCTCAATGCTGGGGGCCTGGGTTTGATCCCTGGTCAGGGAACTAGATCCGACATGCCACAACTAAGAGTTCACATGCTACAACTAATATCAAAGATCCCACATGCTGCAACTAAGACCCAGCACAGTTAAAAAAAAAAAAAGAAATATATTTTTTGAAAGCTGTGGACTAGAGGATAAGAATGCCTGAGTTCAGATCCCAGCTCTAACACTTGTTAGTTGAGATCCTAGCTCTGCTAGGTAGCAGCTGTGTAACCTCAAATGAGTTACACATAATCCCTCTGGTGCTTCATTTTCTTCATCTGTAGAGTGGAGATAAAACCTACTGCAGAAGAGGGACAAATTAATGAAGGAAAGGCTTGGACAAGTGTCTGACACATAGCAAAAGTTCAATAAGTATGAACTGTTATTACTATTATTGTTACTATTTTTCCATTTACCAGTAAAAGTGCAGTTAGTCCTCCAGAAGATATTCATAGGTTATGTGCAAATACTACACCATTTTATATGAGGGATTTGAACATCCATGAATTGTGGTATTTGAGAGGGTCCTGAAGTCAGTCCCCACAGATACCAAGGGATGACTGTAAAAATGATTTTAATTAAAAAAAGTAAGCTGAATATTACCTTTTCATTGGTTTCTGCTCATTAGACCCAATGCTTAAACTGTGTTGGACAGGAAAAAAGCAATCAGCACACTGCAGCAGAAATAGCTTCTAAAAATACATTAATTTTTTAATTGCCTTTTTTCATTCCTGAAACTTTGATTACTCTCATTTTTACCCACCATCAGCATCAGGGCCTTTGAGCACTATGTCTGTGAATATGTTCATGTAAGGTTAAAGGGACAAAAGCAAAAGCTCTGACCTATTATCCAATTATATGTCAGTCTAATTTTGAAATTACTTGTAGAAAAAACCTAAATCCATAAAATTACAGTCCACGACTCAAGTCTTACCTGATTGATTTTTTTTCCAATTGATTTTTTTAAATAAGATAATCAACAACAGAATAATGGCCAAAGATGAAAAACATCCTAGGTGAAAAAATAATAGGTGTTTGGGTGGTGAACACAACTAGTTTTTAGTTGTTAGTCATCCTAGAAAAATACATGCATGTAATAATATTTTTTTAAAGAAAGAAACAAAAGTCATAGAATAATGGAACATCAAATCTCAATTGAAGAATACATTCAAGATTTGGTTATTTCCTGCAGTGAATTACCCACAGGGGTGAAGTGGGCTTCATGCACCTTAGCATCACACAAAACACTGGACTTTTATGTGCAAGTCAACGGATTACGTGCCTGTCTTCTTCAGAGCAACATTCACAATAGAAAATTGTACAATATGAATCATAAATCCCCATGCCTTCAAATCACCGTAGCTTAGAAAGAACTAGCTGAATGTGGTGTGGAGGGGACTAATTTGATATCAGTTGAGGTGGTTATCAATTCAAACCCTCACTTTAAAAATTGATAATTAAAGGGAAAGAATTAAATACGTTTCCTGCCTTTCTAGCAGAAACTGAACTTGAGAACAATTAAAAGGAGCCTAGCTGATAATTGAGAGCAGTGCTTATAGAAAAGTGTCAGCTTAGAAATGTAGATTAAATGATAGATGAGAAAAATCATCATCATTTCACAACCACTAATGAGATTATTGAATCAAGCAAGGATACTAACTGGCCAATAAAAAGCATCAGCTGAAGAGTTGACAGGGTGCTAACATGACACCACACAGATTATCTTCCAGTGACAAGGGGAGGCAACGTGTAGATGGCAAGTGGGGACATGTTATTATCACCTTAAAGACAATGGTCAATCAGCCTCACTATGGGTGGACAACTGGATATTGTCTGTCTCCTGACACCCGGGACAGCTGGAAAGATTGAAATATGGACTGAGCATTAGATGATATGCATGCATGCTAAGTTGCTTCAGTTGTGTCTGACTCTTTGCGACACTATGGACTGTAGCCCACCAGGCTCTTTTGTCCATGGGATTCTCTAGGCAAGAATACTGGACTATGTAGCTATTTCCTTCTCCAAGGGATCTTCTCAACCCAGGGATCGAACCTGCATCTCTTATGTCTTCTGCATTGGCAGGCAGATTCTTTACCACTAGTGCTACCTGTTAAGCCCGTATTAGATGATTTTAAGGAAATAATCATTTTTAAAGTGAGGTCATCTTAGCTTTTAAAGATACATACTGAAGTTTAAAAAAAATCAGCAGTATTTGGAAGTCAACTTCAAGTTAAAAAGGCTGTTTTCTAATCAGGAATTCAAAACTGGCACAGGACTGAAAATAAAATTGGTTTCCAAGAAGCAGGGGAAGAATAGATAATATTTTAGGGATGAAAAAGAAATGCAGATGCAGAAGAAAAGCAATTCCCTCTGCAAAGCCCCCACCCCCCAAATATGGCCCGCAGCCCAATTAGTCACAAAGAAAAGGCAAACTGCAAAGCAACAGGAAAAAATGCTGTTGGCCAAAATGTTACTACAGTGATAAACAAAACATTGTCAAAACACTAGAAACCTTAAGGAGAACTATACAGAAGATTTAATTTATTGGTAGCCACACCTAAATACATTTTAAGTACCACTACTTATGGTACAGCATGGAAGAAGAAAGTGTTTAGAAAGGGCATGGATTATTTCTTGGGATTAGAAGCTGGTCACTTTGGGCTACAATGACTTTTAGTGCAGGTTCTGGAATTATCTGTCTATGTGATAGTCCTTGAGAAATTTCTCCGTGGCCCCCAGTGTCTCCATCTTAAAAGTGAGGGGCTGGACTAGAATCTAGAGTTTTGAAAATTTATAATTAAAGGCAACTAAACATGTAAACATATACCTCATTAGATGACCTCTAGGGCAATGTTCATTCCGTAATTATTCATTCCATAATTCCATGGTTCTAGAAGTAAAAGGACAGTCTTTCTGCTAGCATATGCAGTTCAATTTGTGAGGATTATTGCCATGTAGAGAAAGTAGATTAGTCATCCGGTTAAAAAGCAAACATGGAGATTTGTTCTATTACCCTTTCCCCTGCCTGGCATTTTTATTATACTTTTAGTTTTAAACACTAACTTTATTTAATGGTCTGCAGCCACCACAAACAAAAACATCTTATGCTTTTAGTGGTCCATCTTGTCAGTGTATCTGCCTCACTAAATTATAGAATTATCTGACTCATCAGGACAACATATTATCCTCTAGACAGCAAATTGAAAAAAAGCAATTTTCCCATCTCTGAGAAAGATAATTGATTTGATTTTGCTGTCAATGTTACCATCATTCACTCTATCACCCAGACCTGAAATTATTTTTCACTCTCACTACCTTTCATCACCCACACAGAGTCACTGAGTTGTAATGAGTTTCCTTTAATAATGTCTCTTGCATCAGTCTCCTCTGCTATCACCTAAGTTCAAATCCCTATTATCTCACAGGCTTGGATAACCATGATATTCTCTTTTCCCTTAATGACTTGTATGGTGTTTCTTTATTATAAAAGTAATACATGCTCATTACAGGCAATTTGGAAATTTCAGAAACATAGAGGGAGAGACAAAATAATATCAATTATCCACAGTCTTTCTGCCCAGAGATGATTATTTTGACCTATTTCCTTCCACTCATTGTTCTATGTATATATTGATGAATTTTTATAAAAATTAGGATTGTAATACACTACACATTTATGGTACGATTTTTATACTTATGTCATAAGTATTTTGTTAGGACACTAAATGCTTTGAAAACCTAGTTTGTTAAAAAATTTATTCTTGATTGTTGATGTTTCCTTGGCTTCTAGTTTTTTGTGTTAGAAACAAATTCTGCATTGGCCATCCTTATGTCATTGTTGGATTATTTTCCTAAAATAAATTCCTAAAGAAATAATTATAAGATCAAAGATGATTCTGGTTACATTTTACTGAGTTGCCCTCTGGAAAGAAGGGCATTTTACAGGCCCACCAGTGGTGTGTGAAGAGTGCCAGTCCCCCACCCATTTGTTAACACTGGATATTATCACTTTTTAGAAATTTAATAAGCTGGAAATTCATCTATCTTTGGTTATATGTCTCATATATATCAGTGAGTCCAAACACGTTTTCACAGACATTGGGCATTTGTGTCATGGCACTTTGACTGTCTTCATTGCTAAGAGTGGTAGCAAACTCAAATGCCTTTCAGGGGTCTAGCATGTTAGGTCAATGGGTGAAACCACAGTGGGAATTGGGAATGGTAGGGCCTGAGATGAATTGGTAGTCCATGCCCTGCTTAAGATCCCAAATTGAAAAATTTTAAATACACCACACTGGCCAAACAAAACATCTGTGGGACAAATTCAAGACTAGATTATCAGTTTGCTACTGTCTAGCACTTCCTCTCTCTAATTCATTCCCTTCAGGTTGTTGTCAGAATGATAGGTGTGGAGACAAGGGAACCCTCCTACACCACTGTAATGTGGTGTATTGTATTACACTGAATGTAAATTGGTACTGCCACTATGGAGAACAGTATGGAGATTCCTTAAGAAGTTAAAAATAGAGCTACTATATGATCCAGCAATCCCACTGCTGGGCATATATCTGGAGAAAACCATGGTCCAAAAGGATATATGCACCCCAGTGTTCACTGCAGCACTGTTTACAGTAGCCAAGACATGGGAGCAACCTAAATGTCCATCGACAGGGGAATGGATAAAGAAGATGTGGTAATATTTATACAATGGAGTACTACTTGGCCATTAAAAAGAATCCCATTTGCAACATAGACGGACCTAGAGATTGTCTGGGAGTAAGTCAGACAAAGACAAATATCGTATATATTGCTTATATGCAGAATCTAAAAAAAATGACACAAATGAACTTATTTATAGAACAGAAATAGACCACAAACTTACAGAACAGATTTATGGCTACCAGGGGCAGGGAGGGTGGGGGAGAGGAATAGATTGGGGAGTTTGAGATTGACGTGTACACACTGCTATTGATATATTTAAAATGGATAACCAACAAGGACCTACCATATAGCACAGGGAACTCTGCTCAATATTATCTAACAACCTAAATGGGGAAAGAATTTGAAAAAGAATAGATACATGTATATGTATAACTGAATCACTGTGCCGTACACCTGAAACTAACACAACATTGTAATCAACTCTACTCCAATTTTAACTATTCGGTTGGCCAAAAAGTTCATTAGGGTTTTCCATCCCATCTTACAGAAAAACCTGAACAAACTTTTTGGCCAGGCCAGTCAGTCAGTTCAGTCACTCAGTTGTGTCTGACTCTTTGCGACCCCATGGACTGCAGCATGCCAGGTTTGCCTCTCCATCACCAACTCCCAGAGCTTGCTCAAACTCATGTCCATCGAGTCAGTGATCCCATCCAACCATCTCATACTCTGTCATACCCTTCTCCTGCCTTCAATCTTTCCCAGCATCAGCATCACTGGCCATGCCAATGAAAAGTTAAAAAAACGAAGAATGATATTCCTACTACCTTCTCATAGAGACCAACCAAAATGTGACTCCAAATCTATTTCTGGGAACTCCTCTATCCCAACCCAGTATTTCTACCACACAGAACTCTAAGGAGACTGTGAGACTCTTGAGGACAAACATCCTGTCTTACAAAAGGCCCTGCAGCATGGTGGAAAGACAGAACTCTAGAATCAGACAGTTCTTGGTCAAATCCCACCTTATTATTTCCTTGCTGTGTGACTGCAGTAAAGTTATCTAACCTCACTGAGGCTCTAATTCCTCATCTGCAAAATGCTACTAAGAGCACCAACACCACAGGGTGGGTGTGAAGATGGAGCACTGAATACACTGTGTACACATGGGTGACTGCCAGTCGCTGGTTACAGGTATTGTTAGAATACTTGCACAATTCTTAGCCTCCAGCATCTACCACAGTAGCTGGCAAAATGAAAACAAAGGGGTAATCCTAAGGAAAATGTCTGTAACAGTGATTTTCAAAGTGTGGTCTGTGAATGATCTTGCCAGGAGAGGTATCATTGTTGGGCTCCTGTTAAGTATGCAGTTTCCCGGGAACCATCCCAGACCCAGTGAGTTCAAACTTCTCGAGGCAGGGCCCAGGATTCTATATTCTTACAAGCATTCCAGTCAACTGTGACTCAAAGGTGAAGAACCACTGGTTGCCACAACCACCTCGGTCACAATATATGAGCCCTTCATCAGGCACCTGACTTCTGGATCTCCCTGCCTAGTGGTGCCCTATATAGCAGAGTTACCCATTGTCTATGACCCTGATTTGGTGAAAAAGATCCACATGACTTCTCCTCTGACAGCATTCGAGCCTCTGTGCCTTCCTTCCCTAGCCACGTAGCATCACTGCCACTGTGAACCACCCGTTATTACAAGAACTGTTTGGGCATTAAAGAGAAATGGAAAGTATTATCAATAGTAATACTAAGCAATAACATTTGTTGTGGTTGTTTAGTTGTTAACTAAAGAGTTAATAAAAGAATCATGTCTGACTCTTGCGATCCCATGAACTGTAGCCTGCCAGGCTCCTCTGTCCATGGGATTTTCCTGGCAAGAATATTGGAGAGGCTTGCCATGCCCTCCTCCAGGGCATCTTCCCAACCCAGGGATCAAAGCCAGGTCTCCTGCATTGCAGGCAGATTCTTTTACCACTGAGCCACCTAGGAAGGCCCAAGCACTAATATTTACTAAGCACCTATGAAGTAACTGCCAGGCACACTAAGGAATTTCTATGTATTAATTTAATCCACATAACAACATTATGCATGCTAAGTTGCTTCAGTCATGTCTGACTCTTTGCAGCTCCATGGACTGTAACCTGACAGGCTCCTCTGTCCATGGAATTCTCCATGCAATAATACTGGAGTGGATAGCCATGTCCTCCTCCAGGGGATCTTTCCAACCCAGGGATCGAACCCACATTTCTTATGTCTCCTGCACTTGCAGGCAGGTTCTTTACCGCTAGTGCCACGTATTATTACCTTCACTTTACAAGTGAGAAAACTGAGACACAGGGAGGTTAAGGAAGTTACCAAAGGTCAAATAGATGGTACATGACACAGCATAGATCCAAATCCAGACAATCTGACTCCAGAGCACAGGCTATTATCTACTATGCTCTACTATTTCCCCGAATTAAGTGTCTTATGCCTGAAGTGATTACTTTAAGATATATACAATAATATTGATATTTATTTTATTTAGTGTCTTTATTATCTTATTTGGGTGAATATATTTATCAGAGAAACCACAAACTCTGTTGTTCCCACAAGGTCTTAGCTTTCCCAGCCACAGATTCCAGCAGGAATGTCTGTAGCCACATAACTCTTAATAGTTCGGGGGGTGAGAGGTTGCTCTAGTTCCATGTCTTCCGAGGCCAGCTTTCCAGGCAATAGCATGAATAAAATCTATTTCAACTGTTTGCATGCATGTATACTCAGTAGTTCAGTCATGTGTGACTCTTTGCAACCACAAGGACTGTAGCCCACCAGGCTCCTCTGTCCATGGGATTCTCCAGGCAAGAATAATGGAGTGGGTTGCCATTTCCTCCTCCAGGGGATTGTCCTGACCTAGGGATCAAACTCGCATCTCCTGTGTCTCCTGCATTGCAGGCAGATTCTTTAGCACGGAGCCATGAGGGAAGCCCTTTGACTGTTTATCTTATGTTTATATTTCCCCAAATGAAATTTGAAAGATTATCCAAGAGTCAGAAGACCTACCTATCAGTTTAGTTTCTTAAAGGAGGCTCCTTCCCCTGCATGTTTGGATCAAATACATTCTCTTCCCCAGAGAGAGAATGAAGCCCAGCGATACGAGCTGGATGAAGTATTCAGGGGATTTCTTTTTTATTTATTTATTTATTTTTATTAGTTGGAGGCTAATTACTTTACAATATTGTAGTGGGTTTTGTCATACATCGACATGAATCAGCCATGGTTTTACATGTATTCCCCATCCCGATCCCCCCTCCCACCTCCCTCTCTACCTGCTCCCTCTGGGTCTTCCCAGTGCAGGGGATTTCTTAAATGGTATGTTTGGCCTGAGATACAACATTTTAAATCAGCTCTTTAATCTTTTAGACAAAGTGTACTTTAAAATAACCAATTTTGAAATGAAATTCTGACCCATGCTACAACATGGATGAACCTTGAAAACGTTATGCTAAGTGAAAGAAGTCAGACACAAGAGGCCAAATATTGTAGGATTCCATTTATATGAGGTACCTAGACTAGGCAACTTCATAAAGATAGAAAGCAGAACAGAGGTTATCAGGGGTCGAGGGGAATGGAGAATTATTGTTTAATGGGTACAGTTTTTGCTTAGGATGATGATAACATTCTGGAAATGGTGAAGATGGTTGAGGATGGTCCAACAACATTGTAAATGTACTTAATGTCATTGACCTGTATACTTAAAACTGGTTAAAATGGTAAAATTTATGTTAAGTATGTTTTACCAAAAAAAACATAGCCCATAGCCTCCCCTCATAAAATCAATTTTACACCCCATTGAGTCAGAACTTACCAGGGTATCATCATTCTGGTCTCCAAACATTTCTTTAAAAATCTTGCCAGGATCAGGAATTGGAGGGAATATAATGATCTTGAGCCTTTAAGAAAACAGGGACATTTCTGATCAAATCTTCCAGTCCATAGAAATGTTCCTCTTAAATACAGCCATAGTAAAAGAGGGCTTAGACAAAAGACATGGTACACAAGTCATCTTTAGTGATAATGCAGTTGTAAAGAAATTTCTAAAGCAGGCTGAGAAATCAATGTCTCAAGAATATCAAGTGTGGGTAAAGCAAAGGACCCATCAGTAGCAGACTACTTATAATCGATCATTTAAATTTTTTTTCTAGCTTTATTGAGGTATACTTGACAAACAAAAATTGTATAAATTTGAGGTGTGCAAAGTGAGTTTTATATAGGTGTACATTGTGAAAAGATCATCACAATCAAAGTAATTAACATATCCATCACCTCACATACTTATAATTGTGTGTGTGGGTCTGTGTGTGTGTTATACCCTATCATTTAAGTAACAATGGTGTTTTACTTTATCACAGATCAGATGGGAGCCTGCTATTTATAATTTAAAAAAAAAAATTCTTCTGAGAACAGGGGACATTCCTCTTTAATTTTTCTTTTCTTTTTCTAATTTGTCTTCTATTTTAAATTTTTTTCAATTTTTCTAATTGAAGTATAATTGAGTTACAATGTTGTGTTAATTAGTTCTATACAGCAAAGTGACTTATACACATAAACGTATATTCTTTTCCACTATGGTTTACCACAGGATACTGAATATAGTTCCCTGTGCTATATAGTAGGACCTTATTATTTGTCCATTCTATACATAATTGTTTGCATCTGCTAATCCCAAATTCCCAATCCATCCCTTCCTCACACCCCTCCCCCTTGCAACCATCAGTCTATTCTCTATGTCTGTGAGTCTGTTTCTGTTTCACAAATAAGTTCATTTGTGTCACAGTTTAGATTCCACATATAAGTGATATCATATGACATTTGTCTTTCTCTTTCTGACTTACTTAGTATGATAATCTCCCATTGCATCAATGTTGCTGCAAATGGCATTATTTCATTGTTTAATAGCTGAGTAATATTCCACTGTATAAATATACTACATCTTCTTTATCCATTCCTCTGTCAATGGACATTTAGGTTGTCTCCATGTCTTGGCTATTGTAAATAGTGCTGTTATGAACATAGCAGTGCATGTATCTTTTTGAATTACCATTTTGTCTGAATTCTGTTTTTGCATCTGATAGTATTACACTGGCCCAAAAGTTCATTCAGGTTTTTCTGTAAGACGGTGTGGAAAAACCCGAACGACCTTTTTGGCCAATCCAACAGTACCCTCTGGTGGACCTACCTCATCTCCTAGGTCTCTCAATATTGATGTGTCCTAGGGTTCAGTGTTTTGTCCTCTTTATCTCCCTCACTTTATAAGCACTCTCTTCTGGTCTTAAGGGCTTTAAATCTATTTATATGCTGAGGACTCCCAAATTTCTAACTCTGGTCCAAACCTCTTCTTTAAACTCCAGATTCATGTATACAGGTAATGATTCAGCATCTCTACCTGGATATTTAATAGGCATCTCAAACTTACCATGTTCAAAACTGAAGTCCTCACCTTTTCCCTAAAGCCAGATCTCCTCCCAATCTTCCCCATCTCAGTAAAAGACTGCAATATTCACTCAGTTGCTGAACCCAAGAATCTAAGAGTTATCCCTTGAATCCTCAATTACTCTTACACCTCCAAAAACAAGCAGCCATCAGCAAGTGCTATTATTAATTTCATCTTCAAAATACATCCCACATCAGAATATTTCTTACTACCTGCATTGCAAACCTCCTGGCCTACACTACTCTCTTCTTTCCACCCAAACACTACAATGTTTCTTAACTGGTCTACCTGATTTTACTCTTGCCCAAGTCAAGTCTTCACTCAGCAATACAATGATCCTTTATGATAGTCAATCCAATCACATCCCTCTCCTGCTTAAAACTCTCGAATATTTTCCCATCATGCTTAGGATAACAACTCAATTCCATGCCACAGCCTACATGATCTGGTCTTGCCTCATATCCTCTCCTGCCTCATATCCTCTTGTTCTCCCCCCTTGTATGCTCTCCTCTAACAAGACACACTAAGCGGATTCTAGCCTCAGAACCTTTGCACTTGCTGTTCTTTTGGCCTAGAATGTTCTTTCTTTGAATATCTGACTGGCTCACTCCTTTAAGTCTGTCTTCAAATGTCACTTTCTCAGAGAGGCCTTCCCTGGCATTCCATGTAAGATTAGCTTCATATCACTTCCTAGCCTTTCTCCCCAGCCCAACTCCATAACTTTACTACTCACTATGTGAACCCATAGGTAGGGACTTTGTCCTGTTCAGCACCACAACTCTAGCAATTAGAACAGTGCCTGGCACATAATGCCGACAAAGGTCCATCTAGTCAAAGCTATGGTTCTTCCAATAGTCATGATGGATGTGAGAGTTGGACTACAAAGAAAGCTGAGCACCGAACAATTCATGCTTTTGAACTGTGCTGCTGGAGAAGACTCTTGAGAGTCCCTTGGACTGCAAGGAGATCCAACCAGTCCATCCTAAAGGAAATCAGTCCTGAATATTCACTGGAAGGACTGATGCTGAAGCTGAAACTCTAATAATTTGGCCACCTGATGTGAAGAACTAACCCATTGGAAAAGACCCTGATGTTGGGAAAGATTGAAGGCAGGAGGAGAAGGGGATGACAGAGGATGAGATGGTTGGATGGTATCACCAACTCAATGGACATGAGTTTGAGCAAGCTCTGGGAGTTGGTGATGGACAGGGAAGCCTGGCATGCTGCAGTCCATGGGGTTGCAAAGAGTCAGACATGACTGAGCAACTGAACTGAACTGAGCTGGCACATAAATGGGCACTCAACACATGCATGTTTAAAGAATACTGAAATAATGATAAAATATTGATTCTAGAACCAGCTTAGTAAACTTATTCCAACTTTAGGTATTTTCCTGAAAGAGCAAACAATAGCACCAGACTAGTCCCTATGATGAAATCAAGAAAGTAAAAAATTCTCCAAGAATGAGTATCATGTCTTAGAACTTGAAGTACTTTATCCTATAGCATTAAGTAGCAACCCATTTTGCCTTCACATTAAACAAGTCATTAAATTGCTAACGATCTCCATTTCTAAAACTTATGAACTAGCAACTAACAGTTGACAAATTAGGTGTTTTAGAGAGTTGAGTGAACGTAAGTCTTATCAACATTCTAAAAATGTACAAACAGAGCACTGCCTGAGTAGCACCTTGGAAGACCAAGACTTTCCTCACCAGAAAACGGGCACAGTAATACTTGCCACGCCATCCTACCAAAAGCCAGGTATAGCCAAAATGCTGCCAACACACTGGGCAGACATCAAACACACCCACAAAGAATGATAACCATAGCAGCCAGGCTAGCAGAAAGTGTCATGCCTGCCTGAGCAGCTGCCTTACCTTTTCAGATACAGCAGAAGGACAATGACTGCGGCTGCAACAATGACTGGAATGATGAGTAATGTGGTTATGTAAAATGTCAGATTGGCCTTCTGACCTGGAAAATGGAAAGCAAACAGAAAGACATGAGAAATAAAACCTTTTGAGAAATAAACTAAGCAATCTTGTTATATTAGACTAACGAGATTACAGCTATTTCTGCCCTCTACACCAAAAATTCCCCTAAATTCTTCAATTATCTTGTCTTCTGTTATGTTAATAGTGGGGTTGGGGGGAAGTCCTGCTCTGGTGCCTAAAATTCCATGGATAAATAAGCACCTTAAGGATTATCTGAAACCAGGATATCTTAATTGGTTTTAGACAATATTAACAAAGAAGTTATATTTTTAAAATATGTCATCTCATTAACACTATCTTGTTTTATTGGTTGCTTAGCATTATTGTTGTCATTGTTTTAGTCGCTAAGTCATGTCCAACTCTTCTGCGACCCCATAGACTGCAGCCCACCAGGCTCCTCTGTCTCAAGGAATTCTCCAGGCAAGAACACTGGACTGGATTGCCATTTCTTCCTCCAGGGGATCTTCCCAACCCAGGGATCAAACTCATATCTCCTGCACTGGCAGGTGGATTCTTTACTGCTGAGCCACCAGGGAAGTTCTAGAGATAGATAATATTATTTCCCATTTATACAGATGAGAAGTATAAGGCTGAGAAAGGTTTAATGGCTTGTCCAGAGGGTTTAATAAGTAATGGAGTCAAGCCTAAAACCCAGCACTGTCCAATTCCAAAGCCTTTCATTAACTGCCTTGCTACACCTAACACTTAGAATGGCATATGTCTATTTATATGCTCATCTTTTCCATGAGGGCATGAACATCCGGAAAGCATCATCAGGGCCTAGCATTCTGTTAGGCAGCCTCTAGGATGACTCTAAATGACCCTTGCCTCCTGATATTCATACCCTTGTGTAACTCTCTCCCCTTTCGGGTGGACTAGACTAAATGTGTGACCCACAACAGTGATGGAATGTCCCCCTGAGACGAGGTTATAAAGGGCTGTGGTTCTCATATTGGGTGTTCTCTCATATGCTCTTTCTTGCTTGGACCACTCACTTGGGGAAGCCAGCTGCCATGTTATGAGGTAGCCCTGTGGGGAGGGTCAAGTGGCAAGGGACTGAGAGAGACCTCCATATTAGTTTTCTAGAGCTGCTGTAAAAAATCACCATACACTGGTTGACTCAAAACAATAGAAATATATTCTCTCATAGCTCTGGTGGCCAGAAGGCCAAAATCCTAGCTCCTGGTGGCTTTCAAGAATCCTTAGCATTCCTTGGCTTGTAGCTGCACCACTCCAATCTCTGCCTTCATCTTCACATGGCCTTCTCTGTTTCTGTATATTCTCTCTTCTTTTGATAAGGATACTAGTCATTGGAGGACTTCCGTGGTGGCTCAGAGGTTAAAGCGACTGCCTGCAGTGCGGGAGACCTGGGTTCGATCCCTGGGTCAGGAAGATGCCCTGGAGAAGGAAATGGCTACCCACTCCAGTATTCTTGCCTGGAGAATCCCATGAACGGAGGAGCCTGGTGGGCTACAGTCCACGGGGTCGCAAAGAGTCGGACACGACTGATCGATCTCACTTTCACTTTCACTTTTCACTCAGCCCTTAAGGGCTTCCCTGGTGGCTCAGGTAGTGAAGAATCTGCCTGCAAGGCAGGAGACCTGGGTTTGATCCCTGGGTGGGGAAGATCCTCTGAAGACAGGAATGACAATTCACTCCAGTATTCTTGCCTGGAGAATTCCATGAACTGAGAAGACTGGCGGGCTACAGTCCATGGGGTCACAAAGAGTCAGACACAACTGAGCGACTAACACTTTCATTTTTCACTCTTCACTCAGCCCTTATGGCCTCTTCTTAACTTGATTACATCTGTAAAAATTCTATTTCCAAATAAGGTCATATTCATAGGTACAAGGAATTACAACTTGAACATATCTTTTGGAGGTTCAAAATGAAACCTTCTAAAGCCTCCATCCAGCAGCCAGTGTGAAAATGAGGATTTCCAAGGACCATATAAGTGATCTTGAAAGTGGATTCTCCAGCCCCAGTCAAGCCTTCAGATGGAACCACAGTCCCAGTCAACAGCTTGACTGGAACCTTACGAGAGAACTTGAGCCAGAGGTACCTAGCAAAGTTGTGCCCAGATTCCTGAGCCATGGAAATTGTGAGATAGTGAATATCTGTTTTTAAGACACTAATTTCTTATGCAATAATATAATGTAGCCTGGCATATAGCTTGTTCAATCTCTCAATTAAAAGGGCTTGATTACTTCAATAGCCTGTTTCTCTTATTGTTAGGTAGCTGTTAGGAAGTTCTTAAGTTGGTCCTGTTTTGCCCCATAGAGCCACAAAAAAAAGACAGCCTATTCTCTCTTCTACTTGACACTTCCTCAAATATTGGAATTCAGCAATCATGACTCCCTAGGCTTACTTCATTAACTATGCCTCCCCAAATTTTAACATTCTTCAACATCCTGATTATGCTTTCAAGGAAAAATTCCAGTCTCCTAATGCACCTCTTACAATGTGGTGCCCAGGATGGAATGCTGCACACTCCTGATGTAGCCAGGACATTGTGCCACATGCTGCAGCATCCCCTTATTCTGGATGCTGTACTATCACTGCTGCCCATGACTATATATGCCTTTGGGGGACATTTAAGTGTCTGATGTTGAGTCACTTTGAGCTTACCATCTAATAAAAGCCTAGCTCCCACCCCACAATACACGTATCCATAAGGCACATGTCTTTCCAATCCTATACTTGATTCTAGCACATAGCTTGTACAGCCTCTCAATTAATAAGTGAGGCTGATTTTTTTTCAAACCTGAAAGTGTGAAAGTCACTCAGTCACGTCCAATTCTTTGCGACCCCAAGGACTATACAGTCCATGGAATTCTGTAGGCCAGAATACTAGAGTGGATAGCCTTTCCCTTTTCCAGGGGATCTTCCCAACCCAGGGATCGAACCCAGGTCTCCCACATTGCAGGCAGATTCTTTACCAGCTGAGTCACAAGGGAGGCCCAAGAATACTGGAGTAGGTAGCCTATCCCTTGTCCAGTGGATCTTCCCAACCCAGGAATCGAACCAGGGTCTCCTGCATTGTAGGTGGATTCTTTACCAATTGAGCTATCAGGGAAGCCCAGATACAGGTTTATTTCTATAAAATGTCATCAAGGTCATTGTCGTACACTTGATTCTGTTACCAGCACATAGGATAGTCCTCTAGCACTGCACAATCTGCAGATTTAATCATGCCTGCCTTCTGTAGTTTTGTTTAGGTTGTTCACAAAGATGGAAACAGGACAGAAGAGAGAATAACATCATTTGGATGGCAAATTTTCAGTGAGCTGCATAATGTAAATTAACTCTGAGTGATTTGATAATAATTAAACAGAAAGTACATTTCAATTGTAAGTGTTCTCTGGCTGATGTCAAGAATGAAGAACAGTCCTTTCCCATAATGTTTTCTGCCTCAATTTAGTTTCCATGCATCAATGGTTTAAATTTTAATGAAAAATTCCATTCTCTTACCTATACTCATCGCTTGACTCCAATTACTCCAGAGTTTGTCATCCTCATAGCATAACTTATTTGTTTTGACTCTTATTCTGACTGTGTTCAGAGCATCAGAACGAATACCGGGAATCATGAAACAAATTGTACCCTTAGATACAAGATAAAAATACAAGGAATATTATCAGTTTATTCTCTTTCTCTGCTTCTGAATCCTAAATATAATTATCTGCCAAGTTCTGTATATGATGAAGAGTTTGTATTGCAATGCAAATTATCTGACTTTAACTCTCGTAAAAGAAAACTTAGCAATAATCCACAGAACAAAGTAGTTTGTTTTCCTCAAATTTCCTCAAATTTAGGATATGCTTACCCTGCCTCATTACCAATTACCATATGAGTTTAAGTCCAAATAGTTCAAGTTGAATTTACTGACCTCTAGGTTTCCTTTAAATTCTGTATTCTGACATTTGGCCTCTTCAACCTCGAAAATATAAAAAATACATAAATTCAAAAGAAATTAAAGACCACATTTTATATCATTTAACCATTTTAACAAGTTTTCTTTTATACCATTAACAGAAGACCAGTTATAGTGGGGAAAAGGGAGGTTTTTTAAAAAATAAATGGTGCTAGGATTGTCATACTGAGTGAAGTAAGTCAGACAGAGAAAGGAAATATCATAGGATGTGTGGAATCTAAAAAGAAATGAGGGGATATATGTATACTTATACCTGATTCACGTTTTTGTATGGCAGAAACCAACACAACATTGTAAAGTAATAATCCTTCAATTAAAAATAAAAATTAAAAAAAGAAATGATACAAATGAATTTATTTATGAAACAGACTAACAGACTTAGAGGATGAATTTATGGTTAGCAGGGGGAAGGGTTGGGGGAAGGGACAGTTAGGAAGTTTGGGATGTACCAGTATACAGTGTTACATTTAAAAAGGATAACCAACAAGGACCTACTGCACAGCACAGGGAACTCTGCTCAATGTTATGTGGCAGCCTGCATGGGAGGGGAGTTTGGGGCAGAACGGATACATGTGTATGTATGGCTGAGTCACTCTACTGTGCACCTAAAACTATCACAACATTGGTAATTGGCTATACCTCAATACAGGGCTTCTCAGGTGGCGCTAGTGGGATTAGAAGTCCAGATAATAATTGCTCTTTGGGAAAGTAGTGACCAAAAGAGGTCATGATTGAGCTTATGGGGAGCTGGTTTTGTAACTGACAAATCATTTGTGAATAATGACTTCTGCAATTTTTCTATAGTATACTACATAGCAATACATAGTTTAAAAATATTATGCTCCCTTGTTGAGAATATGTGCTCAGACGCTCCGTCATGTCTGACTCTTTGCAACCCCATGGGCTGTAGCCAACCAGGCTCCTCTGTCCATGGGAGTCTCCAGAAAAAAATACTGGAGTGTGTTGTCATTTCTTTCTCCAGGGGATCTTCCTGACCCAGGGGTCGAAACTGTATCTCCTGCATTGGGAGGCAGATTCTTTACCACTAGCACTACCTGGGAAGCCCAATAATATATCAAAAAATGACTGAGTTAGGACTTGCCTGGTGGTTCAGTGGTAAAGAATCCACCTGTCATGCAGGAGACACAGGTTCGATCCCTGGTGCAAGAAGATCCCACATGCTGGGGTGCAACTAAGCCCATGAGCCACAATTACTGGGTCTGTGCTCTAGAGCCCAGGAACTGCAACTACTGAGCCTATGTGCCACAACTATTGAAGCCTGTGTGCCCTAAAGCCCATGCTCCGCAACAAGAGAAGCCACAGTAATGAGAAGCCTGCACATCACAAGAAAGAGTAGCCCCTGTTTGCTGCAACTAGAGGAAAGCCCATGCAGCAACAAAGACCCAGCACAGCCAAAAATAAAAAAGTTAAACAAAATTATTGTTTTTAAATGACTGAGTTAGAGAAAAGAAGAGAAAATGAAAATTTCTCCTCTACACAATTTAAGTCACTTGTTGTATGATGTAAAGAGAATAACCAATTCCTAAAATGCAGATATTTCAAAATCAACACATGAAAGTCTCTTGCTTCATTTCAATAGTCTACTTTTGGCAACAGGTCCATGAAAAGACATTCAACATCACTAACATACACTATTATACACTAATATACACTAGTGTATAAAATATACACTAATCATTAGCAAAATATACATCAAAATCACAATCATCTTATACTGCCGATGACAGAATGGCTGTTGTCAAAAAGAGAAAAGATAACAAGTGCTGGAGAGGGTGTAGAGAAAAGGAAACCCTCATGCACTGTTGGTGGGAATATAAACCAGTGCAGTCACTTTGGAACAGTATGGAGGTGTCTCAAAAAATTAAAAATAGAACTATCATATGATCTAGCAACCCCAAGGAAATCCTGCCATTTGTGACAACATGGAAGAAACTACAGGGCACTATGCTAAGTGAAATAAGTTAGACAGAGCAAGACAAATACTATATGATCTCACTTGTATGTGGAATTCAAATAAGTCAAATTTACTGAGGCGCAGTGCAGCATGGTAATTGCCAGAGGCTGGCGAGTGGGGAAAACGGAAAGATGTTGGTCAGGGGTACAAATTTTCAGTTATGAATTCTGGGGATTTAATGGGGCTTCTCTGATAGTTCAGTTGGTAAGGAATCTGCCTGCAATGCAGGAGATTCTGGTTCGATTCCTGGGTTGGGAAGATCCACTGGAGAAGGAATAGGCTACCCACTCCAGTATACTTGGGCTTCCGTTGTGGCTCAGCTGGTGAAGAATCCACCTACAGTGCAGGAGACCTGGGTTCAATCCCTGGGTTGGGAAGATCCCCTGGGAAAGGGAAAGGCTACCCACTCTAGTATTCTGACCTGGAAAATTCCATGGACTATATAGTCCATGGGGTCACAAAGAGTTGGACATGAGTGAGCGACTTTCACATGATGATTACAGTTAATAATACTGTACTGTATACCTGAAATTCGCTGAGAGATCTTGTTTTTGCACCACAAAAAAAGCTAAGTCTGTGAGGTGATGAATGTGTTAATTTGATTGTGATAATCATCTCATAATGTATATGATTATTATAACCTTGTATACCTTAAAATAATATTGCACAACCTAAATACATATAATTTCTACTTGCCAATCATACCTCAGTACAGATGGAAAAAATAGTCAACTTCTATCAGAGATGTGTAAACATGGGACAAAGACCAGAACATATGCTATGATTCTGGGCATTCAATGTCATTCACCGAATGATTCCTACCAGCATTTGTGAAGAGTGAAAGGCCAACTGAATGATGATGAGCCATCCTATCAATACTTCATATAAGGTCAGAGAAAAAGCTCCTCAGGGGTTACTGTACCCCAGTGCTGGCCATATGGAGTCAGAGGCCTGCTGGGGAATCACAAGTGGCAACTACCCCTTGAGGGACCAGGCTGCAGGCTGATGTACCCCCCTCCCCTGGACCATCTCCCTGATGTATATATTCCAAAGTCAGCAAATTATTGTGTAAATTGATGGTTCTGGGCTCTTGTTCAAATGTAAATCTCCTTGTGTAGTTTATCAGCTGCTCAGATACTTCCGTGAGAAAAGGGAAACAAGGACACAGATCACCAAGTGGATGGCTGGCGGGGATGGGCATGCCCAAAGACAAGTCACTTCATGTTTTATGATTCTGTCATAAGCAACCCTGACCCAGAGCCATGGATGGCACCAGTTCATGCTCCAGCCTACTTCCCCCTCTTAACTAGAACACCAGGCCAAATAGCTCCTCAAAAAGTCTTGCAAGAAGAACCAAGAAAGGGTCTAACCAGCTGAGCTCACAATCAGTGAGCACACAAAAAGCTGATGACAATCTAGGGGATGGAGCAGCTGGTGAACATCTGCTAAGAGAGAGAACATTAAACTCAAGTGTATAAACAGAGTTAATTCCAATTGACTACAGTTCTGGTTTTGATGGATAAATTCCACAGTATATGTGCTCTCTTCAGTTCAGAAGTTTTTTTTTTTTTAAGGTAACAATTCAATAAGAATTTATTAAGTGACAACTGTACACATGGTCTTATACCCAGAGTTCTTGGTTAAAATGCAATACATGGAGACCAACCTCTGAAGTCATACTTACTAGCTGTGTGGCCTGTAGCAAGTTACTTAACCTCTCTGAGCCTTAGTTTCTCACTAAAACATAGGTTAAAAAGGAACCGATTTCATGGATTGCTATGAGCAACTATATAAGAAGTACATAGAAGACTGTATTTGTAATACATCATGAGCAATAAGTGATGGCTATTACTAGCAAGAGGAAGTATTGAGGTAGTCCCCAGGGGTTTAAGAATAAAAGCTTTGGAGTTAGACTTTTGCTGAAATCTTGGACTCTAACCCTTACTAGAAATGTGACCTTAGGAATAACCTTTGAGACTGAAGTTTTCTCATCTGTAACAGGCCTAGATCCTTGGGGTCATTGTGAGGACTAAATGAGACAACTCAGATAAAGTACTTATTAAAATAGCTGCTATTGTTGCTGCTGCTGCTGCTGCTAAGTCGCTTCAGTCATGTCCGACTCTGTGCGACCCCATAGAGGGCAGCCCACCAGGCTCCTCCATCCCTGGGATTCTCCAGGCAAGAACACTGGAGTGGGTTGCCATTTCCTTCTCCAATTAAAATAGCTAATACACAGCAATTGCTTAATACATATTAGTTGGTATTAGTAGCCAGAACAGTACAAAGTAAATACCACCTAATTCCTCCCCCTTACAGGAGCTTATATTTTTAGTCAAGATCATGGGTAACTAGTAGGACATCATTTAGTGCCAAGTGAGTAATACAAGTGGCATGTGTCTCTGGATTTCAGACAGAAGAGAGCAGTCAAGGCTGGAATAGTCAAGCATATTCGGCTTTCTGATAACTCACTTAGTTGTAAATTCAAGCCTCACCCCCTCCCCGCTTGGAAGCCCTTTGCTTTTTCCTTTTGTGGCATTATTTGGGGACCCTGATTTCTGGGATGAAGAATGATTATTCTGCTTCAGCAAACGCTTTTATTTGCAAATGCCCAGAAGAGCTCTGCTCAGCTGGGGACCTGGTCGCTCCCTCCAGAGTTACAGCCTGTCAACAGCGGCTTATTTTAGTAAATAAAATACTTTAGTTTTCGAAATTCCCATGACGAGCTAAAACAAGTGAACCAAAGGATCTTCCCACATGTGAGCTGCAGGACTCCTGTAAAAGCCCATGGTTTCTAATCTCTCAAACTCAAATGGACACAGGGCCCGGGCAGGTAACTCAAGTGAGTGGCACAGTCCCTGTGGTCCTAAGGCACCACCTTATAGCAATTACACCCTCAGGTACCACAGTTTTCAATCTGGGCAGAAAATTCAAATGTAATATACAAGCAAACAAAACCCCACTTTGTTTTGTGGTCCAAACAAAAATGTCTGAGGCCTGAGTTTGAGATCTCTGTTCTAAAGCATAACAATGCAACTGGGCCCTGAGGTTATGCCACACCCTGTTAGGACCAGTGCTCCAATGCATGCGTGTATGCTCAGTCGCTCAGTGGAGTCCAACTCCTTGCGACCCCATGGACTGCCAGGCTCCTCTGTCCATGGAATTTCCTGGAGTGGGTTGCCAAGATTACTGGAGTGGGTTGCCATTTCCTACTCCACAGGGACCTCTTATTAGCATGCTTTATATTAGATTCCAAAGAGCATAAATGTACATGATCCAAAAAATACTAACTACTCAGTATTGACTACTCTAGTTGCTACAAGCTCCAAAAAAAAACTGAACGACCATACAGGAGCCTCTAAGTAGCTACATAATCTGATCCCGGCTCTAGGCTCAGACACCTCTTCCTACTATGTTTTGGTTATGCCAGTCTCCTGTTTCTCACACATGCCAAGCTCATTCCTGCCTGAGTCTTTGACCATGCTGTCCCCTCCACTCCAGATCATCAAATGACTAGCTCCTGCTCATTGTTCCAGTCTCATCTCAAATCTCATCACTGTGGATACCTACCCTACCCAATATTCCCTCAGGCCTTGCCATCACCCCACTTAAATTTCTGCATAGCATTCATTCTCTAAAATTAGTTTGCTCATTTATGCACTTATTTTCTAGTAGGTAAGCTTCATGGGCAAAAATTTTTTTTATCAGGTGTCACATGCACATAAAATAGTGCCTGGTAGTACATGATAGACATGTAATAAAAAAACTTTTCAGCAAATGAATTAATGAATGACTGAATTCTTGTAGGCAATACTACCATAAACCGTCAAACCTTCCACCACATGCTATTTCAGAGAAACCATCATCATCAGGTGACAAATCTATGAGCTACTTTTCATTGATATTTCAATTTATGACACTGTAAGAAATGCAAGAAAAATTTCTAAATAACAACTATCTAAAAAAAAACTTACATAGAAAATATCATGTGTCTCAGCGTGGCTGTTATTGACTTCTACTTGATAAGACAAGCATTTGCTTTGAAAATTCTGTGGATTTGTCCACTGCACGTATAAGTCACCATTTTGGAAGGAGAGATTTTTAATATGTGGAGGATCAGGTTTCACTGAAAAACAGAAACAGAAGAATACAAATTAATTTCCAGAGTTAATTTTGATGAGATACACGTATGGGCTTCCCAAATAGCTCAGCTGGTCAAGAATCCGCCTGCAATGCCAGACAGCCCGGTTCGATTTCTGGGTCAGGAAGTTCCCCTGGAGAAACGATAGGCTACCCACTCCAGTATTCTTGGGCTTCCCTGTGGCACAGATGGTAAAGAATCCACCTGCAATGTGGGAGACCTGGGTTCGATCTCTGGGTTGAGAAAACCTCCTAGAGGAAGGCATAGCAACCCACTACAGTATTCTTGCCTGGGGAATCCCTATGGACAGAGGAGCCTGGCAGACTACAGTCCATGGGGTGGCACAGAATTGGACAGGACTGAGCAACTAAACACAACACAGCACTTATGTGTAGAGACAATGAAGGTCACAAAGGTAAATCAAAATAGGTCTGATGCTTTTAATGGCCTTACATGATCAGGCATACAGTTCCAGAATTTCTGATTAATCACAATTAATGTAGGAAGCTTTTTTTTTTTTCTTTGTTTCTTTTTCTTGTTTTTGGCCACACCCCACAGTATGCAGGATCTTATTTCCCCGATCAGGGATTGAACCTGGGTCCCCTGCAATGGAAGCTCAGAGTCCTGATCACTGGACCAGAAGGGAAGTCCCCTGTAGGAAGCTTAAACTGCCTAGCAAAATAGATCTAAGGAACATCTTTGGGGCTGGCAGATGACACAGATTCTGACCTGCATCTGGTTAGGGCATGGCTGGGGTATAATCCAGACATTTAGCTACAACAAGAGGGTGGGGTAAAGAAGTGCTTGGGTCCAGATGGACTCTTCCTGATGGTACTGAGGGGCATCAAGTACAAGGGGTTCCCCCAGCCAGCACTCATTTATGCCAATCAAAGACCACAATGAAAACATCAGCATAGTTTTGTCATAGATTACAACAGGGATGAAGGGCTTCTCATGTGGTGCAGTAGTAAAGAACCCACCTGCCAATGCAGGAGACATAGGAGATGTGGGTTTGATCCCTGGACTGGGAAGATCCCCTGGAGGAGGGCATGGCAACCCACTCAAGTATTCTTGTCTAGAAAATCCCACGGACAGAGGAGCTTGGCGGGCTATAGCCCATAGGGTCACAAAGAGTCAGACACGACTGAGCGACTAAACAACAGGGATGAACTTTGAGGACATGATGCTAATGAAATAAGTCCATTACAAAAGGACCAATACTGTATGATTCCACTTATAAGAGGTATCTAAAGGAGTCAAAGTCATAGAAACAGAAAGTAGGAAGGTGGTTACCAGGGGCTGGGGGAAGGGGGAGGGGTGAGGGAAGGAGAATTAGTATTTCATGGGCATGAAGTTTCAGTTTTACAAAATGAGAGAGTTCTAGAGATCTACTGCACAACACTGTGAATATATTTAACACTACTGAACTGTACACTTGAAAATGGTTAAGATGGCATATTTAATGTTATATAATTATAATCATGATTTAAAAGAAATTAAAAAAAGAAATTAGCCTAGTCAATTCAGTTTTTCAGGAGTCAACTATGCTTAAGACCAAGCAACAAAAGAGAGTGGATAATTAACAGAAAACAACTTCACAACATCCCCTTCTGGCTAACAAGAATCTCCCACTCATCTCTTATATCACCACTCAGCTCTAGGTAGAAGAGCAGAAAAATGAGCTTTAAAAGGTCCATCAAGGACAAGCTTCCAAGCAAAGGGGAGGAGAGAGAAGGGCTTTGGTTCAAATGATCCCATTTGGCAAGTTGCCTCAACCTCACCCCTAGCTTACAAACTAAGCTGCCTTGGGTGCACTATTAGAATTCACTTCCATAACTGTCTGAAAGGGCAGTAAATAGTGTTCTGCTCACAGACTTGGGAACCTTTGTCAATTCATGATTATTTTCTTGTAAATTTTCTGTGTACCACTTTAGCTAGAATCGGAGCTCCCTGTTGGGATACTACAGCAAATAAATAAATATAATGTGGCTTCCCTGGTGACTCAGGCGGTAAAGAATCTGCCTGCAATGTGGGAGACCTGGGTTCAATCCCTGGGTTGGGAAGATCCCCTGGAGGAGGGCACGGCAACCTACTCCAGTATTCTTGCCTGGAGAATCCCCATGGACAGAGGAGCCTGGCAGGCTACGGTCCATGGGGTCGAAAAGAGTCGGACACGACTGAGTGACTAAGAACATACAACTCTGCTTTAGAGATTTACAAAATGCTTTTACACATGTCACATCATTTGGTCCTTACAACAATCCTCTGAGTTCAAGAGGGACTGTGTATCCCCCTTTTATAGATGAAGAGGAAATCAGAGTGTATATGCCATATCCCAAGTGACGAAGCTAAGACCTTAAGCAGGTATTTTGTTTTCAAGTTGAGGGAGGGCTCTTTGTAATGGACTGAAACTCGGCTGCAGTGGTTGTTCTCATTGATCTGTGCCTGGGTTATTCAGAATGTTAGACAGTTTGAATATCACTCCTGATCACTCCATCTCTAGTCTAAGCTTTTTGTTGTTGTTAAACAAAGAGACAGGTTATTCAGGAACTATATTAAATCACATTTATTTTGCAGCAGCATCCTCTGGAGTGTAAGTAAAAGAGAATAGATCTTAAGAGTCAGAGAGGGATGTCCCTGGTGGTCCAGTGGCTAAGACTCTGTGCTCCCAATGCAGGAGGCCTGGGTTTGATCCCTGGTCGGGGAACTAGATCCCATATGCTGTAACTAAAGATCCTGTCTGCCACAATGAACATCAAAGATTCCGCATGCCTCGACAAAGACCCAGTGAAGTCAAATAAATAACTAAACATTTAAAATTGTTAAAAAAAAGTCAGAGAGCCTGAGTCCCAATCTCAGTTCTACAACTAACTGCTTGCTCTAAGGCTCAGCATATGCATAAGTAAACATGGATAAAGCATGTGGCATATGTGCACAATAAATATGAGAATTTACAAGCTTGCTACTTTTAACAAGGAACAAAGAAAAAGATACATGAATATAGTCCCTTTTTTTCTGGGAAGATCTTCAAACCAAAATCATCATTTTTTTATCAGTCATATTGATGACATAATACTTTGATCCACACTGTCACGAAGTACTTCTAAAACTTACCATGAGAAGTTAAAGGCACTATATTGTAGGATGGTCTGATTTTTCCTGCATTGTCTTTAACCATTACTTGGACGCTGTGCTGTTCAAAACTGGAATCCTTCACCTTAGTCAGATCAAAGGAACAAGCAATGTGCTGGCCTTCTCTGTAGATGTTTTCACACTGAAGAGTTTTTCCTAGGCTTCTGTGCCTACAAGATAAAACGAGATAACTTTCTGCATTATTTTTTAACTACATATGCAAGAAACAAATACAGATGTCTGTTTGTTTTCAAATGATTAAAGATGTCCATGAAAAGCCATATTTGCAATCTGGCAGGGTAGCTTTTTTTTAAAGCCCTGTTTTATAATATGGCTCCATTTCACACTTGAGGAAGAAATGAATGTTCCTTTTTCATGAATATGGTATTTTCAATAGCTACGGAAACCATAGGAGTCCTGACTCTTTTTCCTCTTCTGTATGGGAAATGGTACGAGGCCAGGATGAGAAATTTTATGCTTCCTGAAAATGCCTTATCTGCTCAATTCCAAGTTTCCCTACTCCCTCTGTCTGCTCCTTCCTTGTTCTCTTGGCTTGTTCCTCTCCTTTCTTCTATTCTCAGAGAATTCACATCCAGTCTTCAGCCCTCTGTGTATTCCTCTCTATTTCTTACTCCCTCATCCACTCGCCCACTTATCACTTCCACTCCTCAACTAGAATTTCTTCACTGAGGATTCCTAATCCTGACCTACTGCCTTGGAGCCAGTCCCAGATTTCTAACTGCTCCACTTTAGAGTTCCATTCTTGCCTCAAATTCAACAGCCAAGACAGATGCCCCCTCTTCCTGGACAAACTGCCTTTTCTTCTAACCATCCCAATTGCCATCAGCCAGAGCTCATTTTCTCTGGGCTCCTTGATTAGATTAGAGCCTCTGAAATCACCCCTCCTCCCTTTTTTATATCTTATCACCAAATTCGGTTACTTCTTTCTTTGCAAACCCTCTGGGATTCTCTGTGATATTCCCCTCACCCTATTTCATGCCCTAATCACTTGAGGCTTCATGTCTTCTCCAGATTGATCTCTCTGACATTATTAGTATCCTTTAACCACAATCCTTACCTATCAGGGGTCAGACAGAATGAAAACCACAATCACAGAAAACTAACCAAACTGATCACATGGATCACAGCTTTGTCTAACTCAATGAAACTATGAGCCATGCTGTGTAGGGCCACCCAAGACGGATGGATCATGGTGGAGAGTTCTGACAAAACATGGTCCACTGGAGAAGGGAATTTGACTTTGGAGGCCAATGGGATTTGCTTACAGAACTTCCATAGGTCTGGGGAAACAGACTCTTGGAGGGCACAAACAAAACCTTGTGCACACCATGACCCAGAAGAAAGGAGCAGTGTCCCCACAAAAGACTGAGCCAGACTTGCCTGTGAGTGTCCAGGACTCTCTAGCAGAGGCGTGGGTCGACAGTGGCCTGCTGCCACCCAAGACAGACAGGTCATGGTGGACAGTTCTTACAAAACGTCCTCCACTCAAGAAGTGAATGGCAAACCACTTCAATATTCTTGCCTTGAGAACCACATGAACAGTATGAAAAGGCAAAAAGATATGACACTGAAAGATGAATTTCCCAGGTCGGTAGATGCCCAATATGGAGAAGAGTAGAGAAATAGCTTCAGAAAGAATGAAGAGACGGAGCCAAAATGAAAACAAACCCCAGTTGTGGGTGCGACAGGTGAAGGAAGTAAAGTCCGATGCTGTAAAGAACAACATTGCATAGGAACCTGGAATGTTAGATCCATGAATCAAGGTAAACTGGAAGTAGTCAAACAACAAGAGTGAACATCAACATACTAGGAATGAGTGAACTAAAATGGACGCAAACGGGCAAATTTAATTCAGATGACCATTATATCTACTATTGTGGGCAAGAATCCCTTAGAAGAAATGGAGTAGCCCTCATAGTCAACAAAAGATTGTGAAATGCAATACTTGGATGCAATCCCAGAAAAGCAAAATGATTTCTGTTCATTTGCAAGGCAAACCACTCAATATCACAGTAATCCAAGTCTATACCCCAACCACTAATGACAAAGAAGCTGATGTTGAACAGTTCTATGATGACCTACAAGACCTAGAACTAACACCCAAAAGAGATGTCCTTTTCATCATAGCAGACTGGAATGCAAAAGTAGGAAGACAAGAGATACTGGAAGTAACAGGTAAGTTTGGCCTTCGACTACAAAATGAAGCAAGGCAAAGGTTAACAGAGCTTTTCCAAGAGAACCCACTGGTCATAGCAAACACTGCCTTCCAACAACACAAGAGATGACTCTGCACATGGACATCATCTTATGGTCACTACCAAAATCAGACTGATTATATTCTTTGCAGCCAAAAATGGAGAAGCTCTATACAGTCAGTAAAAACAAGACCGGGAGCTGACTGTGGCTCAGATCATGAACTCCTTATTGCAAAATTCAGACTTAAATTAAAGAAAGTAGGCAAAACCACTAGACCATTCAGGAATGAGCTAAATCAAATTGCTTACGATTATACAGCAGAAGTGACAAATAGATTCAAGGGATTAGATCTGATAGAGTGCCAGAAGAACTATGGATGGAGGTTGGTGACATTGTACAGGAGGCAGTGATCAAGATAATCCTGAAGAAAAGGAAAGGCAAAATGGTTGTCTGAGGAGGTCTTACAAGCTGAGAAAAGAAGAGAAGCTAAAGGCAAAGGAAAAGAGGAAAGATATACCCAACTGAATGCAGAGTTCCAAATAATAGCAAGAAGAGATAAGAAAGCCTTCTTCAGTGGTCAATACAAAGAAATAGAGGAAAACAATAGAATGGGGAAGACTAGAGATCTCTTCAAGAAAATAAGAGATACCAAGGGAACATTTCATGTAAAGATGGTCAAAATAAAGGACAAAAATTACGTGGACCTAACAGAAGCAGAAGATATTAAGAAGAGGTGGCAAGAATACACAGAAGAACTATACAAAAATGATCTTCATGACCCATATAACCACAATGGTGTGATCACTCACCCAGAGCCAGAAATCCTAAAATGTGAAGTCAAGTGGGCCTTAGTAAGCACCACTATGAACAAAGCTAGTGGAGGTGGTGGAATTCCAGTTGAGTTATTTCAAATCCTAAAGGATGATGCTATGAAAGTGCTACACTCAATATGCCAGCAAATTTGGAAAAGTCAGCAGTGGCCACAGGACTGGAAAAGGTCAGTGTTCATTCCAATTCCAAAGAAAGGCAATGCCAAAGAATGCTCAAACTACTGCACAATTGCACTCATTTCACACACTAGCAAAGTAATGCTCAAAAATATTCAAGCCAGGCGTCAACAGAACGTGAACCAAGAACTTCCAGATGTTCAAGCTGGATTTAGAAAAGGCAGAGGAACCAGATATCAAATTGCAAACATCCCTTGGATCATCGAAAAAGCAAGAGAGTTCCAGAAAAATCTACTTCTGCTTTACTGACTATGCCAAAGCCTTTGATTTGTGTGGATCACAACAAACTCTGGAAAATTCTTAAAGAGATGGGAATACCAGACCACCTGACCTGCCTCCTGAGAAATCTGTATGCAGGTCAAGAAGCAACAGTTAGAACCAGACATGGAACAATGGACTGGTTCCAAATTGGGAAAGGAACACCTCAAGGCTGTATATTGTCACCCTGCTTATTTAACTTATATGCAGAGTACATCATGTGAAATGGTGGGCTAGATGAAGCATAAGCTGGGGTCAAGATTGCTGGGAGAAATAGCAATAACTTCAGATATGTAGATGACACCATCCTTATGGCAGAAAGTAAAGAGGAACTAAAGAGCCTCTTGATGAAAGAGAAAGAGGAGACTGAAAAAGCTAGCTTAAAACTCAACATTCAAAAAACAAAGACCATGGCATCTGGTCCCATCACTTCATGGCAAATAGATGGGGAAACAGTGGAGACAGTGAGAGACTTCTTTTATTGGGCTCCAAAATCACTGCAGATGGTGCATGCAGTGCATTATTAATTCAGTGAATTATTAATTCAGCCATGCAATTAAAAGACGCTTGCTCCTTGGAAGAAAAGCTATGACCAACCTATATAGCATATTAAAAAGCAGAGATATTACTTTGCCAACAAAAGTCCATCTAGTTAAAGCCACGGTTTTTCCAGTAGTCATGTATGGATGTGAGAGTTGGACCCTAACGAAAGCTGAGCATGGAAGAATTGAAGCTTCTGAACTATGGTGTTGGAAAAGACTCTTGAGAGTCCCTTGGACTGCAGGGAGATCAAACCAGTCCATCCTAAAGGAAACCAATCATGAATATTCATTGGAAGGACTGATGCTGATGCTGAAGCTGAAGCTGAAGCTCCAATATTTTGGCCACCTGAAGTGAAGAGCTGATTCATTGGAAAAGACCCTGATGCTGGGAAAGATTGAAGGCAGGAGGAGAAGAGGATGATAGAGGATGAAATGGTTGGATGGCATCACCGACCTGATGGACATGAGTTTGAGCAAACTCTGGGAGATGGTGAAGGACAGGGAAGCCTGACATGCTAGATTCCATGGGGTTACATAGAGCCGGACATGACTGAGTGGCTGAACTGACCTGAACTGAACCACTGCCAGATCAATGTTCCATAGCATGAGGTCATCCTAAGTGTCTTACTCTACTGTGTGGCTCTAAATTCTGATATCTTCTTTCTCATTTCCAAGAACCTCTACATTGACCTTTCCCCAATGATCATCCAGCACAGTAGAGGCAGACAGAATGTGCTCATTACACTTTTTGTTTAGGTTATCAAAGGATTCTGTTTTATAGTAACTAGCAGAAGACACAGAGTTAAGCCTTACATCATCAGTCACAAGGGAGATGTACAAACGTTCTGCAGAAAAGGAAGACAATCTAGAAAATGAACTAAGAGGAAAGAGTCCCAAACCCTTGATTTGTTTACTTGAGAATCATCTGTGGTCATTTGAAAAATGCAGGTCCCTCCACCCCTCTCCCAGAGAATCCTACTTAGAAGGTTTTGCCCAGGGACTAAGATAAGCATTTTGACAGCAATTCTCCAGGGGACTGTGCTACAAATCCAGTCTTATAAAAAGCATATCTTTCCCATAAATACAGTCAGTTGATCTTTGACAAAGGAGCAAAGGCAATACAATGGAGCACAGATAGTCTCTTCAACAAATGGTGCTGGAACAACTGGATATTCACATGCAAAAAAAAAGAATCTAGTCACAGACCTTATATTCTTCACAAAACTAAACTCACAATGGATCACAGATCTAAATGTAAAGTGCAAAACTATAAACCTCCTAGGAGAAAACCTAGACAATCTTGGGTATGGTGACGACTTTTTAGATACAACATCCAAGGCATGATCTTTAAAAGAAATAACTGATAAGCTGAATTTCATTAAAATTAAAAACTTCTGCAAAAGATAATATCAAGAGAATAAGAAAAGAAGCCAAACACTGGAGGGGCAGGAGAGAAAATATTTGCAAAAGACACATCTGATAAAGGGCTATCAGCCAAAATATACAAAGAACTCTTAAAACTGAACAATAAAGCAAAATACTCAACTAAAAAATGAGCCAAAGATCTTCACAGACACTCTACCAAAGACATACAGACGGCAAATAAGCACATGTCATTGGAGAAATGCAAATGAAAGCAACAAGATACCACTACACACTGGTCAGAATGCCCATAATCCAGACATTGGCAATATGAAATGCTGATGAGGGTGTGGAGCAACAGGAACTCTCGCTTATTGCTGGTGGGAATACAGAATGGTACAGCCACTTTGGAAGACAATTTCTTAAAAACCAAATATGTTCCTACCATATGATTAGCAATTGTGCTGGTATTTACCAAAAGAAATTGAGACCTTACATCTACACAAAAACCAGCATACAAAAGTTTAAAGCAGCTTTATTCATCATTGCCAAAGCTTGGAAGCAACCAAAATGTCCTTTAGTCGCTAAATGGATACATAAACTGTGATACATCCAGACAGTGGAATATTATTAAGCACCAGAAAGAAATGAACTATCAAGCCATGAAAAGATATGGAGGAATGTTACATGTGTATTACTAAGTGAAAAAAGCCCATCTGAAGATGCTACATACTGTCTGATTCCAACCAGATGAAATCCTGGAAAAGACAAAACTAGGAGAATAAACAAATCAATGGTTGCCAGGGGTTGGGGTAGAGGAGAGATGAATTAGTGGAACACAGAGGATTTTTAGGGCAGTGAAAGTACTCTGTATGGTAATTATAACAATGGATATATGTCATACATTTGTCCAAACCCATAAAATGTAGAAGACCAAGAGTGTGTCCCTAATATAGACTATATAGAATTTTGGTGGTGATGATGTATATCAGTGTAGCTTCATCAATTGTAACAAATATACTATTGGTGAGGGATATCGATAATGGGGGAAGCTATTAATTGTAGGAACAGTGGGTATATGGAAAAATCTCTGTACCTTCCTTTCAATTTTGTTGTAAACCAAGAACTGCTTTAAAAAATGTCGTTTTAAAAAAATGAAAACAAAAAAAAATTTTTTTAATTCATATCTAAAGTATTTACTTCTTCAAAGGCTGTTCAAAGAAATGTTTCAATATAGAAAGTGACCTTGTCCTTTAAGAGATAGTATATCTCCTGGTTGTTGGCCCCTGTGGTTCATGAATGAAAACAGTTTTTAAAAAACTAAGTTACAGCCATGACTGGTTCTTAGATTAGACAGGCCTGAAATGTTTTGCACCCACACAGAAATAGAAACTGAAGAAACTTACGACATTATTGTTACATAACTAAAGAGAACTATGTAGAAAGTTAATTTTTTTCAATAATGAAAGGAACTCCTCTAACGAGTAACCTTTGAGATTCCTTTTTCATTGTACCCTGAGTATTTCACACATTCTCATGGACTCCAGATAAGAAATTTTTTAAAATCTTTTGTTGTACTTTAGAAACCATAACAAAAGGGAAAATACTGATTTTGAAGAGAAAATTTTTGAAATCTTGTGAAAGATTAGATGATAACCTAAGATAGGAGGCATTTGAGTGCTTCCTGTTAAAAACCATGCAGTGAAATCCACACAATCACCCTGAGGACAGAAGGAGGAAATGGACAAATTAAAGACTATTTCCTGCACTCTAAAGATGATAAGTTTGTTAAGAAATTCCCTAAAATTCATTGGCTTGGCTAGTCTGTAGCTATTAAGGTCAGGCTCCCTTCAATGCCAGACTATCCCTGAAGAACTGGAAGTCATCGCCCTGGGGCTTCAAAAATGACTCCACGTTTTTCTGACTGGAGATTAGGGAAAAAGTCTCTGGCAGTTTGTTTGACGTGATTTTAAACTAGTACTTAAACAAATTCTGACTGTTTGATAATGAATGAGCCATGTGTCTTTCTTCTGTGGTTTTGATTGGAAAGGATCTCTCTAAGGGAGAGCAGGGAGGAAGAGGTGTGGGCTAGGTGCCAATTCTGTGAGGTGGTGGAAGAGGTCAGCTCTGTGTACTGGCTGCAGCCTCAAGGGAGTGGGGATGAATAATAAAAAACCATATAGCTAGCATGTATTGCATGATTACTCTACAGATGTTAGCAATTAGGCCAACTCCAAACACTCTTCATATAACAGCCCTCAAAACATCCTTAAGAGGCAGCACTATTGTTACTACTCCCATTTTACAGATTACAAAACTGAGGCTGAGAGAAGTGACTTGCCCCAAATCACGCTGCTAGTATGAAAGAGAGTCAGGATTTGAACCCAAGCAGTATGGCTCCAGAAAAGAGAATAAGGTGGTAAGGGCAAAAGGTACAGAATTTATACCAGCCTGTCCAATATAATTTTCTGAGATTATGGAAATTTGTGCTGTTTTCTACAGGAACCACTAGCCATATGTGAAATTGGCTAGTAAGACTGAGCAACTTAAGTTTTAAATTAATTTTAATTAATTTAAATTAAAATGTAAACACAGTCATGTGTGACTAGTGGCTCTTGTATTGGACAGTACAGGTCCATGTTATAGGAAGAATCCATGCTAATGACCGACTCTAGGAATGTGTATGACAAGAAGTGGTGTCCCTGCTGCATTCCCCCCACCATTGCGTGCCAGCAAACCCCCACTCTCTTGGGATGGATGCTATCCCATGGTTGTAGCTTATCCCTGCACCACAGCAGGAACTAGGGGCTGAAAGCCAGCCAACCTGCCCAAAGCACCATTGTGGTCAGCTTTGGTAAGTACTGGGCTGAAGATGAACACTTCAGCCCAGAGGAAGAAGAATGCCTTCTTATTTGGTTGGGCCAGTTTTTGATAATTTGTTCATCCAGAGGGGATGCTAGTTTTATAATCTGCACTAAGATTCATTTTGTGCTGGTATATGCCCCAAGTTGGGGCTTTCCAGGTAGCTCAATGGTAAAGAATCCACCTGCCGATGGAGGAAATGCAGGTTTGATCCCTGGGTCAGGAAGATCCCCTGGAAGAGGAAATGTCAACCTACTCCAGTATTCTTGCCTAAAAAATTCCATGTACAGAGGAGCCTGGCAGGCTACAGTCAGTGGGGCCATAGGGAGTCAAACACAATTGAGTGACTGAGCACAACACGCTACTATATATAAAACAGATAACTAATGAGGACTCGCAGGAGATGTGGGTTTGATTTCTGGGTCTGGAAGTTCTCCTGGAGGAGGAAATGGCAACCCACTCCAGTATTCTTGCCTGGAAGAACCTCATGGGCAGAGAAGCCTGATGGGCTACAGTCCATAGGGTTGCAAAAGAGTCAGACACAACTGAGCGACTAAATAAAAACACATACTCCAAGGTACTTCCCTAAATTTGTCTAAGAACTCCAAGAGCTAGGTTATCATCTCTCTCAGAGCTACCCTAATTTCTATATTTGGGTTACTTTCCTGCACAGTCTGCCATGGACTGAGATAAAGTTTTAAGATTTCTTCCCTTCCTTTCCCTGCCCCTGCTAAAGAGAGATTCTTTGAAGGTTTTCCCTGTGATTTTACCAATAACAACTTTAGGAAAACCAAGGGGAATTAATAGCTTAATAAACTCAGGGATCCTACAAGTTATAAGACTTCAAAGTCTATAGTAATAGCTCTCTCCAGACTTCACCAAAATATCACCAGGGCCAGGCTGCTTCTTTAAAGGCTTAGTTCTTGGGGAGGCAGGTCTATTCCATCCTTCTTTCTTTTTATTCCTGAATTATAATGCTCCTGAGTTGCTTAACCTTGCCCCCAAGTCCTCACCCCAATCCTGAATGTTGTCTAACTTTGGATACTACCAAACGTTCAAAAACCTATTCATAGAGCACCTCCCGTGTATCAGGCATGGGGTGGAATAAGACACAGCCCCTGCTCTCAAGGGAGACGGCAGCCTGGAGAGGGTGACCACTAAGTAAACAGGAAATGACAATACAATGTGCTGAGTATTATGACACAGGAAAGTACAAGGTACCATGGTACATGACAACTGGGCACGTACCTAGGCTAGAGAGGTCAAGGAAGGCTTTCTGGAAGGGAAGAGATGCCTGAGCTGAGATAAGAAGGACAAGTTAGAAGTGTCCAGGTGAACAGGCGAGGCCTGGGCCACAAGGGCATGCAGAGTGCTTCTGCTATTCTGCCTGAATGCCGGGTCTGTATGCCACTCTTCTGTTTGAGTGTCTGAAGAGTGAGTTTGAGGAACTGAAAGGAGTTCAGTGTGGGCTGGGTGGTGGGTGCAAGACGACACTGAGGCGACAGAGCCAGTTAGGAGAGCGAGCATAAAGGGCTCTGTTGCTCCTGCTGATGAGTTTGGACTTTAGGCCGCAGGCGCCAGGAACCACTGAAGGGCTTAAAGGAGAAGCAACAGGTACCACCAGCAGGCAAGTGAAACTGCAAACCTCACATGAGAATGATCTGTACTGGGGAGTCAGGGGGACGCCAGACTGAACCACGTGAATTCAATGCTGTCTGCCTTCACCCACCGTGCCCCTCAGCTTGCCTGGGAGCACCTCTGGGGACAGGGGAAGAGAGGGAATGCCAACCCCCAGGCCACCTGGGAGGTTTCTGTTCAAAAATTCATGCGATTTTTTTGGTGTCCTATTCCATGATAGAGCCATGAGGGTTGTCACATACCAAAAATATTCATATTTTTCATCCAGTCATCGGGCAAAAGGGACATTCCAGGATAAAGGCCCTGTTCATCCTATAACTTCAGAAGTTCTGGATGTGGCCCTCCATACCCCACTCTCTCAGAAACAGTCTGAATGAACGATAGATGGGGGGACAAGGCCACGTGCAGGGCACTCTGCCAACATCAGACCTCCTGATTCCCTACCTGGAATCACATAAACTAAATACCCCCAGTCCTGAGACCATTCTGCCTCAGCGCCAGCCTCCAGCCTCAGAGACATTTCCCCATCTGGGCAGTCCACCCCTTCAGCAATGCCTCTGACCTCGCTCCACCACCATGCCAAGCTCCACCCTCACTTCTCACAGAGCCTATCTACACTTCTGCAAGCCTCCATCGTGCACTCTTCTTTCTATATAAACAACTGTGTCCAGCGCTGTCACCTCTACATTGAAGCTCCAGGAGTAAAGAGACAGGTTTCTTATCTCTGCTCACCATTCAGAGCTTTACCCACTATGTATGCTGAGGTTTTATTAAATTCAGTTGATTATCCTGGTTCTTTCTTCCCTGTTCTGTTGTTAATAATCAATTCTAGGCTCCAAAGGAAAGGAAATAATGAAAGATTAATTTAGAAAGTTAACACATTTTGTAGATACAGTCACACACAGGAAATATAAGTTATTGTCTGGGGCACTAAACTACTTTTTAAACTCTGGGAATGATAATTTTCCTTTTGAAAGATAAATACCAATCACTCATACATTGCTGGTGAGAATGTAAAACAATACAGTTACTCTAGGAAATAATTTGGCGGTTTTTTAATAAAACTAAATATGCAATTACCATATGATCCAGCAATTACACCCTAAGGCATTTGTTCCAGAGAACTGAAAAGTGATATTCACATAAAAACCTGAATATGAATATTTATAGCAGCTTTCTTCATACTTGCAAAAAAACTGAAAATAACCGAGATATCCTTTAGTGAATAAAAGGTTAAACAAACTGATATATCCATATCATAGAACACCATTCAGCAAGAAAAAGGAATGGACTATTGATATATACAACAGCTTGGATGGATCTCCAGAGTATTATGCAGAGACTGAAAAATATAGTCAGCCTCTGACAGTTATTAATATATTTTGTATGATTCTGTTCCTGTTACATTCTTAAAATGACAAAATTATAGATGGAGAACAGATGAGTGGTTGCCAGAGGTTAGAGACTTGGGGGAGAGGAGTGTGGGGAGAGGGGGTGCAGGAAGGAGGTGGGTGTAGCTATAAAAGGGCAACTTGGGACTTCCCTGGTAGTCCAGTGGCTAAGATTCCTCACTCTCAATACAGGGGGCCTGGGTTCAATCCCTGGTCAGGGAACTAGATCCCACATACCACAATTAAAGATCTCTCATGTAGCCACTAAGACCAGGTGCAGCCAAACTGATTAACTGATTTTAAAAAATAAATAAAAGGGCAACTAGAGGGATCCTTGTGGTAATGGAACTGTTCTGCATCTTTGCATATGATAAAACTGCATAGAACTACACACACATCCAAATGCCTGGACGGAACACTGGTGAAATTGGAATGTCAGTGGACTGACTGTACCAATGTCAATTTTCTGGTTTTAATACTGCACCCTATATATGAGATGTTACCATTGGAAGCAACTGGGTAAAGGGTAGATAGGATCTATAATTATTTTTTAAGGTTTTCTTTTTAAATGAGACACCAAAAGCAGATGCATTTTTCATTGGAGCAAACTGTAGAAAGGAATAGGGTATTCTGTTTATGTTTTAACTAGGTTAGTTCCAAAGGTTCCTAATGCAATCACAGTCAGTCCCTCCGCAGTAAGTGTACTGTCCATACTCACCAGTAGGATAGAGTGTAGTTAGTGTCAGGACTTGTATTCCTTCCAGGGAGCCAAGTGCACTTCATGTACCTTAGGTTGTGCCAAATGCATTGGAGCTCAGTAACAGCAGACTCAGGATCACCTAGAACATCCAGCCAAGAGTTTACGACTGTCCTCTCCTTATAGTGCCAGCTAGCCAATCACTCTGAGGCCTGGGGGTGATGAGGGTGCTTCAGGCTGCTTTTCCAGAAAACTGACCCCTAACCTCTCACTCCCATTTGACCCAGAAGGCACCCAGGAGGGAGAAAACCCAAATCTAATTTGCTCACAACTTTCTCTCTCATCTCAGATTAAGAAGACATCTTTACTATCAAGGGACCCTAACTCTTGTACTCCTAACTAGAGACAGAGTTTAAAGGTCAAACAATATTTCAATCATAGGAAATGACTATGAAGTTTCCCAAATGAATGTGAAAACATAAACAACCATTAGATCTACTTGTCGTTACAAAAAAATACGTTTACTGAGTTATAATTTACCTTCCTGTCATTTGAGCAATACTGACACATCTTGTTTTAAAAATTAAAAAAACATTCCTCTTGAAGCAATTTAGGGAAAGGTAAGCAAAATATAACTCTTAGTCACTGCCTATTGTGTGTTATGGTCTTAGGAGCCAGAAAATCTTATTGATCTGAAATCTCTATGCTTAGAAAGCCTTTTAAGTTAAGATATAACATCTCTAGAACACTGCCTTTGTTTAAAATTCACACCTGCTATCTCTCGTGATCCTTAAAAGGCTATTTTTTGTCATAATACAATTTTTGGCATCACCAATCACTTTTTGGTCATAATACAGTTTAGGCTTTATTCAGATTATTAAACTCCTCGGGAAATGAGAATAGGGGAGGTTAAGTTGTTATAAACCATGATCCCAGCCTCTTACCCATACTGAATAATATGGCTGTTATTTTTTTAAGGCACTGGACCTAGGATCTGAAGATCTACAGCAACTCACTCAGTTTCCTTCTTCCTCATAAAATGAATCAGGATAATAATACACACCTTTGTCATTTCACAGAATAAGCTTAAGAAGCTCGATTCAGGGGAAAGGCGTGTGCGTGTGTGCGTTGAGGGTGTGCCATTGTATATTACTTTCCAAATTATTCAGTACTCTATAACTACCATTATTCATTCAAGTTGTCTGTGAGCATCTCACAGTTATCAGTGTGTTGTCAGCATCTAGTACAAGTGCCTGACACTTATTAGACTTAAGTGTTTGAAAATGGAAAGAATTAATGAACACTGAACATAAGCAGGTAGATAATTTGGATGTATTCTCTAAATGCCAAGAGATAGTGCTTTCAGTTGTTACCTTCAGGGGGAGAGATGCACTTTTCCACCAAAATGCTGGGCTTTTCACTTTCATTGGTGCTGCACTGGGACCCCACCTGCAGACAGATCCTCTCATTCAGGGGCACTTCTTTTGAACGATGAGTTTCTGGAGCAATTTTCTAAGGTAAAGAAATTTGGTATTGCTGTAGCCAATGCACAGAAATACATTTATGTAATAAAACATTTGCATGCTGAAATGTGTAAAGAAAATGAAAAGTTAGCAAATGGTATGCAGTTCAGTGATTCTCAACTGGGGGTGATTCTGTTCTCCCACCCCTTGATGACATTTATTGATGTCTAGAAACATGTTTAGTTGCCATAACCGGCAGGGGGCAGGGGGCAGAGTGAACTGCTACTGGCATCTAGTGGGCAGAAGCCAAGGATGCTGCTAAACCCTCTTCAAGGCATAGGACAGCCTTCCCTCCCCTCACAACAAAGAATTATCCTGCATGAAATGGCAGTAGTGCCACCATTGAGAAACCCTGGTAGAAATAAAAGACAGTTCCTCACATTTTCATGTATTAACATCATGACATTTTCTATAAACCTACCATGCTAACATGTCAACTGTCTAAGAGCAATCTCAAAGGAAACACAGTGAGATTATCAAAATTCAATTCCAAGTAGATGCAGTGTAACATCAAGACTAAGGTCAAATGAACTGGTCTAAGAATCTGGCAACTCTGGACACCTCTGAGGAGAGGAAGTAAATAAGGGGAACCTGAGGGCTGAGGAACGACTTTTCACCAAACATCTTTCTGCACTGACCATTTTGACGATCTCACATAAACATAGGAATGATAAGGGCTGATGTTATATGCACTGAGTGCAGCACACTCTTATTCTGAAAGGTAAGCTTTGTGGAACCACAGAAAGCCAACTTATAGACAGCCTACAGATAAAAATCACAAATCTTGTTATGATTTAGAATAATGAGATTAAAGGACTCTTCAGGAAATTCACATTTTCCAAGGTGACAGAGTTGGAATTATTAAGAACAGAGCTGCTTTTAATCAGAGTTCCAAGGCACTTCCTGTTTTGTAATAGTTTCTGACTCAAGTTGGAGACAGCATTTCCTTTTATATACGTGCTGAGAACCATGAAGGAGAAATTTTGTCAGAGTTACCTCTATCTACCACTCTAAAGGGGCTACTCTGCCATTTCACACGCCTGCCAGCAGCTGAGCACGAAGGCGACTGTGAGAGACTCTCAAAATGAGGACCCAAGGATGTCCTCTGAGAGGTAGCCAGCCAATCATCAATCAACAAACCATAGCAAAGGCACAGGGAAAAAAACAAAGACTTTATGAGACACTGAATAGCTCTAAGGACTAGCCAAGACAGCACTCTAAAAGAGGAGTTTGTTGGTCAGCCCTGGAAGAAAAGAAAAAAAAATGTCTGCAAACAAAATTGTGATGGGGAGAAAAGGTGATTCGGTCCATGAACACTGAGTAGGTTTGTCCCAGCAGTAAAGCCATGCCTACCCTCAGTGGTGCCTCCAGCTATTCTGAGCCAAGGACATTTTCACAACAAATTCCTGACTCCTTGCCAAGGAACCTACTTATCATTTGGCTTTCCATATAGTTGCTGCCTACAGGGATGGAACATACTAGCTGTGCCAACAAAAGCCTCTCGAGACTGTTTTACCATTATTGTTCTCATGGTGAAGTAAGGAACTGGTCCTGGATTGGTAAATGCATGCTGAGGAAATGAGGTTTCTCAAAAGACTCTTGAGAATGTTTTGGCATTATTGTTCCCATGATGAAGTAAGGAACTGACCCTGGATTGATGAATGTGTGCTGAGGAAGTGAGGTTTCTCAACCTGTGAAGCTGATGACCAGTCTCAGGATTTTTGGTGATGATGGCAGGGAAGCTCTGAATGCACATTTCACCAACCACACTATTTTACTGAGCAAAAAATATACCCCTGAAGGAGCCGCCCTGACCAAGAATCCTTGATAATTCTTTGAGTTTGCCCTTTGAGGACACCCAGGGGAAAATGTATGGTCAAATGCCATCAGTGAGAATCATCAATGAAAAATCTCAGTTCTCTTATTATACTAGATATTGTTCCAGTGAGTGGGCTGGGGAGTTTTATTACACAAATATTTTTAATAAATAGAATTTCTTAAATTAAAAACATACTTTAGTACCTAAATCTGAATCTTTTGTTTTGGGCATATGAATAATAAAATAACTTAGAAAAGACATGGTAGGGGAAAAGATAAAATACTTAAAAAAATATTCTCTTCTGAAGCTCAAGGCAAATAATATTAAACTGGCATGAATAAAGTAGGAATCCCAGTTGTCAATGACTGCCAAGTCAAGTGTGCCTCTCTCTATCAGACCAGGAACCAAATCCCTCCCAGCAGATCTTGATGAAGTATGTCTGATGGCTCCCACGTGACTTTTGGCTTTGGTGACTCATTCTACTGGTAGCTGTTGTATGACATTATGCTCCACCCCTCAGAGAGTCTGGGCTTCTTTGAAAATTTATCAGAAATCAAGGCCAGAGTCCTGAGCCTATCCCTCCCCCTCAAGACCAATGTTCATTTGGCTAGGTTGCAGCTTTCCCAATTCCTAATCCTTTCTCAGAAGGAAAGGGGGGTCAGCTTGACCTTTAGCCTCTTTGGATTCCTAGACAGAACAACAGCCTTTTAATTTATTCACCGAGTGAGATTCACCTGTCTCTTGGTGATGAAAGAAATCTAAAATCTGAGGCCAGATCCTTCTAATTGCCAGATTAGATATCACTAAAACACTGGTGGAGGGCAGCCACTTGAACTAGTCTTCTATTTTTTTTTAAAAAATTATCTACAATTCTCTATGTCTCATCTTAATGTTTCTCCAATCTGAAGACTGAAAATGACCTCAATGAAAAAAAAAAAAAAAGAAAGAAAGAAAATGACCTCAATGATTTACCTCATTTAGCAATCTGGGACCATTAGATGGTCACAAAAACACCATAACACATACATGCTATTATAATGCCACTGCATCAATATGCTTCAAAGCATATATACACCCCATGGGCCTTCCCTGGTGTCTAAGTGGAAAAGAATCCACCTGCGAAGCAGCAGATGTGGGTTCAGTCCCTGAGTCAGGAAGATGCCCTGGAGAAGAAAATGGCAATCCACACCAGTATCCTTGCCTGAGAAATCCCATGGAGAGAGGAGCCTGGCAGGCTACAGTCCATGGGGTTGCAAGAGTCAGACACGACTTAGTGACTAAACAATAACAATATATACATCCCAGTGTAGTCTCCCAACCTTAATGCTATATTCAAAGTACAGAGAGAGGGGAAGAAAATCTCTCCTGCCATTGATTCTCAGACTCAGGATTGTAAACTTCAAAAGGACCAGACAGGAAATCCCCCATCACTGATTGGAAGTGATAATCTGTGTTTATCACAATCCTGACATTGGTAGCCTTCAATGCTGCAAATGCCTGCAATAAATAAGTAGGCCTTAGGCAGAGGCCACCCTTTACAGGTTTCTTTGGGAGCAAAAGGGAGGGACCAAGATTAAACAATAATACTGGTTGAACCATACATATGACCTATAAAAGAAACAATTTTACATGATTCCATCTAACAGTAATCATAATAAAAGCTAACAATTACTGAACACTAACACTGTACCAGGTATATCACAAACCTTATCTCCTTTCATAAATGTACACCATTCATATGAAGTAAGTATTTTTACTAGACTTCCCCCACCCCCCAACATTTTACAAACAAGAAAATGGAGGCTCAGGCTCAGAGAAGTTAAATGACTTGCCTGTCTAAGGCCACAAGACTTGAAAGGGGAAGAGACAAAATGTCCAACCCAATTCTGATTCCACTGCCTCCTAAAGTTACTTTTATATCTAAGTTTCTGTAACGATACTGAGGAGTCAGCCCCATTTCTAGGCTGGCATATCAGCATATTTAGCTGACTGATCCTTGAGCATGGCTGACAGGCTAATGAACAAGGCCCTGTTAGAAAGATGGTGATCTCTCCTGGGGGGTTTCAGTTAGATTATTTAGGTGACACACTAAAAAGGGTCTTTCCTGTAATTTCTCAAGGCTGAACTACCAGAAGCTGTCACTAAGACTCCAACTGTCTAAGGCCCATCCTTGGGAACAAGAGGAAGCCGACAGTGTGAAAAGGGGAACTGGTCTACCAGAGTTTCACTGGCTTCCGCATTTGGAGGACCTCTCTTAAAAGGCAAATACTCAGAACTGATCAGTCTCTTATCAATCGACATCTAAACTACAATTAACACCTCTGTGGGAAGGCAGATTAGCAAGTTCCCCTCCGGAGGGAGAGCCCATTTCATCCTCACTTCATTAAGCTTTCCCATTCATTAGTTTTGGTGTCCTAGCAAGCCAGAGAAGTGTAAAGCCACAGTTTACACACAAGGAAATGAAGGCTCAGAGAGGTTAAGGACTTTACCCCAGGCCACTGAGCTAGCTGCATGGTGCACTAACTAGTTCTCCAGACTCTTCCTGCCACCAAACTGCCTGGACATGATGATTCCACAGTTCACTGAGCCAAAGTACTGTCAATAATAACAACTTCTCATTGGCCTCCTCAAAATCCTGGGCAAATTCAACCCCAAACATCCTCCATCTTCCCCACCCACACACTGAAAGAAGATAGAGTCACCCCTCTTACATGGGAGGGGCATTGGTTCCAGGGCCTCCTGTGGACACCAAAATGTGTGGATGTTCAAGTCCTTTATTTAAAATGGCCTAGTGTTTGCATATGACCTCTGCCCATCCTCTCCTATACTTAAATAATCTCTGGATGACTTATAATACCTAGTACAATGTAAATGATATGGAAATAGTTGCCAGTTTGAAAAATTCAAGTTTTGCTTTCTGGAACTTTCTGGGATTTTTTTTTCCTGAATATTTTCCACCTGCAGTTGGTTGAGTCTGCAAATGCAGAAATCAAGAAGTGTATACAGGTATAAAACAGTTCTGAACAGAAAATATGATGCTTTGAGGAACCTGTCAACTATAAGGGGCTACAAACCAATAAGGCTCTTAAGAGAAATCTCCATTAAATATGATTATCAAAAAGAATCCGAAATCTTGTTAACAAAAATTCACTGAAATCGGTTGCACATCCGACTGGGAAAAGCTGAAAGTTTCTCTCATTTTTCCTCAAACATCAGGGAATCTTCTAGTCAATCCCACCTTTCACAGACATCTTATTTTTTTCACTTTCCATATGGCCATTTTCTTTGGCATCACATAGATCTTGCATATCTACCTGTGCATGTGATTAATGAGATGGTAAATGAGAAAATTCCCTGAGAAACTGAGAGTCTTATATAAATACAATGCTTCAGGCAGCAACACAGAAACCAATTTTAACATAATTAATTATTCATGGAGTGCCTATAGGAACCAATTTTAACATAATTAATTATTTATGGAGTGCCTACTAGACAATGATACCTAATATTTCCTAAGACAGTAATAACCTCAATTGTATTTGATTAGCAAATATTTTCTGATGTTCACAGTTTTGGACATAGTTGTTTCCATAATTTTCCCAGTTAAAAAATTTGGACACAACTTAAAGTAAAAACCCCACTTTGAAGTTAGAATGTGGCTCATTCTTAGCTCCAACTCACAGTTGTTCACTTTACCTTATCAGTGTGATCTGTTCCAGAAAACTTACCTTATCCTGGTTGTTGCCAAAATGACTGAAATACTTTAGACTACAATTCGGACTGGCTCCCTCAGGAGGATTCCATGTCCATATGATGGTGCAGAGGTTTTCAACAGAAACACTCAAATTTGTCACAGGTGGCTGAGATTCTGTTCAAATCAAGCACAGGAAACACATTTATCAACAGCAGCCAGTGTTTTCAATGGTTCATTTCATTTTTCCTCCAAGTCCCAGAGGCCAGGAAACATAAAACTGAGTTAATGAGAGCTAACATTTACTGACCCAGGTAGTATCCTAAGTACTCTCCACAAATGAATCTGCTCAGTCCTCACAACCTTAGGAGACAGGGACTATCAGGTTGTAAAGATGAGGCGACCGAGACAAGGGCCTTGAGTCACTTGCCCCATATCCCATGGCTGGTAAATGACAGAGCTGAGATGCAAACCCAGGAAGTGTGGCTCCCATGCCGCATCACCTGCCATAGGGTAAACTCAGAGGACAGTATATTCTTAAACGTCCAACTTTTCCTCCTGTGGGTATTTGGGGTCCCCTACACTTCCTCACCAAAGGGCACTCGATATAGACACTTCCCTCTCAGCAGTTCTGTGAATGTGTTGAAGCGGCTCATCTTTAACTGGGCTTGCTAACGTGACCTGGTAATTATTTTTTAATGACTATTCCAAAGAAGTACTGAGAGAGAGATTTAACAGCCCTGGTTGCTCCCCTGAGGTCTGACACTAAACAGCTGGAACTGTAGCTTTGGCGAATCTGAAGAGGGAAGAGAAGAGGAGAAACAGTGAACCAATGTCTTGAAAAATGTGTTTCATTTGGAGAAAACCCACCACTGTTTCCACCAAGTATTTATTGACTCTATTATTTTGGACTCAGCTCTAAGACCAGGGAAAGGAGTTTTCATGCTTCTGCCAAATGCAGGGAAGGAAACAGAGAGGGAAAGGAAATATCATTTCAAACTTTCCTGAGAACTTCCAGGACTACCAAAATCACCCCCCAGAGACTGGATAAGGGCTTCTCTGTACTATCTTTGCAACTTTTCTATAAGTTGAAAATTATTCCAAAACTCAATTATTTAAACTAATGGAAATTTAATCATTATTAATTACTTAAGAACTACAGCTATATTAACTTATAAATGGGTAGTTATATTTTATACTCTATGCCAACACTTTGGAGTACTATGGGCCTCTTACATGCTATGCAATATTTACAGCATTACCTTCCTTTTTAACTGAACAAAAAAATGCCATCTGTCCCAAAACATCAACCCAACAGGCACTATGTAGTTGTGATTCCCCCCAAAATCAGTTTTCTACACAGCAGCCTGCAGCGGCCCTGAATTCTCAATATTCGGCCCACCATTCCTGACTCAACTACCATTAGCATTTCTGAAAGGTAGACCAAAGGCCCAGCTGTGGGGAGGAGCAGCCCATAGCAGGCCAAGTCCTTGTAGAAGCAGGGAGTTCCTATTGCACTGCATTTAAACCCAGCTGGTGCCAGGGGGCACCAATGGCTCAGGCGACAATGATTTTAAGGTAAGATTTTAAGTGATTAAAAGTTAGGATTTAAGTTAGGACTTAATATACAGTTATTCCATTTTGGCCTTTCTGGCATCACATCAATGATATTTCTGAAGACAAATTGTTTATCAGGTATACAGCCTTTAATGAAAACTTTGTTCCTACTGGAGACCACACTCTACTTTAGGATTATCTCCCTTACTGTGCAATTTCCAGAAACGCACTGCACCAAAAGTCCAGGAGAGCTGGTTTAGCCCTTCCTGACATATTTATTGCCTTCTCACCCACCTCCCACTCCCACACAGAAATTAAAGCCCTCACAATAAAAATATTACCTATTTATGGTTCGCTTTAAATCATACCCCAATTTTCAAGGTAGTTTAAGACTTTTTAAAATCTATCTTTTAACCTTGGTGTTTGAATAGAACATTAGCCTCCCCTATTTCCCATCTCTCAAATGGATTTCTTTTTTGCCCATTTGTTCTGAAGTAGATCCCTGGCTCAGGAATTTCCCCTGGGGAAGGGAATGACAACTGACTCCAGTATTCTTGTCTGAAGAATTCCATGGACAGAGGAGCTCGGCGGGCTACAGTCCATGGGGTCGCAAAGAGTAGGACATGGCTGAGCGATTAACACACAGACACACACACACATCCTTTAGTCAGATCTTCTAACTCGTTTGCATTTTAGGGTATTTGTGGCTCTCTGCCATCCTTTTTTTCCCTAATAATTCCTTCCATTTCTCTTGAGATTCTTCTACTTCCTATACGTTAAAACACACACTCACAGAAAGTTTAAATACAATCTGCAAATGTTTAAACATATCTGAATACATGTATGTGGGTATAATACATCCAGACCAATTCATAAACAAGTGGAGACTGTGCTTCTTGTAAAGCTCTCTAACAGCTCTTCATCTGTAAGACATTTCATTTCAGCATAGTATAGTGATTAAGAGCACAGACTATGGAGCCAGGCTGCCTGAACTCAGATGCCAGCTCTGTTACTTACTAGCCAGCAAGTTACTTAACCTCTCTGCCTCTCTCTGCATCTATAACATGAAGATGATAATTATAATCAAAGAAAATGGTTATTGTGAGGATTAAATGAGTTACTACAGATGAAAAGCCCCAAACAGTGCCTGGCACAGAACAAGGGCTATGTAAATACGTGCTATGTGTTTTCTTTTTGAAGAGACCAACAGTTCTGAACGGTTGCTTTGGTTTTCTATGGAATTGATATCTGCCCATGGCCTTAGAGACAGAACAAGCTTATCTGCCTGATAAACTTTTCTTAGGCACCTAATTCCAACCATTTCTTAAGGGTTGATCACTGACCGGAAAGGGGAGTGGGAAGGCCAGGGGGACTCAAGTTAACTACCCTTGATTAAACTTCAAACCTCAAGTGAGTCTGTATGGTCATTTACTGCAAGATCCCATTCTAATTCCGAATGAATACGTTCAATGCTGTCTCTAATAATAAGGCTTAACTCAAAGCTTGTGCTCCCTCTCGTTCAGTCACAGGAGCTGGCAGAAGCATGCATATGTCGGGAAAAGTCAAGGAAATCACAAGTCATACGTGAGTCATCCATCTCCTTCCTTTACATCTTAATCATCAACCTCTTTCAGTGCTTTCCTTGCAACACCTCTCTTAATTATCCTGATCATATTCAGGTGCTCTGCTGGGTCTCGTGAGGCAGGCAAACATACAGCAGTAAGGCCCGGGCCTGGACAGAAGATGTACATGACCCATCTTTTTCTAGGGGCCACCTCCAATCCTAGATTCCTGCAGAGCTTTGCACTCTGGTGACCCCCCCAGCCCCACACTCAGTCAAGTCTCCCTGTTGACCTCTCTTTCAGTGTCATTCCCCTCCCTCTGCACCCCAACTCAGCTTCAAGGGCAAATGAAGCCTTTCTGCCTTGACTGGTTTGGCCAATGCACCCTCCTGCCAAGCTGGACTCCTCATTGAGCTCACAGGGGCACCACCGCCATTACTTCTGGGCCTCTGCTCTTGCTCTCCTCCTGAACTGGGAATAACTTCTCCTCCACCAACTCAAATGTCACCCACCCTAAAAGTCTAGCTCAAATTTTATTTCTTCCTCAGAATTCCCAGCCCTCAGCTTCCCCTCTTCTGAATGCCTGTGGTACTTATTGTTTGGACTACACAGTCTGGCAGTCATTAAGCAAGTCCCCAATACATGATCATTCGCTTTTTACCAACGGCCTGTACATACTTGCAAGAATGCCAACCAGTCCTGCCCTGCTGCTCCGAGAGAGGCCCAGCTCCCATCCCAGCCAAGGACTCCCCTCATTTCTGCAGAGAGAGGCACTGAATGCAGTGGTTAGGGGCATGGTCTCTGCTGGGGTCAGAAGCCTAGCTCCCTCCTACAGTCTACCACCTAGGAGACTCTGAGCAAGCCTCTGGGCCTTGCTGTGCCTCAGTTTCCTCCTATACAAAACAAGAATGGTAACAGCACCAACAGGAGAGGTTCTGTGGAAAGATAAAATAGGTCAAGTGGAAAACTTGAACACTGCCTGGCATAGAGTAAACACTATATAAATGCTAGTTGTTATTAAGAATGCCAAAATGTGGGCTTACCAATCTAAACAGACTAAAACTAAGCTGGTAACCTAATCATTTTTATAAACACTCAAAAGATTAGAGCTGAAGGAGCCCTTAAAACTTACAGAGTTCAATCTCCTTTCACAGAGAACACTGTTGCACAAGGGAGGGAAATGACCAGTCCTGAAGTCCCACAGCTAGGAAAGGTCAGACCATTATAATAGTCAAGTCCCCTGTTTTGTTTTGCTTTTTTTCCCCAAACCACCATATCTTAATGCAATTGTATCAATATTTCCAATGGGAAAAAGTTTCTGTATTTCTAAGTAACTAAGTCGCCAATGAACCTCTGTGACAAAACTGATTAAGTTGGGGATTGCCAGTATTAGCTAGAGTCAGCTGTTTGTTGTTCCAGGTGTGAGGTGTGTGGGAGAGGGAGTCTGAAGGAGGGAGGGGACTGGAGTAGCACTGTGAAAATCAGGAGACTAAGGAGATGGGTGGCTTCCCTGCTGCCTCAGCAGTAAAGAACCCGCCTGCAATACAATGCAATGCAGGAGATGCGGGTTTGATCCCTGGGTTGGGAAGATCCCCCGGAGAAGGCTATGGCAACCCACCCCAATATTCTTGCCTGGGAAATCCCATGGACAGAGGGGCCTAGAGAGCTACAGTCCATGGGGTCGCAAAAGAGTTGGACGTGACCAAGTAGCTAAATGACAACAACCAAGGGGATGGGTGACCCTCCTCCCTTCTCTGGACTGTAGCTGCCCCATGATTATGGAAATCAGATTCCAACCCCCCCCCAAGTGAAGTAGGAGCATGGGGGGCACAACGATTACACAATATACTCTAAGGCTCTAAGCCAATGCACAAAACCTGGCTCAGTACTAAAGAAGGCAGGCACTTGAATGAATGACTGACAAACTACAAACTTCCCTCAAGTCTCTACTCAAATGCCGCCTTTTCAGTGGCAGTCTACGTAGTCCACCCTATTTACGATGGCAAACCCCTGGACTGCTTTGTTTTTCTCCATAGTACTTATTGCCCTCTAATATACTTTATATTTTACTTTTCCCCCCTTATTCCGACTCTACCAATAGCATACCAGCTCCAAAGGGCAAGGACTCGGTCTGTTTTGCTCACCACTGTATTCTCTGCCCCTAGAACACTGCCTGGCACAGGGCACACAGAGTCTGCATACGTTTTGTTGACTGAATCAATAGAGGGCATCCAAGTTTCCTAGTCAACATTTCAACTCGGATTTCAAAGCCCAAAGCACCGGTTGAAAAAGCAATAAACAAACTGTGGGTGTTCGTGTCAACGTGACAATAAAACCTATCAACTCTGGAGCTGCTATCGTCACCAAAAACACGTCCAGAAGGCCGCTCAGGCCAAAATCTGTCCCTCAGGAATTCATTAGTGCCCCCCCCCCCAAGTTTTCACAGTAACTCTGGTTGATTAATTTAAATGGCCGCACCAGGTGAGGAGTATATGAGAACTCGCATCTGTGCAACTTTTCTCTAAATCGAAAATTATTCCAAAATATAAAGGTAGTTAAAGAAAAAGGCATCCACGCGGATGGTGCTCTGGATTTCCCATGGATTTCTTGTACGACAGAGGAGACACGTCCTTTGCCTACAGGGACTAGGCGCTTCAGAGGTTCCCTTCGACTGCCACCTCGCTGGACCCGCCGCGCAAGGAGCCTCGGAGCGTCACCCGCTCTCCCGGACCTTGGTCGCCGTCCCCGCGGGCTCCCGGCCCCTCATCCCCTCTCCGGGCCACGGGCGACACTCCCGCCGCCGACCCCGCTAACTCCTTTCGGGCCCCAGGCCTTGGCGCCAGGCTCCTCGGCGCTGCCCGACGGCCAAGGGAAGTGTGGCGACAAGCCGTCGTCCTCCCGCCCCGCCGCCCCCGCCGCCCGGGATCCGGGAAAGCCCGGTAGCCCCGGGTCCCCCAAGCTCGAGCGGGGCGCGGGAGGCGCCTACTGCCGCGGCCGCGGGTTGTCCCGAAGAGGGCCCTCGACCCCGACTCCCGCCGCGGCCCTCGGCCCCAGGCGCCCCGGCGGGCCTCTCGGCCGCGATTCCCGCTGCCCCGGCCGGGGGACCGTACTCACCCGCGGGCGCAGCCACGCCGCCACGGCCGGCGTAGAGCAGCAGCGCCCACAGCCCGCAGAGCCGCGCCGGCCGCTCCATGCAGCCCCTCGCTCAGAGCCCGGCCGGGCTGCAGCCTCCGCAGTCTCCGCCTCTTTCGCTCCCTCTCCCACTTCCCGGCTCCGCCGCCCTGGAGGCTGGGGTGGGGGGGGCCGGCGCAGACGGGAAGGGCCGCCCCGCCCACCGGCCGCAGGTAACCCCGGGGCCAGCGCCGCGGAGGGGCGGGGCGCCCGCGGCTCCAGCAGCGGCTTCGGAGGCGCGACACCTGGCCCCGCGGCAGCCGAGCCTCCGTCGCGCCCCGGGAGTTCGATCGCCGGCCAGGCAGAGCGGCCCGGACCTCGTCGCGGCCCGGCCCCGGCGCCGCCGGGCTCGGTGCGAACGGTGGGCAGCCCGGAGGAGCCTCGGACATGCCCAGCCGATCACCCGGGCAGGGCAGGGCGGGCTCCGGGAAGGAGACTTGACCTGGACTTTTGGAGTCTCAGAGTGCAATCGTTGGCCTCTGAGCCCTTGTTTCCTAAACTCTGAGTCCAGGGTTAGAAATCCCAGGCCTGACTTCACACCGTGCGCTTGGAAGACCAAAGAGGGCCCTTGGTGGGAGCGCGTTATGTGAAGGTATATTTGATGGAAGGTATATTTGAATGCTGGTGATACATAATGCTAAGTTGAACATAGAAAGAAAGAAAAAAGCTAAATTTTAAATATGAGAGACAGTGCCATACTGGGCTTCCCAGGTGGCTCAGTTGGTAAGAATCTCTCTGTAATGCAGGAGACCCAGGTTCGATCCCTGGATGGGAAGATCCTCTGGAGGAGGGCATGGCAACCCACTCCAGTATTCTTGCCTAGAGAATTCCATGGACAGAGAAGCCTGGCGGGCTACAATCACGGGGTCGCGAAGAGTCAGACAGGACTGAGCGTTTGAGCACAACAGAGTACCATACTATGTACTTGGATTTTTCAAAACTCACAGCCAACTTTCTACACACTTCTTTTTCATAGATATATATTGGGAGATGGAAGGTGAGCTGGAAAAATATGCACTGAATAGGTTGAAAGTGGGTGATTGTGAGGATTAAGGACGATGAGGATGGAGGAAGAACCCTTTAGTTTTCCTGTGGCTGCTGTAACAAATTATCACAAATTTAGTGGCTTTAAACGACCCAGTTTTATTATATTCATATTAGAATTCTGTAGGTCAGAAGTCTCATTGTACTAAAATCAAGCTGTAGGCAGACCTGTGTTCACTTCTGGAGGTTTTGAGGGTGAATCTATTTCCCTGCCTTTTACAGCTTCTAGAGACTGCCTACATTCCTTGACTGGTTCCTGTACCACTCAGACCTCTGCTTCCCTTGTCACATCTCTTTCTCTGACTCTGACCCTCCTGCCTTCCTTTTTCATTTATAAAAATCCTTGTGATTTGATTGGACCCACCAGATATAGAGAAGCTAGTGGTTGGGATAGGGGAATGGGAGGTATAAACTACTGGGTGTTAGATAGGTAGCAAGGATGTATTCTACAACACGAGGAATATAGCCAGTATAACTGTAAATGGAGTGTAATCTTTTAAAATTTGTGTACAAAACATCTGTAGTGTAAAAGGGAAAAAATAGATAGGACCTACTAGATAATCCATGATCATCTTCCTATCTCAACATCATTGATTTATATTAATAAAAAAGCTACTGTATGGCACAGGAAACTCTACTCAATACTCTGTAGTGACCTATATGGGAATAGAATCTTAAAAAGAGTGGATATATGTATATGTATAACTGACTCACTTTGCTGTAGTGTAGAAACTAAAACAGCATTGTAAATTAACTATATGTCAATAAAAATTAATTTTTGAAAATCATTGATTTAATCACACTTGCAAAGTCACTTTTGCCATATAAGGTAACAAACATATGCACAGTTGTCTGGGATAAGGTCATGGACACCATTGAGAGGGGATTATTTTGTCATTATGTGCTGTGTGCTTAGTTGTGTTCAACTCTCTGACCTCATGGACTGTAGCCAGCCAGGCTCCTCTGTCTATGGAATTTTACAGGCAAGAATACTGGAGTGGGTTGCCATTTTCTTCTCCAGGGGATCTTCCTGACCCAGGGATTGAACCCACATCTCCTGCATTGGCAGACAGATTGTTTGTCACTGAGCCACCTGGGAAGCTCCCCCCACCCTGCCAAAAAAAAAAAGAAAAAGAGTCTTGTCTGGATGGATGATGAGACCCACTAAATGGGATGTATTTTGGTTGAATTAAGCCAATTTACACACCTAAAGTCTATTGCAAAAAGTATAGCAATAAAAATACTGATAGTATACCTAGAGTCTACACAGGGGCTTCCCAAGTGGCACTAGTGGTAAAGAACCTGCCTGCCAATGCAGGAGACATGAGACAAGGGTTTGATCCCTGGGTCGGGAAGATCCCCTGGAGGAGGGCATGGCAACCCACTCCAGTATTCTTGCCTGGAGAATCCCATGGACAGAGGAGACTGGCAGGCTTCAGTCTATGGGGTTGCAAAGAGTAAGACAGGACTGAAGTGACTTAGCGCACATGAAGAGTCTACTCAAAGGGCATGGGAATGTTTAACCTATCCAAAACAATGGCCTCACTCTTGGTATTAAGACCCTCAAGTTCAGTAAACTGAGGTAGACAGTCATTAAAAGCAGGCCCTGCCAACAAAAAGTTGCAGCCATTGTGAGGGGAGATCATAAAGGCAAGAACAGGGAACTGTGGGACACAAAGAAGGGACAACTTATGCGAGAACAGAGGCAGGAGAGGCTTCCAGAAGGCAGGCCTGCCTGCTCTGAATCTTGAGATATTGAGTCTTGTGGTTCAGTTTTCAGAATAAATTCTTGACAGTATATTTTTGTTGTTGTTGTTTAGTAGCTAAGTTGTGTCTGACTCTTGTGACCCCACAGACTGTAACCTGCCAGGCTCCTCTGTCCATAGCATTTCCCAGGCAAGAATACTGGAGTGGGTTGCCATGCCCTTCTCCAGGGGATCTTCCCGACCCAGGGATTGAACCCGTGTCTCCTGCATTGACAGGTGGTTTATTTTTTTTTTTACCACTGAGCTACCTGGGAAGCCCTTGCATGTGTACATTACTGTACAAAATAATGTTTATGAAAACACTATGTAAACGATCAAAACCAGCAGAACTGAGACATTACTATTATTTCTAAATCCCCCCACAAATATGCCAGTCACCCTCTAACGTAAGAACGCCCTCCCCCATCACCACACAGATACACTTGTTGACTTTTGCTATAAACATTATACATTTATGACATAACATAAATAAGTTTATAATAATGTTTCCAAAATGATTATATTATCTGCCTTTAAAGAAGTCTCCAGTTGGAACAGGAGTCCCTGGGGACTGGCTGAGTGCCACCATGGGCACTGTCTCGCATAGACTGAGCGAGTACTTAATGAAATGAACAGTAATGGCAGCAAATGATTGGAAAATAAGATCATGACTTGTCATTAGCCTCCAGAAAAGGCCCTGAAAATGTGAGCACTGTGAGAAAAAAAAAAAAAAAAAACCCATGCAGTGGCACGGCCAAGGTAGTCCTGGCTTGCTGTCCTGAGTAAGAGTCTTATATATAAGTCAGTTTCATTTCCTTTAGATCCTAAACATCAAGCAACATTTGAAAAAAGAATTTTTTGGTAGGGCTAGGCAAGGGTTAGGAAGGCTGTTTCTTCAGCATCAAACTCTTATTTGTAATCTCTGTGTACAGTTATTCAAAGACCATATTGGATTGAGTTAGGCCACTGCCCAGGTCTGCAAGAAGATGAAGACAAAAGGAAGACTTTCCAGGGACTGCAATAAACACAGAGTTCTCATTTTGGTTTTGTGTAATCAAAGTCCTGATGAGTCAACATCAAGTTGAGCTTTAACCTTTAATCCATTGAGCCTTAATGACTTGGGTGTGAGACTCCCAATCACAGCTCTTTTTGCTTTGACTGGGTGGGGCTGGAGTTCTGGGCTGACTGGTGCATCCAGTTGGCTTTCTTGATCTTTACCCTTCTCCCTAGGGCTTTCTTCTTTTCTGTAAGTGGAGTTAGAGAAGGACTTGTTCAGTCACTAACTCATGCCCAACTCTTTGTGACCCCTTGTACTGTAACCCTCCAGGCTCCTCTGTCTATGGGATTTCCCGGGCAAGAATACTGGAGTGGGCTGCCATCTCCCTCTTCATGGGATCTTCCCAACCCAGGGATCAAACCTGCATCCCCTGCATTGGCAGGTGGATTCTTTACTGCTATGACCAGGGAAGCCCTAGAAAAGGGCGCAAGAAAATGTCTGGGAGGAGAGAATGATATCCTTCTTTCCACCATCAAATCTCCTTCCAGCCAGTTAAATGCCACCTCCAAAGTTCATAAAGGACAAGACCCCAGCACAGACCAAGGGCTTAACCAAGATTTCTGGCTCCTTGGGCAAAGATCTCACAAAAGGTCTTCTACATTTTATTAAGCAAAACCAGCACAGACCCTCATCACCACTGTGATGTGAAGCAAAAAGGGAAATAGCCCACAGGGAACTTCCCTCCTGTCACTAGAGCAGTGGTTCCCAAACAGGGGCAATTTTGCCTCTGCAGGGGACGTTTGGCAGCATGGTCTAGAGATATTTTGGGAGGACATGACTTGAAGTGTGGGGGTGTGTACTACCAGCATCTAGTGGGCATAGGACCATCACCCACAGTAGACTTTCCCAGTGCAAAAAGACAATAGTTGAGAAATTCTGAGCTAGGATACTCTGTTACCTTTTGAACTTTATCCTCAGCCAGCTACCATCCCTCTGCCCACTAAAAATCAGTGAGACATGAATGCTAAAACTTATCCTTGACACCTCACTTCCCTGGATCCAGTGTATATAGTTTGCCCATTCCACCGATTAGCCATGCAGTCACTTAAATGCAATCAATCTGAAAGGAAATCAGTCCTGAATATTCACTGGAAGGACTGATGCTGAAGCTGAAGCTCCAATACTTTGGCCACCTGGCGCGAAGAGCTGACTCAATGGAAAAGACCCTGATGCTGGGAAAGATTGAAGGCAGGAGGAGACAGGGACGACAGAGGATGAGATGGTTGGATGGCATCACTGACTCAATGGACATGAATTTGAGCAAGCTCCAGGAGTTGGTGAAAGACAGGGAAGCCTGGCATGCTGCAGTCCATGGAGTCGCAAAGAGTTGGACACAACTGAGCAACTCAACAAGAACACTTAGATGGGAAACCACCTCTCAGATCTACTCTCCTCCCATCCTCACCTGTGCTGTTCTGTTCAGGTCCTTATTGCCTCACCCTTATAGGTCATGTGTGTGTGTGTGTGTGTGTGTGTGTGTGTGTGCTGTGTGCTAACTCACTTCAGTCGTGTCTGACTCTTTGCAACCCACTGGATTGCAGCCCACCAGGCTCTTCTATCCATGTGGATTCTCCAGGCAGGAATACTGGAGTGGGTTGCCACGCACTCCTCCAGGGGGTCTTCCCAACCGAGGGATCAAACCCTCTTCTCCTGCATCTCTTGCTTTGGCAGGCGGGTTCTTTACCACTAGCACCACTTGGAAAGCCCCTGAGTACCCGTGGCACTTGACAAATTCCTCTACTGTAGCAAACAATACAGAGGATTGTAGGCATGTCCATTTTTCCCACTGGATTCAGGTTTCTGGAAGCCAGAGACTGTTCAGGGTGATTCCAGGATTTCCACCTAGAAGGAGCTTAGGGCCAGCAATCTGATTGGAAGGGACAACAACCAGGGGCTTCTCTGGAAGCCATGTGTATAGCATGCAAGCACAATAATCTTACTTAAGTTCTAAGTTTATTTGTGGTGGCTAGAGGGAAGACACAGTGTGGCACCATGGAGACTATAAAGATGGATGTAACCTGATCAGTCTGGGTTTAATGAACTCATAGGTTCTTTGCTCTTCAGCAAGTACTTTCCATCTAGAAATGTTGCGGGGGTACACTCAAGGCAATGCTGTTGACACAAGAGGCCTGTGATGGGATCCTCTGAATTTAACCTTAGGCAGAGTAGAAAGGTGCTGAGCAGAGTCTTCGTCAATGTCCTGAAATCCATTGATCTCTATGTCTTTACACTTAACAGTAGTGATTAAATTGACTCTTTAAAAAAATTTTTATTGGGTTATAATTTACAGAGTTGTATTAGTTTCAGGTGCATAGCGAAGTGAATCAGTTATACATGTACATATATCTACTCTTTTTAGCTTCTTTTCCCATATAGGCCATTACAGAGTATTGAGTAGAGTTCTGTGTACTGTACAGTAGGTCCTTATTAGTTGTCTATTTTATATGTAGTAGTGTATATTTGTTAATCCCAATATTCAATTTTATCCCCCTCTCCCTTACCTCCCAGTAACCATCTCGGTAACTCTTTTTTTTGTAGATAAGTTCATTTGTAGCCTTTTATTTTTTAGATTCCACATACAAGCAGTATTATACAATATTTTCTTTTCTCTTTATGACTTCCTTCACTCTGTATGACAGTCTTCAGGTCCATCCATGTCTCTGCAAATGGCACAATTTCATTCCTTTTTATGGTTGAGTAATATTCCATTCTATACATGTGCCACGTCTTCTTTATCCATTCCTCTGTTGATGGGCATTTAGGTTGCTTTCATATCTTGGTTATTGTGAGTAGTGCTGCAGTGAACACTGGGATGCATGTATCTTTTTGAATTATGGTTTTCTCTAGATATTTGCCCAGGAGTAGGATTGCTGGATCCTATGATAGTTCTATTTTTAGTTTTTTAGGGGACCTCCACTCTTGAAATCAATGAGGCACTCCTCTCCTCAGAACTCTCCAATGGCCTCCAAGGCCCTACCCCATCCTACCTTGCTAACCTCCTTTCCCACTGCTGTCCCCCAATGTGCCCTCCTCTAGCCCCAGGGACCTCCAGTCCCTTCCTCACACAGGCCTATTGCACTTCTGCCTCAGGGCCTTTGCCCTGCCTATGTCCTCTGCATCTTGCCCCACTCCTTCTCCTCATTAAGATCATTGTTCATTGAGGCCTGTCCTGACCACCTCCTTGAAAATTGAAAACCGCATCAATACTCCTTATCTCCCATCATGGGTCACTGTCTCTCTACAGTCAAAAGTAAGCTTCAGGAGGGCAGGGAATTTGCTCTGATTTGTTCCCAGCTGTATCCACAGCACTCAGAACTACACCTGACACATAGTACATACTCAATAAATATATTTGAATGAACAAATAAATTATACTTTGCTAGGTGCTGCCTGGGATACCAACCAACCAACAAAAGGCAATAGTTCTGGCTGTTGCCTTTGGGAAACTACCCACCTAAGTTATGGAAAGACATAGAAAACAACTAGAAAAAATGAAGCAAATGAACATAAATGGCAAAAATGCTCTTTTGTGTTACAGGTTTCAGAGAAAGGCAAGACAAACCAATATGGGTGGAATTGCTTGTGAGAGCTTCTTGGAATAGATGGGAGTTAAACTAGACCTTAAAGGATGACCAGAACTTAGAGAAAGAAGTGGGGAGGGGGCTGAAGAAGTGGAGGGAGGGAGAGAGCACATGAGTGAACAGCAGTCAGCTTATGGCTGGATCTCAGAATCAATAAGGAGACTTTCAGGAGCGTATGTAGTGACATACATAATACAAGTGGTGTTTAGGAGATCTGGTGGTCTAAGATGAGTCCTCAAGACTTCTTCATTCTTGCCTAGAGGGAAGAAGGTAGTCTATGTTGGTCACAGTGTAACAGGAGAGAAAGGGGCAAGGCACAACTTTTGAAAGAATGACATAGCCCAAGGACACAACATAAACTGATTAGAATCAAATGGGACCAAAAGGCAGACAAGACTAGACCTTAATCCTCAATCAACAAGTGAAATGACGCACCCAGAGTTGCCATGACAGTTTCACAGTACTGTTAAAAAACCAAGGAGTGGGCGGTGGTCCAAATCTAGGAAATCTCCGCCCCTTCCCCAAAATAGTTTGAATAGTCCTCCCACTCTTTAGCATATGAAATTACCCAGCCTATAAAAACTAACAATGCCATATTTCTTTTTTTTAAGTAATTAATTTATTTTAGTTGGAGGCTAATTACTTTACAATATTGTAGTGGTTTTTTGCCATACATTGGCATGAATCAGCCATAGTGTACATGTGTTCCCCATCCTGAACCTCCTCCTACCTCCCTCCCCATCCCATCTGTCAGGATCATCCCAGCGCACTAGCCCTGAGCACCTGCATCTCATGCATCTCATCTCATGCATCTCATGCATCAAACCTGGACTGGTGATCTATTTCACATATGATAATATACATGATTCAATGCTATTCTCTCAAATCATCCCACCCTTGCCTTCTTCCACAGTGTCCAAAAGTCTGTTCTTAACATTTGTTTCTCTTTTGCTGTCTCGCATATAGGGTCGTTGTTACCATCTTTCTAAATTCCATATATATGCATTAATATACTGTATTGGTGTTTTTCTTTCTGACTTACTTCACTCTGTATAATAGGCTCCAGTTTCATCCACCTCATTAGAACTGATTCAAATGCATTCTTTTTAATAGCTGAGTAATATTGCATTGTGTATGTGTACCACAGCTTTCTTACCCATTCGTCTACCTATGGACATCTAGGTTGCTTCCATGTCCTGGCTATTGTAAACAGTGCTGCGATGAACATTGGGGTACACGTGTCTCTTTCAATTCTGGTTTCCTCGGTGTGTATGCCCAGCAGTGGGATTGCTGGGTTGTATGGCAGTTCTATTTCCAGTTTTTTAAGGACTCTCCACACTGTTCTCCCTAGTGACCATGCCACATTTCCTGGTGGCCGCATTCACCCTCTGCAATGGCCCACACTCTGTTTGTGGAGCGTGCTTCTCTCTGAATCTGAATAAATCCTCTTCTGACCTGTCACTTTGTCTCTCACTGAATTCTTTCTGTGATGAGACATCAAGTAGCTGAGTTTCATTAGGTCCTGAAACCAGGTACTGTGGGTTTTGGCTGGGTTTGAGCCCCAGCCACATGGGTTCAAGTCCCAAGCACAGTTTTGGCTGGATTCAAGTCCCAGCCATGTAGGTACAAGTCCCAATCTGAGGTAAAAGGTTTCAAAAGCTTTTCATCCAAAGAGCAAGCTTCTTTTAATTTCATGGCGAGAGTCAACATCTGCAGTCATTTTGAACCACAAAAAATAAAGTTTCTCACTGTTTCCATTGTTTTCTCATCTATATGCAATGAAGTGATGGGACTGGATGCCATGATCTTCGTTTTTTGAATGTTGAGTTTTAATCCAGCTTTTTCACGCTCCTCTTTCACTTTCCTCAAGAGGGTGTTTAGTTCTTCTTCATTTTCTGCCATAAGGGTGGTGTCATCTGCATATCTGAGGTTATTGATATTTCTCCTGGCAATCTTGATTCCAGCTTGTGCTTTATCCAGTCCAGCATTTCTCATGATGTACTCTGCATATAAGTTAAATAAGCAGGGTGGCAATATACAGCCCTGATGTACTATTTTCCCAATTTGGAACCAATCTGTTGTTCCATGTCTGGTTCTAACTGTTGCTTCTTGACCTGAATACAGATTTCTCAGGAAGCATGTCAGATGTTCTGGTATTCCCATCTCTTGAAGAATTTTCCAGTTTGCTGTGATCTATACAAAGACTTTGGCATAATCAATAAAGCAGAAGTAGACGTTCTTCTGGAATTCTCCTGAATTTTCGAAGATCCAATGGATGTTGATAACTTGATCTCTGGTTCCTCTGCCTTTTCTAAATCCAGCTTGAACATCTTGAAGTTCACGGTTCACGTCCTGTGAAAGCCTGGCTTGGAGAATTTTGACCATTACGTTACTAGCGTGTGAGATGAGTGCAATTGTGCAGTACTTTGAATATTCTTTGGCATTGCCTTTCTTTGGGATTGAAATGAAAATGGACATTTTCCAGTCCTGTGGCCACCTCTGAGTTTTCCAAATTTGCTGGCATATTGAGTGTAGAACTTTCACAGCATCATCTTTTAGGATTTGAAATAGCTCAACAGGAATTACATCACCTCCACTAGCTTTGTTCATTGTGATGCTTCCTAAGGCCCACTTGACTTCACATTCCAGGATGTCTGGCTCCAGGTGCGTGATCACACCATCGTGGTTATCTGAGTCATGAAGATCTTTTCTGTATAGTTCTTCTGTGTACTGTTGCCACCTCTTCTCAATATTTTCTGCTTCTGTTAGGTCCATGCCATTTCTGTCCTTTATTTTGCCCATGTTTGAATAAAAGGTTCCCTTAGTATCTCTAATTTTCTTGAAGAGACCTCTAGTCTTTCCCATTCTGTTGTTTTCCTCTATTTCTTTGCATTGATCACTGAAGAAGGCTTTCTTATCTCTCCTTGCTATTCTTTGGAACTCTGCATTCAAATAGGTATATCTTTCCTCTTCTCCTTTGCCTTTAGCTTCTCTTCTTTTCTCAGCTCTTTTTCTCTCAGCTTTTCTCTTCTTTTCTCAGGGATTCTGTGCCTCATTGTTACTCAAGGGCTTCTCCTTTGGGCTCAGGTTGGGGTGCTGTCATTGCGGCCACTAGCCCAGGTCTTAGGCAGGACCCCTGCCACCTTCTCACTGCACTCTCCACCCTGCAGGTAAGCCCTATTCAGGTCCTGCCCCCTTCCCTGACCCAGGCAGGACCAGTCTGTACACACCATCAAGTCTTCAACAACCCCATCTGTGCTGGTACATTAGGACTCAGGACTCTTCACTTTAAAGATGCAAATACATCATTTGCATGTTAGTTTCCTGCAGCTTCTGGCCTTGAAAAGTCTCCATTGTTTGTCTAGAATGTGTAGGGCAGTTGCTATTTACGTCTGAACGCTGAAATCTCCAGTCCCTCCTGCCTCTTCTCCATCCCCTCTATCCAAGGTGTTTCTCTGAGGAGGGGGCTCTTTGCAAAGCTATGACACTGCTCTGGGCATCAGTGTGCTAATTTGCACTTCCAAAGAACAGAAGGAAAAGGCAAAGAGAAAAGGAAGGCTACACCCATTTGAATGCAGAGTTCCAAATAATAGCAAGGAGAGATAAGAAAGCCTTCCTCAGTGATCAATGCAAAGAAATAGAGGAAAACAATAGAATGGGAAAGACTAGAGACCTAGAACCACATCTTGGAATTCGAATTCAAGTGGGCCTTGGGAAGCATCACTACGAACAAAGCTAGTGGAGGTGATGGAATTCCAGTTAAGCTATTTCAAATCCTAAAAAACGAGGCTGTGAAAGTGCTGCACTCAATATGCCAGCAAATTTGGAAAACTCAGAGGTGGCCACAGGACTGGAAAATGTCCGTTTTCATTTCAATCCCAAAGAAAGGCAATGCCAAAGAGTATTCAAAGTACCGCACAATTGCACTCATCTCACACGCTAGTAACGTAGTGGTCAAAAATCTCCAAGCCAGGCTTTCACAGTACGTGAACGGTGAACTTCCAGATGTTCAAGCCGGATTTAGACAAGGCAGAGGAACCAGAGATCAAATTGCAAACATCCCTTGGATCATCAAAAAATGCGAGCGAGTGTCAGAAAAACATCTACTTCTGCTTTATTGGCTATGCCAAAGTCTTGGCTGTGTGAATCACAACAAACTGTGAAAAATTCTTCAAGAGATAGGAATACCAGACCACCTGATCTGCCTCCTGAGAAATCTGTATGCAGGTCAGGAAGCAACAGTTAGAACTGGACATGGAACAACATACTGGCTCCAAATCGGGAAAGGAGCACCTCAAGGCTGTATATTGTCACCCTGCTTATTTAACTTATATGCAGAGTACATCATGAGAAACGCTGGGCTGGATGAAGCACAAGCTGGAATCAAGATTGCTGGGAGAAATATCAGTAACCTCAGATATGCAGATGACACCACCCTTATGTCAGAAAATGAAGAACTAAAGAGCCTCTTGATGAAAGTGAAAGAAGAGAGTGAAAAAGTTGGCTTAAAACTCAACATTAAGAAAACGAAGATCATGGCATCTGGTCCCATCACTTCATGGCAAATAGATGAGGAAACAATGGAAACAGTGACAGACTTTCTTTTCTTGGACTCCAAAATAACTGCAGATGGTGACTGCAGCCATGAAATTAAAAGAAGAAAACCTCCTTGGAAGAAAAGTTATGACCAACCTAGACAGCATATTAAAAAGCAGAGACGTTGCTTTGCCAACAAAGGTTCTTCTAGTCAAAGCTTCGGTTTTTCCAGTAGCCATGTATGGGTGTGAGAACTGGACTATAAAGAAAGCTGAGTGCCAAAGAATTGATGCCTTTGAATTGTGTTGTTGGAGAAGACTCTTGAGAGTCCCTTGGACTGCAAGGAGATCCAACCAGTCCATCCTAAAGGAAATCAGTCCTGAATATTCATTGGAAGGACTGATGTTGCATCTGATACTCCAATGCTTTGGCCACCTGATGCGAAGAACTGACTCTTTTGAAAAGACTCTAATGCTGGGAATGATTGAAGGTGGGAGGAGAAGGGGACAAGAGAAGATGAGATGGTTGGATGGCATCACTGACTCAATGGACATGAGTTTGAGTAGGCTCCAGGAGTTGGTGATGGACAGCAAAGCCTGGCATCCTGCAGTCCACGGGGTCAGAAAGAGTCAGACATGAATGAGCAACTAAACTGAACTGAACTTAGAGATCACTTTGCTTATCAGGCTGTTGGACATTTGCTTCAGCAAGCAAGGAATGAAAGTCTCACTATTCACTTGGAAAACACCAGGCTTGGGGGAGGGCAGGGAAGCAGCAACACCTATCTTGATTTAGTTCCCCAATGAAATGACACCATATCACCCACAGCTCCCTACCTGGATTGCTCTTTCTGACTCTGCTACTTAAAGCAGCATGACTGCAGCTAGACCAAGTTGTGGGTCGCATTCCTAGTGCCGGGCCATGGCCTTGGGCTCTCTGGGCCAGCCTCCCCACTTCTAAGTCACAGAAGCGAAGGCCAACACTTAACTTCTCTGCATCCTCACTTCCCAGGATGGTACCAAGCCTTGCAGATTTGATTAGGTTTGCTTTATGATACAATGCATAGTTGATATTTGTAAATGTTCCATGAGTGTTTGAGGAACAATTCTCCAATTATGGAGCCCAGTGTTCTGTGTGTTTACATTATATCAAGTTTATGGGTGGTGCTGGTCAAATCCATGCCCTTGCTGAGTTTTTTCTTTTCTTATTGAACCCGTCAGTCATTGAGACATGTTAAAATCTCCCACTACGATACTCTGATGGTGGATCTATCAAGCTTTCCTTATAATTCTGTTCATTTTTGCTTTACAAAGATGTATTTTTGAAGCTATTTCATCAGCGGCATGCAAATCTAGAACAGTTATAGCTTCATAGTGAACCATCGAGGGCTTCCCCAATAGCTTAGTGATAAAGAATCTGCCTGCCAATGCAGATTCATGGGTTCAGTCCCTGGGCTGGGAAGATCCCCTGGAGGAGGGCATGGCAACTCACTCCAGTATTCTTGCCTGGAGAATCCCATGGACAGAGGAGCCTGGTGGGCTACAGTCCAAAGGGTCACAAACAACTGGATATGACTGATGGATTAAGCACATAGAGAACCAAGTTATTAATCACAATGAAGTAGGTTTCATTAATCTGTGAATGTTATTGGCCTCAGGTTCTGTTTTGACTAATATTAGTCTAACTTCATAAGCTTTCTTTTGGTTAATAGTGTGTACCTTGTACCTTTCCACACATCCTTACTCACCTGTCTCTGCTACTATGTTTTAGATGTGTTCTTGGAAACAGCATAGAGTGCAAATTTCTTTCTTTTCTATCCTATCGGCAATCATTGTCTTTTAACTGTAGAGTTTAGTTCTAATATGTTTAAACTTATTTCTACCATCTGGTTTTGTGCTTTCCATTTGTGCCATTTTTTTCTGTTTCTTTTTATCACCTCCTCTTTCGATTTCTTTTAAATGTTTATGGCTGGGGGGCTCTTCATTGCAAGAGCATGTTTTATTTTTTGTAAAATATGCATACCACAGTGTTTCTTGTCAGTATTGAATGAGATGAACAAACTCACATGAAATGCTTATCCAGTGCCTAACACAGAGTGAGCACTCCTAAATGGGAACTATTATTAGAAGTTTTAGTACTCTTTCATCTTTAGTGTTCCCTTGTATCTTGCGGTTCTGCTTCTGTTGTTCTCCTTTCTGCTGACAATATCCCATTTGTTTTCAGTCCCTTTTCTTTCATTTCTCCTTTACGGCCATTTGATTTCCTGTTTCTGCTCAGCCCTCCATCCCCAAGGCAGCTCGGTGGTGAAGCCCTTTGGGGAAGAGTCTGTGTGCTGCGGCTCTGTGGCACAGTAGGTGCGGGAGAAGATGGTGGCACCTTGACTGATTCCCATTCCACAAGGTGATGGAGGTCCTCCCCAACACGGGGCTTCATTTGCGTGTCATTCTAGGCTGGCCACAGTGAAACTGAATCAGCTGCGATTATCAGTTTCTGTGAAATGGTTATAAGGCCGCAGAACCCACCAGCTAGGAAACAGTTTAATTCCTTGTGTCTCTTCCTAGAGAGGATGGCTGGATCCTGGCTGTCTGCTCTCAAGAAGTTGTCCCACTGTGAGAGTGTGGGTGTCACCATACTAGGAATTTGTATATGTACTAAGCAGAGCCTGGAAAGAGGAACCATTTGTACTCAAACACATTGTGGTCAGAAGAAAATTTTGTCATCATTGTTGTGACAGAACTGCAGCTAAATTTAGCAAGCTACGTACTTTGTGTGTGTGCATGTGCACATGTGTGATGCCTGGAGAAAATAACACATTATGTTTCCAAAAAACAAAATCTCCCCAGACCAAAAAGAAAGACTTCTTCTTACCTGGTATTTGATTGCCATGACGATTCCTCACCCCACTTACTTCATGTCTTCGGTTTTTCTATGTTCTGTGTAGCATGACATTCTTTCAAAAGAGATTATATCACTAGGGGAACATTGGAACTTGGTGGAGTTTTAGGTGTTTTTCTGTTCTCTGGTGGTTTCTGTGCTTGGATTGAAATAAACTGAGGTGTTGAACATCTGTATTTTGAATGGGCTTCACACAAATATGAGAGTCTAATCTCTTTTTTAAATTAATTTATTTATCTTAATTGAAGGATAATTACAATACTGTACTGTGATGGGTTTTGCCACACATCAACATGAATCGGCCATAGGTATTACATGTCTTCTTCTAATTCTGAACCCCCTTCCCACCTCCCTCCCTACCCTATCCCTCTGGGTTGTCCCAGAGCACCGGCTTTGGGTGTCCTGCTTCATGCATCGAATTTGCACTGGTCATCTATTTTACATATGGTAATGTACATGTTTCAATACTATTCTCTCAAATCATCTCATAATCTCTTGATAGCAATTTTGTATATACTTTTATTCTTCATAGTAAACGTTAAATAGATGCTGTCAGTATTTTTTGAAGTTCGTTCCAAAATTGCAATATCAGCTTACAATGTGAATGAGATTCTATACATCCTTGTTGGCATGTACAATAACAAAAGGCCTCTCTGTCATTCTAGAAGTTCTAAAAATACAAACTATATATAATGTATTATAACTGTCTTCACCAAAGTGAATGCTTCTGCCAGTGTGGAAAATAGGAGCAGTTTAATTTCTTGAAATCCACAGGAAAGATGTGGGGAAGGTGGTGAGACAAACATATGCTGGAGGGGACTCCCCTGGTGGTCCAGTGGTTAAGAATCTTCCTTCCAGTGCAGGGAACATGGTTTCCATCCCTGGTTGGGGAACCAAGATCCTATGTGCCCTTAGGCAACTAAATCTGCATGTTGCAATGAAGACCCAGTGCAGCCAGAAACAATAAAACCCTAAAATATATGCCGGAGACCTGGTGCCGAGTGAAACACACCTAGAAACGTGAGACAGTTTTAAGAAAAAGTAGGAAAAGGAATAGAGGAGAGAGAGGGAGAAAATAGAAGAGAGGGTATTAGAATTATATTTTTGGCTGCATCAAGTTTTAGTTGCAGCACTTGGGATCTTTGACCTTCATTGTGGCATGCAGTTTTTCTTTTTATTTTAGTTGCAGCATGAAGGATCTAGTTCCCTGACCCAGGATCGAACCCAGAGACCCTGTATTGGGAGCATGGAATCTTAACCACTGAACCACCAGGGAAGTCCTGGGTCTTCCAGTTTTAGTAGTCAGGTAAGAACTTGATTTGAAGTGACTCTGAGGGCGTTTTACCTCCCCTAATATGTTCTAGGCCTGTGGCTCTCTAATTTTTTGATCTCAGGACTGCTTTAAACTCTTAAAAATTTTGGGAACCACAGTTCAACTTTGTTTCCCCATCTCCCACAGGTGTTCATCCCAAGGGCACTCCTTCCTTAACAGCCTGCACTCTGAACTACCTCAGAGTTCACTTCCTGGGAAGATTAACCTATGACAAGTGTCCATCCCAGGAACTACCATATTCATGCAATTTACTTTCCTCAGTAAGGGATATGCTTGACTTCAAATAAGTAAATTTAGTAATGTGTGTGGGGATTATTTGTTTTGTATACAGTTTTTTTTCAATCTCGTAAGGTAGTTCTTGGATAATATAGCTTAGGAAAAATATGGCATAATCATTAGGGAAATGCAAATCCTAACCACAATGAGGTACCACTTCCCATTCATCAGGATGACTATTATTTTAAAAAGAAAGGAAAAGAACAGGTTTTGATGAGGATCTAGAGAAATCGGAATGCTGGGTCACTGTTGGTAGGGATATAAAATGATGCAGCTACTGTGGAAAACTGGCTACTGTGAAAAGTCTGGCAGTTCTTCAAAAAGTTAAACAGGGTTGTCACATGATCCACACATTCTACTTCTAGATATATATCTAAAAAATTGAAAGCAGTGACTTTAACAGGCATTTGTATATCCATGTTCATACCAGCATTTTTCACAACAGCTGAAACATGGAAGCAGCCTAAACATCCCTTGATGGATGGCTGGATTATCAAAATGTAGTGGAATATTATTCAGTCTTAAAAAGGAAGGAAATTCTGACAATGCTAAAACAATGATGAACACTGAAGACTTTATGCTAAATGAAATAAGCCAGTAACAAATGGACAAATACTGTATTATTCCTCTTATCTGATTTATCTAGAAGAGTCAGATTCATAGAAACAGAAAGAACAGTGGTGGTTGCCAGAGGCTGGAGGGGAGGGAAGAGTGGGGAGCTATTACTTAATGCACACAGCATTTCAGATTGGGATGATGAAAAAGTTCTGGAGATGGATATTGGTGATGGTTGTACAGCAATGTGAATATTCTTAATGTCACTGAACTGTACACTTAAAATGGAAAAAATTTGTGTTACAAATATTTTACTACCAAATACTGTTTTTAAAACTAAGTATAAATATGTCTGGAATCTTGCAATACATTAGTAAGTTGCTTGCATAAAATACTTAATGAGTCATTCCTTTCTATTGCCAAATAATAGTATGTTGTAAGGATATACATTGGAAGGACTGATGCTGAAACTGAAACTCCGGTACTTTGACCACCTTATGTGAAGAGCCAACTAATTGGAAAAGACCCTGTTCCTGGGAAAGATTGAGGGCAGAAGGAGAAGGGGACGAGAGAGGATGAGATGGTTGGATGGCATCACCGACTCAATGGACATGAGTTTGAGCAAACTCCTGGAGATTGTGAAGTACGGGGAAGCCTGGCATGCTGCAATCCATGGAGTCACAAAGAGTCGAACAACAGCCACCTTAAAAATATTAAGCTAAGTAAGAGAAGTTAGTCACAAAAAACCACGTATTGAAAGATGTCTGGAAGATGTAAGTCCTTAGAGACAGAAACTAGTTTAGTGCTTGCCTAGGGCTGGGAGGAGATGTGGGAAGAAAAGAGGAAAGGCTGCCAAGTGGTGTTAATGCACACAGGGTTTTTTGAGGCAGAGTGATGATAAGGTTTTAAGTTGATTGTGGTGATGATCATACAACTCAATGGCATTAAAATCATTAAATTCACTTTATATCTCAGTAAAGCTTTTGTTAACAAAAAGATTAATGAAAACAAAAATCATAGAAAAGTCTCTTGAGGAATATCTTTCCTGATTGACCTAGGAAGTTAACCTTTTATGCCTCCATGTGGAAAGGTTCATGGATTTTCTTGTATTTCGCTTCAATCATTCAGTAAATATTTATTGCAAATTTTCTGTGGGCAAATAACACTATTGAATGACCTAGTGATCTACAAAAAAATATTGTCTTAAAACATGGTATCTGCCTTTCAGAAGCTTTCTCTCTGATTAAGGAGACAAGCCATACACACATGAAATGAAATTAATTAAGGCAGTGCCACATTGGAGTTCGATTATTGACTCATGTCCATTTGCCACACACAACAAACTGAAAGCATTATTATTGTAAAATTAGCAATACTGAAAATAAGATTTCACAGTGGTTAAGAGCAAGGGCTCTGGAGCCAGACTGTCTAGTCTGATTCAGATTCATTGGCTCCATCATTTACCAACTGTGTGATCTTGTGCAAGTTACTTAACTTCTCTGTGCCTCAGCGTCCTCCTATTGAAAATAGGGATGATTATGATAATAATGTCACCTACTTGAGAGAGTTGTTGTGAGGATTAGATGTGTTAATACAGATAAAGTGCTTAGAACAGATCCTCATAGTAAATGCTCAATGAAAGTATTAGTTACTGTTATTCCCAGAAAACTGTGGGTAACCTCTTTGATGAATATTGAATATTTGTGCAGTGAGAAGCTTTAAACCTACATTTCAAAGATACTTCTTAACAGAGCTGCAACCCTATGCTGGAGATTTTGGCAACACGTATGGCAGGTGTCATTCAGGATGTCATAGTTTTACTGGTTCAAGACAGCTACAATGTCCCATATCCTGACTGAGCATGAAGTACAGGCTCAATAAATATTAGAATTCAAAGAAAAAACTTAGATTAAAATGTTAACATTTTGTATGATGCAATTATGTCATTTTTTAGCCATTTTCTAATTTTTTTCTCTAAATGACTGGATTACTTTTATTTTTTATATATTTTATTGTTAATATTTCAAGTCCACAGAAATATATAGAGACTAACATGCTGAGTCCTTATGGCAGAAAGTGAAGAAGAACTAAAGAGCCTCTTGACAAAAGTGAGAGGAGAGTGAAAAAGTTGGCTTAAAGCTCAACATTCAGAAAACAAAGATCATGGCATCTGGTCCCATCATTTCATGGAAAATAGATGAAGAAATGGTGGAAACAGTGGCAGACTTTATTTTTGGACTCCAAAATCACTGCAGATGGTGATTGCAGCCATGAAATAAAAAGACGCTTACCCCTTGGAAGAAAAGTTATGACCAACCTAGATAGCATATTAAAAAGCAGAGACATTACTTTGCCAACAAAGGTCCATCTAGTCAAAGCTATAGTTTTTCCAGTAGTCATGTATGGATGTGAGGGTTGGACTGTAAAGAAAGCTGAGCTCTGAAGAATTGATGCCTTTGAACTGTGGTGCTAGAGAAGACTCTTGAGAGTCCCTTGGACTGCAAGGAGATCCAACCAGTCCATCCTAAAGGAGATCAGTCCTGAATGTTCATTGGAAGGACTGATGCTGAAGCTGAAACTCCAATATTTTGGCCACCTGATGCAAAGAACTGACTCACTGGAAAAGACCCTGATGCTGGGAAAGATTGAAGGCGAGAGGAGAAGGGGATGACAGAGGGTGAGATGGCTGGATGGCATCACCGACTCGATGGACAGGAGTTTGAGTAAACTCCAGGAGTTGGTGATGGACAAGGAGGCCTGGCGTGCTACAGTCCATGGGGTCGCAAAGAGTTGGACATGACTGAGCAACTGAAATGAAATGAACTGAACATGCTGAGCACACATATACCCGTTACTTAGCTTTGTTAAACTGTAACCTTGGGAACTTCCCTGGTGGTCCAGTGACTAGGACTCTGCTTCCAGTGCAGGGATTCAGGGTTTGATCCCTGGTCGGGGAATTAGATCCCACATACTCCAACTAAAAGTTCGAATGCTACACCTAAAAAATCCTACATGCCACAGCTGAGGATCCTACATTGCACAGCTTAAAAGGAAAGAAAGGAAAAGATTCCTTGTGCCGCAATGAAGACCAGGCTCAGCCCAATAAGTAAATTTTAAAACATTTTGAAATATAATAAGAAGTATGGCTGGAGCTTTTAAATAAATAAAAGCAACTAAAAAATAAGTAAAAATAAACTGTAACCTTAGTGTACCTGAGTTTCCTTTCTTAAGAATTAAAACGTTACAGAGTTGACACCCTGTATACACCTTTCTCAGCCTCTCAGACACCATCTCTCCCTAGAAGTGCCCTTATCTTGAGTATTTTTATACTACTACCACAGTGAGGGTATTCATAAATAATATAGGGTTTTTGCATATTTGAAACTATATACACAGAGAACGAACTTGTGGTTGAAAGGGATAGTCAGGGAGTTTGGAATGGGTATGTACACACTGCTATATTTAAAAAGAATAACCAACAAGAACCTACTATATAGCACATAGAACTCTGATCAGTGTTATGTGGCAGCTTAGATGCTGGAGGCAGGTGGGGGAAGTTTGTATACGTATGGCTGAGTCCCTTTGCTGTTCATCTGAAACTGTCACAACATTTTTCACGGACTATACCCCAATACGAAATAAATAAAAAAACTATATACAAATGGTAATCTGTACATGTATCATTCTGAAACACCTTTTTCATTTAGCACTTTCTGAGACTCCTTCATGTTGATACATGTAGCTTTGGCTCATTTTCCATTTTGTAGAGAATTCCAGAAGGTCTATGTTTATTTATCCTTTCTTTTGATGGAGGACATTTATATCTTTTCCATTTTTTTCCCTATTACAAATGGGGTTCCTCTGAAAATTCTTGGGTATGTGTATGCTGCTGCTGCTGCTGCTAGTTTATGTATAGATTTCTCTAAATGTCCATCTAGAAGAGATATCTGCATCTTCAACTTGACCAGATATTGCCAAATTTCTCTGTAAAGTACTTCTATTCTCACCAGCAGTGCCAGGAACTTTCCATTGCTTCACATCCTTGCCAAAAGTTGATATGTGTTGTGCTTTTAAAAGTTTTGCCAGTTTGATGGATGTGAAATAGTATCTTATGGAAAACACATAGAATTTTGCTTGGCACATAGTAGGGTCTGAGTAAGGGTGAGTTACTATTTTAACGACAATATCCATAATCAGTATGATAATCAATATGGGTTGAGCACCTTTTCATTTGTTTGTTGGTCATTAAAAGTCTCCTGTAAGGTACCTCTTCATGTCCTATTCCCATTGTTCTACTACATTGCCTTTTTCTTAGTGATTTACAGGATTCTTTATATTTTCTTGCACTAATCCTTTGTTTCTTATGTATTCTTCAGCATGTCTTTAACTTCATTTATGGTGTCTTTTGTCATTCAGAATTTTGTTTTCTAATTTAATATACTCACATTTATCATTTCACCCTTTGGGTTGTGCTTTTTATATCGTATTTTAAAAAAATCCTTCCCTATTAGTGGGGCTTCCCAGGTGGCGACAGTGGTAAAGAATCCACCTGCCAATGTAGGAGACTTGAGATGAGGATCTGATCCCTGGATCAGGAAGATCCCTTGGAGAAGGAAATGGCAATTCACTCCAGTATTCTTCCCTATTAGGGGTTATGAATTCCCAAGGGAACTCTATTTTTCTGGACAGAACCCAGGCCTAGGTAGGCAATCTTTCATTTAGTCTCCTCTGCCAGTGGACACATGTTTTTCCCTAATTTTCCATTTCACTGAGGGAATAACTAATTAATGGTCCATGTTTAATATGAGGGTCTTGGTCCCAAAACCTTGGCTCCTCTCTCTGTATGTACATTGAACTGGTTAGTATTAGGTTATCAGTTGAGAGCTGAACCTGATACTCCAAAAATAATAGAGACATTGATAAGAGGAAAATTGACTCATATACCAGTCCAGAGAAAGGCAGTCCACGCTGGCATAGAGTGTTTATCTTCACCATGTCCTCAGGTACCCAAGCTCTTTCAATCTTGTTGTTCTAGTCTATGTGGCCTCTGTATCTCAGGTCACTTCATAGTCCAAGAAGGCCCTAGCTTTCACTTTTACATTCCAGCCAGCAGAAATGAACAAGAGGTCAAGAAAAAGGGACATGGCAGCTATCTTTTAAGGAAGATTCTCAGTAGCTTCCAAATGACATTGTCTTTCATATCCCATTGGTCAGAATTTAGTCATGGTAGTCTTTATTCTGGGTGACTGTGTCCAAGTGAAAATTAGGAGTTTGGTTTTAGATACACAGGAGAATGTATGTTGGGGGCTAACAGTCTTGGCCACAGAGATCAAATCTCAAGTCATTAGATGACAAGTTGCCCATATACTACTCTAGTTTTTAGTTCTCTCATCCTTTCTGGTACCTTATTTTCTTATACTCTCAACTGTGCCTTTCAGACAGTCATTCAATAATTATTTATTGAGCATCTACTATGAAGCCAGAAACTGTTTTCAGAGCAGGACTTATACCAGTGAAGAAGATAAAAACCCTGCCCACATGAAGCTTACATTCTAATTGAGGGAGGCAGACCACAAGCAAACCAGAAAATGCAATACCATAATGTCAGAGGGTTTGAGTTGGGATGGAGAAAAGTAAAGCATGTTTACTAAGGGGATGAGGACTGCTGGGAGTGGAGCGAGTGGTTATTATTTCAGGGGAGACCAGCATTTGGGTGAGAGTATTTCAGGCAGAAGTAAGACCAAGTGCCCTGAGGTGGAAGTGGACACTGTATGTTCAAGGAACAACAATAGTGTGTGTGTCACTGGAGCATGATGAGAAAGTGGAGAGAGAGAAAGAGATCAGTGGTACACCAAAGATACCAAAGCACCAGATCAGCCAGAGCATAGCAAGTTTTTGCTTTTATTGGAGTGAGAAGAGATCCACTGGAGGGTTTGAACAGAGGGGCATGCCACGATCTGACTGATGTTTTATTTATTTATTTGACCTCACCATGCTGCATGTGGGATCTTATTTTCCCAACCAGGGATCAAACCTGTGCCCCGTGCCAACAGAAGAATGGAGTATTAACCACTGGACCACCAGGGAAGTCCTTGTCTTAAGTTTTATGAAGACCACTTCGGTTGTAGAGTTATGAATAGACTCTAAGGTAGTAAATGGTGGATGGGGGGAGGTAAGTGAGAAGACTACCAGGCAGGAGATGAAAGTCACTCAGATTAGGATGGTAGTAATGGACGTGGCTTCCCCAGTGGCTCAGTGGCAAAGAATCTGCCTGCAATGTAGGAGACTCAGGAGACCCAGGTTCAATCCCTGGGTCAGTAAGATCCCCTGGAGGAGGGCACGGCAACCCACTCCAGTATTCCTGCTTGAAGAATCCCAGACAGAGGAGCCTGGCTGGCTACAGTCTATTGGGTTGCAAAGAGTCAGACATGACTGAAGTGACTTAGCACAAGACAGCAGAATGGGGGTGACAAGAAAGGGTAAAATTACAGGTATATTGTGAAGGTTCAGCCAAAAGTATATGCTGAAGGATCAAGACAAGGTGTGTGTGAGACAGAGAGAGGTGGTAGAGCCAAGTCTTAGGTTTCTGGCCTGAGCAAACATTGAGCGGTGATGTCATTTACAGAGATGAGGAATTCTGGGAAACAAGCAGGCTTGGGGGATGGAAATCAAGAGACCTGGTTGAATTTGAGATATGCAAGGGGAGACATGATACAGTTGGGCATAGCATTTGCAAGTTTAGAGATATTTGGGTTGGAGACATGCCTATGGGAGTCATCAGCATATACGTGGCCATGAGATGGGGGGAGATCAGGAGGAAAGACAGCATAGAGTTTGAGAGAGTTGGCAGTAGGGAAGATGGGGACATCCTCTTCTGATTCCTATTATTTCAGTGAAATCAGAAGAAAGATCATTTGCTGAGAGTGACACGATAGAGAAGAAACTGGAGGTTTGAGGAGAGGGGAGACAGTGTGAAATATCTATGTGTGATGTTGTATTTTATACAACATTTTTAGGTGTTTGTTTTGGAGCAGAGCTTTGTGTTGTTCAAGGAGCAGTTTGCTGTGGTAGTTCACTTTTATAGAAAGGAAAAAGACATGTAGTTACTTCTAATCATCCTATCCTTGGCAACATAGAAAAAAGAAACAATCAGAAATTGAAAATGTTTCTTACAGATTTCCAGTTGCCATGAGGGAGCGGGGTGGGGGAGGGAAGTATTGGGAGTTTGGGATTAGCAAATGCAAACTATTATATATACCATGAATATACAACAAAGTCCTACTGCATAGCACAAAAAGCTATTTTCAGTATCCCATGATAAACTGTGTGGAAAAGAATATGAGAAAATATATGTGTGTGTGTATACTGAATCACTTTACTATACAGCAGAAATTAACACAAAATTGGAAATCAATCACACTTCAATAATATTTTTAAAAATCTGAAATATTTCTTAAATTCCAGCAAATGAATAAAATTGAAATGAAATTGGCTTTCCCCTTTCTTCACACGGGAGGCATGACATCAAAGAGTGATTTGCCTAACATCTCTTGCTCCCACCAGGACTAGGTGACTGTCATCCTACAGATAGGGTGAACTCCAGGGATGTTTGGCCACTGGTCCCCTTTCCAGGGAAGAATGCTGCTGCTCTACAATGCTTCACTGAAAGTGTAGACAGGACAGAGGACTAGGAACTGAGGAGCAATGCTTCGGCTGTCTTGGGCAGATTAGCTGAGTTCTAGCCACCTGAAGATGTCATGGCCCCTAACCAAAGTGGATCTGAGTGTCTCAGTCTGGAGATCACTGGAGATAAGGGCCCGACCTTGGCCAGGCAGTCCCTGCGGTTAGACAGAGCCAGCGTGTACTCAGGAGCTCTCTCCCATTCTCTGCTTCATAGTCCCTTTCATATGGACTAGATTACAGAGCATCATTTCCCCTCTCCTCCCACGCCACCTCATGAAACACTGGCAGTCATTAACAGATTTTTTCTGCAGTGCCAGATGTAGAAAGAAGCAAACTCTTCTTTAGCCTATCCTTCACACTATGAGGAGCTTAACCTGGGAGGGACATGTACTTCTGCTTACCATAGTCAGAGAGGATATTTCTTTGCAGTCTTCAATTTTGTTTAACTGTCCATGTCAGGAAGCCATGTGGACAAGTGTAGATATGGACAAAGATCTCACATGGTGTATGTATGGATGAAGAAGTGGGGCAGATTCGAGATGTGTTCAGGAAATGAGTTCTGTAGGACTTGCCCGATTAGATGTGGGGAGGAAGGAGCATGAGGATTCTAGACCAACCAAATCCAGCCCATTTATTTCTGTATGACCCATGACCTAAGAATGGATTTTACATTTTTAAATAGCTGGGAAAAAATCAAAAGGAACCTATCATTTTGAAACCTATGAAAATTATGTGAAAACTTTTTAGTGCACCTAACTGAAGATTGATTGGAACACAGCCCACGCAATTGCTACATGCTGTCTAATGACTGCTTACATTTTGCAACAGCAGGGCTGACTAGTTGCGACAGAGGCCGTATGTCTGCCCAAGCCTCAAATATTTCCCACTTGGCTTTTTACAGAAAACGTATGCTGACCTAGGTGGCTCATGGGTTCCTGGCCTGGGTAACTGGATGGGAGATATTGTCATCACTGAGATGGGGAACACAAGAAGAGGAGCAGGTGTCCAGGAAAGAGCAGGAGGCCAGGTGGGGGCATGGTGATCCTGAAGTACCCATGGGTCTCCAAGAGAAGCCCAGCAAGCAACTGGGTATAGGCTGTAGAACTTAGGAGAGAGGCTGGAGCTGGATGCCAAGCTGGGGAATATTGATACCCTTCCAGTTCTACCTACCAAAGTAAACACGGCAAACCCCATAGTCTTCTTCCCACTCTTTGGGTAAGGAGCCAAGAGTTCCAGGTTTGTTCTCAGGGCCAGTGTTTGCTTTAGCCATAAAGCTGTCATTTCTTTTAGAACCCTAAAGATGTGGCAAGGTGCAGGTGAAGACGAGAGGGCTTTTGAGAATTTATTTGAGAATTGGAATGATCTTCAGTTTAGTTTCCAGTCTTCCTAGGATTTTAAGGCCTGTTCTTGTTTAAATTGGGCTTCCCAGATGGCTCAGTGGGTAAAGAATTCACCTGCAATGCAGGAGACGCAAGAGACTCAGGTTCAGTTCCTAGAGGAAGGCACAGCAACCTACTCCAGTATTATTGTCTGGAGAATCCCATGGACAGAGGAGCCTGGTGGGCTACAATCTTTGGGGTTGCAAAGTATCTGACACGACTGATGATACTTGGCATGCACACATGCACACACTTGTTGAAATTACAGCTATATGGTGAGGGAGGACATAAATGGATCTTTTGATTTTGTTGTCCTAAGTTGTGCTTTGGTAGAGAGATGAAAAGCAAAACCAAAATGTAGCATTTCTCTATTCCTGAATTCAGATACCTTTGGAAAACCATTGCTTTTTTTTTTTTTTACTATATAAAAATAACATTAGAATGTTACTCAGCCATAAAAAAGAAGAAAATAATGCCATTTGCAGGAACACGACTGGACCTAGAGATTGTCATATTGAGTGAAGTAAGTAAGACAAACATCATATGATACTGCTTATATATGAAATCTTAAAAAAATTGGTACAAATGAATTCATTTGCAAAACAGAAATAGAGCCACAGATGTAGAAAACAAATTTCTGATTACTAGGGGGGAAGCTGGTGTTGGGGAGGGATAAATTCGGAACATTAGGATTGACACATATACACTACTATGTATATGTATAACTAATGAGAACCTACTGTACAGCACAGGGAACTCTACTCAGATGGTAGAGGTCTACTCAGATGATTTAGGTCTGTGATGACCTAAATGGGAAGGAAATCCAAAAAAGAAGGGATCTATGTACACATGTAGCTGATCCACTTTGCTGTACACCAGAAACTGACAAAACATTATAATGCAACTGTACTCAATAAAAAATTTTTAATGAAAAAAAACATTGATTCCTCTGGACACCATTTATTTCATTGATTTGAACTCTTGCCTAAGTCCAATGTACTTAGGAAGCTTTGGTAAAGAGACAGAAGTGGGTGATCCAAGGGCCTAGAAAAAGAGGCTGGGTACCGTCTAGCAACTGCCTTCTGATGTCAGGGAACTGAAGCTTTCTTCCTCCTTCCTTCCTTCTTCATCATTTTATTCTCCTGCATCTGTCCTCTTTTTCCCTTGATTCATCTCCGTGTGGTGGTTCAGAGTGTGAATTTCTACACTAGACTCCCTGGGTTCAGATTCTAGCTCACTACTTACTGATTGTGTGATCTCAAACAACTTATCTAGCTTCACTGTGCCTCAGCTTCCCCAGTCATAAGGTGGTGGGTGATATTAGTAATTGCCTCACAAAGTTGCAGTTAGTATAAAATGAGCTTGTGTATGCAAAGCCCACCTGTAGACCAAGTGGCAGAATAGAATTTAGGGTCAGGAGGCCCGCTCCTGCTTGTGATATGCAGGTACGTGTGTGTGTGCATGCTAAGTCCATTCAGTTGTGTCTAACTCTTTGTGATCCTGTGGACTGTAGCCTGCCAGGCTCCTCTGTCCATGGGATTCTACAGGCAAGAAAACTGGAGTGGGTTGCCATGCCCTCCTCCAGGGGATCTTCCCGACCCAGGGATGGAAGCCACAGCTCTTAAACGTCTCCTGCATTGACAGGCAGGTTCTTTACCACTACTGCCTCCTGGAAAGTCCAGTATGCAGAAACACAAGTGGGTAACAGTTGCAGTTGAGGGTAAAAAAGTCCCTAGTATGAAAGAGATCTCCCAGTGGATTTACTGATGGGATGACCAGCAAAAGGGTCCTTGAGGATGAACCAGCTGGTGGAGCAGCTTTCAGGGAGTTCAGTGAGGCAGGTGGTAGTGGTACTCCGCACTCCTGACCTTAGAGGTCAGGTACATTTTTGTTGTGGGGTGCTGCCCGTGCACAGTAGGGTGCTGAGCAGCACCCCAGGTCTCTACCCCACTTCCTAAAATGTCTCCAGCCATTGCCAAATGTCTTGGCATTGATCCTGCCCAGTGATAAATCCCAATTAAGAACCACTGTTCTAAGATCTAAGGGACCAGGGAACAAAGGAATAACCAAAGAAGTGAGCATGTGTGAGGTCGGCCAGCAGGGTGATGGTGGGGAAGGTCAGGGTATATACACACATACCTGCATACCACAAGCAGGAGCAGGCAGCCTGACCCTCATTTCTAACTTGGCAATTGGTCTACAGGCAGGCTATGTTTAGGAATCTGAGGATGCTCAAGGTCTGCCTAACCATCCCTGTAGCTGTCCTTTCTACTTCCTGGTGAAGTCTTTCTCACTACTAGTGACCCTCCAACTTGTTAACTTGGACAAACAATTTCAGTTCTATTACTGCTGCCAAGTATAAAGCAGTTTAATTCCTCTAATAAGACCCAAGACTTCTAAGATATTAGCCCTGAAGGAAAAAAGCATTAGGTGGAGAAGACTATCTACTGAAAGACATAAAAATAAAGTCCTGAATCAATGGAGGTGCGTGTGTGTACCTTGTCAAAATTACAAAGATGTGGTGGCCTGTTGGCCTCCTGGAAAGAGGAAGTGCAAGATACCCACCCCGCTCTGCTACCTCCTGGAAGAGGGGGTGGGATGATGAGGTAGCTGACTTCCTAGGGAGGGAGGGGCCAGCACTTGACTGCTAGACCCAGAGACTGTAGACCTCCACTCCAGGTCCCATCACCCGAAGTGAGGATGAAATGTCTTTAAACAAGATTGGTTGGGCGAATTTTCCCCAAAGGATTTCTGTAGCTGCAGAGAAATGGGTAGGAAATGGGGGAGGGAAACTGAAAACTTTTTCATCTTTTTTAAGAGAGCCAGTTATCTGTGAACGTTGACAAGAGAGATCCAAATGAGAAACATACATTAAATTCAACTGAAGGAGGCTATGGCTTTAGAGACTCTCTAGAGAGGAAATACTGAGGGAGTAACTCATATCAGCTCAATCGCAAACCAAAAACCACCTCTGTGTCATTCTGATAGTGGAAGGAAGCCAGAGGAGGTAAGCAGAGAGGCCCGAGAGTTTGGGGGCATAAGGGACAGATGGTCGATGCTCAGATGTGTGTGGAAGCTACAATGATCAATAACTGGCTACTGTTCAGGAAGACAGACACAGGGCAGGGTTCATATGCAGTCAGCCTGTGCCAGTATGGCAGTGTTGATTGCTATCAGCCAGCATCTTTGTATGTTTTGTCAGTGGGCTTCCGTGGTGGCTCAGATAGGTAGTCTGCCTGCAATGCAGGAGAGCCCGGTTCGATCCCTGGGTAGGGAATGTCCCCTGGAGGAGGGCATGGCAACCCACTCCAGTATTCTTGCCTTGAAAATCCTATGGACAGAGGAGCCTGGTGGGCTACAGTCTATTGGGTCGCAAAGAGTCAGACATGACTGAGTGACTTTCACTTTCCATAACAAAGGAGGATGTGGTGGTGGTGGTGTTGGGATTACCTTATTTTCAAAAACAAAACATTCTGTGTAAATACCCCTGATTATCTCCTTGAACATAATTTCTCTTGCATGTGACCTGAATTGTATTCAGCTGACCCTGTACCTACTTGGTGTTCCGGTGGAACAAAGTGAAGCATAGTTTCCTCCCAGAAGCCTTTCACTTTCACTGTACTTGTTCTGGTAGGGCCAATTCTGGCCGCTCAGCCCTTTCCCTTCACTCAGCCTCTTTCATTTTGTGTGTTTGTGTATCTAGATTTAGTTTGGGCTATGGAGGGAAGATCTAGTACTATCTTCATATTACAGTGCTTCTGGAAGCATTTCAAATCTTGACTTTGGCAAGGAAGAATTATGAAATAATTCAGTGCATGAGCACCATAGAACCTAGTCAGCTTTGCACTGAACAGAACTCCACGTCTATATTAGCTCTGATTTGCTTCTCGGTATCAAACACCCAAGTATAACAGTGCTAGGCACTATTACTTACATCTCTCAAACAGATACAGAATCCAGAAGACCCATTTCAGTTAATGACAGAAAAAGGCCACCCTTGGAATAACTACTAGATTATAATTATAATCTTTTACCTCTATATCCCAGGTGGCTCAGTAGGTAAAGAATCTGCCTGCAATGCAGGAGACGCAAGAGACTTGGGTTGGATCCCTGGGTTGGGAAGATCCCCTGGAGGAAGGGATGGCAAACCACTCCAGTATTCTTGCCTGGAGAATCCCATGGACAGAGGAGCCTAGCAGGCTACAGTTTGTGGGGTCGCAGAGTTGGACACCACTGAAGTGACTTAGCATGCACCTGTGTATCTACCCACTGAATACAGCCTTGATCGTCCATATAGCTGGCTTACAATGGTAGATCAAAAAATTGTGACAGATGGTCGACAATTCCCAGATTACAGCCCTCAACAGTTCATATGATAGCTTCCCTTGGTTTCCTATCAGAGGCACACACTCAGCATGCCAGATGAGAAGTCCAGAGCCTGTAAGACTCTCAGCCCTAGGCGATCTACAGAATCTGTGATTATTACAAAATGCTGCAAAACACAAAGAACAAGACTTGTTGGTCAGAATTTGACTGAGGTTGGCTTCAAATTTTTTCTAACATGGGGACAAAGCAACTAGAGTGAAAATGTTCTGACCAAGGAATAAAAAGCTGCTTTATTGAGTTTGAGTCTAAGGCAAAAGGATAAGGGGGTCAGAAGAACAAGATAATGTTACCTGCTTTTATATGCACTCTATTATTATTTTTCCTTTGCATGGCTCTTATTATAGTGATCGGTTCTAATGGTCAGTGTTCATATAATAGTTAAAATGAAGTTTTTAACTAAACTGCCTAAGGTCCTTCCTTAACACACACATGCTGGTTCCTACCCATCCTTCAAGGCTGTCATCCTTCATGAAGCCTTTTTTGTTCTACATCTAAAAAAGCTCTGCCTATTCAAGCACTTGTCATGACCACTGATTTGCTATTATCAGACCTTCCTATATCTCCTTATGTGACTATGTCTTATCTTCCTCAACCACAATCTCTTTGAGGGCTGGGGTATTGTTCACACTGCCTTGCCCATGCTAAAAGCTCTAGAAGGATCTGCTTATCTAAACTGGCTTTCCTGAGACTGCCCAAGTACTCATTCTTTGGCAGGTGCTTTTATGTTTCAGGGAAACAGAGACAAAAAATCAGAAGAGACTCTACCCTTAAGGGGCTTACCTTCTTAGTAAAACAGTGGAAGAGAGGAAACTTTTTGGGTCTCTGTACAAAGCTGCAGCAGGAGACTGTAGGAAATAGTATATAATAGCTGAAAACACTTTGGACTCTGAATTAGGATGCTTTGATTTCATTTCTAATTTGATGTGTATCTTGAGTACATTTCTTAACCATTTGTCATCCATTTCCCTATATGTCATACAGTACATGTCATATTAACATTAAGAAATGTACTCTTTCTTAATAAGGTACATTTGTCATCTATTTCCCTATACGTCATACAGGGATCATATGATTACTGGGGGAACTGATTGAATCGGAAAACAGATGCAAATCATGTTGCAGGGAACTTCCTCAACCTGATAAAAAGCATCTATGAAAAACCCATAGCTAAAACTACACCTAAAGGTGAAAGTTTGAAAGCTTTCTCCCAAAGAGAATGTCTTGCTCTTACCACTGCTATTTAACTTTCTAACTGGAAGTCCTAGCCAAGTGCCAAATGAGAACATGAAAAGAATCAAGATTAGAAAGGATGAAGTAAAATTCTCTTTATTTCCAGATGGCACAATATTATATAGAAAACACTAAAGAATCAGTCAAAAAAAAAAAAAACTATTAAAGCTAATAAATGCATTCAGCAAGCTTTCAGGATACAAGGCCAATATACAAAAGTCAGTTGTATTTCTATAAACTAGCAAAGAATAACTGGAAAATGAAATTTTAAAACTCCCTCTATAATAGCATTAAAAAGAATAAAATACCAAGGAATAAATTTAACAAAGGAAGCGAAATACTTCTACGCTGAAAACCACAAAATATTGTTGGAAGAAATTAAAGGAAACCAAACTAAACAGAAAAACATCTTATGTTCTTGAATTGAAACTTAATAATGTTAAGGTGGCAATACTCCCCAAATTAAATTATGGATTCACAGCAAATCCTATCAAAATCTCAGCTTTATTTTTTTTTTTTTTTTGCAAAAACTGACAATCTGAATCTAAAATTCATATGGAAATGCAAGGGACCAGAATATCCAAAACAGTCTTGAAAAAGAACGAAGCTGGAAGACTTGCACTTCCCAATTTTAAAACTTACTATAGAGCTACATTAATCAAGACAATGTAGTCCTGGCATAAAGACAGACATATAGATCAATGGAATAGAACTGAGAGCACAGAATAAAATCATACATTTATGGTCAATTGATTTCTGAAAAGAGTACTAAGACAATTCAAGGGGGAAAATGTCTTTTCAACAAATGGTACAAAGACAACAGGATATCCATTTGCAAAACAATGAATTTGAACCCCTTTCTCACACCATATACAAAATCCAGCTTGTAATGAATCAAAGACCTAAAAGTAAGAGTTATAACTATAAAACTCAGAGTTGCTGATAGTCCCCATGGCGGCTGCTCCAGAGCCTAAGGACCCTGGGAAGGGGAAGGTAGATTTAGAAGATTATGTGACATTGGAGCAGGAGGATTTATCTTGGTGACTTTAGGATGCTAGTTCCATTGTAGGTATAATTATGCAAAGCTAAGAATCCAGGAAAGACTTGCCAGAGAAGGAATTAAAAATAAGATTATATATGAAAGTGCCCATCTTGATCCTGAAAGAAAACAAATCACTGGCGGCAGCAGCAATTGAACATAGAAAACAACTCACTTCAGTGTGAACAAAACTGAGATGAACTACAGAAAACATTTTATGTACCATAAGAAGACTTGCAATTTGTAAATAAAGTATGGGTAAGTAGTAAAATTTAAAAAAAAAATTTTAACTCAAAGAAAATATAGGTATAAATCTCTACGACCATGGATTAGGCAATGTCTTCTTAGGTACAACATCAAAGCACACATGACAAGAAAACATAGAGAAATTAGACTACACCAAAATTAAAAACTTCTGTCTCAAAGAACACCATTACGAAAGTAAAAAGTCAACCCCAGAAATATGTGGAAATCACATTGTTGATAAGAAACTTGCATCTAGAACATATACAAAACTTTTGCAACTCAACGATCAGAAGACAAACCAGTGTTTAAAAATGGGTTAAGAATCTGAATAGATGTATTTCCAAAGAACGTATAAGAGTGGTCAACAAACACATGAAACAATGCTCAACTTCATTAACCATCTGGGAAATGCAAACAAAAATCACAATGAGATATCACTTCACACCTACTAGGAAGGTATAATCAAAGAGGCAGATAATAACAAGTGTTGTTGAGAATATGAGGAAATTAGAATCCTTATTTAGTGCTGCTGGGACTGTTCAGTTCAGTTCAGTCACTCAGTCACGTCCGACTCTTTGCGACCCCATGAACCGCAGCAAGCCAGGCCTCCCTGTCCATCACTAACTCCCAGACTCCACCCAAACCCATGTCCATTGTGTCAGTGATGCCATAACCATCTCATTCTCTGTTGTCCCCTTCTCCTCCTGTCCTCAATCTTTCCCAGCATCAGGGTCTTTTCAAATGAGTCAGCTCTCTGCATCAGGTGGCCAAAGTATTGGAGTTTCTGCTTCAACATCAGTCCCTCCAATGAACACCCAGGACTGATTTCCTTTAGGATGGATTGGTTGGATCTCCTTGCAGTCCAAGGGACTCTCAAGAGTCTTCTCCAACACCACAGTTCAAAAGCATCAATTCTTCTGTGCTCAGCTTTCTTTATCGTCCAACTCTCACATCCATACATGACTACTGGAAAAACCATAGCCTTGACTAGACAGATGTTTGTTGGCAAAGTGATGTCTCTTTTTAGTATACTGTCTAGGTTGGTCATAACTTTCCTTCCAAGGAGCAAGCGTCTTTTAATTTCATGGCTGCAATCACCATCTGCAATGATTTTGGAGCCCAGAAAAATAAAGTCAGCCACTGCTTCCACTGTTTCCCCATCTATTTGCCATGAAGTGATGGGTCCAGATGCCATGATCTTAGTTTCCTGAATGTTGAGCTTTAAGCCAACTTTTACACTCTCCTCTTCGTAGTGCAATTACTGTGGAAAACAGTCTGGCAGTTCTTCAAAAGTTTAAACACAGTTACCATATGACCCAGTAATTCAACTCCTAGGTATATGCCCAAGACAAATGAAAACATATCCATAGAAGAACTTCTAGGCAAATGTTCATAGCAACATTATCAACAATAGCTGAAAAGCAAAAATAAACCAAATGTTCATTAACTGAGAAACAAACAAAATATGACATATACTTACAAAAGGAGTTATTATCCAGCCATCAAAAGGAGTGAAGTTCTGATACAAGTTACAACATGGATGGACCTTGAAAACATCATGCTAAATGAAAGAAGCTAGTCACAAAAGGTCATACAGTATGTGATTCCATTTATAAGAAATGTCTAAAATACTAATCTATAGATACAGAAAGTTGATTACTGATTGTCACGTGCTGGGGGCTGGTTGGTGGGCAAAGGGGAGTGACCGCTTATGAGTATGGGATTTCCCTTGGAAATGATGAAAATATTCTAAAATTAATTATGGTAATGGTCACACAACTGCGAATGTACTAAAACCCACTGAATTGTGCATTTTAAATGGGTGAATTGTATGGTGTACAAATTACAGCTTAACAAAGAGGAAAAGAGAAAACAAGAAAGTATGTTGGAAAAAGTCTTAAGATGTCATACATAGAGGCACAATCTTTGAAGAATTTAGTCGTAACGTCAATCCAGAGTTGGATAAACATACATATACACTTTTCTTACAGTAACCATTGTGTGGCTAGGGACTAGAAAGAAAGCATTGTCACTGAAACAAGATGAACAAAGCACTCTTACTGGCCAATTCCCAGGACAGGGGAATAGTCCTGTGATACAAAGTCATTCCCCACCCTTAATCATCTTTTACTCTACTCCTCTCCCTGTGTTTTGATAGCTGAAGTAGTGTACTGTTAGTGTAAGACTGAAGGGAGCCCACCATTTTGTGTATGAGAAGCCTGAAATATCTCAGTATTAATATTTTCAAGAGTTAGGAAATTCCTAAGATTTCAATAAATTGATCAGGTTCTGCATTTCAGATAAACTAGTATTTATAATCAAAGGCTTGGGTTTTTATTATGCTGACCTATTTAGTTTCTTAATTAACCAGTGAGTCATCTCTAGTTCTACGATATGTTGGTCACGGTTCCAAGGCTGTTGCTACCACTGCTGCTTTTTGTTTCATTTTAAAAAAGATGTTTCAGTTCAATTCAGTCACTCAGTCGTGTCCAACTCTTTGCGACCCCATGGATTGCAGCACGCCAGGCTTCCCTATCCATCACCAACTCCCAGAGTTTGCTCAAACTCATGTCCATAGCAGATCAGTCATGCCATTCAACCATTTCATCCTCTGTCATCCCCTTCTCCTCTTGCCTTCAATCTTTCCCAGCATCAGGGTCTTTTCCAATTAGTCAGTTCTTCACATCAGATGGCCAAAGTATTGGAGTTTCAGCTACAGTATCAGTCCTTCCAATGAATATACAGGACTGATTTCCTGTAGGATTGACTGGTTGGATCTCCTTGCAGTCCAAGGGACTCTCAAGAGTCTTCTCCAACACCACAGTTCAAAAGCATCAATTCTTCGGGGCTCACTTTTCTTTACAGTTCAACTCTCACATCCATATATGACTACCGGAAAGCTTTGACTAAATAGACCTTTGATGGCAAAGTAATGTCTCTGTTTTTTAATATGCTGTGTAGGTAGGTCATAGCTTTTCTTCCAAGGAGCAAGCATCTTTTAATTTCATGGCTGCAGTCACCATCTGCAGTCATTTTGGAGCCCAAGAAAAGAAAGTCTGTCAGTTTCCATTGTTTCCCCATCTATTTGCCATGAAGTGATGGGACCAGATGCCATGATCTTAGTTTTCTGAATGTTGAGTTTTAAGCCAACTTTTTCAGTCTCCTCTTTCTCTTTCATCAAGAGGCTCTTTAGTTCTTCTTTGATTTCTGCCATAAAGGGTGGTATCATCTGCATATCTGAGGTTATTGATAATTCTCCAGCAATCTTGATTCCAGATTGTGCTCTATCCAGTCTGGCATTTCACAAGATGTACTCTGCATATAAGTTAAATAAGCAGGGTGACAATATACAGCCTTGACATACTCCTTTCCCGATTTGGAACCAGTCTGTTGTTCCATGTCCAGTTCTAACTGTTGCTTCTTGACCTGCATACATATTTCTCAGACGGCAATTCAGGTGGTCTGGTATTCCCATCTCTTGAAGAATTTTCCACAGTTTGTTGTGATCCACACAGTCAAACGCTTTGGCATAATCAATAAAACAGAAGTATATGTTTTCCTGGAATTCTCTCGCTTTTTCTATGGTCCAATGGATGTTGGCAGTTTGATCTCTGGTTCCTCTGCTTTTTCTAAATCCAGCATGAACATCTGGAAGTTCACAGTTCACATGCTGTTGAAGCCTGGCTTGGAGAATTTTGATCATTACTTTGCTAGCATGTGAGATGAGTGCAATTGTGCAGTGCTTTGAACTTTCTTTGGCATTGCCTTTCTTTGGGATTGGAATGAAAACTGATCTTTTCCAGTCCTGTGGCCACTGCTGAGTTTTCCAAATTTGCTGCCATATTGAGTGTAGCACTTTCACAGCATCATCTTTTAGGATTTGAAATAGCTCAACTGGAATTCCATCACCTCCACTAGCTTTGTTCTTAGTGATGCTACCTAAGGCCCACTTGACTTTGCACTCTAAGATGTCTGGCTGTAGATGAGTGATCACACCATCGTGGTTAACTGGGTCATAAAGATCTTTTTTGTATAGTTCTTCTGTGTATTCTTGCCACCTCTCCTTAGTATATTCTGCTTCTCCTTTGTCTTTAGCTTCTCTTCTTTTCTCAGCTATTTGTGAGGCCTCCTCAGAGGACCATTTTGCCTTTTTGCATTTCTTTTTCTTGGGCATGATCTTGCCCACTGCCTCCTGTACAATGTCACAAACCTCTGTCCGTAGTTCTTCAGGCACTCTATCAGATCTAATCCCTTGAATCTATCTGTCACTTCCACTGTATAATCATAAGGGATTTGATTTAAGTCATACCTGAATGGTCTAGTTGATTTCCTTAGAAATTTCCCTAAAAAGATATTTACAGTATGTATATATGCAGTCAATTCATATAAATGTGGTAACAATAATAATAACATCTATGGACATGATGCCATTGGTGCATTGGTTACTCAGAAAATCTGCATGGAATTGCTTACTTTCTCTAATACTACTAATGGTGACTTTATTCCCATTTTACAGGCTGTTCAAAGACTATCAAAACAGTAGTTTCCAGGGAAACCTGGAGTCAAGCTTAATTGCAAAAATAATCATTATAGCAGAAATGTATTCTTTGATATGAATTCATCTGTAGAGAGCAGATCACTTCATGGAATCTTTGTTTTTTTAAATTTATTTATTTTAGTTGTAGGCTAATTACTTTACAATATTGTAGTGATTTTTGCCATACATTGATATGAATCAGCCATGGGTTTACATGTGTTCCCCACCCTGAGCCCTCTTCCCACCTCCCTCCCCATTCCATCCATCTGGGTCATCCCAGTGCACCAGCCATGGAATCTTTAAACTATATAAACAGTAATACCTAACATACATAGTGTTTCAAAGCATATTTAGCTGGCTTTCTCTAGTCTAACCCACCTTGTTCTCTCTATATACATTTCTGCCCTCAGTTTGGAAGCTGGTGAAAAAAACCTAGGGAAATTGTGCCACGACCTGTGGCCACAGGACACAAAATTATCTTTAACTTTTCCTTTCTTCTCCTTGGCCATCAATGAATCATGTCCAGTCTTTCAACACAGTATCTCTTGCACTTGTCCTTTCTTCTCCATTCTTGTTCACATCTATGGGCTTATGGACTCATAATTAGATTACTGTAATAACTATCTAACTGGTTTCCATATGTCCATCTCTCTTGGACCCAAAGGCATCTGGCAGCAATATAAAGGATTACATTCATAAAAATAATGTTTAGTCAAGTAATATCTCCATTCAAAAACCTTGACTGGTTTCCTTCTGTTTATTGAGTAAAGTCCAAATACTATTATCCTGGTATTAAAGGCCTTCCAAAATCTAGGTGTGAATTTTCTTTCTAGATGCAGAATCCATTACTCCCTTGAACAAAACTGGCCTCTTCACCATCCCTTGAACTTTTACAAATTATTTCTGCACCTTTGCTTGTGATGGTCCTCCTGCCTAGAATAGCTTCTCATCTTTGAAAGCCTGTTCAAGGCTTACTTTTCTCCATAAAGTCATCCCTGAACATTAAAACTCACAGCAGCTCCTCATCCCTTGAATATGATATGAGTTATGGACAGTGTCATTCATTTGGCAGTCCTCAGAGACAACTTATCTTGTCTTATATTGTTAATTCTTGTATTATTTATTTTTGTGTCTATCTTGCCTCCTCAACTAGATTGCAACTTCCTTGAGGGCAGGGGTCATTTGTTATACTTTTTAAAATGACCCACGGGGCACAATGCCATGCTGGGGGATAAGATAGGGACTGGTTATTGACAAAAGAACACTTGTTTCCCCAATACACCTCATTCTCAGAAGGCAGCACTCTCTCTGGGTGATGATTTTTTACACATATGTGCCAAATATAATAGTTTTAAAGGTGAAACTAACTCTTCATGTTACTCCAAGATATTA